>NC_089256.1:56965532-58455094 GCF_963930625.1 Muntiacus reevesi | reverse complement strand
TCAGACACCCCATGTATTCCTGAGGAAAGATAAAGGGCAGGAATCGAGTGATGGCAGGAGCTCCAAGAAGGCACATAAAGTACCCTGACATTGATGGAAGTCAAAGAAAATAAGTCCAATCTTGAGACTTGAGGTAGTCCATTGTTGAAGAAAGAATGTGGAGGGTACTGAACTCTCCTTGACCAAGGGAGGCTAGGGTCAGGTAAGGTCTTGATTATAACCCCAGCATCCGACTCTTCCTGTGTGTGGAGTGACTGATAAGACTATATCACATGTTGTGCAGAAGCAAAAGCCGTTAGCCTGACTCCACCACAGGGATAAAAGTAGAAATATTTACCTCCAATTCAGCAATTTTATTTAGTTATTTCCTTAGGAATGTTTGGAAACACTTAGGTGTTTAGTAAGATTGAGAAATAACTTACTTGATTTTTTCCTTTATCTTTTTTTTTTTTTTTTTCCCTTTATCTTTTCAATTCTCACTCAGGTATTTTACAGCAAGTAACCATGATCTTGAGTGAAATTCACTATGTAAAAACCACATTTTCCCAAAAATAAGGGAAGAAATGAAAATGCAGAGACCACTTCCCTTTATTCATCACATGTGCCTTGCAAGATCAGTGTAAGTGGAATTCTGGAGCCAGGCTCAAGGTTTAAAGTGCAATTCAGCTTGTGTCAGTGAAGTTAGGGCTGTAAACAGGTCAAGCCTTCAGCCTTTGACGAGTGTAAGTGGACACCTGCTGGGGTTTCTTCCCACATGGTGGGGCCACTCCCATGCCCTGCCCTTCAGGCAACACTGTGGGCCTCTCCTAATTCCTTTCTCCTAGAGGTCATTGAATGGACCAAACCAGACGCTTCATCTAAGCTGGGCCATCCAGAGTTCCTCCAGCAATGAGCTAGGATGGATGTGAAATATGTAGATTTGAGACTCAGGGGTGGCCAACTTCTGCCCCATGGTATAGAGATAGAAGCAGCCCAGCTGTAGAGAAAAAACAGGCTGAGAGAGAAGCAAAAACTGAAAGTCAGAGAGAGAGAGAGAGAGAGCATGCTCTGTTTCCGAGAAGCTTTTCCACTTTTTAAATAATTTTATTTATTTATTTTTATTTCAGGCTGCTCTGAGTCTTTATTGCCTGTGTACAGGCTATCTCTATTATGGCTAGTGGGGGCTCCTCGCTAGTGGCAGTATGTGAACTTCTGACCGTGGTGGCTTTTCTCATTGCCACCACAAGAGCACTGGCTCTAAGCACTTGGGTTTCAGTAGTTGTGGTGCTCAAGTTTAGTTGGCCCAAAGTGGGTGGAATTCTCCCTGACCAGAGCTCAGACCCATGTCCCCTTCATTGGCAGACTGATTCTTTTTTTTTTTTTTTTTTTTAATGGTTTGTGTCCATTGGAGCTTCCCTGGTAGCTCAGCTGGTAAAGAATCTGGCTGCAATGCAGGAGACCTGAATCTGATCCTTCGGTTGGGAAGATCCCTTGGAGGAGCGCATGGCAATCCACTCCAATATTCTTGCCTGGAGAATCCCAGTCTGGTGGACTACTACAGTCCATGGGGTTGCAAAGAGTTGGACATGACTGAGTGACTAAGAACAGCACAGCACATGCTTCCATTTATTTAAAGGTAAAAAACAAGCAAAACAAATCTATTCTTTTAGAAGCTGGGATAGAGTCACCTTTGAGATGGAGGGAAGGAGAGCAAGGAGGAAGGAGCATAGAGTGGGTTTTCTGGGCTGCTGGTTATGTGGCAGGCTGATTCTTAACCACTGGAGTACCAGGGAAGTCCTATTGGTTCCAGTCCTTTTTGATATTCAGTTGTACACTTGCCCATGGGTCGGTCACTTGGGGCATCAATTCCCGGATTTTTGCATTATTTTCTCTTTTAACTTAAGCTAGCTTGAGTTGATTTCTGCTATTTCTGCTATCTCTATCTAAAGAGTATAAGAGGTCAGGAATTAGTCTATGACTGTGCCCAGGTTCCAGGCTGAGGTCTAGTTAAGAAGAATGCTCAGTCTTTCCAATCATGTCTGACTCTTTGTGACCTCATGGACTGTAACCGGCCAGGCTCCTCTGTCCATGAGATTTTCCTGGCAAGAATACTGGAGTGGGTTGCCATGCCCTCCTCCAAGGTATCTTCCCAACCCAGAGATCAAACCCACATCTCCTGCGTCTCCTGCATTGCAGCTGGATTCTTTACCACTGAGCCACCAGGGAAGCCCACTTGGTAATGGGGTGACAAAATTAAGTCATTAGGGCCCATGAAATCAAACCTAGAACTCAAGTTTCATTTATATTTATTTTATTGGCAATTAATTCCCTAGCTTGGAAATTTATTATGGGCAGAGACTTTCTATTTCATCTTTGAATTTTTTCTTGAGATCATTCATTCAGAAAGCACTTATTAAGCGTACACTATGTGCCAAGCACATAAAAATTTTTTAAAAAATAATAACAACAATAATACAAGTCATCATTTTAGGTACTTGCTTGAAACACATTCTTTTATTTAAACCTTATGACACCCTGTACTGTAGATAGCATAGACCTAATTATCAGATAAGAAAGCTGGTGAAAGTGTGATCGAAAGCCACAACTAGTAATCTGTAGAGCAAGGATTCATGCTCAGAGCTGCCTGATTCCAAAGCTTATGCTTGTAGAAAGAGTGAATCCAAATCCCACTCCTTTCTTCTTCCTAATTTCAAAACATTTGGAGGATAAGGTATTTATATATCCTCTAGCCCCAGTGACAGCAGTCATGTAAATAACAGTAGTGGAAAAACTTGCCTTTGAAAAACGAGTCACTGAATTTGCTATATGACAGAGAGTCTGGCTGTTAAAAGGAAATATGATGAAATGTCTCACTCATCATTTATGTGGACAAGTTCTGAGGACTGTACTGAGGTTCTTTGTAAGTGTGATGCAAGAAAAAAAGGAGTTTTTTTTTTTTAATGCCAGCTTGCAAAAGAGTTTCTTTATGCCAGCTAAAATAGGTTGAGTCCATGTTCAACCATTTGCTATTAAAAACATTTTATGAATTAGAAATACAATGCTATTTCCTTAACATAATAAAGAATAACACATTCGAAACAATGTCCAGCATTATAATAAAATAGTGGAACACAAAATGCATCTCCATCAAAATTGGGTACAAAACAAGGATGACTACTATTCTTAGTCTTCTCACTTAACAGTGTCCTGGGCGCTCTATTGCTTTACCTCTTATCTTTCAGATCTGTCTTACATCATTCATGTTCTTAAAACAATCTTCCATAGAACAGGCACCTACAGGAAGTTAAAAAAATTTTTTTCTTGGTATATACTTTTTTCTCGGTATATGCTTTTTTCTCCCAGACTGGGTTCTCGGTTCCTCTTTGGCACATTGGGTTTCTCTTTCTGTTTTTCTGCAGTGTACCTGACTGATTCGTGCTTGCTTGTGTTGAGCATGGGCAGGTCTTTCAAGACCTTCAGATCTCTCAGAGGCAGTGAGGATGAATTTTCCATGACTTCTTTCATCCCTGACACTTGCATGTCTCACCTCCAAGTTACAGGGTGGAGCTAAAAGTTGTTTTCTATCCACTCTTTGGAGACTGAGGGCAGAAAGAGTAGGAGTAGACTTCTGCTGGGGCTGTGTGAGGTCTTTGTAACCTGGGTTTTACTCTCTCTTCTGAAATGACGTTGCATATCTGGTACCAGAAATTGGTCCATCTTGTTAGCCATATCCCCTGTTCTCAGGATACCACTGGACTCCTGATAGTTCTCTGGGGCCCTTCCTGTTTCTGCTGAGCTCTTGAAGTTGGGATCTATACTCTGAGGAGTGTTTCTCTGAGCCGCTTCCTTACCTCCTGAGTCTGTTTAACCGCAGGTTGGGGAGCATTAGCGAGAGATCTCAGGAATTTGTCTAATCAGCTTCTTTCTGGGTTCAGTCATGGTGGAGGCTGCAGTGGGCTTAGAAGCTGTACTTTGATCTGTCAGAATGTCCTGCCTCTTTCCTCAATGGCCACACTTTGAAGTCTGTAGCTTGTAGTTCTACCCCTTTTCTTATTCTGTTGCTGCTGCTGAATTTTCAGAGCTGTTAGTTTTGCGTATATGTGTGATGGTCATCTGAAAGAACATACAGGTGAGACAATATAAAAACATATTTTTTAAAATAATAGGTTATTGATGGCATTGGAAGCTACCTTTACCAGATGATAAAACATATTACAAAATATAGCAATTAGAGTATTCCTGGCATAAGTATAGACAGATAAAAAAGTTTAATATGTGATAAAAAGAAGTTTTATGCATTTTGTTTCTTTAGAGCAAAAGACTATTCTTGGCTCTTTCTTCATATATGCTTGAAAGATCAGATAATTAAATTAACTGAAAGTAGAAAACAAAGCTATTTAAAAAAACCACTCTAAATGTCATAAAAGTGACTCTCAAGTCTCTAGATGGGAAGGAGATGTTCTGAGATGAGAGAAGATACAGTAGAGGAAAAGATAAATAGATGTGATACATAAAGCTTTAAACTTGTGCTTTTTTTTAAAAAAAGACAATTTTTTTCAACAAAATTACAATGCAATCAACAAACTTGATGCTATTGTAATAAATGTGATATGTTAATACTTTTACTATATGAAGAGGTCAAGCAATTTATTAAGAGAAACATAATACCTCCAATAAGCACATGGATAAGAACATGAAGCAACAAGCCACAAGAAGGAAAAATACATGAATTATATATTTATCCACATGCATTTTCTCTCTAATAGATGCAAATGGAAACAACAAAGTTATACCATATCACTTTTTTTTTTTTTTTTTTTTTTTTATTTTATTTTTTTTATTATTTTTTTTTTTAAAAAATTTTTATTTTATTTTATTTTTTTAGCTGTGCTGGGTCTTTGTTGCTGCACACAGACTTTCTCTAGTTGTGGTTCGCAGGCACCAGGATGTGGGCTTCGGTAGTTGTGGCACATGGGCTTAGTTGCCCCGCAGTATGTGGAAGCTTCCTGGACCGGGGATCGAACCCAGGTGCCCTGCATTGGCAGGCAGATTCTTAACCACTGGACCACCAGGGAAGTCCCACCATATCACTTTTAACTATGCAACTAATAAAAGATTATTTTAAGGAATTCCCTGGTGGTCCAGTGGTTAGGATTCTGTGTTTCTACTGCAGGGAGCTTGGGTTCAATCCATGATTGGGAACTAGGATCCCACGAACCAAGTGACCAAAAAATTTGTTTAAGTGGTAATACTTAATGTGGATATGGAGACATGAGGGCTTCCCTGATGGCTGAGGTGGTGAGGAATCTGCCTGTAATGCAGGAAACCCAAGTTCAATCCCTGGGTCAGAAAGATCCTCTGGAGAAGGGAATGGCTACCCATTCCAGTATTCTTGCCAAGAGAATTTCATGGACAGAGACTGGTGGGTTATATAGTCCATGGGGTCGCAAAGAGTCGGACATGACTGAATGACTAACACACACACGGAGACATGAATTTGGCATCTTTATATAATTTTGCTGAGAATACTAATTATACAGCTCTTTGGAAACAAATTTATCACATTTTATCATGGACATTTAAAATGTTCATACATTTTGTCCATGAATTAAATTTCTGAGATTATCTGTGAAGGCAACAATCCTAAATGCAGAAAAAAAATCTCTAGGTGTGAAGATATTTATTGTAGTATTATTCATTAAGGAGAAATATTGGAAACAAGCTAAATGTTCAATAATGGAAGAATGGTTAACATTATAGTTTGGCTGCATGATGAGGTATTTTACACTCGTGACCAATGACATTTCAAAAAATATATAGATTGTGGTGTATGATTATAAATATGCATAGACAAACACTGAAAGCAAAACCCACAAAAATACTAAAAAATAGTTATCTCTCAGTTGTGTAATTAACAGCGGTTAACAGTACTTGTTTTTTCTTCCTTTTCTGTATTATTTTCAAGACTGTCAGTTACAACCCGATTCCAGCCAATGTGACCAAAATAGGAATTTATTGGTCAAGTAACCAAAAATTACAGGGATAGAGCATGTTGTTGTTGTTCAGTTGCTAAATCATGTCTGACTCTTTCGTGACCCCATGGACTGTAGCCCACCAGGCTCCACTGTCCATAGGATTTTTCGGGCAAGAATCCTGGAGTGGGTTGCCATTTCCCTCCTCAGGGGATCTTCCTGACCCAGAGATTGAGCCCGCATCTTGGGTTTAAATCCATGGGCTACACTGATGTGGCCATGAGTCTAACTGTCCTCTCATTTTATCTTATCTCTGCTTCTTTCTGCATCTTGATGAAGTTTTTCCTTGCTGTAAATCCTGGCTTCTTGTGTAAGACCAGAGAAGCTGGCTGAAAAACATTTCTACTTGTGTCCTTCTTATACCTCTCTATCCCAAAGCTAAAGAAAAATTTGTTTTTCTGATGGATATATATCAAACCCCTCTGTACTTAGTGATTATCTTGATTAGGTCACATGCCTACCCTGATCGAAAGGGCATATATATATACCTCTGCTGTTAATAGTGGAGGAGTCAGGGGAAATGTGTGCATGAATTAGTCCCACCCAAATCACTTTCAGTGAGAGATCCACAGGAAAGAGTGCTTCTAATGTGTGAGAAAGCAGGGATAGTCAGAGGAAAAATATAGCATTTTTTATATAATAAACAAGTACCATATAAATTGAAGGAAAAAACACAACTGATTTTTAAGAGAGAACTATCACCGTCCACCCATTTCCACCTCCACTCTATTCAAAAAAGGAAAAAAATACAGCACTATTCAGATTTGACTGGTAACAATGTGTCATTTCTTGCATCAAACTCAAGAAAACCAATGCATTAAATAACTAACAAAAAAGCAATAAATCTTATAGATGAAAGGAATCTGCAGTTGTAAAGATTGGAAGTATCAAACTTAGCAATAAAATGAAAAGCTATTTAAAGGTAAAGGTCATGTGACTGGAGAAAAATATTGTCTTCAGTTATGATACAGAAAAATAAAACTTTGAGTTAAAATGCTGCCCATCCTCAGAAACAAACAAGCTTGTCAAACTAAAGTAAAACAAAATTGTGAGAGTGGGCTTCTGTCTAGCAGCACAATGTTAAGTGTTCTGATGGAGATTTGGTGACCGTTCACTCACTAGGTGTCCTGCTAACATTTTCTTGTTCAGTTCAGTTCAGTTCAGTTCAGTTCAGTCGCTCAGTCATGTCCGACTCTTTGCAACCCCATGAATCGCAGCACGCCAGGCCTTCCTGTCCATCACAAACTCCCGGAGTTTACTCAAACTCATGCCCATCGAGTCGGTGATGCCATCTAGCCATCTCATCCTCTGTCGTCCCCTTCTCCTCCTGCCCCCAATCCCTCCAAGCATCAGGGTCTTTTCCAATGTGTCAGCTTTTCACCTCAAAGTGGCCAAAGTATTAGAGTTTCAGCTTCAGCATCAGTCCTTCCAATGAACACCCAGGACTGAGCTCCTTCAGGATGGACTGGTTGGATCTCCTTGCAGTCCAAAGGACCCTTAAGAGTCTTCTCCAACACCACAGTTCAAAAGCATCCATTTTTCAGCGCTCAGCTTTCTTCACAGTCCAACTCACATCCATCCATGACCACTGGAAAAACCATAGCCTTGACCAGATGGACCTTTGTTGGCAAAGTAATGTCTCTGCTTTTTAATATGCTATCTAGGTTGGTCATAAATTTCCTTCCAAGGAGTAAGCGTCTTTTAATTTCATGGCTGCAGTCACTATCTGCAGTGATTTTGGAGCCCCCAAAAATGAAGTCTGACACTGTTTCCACTGTCTCCCCATCTATTTCCCATGAGGTGATGGGGGGAGTGAGCAGTGCTGGAAGCCAAGACCCAGGGCAGTCTTACTTCATGAAATCATTCATGTTACTTATTGCATCAGTAGTTCTTTCATTGCTTAGTAATATTCCATTGTATGGATACAGCACAATTTTTTTATCCAGACATTTGTTGATGGCCCTTTGAGACTTTTCCAGTATTTGGCTATTATGAATAAATGTTACGAAATTGTATACATTTTTTTTTGGTGGATGTGTATCACTGTTTTTCTTGAGTAAATACCTAGAAGTAGAATTTATGGGCCAAATGGTAAAGTAAAATTTAACTTTTAAAAAATACTGTCAAACTCTTTTCCAAAGTAGTTGCACTATTTTATATTTCCACAAGCAGAAAGTGGGGAGTTCCAGGTACTAACACTTATTCTTAGTCATTTTAGTTTTAGCTATTTTGCCTTTTTAATTTTAGCTATTTTAGTGTGTGTGAAGTGAGACTACATCTTGGTCTTGATTAACATTTTCCTGATAACTAATGAGTTTGAACTTTTAAAATGTGCATAATGGCTCTTTGTAAAGATTATTTTGTGAAGTACCAGTTCAAATCTTCTGCTCATTAAAAAATAACAGGCTTTGGGACTTCTCTGTTGGTCCAGTAGCTAAGACTCCATGCTCCCAAAGCAGGGGACCCAGGTTCGATGCCTGGTCGGGGAACTAGATCCCACATGCCACAACTAAGAGTTCACGTGCCACAACTAAGACACAATGAGTGAGTGTGAGTGAGTGTGAATGTGAAGTTGCTCAGTTGTATCCGACTCTTAGCGACCCCATGGACTGTAGCCTACCAGGCTCCTCCGTCCATGGGATTTTCCAGGCAAGAATACAAGTGGGTTGCCATTTCCTTCTCCAGGAGATCTTCCCGACCCAAGGATTGAACCTGGGTCTCCCTCATTGTAGCAGACACTTTACCATCTGAGCCACCATGCAATGCAGCTAAATAAATTAATTAATTAAAAAAGAATAGGCTTAGTTTTTTAAAAAGTAGTTTTAGGTTCACAGAAAAAGTAAGGAGGAAGATACAGAGGTTTCTTATATACCCTCTGCTCCCACACATGCATGCTGCTGCTGCTGCTAAGTCGCTTCAGTCGTGTCTGACTCTGTGCGATCCCATAGACAGCAGCCCACAAGGCTCCTCTGTCCCTGGGATTCTCCAGGCAAGAATACTGGAGTGGGTTGCGGTTTCCTTCTCCAATGCATGAAAATGAAAAGTGAAAGTGAAGTCGCTCTGTCGTGTCCGACTCTTCCAGACCCCCACACATGCATAGCCTCTTTCATTATTAACATCCCCCACCAGAGTAGTGCATTTGTTATGATTAATAAAAGTACAATGACGCATCAGAATCAACCAAAGTCTATAGTTTGCCAGAAAGTCTCCTTTCGGTGTTGTATATTCTCCAGGTTTGGACAAATGTACAATAACACATGTGCTTCATTATAGTATCATATAGAATGCTTTCATTGCCCTAAAAATCCTCTGTGCTCCATCTGTCAATCCCCCACCCCCAGCCCCCTGGCAATCACTGGTCTTTTTACTGTCGCTGTCGTTTTACCCTTTCCAGAATGTTGTATATTGGAATCATACAGTTGGTAGTCTTTTCAGTGTGGGTTCTTTCACGTAATGATATGCAATTATGATTCCTTCATAAGTTTTCAGAACTTGATAGCTCATTTCTTTTTTTTTTTTTTTATTTAAATTCCCCATCCCGATCCCCTCTCCCACCTCCCTCTCCACCCAATTCCTCTGGGTCTTCTCAGTGCATCAATACAGTACACTAACGCATATATATGGAATTTAGAAAGATGGTAATGATAACCCTATACGCAAAACAGAAAAAGAGACACAGATGTACAGAACAGACTTTTGGACTCTGTGGGAGAAGGCGAGGGTGAGATGTTTCGAAAGAACAGCATCGAAACATGTATATTATCTAGGGTGAAACAGCTCATTTCTTTTGAACACTGAAGAATGTTCCATTATCTGGATGTAACACAGGCTCATTCACCTACTGAAGAATATCTTAGTTGCTTCTAAACTTTGGAAATTATGAATAAAGCCGCTATGCTATAAACATCTGTGGGTTTTGCTCATTCTAAAATTGGATTGTTTATCTTATTATTGAGCTATAAGAGTTCTTTATTATAAATACAAGTCATCTATCATATACATGCATCATAAACATTTTCTCCTAACTGCTGGTTTACTGTTTTATTTTCCTAGTTGTGTCTTTTGAAGACACAACATTAAAACTTTTGATGGAGTCCAATTTATCATTTTTTTCCTTTGTAGTTTATAGTTTTATAGTTTCTTTATGTGTTCTAAATCCTTTAAAGAATTTTCATCTATCTCAATGTTGGAAAACTTTCTCCCGTGTTTTTAAAAATAGTTTTATTGAGATATAATTTATATACCATACAATTCACTGATATACAGTAGAATTCAATGATATTTTAGTACATTCACAGGATTGGACAACCATCACCACAATCTAATTTTAGAATATTTTCATTTCCCCTAAAAGATACCTTGTAACCATCAGCAGTTATTCCCTTTTCTTAATTTAACTCTATCTCTCATACCTCCTAGTCTAGGCAAACAATTTACTTTCTGTCTCTACAGACTGGCACATCCTGAACATTTCATATAAATGTACTCATAACCTGTGGTCTTTTGTGACTGGCTTATTTCACTTAGCATAATGTTTTCAAGATTCATCAATACTGTAGCATATATCAGTACTTTATTCTTTCTTATTGTGGAATAATATTCCATTGTATGGAGGTAAATCTATTTTAATCACCCATTCATCAATAGATGAATATTTGGGTTGTTCCCACTTTTTGGCTGTTATGAATAATGCTGCTATATATGAAAGTTGATGTACAGGTTTTGCTATGGGTATGTTTTCATTTCTCTTGGGTATATATCTAGAAGTAGAATTTCTGGATTGAATGGTATTGTATTTTCAGCACATCTTAGGCAGGTTTTATTATATTTATTCTTAAGTATTTCATATTTTGGACTTCCTGGATGGTGCAGTGGTAAAGAACCTGCCTGACAATGCAGGAGACACAAGAGATTCAGGTTCGATTCCTGGGTCGGGAAGATCACCTTGAGGAGGAAATGACAATTCACTATGGTATTCTTGCCTGGAAAATTTCATGGCCAGAGAGCCTGGCGGGCTATGGTCCATGGGGTTGCAGAGTCAGACATGACTGAGCATGTAGGCGTGCATGCACAATTGGCATTGTTTCTACACGTTTCAATATCCAGTTGTTTTTTGCTAGTATGTGAAAGTGTAATTGACTTTTATATATTGGTCTTATTTTCTGTGACTTTGTTAGAGTCACTTATTAGTTCTAATTGCCTTTATTGTGGACTATCAGGGATCTTCTGTGTACAGGATTATCATTAATTATATTTTTTTCTTTTCTAATATATGCCTTTTATTAATTTTTCCATCTCTTCCTGTATTCAATTAGTACAATGTTGACTAGTAATGAGGAGGGTGGATATCCTTCTCTTGTTCTTGATCTCAGCTGGAAAGCATTCATTCTTTCACCATTGAGGATATTAGCTGCAGGGTTTTTTTTTTTTTTACATGCACCCTTTATCAGATTGAGGAAGTTTCCTTCTATTTATAATTTGCTGAGAGCTACTATCTTTAAAGTATGAATGAGTGTGATATTTCTGCAGATTTTTTTTTAGGGGGCAGGGGATCTTTTAAGATGCTTATTTGCTTTTCCTTCCTGTCTCTGAAAATATGGTAAATTGTACTGACTAATTTCCAGATGTTAAACCATCTTACCGCCCGCCCTTCACCCCCTGACCCCCAACCCGGGAATAAACCTCAGCTGATCACGTTATAGTATTCTTTGTGTATTGCTAAATTTGTTTTTTTACTGAACCATACTTGGGTCCACTTGCTTGCATGCAGTAAAGTCTGCTGACACCAGGTTGTAGTGAATGTAGCACAGCATTTATTGCAAGCCAGTTCAATTCAGTTCAGTCACTCAGTCATATCCGACTCTTTGCGACCCCACGGACTGCAGTACGCCAGGCCTCCCTGTCCATCGCCAAGCAAAGCAAGGAGCAAATATAGTGATCTGAGTTGCTCTAACAGAATGCCATAGACTAAGTGACTAAAACAATAGAAGTGTGCCTTTCACAGTTCTGGAAGCAAGAAAGTCTGAGATCAGAGTGCAAGCATGCTTGTCAGGCCTGGGGAGGGTCTCCTTCCTGGTTTGCAGATGGCTGTCTTCTTGCAGGAACCTCACATGATAGAGCAAGAGAGATCATCTCTCTTGGATCTCTTCTTAGAAGGGCACTAAACCCATTCATAAAGATGCAACCCTCATGACCTGATTAATTGCCCAAAGGCCCCTCATCTAAATACCGTCACATTGGGGATTTAGGCTTCAGCATATGAATTTTGAGAGGACACAAACATGCAATTCATAGCAGTGTCACAGCAATCTATTAGGATAATGTTGATACCTAGAAACGAAACATGTTGGCAGGTGTGTCTATAAATGGGGCAAAATGCCTGCCTATTTTAGAGAATGGTGTCAGAGCTCAAATAACTTGGAAACCTCAACTCTGGACTGGTTGTCTCAGTATTAATTACAGCCAGAAAATGGAGATGAGAAGAGTGACTCACAGACTCAAACATGTGTTTGATTGATGTTATTAACCAAGTAAACTTTATAAAATCCAGGCTTATGAAAGTGTAACTGTTTTCTGTAATTTGATCTTATAGAAAACTTCCTTAATATTCCACTGCTGCACACACGTAGCTGCTGACTGGCGGAGGTCTGGCAAAGGGAGAGTCAGTCTTTAGCAATAAGTCGAAGAAGCAGTTCTTTCTCAGATTCACACATTCCTTCTGACTTATTGGCAGCAAGATATTATCTGGTTCATAGTCTTGCTTACTTGGCAGACGCATTTGTTTTAGTAAATAGGAATACATTAAATGTGAATCCTAAAGACAAAGACCTTACTGTTTTCCTTACTCATGACAAAATTATAGTCACATAAAAGGAAGTATGAATTCTGGTATTCAAATGAAGAATAAGTTCTATTGAGTGGCTTTCCCACCCTGGAAAACTTTCCCTCAGAGAATAATTTCATGACAGATGATTCAATGAGGAATGCTACAATGCTGTGAATGTCTGCATGCCAAACTGCTTTCAACGAGTGAGTGTTTTCTCTGGAAAATGAAAATTGTGACACGGGCCAGGAAATAGTATGCTCCCTGTCTTCTGTAATAAAGGGAAGGACACTGACTGGGACTCAGGTGTAACTAAGATTTAAGATATTTTGAAGTAGGAACCTGATCGAATACTAGATAAAAATATCCTTGATTTCCCAGATGCAGCAAATAAGCTACCAGTGCACCCCATTTTTTTCTTGCTATAGTGCAGTGTCATAAAAAATGCACACTATTGAGAGAGATGGTTTTTTAAAATGTGTAGGGAGTTACAGCCCTCACAGTGAACACGAGAATTGAGATATTAATCTGTTTCCTTCGCTGGTCTTCAGTTATCTCTTTGTTATGAGCTTTTCCTCTGGCTATCATCCACTCTCTGAAGATGGATATTTTTCCTTCAGTATACTCAGTGATGCAAGCCAACTATTTTGGATATACTCAGAATTCTTTAAAAAAAAAAGGATTGTTAAGGCTAATTTTAGTGAATCTGGCTATTGCCTTAAGCAGTGTGACAGAGACCACTGGAACTTACTGATGTCTGCTTGCTCCTCTGTATCTCTTAGCCTCCCTGTGGTTACCTTGGACCCACGAGTAGGTCTGGCCAATGGAATGTAAGCAATGAGTGTCATTTCCAGTCTGAAACAAGTGTCTCGTGTACCTTACCACACACTGTGTTCTCCTCCATTGTGAGAGTAGACGCCAACGGTTAATGATGGATGAATGATGGTGGAGTCACAGGATGGAGGATTCTGGATCCCTGCACCACCTTTTGGAGGAGACAGAGCTTCTGTAGAGAGCGCCCCACCCTATCAGACTGTGACATGAGTAAGAAATAAAGCTTTACTAAGATTCATTTGTTATAAAATTTTAAGGGTGATTTAGATAACATCACCCACTCAATGGATATGAATCTGAGCAAACTCTGGGAGATAGTGAAGTGCAGGGAAGCCTGGTGTGCTGCAGTTCATGGGGTCGCAAAGAGTTGGACATGACTGAACGACTAAACAACAACACTATTGCTGCTAGTGTTTCTTTTTCCTTTAGACGCCAACTTCTCAACTCCACAGTCACTCCCAGGTAAGCTCAATACTCCCTTCATGTTTCCTCAAGATGAAGCACAGCAAGTTCCTGAATATAGTCCTGGAAATAAACATGTAATTGTTGAAGACCAAATATCAAGGTTTTTGGTTCAAACTATCAGCTCCAACCTTCACATAAATTGATAAAAGGATTTATCTGCTAAAAAGTGATCTTTAAAATACCTTATGTATTATTTTGGGAATATACTATCATAATGCTGGCTGATTCTTGGTTTATATAATTAAGTTACATGTGTCAATTTCATTGTGTTCTGAAATTAGTACTATGACTTTCACATTTTCTCTTAGATACCAGGCTAGAGGGCATATAATAACTAGATGGCCTTGAAATGTAAAATAGAAATATTATTTCTGTTCATCTACTTATCCATTCAATAAAAACATACTGACCACCAATTATTATGCAGGAACTGTGCTGTCCAATTTAGAAGCCACTAACCACATGTGGCCTGTTTTTTAAATTTAAGTTACTCTAAATAAATCAATTTAATTAAAAATTCAGTTCTTTAGTAACACCTACCACATTTCAAGTGTTTAATAGCTACATATAACTAGCAACTATCTTCTTGGACAACACAAGACGAACATTACCATCATTGAGAAAGTTTCATTGGACAGCATTCATCTAGAAAAAAGATAGACACTGTACTCATAATTTTTCTTTAATAGAGTCACTGTTTCCATAAAAATTAATAAAATGACATTAGGCTGCCAGAGAGGTCAGGAAATCTGTGTATTGGCAATAACATTTGAACTTAGTCTTAAAAGTGAAAAGAAATTTGCTATATACCAATAAAAGTGAATGGCAGATACAAAGTCAAAAAAGCATAAATGGGCTGATAAAACAAGGTGAGATGTTCAATGTGACTGGAGAGGAACACATGTAAGAATAAAGAGCAGAGATGAGTTAGGCAGGCAAGAGCAGGCAAAGTAGAGATGGGTACAGTAAAGGGCTTGGACTTCACCTGTCGATGATGGGAAGCTAACAAAAATCTTTTAAGTAGGAGAATCATAGCATCAGATTGGCATGGTATGAAGGTCACTTGCTGGTGTTATTGATGTTGAAAGACCAGATTGGAGGTTATGGGTCCCAGCAGGAGAAGACAAAAACAACAGTAACTGAACTGAAGAGGAAAGAGTCAATTTTAGAGATATTTCTATATTAAAATTATATCACTAGAGTATACATAATTTAGACTAACGTTTTCTGCTCAATCAGTTGGAGCATTGGAAGGAGAAGTAAAAGTGTGCGTTAGTTTGGGGTGGAGGTCTCAATCCCTTTTCACAGAGAATAAACAAGCATAGGTTTTGGTATACTTATCTACCTTGTCACACCCAGGCTGTTCTCTTGAGAAAGAGGTGGGTGCATCGGTTTACTCAGGGAAATTCTCTGTCCTCCCTGACATTTGAACATTTGAAGTTACAAAAAGGCCACTTTGTCCTATTAAGTCTTTCATTAAAGGGACTCTTTGGATATTTCCTCTGTGTTGAGAATTATTCCCTTTAAAATGCATTTATTTTGTCATCTAAGATTTTCACACTGTACTGTGAGTTATTTTAACACAGGGCATATATACATATGTTGAGGCATGACGCTGTGAGTAGTGGTGGATGAGGTATTTGGAATTTACGTAGGCACCGACCTTATAAAAACTTCTAAGGCTGGTGGCTGCTGGCTGGTGAAGAGCTTTTGGGAATAGATGACCACTGATAAGAACCTTGCTCTCCAATTGTGATGAGATTTCTAGTTCACTTTTCAGTCTACCTAAGTAAAATTTCAAGTTAATTATGGTTTCTCAGATAAGAGCAGGAAGAGTTTACAGTACAGTCAGCTGACCACATTAAATTTAGCACTGAGCCTTCTTTCCTCCCTACTGGGTAAACTTCCTTTTCTCACTTTCCTAACGAGTTCTTGTTTCTGAGGAAAATCCCCCTGAGATCAAACATGAAATCAAGTAGGAGAAATTAGTAAGCACTTCCATGGTGAGAGATTCTGAAGTCCTAGACTATGTCTGGCTGACCGGAAGTTCAAGAGTTAGAAGAAGGTGGAATGTCCAGGGCCCTCCACCTGCTATCCAGTCCCTCATCATGGGTCTGTCTGCAGTGATAAGAGACACAGAGGGATAAAAAGTTCTCCAGGAAAGTTTTTGTACACAACCTTGTCGGAAAAATAGCATGTAAATCTCTCCTCTTAAATGGAGGAAGATTAAGATCAGAAATAAACATTTCTCATTTCAGAATGTCAGGCAGTTCCTAATTAGTACAGTGATCATCTCTAAGAATGAAGGTTAAAAATATTCCAAAGTAAATGCATTTCTGTTGCCTCCTTTATGCTGTTACAATTTTTCCTGTGCCACTAGCAGTTTGTTAGGGGAAGAAGTTTCTCTTAAGTGAGTATAAATTTGATAGCTTCTTTTTCTGGTATGCAGAATAAATATTTATTTGTTGTTTTGAATGCTTTTGTCGCACATTTCATATTAGTATGTCATAAACTAGTGTCTAGTAGGAAAACTGATAATGGATTCAAACTATTTGTTGATGTAAAATGTTAAACAGTAAGTTTACTAATCATTTCTTAAAGCTGCACTGTTTTAAAATCTGTAAAAGCTCAATCTGTCACGAGGTTAAGGTAAAAACTTTACTTGCTTACCCTCTTATAGCAGTAGAAATAAAAGTGATTTTGGCAGTTTCCCTGAATATTAACCACAATAGAAAATCTTTGCTGTTTTAAAAGTGGGTTGGTTTGATAGTCTCCCCCCCACAAATCATCCTTTCCTCTATTAATATTAAACACACAGCGACTGAACCTGTTATGCCTGCTGAGACAGGTTGTGCTACACGGGAAATGCCCAAAGCCCAGCTTGGGAAAGGCAACATAAATGCTGTGTTGCAATAAATTTCAGTGGGCATCATCTGGAAACCCTTACCCTTGCCTTTTTTTTCCCACCCTGTGTCTATTCTCTGAGTCACTATACCCTTGTTAGGAAATCTTGGAGATGTTTCACTGCAAAGAAGACTACTGGTAGCAATGCAGTGTTGATGATTCTATTGGGTTGGCCAAAAAGTTTGTTTGGGTTTTTCTTGTAGCATCTTCTGGAAAAACCCAAATGAACTTTTTGACCACCTCAATAGGTAAATTTACCTCACTCATTAATTAATCAAGCCGTTCAACAGATATGTTGAGTTTCTCCTCAGGGCCTGACCTTGGGTTGCTTGTGGAGATCAAAAGATAAGATTGGAAATAAGCCATGATGGATGGACAGAAAAACTCACTATTACTAGGAGGTCAGTTATTCCCAAATTGATCTATAAAGTCAATGGTATTCCAATCAAATTCCAACACACTTTTCCTGAAACTGGACAGGCTAATTCTAACATTTACAGGGAAGAGCAAAGAACTGAGAAGAGCCAAGATTCTTTGAAAGAAAAACGTGGTTGGAGAATTTGTACTTCCAGATAATGAGACTTACTATAAAGCTATTGTGCTTAAGGGCTTCCCAGATGGCTAAGTGGTAAAGAATCTGCTGGCCAATGCAGGAGATACAAGAGATGTGGATTTGATCCTTGGGTAGCGAAGTTACCCTGGAGAAGGAACGGCAACCACTCCAGTATCCTTGCTTGGAAAATCCCATGGACAGAGGAGCCTGGGGGTCCACAGTCCGTGCGGTAAGTCGCAAGGAGTCAGACACAACTGAGCGACTTCACTTTCACTTTTCACTTTCACGCATTGGAGAAGGAAATGGCAACCCACTCCAGTGTTCTTGCCTGGAGAATCTCAGGGACCGGGGAGCCTGGTGGGCTGCCATCTATGGGGTCACACAGAGTCGGACACGACTGAAGTGACTTAGCAGCAGCATAGTGATCTTAAGAACTTCTGTTAATCATATAATACAGCCAAAGAAAGTGAAAAGAACAAATAACAAATTGGATGAAGTTATTTGCGCCACATACCTCTGATGATAGCAAATTAGTATTCAGAAAATATAGAGAACTAAAAAAATAGTTGTACAAAAATTTAGCATAGTTCTATAAAAAAATGTAGCAGGATTTAAAAGGGACATCCCTGGCACTCCAATGGTTAAGACTGTGCTTTCAACAGCAGGGACTCAGGTTTGATCCTTGTTCAGGGAACTAAGATCCCACATGCATGGCCAAAAAATAAAAATAAATTGAGCAAAAGTATGAAAAAATACTTTGGTCAATAATATATGAAGAGGCAGTTATTCTTACTTAATAATCTGGGAAACTAAAACCAAAATGAGATGACATTTAAAAAATAAAATGCATGATGACATCAAATGATATAAAATCTCCACGTTGAATACTACAAAATATGTCAATAAATTAAAAAGGAGCCTGCAAAGTCCATATATCTGTTCTCAGCCCTGTCAGTCACCCATTCAGTATGCAAAGTATCATCTAATCTGTATGCGTAAGGAGTCATCATGAAAGTAAAAGTGTGTCAGAAAGATACTTCCAAATGGTTAGAGGCATGTGATTTTTAGTACCGTGTGTTACAGAAATGTCAGGAATGGTATAGTTTATTTTTTCACTTTTTAAAGTTTTATTATGTTTATTTATTTATTTTTGGCAACTGGACAGGGACTCAAACCCTAGATCCCCAGATTAGAAGTCTGATGCTCTACCAGCTGAGCTACCCAGGCAAGTATGGTATATTTTAACTATGTGCAAGATAATGTCAGTGTCCACAGAGGGTCTTTTTTCTTTTTTTGAGTAGTGTTGCTAGTATTGAAAGAATAAAAATGGTTGTTTTGCAGTTTAGATTTCAAGATAGGAAAAACTGATTTTTCAGCCATGACTGACATGAGAGAAACATTCTAGGAAGTCTTAGATCATACTTCTGAGTTTTTTTTTTTTTTCAATTGAAGGATAATGGCTTTACAATATTGTGTTGGTTTCTGCCATACTTCTGAGTTCTTAATTTTGACTTACATGATTTTTTTTATACTTTAAAATTTTTGTGAACTGGTGTAAATTGTCAACGCATATTAGCTTGGGTATTTTTGTAAATAGTTTGTGATTTACTTCTTGATCTGCATGAAAATATTTAGAATCCTTTTCTTCAAAGCTTATTTGAAGCCAAGTTGTGGGTTTGGGGTTTTGTTTGTTTGTTTTGGTTGGGGGTGGGGAGGAGAGAAAGCATTTTGTACTCTGATAATTCAGATAGTAATATCTTGTAGTTTAAAGCAAATGTCCCACTGAAATCAATTCAAATATCAACAAAATTATTAAAACAGGAAAATAAAATCTGAGTACATGGAATGATATACCATATTTATGGACAGGAAGGTTTATTATTATTAAGATGGAAATTCCAAATCTTTCTTTAGATCTAATTCAATCCCAGTCAAAATTCCACCAGGCCTTTTTGTAGAATTTGACAAGCTGTTGCTAAAATGTGTTTGGAAATGTAAAAGACCTTGAATAGACAAAGCAATTTTGGCAAAAAAGAACAAAGTTGCAGACTTATACTCCCTGATTTCAACACATTATTTGGCTATAGAAATCAAAACAGTGTGGTATTGGTAGGAGGATAGTCATATAGATCAATAGATCAGAATAGAAAATTCAGAATTAGACCCCCACATTAGTACCCTAACTCAAGAAAAAGGAAACAAATAGCCCTATTTTTTTTAAAGGGAGAACAGCAACAGATTCTTTAGAAACAAAGGTATATGAATGTTCAATAAACTCATGAACATATACTCAACATCATTAATAATCAGGGAAATATAAATGAAATCATGAAGAACACCACTTTGTAAGCATCAGAATGGCTAAAATCAAGAAATTTGATAATATCAAGTGCTGTTGAGAATGTGGAGTAACTGGAACTCCTGACTTTGTGGTTAGAGATGTACAATGGCGCAACCACTATGAAAAGTAGTTCAGTAATTTCTTAAAAAATTAAACATACATTTACCACAAAATCCAGAGAAATGAAGACATGTCTGCAAAAGAGCTGTATATGAGTATTCATAGCTATTTTATTCACAATTCATAATTGCCACAAACTGAAAATTACCCAATCTTCATTTATAAGTAAATGCATTAACAAATTGTTGTATATTCATTCATGCAATGACTACCACTCAGTAATTAAAAGGAACAAATTGCTGATGCTTGCAACAGCATAGTTCTCTAAAATTATGTTGAGTGAAAAATAGGCTAGATTCATGCTACATGATTTCATTTATATTAAGGTATAGATCTATTTTATGATGATAGAAAAAAAGATTAGTGATTGCTACAAAAGGTGATGGTGAGGGGTGACTGACTGCAAAGGGACATGAACAAAATTTATAATTTGATGCAAGGTGCTTACATAGGAATATACATTTTTCAAAACTCACTTCATCATACACTTAAACGTGTGAATTTTTCGTACGTAAATTTTATCTTGATATAAACTACGTTAAGAACACAATGTGGCACGTAACACTGTGTGTGTCCTTAATGGCACTTAATGGTACAATTAAATATGGTTAAAGTAATCAATTTTATGCTATGCATATTTTACCACAATAAAAACATGAAAGGAGGTACATTTTTAAAAATTAAAAATTTAAAACACACAGTAAAAATAGAAGGGCTTACCAGCTGGCACTAGTGGTAAAGGATCTGCCTGCCAATGCAGGAGATGCAAGAGAAGTGGGTTCAATCCATAGGTTGGGAAGATTGCTAGGAGTAGGGAATGACAAATCACTCCAGTATTTTTGCCTGGAAAATTCCATGGGCAAAAGAGCCTGGCAAGCTACAGTCTATGGGGCTGCAAAGAGTTGGAGCACAAGAATGGAAAGAATAGTACAGTTATTCCCTCTATGTCCCCCATGCATTATATAGATATAACCACTCTTCAAGCAAATGGCAAAATTTTAGCCACCTTTGTGTTTATATAAGCACACTAGAATAAGCTATTAAATTAGAAATTACACTTATGATGATTAAATTTATTAATATTTATTATACTTAACAATAATTCATTAATATTGGTGTTTATCCAATGTTTAAAATTTCTCAATCATCCCCAAATTCTCTTTTACATTCTTTTATTCCAATTAGGATTTAATCAAGATGTATGTCTTATTATATCCTTTAGGTCTCATTTAATCAAAAACAGTTGTCTTCCTCCCCCCACCCCCACGACACTGACTTGCTAAGGCAACAAGCCAATGTGGAGAGTCTCATATTCTGAATTTGTCTGTTTCCTCATAGCATCATTTTCCTGTTACTCAGTCCCTGAATAACTGTTATTCAGCACAGCACTGCCATGCTGGAGAGGCCAGGTGTAGGCACTCTGGTAGACAGTGCCAGCTGAGTCCAGCTTTCCAGCCATCTCAGCCAAGAGGCCGGACACATGAGAAATCATCCTGCAAGTGAATTCTCCAGCCCAGCTTGTCACAGCCCTCAGCCATTTGAGTCATTCTCAGACATCTGAGTCATCTCAGCTGAGGCCCCAAACGTCACAGAGCAGAGCAGGGCTTTCTGGCTGTGCCCCCTTTTGAACTCATAGCTCACAGAATCTGAGAATAATAAAATGTTTTATGTCCCTAAGTTTGGGGGTGATATGTTATGCAGCATTAGCTAACTGGAACAACCATCAGGCTTATCAGGGACATGATACAACCTGCCAACAAATGATAGCCTGTGTTCCAGGGCGAGACTACATGCAATGTTAGTGGAGACCAGGTCCAATGAGAGAGGTGGGTAGTGAAAGTAAATAGAAGAGTCTGAAGGAACAGTTAAATCAAGCCCTAGCAGAGTTAACCTTTTGTTCCTTGCAAGTCAGAACTGACTTTTAGTCTTGTTGCGGTGATCGACACTTTGAGAAGGGTTGTATATAAAATCTTGACAATAAAAATGTTCGACAATCAGAATTCTAACCTAAGCTAAGCTCTCCTTCCTGAAGCTTTTATTTCTGAGAATACTCTATGCTTTTTATTATCAAGTATAGTTGAGAGTTCCCTGGTGGCAATAAAAAACAAATTTATAAATGGAAAAAAAATATAAAGTGTGGCAGCATCAATGTAAACACCCACCATCATGCTATCTCTCCCACAGGACTGTGCCAGTGCCTCCAGAACCCCATCAGATCTTTATCTCCACCAGCTGGGCCCTGCCATTGCCAGGTTCCTCTGTGAAACTGTTCACATTTCTATTCACACCTGCACTGTATGTGAATGTGAAGTCTAGCCCATCACATTGGGGAACAGGGGGAGAGACTGGAAATAGCTTGACAATTCAAATACCAACAGGGTGATCTGGGGACAGAGAGCTGAAGCAGTGTCTAGGGAAACTGAAACCTAGCAGATATAACCAGAGACAGGATTCAGGGTAACATTTCATCTTTGTAAACAGGCTGAGACCTACCTTTGCTTGCCACCTCTGACCTCTTCAATACCTACCTCCTCAGACTTTCAACTGAACTTACTGCCATAATCACTCACGATATCCTTGGGACACTCCTCTCACTGTTGTCCTAAGCTGTTATTGAGGTAACAAACTGTTGAACTCTTGGGCTTCCCTGGTAGTTCAGTTGGTAAAGTTCAGTTCAGTTCAGTCGCTCAGTCATGTCCAACTCTTTGCGACCCCGTGAATCGCAGCACGCCAGGCCTCCCTGTCCATCACCAACTCCCGGAGTCTACCCAAACCCAAGTCCATGGTGATGCCATCCAGCCATCCCATCCTCTGTTGTCCCCTTCTCCTCCTTCCCCCAATCCCGCCCAGCATCAGGGTCTTTTCCAATGAATCAACTCTTCGCATGAGGTGGCCAAAGTATTGGAGTTGCAGCTTCAGCATCAGTTCTTCTAATGAACACCCAGGACTGATCTCCTTTAGGATGGACTGGTTGGATCTCCTTGCAGTCCAAGGGACTCTCAAGAGTCTTCTCCAACACCACAGTTCAAAAGCATCAATTTTTCGGTGCTCAGCTTTCTTCACAGGCCAACTCTCACAACCATACATGACCACTGGAAAAACCATAGCCTTGACTAGATGGCCTTTGTTGGCAAAGTAATGTCTCTGCTTTTTAATATGCTATTCAGGTTGGTCATAACCCTAACCCTAACCCTAACCCTATTTCCACGGTTTCCCCATCTATTTCCCATGAAGTGATGGGACCAGATGCCATGATCTTAGTTCTCCCGGCACTCTTGTTTCCAGCTTGTGTTTCTTCCAGCCCAGTGTTTCTCATGATGTACTCTGCATATAAGTTAAATAAGCAGGGTGACAATAACTGCCTGCAATGGTGACTATGTCTGCTTCCATGGGGGGAACTGTTGGACCAGGAAATGGGTAAGGAGAAAGATACACTTTCCATCTTTTTGTACCTTTTGAGGTGTCCAATGCAGGTAATACCTATTTAAAAACTTAATTAGGTAAAAATAAGGGGATAAACTTGTCTTCCAATTTTCTTTTGTCATCTTTTAAACATTCCTTCTTTTCTTTGCTGAAGAAGACTAGTTTATGCATTAAAATAAGCCAGAAAGGTCTGAATCTGCATCCCTGTAAGTTATCTAACCTTGGGAAACATTTGCTGTGTGTGATCTTCAGCAACAACCTGCTGAGACTTGTCCCACATAAAACTGAGTAATCTATCTTGGAACAGATTCCATCAATGGTATTGAACGATGGCACCAATTACTCTTATGGATCTGCCAATATAACCTTTTTAGAGTCAGATCCTGTCACTCTGTTCAAAATCCTGCAAAGTCCCGTTTCACTCAGAACCAAAGCAAAGTCTTAAACACAGCTACAAATCCAATGTGATCTCTCCTTGTCATTCAAAGTGACTCCTCTGTTTCTCTGCCCTTAGCTCACTTGTCCAGTCACCCTGGCATCCCGCCAACACTGGGGAGATTGCACTAGAAGGCTCCCATCTGAAGGATCTGCTGTAGCTATGGGGCTGCTCCCCCCTAGCTTTCCAGAGGTCTTCATCTCCCTTTCTCAAGGACATCTACCTACCTTGGCTTACACTTGCGAACTGTCTCCCTCCTTTTACCTCACTTGACTCACTCAGTTATGATCCCCCTTGATAACCTCAGATATGTAGATGACACCACGCTTATGGAAGAAAGTGAAGAGGAACTAAAAAGCCTCTTGGTGAAAGTGAAAGAGGAGAGTGAAAAGGTTGGCTTGAAGCTCAACATTCAGAAAACTAAGATCTTGGCATCTGGTCCCACCACTTCATGGGAAATAGATGGGGAAACAGTGGAAACAGTGTCAGACTTTATTTTCTTGGGCTCCAAAATCACTGCAGATGGTGACTCAGCCATGAAATTAAAAGACACTTACTCCTTGGAAGGAAAGTTTTGACCAGCCTAGACAGCATATTAAAAAGCAGAGACATTACTTTGCCAACAAAGGTCCGTCTAGTCAAGGCAATGGTTTTTCCAGTGGTCATGTATGGATGTGAGAGTTGGTCAGTGAAGAAAGCTGAGCACCAAAGAATTAATGCTTTTGAACTGTGGTGTTGGAGAAGACTCTTGAGAGTCCCTTGGACTGCAAGAAGATCCAACCAGTCCATCCTAAAGGAGATCAGTCCTGGGTATTCATTGGAAGGACTGATGCTGAAGCTGAAACTCTAATACTTTGGCCACCTCATGCAAAGAGTTGATTCATTGGAAAAGACCCTAATGCTGGGCGGGATTGGGGACAGGAGGAGAAGGGGACAACAGAGGATGAGATGGCTGGATGGCATCACCGACTCAATGGACATGAGTTTGGGTAAACTCTGGGAGCTGGTGATGGACAAGGAGGCCTGGCGTGCTGCAATTCATGGGGTCCCAAAGAGTTGGACACGACTGAGTGACTGAACTGAACTGAATTTTTGTTGTTGTTGTTATTTTTCTGTAGTACTCATCTCCTCACATACTGAATATTTTTTCTCATCCGTCTTGTTCAATAGAATGTAAGCCCCATAAGAGCAAGAATCTTTGCCTTGTTCACAGATGAATCCTAAGCACCTAGGATCCTACCTTGCATATAGTTGGCACTCAATAAATATTTTCAGTGAATGAACAAATGAATGATGGGCATCATGTGTTTTTCTCTGTGCCTGAGGAAAGGACCGTTGTGTCCCGGTCTTCATTGTCCCTTCTCTCCTGCCATTTCCCTCTGTTGCAAAACACAAGCCTCTCTTTATTATGATGAACAACTGCAGGAGAGGAGAAAGAATAGAATGGTTTGCTTCAGTCGTGTCCAACTCTTTGTGACCCTATGGACTGTAGCCCTCCAGGTTCCTCTGTCCATGGGATTCTCCAGGTAAGAATACTGGAATAGGTTACCATTTCCTACTTCAGGGATCTTCTTGACCCAGGGATCGAACCCACATCTCTCTCAGCTCCTGCATTGGCAGGTGGGCTCTTTACCACTTGCACCACCTGGGAAGCCCCACAAGTGCGTCACCTCAACTTAAGTGTCAGGCTTCCTGCTAGGTGACACTTAACCTGTTTTCTCATTAATCAATACAACATCTTGTAATTTAGGTATTAGGAATATGGGCATTTTACAAACAAAGTCTTATAAATGGTAAATTTCTGACTAAGGGTTATCAACAATTAACCAAGAGCTCCGGCCTTTTACATAACACTTTCTGTCATAAATTGAGATCAGAAACTCCTTTTCTGGAAGTGCATCTACCCTTCCCTCATCCTCTCTCTTTCATTAACTGCCTGCCTATCCACCTTTCTAAAAATAAAACCTGCCTTTCCCCTTTAACAGAAATTTAATGAGTGAGGTTTTAACTGAATGCTGTGCTCATCTTAGATAAATCTTACGAGATTCATGAAGAAGTTTCATTCAACAAACATTTAGGGAGTTTCATTTAACAAGCAAACCTGCTATGTACCTGGAAAATGGTGGTCTCTGGATTCTTAAGATGACCCTCAAAGAAACTTGAAAATAAGCCTATAAACTATTTCTCAAACTCCAACTCTAATTTAATTCAAGTTTTCCTGGGCAAGGGCAAACCTGGTCAGGGTCAGTCCAAAGTCTGGATGAGCAAGGGGATGTTCAGGGCTCAGGAAGCCGCCTATCCTCTTAATGGTCAGTGCTCTTGATTTTAGATTATTTCAGGTAGGGATGGGAGTCAGATAGCAAATCTCCAAAATATTTCTTACTGGAGAAGGTGTTATACAATTTCTTGAGAAGTAAATTCATCTTCTTAAATATGGTTGCCTGGAGCTACAATTACAGATAAATAGCATTTCCAAAGTCTAAAGTTCTTCCTGCTTCCTTCTCCAAAGCCCTGCTGGCAAACTTCCCGGGCTGTCAAATTTCTGCAGAAGTGCAAGAGGCAGGCTGGCAGGAGCAGGCCTGATCACAAAGTCCCAGAGCGGAAATGAGGAGGGTGCTGGAGGGGAGTGTGGAACAGAAGTCATAGAGATGCATCGGCTAGATCCCCCTCCAAGAGAAGCCGTGCTGCCTGGCTGTAGGACTGCTCAGCAGACAGGCTCCAGTGTTCAGTGCTGTCAGCCTCAGTGTCAGCTGTAGAGCAGCCTCATGGATGGCCATACCCTTCCCAGGGAAGCCTGTGTCCAGCGATAGAGTAAAGCGGCGGTCCAGAGCTCTGAACCTCTGTGTGTGACCTGAGACACCCACAGACAGTCCTGAGTCCAGAGCTCCTCATTAGGCCTGTGTCACAGTCCGTCTGCTCCCTGGGCCTGATCCTGTTTCCCCCCTCTTCCTAGGTGTTGGTCCCTAATAAACATAGTGCATCACCAAATTCCATTTCAGTGTCTACTTCTAGAGGCTTCCCTTGTAGTTCAGTTGGTAAAGGATCTGCCTGCAATGCAGGAGACCCTGGAGAAGATTCAATCCCTGGTGGGGAAGATTCCCTGGAGAAGGAAATGGCAATCTGCTCCAGTATTCTTGCCTGGAGAATCCCATGGACAGAGGAGCCTGGAGCGCTACAGTTCATGGGGTCTCAAGAGTTGGACACAACTTAGCAATTAAAGTACCTCCACTACCAAACATAGGGCACTCCCAAATCCCATTTCAGTGTCTACTTCTAGAAAACCCAGCCTGTGATAACAGGTCAGGCGATGGGGAGCACCTTCAGATCTGGCTCCTTTGCCTGTCTAAAGCTCATCTCCTGCCGCTCTGAACTCGGCCAATACCTCCCTGACTTCCTACCAGCTACCTCACAGCTGAGGGGAACTTTCCCCATTGCTTCAGGCACCGGAACCCACAGCTGAAAACGACGGGCAGCAGTACTCCCTCACATCTAAAGAGACCTGATAATCCAGGTACAGCTTATTAAGAGGTGGAGTACCAGCCCTGCTGCCCTAGTAGCCATCACTGTCACAAATACCTCCTCCCCCGGCCAAACCTGAGGAGGAGAGAGGATGGGAGATGGGAATACCAGACCACCTGACCTGCCTCCTGAGAAAACTGTATGCAGGTCAGGAAGCAACAGTTAGAAGCAGACATGGAACAACCAAATGGGGAAAAGAGTACGTCAAGGCTGTATATTATCACCCTGTTTATTTAACTTATATGCAGAGTACATCATGTGAGATGCTGGACTGGATGAGGCACAAGCTGGAATCAAGATTGCTGGGAGAAAAATCAGTAACCTCAGATACGCAGATGACACACCCTTATGGCAGAAATTGAAGAGGAACTAAAGAGCCTCTAGATGAAAGTAAAAGAGGAGAGTGAAAAAGTTGGCTTAAAACTCAACTTCAGAAAACTAAGATCATGGCATCTGGTCCCATCACTTCATGGGAAATAGATGGGGAAACAGCGGAAACAGTGTCAGACTTTACTTTCTTGGGCTCCAAAATCACAGCAGATGGTGATTGCAGTCATGAAATTAAAAGACGCTTGTTCCTTGGAACAAAGGCTATGATGAACCTAGACAGCATATTAAAAAGCAGAGATGTTACTTTACCAACAAAGGTCCATATAGTCAAAGCTATGGTTTTCCAGTAGTCATGTATTGATGTGAGAGTTGGACTGTAAAGAAAGCTGAGCACCAAAGAATTGATGCTTTTGAAATGTAGTGTTGAAGAAGACTCTTGAGAGTCCCTTGGACTGCAAGGAGATCCAATCAGTCAATCCTAAAGGAAATTAGTCCTGAATGTTTATTGGAAGAACTGATGCTGAAGCTGAAGCTCCAATACTTTGGCCACTTGATGTAAACAACTGACTCATTGGAAAAGACCCTGATGCTGGGAAAGATTGAAGGCAGGAGGAGAAGGGGACGACAGAAGATGAGATGGTTAGATGGTATCACCAACTTAATGGACATGTGTTTCAGCAAGCTCCAGGAGTTCGTGATAGACAGGGAAGCCTGGTGTGCTGCAGTCCATGGGGTTACAAAGAGCCAGACACGACTGAGCGGCTGAACTGAACTGAATTGATACCTCTCTTCTTGAAAATTCTGCCTTGTTTCCTTTCTCTGACATCCCTCCATGTGAGGTTTCTCTTCCCCATGATACTTTCTCTGACTCAGGTTGGTTTATAGCCAAGCTTTCTCCATGTGCCTTAACTCTCCAGTGTAAACCTAGACTTCATCCTGAAGGAAAGTTACATGGTTCAAAATAGCCTGGAGTTAAAACTCCCCTCCAGATCCTCTCTACCATTCTATGCAAAACAAAGAACTCTCATCAGAAGGGAAAAATGGACCTTAAGGTTGATGACACCCAACTCCCAGCCAGTCCCAGCCTCTGGCCCATCTCCAGAGTTCCTTGCCCCAGCCTTTTAAGAGATAACTAACCGAAACAACCTTGGAGAAGAACAGGTCCCCTTAAGATAGTAGTTTTCCGCATATATGCCTGTATGTACTTACTCTTTCCTTGGGTTAGTGCAGCAGCTCACTAACTGACTGCTGCCCCTTCTTGCTTCATTAAAGGTGATCTGTTCCCGTAAGTGCCGGTCTCGTTCTTTTTCCGAACCTCGCCTTCTCTAACTCCCTTAACCCTACATTATTTTGGTGCCAGGAGGTTGAGGTTTCTTCTTGTTCTTTATGGTCAGCTCTTCGGAGCATGGAAACCTGATGAGCTCACTTTCTCCCCCCGTCCCAGGCTTTCAAGACCTCCTTGAGAGGATGCCCGTGCCTTCGTGAGCAGTACAAGTCCTGTGTAAGGGCCTTATTGGTTTTCCAGGTAACCGGAGGAATATTGGTCTCTCTCTTCCTCTTTTCTCTACACTTTCTTTTCCGCAAGACTGACCACCTCCAGGACAGAGGCCTCTTGCCATTCGACCTCCCTCCATCCACCACAAATTCTTGCCTGACCCAGTAGCCCAGGTAAGCTCCGATGGTACTCTAGGGTGCCGTAACTTATCATCCTTTCTGGGGAACCCTCCGGCCAAAAGGCCCTCTGGGGAGGTACTTGGGGGATGCCCCTCCCTCCTTCAGAGTCTTCCTCTCTCTTTGCCCGGCCAAAAGATTAGGTGATGATCTTTTCTCTCGACCAGCAGTTGCTAGCCATTTGCTACAGGATCAAGCCAGTCTGTCCCATGGGACTCTCCCTTGGCCTGAGTAAAATGAAACATTAAACCTCTACTTTTGACCGATCTCAAGGTTCATAAACTCAAGTCACTTTGAACTCAAATTTGGCTTCAATACAAACTGGATAACCAAAACTGCTGGCCTGAGTTCGGGACTTTTGATTTCAATATTTTATCAGATCTCACAGACTTCCTCAAGAGGAATGGCAAATGGTTGGAGGTCCCCTATATTCAAGACTTCTGGGAACTTAGAAGCTGTCCTTCTCTCTGCAAGAAATGTTCCACCTATCAAATCCTCCTCTGCTCTCTCTCTCCCCCTCCATTACAAAAGAATCCAAATCTAAAACCCCTAAAAGGTCCCCTAAACCCCCAGTCCCCAATTTTGACCTGGCAGATGAACCTCCTCCCTACCACCCCGGAGAGAAAGCTTCCAGAGATGAGACCCTATCTTCTAGCACTTCTTCCTCCAAAACAGGAACCGATGACTCTGAAACCCCAAAAGAGATGTACACTCCCTCTCCATCAGCTAGGACCCGAAACAAATACATGTTTCCTCTCAGAGAGGTAGCAGGACTGGAGGGCCCTACATGGGTTCATGTGCCTTTCTCAATTTCTGATATGAGCCAAACTGAAGAAAAATTTGGATCCTTTTCAGAAAAATCCTACTAGATATAGAAAAGAATTCCCCTGCCTTACACAAGCATATCATTTAACCTGGAATGATCTTTTACATTACATTCTAAATGCCACTTTAACCCCTGATGAAAAGGAACGAATATGGCAGGCAGCCCGGACTCATGTTGATCAACTCCATAACCAAAATAGGACTAATCTGGTGGCTGATGATGCAGTCCCTTTAACTGAGCCACAGTGGACATATCAAGCAGGCGATGCTGGCATCTGGTACCTGCATCATATGATTACCTGTTTATCAGAAGGAATGCTAAAAAGCTCTCACATTCATGTTAACTACGATAAGATTGGGGAAGTGACTCAAGAAAAAGATGAAAATCCTGCCCTTTTTCTTTCATGGCTTACTGAGGCAGTCCAAAAATACACTAATCTAGATATCTCCACCCCTGCCAGACTTCTGTACCTACATGTCCAGTTCATAAGCCAGTAGGCCCGTGATATTTGCCGAAAACTACAACAGTTAGAGAATGACCCTGAAACCCCTCAGCAATATCTCCTAGAAATAGCCTTTAAAGTTTTCAGCAATAGGGAGGAAGAAGCAAAAAAGGAAAAAGAAAAGGAAAGAAAGGCCAAATATGCTTTATTCGCTGCAGCTATCCAAGAAAAAAATTCAATCCCTTTGGCCCACCCCTATGGGACCTAACCCTCCAGGCCCCTGCTTCAGATATAACCAAATGGGACACTGGGCTAAGTCCTGCCCAAATCCCCAGCCACCCACCAAACCCTGCCCCACCTGCAAACAATGGGGCCACTGGAAAGTGGATTGTCCTTAGACACTACTCACCAAATCTCGTGGTCCACCCCAAGCCCAACAACAATGGATCAGGAACCAGACTTAGGGGGGTCCTGGCACTCTAGACCATGGTTCCTCAGATGAGGTGAGAGATGATCCAATTGTGTCTGAATTATTCCAGTGACGGAGCCCAAGCTCTTGACCCCAAGTCTGCCCCATACGGATGGACTCAGAGCTTCGGGTAATTGGCACGGTGGCCGGACACAAAGCCTTGTTCCTAATAGACAGTGGAGAGGCCTTTTCACTTTTAACCTCCTTTAAGGATCCTCTCCAACCTTCAGAAGTGGCCATCGAAGGGGTGGCAGATATCCCTTTTTATCCCAAATAACCCCTCCTCTCCTTTGTTCCTTTGATAAGGCAACACTAACACATTCTTTTATAGTAATTCCTCAATGCCCAATGGCATTGTTGGGATGTGATCTTCTGGCTAAGCTACAAGCTTCTATAAACCTCCCATTCTTAGATCCCATATCAATTCTTTGCATCCAAATGGCACCCGAACCTTTGGCCAGCCCTCACTCCCAAAACCTGCCCTCGACCTTCTCCCGATAGTTACTCAGGTCTGGGACACCGAAGCCCTATTGGTAGCCTGACACCATTCCCCTGTACAGGTTTTTCTTAAAAATCCCTCTCAGGAAAAAAAAAAAAAAAAAAAAATCCCTCTCAGGTAATAACCCAAACTCAATATACCCTGACCACGGAATCCTGACAAGGACTTAAACCAATAATCTCCCAACTGCTCAAAGCCAGCCATTTGCGGCCTATCTGTTCTCCTCATAATACTCCTATACTGGCAGTCAAAAAGGGACCCCACTCCTTTTGACCCCTACTCCAAGATCTTCGCAAGATCATTGAGTCCATAATATCCGTATACCCCATAGTCACTAATCACTACACCCTTCTCTCACATATTTCCCCTGATACATTCTACTTCACGGTACTGGACCTCAAAGATGCTTTCTTTACTATACCTATACACCACTCTTCACAGTCCCTATTTGCCTTCACCTGGATGGACCCAAACACATATTACTCTCAACAATTAACTTGAACCGTTTTACCACAGGAGTTTAGAGATAGCCTTCATTTTTTCGGTCAAGCCCTCCAAAGAGACCTACAAACTTTAGACTTAGGCTCTACTATCTTACTCCAAAATGTAGACTATTTATTGTTATGCAGTTCCTCTCGTCACAACTGCCTAGTCCTCACTGTGATAGTATTAAATATCCTAGGCAACTAGGGTTACAGGGTTTCGCTATCCAAAGCACAAATTGCTTCCACCACTGTCAATTACATGGGATTGCTTCTCACTCCCACATCCAAAATAATTCCAGCTCAGACACTTCGAGCCTTGACACAGACCCCCAGGCCCCAAACCAAGAGGGAACTTCTTTCACTATTAGGTCTATTAAATTTCTTCCAAATATGGGCCCCACATTTTGCCTTCCAAGCAAAATCTCTCTACCAAGCTACCCGAGGAAACTTAGATGAACCCTCATTGGCCCCCACCTCTCTCCATACACCAATACAGACTCTTATCAAACATTTACTACAGGCCCCTTCTCTTTACTTGCCTGATTATGCCAAGCCTTTTTTCCTTTTTGTACATTCTCGACAAGGACATTCCTTAGGGATTCTATGCCAAAAAAATGGGGACATATTGGCACCTTTAGCTTACTTATCTAAACAATTCGATCTCATCACGCTCGGATAGCCACCTTGTCCCCAGGCCTTAGCTGCAACTACCCTCTTAATACCTGAAGCCCAAAAACGAATCCAAAATGCTCCTCTAAATGTATGCTCACCTCGTTCCTTCAAATACTTACCCTCTCATAGGGCTTTCCTTTCTCTGCCCCCTGCTCGACTGCAGATTCTCCAACCATACCTCCTCGACCCATCCCTTTCTTTTATGCCTTGTAAACCTCTTAATCCTGCTAGCTTATTCCCTACACCAGATCCAGAAGCAGAACACCTATCTCATGACTGTGTTCAGACCTTAGATATGACACTTAATCCCTTTGAACATATAACTGATCAGCCCCTTACTGACCCCAAAGTCCCATCCTGGTTCATAGGTGGCAGTGCCCAGAAACAAGCCCCATTTGGGGTTGGATAAGCTGTAATCCAGGGAGAGCCCAACAAAGTTATCCCCCCTGCCTCATCAAGTCAGCCACACTCAGAGCTCACACATCCTCACAACAGGCTGAACTGATAGCTCTTACACAAGGTTTGACCCTAGCCAAGACCAAAAGAAAACATTTACACTGACTCCAAATATGTCTATACCATATTACATTCTAACATAAAGTAGAGGGGAGGGAGACGGGATTCCTGACTCAGAAGGGCACACATATTCTCAATGGTTCTTTTATTTCTGAACTCCTCCATTTGGCTCAGCTCCCCAAACAAGCCACTGTAATACATTGCTGGGAACATCAGCAACATAGTTCTATCTCCTTTTATAAAAATATAGCAGATCATGAAGCAAAGTGGCAGGCCACCTCTGTTAGTCCTGTCTTTACTATGGCCAAAATTGACAAGCCTAACATCCGCACATTACTTTTATATTTACATTCCCTTTTCTACCCCTCTGGAAAAGTACTTAAGGCTTTCCTTCAGAACTTTATTGAACTGACTAAGGATGATGTTACTTATTTAAATAATCTGACCCAAACTTGTACCATTTGTCAGTGGACAAATTCTAATTCTAATATTCGCCCCCCTCCCTTTCCCCACCCACCAAATTTGCGGACATCTTTCCACACAAGACTGGCAGGTAGATTTCACCCACAAGCCACCCCTTAAAAAAGGGTTAAATTTCTCCTAGTCTGTAGATACATTTTCTGGATGGATCGAAGCTTTCCCAGCTACTAACAAAGGAGCCTCTACTGTGGCTCAGCTTATTCTTACTGAAATCCTCCCCAGGTTTGGAAGGGCTTCCTCTCTCCAGTCTGACAATGGGCCCGAGTTCACATCCCAAATCACCCAAAATATTACACGAGTCCTTCAAGTTCCTTGGAGGTTTCACATTCCTTATCATCCCAAGTCTTCTGGTAAGGTTGAGAGAGCTGATTCCTGAAAGAAACTCTGACCAAATTAACGATCGAACTTCATCAAGACTGGACTAAACTCCTCCCTTTAGCCCTCTTAAAGGTCCAGGCATTACCCAAAAACCCCTTAAATAACAGTCCATTCAAGGCTATGTATGGGAGGCCCGTAATACCTTTCGGTCTTCCCCTCTCCCAGGACAGTCCCAAACTGCCATTCCACCTTCCTTTTCCTTTGTTTGCCCAGATACGAGATGCCCTTTGGCAATATATGGATGACTTACTCCCTTGACCACCTCCCAATCTTCCATATCCATCTCTCTTCAAATAGGAGACAAAGTTTATATGACAGCTCAGTCCCAGGCAGATCTAACCCCCAAATGGCAAGGTCCCTGCATGGTAATTCTGCTGACCCCCACCGCTGCAAAGTTAAAAGAAATCACCCCTTGGGTACACATCACTCGGTTAAAAAAGGTTATGCAGCCCAATGATGAAAATGCTTGCCAGACTAATACTTATCAAGTTTCTCACACAGGCCCTACAACTCTAAAGTCATGGCTTCCACCAGCCCCAACTGGCAACGGATGAGCTGTGACGGTTTCATGGCTGCAATTATTCCTGGAACAACTTCTGGTAGATATCTGGGTCTCGAATCCTCAAGAATCTACATTCAAACACGTTGAAGATTACATCTCCACCCTGTGGCTACAGGGAACCTTTTATAATTTTTACCCCTTTGAAATCCAATTCTTTTCCATAGTAACCTATCTTATACTCACTTCCCCAAATGTTGTTTAACATCTTCTTCTTATCCTCCCTTCTTCCTCTGACGCATGAACTCCTTCAAAAGCCTAAACTCATCTATCTATACCCTTAATTTAACCCATACCCTTCTCAATGCTTCTAACCCACAATTGGTTAAAGACTGCTGGATATGTCTATCTGTATCTCCTTTGGGAGATTCAGCCCTCCCCATATCCATCCTTGATTGGACAACAGGTAACACATCCCTACACCACTCATACCATGGAGAGCATTTATTCATCTCATATCTTAAATATCTTCACACTAGTGACCAAATCCGAAATTCAGACATACTCTCAGACTGTTTACTCACCAAACTTCCCTCCTTCAAGGAAAAACCTCCAATAGGAAGCCCTATTGCCCAGAGAGTAACACTGTTACAACCAGCTCCTTTTTGCATATCCTTTTGCATATCCAGCTCTTTTTTACATTCCCGAAACAGTTCATATGACCAACCCGTGGGCGCAATCCCTAACTCCATGTGCAACCACACCTCCACCTTACTGTTTGCCACTGGAAAGGCTATATATAATGTTTCTGGTCCTACAGGACACTCCTTAACATTTACAGGGCGGTTTCCCTCAGCATACTCCTCCACTTCTCCCATCGTTGGGGCCACCTTAGCGGGGTCTCTGAGTGCCCTTGAACGAACAATCAAACCCCCGCCTCGACTCCTCTTCACCATTGACTTCAGCTGTTGTATTACGACACCTGGCCTATTTTTCCTGTGTGGGACGTCTACATACCTCTGTCTACCTACTAATTGGACCAGAACCTGCACCCTCCAAGCCCCCAATGATTGACCCTGGCCTATTCCTCTCATCCACAAGCGAATAAAATGAGCCATTCATTTAATTCCCCTCTTAGTAGGATTAGGAATAGCGGCTGGAATTGGAACAGGAACCACCGGCTTAACCACCTCCATCCAAAACTACTGGACGCTATCTGAAGACCTATCAGTCTCCAGGAAATAGTTCAAGACCTAATAACTATCCAAAATCAACTCGATACCTTGGCGGCCGTAGTATTACAAAATAGAAGGGGATTAGAACTACTCACTGCAGAGAAGGGAGGTCTGTGCCTTCTTCTAGATGAATCCTGCTATTTCTATGCCACCTAGTCCAGTATTGTCCAGTTAGTCAGTCAGTTCAGTCACTCAGTTGTGTCCGACTCTTTGCGACCCCATGAATCGCAGCATGCCAGGCCTCCCTGTCCATCACAAACTCCCGGAGTTTACTCAAACTCATGCCCATCGAGTCGGTGATGCCATCCAGCCATCTCATCCTCTGTCGTCCCCTTCTCCTCCTACCCCCAATCCCTCCCAGCATCAGGGTCTTTTCCAATGAGTCAACTCTTTGCATGAGGTGGCCAGAGTACTGCAGCCCCAAAAAATAAAATCTGACACTGCTTCCACTGTTTCCCCATCTATTTCCCATGAGGTGATGGGACCAGATGCCATGATCTTAGTTTTCTGAATGTTAAGCTTTAAGCCAACTTTTTCACTCTCCTCTTTCACTTTCATCAAGAGGCTTTTTAGTTCCTCTTCACTCTCTGCCATAAGGGTGGTGTCATCTGCATATCTGAGGTTATTGATATTTCTCTCGGCAATCTTGATTCCAGCTTGTGCTTCTTTCAGCCCAGCGTTTCTCATGATGTACTCTGCATATAAGTTAAGTAAACAGGGTGACAATATACAGCCTTGATGTACTCCTTTTCCTATTTGGAACCAGTCTGTTGTTCCATGTCCAGTTCTAACTGATGCCTCCTGACCCGCATACAGGTTTCTCAAGAGGCAAGTCAGGTGGCCTGGTATTCCCATTTCTTTGAGAATTTTCCACAGTTTATTGTGATCCACACAGTCAAAGGCTTTGGTGTAGCCAATAAAGCAGAAATAGATGTTTTTCTGGAACTCTCTTGCTTTTTCGATGATCCAGCGGATATTGGCAATTTGATCTCCAGTTCCTCTTCCTTGTCGAAAACCAACTTGAACATTTGGAAGTTCATGCTTCATGTATTGCTGAAGCCTGGCTTGGAGAATTTTGATCATTACTTTACTAGTGTGTGAGATGAGTGCAATTGTGTGATAGCTTGAACATTCTTTGACATTGCCTTTCTTTGGGATTGGAATGAAAACGGACCTTTTCCAGTCCTGTGGTCACTGCTGAGCTTTCCAAATTTGTTGGCATATTGAGTGCAGTACTTTCACAGCATCATCTTTCAGGATTTGAAATAGCTCAACTGGAATTCCACCACCTCCACTAGCTTTGTTCATAGTGATGCTTTCTAAGGCCCACTTGACTTCACATTCCAGGATGTCTGGCTCTAGGTGAGTGATCACAGCATCCTGATTATCTGGGTCATGAAGATCTTTTATGTACAGTTTTTCTGTGTATTCTTGCCACTTCTTCTTAATATCTTCTGCCTCTGTTAGGTCCATACCATTTCTGTCTTTTATCGAACCCATCTTTGCATGAAATGTTCCCTTGATATCTCTAATTTTCTTGAAGAGATCTCTAGTCTTTCCCATTCTGTTGTTTTCCTCTATTTCTTTGCACTGATCACTGAGGAAGTCTTTCTTATCTTTCCTGGCTATTCTTTGGAACTCTGCATTCAAATGGGAATATCTTTCCTTTTCTCCTTTGCTTTTTGCTTCTCTTTGTTTCACAGCTATTTATAAGACCTCCTCAGACAACCATTTTGCCTTTTACATTTCTTTTCCATGAGGATGGTCTTGATCCCTGTCTCCTGTACAATGTCACGAACCTCCGTCCATAGTTCATCAGGCACTCTCTCTATCAGATCTAGTCCCTTAAATCTATTTCTCACTTCCACTGTATAGTCATAAGGGATTTGATTTAGGTCATACCTGAATGGTCTAGTGGTTTTCCCTACTTTCTTCAATTTAAGTCTGAATTTGGCAATAAGGAGTTCATGATCTGAGCCACAGTCACCTCCTGGTCTTGCTTTTGCTGACTGTATAGAGCTTCTCCATCTTTGGCTGCAAAGAATATAATCAATTTGATTTAGGTGTTGACCATCTGGTGATGTCCATGTGTAGAGTCTTCTCTTGTGTTGTCGGAAGAGGGTGTTTGCTATGACCAGTGCATTCTCTTGGCAAAACTTTATTAGCCTTTGCCCTGCTTCATTCCATACTCCAAGGCCAAATTTGCCTGTTACTCCAGGTGTTTCTTGACTTCCTACTTTTGCATTCCAGTTCCCTATAATGAAAAGGACATCTTTTTGGGGTGTTAGTTCTAAAAGGTCTTGTAGGTCTTCATAGAACCATTCAACATCAGCTTCTTCAGCATTACTGGTTGGGGCATAGGCTTGGATTACCATGATATTGAATGGTTTGCCTTGGAAACAAACAGAGATCATTCTGTCATTTTTGAGATTGCATCCAAGTACTGCATTTCTTGTTGACTATGATGGTTACTCCATTTCTTCTAAGGGATTTCTGCCCACAGTAGTAGATATAATGGTCATCTGAGTTAAATTCACCCATTCTAGTCCATTTTAGTTTGCTGATTCCTAGAATGTAGACTTTCACTTTTGCCATCTCCCGTTTGACCACTTCCAACTTACCTTGATTCATGGACCTAACATTCCAGGTTCCTATGCAATATTGCTCTTTACAGCATCAGACCTTGCTTCTGTCACCAGTCACATCCACAACTGGGTATTGTTTTTGCTTTGGCCCCATCCCTTCATTCTTTCTGGAGTTATTTCTCCGCTGATCTCCAGTAGCATATTGGGCACCTACTGACCTGGGGAGTTCCTCTTTCAGTATCCTATCATTTTGCCTTCTCATACTGCTCATGGGGTTCTCAAGGCAAGAATATTGAAGTGGTTTGCCATTCCCTTCTCCAGTGGACCACATTCTGTCAGTCCAAGGAGCTGCAAAAAACCTTACAGATCGAGCCTCATGAATCCGCAAGAGATTAACCAACTCCTGGCAGTCATGGTTAACAGATTGGAATTGGATGTCTTGTTTTACCCCTTCTCGGACTATTCATTTTTATCATCCTCCTACTCACCTTTGGGTCATGTTTGTTTAATCTTTTCCAGGGATTCCTCCAAGACCAAATCTGAGCCATTTCACAAGACCAAATCAAGAGTGTTCTTTTGCTTGAGACCCTGACGGCTAGAATAGAAAATCAACACTACAGTCCTTAGACTTCCTTCCTCCCAGACCACAAACCCCTGACCCTCATTTATCAGCAGGAAGAAGCCCTGAACATTACCGACTCGTGCTCTCTCTTTTTCTTTTTATATATATTCCTTAGGGTCTAGAATGAAGGAAAGTTACAAGTCTCAAAATAACCTGGAGTTAAAACTCCCCTCCAGGTCCTCCCCACCATTCTATGCAAAACAAAGAACTCTCTCACCTGAAGGAAAAAATGGACACTAAGGTTGATTACGCCCAGTTCCCGCCAGTCCCAGCCTCTGACCGATCTCCAGAATTCCTTGCCCCAGCCTTTTAAGAGATAACTAACTGAAACAACCTTGGAGAAGAAAAGGCCCCCTTAAGACAGTAGATTTCCGCATATATGCCTGTATGTACTTACTCTTTTCTTGGGTTAGTGCAGCAGCTCACTAATCTGACTGCTGCCTCTTCTCGTCTCATTAAAGGTGATCTGTTCCTGTAAAGTGCTGGTCTCATTCCTTTTCCGAAATCACCTTCTCTAACTCCCTTACCCTATACATCCCGAGCACTCTTCTAGGGCAATTTTCTACCTGCGTAGTTCTTTCCTGGGCCTTCAATTACTGCAGCTACATGGGCTCTGTAACTGGAGTGGGTCGCCATTTCCTTCTCCCAGTATTCAGACAGCTGCACTCAAGCCCATAGATCTTTGTCTAACAGTCTATTACATTACGGCATCCCTCAGGCAATCTAAATTTAGGTTTCCAAGTCTGAACCCATCATCTGTCCTTAAAAGCCTGTTCTTGACATAATCCCCATTGGGAGAAAACCATCCTCTCTCAACCCCACTAATCACTTTCCAAATTCTATTGTCTTCACCTTTTAAACTACTGAAACCTTGGGGTTTCCAAATCCTTTTAACCTCTTAAAAAAACCATCAAGGAGCCCCAAAACTTCTATATATATGAGCTGTATTTAAGGATATTTACTGTGTTAGAAATGAAAATGAAGGAATTTCAAAATATTTATTTAAAATAATAGTAGACCCATAACATTTTAACATGAATAAAATATTTTTATGAAAATTACTCCATTTTCTGAAACAAACAATGAAACAATGAGAAGAGTTGTATTGTTTTAAATTCTTGTAAAACTCTTTAACGTCTGGCTTAACAGAAGACAGCTGGATTCTCATACCTGTTTCTGTTTTTGATCTGTTGCAATATGTTATTTTGACTGAAGTATGTAGGGCAAATCTAACTTCACCCTGATAGGTAGTTGGAAAAACGAGCGGTGTTTTAACAGCTTTTTTCAGATAATTGTAAATAATTTTCTTTGATATGATGCCAAAGCATAAATATTATTTTCTTTTTAAAAATTAAAAAGATTTTAAAAATTTGTTAATTCGACTGTACCACGTGGCATGTGGGATCTTAGTTCCTCAACCAGGGATTGAACTCACAGTACCTGCATTGGAAGCTTGGGAATCAACTATTGTACCACCAGCAAGTCCCAGTATTAGTTCCTTAAAGGTTAGCTGCAATGTGGATTCTGAAGCCTTATAATGAACTTTTTGCTTTGTTTTATATGAAAACCTATTGGTTATTTTATACTTTGTGTGGATCTTCTGCTCATCCATGATTTTGTGACACTATACATCAGATTTTAGGAAATATTCGTTCACTGAACTATGCACATCTTTCAAATGTTGATACTTTTCCTCCACAATAGCAAATAATCACACGTGATGTTATCACCATTGTGTTAGTCCCCTAGGGCTGCTGTAACAAAGTATGGCAAACTGGCAGCATGACAGACATTTCTCAGTTGGTTGTTGCATCATTTTAATCTCTCCTTCCATCTTCACATGTCCTATTTTCATGTGTGTATCTGTCTATTTACCCAAATCTCTATTAACTTAAGGATGCCAGTCATTGGATTTAGGGCTCATCTTAATCCAGTATGACTTCTTAACTTGATGACATGTGCAAAGCCCCTCTTTCCAAATAAGGTCATGTTCACAGTTACCAGGAGTTAGAACTTCAATGTGTACTTTTTGGGGGGAAACACAATTCAACCCAGAGCAACCACCTCATCAGAAAAATCTTTAAGGGCTTCTGTGGTGTCTCAGTGGTAAAGAGTCAGTCTGCCAGTGCAGGAGACATGGGTTTGATCCCTGGTCTGGGAAGAGTCCACATGTTGTGGAGCAACTAAGTCTGTGTGCCACAACTACTGAGCCTGTGCTCTAGAGCTCGGGAGCTGCAACTAATGAAGCCCCCATGCCCTAGAGCCCATGCGTGGCAACAGAGAAGCCATACAACGAGAAGCTACTCCACAACGGGAGAGTAGCCCTTGCTTGCCACTAATAAAGGAAAAAAAGAAAAAATGCAACAATGAAGACTCAGCACAGTCAAAAATAAATAAATAAATGTTATTTAAAAAGAGAGAAAAATCTTTAAGAATTGGGAAGCTGTCACTTTCGCAGATGTGGAAGCAAATTTTCCAAAATTCTAAATTTTGTTCAAAAACTCAAATTTCACCATCAGTGACAAGTACACATAGTAATGAAAACCACAACAAAACAAGGAAAAGTTGTTTTCCCTGAAGTGGTAGGTTCATTTTATTCATTTTTAAGAAAATGTCTCCCAAATTCTCAAGTCTGAATAACCTGAGTTTGTCGGTCTTTTTTTTTTTTTTTTTCAGGTGAAACTGGCGTTCCAGGAAAAAAGTGATCAGTCTGCCCCCAATTCATTTGTCAGAGTATTTTTCTTTGAGAAAATTATTGTATTTCTCTCTGCAACTGAAGTGCTTTATGTGTCTTTCCTCTTGCATCATACAGAGTATTAATTAAAAAGGGGTATACTGAAGATCAAGAATTAATGAAATGGATCATTTTTATTGCTTCATCAAGGATACTGAAAAGAGAAATTGACTTGTTTTTCTCTGTGACTGCATGGTGGTGAAGAATGCAGGACTCTTACTAGACTTCAGTGCCTTCTTGATGGTGTGAGGACACCAGCAGTTTTATCCATAATTGTTATATCAGTGCAAACATAAGCACAGAGAACAAGGCAAATATTGCCTTAATATTATTGTGAAAATAGTTTTGACCTTACAGCTCCCCATCTGAAAGGGTTTCAAGGACTCCTACTGGTCTGTGGATCACATTCAGGAAGCACTGTCCTGGATAACTCTCTCTGACTCTGCCCCTTCATTAGGGCCAATTAGTTCTGAAGGGGACTATTGCCATAACCATAACTAGTTTCCATCTCTAGTAGTGTATCTTGTCTCCACATGGCAGCCAGTGAACTCTTAGAAAGGCACGTGTCATTGGGACATTCTTCGCCTTCGAGACTTTCAGTGGGTTTCCGTGTATTTTAAGTTCAAATTCCTTAGCACAGCATGGCCTAGAAGGTCATCTCTGGTCTAACAACGACTGATCTTTCTCAGCTCTTCTCCAGCTGCATTTCCACATGCTGTTCAACCTAGTCCCAATGGTTATTTTAAGGTATCATGCTGTTTCCCTGCCTGGAATGCCCTATTCTCCTCACTTCTTACCTGGCTAAGTCTTGCTCTTTAAAAGTCATCTTCTGGAGACTTCCCTGGTAGCCCAGTGATTAAGAATCTGCATTGCATTACAGAGGACATGGGTTTGATCCCTGGATTGGGGAACTAAGATCCCACATGCCTCAGAACAACTAAGCCTGTGAGCTGCAACTAGTGAAGCCTGTGCACCACAACTAGAATCAGTGCATCACAACTAAAGATCACATGCACCACAGCTAAGACCCAATGCAGCCAAATTAAAAAAAAGTCACCTTCTGTAACCTTTTCTAGGAAGCGTTCCTTGACTACTTTTTTGGATTAGCAGGTTTTTCTCCTCTGTTTACATGCTATCACATACTCATTGGATTACAGCATTTCTAATAATGTACTTGACTGAAGTGACTTAGCATGTGCATCAGTGAATAATATTATAGTTAATGTTATCGTAACCATGAACATTTAATTACTACTTATTATTTGCTGGACATGTTACCAAGCACTTCAAAAACGTACCATCATTTCTAGCATATTTATCTATTACTTGCATTAAGACTTCAAGTTCCACAGCAGAAGCTAACACAACATTATAAAACAATTAGGCGTGTGTGCTTGAGTGCTCAGTTGCTTCTGCTGTGTCCGACTCTGTGCGACCCTGTGCATTGTAGCCCGCCAGGCTCCTCTGTCTTTGGGATTCTCCAGGCAAGAATACTGGAATGGGTTGGTATGACCTCCTCTAGGGGATCTTCCCAACCGAGGGATCAAACCTGTGACTCTTCTGTATCCTGCATTGGCAGACTAATTCTTTACCACTAGCGTCACCTGGGAAGCCCAAAGCAATTATACTACCAATTTAAAAAAAATTATGTAAAGGATTAAAAAAAGAAAGACTTCAAGTTCCTTAACTCCAGGATGCAGGAGGTAGGATAAAATGGTTAAGTGCATGGAGACCACCAGTGATCTCCTAAACCACTGTATTTTAATTTTGGCTATCACCAACTGATGGCCTACTAGAAAATATGAGACTAGCACTATTATACTTCTTACCACTTCTTATTCCCCTCCTACTGTTTTTCACTGGTCAGTATTATTTCTTTGTAAAAGTTGTGACAATTTCAATTCATTCTGTCCCATGACTTCCTCTGTTACTCAAATTTACTTTGATGTTTACATGGATTTGGTGCTCGCTACTATGGTTTTTGCCCCAGCATTTCTATTTCTTGGTGTGTTATTCTGATTCAACTCTTGATCAGGTAGGACTTATGTTTTCAAGAAGGGTTCATGCATGCATGCTCTATTTCTTGCATATATGAGAATGTGTGCCTTTTGATTTATACTTGAATGACATTTTGATAGGATGTAATATTTTGGGGTCACTTTTTCTTACCCTTGGAACTTTGTGGACATTGCTGCACTGTCTTCTGCGCTGAACATTGCAACAGAAAATCTGATTTTCTTCATCTTTACAGGTGATTGGACATTTCTTCCTGAATACCTAAAGAAATCTTTTTAAAAAATCCCTCAATATAATGTCTCTTTTTTCCTATTAATATAATTGGAAAACAGTATATATTTTGGATTAAAAGTTTGAATTCTTACATTTTAGAGAAATTTTCCTCTATTACATTTCTACACAGTTTCTCAACTTAATTACTATAGCACTTCATTTCCAGAACAACAAAAATTCTTATGTTGGATAGTCTTTGTCATCTATTCTTTATTGTTTTAAATTTCATGTCCTTTCCTCCAATATTCATTGATGTTCAGCTGCATCTATTCTGTTACCTGTTTACTTTTCTAAGTTATTTGTCTGATCTGAAGTAAGATTTTTCTACACTTTGTCCCTTTGACATTTTAATCACCCTCGTTATTTTGTGCTATTTGATTATTTTGTCTTTGGGATCTCATCTTATTGAAGTCATATTTCTTATTTGAATATATATGTCCTAAGAGTGATGTATTCATGATGAAAATTCTTCTCTTTCCTGGTTTGGGCTATATTTTCTGAATTGATTTTTTTTTCTCTATACAGAGCACTTAAAGTTTTTATTCATGATTAACATGGATTACTTAGTTTTATATAGAATCTAGTTGATTTCTTGAAACTCATCCTATCTTATCTAAAACTCAATTGTCTTCCCATCAGAACTATACCTTGAGAATGTGAGTTGCTTACTGTCCACTTCTCTGTGGACATGGGAAAGGCTAGGGTTTCATGCTGTCTTTATTATAGGACCCGGAACCTGTACTTTTCTGAGATCCTATTAAAATGCATAGTTCTAGGCCCCATGCCACCCAGCTGGGTGTGTATACCACTCCTGTGGGTTTGCCCCACCCACCACAGTGATCCAGAAACTGTCAAACCCTCCTTCACCACAGTCCCTGATGTTCAGTGCTGCTGCTTCCAGGGGTATTCTCTTAACTTCTTCCAACTTGCCTTTTCACCTTCTCAATCATATTCTTTCCCACTTGGAATAGGGAGTGTTGCAATTCCTGAAAATTATCAAGCATTTTCCATTTCACCTATTTTCTTCTACACTGCTTCTCAGAAAGGTAAGTACGAGATTATGAAGTATGGCCTTTCCACTGTGAGATATATAATTCTCCCCATCTCTGGCTGCTTTCAAAACTTTTCCTTATTATAGTTTCCAACAGTTTGACTGTGATACGCCCATGTGTGTCTTTATACTTATGCTGCTTGGGGTTCACTAAACTTCTTGAATCTATAAATTTACGCTGTGCTGTGCTAAGTTGCTCAGTCGTGTCCAACTCTTTGCGACCCTATGGACTGCAGCCCTCCAGGCTCCTCTGTCCATGGGATTCTCTAGGCAAGAAAGCTGGAGTGGGTTATTGTGTCCTCCTCCAGGGGATCTTCCCGATCCAGGGACTAAACCCAGGTCTCTTACGTCTTCTGAATTGGCAGGTGGGTTCTTTACCACTAGCACTACCTGGGAAGCCCCTATACATTTATATCTTGCAATAAATTGGGAAAAATTAAGCCATTATTTCTTCAAAAACAATTTTTGGCTTCATTTTCTCTTTTTTCCACAGTTAGGATTCAAATTACATGCATGTAGGCGTTTTTATATTGTCTCACAGGTTCCTGAGATTCTATTCATATTTTCAATGTTTCTTTTCCATTCTGTTTTTCAGGTAGAAAAATCTGTCTTCAAGTTTTTTGACTTTTTTTTTTTGGTCAAGTCCATCCAGAGAATTTTAAATATCAGATAGTTTATTTTCCTATTCTGGAATTTCCATCCATTCTTTAAAAAAATATAATTTATACTTCTCATTTGAGATTTCCTGACTTTCATTCATTTAAAGTATTTTTTCTTTGACTTCCTTAAACATAATTGTAATAGTCACTTGGCAGTCCTTGGGTTAATTCAAACATCTGGATTATCTTGGGTTTGGACTCTTGATAGTTTTTTCTCTTAAGCCTGGCTCATTTCCTCTGATTCTTTGTAGGTTCAGTAGTTATGAATTACATTTTACACTTTAAGCATTTGATGTTATGGAGATTCTCCATTCTATTACAGTCCTTTGCAGTGTTTGGTTTTAGCAAGTAAATGCACTTGGTCTGGATTCAGACTCAACACTGCCTTTTGGGGAGCAGCTCAGATCTCTGGTCATTTCCTCTACCTTCAGCTCTGCTGTTTTGAGTCTGCCTTATGGTTCAGAATCCAAAAGAACCTCAGTCAGTTTATATGCAGAATTTGTGGGCTTTCTCTTTAATTATTTAAATTTACTTTTTTCTTTTGAAATTTTTGTTTCTTCTGCTTTTTTTTTTTTTTCCCCATTCATTCTTTCTTTTCCCCCTTTGTTTTTATTTTGGGCTTTCTCTTTAGATCATTCCTTTGCAATATCTTCCCTCTTCCCCTACTTTCCAGCATACTCTGTTCTTTGGTTCTTTAGACGAGAAGGACTATGAATCTTTTAGCAGAGTTTTAGCTGCTGCACATGGTGCTGACCTCAGCCTGTTCCTAGGCTAAAAACTACAAAAGTAGGTAAAATCACTACTTGTCATTACCTTCTTTCAGGATGTGACTGCCCTCCAGATTCTGTCTGCTTTTATTTACTCTCAGTGAGCCTGCAGGCTGCTGGTTTTTGGTTCTGTCTAGAGTTTATAGCTATATTCGGCTGGCCGCGCAGGATCTGGTAGGTGCTCATTTGTCCATGCCAAGAGTGGAAATTGCTGGTAGGTTTTTTTTTTTTTCTGTTTTGTTATTTTTTCTTTTACCATTTATTGTGTAAAGTCTTGGGTGTTGAGTGAGACAGACTCTCTGATGTAGAGACGCTTTGTCATTTTTACCCAGAAGCTCTCTTCTGAGAATGTCTTATCTCTCTTGAACTTCAGCTTTGTAATCTATAAAATGGAGGAGACAGTTCCTTCTTTGTAGAGTTTTGTGTTAAGTGAAATAGTGTAGAGAGAGCTTTTTAGCACAGTGCTGGCAGTTAATAGATTATTTCTGTTATTTTTGGTGTTTATATCTCATTCCTAACATACTGCCTGGGGTATAAGTGAAAGTCGCTCAGTTGTGTCTGACTCTTTGTGACCTTATACAGTCCATGGAATTCTCCAGGCCAGAATACTGGAGTGGGTAGCCTTTCTATTCTCCAGGGGATCTTCCCAACCCAGGGATCAAACCCAGGTCTTCCATACTGCAGGTGGATTCTTTACCAGCCCAGCCACAAGGGAAGCCCAAGAATACTGGAGCGGGAAGCCTATCCCTTCTCCAGGGGATCTTCCTGATCCATGAATAGAACCGGGATCTTCTGCATTGCAGGCAGAGTCTTTGCCAACTGAGCTATGAGGGAAGCCTGCCTGGGTATAGTAAGAGGCAAATAACGATTGTTGAATACATGAATCATAATGTAAACATGGAGAAGGAAGAGAATGGATATAAGAAATGGTGTAATCACAGGAAAACGGAGGAGCACTGCAAGCCTGGCACTTTCCCCTTGGATCTGGGCACATAGCAGACACACAGGCCTGTGGCTAGGTGGCTCTTCCCTCTGGCCAGGCTTCTGTCACACCAAGTGTTCTCTCGATCTTATGTGCTGATTCATTGTGTAAGCTGAGGTACGAGGCCAAGCTGTCAACTAGGTAAAGGGTCTCCACATTCCTGCTTTTTACACTTTTAGCAGGTACAAGGGAATTCTGGAGCCAGAGGGGGGAACCCCCCCACCCCCGCCCCCAGATTGGTGAGCATTGGAGGCAATGCCTGAAAATCGCATTTGTGTGGAGCACAATCAGAGACAAAATGGAAAAGCTTAGTGATGGGGGAGGCCCGGCATTGCCCAGACACGACAAGCCTGTTAACACCCTGACTTTAGGAAGGAATTATCCCCCACGCTGGAAGGCTGAAGTGCCAACTCTAAGCAGGCAGTTACATGCTCCAAAATCGTAATGGTGTTCAGCCGGGCAGAGGGGTAGGGGCATTTGGGTGTTAGCAGTGGCCATGCTTCCATTCAGAGAATGGTTTGGGCCACCCTGAAAGCATGGCAGTGTCAACCCTGTTCTGAGTCTGGGAAACTTTATCTGAGAAAAACACAAGAAGACTTTAAAGAGTATTATTAATTGAACTGTATACTTGAACAAACAAAAAAATAGGGCTTCCGAAGTGGCTCAGTGGTAAAGAGTCCATCCGCCAATGCAGGAGACGAAGGAGATGAAGGTTTGATCCCTGGGTCAGGAAGATCCCCTGAAGGAAGAAATGGCAACTCACTCCAGTATTCTAGCCTGAAAAATGTTGTGGACAGAGGAGCCTGGCAGGCTACAGTCCATGGGATCCCAAACAGTTGGACATGACTGAGCAACTGAGCACACCTAAAAATGGTCAAAATGGCAGATTTTATGTTATATATTACCACAGTTAGAAACAAACAAAATTATTAAAATAATATATGCCCTTTATAGATAATTTAAAAAATTAAGAAAGAATGAAAGAAACAAAATGATCCCTAGTCCTTCCTTCTAACATTTTGGTAATTTCCTTTTCTTCTTTTTACATACAATTTGTCTATAATGAGTGCATTTTTTGGGTAATTTATTATAATCTGAGCATATTTGTCATTAAGTATTGCTTGAAAATATCACTTTAATTGATTTAAAGTAATCCATTACATAAATTCATCAAGCTATTTGATTGTCTCAGTGCTATGTAGGCTATCAACAGTATTTGCAGAAAAAATAACAAACACTACAATTGTCATCTTTCAACATGAGTCTGTAGTAGATCCTTTGAAAGTGTAAAACATTTTCTTTTCTCCCTCTTTCTCCTACTCACATTCTACAATTCCTTAAATGCCCAGCTCAGGTTTGGCCTCTATGAGGAAACTCCCTGAGCACTTCAGCCTGCAAAACTTCCTTCCTTCTCTGACTCCAATTGCATTTATTAATTCATCAAATATCATTTGATGGCATACAAATGTTCATCAAATACTTAATTTTTCTGCTAATAATGTGATTAGTTACATCATAATTATGGCTAAGGTCCATTGGGCTTTCCTTGTGGCTCAGACAGTGAAGAATCCACCTGCAAGGCAGGAAATCCAGGTTTGATCCCTGGGTCAGGGAGATCCCCTAGAGGAGGAAATGGCACACACTCCAGTATTCTTGCCTGGAGAATTCCATGGACAGAGGAGCCTCGGGGGCTACAGTCCATGGGGTAGCAAAGAGTTGGATACGACTGAACACACATGCACACTAGAGGTTATTGAGTACTTACTTTGTGTAGATATTTTTAAAAATCACTTTCCATTGGATTATCTCATGTCATCTTTACAATACTATCTATGCTTTACCTATGGGAAAGTTGAGGCACAGAGAGACTGAGTAACTTGCCCAAGGTTGTTCAGCTATTCCTTGGTGATGTGGAATTCAACTCCAGCCACTCTGGCACCAGAGTCCATAACTGCATTAATAATTACATGTGCTACTGCAGCTGGACTGCTTTAGGGACCGTCAGTGAACAAAGCAATTATACCCCCTGCTTAGAGCTTGGGTGACCCACTGAGCTCTGGATTGTGAAGATTTGGAGCTGTTCCTTCATGGCTGTCTGTGGGTAACTCTTAATTCTGCAACCTGTGAACTCTTGCAGGACTGGAGCCCTGTTTCCTCCTGCCTTCCACCTGCAAGAAGCCCACAGCTAGTGCCCAAGGGTCACCTCAGTAATGTCTTTAGACCAATGGATGGGAGGCGGCAGACAGAGATCTAAGCAGCTGGAGTCCAGGTTTTGCTTTGGGCTCCATCATCGTGCAGGCAGCATTTCTCTACCCACCTGGAGTCTATTTCCTCATGAGGGACATGAGATAATCTTTGACATCATGAGTGTAGAAAAGTCTCCCAGGAATGCCTTGTGTTTTTCTCACATGGTGATGAGCAACCACTAGCAAAAGACCCTCCTGTGGTCTCCAGCTCTCTGATTTAGTTCAAGGCTTATAATTTCAGAGTTAAACATGAGGAAGTTGTCTCCATGTTGCTTCTTTTTCAATATGCCTCAATGTGAATAGGCATCTTTGGAAGTCAAAAAGCAGTGCTAATTTTCTCATGGACATTTGTCTATTTCATGAAGTAGACATCTTAGTCTATTTGGGTTCCTTAACAAAATGCCATAAATTGGGTGACTTATTAAGAGTAAAAGCTTGTTTTTCTAGTTCTGGGGGCTAAGTCCACAATGAAGATACCGGCAGATTCAGTGTATGGTGGAGGCTTCCTGCTCATCTTTTCTCTGTGTCCTCACATAGTGGAAAGTGGTAAGGGAATTTTCCCAGGCAGTTTTTATAAGGGCCCTAATCCCTTTCATGAGGGCTCTAGCTTCATGACCTAATCACCTCCCAAAGACCCCACTTCATAATACCATTGCCTTGGGTGTTAGTTTCTTTTCTCCTTTTTTTTTGGCCACACTGTGCAACACACAGCATCTTAGTTCTTCAGCCTAGGGATCGAAACTGTGCCCCCTGCACTGGAAGAGTAGAATCTTAACCACTGGGCCACCACGGGATTTCCTAGGTTTTTTCTCAACATAAGAATTTTAGAGCAACATAAGCATTCAGTCTACAATAGTGGATGACCATAATTACAATGTTTACTTTTTAATGGAATTAAAAGAAGAAAGAAAAAAAAAATGAAAAGGAGTAGAAGGCTTCTTACACAAGGGCATTTACATTTGCGTGTGTGTGAAACTGACCAGTTAGTTTTTCACCTTTTTTTTTTTTTTTAATCCGGTTCGTATCTGATAGTTGTAATAACTTCCACTTCTGAGTACCTTTTAGATGCCTAGTACAGCACATAACAGCATTATTGCTGATACCTACTGTGGACCTTCAAGGACTACGGTACCCTCACTTCATAGACTCAGAGGGTTTAATGGCCTTTCTCAAAGGCACCTGCCTAGCAAAAATCGAGGCAGCAATCAAATTCTACTTTGCTGGAACTTAAAGCCTACCAGTCAGCCACTACAACAAAGTTAGCTCCCATCTCGTTAGTTATTTAGTGAGCAAGCTGTGTTATCAACATGATGGAGAGGCACACCGCAGAGGTATGATCCTTTTGGAATTTTATTAAAGACCTTGGAGGGGATCAGAGAGGAAACTGTCAGCTAAGAGGAGCAAGTCTGTTTCCTGGCCATGGGTGGAGTCATGAGGGCCTCCCACTTCTTTTACCCCTGTGATCCAAGTTTGCGGAATGGCTGAGGAGACAAAATCCTGAACTTATTTGAATCACCTCTCTGAATCTGTTACAGAAAAATTTGTCCTGATTTGTGGATTTATTCATATAAGACAAAGAGTGCTTCTGTGAAATATCTAAAGCATTTTATTTGAAAGTACTAAGTTATACATTTAATGAATTAAAAAAAATGGCTTCAGGAAATTCTGCAGGTGTTAATAAGACTTTGGAGAATGAATATTCCCTTTTGGATTCAAGGCTTCTAGGAGAAGCTTTAAGGTTGAACTAGACCTCGGAGGACGGGCTGTATTCATGCAGGCAGGGTGAGATGAAGGGGGGTATGTCAGAGGAATGAAAAGTAGAAGCAAGTCCTAGTGGAAAGATAATGGGGAGACTCGTCAGGTCATCCTCACAACACTTTGCCTCCAAGGAAAAACTGATGAGCAGAGTGTTTCAAGAGCGGCTTTGAAGTCATACACATGTTGGCTCAGTCCCCAGCTCTGCCAATTACAAGATGGGGCCTCTGGCCAATTACTTAAACTCCTGAAGCCTCAGTTATCTTGCTTCCAAATGCAGTTAATGACATACCAGGCTCAGGGGCTTTGTGAAGTTTCACTACCGCAGAGTTTAGTTCCTGGTTCAGTAATTGGAGGAAGTTATTATCTCTCTGATCATGCTGGAATATGCAGATCCTTATCTTAACATGCTCTATTTCACCTCAGTAATCAATAACTACGAATTACGATTTTGTCTGTCCCCTGAGGTCTAAGAAACAGTAAAGCCGTCTCCCTCTCTGTGCCAAAATCCTGCACGAAGGAAATGTATTGTCAGAGGTTCAGCTTCACACAAATCTATCTTAGCTGAGGGACTTGCTTCTTCCCAGCAACGACAACAGCATTCCACCAAGCTTCTGGCCATTTCCTACAACCTCTGCTTATCACTTTCTATGTTTTCTTAGCTCTTTGAAGAGACAGGCTGAAAAGCCAGCCTGATGATTTCTGACCACTAAGAAAAGTCGGAAGAAAATGAGCAGGTTTCCGATTCCTCTCAGGGACCTCATTGAAGAAGGGTGGCCCACAGTGATTTCTGCCTTTTCTCAAGTCTTTGGTTCTCTCTCTATTTTCTGGGCTGCCCAGTGGCCCCTTATTAGCATCTACAAAGCGTCAGATATGACCCTAGTCCAGCCTCTGCCTTTCATTAGCTAGGTGTTCTTTGACAAGTCATGTGAGTCTTGTGACCTCAGTTAATTTACCTATAAAACAGAGATCAACTGAAAGGTGTATTGGAATGCTATTGCATATCAACTGTTTTGGGGGAAGAGACATGTAAAATACATATGGGTGAAGTGCAATAAACATGGCATAACCCTTTGAATGTTGAAGTCACCAGAACATAACACTGGCTATTAACTTACTGTAAGGAATCAAATGTCTCGATTAAGAATACAGCTTCACCACTTATTGCTTAGATGACTTGGTTAAGTCACTTAACCTCTTAGTTTCCTCATCTACAAATATGAATAATCAAGTCAATAGTGTCTACCTAACTGGGTTGCCACAAGGGTTCAGTGACAGAATGTCTGAAAAGTGCTTGACGTCAGGCACGTGGGAAGTGTTCAGTAGCTGTTAGCTTTATTTTTTAGCATTTACTATGTGCCAACACTGGACTAAGAGCTTGATGGCTGCTGCTATTCTCAAGGTCCAGCCCTTCTGTGAAACTGGCATTCTCCATCAAGCCTTCCTTTATCAACTGCGTCAACTGGGAAGCTCTCCATCAAGTCTTCCTGATGAGCAGATGGTGCGGTGGGGGACTGATTGAGCTGCATTGGTCATTTGAAATCCGGCATACGGTACTGGCACAAAGACAGAAATATAGATCAATGGAACAAAATAGAAAGCCCAGAGATGAATCCACGCACCTATCGACACCTTATCTTCGACAAAGGAGGCAAGAATATACAGTGGAGAAAAGACAATCTCTTTAACAAGTGGTGCTGGGAAAACTGGTCAACCACTTGTAAAAGAATGAAACTAGAACAATTTCTAACACCATACACAAAAATAAACTCAAAATGGGTTAAAAATCTAAACATAAGACCAGAAACTAGAAAATTCCTAGAAGAAAACATAGGCAAAACACTCTCCAACATAAACCACAGCAGGATCCTCTATGACCCACCTCCCAGAATATTGGAAATAAAAGCAAAACTAAACAAATGGACATAATTAAAATTAAAAGCTTCTGCACAACAAAGGAAACTATAAGCAAGGTGAAAAGACAGCCCTCAGATTGGGAGAACATAATAGCAAATGAAGCAATGGACAAAGAATTAATCTCAAAAATAAACAAGCAACTCCTGCAGCTCAATTCGAGAAAAATAAATGACCCAATCAAAAAGTGGGCCAAAGAACTAAACAGACATTTTTCCAAAGAAGACATACAGATGGCTAACAAACACATGAAAAGATGCTCAACATCACTCATTATCAGAGAAATGCAAATCAAAACCACAATGAGGTACCATTTCACGTCAGTCAGAATGGCTGCTATCCAAAAGTCTACAAGCAATAAATGCTGGAGAGGGTGTGGAGAAAAGGGAACCTTCTTACACTGTTGGTGGGAATGCAAACTAGTACAGCCACTATGGAGAACAGTGTGGTGATTCCTTAAAAAACCGGAAATAGAACTGCCATATGACCCAGCAATCCCACTGCTGGGCAAACACACTGAGGAAACCAGAATTGAAGAGACATGTGCACCCCAATGTTCATTGCAGCACTGTTTATAATAGCCAGGACATGGAAGCAACCTAGATGCCCATCAGTAGACGAATGGATAAGGAAGCTGTGGTACATATACACAATGGAATATTACTCAGCTACTAAAAAGAATGCATTTGAATCAGTTCTAATGAGGTGGATGAAACTGGAGCCTATTATACAGAGTGAAGTAAGTCAGAAAGAAAAACACCAATACAGTATACTAACGCATATATATGGAATTTAGAAAGATGGTAACGATAACCCTGTATGCGAGACAGCAAAAGAGACACAGATGTATAGAACAGTCTTTTGGACTCTGTGGGAGAGGGCGAGGGTGGGATGATTTGGGAGAATGGCATTGAAACATGTAAATTATCATATGTGTAACGAATTGCCAGTCCAGGTTCAATGCATTATACAGGGTGCTCGGGGCTGGTGCACTGGGATGACCCAGAGGGATGGGCTGCGGAGGGAGGTGGGAGGGGGGTTCAGGATGGGGAACACATATACACCCATGGTAGATTCATGTCAATGTATGGCAAAACCAATACAACATTGTAAAGTAAAAAAAAAAAAAAGAAAGAAAGAAATTCGGCATTCTTAATCTTTGTCCATATAGGTGATACATAGAAATATGTCATGGTGAAAATATTCTCTTGGGGGTAACAATTGTGAAATTTTTGTCACTCTGACTAAAGCTCCTTGAGGATGGAGCCTGTCCTTTGTTCACTTTGGTATCTTCTATTTATCTTTTCTTTAAAAAATAATGTATTTATTTTTGGCTCTGCTGAGTCTTTGTTGCTGCACAAGTTTTGTCTAGTTGCAGTGAGTGGGAGCTACTCTCTAGTTGGGGTTTGAAGGCTTCTCCTTGTGGTGGTTTCTCTTGTTACGGAGCATGGGCTCTAGAGCACCTGGGCTTCAGTAGTTGTGGTGCATGGGCTTGGTTGTTCTAGGGCATTTGGGACCCTCTGGGACCAGGGATCAAACCCACATCTTCTGCATTGGCAGGCAGATTCTTCACTGAGCCACCAAGGAAGCCCCTCTTCTATTCATCTTAATGTTCCCTAACCTAGTCTATACCTTTTGTTGGCCATAGTGCTCAATAAATATTTGTCAAGTAGAATTAATTATCATCCCTTCAAGTTAATCAGATGCCACCTCCCAAGGAATATTCTTCTCCTGGGTCATTTATCCTGACTTTAATTCTCATGCCTTATCTTGGTATGCCTTCACAATGGATGTTCAATCCACTTTTCTTCCTGTCATGCATGCTGTAAATGGTTTATTGCAGAACTATTTATAATAGTGGAAAATTGAAAATGACCTAATGTCCAGCTGCAGGAAAATGGTTGAATAATTTATGATGCACTCATATATTGATAATAGCTATCACTTATCTGTGCTTATGATGCCATGTATTGTTCTAAGTGCTTTTCATATAATTAACTCTTTTAATCTTTAGAACCACTTTGTGAGGTAGATATTATTATTCTTATTTTACAGGTAAGGAAATAGAGCTAGAGAAGTTAATTAATTTGTCCAAGGTCACACAGTTAGGAAGTAGCAGTCAGGATTCAAACTCAGGCAGCCTGAATTCAGTCAGTATTCTCAGTCACTAAGCTAAACTGTCCCTCATACAGACAACAAACAGAGCAATAAACCACTAATAACTTGCCTAAGAATATTTGCCTTTCATCTACTAAGGGCTGATATGAGTGAATACATTTATTGTTCAATATACAAAGGAGATATACTCTAAGTGGGGTAGAAAAGCAGCATATTGCTTATATGCAATATGATCTCAGCTATGGAAAGAACACTATACAGGAAATACCTGGGAGAAAATAGCCCCAAAGTTTCATTCTGCTTGTGGTTGATGGGATTACAATTTTCCCCACTTGCTTCTTGCTAATTTTATTTATTTTTTATGGCTGTGTTGGGTCGTCCTTGCTGTGCATGGGCCTTCTCTAGTTGCACTGAGCGGGGACTAATCTCTAGTTGCAGCACATGGGATTCTCATTTGGTGGCTTCTCTTGTTGCTGAGCATCAGTTCTAGGGTACAGGGGCTTCAGTGGTTGCATCTCCTGGGCTCTCAAGCACAGGCTCAATAGTTGTGGTGCATGGACTTAATTGCTCCCAGCGTGAGGGATCTTCCTGATCCAGGGATTGACCCCTGTCTCCTGCATCGGCAGGCAGATTCTTTACCACTGAGCTGCCAGGGAAGCCCCTTTCCTGCTCTCTTCTTTACACTTGTCTCACTTTTCTAAATTTCCTAAAGCAAATTTATCTGTAAAATGAGGGGGAAAATACTACTAAAAATCAGTGTTTAAAAACATGCGGCCATATAGAGGCAGCTTTGGGACGGATCAGCAATAGGTATCAAACACTTGCTTTTCTTTTTCTTGCCAAAACCATTTGTTAATTAAAAAAAAAAAAAAAAAAGTTTCATTAACCCACAAACAAGCTCCCTTCTTCAAAGCCTGCCCATTCCTGCAGGCTATCCTGACAGTCATCTTCGAGTCATAAATACACAGGAGGCAGCTTCCACTTTGGGTCTGGTAGAAGTCTCTTGGGAAAAGCCAATTTCCTTAATCTTTTTGATGGAATTTATTACAAGCATCTGTGATTCTTTACTGCTCCTTTGCCCCTATATTTCCTGCCACTACTGGTGCATCTAGTCTCCTGGGCATAGCTTTTGTATCTTGCCCCCAGGGCAGCAGGGCAACGATTTGGGCTGCTGCAGCCAGTGACATGTCAGTAGTGGTTTGCTGGGTTTGTCTGGTCTTTGGTCTTTTGCAGCTCTGGGGACAGATGCAATATGAAGGACAGAGGCTTTACTTTCAAGGCACAGCTCAATACTCACTAGCAGGCTTTAACAACTCACTTTATTCCAGAGCCTCAGTGTTCTCATCTCTAAATGGGGATGATAAAGAGGCAAGTCTCTCTCACAGGTTACTGTGAATCTGAAGAGGGCTCAAGTGCAAGAATGTCTATGAAAGCCATTTGCAAATATAGTGGTCCATAGTCATGTGAATTTTTCTTTTTTCCTTCTTTCCTTCCCTCCCTCCTAAGGTCATGGAGCCACTAAGCCACTGCTGGCTCTACCAGCCATTTCCCTGTCTTGTGGCTGCAGTCTTCCCATGAGGCTTGTCTCTGGTGTTCAGCCTTTGCTCTCTAGTGTTCTCCCCCGGCCCACTCCATGTTCCACTAACCCTTTCCTGTAGAGACAGTAGGAAGTCCCTGGGAGACTAGAGTGCTGTTACTCTATTTGTGATTGGGTTTCGGAGACTTAGCTGTGTCTGGGTATCTTCATCTTTGAAGCTGGTAGCACCGAGGCTCAAGGTAGGGGGTGCAGACAGACCACAGAGCAGTTCTTTGACCTTGAGCCTACCTTTATAATGGACAATAGGTGCTGAAAGCATTGAGGAGGCAGGGCTATGAGCATCTACAGCAAGGTGAGGAAGAAGGGTTTAGAAGGGCATTTTGAGGTGCCCGTGTCTCCTCCCCTCACAACTCTTTGTAATAACATCAACCCCCAGTTGAAGAGTGCTATGAGAATACTGTGTATGAGTGGATCATTGTAGATGAATGTTAAAAGCAGGGGATGCATTATTTACATTAGCCAGTAAGTTGCCTAAACTAATGACTGAGAAAGGCATGACCTAAAATATTATTCATGAGCAAAGGCTGACATCAGTAGGGGGCGGGGAGCTGAGATGGTGTCCAGACAGAAAGTAGGTATCTATGTTTCTAAGGAATACACTTCCAAGAAAAAGAAGGCAGAACGCCAAAGAATTGATGCTGCTGAACTGTGGTGCTGGAGAAGACTCCTGAAAGTCCCTTGGACAACAAGGAGATCAATCTTAAGAGAGATCAACCCTGAATATTCACTGGAAGGACTGAGGCTGAAGCTGAAGTTCCAGTATTTTGGTCATCTGATGCACACAGATGACTCATTGGAAAAGTCCCTGATGCTGGGAAAGATTGAGGGCAGAAGTAGAAGAGGGTGTCAGAGGGTGAGATGGCTGGATGGCATCACCAGTGCAATAAGCATGAACTTGGGCAAACTCTAGGAGATGGTGAGGGACAGGGAGGCTTGGCATGCTGCAGTCCCTGGAATTGCAAAGAGTTGGACACGACTGGGTGACTGAACAACAACAACAAAGGAAAACACACTGTCAAAACAGGAGCCCCAGAGACAATGAGTGGGAAAGCCTCATAAACAGATTGGGGAGGACAGGATCACCTCCCATCCAATGGTCCAGCCTCTTGCCTCTCACTTCTGGGTGTGAAGGTCCCAAGTGAAGACATAGCAACCTTGAGAGAGCAGTTCCCAAAGGGAATAACCGACTGCTCCCAGTCTAGAAATTTGTCAGGGTACTCCTTCTTGCCTGCTCATCTGCTCAGAGTCCCAGGATCTTCTTGGGCTTCTTATGTCATCTGTGGTCATTCCAGTCCTGCAAACCAAGAAACCAGAGTGAGTCTGTCCCTTGATTTTTTGATAACTTGGCTAGAGTTCTTCTGGTGAAGAGAAGTTTCTGGAAAAGTCTCTCACCTGTTTCTTGTTCTTGGTTTCTAAATAGTATTGACAAAAAAGTGATGCTGACGACAGAAATGGTGAAGGCTTTCAATGAGTTTGGAAGAGGGTTCAAATTCTGGCTCTGCCGTTTCCAAGTGACTTCAATTTCCTCATCCATAAAATAGGGCTACGGCCACCACATATCTTACGATGAGGAGAGATAATCTAGTAAGCAAAGTGCTTTTGCTCCTCAAATGGTAGCTATTGTTTGCGTATCTTTTTCTCATTCCCTCCGTCATTGCCCTTATGGCAGAAAGCAAAGAGGAACTAAAGAGCCTTTGGATGAAAGTGAAAGAGGACAGTGAAAAAGCTGGTTTAAAACTCAGCATTCAAAAAAACTATCATGGCATCTGGTCCTGTCACTTCATGGCAAATAGATGGGGAAACAATGGAAACAGTGAGAGACTTTATTTTCTTGGGCTCCAAAATCACTGCAGATGGTGACTGCAGCCATGAAATTAACAGACACTTGCTCCTTGGAAGAAAAGCTATGACAAACCTAGTTGATGTTCAGTTGCCCAGTTGTGTCCAACTCTTTGCAATCCCATGAATTGCAGTACCCCGGGTCTCTCTGTCCCTCAACATCTCTCGAAGTTTGCCCAAGTTCACATCCATTGTATCAATGATGCCATCCAGCCATCTCATCCTGACACCCTCTTTTCCTTCTGCCCTCAATCTTAGATAGCATATTAAACCTAGACACCATATTAAATACCTAGACAGTGTATTAAACAGCAGAGACATTACCTTGCTGACAAAGGTCCATACAGTCAAAGCTATGGTTTTTCCAGTAGAGACGGATGGATGTGAGTTGGACCATAGAGAAGGCTGAGTGCCAAAGAATGCTCAGATGCTTTCGAACGTGTTGGAGAAGACCCTTGGACTGCAGGGAGATCAAACCAGTCAATCCTAAAGGAAATAGGTCCTGAATATTCATTGGAAGGACTAATGCTGAAGCTCTAATACTTTGGCCATCTGATTCGAAGAGCCAACTCATTGGAAAAGACCCCGATGCTGGGAAAGATAGAAGGCAGGAGGAGAAGGGGACAACCAAGGACGAGATGATTGAATGGCATCACTGACTCAATGGACATGAGTTTGAGCAAGTTTAGGGAATGGTGAAAGGACAGGCAAGCCTGGCACGCTGCAGTCCACGCGCTCTCAAAGAGTTGGACACGACCAAGTGACTGAACAATAACTGTCATTGCCACAGCTCCTATTATATCTCCAGCATCCAAGCTGGTCTCCATGTTCCACACTTTCGTCTCTGATCCTGCCATCCATTTTCCAGGATGTTCACTGGGAGAGAAATCAGTGTAAAATACAAAGAGGTATGTCATCCTCCTGCACAAAAATTTTAGGTTTCCAATTTTTTCAGAATAAAATCAAATGTAGCAGCCTTCCAGATACAGGTTTAAGAGTTTCTCTGTTTCTACTCATTAACTCATACTGTGATGAGTATCTTCTCAATGCCAGATGAAAACAGACTGAGGTGCTTACTCAAGAGTGCTGGTTAGTTGGTCATAGAGATTTGAATTCACTCTGCTTGTCATCCCCTCCAACTGGAGCTCTTTGTACTGAGCAATAATGCATCCTTGGCAGATGGGAAGGGACGGCAGTGACAGCAGAAGGGGTCCAGTATCTGGGCTGGGGAAAGTAGTGTTTGGAAGGATGCTGGGGATGAGATGACCACACCCTCTTTCCCAGGATGGTGGTGGGGAGAGGACCACCGATTTGGAGAGAAGGTTCTGGGCCTGGGCTTCAAGCACTCTAGTGTGTACCTGACTTCTTTTCCCCAGAGGACAGGGACTACCTTCCACGATCTGTCTCCCCTCCCCCTCCACACTCCTTCCCTCCCCATACAGAGCCTGCAGCCAAGTGGGACCTCCATAGACCCTGGGGAGATATTAAAAAAAAATTATTTTATATTGGAGTAAGTGTCTGCACACGACTGAGCAACTAACACTTTCACTATAGCCGATTAACAATGTCATGATAGTTTCAGGCAGCCAGCAAGGGACAGCATCCATACACACCCATGTACCCATTCGATGGGGAAAGTTTATAGCCTCTGGTAGTCACATCTTTTCTATGGGGACTGCAGTGGTGGCCGCAGGCCGCTTCTGCCCTTCTACAGGGCGGAGTTCTGTTTTAGGCAAGTGGGCCCCTGGGATGGTCAGTGTGGGGCAACGACATTTGCTCAACAAGTGATCTCCTCTTGCCTTCTCCCAGCAGCCCCAGCTCAGCTCCAGTGCAGGAAGAATCCTCACTCCCTTTTCACCCTACTGGAGTCCTCCTGCCCACCAGCCTGCAGACGGCTTGACGTGGATATGTCCAGGGGCAGGGACTCACCGACCCTCCTGTTCTGTACCTGCAGTGAGTGGGAGGTTCTTGCCATACCCTATGAAATAGATTTTGTTGTTTCATATTCTACATGAGGCTTCAGAGCAGTTGAAGGACTTGCTCAGGGTAACACAACCCGTCAGTAGCAGAGGCGGGATTTATAGTCTCTGCCTGCTCGGAGAGTGCTGGCTTCAACCATGCAGGACCAGACTTTTGGGGACCTTGCTCCTCCGCGTTGCCCCTCCCCCTCGGCCCGCCCTTGCCGTGGGAGGGGGAGGGGAGCAGGATCCCAGCATCACTCCGGGGTTCGGTGCACCACTTAACCAAGCACCCCTAATCCCGCAGCCCGCTCGCTAGCGACCTCTGAAGGGCTTGGCGGATTTGGGGCGCGGTGTGGCGAGGGGCCCACCCCGTCTTCCTGACTATTTGCATAACGGAGACTGCTCGTTTCCCCCGCCCCTTCGCCGCACTCTTCTTCCCTCCTTCCCGCGTACCCGCCGCCTCTCATCTCCCGGCCCCTCTACTCCTCCCCAACAGACCCTCCTTCAGGGACGCCCAGCTCCCGGGCTCTCTCAGGCCGCCGCCGAGCGCGGAGTCCGGAGGCATCCCAGGGAGGGGGGTCCTAGGCAGGGCCGGGCTGGGGAAGACGTCTGGGCTACTACGCGGTGCTAACAAAAGGAATCAGCTGCCTACCGGCGGGGGCGCCGAGCGGGCGGAGCAACCGCAGCTTCCGCGGCTGAGAACGCAGCGAGTGAGTAAGACTGCTGCGGGGCGGTGGCGGGACCCAAGCCCCCAGGGAGGAGTGGAGCGAAGGGGCGCAGGAGGGGAGCGGAGCGGCGGGGCCCGTGGCGAGCCGAGGGCGCAGGGAATCGATGTTCAGCACTCCTCAGTCATCTTCACTGCGCGGACCCGCCGCCTTTTGCTGGGGGTGTCTGTGGATTAATCAAGGCCGAGGGGGCAGCCCTGGCTTCTCCCCGGCTCCGCGAGACTGCGGACCCACAACAAACCCACGTGCACGCGGCCCCAGGGAGCCCCGCTTTCTCCACTGCACCGGCAACATGAGAGGGAGACGTAAAGTCCAGGTTCCTTTGGATCTCGCCTGCCGGATGTACAGGAGGAGAAACCCGGGCTCTCTGCAGCGGTGGGGGCGCAGGTATCATAACAAACGCACGTGCGTCCTGCCCGGGGTGCGGGGTGCACCGCCAGCCCTCCGGAGCCGCCCTGCGGAGCCCGGCCTTTGTCTCAGCTATCGGGAGGGAACGGCGCTGGGGGCGCCACTTGCTGGAGGAGAAAGACTGACACATTTAAAAGGTACCGCTTGGGTATCAGACCAAACCACCAGATTTAAAAATAGGAAACACGAAGGGAGAAAGAAGCAAAGAAAAGATTACTCCAGGCCGAGAGTGTGTTCCCGGCCGAGCTGCAGACTTGAGATGACCCAGGCCACCCCTCACTTTCACCTCACGGTGGTTTCTTAGAGACACGGGGGGTGAATTAAGGGTCCGCGAGTCCCCCTTCCCCCAGAAAACACTGCCTAGCGCACCATTGTCCTTGCACTCTCTGTAGGGGACGGCGAGCGCCGCCTCAGTCCGATTTAAACTACGCCCAGCACTGTCTTGGCTTTCGCTTGCGCTTTGCCGTGTAGGTCCCTGCGTCTAGCCAGCCCCATTGTCATTGGCCTCTTTTGGCTTGTCGCGTCTCTTTATGAGGAAGGCTAGCCGAGGTCTCTTGTTCTAGGTGTGGACGCCCTTATTTTCAGTTCTATCCGAGTTTATTTGCGAGAAATTCCGAGGTCGGGAAGGAGAGGCCTCTTGTTTGTTTTGCTTTTTCTTTGCCTATGAACGCTCAGCTCAGCTTTGCGGATTTTAGTTCAATAGACCTGTTCTGGCAGCAGTGGGATGGTTTAGGGGATGCACTGGCCTCGTAGGTAATGGTGTGGGTGCAGAAGGCAGCCAGACAGATTGTGGAGTGGGTGGTGTGTGCGCCAACCTCGTGCTAGCTGAGCGGTCGGGCAGCGGCTTCACCTGGCCAGCAGCGCTGGAGATTAACTTGTCCCTCGGGGACTGGCGGGCCTCCAGCCCTGCGCCACGGTCTCGGGGAGTCTAGAAAGCATCCAGCGAACCCTCCTATTCTACAGGAGGGGAAACGGAAGCCGGTAGAGTTCAGTTCCTTGTACCAAGTTTCAACCCAAGTGAAGTTGGCCACCTAGAGAGGACAAGAGCCTGGGTCTCCTGACTCCCTCATGGCGCATTGCCGAGCAGCGACTGAAGACAGAACCCTGGAATCTGTGGTTGGCTGAAAAGGCAGTGGCCTTAGGCACAACAGAGTTAAACAAAGAACGTAATTCAGATTGAAAACTGCACCCTTCCATTATGCCTTTGAAGAGTTCTAACCATTTGAGAGAAGATAGATTTAGTAATTCCTCACTCTCCTTCTAATCTTTCATAAGCCTAGTTAGTTTTCTCTTCTGGCTGCCCCTTCTCCTCACGCTGGAACCCAGCCTGCTGTGGAGACTTAGATGTTTTGCCTCTCATTCTTGTGCCAGGAGGCCTTTGTTTGGGCATAAGCACACAGGGTAAAAATGTGTCCTAGGGCGCTACTCCTGAGTCACTTGTGGGTGAACAAAGCCTTGTTTTCACTGATTTTATTTAATTAAGTTTTTACAGATGAGAGTCTCATGGAAGTAGCTACTTAGTTTTGTATTTGGCAGGGGAAACATTGGAAAACCAAAGACATGACTTTTGAGTCTGGATTTCCCCAGAGTGCTGTTTCCCCCTGTTCCTCTTACCTCCTAACCACACTGGTTTCTCTTCTTAAGGTTTCCAGGGTGTTTCATTTTTGTGGTCATTCCACTTGGCACTTACGCTCACCCTGTAAGGAACTTAGAAATCAGCTGGCCTGTTTTTCTAAATGAAAAAACTGAAGCTCAGTGAGACATCCCTTGCCCAGGGACGCACAACAGTGCGTCTGCTGTTACTTAGCCCTTTTTGCACTTTAGCGAAACTTGTGTCAAGTGAGTTTTTTGTTGGTACCCCAGTGTATAAAGTTATGATGGTTGTTATAACAACACCTTTTAAGTCAGAGAGTGAATTCCTTAAGGACTTCCATAGGTTTTGGTTATGAAACAAAACCATGGATCCCAGTGGTAGATACAGTGAGGAGTATTATATTAATAGTTTTCATTGGGGATTGGTTTTCTTTAGTGTTTACTAAGCGGTTCTCTTTACTCTTGCCCTGGGTTTCCCCACATTCCTCTGCCTCCTGTTCCTCCAGTAGGGAAGTGCTTTAAAGTATGATCACAGAATGAAAGGCAGCAGGAAGTCAGAAGAGAGACCCTCCTTAGCTCTTCATGCTACTTAACTTCTTGGGTTCCAGTGAGAGTCCTTCCTGCCCATTCAGCCTCTGCACAGGCTGTTTGGATGGAGTGGAAGTTGCTCAGCCTTTAGAGGTCGAGGGTCCGGTTGGGTCAGCCCTCCGCTGCTGTGTTCCTTGTGGACTGCATCCACACAGTGTCAAGGGAAGAACACGTCTGCATCTCCTAGGGATGTGGTGGGTACTAAATCTTGTGATGCATGCTTATTCAGACCTTCTGGCAGGGTTGAGTGCTCATCAGCTTTTTAGTGGTAGAGAATGATGATGGGAAGATAACTCCATTGGGTGAACCCTGTGCTCAAATGAAGAGGCCTAGCCTCGTCACAAACAAGGAGGATTGTCTGCCAGACTGTTAAAAGGGACTTTGGGTGGTTGTGAAGTGTGTGTGACTTTAAGGTAAATAAACCTAGTTAAAAAAAAAAAAAAATCCAGAAATTTCATGCCCAGGTGAGTGCAATCTCGTCTTTCCATCCATTTGTCCTATACTTATTGACAAGCAGGCAGGTGGAGGCAGGGGTGGTTCCTATGCTGGGCCTGGAGTTACAAAGAACCAGATCCACTTGTTGGCCCCCCGCCATCCTTGCTTGAAATGCATTTGGAAAACTGCCCTCAGGAACCCACAGAAAATAAATCTAATTTATCTCAAAATTGGCCTCTGCAGGGGTGGGATTGTCTCTTTTCGTCATAGTCAAACCAAGAGCAGTTGGTAAATGAGAGAGTGGAAAAGGGAAGGCTTTCAAGAGAAGGTGGATCTCCACAAGTGTGGGGATGTGGTTGCATTACAGAGTGTTGGGAAATTAGTGAAATTTGCAATAAGCTTCTGGAACATAGACTCTTGAGAATTTGCTTAGATTTGGTGTCAGTGACTTATTCAGTAAGAACCAAGTTGGGGAAAAGATACATTTTTCTTGCTTGTCTGCATTGTATACTGCAGTATCCTGACTTGAATAGATGTACTTTCTACAGTTGTACATGAAACAGTAACATAGTAAGCAACGCAGTCATCACATTGAAATACTGGGATGATTTTCTGAGTCATGACTAGAAGGGTCAGGTTAGCCTTTAGAATCAGTTTAGTGATTAAATTTTGTTTATTGTGCTGATTATAAAAATACAGCATGTCCATTGAGGACAATTTGGAAAGTACAAAAATGTATAGAGAAATAGAAAAAAAATTCCATTATTCAAAGGCAACCACTGTTAACGTTTGGCAACTTTCCTTCTTGTCTGTTTTGTTTTTTTTTTTTTTTAAGTGGATTTGCTTTCTCTAAATGGTAGAGAACTTACTGCTTGTACAGTTACTCTTGACTTTTTTTGCTTAGTCTTTTCAGATACCCATGTCACAGTTTATATTCACATTAAACCTGTACCTTTTCATTCATCAACATACCAGCATCTCCAAGGTCACATGGTCCCATGGGCTCCAATCACTCCAGTGATCATTTCAGTGAAGGCCTACAGAGGAAAGAGTCTCCAGCTTCTTCTCCTTTTCCTAGCTGTGCCTCAAGCATCCAGATACCAGCTGTTTAAAAAATATATATCTTTTTAATGTAAGAAGACAGCTAAAGTCTAGTGAAGAGAAGGACCCTGTGTATGGCCTTGGGTTCTAGTCCTGCCCTTGTGACAACTTACTTTAACAGCTTGGTTTTCTGTTTCTGTATGTATTGAAATAAGCAATCCCAGGGTCATTTGTTAACTCATTCCTTGCATCTTCGAGTGCCCATCCTAAACCAAAGCTGTATCAGAAGAGCTCATGATCCAGCAGAGGAGTTGGAGTAACAAGACACCAGTATAAGGTGCCCTGGGAATGCAGAAGAGGGGCAGCCACCCCAGACTGGAACAGTGGGGAAGGCTTCCTGGATAAGGGCTGTCATGGGCTTGCTCAACTACTTCAGATCCTTTGTTGAGTTGCCACTGAGATTAACATGTTTGTAATAAATCTCTGTCCACATTCCAGATAATTCCCATAGGATACAATCCTAAACTTGGAATTACTGGGTCATATTTTAAAGACTATCATCATTTTAAAAAACTTTGTAGATTCAGTCCCAGTTGCCTACGAAGTCTTAAAAGTACCTAAGTATTTTGTATTGTGGAAACGGTAGAAATTGAGAGCAGGTAACTCAGGATTTGAATTCTTGTTTACCAATTATCACCAATGTAGACCTCTACAAGCTACTTAAGCTCATGAAGCTTCAATTTCCTTCTCTGTAAAATGGACATAACTGCCCTTACCTCACTGGATCATTGTAAGGATTTTTAGAAAGAATTTTATTTATTTTTTTATATTTTAATTTTTATTTGCTTATTTTTTAAATGTTTATTTTTTTATTTTTGGCTGTGCTGAGTCTTTGTTGCTGCATGGACTTTTTTCTAGTTGCGGCGAGTGTGGGCTACTCTCTAGTTGCAGTGCACAGGCTTCTCACTGCGGTGGCTTCTTCTTGCTGAGTGGGGCTTTAGATGTATGTTGCGGCTCCCAGGCTTGAGAGCACAGTAGTTGAGGTGCACAGCCTTAGTTATCCCAAAGCATGTGGGATCTTCCTGGATCAGAGATCGAACCTGTGTCTCCTGCATTGGCAGGTGGATTCTTTACCTCTGAGCCACTAGGGAAGCCCCCATTATAAATTCTAGATAAAGGGTCCAGGTTTACAGGAAGCACTCCATAAGTGATGTCTATTATTGTTATAATTGAAATTTTTGCAAGCTGCAGAGACTGTGGTCCTAATATTTTTTCTTACCATGATAGCAGGTACGAAATTAATTAAGGTGGTGTCACCATCTCCTACCAGGTGACAAATCGAGAGAGAAAAATGATCACTTGTGTGATGCATTACAAGTCTTCTTATGGAATGGTTCAAACACACAAACATAGAAAGAATGGTGTAATTACCCCCCTTTCCCCATTTATAATCACTTATCTTGAATAATTATCAAAACTCATAGGGTCTTCAACCTCATATTTGACCCTACATGACTTTGAAATAAGTCCCAGACATTTTTTTCAGCTCAACCATAAATATTTCACTGAGTTGCATGATGCATATTTGAGGCATTGGGTGAAATGCCATATTTGAGGCTCTTGAGCCTGTGTCTGCTGTCCGTGTTACAGATGGAACCCTGTGTGTGTGTGTGAGAGGGAGAGTGAGGAAGGGAGGGAGAGAGAGAGAGAAAGTTTTAGTGCTCAAGTGAATTTTCCTGCCATGTCCTGTGTCTCAGTGTGAAAGTTGCTCAGCCATGTCTGACTCTTTGCGACCCCATGGACTAGACAGTCCATGGAATTCCCCAGGTCTGACTACAGGAGTGGGTAGACTTTCCTTTCTCCAGGGGGACAAAGACACAGGGTAAAAGGAGCACTGAATTTAGTCAGGAGACCTGATTTTTGCATAAGGGCACCACCCTTTACCGGTTGTATATTTTGTCAAATGACTTCTGAGTTTCTTTGAATACATTTATAAAAATTTGATGAGTAGCAGCTCTAGCAACTCAGTATTAGTTGACTCTGCATCACACTTGAACCCAGCCTTAGGGTTCCCGAGAGGCAGAGTTTTCATGTGGAATGAAGGTCAGAGCCTGATGGCCTGACAGTACTGGGGTTTCTTCAAGTAGAGTTGCTTCCTGTCTCATTCTGAAGATGTGGTCGTCGCTCAGATGAGCACCTGGCACACTATGCTTGTGAATCTCCTGTCTTAACACTCAACCCCTTCCCTCTGATTTGTGAATGATGTCAGGAAGCCTAGGGAAGGTAGGGCCCTGCCACTGTGCCTGAGAAACAGGTCTTCTCCGATGCCTCCTTTTCTCCATGGGAAGACACTCGGCTCCCTTTTTCCCTGAGAGTCTTGGTCTTTCCTAAGTCACTGTTGCTCCCAAGTATGAATTTTTGACTCAACTAAAAGGAGAAAATTGGTTCGATATTGTCATTCAAGTCCTGTCTTTAATCCACTGGGACTCCCATTATGTTCGGGCCCGACCTGTGACTTGTGGTCTCTGGCTGTCTCGAGCTTGCTGTGTGGCCTTAGGTGAGATAATGCCACCTTGGACATGTCACCACAGGATTCAACTCCCAGCTCTCTAGGCCCCTTCCAGCTCTGAGATCATCAGTTGGGGAACAGGTATAAAAATGGGGAAACTACACATAGAGTTAGGGGCTTCTTCACACAAATAATAAATGTAATCTGTTTTCTTTTCAAATGTTCAAATAGGGTAAGCAATTAACTCCCTTACCTTTGCTCACTTACCCCAATTCCACTTTTCTGCAAAGTGACTACTGTTTGCAGTTTGTTTTGGGTCCTTAAGCTCTGTCTAGTCAAAGCTATGGTTTTTCCAGTGGTCATGTATGGATGTGAGAGTTGGACTGTGAAGAAAGCTGAGCGCAGAAGAATTGATGCTTTTGAACTGTGATGTTGGAGAAGACTCTTGAGAGTCCCTTGGACTGCAAGGAGATCCAACCAGTCCATCCTAAAGGAGATCAGTCCTGGGTGTTCACTGGAAGGACTGATGCTGAAGCTGAAACTCTAATACTTTGGCCACCTGATGAGAAGAGCTGACTCATTTGAAAAGACCCTGATGCTGGGAAAGATTGAGGGCAGGAGGAGAAGGGGACGACAGAGGATGAGATGGCTGGATGGCATTACTGACTCAATGGACATGGATTTGGGTGAGCTCCGGGAGTTGGTGATGGACAGGGGGCGCCTGGCCTGCTGTGGTTCATGGGGTCGCAGAGAGTCGGACACAACTGAGTGACTGAACTGAACTGAACTGAACTGAAGCTCCCTTTGGATCTATATATGTATGTATTCATAGGTATATGCAGATACATTTTAAAAGCTCAAATAAATAGATTACATTATAACTACAACTTTACAGGCTTGCCCTTTTCACTTTTTGTATTGGTGGTCTTTCCGTATCAGCATATACAGATTATTTTTTCATGGCTGCATCACATCCTACATCATGGATGTGTTTATTTAACCAGTCTTCTGTTGATGGATATTTATTTCCATTAAAATATATTTCTAAGTGTATTTGGGGAATCCCCAGTGTCATAGTGGTAGAGAATCCACCTGCCAGTGCAAGAGTTGCGAGTTCAATGCCTGGGTCGGGAAGATCCCCTCGAGGAGGAAATGGCAACCCTCTCCAGTATCCTTGCCTGGGAGATCTAATGGGCAGGAGCCTGGCAGGCTTTATAATTCGTGGGGTCACAAGAGAGTTGGACATGACTTAGAGACTAAACAATAATAACACAACAACATATGGAACGTTGATTGTAACTGTCTCGGTTAAATGAGGCCAGCCGATTGAGCTCTGGAAAGGGTGGCTAGAGAATGGGCACAGGGACCCTGAGAACCACGTCCTATAAAGCTGGAATGAAGAGCTCCCTGGAAGTTACAAGGAGCTGACTGTTTGGATGGAAGGTTATTTTGGGAGATGGCCTGCTTGGTTGGGTGCCCTAGGCTGCAAGTGCAAGAAACGGAGCTGCGTCATCACCTTCTCTTCCTCATTCCACCATCACTGGCTCTTCCAAATTTATTTCTGTTTTCAGGGTCAGTGGCATCTGATGGGAGGACTTCAGCTTGAGTGATGGGAGGGAGGAGAAGTGAAGAAGAGGAGGGATTGATAGCAGTCTCCGGAGGAGGGAACGCGCCAGTTCTGTCTACTCTTCCTTGTTGTTGTTCAGACCCATCGGAATGCTGTGTTCCCCTGGGTTCTCTACAAATCATGATAAAATGAAACAAGCCCAGAGTTGCACTTACTTGGAAGATGGAGGTTAAGGATGCTGTCTTGGAGGGAGAATAAATGTGGAAACTGAGGTGTTCTAACCTGCAGAAGCTAAAATAAGAAGCACTTTTCTTCACGTGGAAGAATGATTAGAATTATACTGTGTGGATGCTGGGAAGAGGCAAACCAATACAGAGTCGCATAATGGCAGACAAGGAAGAACTTACTTAGCAGAACTGCCCAACCACGAGAGAGGCTGCTGGGTCACATGGCAGAGAACTCCCTGTCATGGGAGTCTCTACGCAAAAGACCTAAGTGAATGTGTTTGCCATCAAAGGATTTCTGCTTGCCAGAGAGGTTGATTTAAATGCCTGGTAAGGCCCCTTCCAACTCTAAAAGTCTGTGAATGCGGGGTAAGAAGCAGAAAGATGCAAAATAGGACTCAGGGGATGGGACAAGTTACAGACAACCGGCTTGCAGCTGTTTTCACCTGCTCTCAAAAGATGGAGTAAAATGGAAGCCTTCAAAATGTAACTTAGACAGTTGTTTCCCCCTGGATCTTGGCAACCCTCCTCTTGTTCTGTCCTTGGCTCCAGCTCTGCTTGACTTTATGTTCATAAATTATTTCCACAGGAATAAATATATCACATACACTTTAGATGACCAGGAAATCTGGCAACCAGAAAAGAACTACATGTCCCAGGAGGATGATTGTAATTTTTTTTTTTTTTTATTACAGTCTTTCTAAATTTGCATCCATCTCTTGGTTTCCCTAGCACAGGACTGAGACATTATTCAGCTTTAATTTTAGAACATTATACCCTTTGCAACCTCTCAAAGGTCCTCTGAGCTGGAGTTAACAGCACCCACCAGGTTTCATGCTTATTCCTTTCCTGCGGTTGAGGAAGAACCTCTTGAACTTACGTCTTAGCCGAGTTCTTAGTGAGGGAAACATGGCAAGTTTACCATCGTCTGGGCTCTTGCTCTGCTCCTGACCTTGATGAGGCACTATTTATTCCCTTATCTAGTCCCCATAGCCTTGGGTCTTGGTGTCACAAGCTCCTTTGCAGGTGAGAAAGCTGACCTTCAGAGAGGGCTAGAGAACCACCCCAAGATTCACTGCTATTAAGTAGCGATGCTGGCATTGGTTGTAGTTGTTTCCCTACATCATGTTACAGGTTTTTCCACTGCTAATCATTCCCAGTCCTTTGGGGCTGAGAAGTGCTTCGTCCTTGTGTTTCACTGGGAGCTTGGCTGAATTTATTCCTATGGGGCTGTTGAAAGTTTTCTGCCTTTCCCCTAAGAACAGATGAATGAAAGAACTCATGGGACAATTATGTGTGAATAGCTTGACATTTGGATTCAACATACATTTGCTTTTCCCCATTTTTGGTAAGAGTTGTTTTCATCAAGCCTGGTTTGCCTTTCCCCTCTGTCTTGCCTGCCATTTAAAGTACCTGCCCTCATTTTCTGATCATAACTGGAATAAACACACTTACGGTGGAGCATGGCTGTAGATCAATGGGTACCATTGCTCAGCCAACTTCGGTATCTTTAGGTGGTAAAAAGAACTCATTATTGCTATTGTTAAGGGCTTGTTTTGCAGCTGTGCTTGTAGGCTCTTGAATAATTTCTTCTCTTGTAAAGTTTATTCAATATTATTTTGTTCATCAAATATTTGAGTACCTATTGTGTGGTAGCCATTGTGGCAGGCATTGGGAGTTTCTACCTAAAGAACATGCATTGTAGATAGGCACACATAAATTCAGTGTAACTAGTGGGACCTTAGAAGTTGGTGGCAGACAAACTTTCTGTATCACCCTCTTCCTCTTTTCTCAGAGTCTTTGCTTTGTCCATTCATTCATTAGGTGCCTGCTGTAGCCCATGCACAATGCTCATTTTTAGAACAGAGACCCAAATGGTCCCATAGTTCTCTTCCTTTAAAAGCTTAGTTGGAGGTGAACATGCAGATATTAATAACAATATAATGTGATATATGGCTTCCCTGGTGGTTCAGTGGTAAAAAATCTCCCTGCATTGCAGGTGATGCAACAGATGGGTTGGGAAGATCCTTGGGTTGGGAAGATCCCCTGGAGGAGAGCATGGCAACCCATCCCAATGTTCTTGCCTGGAGAATTCCATGGACAGGGGAGCCTGCAAGTTACAGTCCATATGGTTGTAAAAGAATCAGACATGACTGAAGTGACTGGGTATGCACCAGGTGATAAATATTATGATTTTCAAGTATATCAGTTTAGTTTGGTTCAGTCACTCAGTTGTGTCCGACTCTTTGCGACCCCATGAACTGCAGCCAGGCTCCCCTGTCCATCACCAAATCCCGAAGTTTACCCAAACTCATGTCATTGAGTCCGTGATGCCATCCAACCATCTTATGCTCTGTCATCCCCTCCTCTTCCAGCCTTAAATCTTTCCCAGCATCACGGTCTTTTCAAATGAGTCAGTTCTTCACATCAGGTGGCCAAAGTATTGGAGTTTCAGCCTCAACATCAGTCCTTCCAATGAACACTCAGGACTGATCTCCTTTAGGATGGACTGGTTGGATCTCTTTGCTGTCCAAGGGACTCTCAAGAGTCTTCTCCAACACCACAGTTCAAAAGCATCAATTCTTCAGTGCTCAGCTTTCTTTATGATCCAACTCTCACATACATACATGACTACTGGAAAAACCATAGCTTTAACTCGACGGACCTTTGTTGGCAAAGTAATGTCTCTGCTTTTTAATATGTTATCTAGATTAATCATAACTTTCCTTCCAAGGAGTGTCTTTAAATTTCATGGATGCAGTCACTATCTGCAGTGATTTTGGAGCCCTCCAAAATAAAGTCTGCCACTGTTTCCACTGTTTCCCCATCTCTTTGCCATGAAGTGATGGGACTGGATGCCATGATCTTAGTTTTCTGAATGTTGAGCTTTAAGCCAACTTTTTCACCCTCTTCTTTCACTTTCATCAAGAGGCTCTTTAGTTCTTCTTTGCTTTCTGCCATAAGGGTGGTGTCATCTGCATATCTGAGGTTATTAATATTTCTCCTGGCAATCTTGATTCCAGGTTGTGCTTCATCCAGTCCACCATTTCTCATGATGTACTCTGCATATAAGTTAAATAAGCAGGGTGACAATATATAGCCTTGACGTACTTCTTTCCTGATTTGGAACCAGTCTGTTGTTCCATGTCCAGTTCTAACTGTTGTTTCCTGAACAGCATACAGATTTCCTGAAAGGCAGGTCAGGTGGTCTGGTATGCCCATCTCTTTCAGAATTTTCCACAGTTTATTGTGATCCACACAGTTGAAAGCTTTGATGTAGTCAATAAAGCAGAAATAGATGTTTTTCTGGAACTCTTTTGCCCTTTCAATGATCCAGCAGATGCTGGCAGTTTGATCTCTTGTTCCTCTGCCTTGTCGAAAACCAGCTTGAACATCTGGAAGTTCATGCTTCATGTATTGCTGAAGCCTGGCTTGGAGAATTTTGAGCATTACTTTACTAGTGTGTGAGATAAGTGCAACTGTGTGGTAGTTTGAGCATTCTTTGGCATTGCCTTTCTTTGGGACTGGAATGAAAACTGACCTTTTCCAGTCCTGTGGCCACTGCTGAGTTTTCCAAATTTGCTGGCATATTGAGTGCAGCACTTTCACAGCATCATCTTTTAGGATTTGAAATAGCTCAACCGGAATTCCACCACATCCACTAGCTTTGCTCATAGTGTTGCTTCCTAAGGCCCACTTGACTTCACATTCCAGGATGTCTGGCTCTAGGTGAGTGATCACCTAGATTATCACCTAGATAATCACCGTGATTATCTGGGTCGTGAAGATCTTTTATGTACAGTTCTTCTATGTATTCTTGCCACCTCTTCTTAATATCTTCTGCTTCTGTTAGGTCCATACCATTTCTGTCCTTTATTGAGCCCATCATTCGTGAAATGTTCCCTTGGTATCTCTAATTTTCATGAAGAGATCTCTAGTCTTTCCCATTCTATTGTTTTCCTCTGTTTCTTTGCATTGATCACTGAGGAAGGCTTTCTTATCTCTCCTTGCTATTCTTTGGAACTCTGCATTCAAATGGGTGTATCTTATAGAGGTTGGGAGAATTGTATAGCATGTTTGGGAAAGCTTTCTGGAGGACCTGTGACTTACCAAGACTGAATTGTAGAGGGGAGTAGCTGTGAGCCTCTGGGAAAAGAGCATTTGAAGAAGAAAAGGGAGTGTAGGAGCAACGGTGTGGGGTGAAGGACGGTTTGTCGCTGGTGTAGGGGAGCTACTAGTAGGTTGATGTTCCCAAAAGGGAACCTCTGAGGCAGGAAGTACAGGGAGATGAAGCTAGAACTTTACACCCATTATCAAACATAATTTTCATACCTTCCTTATTGTGGCATATACTATTATCATCTCTACTTAATAGATGAGAAAACAAAGGCTGAAGGAGGTTTGGTGACTTGTTCAAAGTCAGAAGTAGGTGAGTTGAAGTGCTTGAACTTGAATGCAGGCCTTCTCGGCCCTCATAGCATTGCCTGCATGGGCAGGCTAAGAAGGTCTGCCTTGAAAACTAAGGTGCTTATTTCCTCTCTATTAATCTTTCAAAGGTCATACCCTTGGTGAATCCTCTTTCTCCACTTGCTTCATGACGTCCCCAACTTGTAACTAAGCTGGGACTAGTGAATCAAGATTACAGGGAGAAATATCAATAACCTCAGATATGCAGATCATACCACCCTTATGGCAGAAAGTGAAGAGGAACTAAAAAGCCTCTTGGTGAAAGTGAAAGAGGAGAGTGAAAAAGTTGGCTTAAAACTCAACATTCAGAAAACTAAGATCATGGCATCCGGTTCCATCACTTCATGGCAAATAGATGGGGAAACAGTGGAAACAGTGGCAGACTTTTTTTTTTTTTGGCTCCAAAATCACTGCAGATGGTGATTGCAGTCATGAAATTACTTACTCCTTGGAAGGAAAGTTATGACCAACCTAGATAACATATTAAAAAGCAGAGACATTACTTTGCCAACAAAGGCCGTCTAGTCAAGACTATGGTTTTTCCAGTGGTCATGTATGGATGTGAGAGTTGGACTGTGAAGAAAGCTGACCACGGGAAAATTGATGCTTTTGAACTGTGGTGTTGGAGAAGACTCTTGAGAGTCCCTTGGACAGCAAAGAGATCCAACCAGTCCATCCTAAAGGAGATCAGTCCTGGGTGTTCATTGGAAGGACTGATGCTGAAGCTGAAACTCCAGTACTTTGACCACCTCATGCGAAGAGTTGACTCATTGGAAAAGACCCTGATGCTGGGAGGGGTTGGGGGCAAGAGGAGAAGGGGACGACAGAGGATGAGATGGCTGGATGGCATCACCGACTCAATGGTTATGAGTTTGGGTAAACTTCGGGAGTTGGTGATGGACAGGGAGGCCTGGTGTGCTGCGATTCATGGGGTCGCAAAGAGTCAGACACGACTGAGCGACTAAACTGAACTGAACTGAGTGAATATGATGTTGAGGCCTCTTCTGAGTCTTGGTTATAATTTTTGTCTTCCCTTTCATTCAGAGAATCAGTAGCCCAAAAATCTTCAAAGAAAATCTCTATTTGCCCAACCAGGTGTTACAAGGGAGAAGGAGAAGCTTTATCCCTTTTCTAAAAAGGTCCAAGTTCATTAAGTAGCCCAGGTATTACCTTTAATTCAGAGAAGCCCTCTGGGTCTGGAGAGTGAGGAATCTGTGTGGGCTGGAAAAGTCTAGAGCAAATGGGCTTTGAGCTCTCCCTTGAGAATTGGTAGGATCAGGAAGGTGGTAGGTATGGCATGTGAGTAATATTATTTTGCCTTACTCAGTGATAAATGGGCTATTCCTCCCATCCACCAAGATAATTTCTGGGTTGGAGCTGGCTCTTGGCCTGAAAACGCAGAAGTGGGATTCATTCATTTATTCATTCAAAATAAAGCTTATTGAAAACTAATCAATTGAGAGTTCAAAGACAAGATGATGAAACTACAGAATGAAATGAAAAGCACAATTACAGAGCTAAGGAAAAAATTGAGGCTACAAACAACATCATTAGAGGGAAGGTTAATAAAGGAACAAAGTTTAAAATCCACTGAAAACTAAATTACTAACAGAGAGGGAAGGGTTAGGAAAATCACAATATGTGCTTAGAAAAGAGAAACGAATCAGAGAAATTCAGAGATCTAAAGTTTGTAAAAAGATGATCTTTCAGAAGGGTAATTGGGCTATCTGGAGTCACAGCTTACTTCTCATGCTGCATTGACCAAAGCATAGTCACATGGACATGCCTGGCTGCAAAAGAGCCCCAGAAAACATCTCTATCTGGGTGGCCGTGTACCCTCTTAAAACTCAGATTTGGAGAAGGCCTTTTATTACCCAAAGTGGGTGAGGGAAGTGGATATTGGGAGCAATTCATCTCTGCCTCAGGGAAGAAGTCGTGTTAGTCTTAGACTTGATTTGCAGCAGAAGGAAAACTTGAGAACATGGAGAGGAAATATTTACAGAGTTCTGAGGGAAAGATCATAAAACTGAAGATTTTTACCTTCAGATCACTCCTCAAGGATAAGACAGGTAGGCGTTATCTCCTGTGTGCAAAGACTCAGGGAATACAAGCCCCTCTTGAGAAAACCTGCTTGATGATGAAAATGATTAGTTAAAAGCACCCTTTGTAAGAAGTGGTGAAAGGTCATTTGGTGAGCCTCTCATCCACTCAAATAGAGAAAACCTTGGCAAGGGTGGGCTGTAAGGATAAGGAAAGAAGTGAGAGGAAGTAAAAAGAAAGAATGTAATGGAAATGGAGAGCTGGGGGAGAGGGTGGAGGACGTTAAGCGCTAACTTTCCCTCTCTCACACAGTCTTTGGAGGGCATTATTGTCATGGCTCCAACCTTTCAATTAATTTTTTTAACCCTTTATTTAAATTTTTTTTATTTTGTTGGAGAAAAGAGTCTAAAATAGAATGACTGTATATACACGTATAACTGAATCACTTTGTTATATACCCGAAACTAATACAACATTATAAGTCAATTAATGTTTTTCTCTTAAACTTGGAGGGATTTTTAAGGAAATAATATCTATTTTGATGTAGAAACATTTGTTAAAATTTCATCTTTCCTTCTGTTTTACTTTTATGTAGAATTAAAATTAAATCTAAAAAGTTAAAAAATAACTATTTGATTAAGCAATCCTGTCTATTCTTCTTTCATGTATTCTTCCATCCTCCACACTCTGTCCAAATATAAATGTAGAGACATGCGATGAAGGGTGTTAATTTATTAATCAATTTATTTTTCTTGGGTGGAGGGATCTTGGATGACTTTTTGTTCTATAAATTTATAGATTGATTTAAAGAATAATGAGCTGGTATTACTTGTTTTTGTTTTCAGTTTTTTTTACTTCTTTATTTTTTTTTCTTTTCTTAATACAAGTATAGTTGATTTACAATGTTTCAGGTATATAGCAAAGTGATTCCGTTATATATATATATATATATACATATATACATATACATATATATATATATATACACACACACACACATATATATATTTACATATATTCTTTTTCAGATTCTTTTCCACTGTAGGTTATTATAAGGTACTGAATATAGTTCCCTATGTTATACAGGAGGACCTTGTTCATCTATTTTCTGTATAGTAACGTGTATCTGTTAATCCCAAATTTCTAATTTATCCCACCCTCTGAGCTGGTCTTATTTGAATCAAACCACTAAAGCTAATTTAAGAGGCATCATTAAATACTTATGCTTAAGGTGTGGGGAGTGGGATGGGAGATTTTACAAAGAGATGAACAAGAACTTGTCTTTTCATGGAGAAGTTGGTGAGTCAATTATGTGAACACTGGGCTCTAGGCAGAACAAAACCCTTTGTAAATCAGGCGGACTATTGGGGTGTTGAGGCCCGAGGACAATGGGGAAAGTTTCATGAAGGAGACAGCATTTGAACTGGATGTTGAGGGATGAGCAGAGTCCTGATGGGTGGAGAATGGGAGGCAGGGCATTTCCAGCCTGGAGGCAGCAGGAGAACCAGCCTGGAGGAGTGAGAGTCCAAGGTGTGTCTGGATAACCCTGAGTAATCTGTTGTGGCTAGAGAACAAAGGATGAATGAACAAAGCTGTTCATTAAGTGCCCACAGCGTTTCAGGTGTGACACACAGCTCTCTATAGGCTGCCTGACAGCCTATACAGAATGGCTTTAATTATCCCTACTGTGCAGATGGGGGCTTCCCTGGTGGCTCAGTGGTAAAGAATCTGCCCGCCAATGCAGGAGACATGAGTTTGATCCCTGGGTTGGGAAGATCCCCTGGAGAAGGAAACTTAGGCTTATATACTTACCTAAAAACTTACATGCAAAATATATGAATATGTCATGGGTCTATGTGTACATAAATATATAAAATATATTTACCTGTACAAAATTTTTGATATTTATTTATACCTGTATGTTATGTTTCACAAACGTGGCTACTTCAGGCCTTCTGAGTGCTGCAGATCACAGCACAGGAGAGAGAGAGTGGACTTTGAGATATAGACACTGCAGTATTCTTGCCTGGGAAATCCCATGGACAGAGGTACCTGGCGGGCTGCAGTCCCTGGGGTGGCAAAAGAGTCAGACACGCCTTAGCGACTAAATAACAACCCTGCAGATGAAGACACTGAAGCTGAGGGAGACTTATCTGCCGAGTCGTTTAGTGGTGAAACGGGTTGACTCCCCTGAGCTGTCTGTACCTCCAAGCCTACCATCTCTCTCCTGTGCTGTGATCTGCAGTGCTCAGAAGGCCTGAATTGGCCCCCTTTGTGAAACATAACATATACAGGTACAAATAAATATCAAAATATTTTTACAGGTAGATGTATTTTATATATTTATATGCACACAGACTCATGACATATCCATATATTTTGCATGTAAATTTTTAGGTAAGTATAAAAGCCTAAATTACAGTTTAGACTCTGCTATCCAGCGGCTGGGTGGCCCTGCGCAACTCAGTTTGAACTCTAATTTCCTTATCCATAAAAGGGGATGATTCTGATGCTGCCTGCCTGCAGATTTGTTTTTGTGTTCCAATTAGCTCATAGATGTGAAAAGATGAGAAAGTATAAAAGAGCCACACAGAAGGGCTTGTTATTGCTGACACACCCCTTACTCTTCTGAGAGCTTACAGACATCTGTACCTACAGGTGTCTGTAAGAACTCCCACAGTCACGGACACGGCCCCTCAGGCTTGCAGCGACCAGTCAGAGGCTGTGCTCTCCTGGCTCAGGTAACCAACTGGGGGCTCTGGTGGGAGATGTGGGGGTGTTGAGGGGTGGGGGTGTCAGGGAGGGAGGCACGCAGTTCGTCTGGCTGTCCCACTGCAGGGCAGGAGAAGACTTTGGCCTCCCTTCCTGTTTGCTGAGAAAGTCTGGGCCAGAGAGTGGAGTCGGGATGGCTGTTGACAGCTTGGTGATTTATACGGGGCAGAGGAGGGTGTTTCAGACATGCCAGGCTGCAGGAAGGCATATCGGAGCTGCCAGGCGAGCAGGCCTCCGCCACGTCTGTCTGGTAGAGGCTTGTGGTCTGGACAAGGGACTCTGGAGCAGTCTATAGGAGTCGTAGGAGTACTGATGAGGATGAAGCAGGGCCCTGGCTCCAGAGAAATTGGGCCCTGATGCAGCACATCAGAGTGGACGGGCCGCAGCCCTTGGCATGGGACCGGAGGGGCCCAAGGCAGCTTACACCTGCTCCAGGAAGGGTTGGGAGTGTTCCAGGGTCTACACTGGGGCCTGGCATGCCCCTGGGGGTCCAAAAGTCCTGTTGTGTGTTATGGGTGAGGCGGTGGTCATGGTGGTTTCAGAGACATAGCCATGCTGCTCCTTACTGCCAAAGAGATCGGTTCCTTGCTCCGCCCAGACAGGTGTTTTAGCTCAACCTCAGCTCTGGGTGAGTCCTTCAAATTCAGGGCACCCAAAGCAAAGAGAAGACCTTTGATCACCTACACTGTACGTACTGTGTTATGTGAAGTTAGTTATGTTAGACAGTGTCTTCCAGAGGGCAGGCACACTGAGGGGATTCTCTGCATAGTACCCTGCCCTCAGGAGGCATGGTGGACTGAGCTCAGCCCTCCCTAAGCTCCCCGCCCCCACCCCTTTGCCGAAGCCAGGATGTGTCTGCCCCCAGTGGGCATGCGCAGGTGCTCTCTAGGTAAGGCCAGTGTATGAGAGCACATGGCAGCTGCAGGAGCCTGTGTTGGGGAGCATCCTGGGGCTCTGGTGGGCCCTCCTGCCCCACCGAACAATCCTTTTTCTGCCTGTCACCCCTGGTCATGGGAGTGAGACAAGCAACAAGATAAAATGGGGAATGCTCTCTGGGCTGATCCTTGGAGCTGAGCCCTGGCAGGGAATCAGGTGTGGGACCTTGCTCTTATTTTTCTTATGCTGTTGGGAATCAGGGTCATAGGAGTGTATCCCAGGGGAGAGAGGGAGGAAGGCAGCAAGGGAGCCCTGACAAAGGCACCAAAGCAAATCATCTTGTATCTGAGCGGCCAGCAGGATTGCCTTTGTCAATTGTGTGCTGTTGGGAGGATGCTGGCCCAGGGCTGGAGCCGGGGGTGGTTAATGATGGTGTCAGGAATAAATCCTCAGAAGATGCTTCCTGCTGGAGAGCTTGTGGCGGTTCCTTTTTTTTCCCTCTACATAGTGAACAGCTTATTCTGGCCTGGAGATTTGGAAAAGGGGAAATAACAGGTAGGAAAGAAACAGATGAAAGCTGCCTCCCAGGGAAATGCTTCTGGGCTCGGAGGGTCTCACCCTTGTCTCCCAGCCAGTCCAGGGGACTCATAGTGGGAGGGCTGAGAGGCCACTCCATCACCATCCATAGGGTCACCTTACCCGGAAAACCCTGATTTGGGAAAAAATCTTGGGCTCTGCAGCCACACAGACTTGGGTTTAACTCCAGATGTGCCACTTCTCAGCTGTGTAAACTTGGAAACTTAACTTCTCCGACCCTCAGTTTCTCATCTGTAATCTGTGTTCCTCATTCCTGCCTTATAGCGTCGATGCGAGTACTGTGTAGTGCTTAACCTAGGGCAGCAAGTGATTAATGATAAATACGTGGTGTGCTCAGCCGCTCAGTCATGACTGTGCAGCCCCGTGGACTGCAGACCATCAGGCTCCTCTCCCCATGGAATTTTCCAGGCAAGAATACTGGAGTTGGATGCCATTTCCTACTCTAGAGGATCTCCCTGACCCAGAGATTGAACCCGCATCTCTTGCGCCTTCTGCACTGGGAGGCAGGGTTTTTTTTTTTTTTTTTTTTTACCACCCATGCTGCCTGGAAAGCCCTGAATACATTGTAGCTCCTTTTAATATCGTGGCACTTATTAATAGTTAGTCTCAGTTACTGATCACTTAATAGGCAATTAAATGATCAGGCACTCTACTAGGCCCTGTGGATATGGGGATACATGAGACCCAGTCTCTCCCTGGAGGAGGCTCCAGGTAGGAGAACAGAGCACATGGGATCAGGGATTAGGTGAATGGGAACAGCATGATGTGCTGTACCAGCAGGAGGCAGGATGGGGCAAAGGAAGAAGAGGTGAGACCCCAGCAGGAGGAGTTTGCTGGGCAGTTAGAATGTTCTCCCCAGAATAGCAGCAGCAGACAGAGGGAGGTTTACAACTGGGATTTGGTGGTAGATCCACCCATAAGTGGGCTTCCCTGGTGGCTTAGATAGTAAAGAATCTGCCTGCAATTCAGGAGACCAAGGTTTGATCGTTGCGTTGGGAATATTCCCTGGAGAAGGGATTGGCTACCCACTCCAGTATTCTTGCCTGGGAAATCCCAGGACAGAGGAGCCTGGCGGGCTACAGTCCATGGGGTCACAAAGAGTCAGACACGACTGAGCGACTAACAATTTCACTTTCACATTTTCACCAATATGTGGGGGACAGGAGCCCACAGTATGGTCTCCCTTAGCCCACAATAGGGTCTCCCCACAGGGCTTCTGCCCTCTGTTGGCATTCGAGACCATGCAGTTTGACTCAGGATAGAGTCTGAAGTCTTTTTTTTTCCGGTGGTGGGGTGAACATGGACAGGGACCCAGCCAGGTTGGACTGGGGTAGACCGTGTTGAGTGATAGCTGTCATCAGGGAGACCTCTCCAGGCTCAGAGCTAGGATCAAGGGTGGACCTCCCTGGAGGGAGCAGAGCAGCTTACCAGACAGAAAATTGCAAATGTGGAACCCTCTAAAATATAGGCTCCAGGTGGTATGGACTGGAGGGGTTTCATGAAACTGTTGTTATCAACAGTGGGACATTGGAGGATGGGGAGGAGGGCCGACCTGGAATTTTTGTAGTTGTTGGAAAGCCCAGTCACCCCATGTGCAGTGCTCAGTGTCACATAGAAAGAACCAGAGGACACCTCCTTGAACTTCAACGGTGTACATTTGTGGTTTTAATTATTTACAAATGTCTTCGAAACCCTATGATGTACACCAGTTGGGTGAATCATTTGGATGAGATAAAAGCTAAATTATATTTGCTATGAGGATGGTTTATATCACTTGGCCAGTGATATAATAAACACAGCAGCTTTCATATGCTGAGCTCATACCATCATCCCGACTGGTCCCACTCTCATTCACAACGATGATCCTTAAGTAGACTTTGGTGTTGTCAGGTCATCTTTCTCTGTCCAGTGGGTCTCAACTCTGGCTGCCATTAGCACTACCTGGGGAAGGTTATAAAGAGTACTGCTGCCTGACTTCCACCCCAAACTAATGAAATCTAATTTTTTATGGGGTTGATCTGGGCATGAGTATCCTGTTTTAAAGCTCTGCATTTATTCCAGTGGGCAGCCTTGGATGCAACCCATTGCAATTCTCTCCAATCTCCATGACTGTTTCATGCTTTTCTCCCTCTCTTTAAACTTTTAACAACTCCTCTCCATTCCCTATTTTCAGTCGAGAAACTTACTTCTCACTTACCTGAGAAAATAATGGCAAAGGATCACTTTCACACTTTTCCATCACCAGATTGATGCCTGTATATTGTACTTTCTGCCTGTTGCTATGGGTTATGAAGTGTTTCTGTTCCTTTTTAAGACCAACTCCTCCACTTGTGTATTGCATCCTGTTCCTTTCCTTAGCTACTGGACAGGGCTCCAGCAATTCTTCCTTCTCTTTGCATTGTTCCTCTATTTATAGACCACTCCCACCTGCCCCTCCCTCTGCCCCATCTGTCTGTCTGTGGCTGTTTCTCCCACTGAAAACCACATAAGCACATACATATCTTCTCCTGACCACATCTACTCTAGCTACTGCCTCATTTCTCTGCTCCTTGAAAGTCACCTGTACTCACTCCCTGAAGTTTCTCTTTTCTCATTTTCATTCAAACCCAGTCCAACCAGTGTTTTGCCTCCATTAGTCCACAAAAACTACACCTATCAGGTTCTCCAGTGACCTCTGGAGACATCAGTTCGGTCAATTCAGTGCTGAATCCAATGGTGAAGTCTCAGTCCTCATCTTGTCAGTAGTGTTTTGTATAGTTGATCACTCTGCCCCCTGGAGTTTCTTCTCTTAGTTCTGGAACATCACTCTCTTTGGTTCTCCTTTTCTGTCACTGACTTCTCCTTCTCAGTTCCTTGTGTTGGCGTATCTTTGCTTGTTCACTTTGGAGCGCTCCAGGGAGCAGCCCTTGAACTTGGCCTCTTCTCTGTCCCCTCGATCCCTGGGAATCTCTTAGCATCCAAATGCAGACAACTCTCAATGTATAGCTTCATCCCGGACTTTCACCTGGAATTCCACACTCACATTTAACTTTCTACTCAACAAGGCCTTCCTCTGATGTCAGCGATGACAAGTCCATGACCCAACTGCTGCCATTCTCTCCCCCACTTCAGTAAATGACAGCTCCATCTTTACAGTTGCTACAGCTTAAAACTCAGGAGTTGCCCTTGACTCTGATACTCTTATACTGCACCCTGTCTGTCAGTAAACCACGTAACCATATTTGCAAAATACGTCAAGAAACTAACTGCTTATTTGATCCACCAAATTCATATTGGTTCAGGACAGATCAATCTCTACTAAATTTCAGAACGGTTTCATAACTGGGCTGCCAGAGGCAGTGTGTCATTTTCCATTTAAAACCAGCAAAGGCTTCCCATTGCACTTCGCAAGCCAAAGTTCCTAGAAGGGCCTCCAGGGTTCTGCATGAGCCAGCCTTCAAGTCCTCCCAGAGTTCATTTCCTGCTTTTTTCCACCTCTTCATTCCACTTCAGTTCACTGACCTGGTTCCTTAAACATAAAGCACATTTCTACCTCAGAGCCTGTTCCCTCCAGTTGGAACACCATTCCTTCATACAGGACTTCCCTCGTGGCTTAGAAGGCAAAGAATCCGCCTGCAATCCAGGAGACCTGCGTTCGATCCCTAGGTTGGGAAGATCCCTTGGAGAAGGGAATGGCAACCCACTCCAGTATTCTTGCCTGGAGAATCCCATGGAGAGAGGAGCCTGGTGGGCTACAGTCATAGGGTTGCAGAGGGCTACAGTCATGGGGTTGCAGAGAGTCTGACACGACTAAGTGACTAAAACTTTCACGTTTTTCCCCCATTTATTCCCATTGTTTTCTCTGTCTCTTTCTTTAGGTTCTCTTTAAATGTCACCTCACTAGAAAGGTCATTCTGATCACCTTACATAAGATAGTAATCTGGGTGTCTCCTCCCCCATCATACTTGGTTCTTTTTTTCCCTTTTATCTTTCTTTGTGGTTCTTCTATGGCATAGATGGTCATCTGACTTATTTATTCTGTGTCTTCTCACTAGGAAGTTGTTTTTGTGAGAGCAGGGACTTATCTCTTTTGTTCATGGTTATTCCCCTAGGACCTAGAGCAGATGCCTCAGGAATTATAGACACAAGAGAAAACTGTTGTCTGAATTCAACTAAAGTCACACAACAGCACTTCAAAATTAGTTGGAATAACCCACAACTTATAAATGAGGAAACTGAAGCTCAGACAGGTTAAGTAACTTTTTCAAAATAACACAGCTTGCCAACATGTTTTGAGTTAAGACTCAGAACCTTCCAAGTGCCTTTGTCATCAGACTGTCTCCCAGCATCCACATCTCAGCTTGCCTTATTTTTTCCACATCTCACTGCAAGCAGGCAGCCCTGCAGAGTGATAGAATCACTGTGAAAATGCCCCAAATGTGTCTGGAGGTATAGGAGGTGTATAGGAAATGCATACACAGTCCCTTATTTGCAATTCCCAAATCCCCAAATCTGTGAAAAACCACATTTTATTCTTAACTCAGTTGGTGGCAAAACCTGATCCAGAGTGATGTGAGGCTATTTATAAATTATTATTTAACCTACCTAGTTAAAATATTTATTTGTTTTGTTGCAGAAATATTAATCCACATAATTATGGAGAGTTACCGTGCCCCGACTGCTGGTGTTCTGTTCTTGGTCCTTTATTGGACTGGAATCTGGGGGTCTGGAGTCGACGATGAGAGAGTGAAAGAAGGAAAGAGGCTAATATTCCTTGGGTTGTGCAGCCGGCTTTCGCGCTCCAGGGAGTCAGCCAGAAATAGAGAGAGAGATAGAGAAAGAAAGAAAAAGACATGGGGACCCAAGCTCTGATGGGGCAAAGGGGTTTTAATCAACATGATGTGGGCATATATACTGTCTTACAAGGTAGTTTTTCTCAGCAAAGATAAAGATTAAAATTCCAGACTTACAAAACATAAGGCGATCCTTATCAAAGAGAGAGTCGTAAACAATCACTTTTACCATATGGTTCATAAGAAGGAAGAGGGTACTTATCACTGTATTGAAAAACTAACGAAGGAAATGCCTGGATTCCTCAGCCGTGGGAAAGGCGTGCCTCTCCTCTTAATTCGTGAATATTCAGGAATTAATAAGGACCAGAGGATTCCTGACAGATCCAAAACAGCACACAGGAAGCCTCCTGTTAAATGCTTCCTGACAATTCCCCCTATTTTATTATATTTGTGAAAAAGGTCCTGACCAAATGAGTTTGGTTAGTATTAACCAACCTTATAGAAAGGCAATGATAAACAGCAAATACAATTATCAAGACAATCACCAAAGTTACAGTTCCAGACCCGATGCTGTGGGTAATACTTTGAAACCATCCTCGTGGGTCTAGCCCGGATAATTTGTTCAGCTAAAGTTTCCAAATTAGTGGAAAAGGGCAGACGTTTAGAAAAAGTTTTAAAGATTTCCTTTTGCAGTAATTGTACATTCAGAGAGGCATTATCAAGTAAATGAAATTTGATTTGTTCCCGGTTGTAGGTAATATGATAGAAATGAACAGGACTAACACAAAATTGGCAATTAATACAAGTTACAGAATGTAAAGTCTTATTAAATTGTAAATTTCTTATGGCTATAACAAAAGGAAGTGGGATACAGGCCTGTATAAAATATGACTGATTATAATGAAAGAAATAATTACTATGACCATGACTGGTCCCTGTGAAATGTCCAGTCTAAGTCCCAAGTTCTTCAGTGCTGGCAGCAAGTTTCCATATGTCCCATTGTTTAGGCCCAATTTGTTTATCAAGGATGATTCAAGGAGGAGGAGGAGGGGATGCCATTCCACTGTCAAACCAGCCAAGAAGTCCTTTGTCATAGTAATATTTTGACGTAGTGTTAGTAACCTTTTACATGTTTTTTGTTCTTTCTCTAACTCTTTTCCTAAAGTTTCAGTAATAAACATGGTTCACAGACAGAGAAAGGGCAGCAATGTCCAAAAGTCTTTTGGAGGCAGGATGAAAGCCCAAGTTTATCGGCTGATGTTTATGCATAATTTTCCTGGGCCTAGGCAAGAAGGAATTCATAGCCTAAAGAAATGTTAATTAGTTTTCCCTTTTCCCCGGGGTGTGAGGGTTCCAGGGAGGGGGCATATGGGTGGAGTCATTGGTTGATATGATCGGTCTTTTCACCGTCTATTTTATGACCTATAATAAAGGGGGGTTGGGTAAGAAAGCCCAGTTAAGTTTGGGAGGCACAGGCTAGCAGGAAAATGTATTCAAGACTCCAAGGCCTTCCCTGTTGAGAGACCAAATTTTTAGCTTTATTAGTAAGGGTTTTTATCTGTCCCCAAGAGGTGAGGTCATAGGGTTGTTGCTGCCGAGGGCGGTGCTTTCTGAAGATCTTTAGAGCCTCCATGGCCCATATTGGAATTTCTTTCTCCTGGGGTTCTTGTTGTTTCGTCTCCATTTTGAATGCCGGGGGCCCCCTTGGGTAGAATTTTCTGATGAAAAAGTTTGTTGGATCCATCTGGGGAAATAAAAGCATATCCCTTTCTCTGTAAGATTAATTTCCCAGATTTCTATTGTTTATAGAACCCATCTTGGTACCAAATGGGCAGAGGAAGAGAAATGTCCTTCAGTTCCTCGAAATGTCTTTCTGCTCTTGTTAAAATATTTCCCTGTGGTAAGCTTAAAAAATTTAAAACAAATAAAGCTGTATTAACAATAGTTATAGGTTTAGAAAATATCTTATGTTGGAATCTAGTAAAGTCTGCTTTAGATAAGGAAGACAGTAGTGTACCTGTGTATCCCCCCTTTAATTTTTTTATTTGTAACTTTCGTGTGTGATGTGTTCGTTTGACTATGTCTTGTGTCTGTGGATTATAAGGAATACCTGTAATATGTTTAATAGAAAAAGGTTGTAAAAATTATTTAAAATGTCCAGAAATATAGGCAGGGCCATTGTCTGTTTTAATAGAACTGGGAGTTTATGGTGGAGGTCTTTTATTAGCTTTCTTAGGGCAGTCGCTTTTTAAATGGTTTTTATCTCCATATGTAAAGCATCCTTTATATTCTTTCCTTAAGGCAGCAACCATTGTTTCAGCTAGCATTTACATCTTTTGAGTTTCTGATTTTATATGGCAACAAGTCTTCAAATAATCAAAATTAGTCCCTATCTCAAGAATTGGTGCTCTAGCTTTTTGACATATTTGATTTGCATTTTCATAAGCAAGTAATTTTTTTAGTTGTCTTTTAGCTTTCTTCTCTTTTTTCCTTTTCTTTTTTTTTTTTTTTTCAAATACAGTGTGGGAAATACCAGTTTCTAGAGACTTTGGGATTTGGGCCCACTGGTAGGGGAGGAGCGCTTGGAGCAACCGGGGCAGGGTTACTAGGAAAATTCTGAAATAGCTTATGTTGTTCTAATTGGGCCTTTTGTAAGGCTTCATTGTCTAATTCATATTCACGTAATAAGTGTTCTGCGTGTTGCTGAATATCAGGAGAGCTAGAATTACCTTGAAATGGCAGAATCACAGCTTCAATGAGAGCCCATAGGGGCCAGAAATCTATCGGGATATTTTTTCCCTGTCTCATTCAACATTCTCTTTGACCTGATGCCAAATTTCTAAATCAAAACTACCTTCATCAGTGAACCAAGGGTTACATTCAACCACTGTCTGAAGGCAAGCCTCTATTCGCTGGCATGAAACCGAAAATCCCTGAACTTTAAATAAGTGGTGAAGTAAAGTAGAAAAGTGAGGGGGCTTTCCAGCTGATTGACCCATGTCTTAGTACTTACTGGCCTCAGTAGGCCCTCTGGGGTCACTCCGTCCGAATCTGCCACGTGTACCAGGCCCTGTTCTGGGCGCCACTTGTTGGTGCTTTATTGGACCGGAACCTGGTGGTCCGGAGTCAACGATAAGAAAGTGAAAGAAGGAGAGAGGCTAATATTCCCTGGGTTATGCAGCCGGCTTTCGCGCTCCAGGGAGTCAGCCAGAAATAGAGAGGTAGAGGGAAAAAAAAAATAAAGTAAAGAAAAGAGAAGGAGAGAGAGAGAGAAAGAAAGAAAGAAAGAAAGACACGGGGACCCAAGCTCTGATGGAGCAAAGGGGTCTTAATCAACATGGTGTGGGCATATATACTGTCTTACAAGGTAGTTTTTCTCAGCAAAGATAAAGTTTAAAATTCCAGACTTACAAAACATAAGGCGATCCTTATCAAAGAGAGAGTCGTAAACAATCACTTTTACCGTATGGTTCATAAGAAGGAAGAGGGTACTTATCACCGTATTGAAAAACTAACGAAGGAAATGCCTGGATTCCTCAGCCCTGGGAAAGGCGTGCCTCTCCTCTTAATTCCTGAATATTCAGGAATTAATAAGGACCAGAGGATTTCTGACAGATCCAAAACAGCACACAGGAAGCCTCCTGTTAAATGCTTCCTCACATTCTGTAATATATGGGTTAGGCAACATATTGCTTTTCTGAAATATGAAGAATTCTGAATTCTGACGCTTATTAGGCCCCCCGAATTCCTGATATGTGGTTGTGAACCTGTGTTCATGGTTTCCTAAATGTCTGGCATTTGAAATTATGTCTTAAAAATTTTCTTTTTTTCTTAATAACCACAGTTTCTTTTAAGGATTTTACAAAGAACAGACTCAATTTTATGATCTAATTAAAATCAAGCATATCTGGCCAAGCTGAGCGGGAGCATGCATGAGATGCCATTCTAAAACAGGGTATGAATAAAAGTCTACATACTGAATAGTGGGACCATCTCTTCCCCAGCCTTCTGGTTTTTTGTTGTTTCCAACAGTGCTGGCAATTTCCAGTTTAGTCATGAGATTAGTCTCTCTGATTAAATTTAACAGCTTAAGAGAAAATATTGATATTGATATTTATGTTTCTTTAGATAAGATGGACAGATTATTTTCAATCTCCCTTTGGTAAGACCCACCAGTTCAGTAGCCTTGCCCATGTACACAGAGCTTCTCGATAACTTTTTAGTGTTTCACTTTTCTTTCTCTTTTGGCCACATGGCTTGTGAGATCTTAGTTCCCTGACTGGGGATTAAAACCAGTGCTCTTGCCAGTGAAAGTGTGGAGTCCTAATCACTGGACTGCCAGGGAGTTCCCAGTGTCTCACTGTTAAATTTAAGCTAAAAGATCACCCAAATATTTGAGAAAGCTTGAAACATGTAAGAAACCAAAAGAGACAAATAAAAACAACAAGAACATAAAAAGACTTATAAGAAAGAGTAGAAGAAAACTTCACAAAAATAATTATGAGTATTACAGAGGCAGGTGAAGCTATCCCATTAATAAAAATAGAGACTAAAAAAAAAAAAGGAGTATTCAGAGAATAAGAAGGAACTCTTGGAAATTAAAAGTATGATAGCAGAAATAAATGAATTGAGAGAGGGTTTGGAATATAAAGTTGAAGAAACCTTGTAAGAAGTAAAAAAAAGGCTGTGAAGTGAAAAATAAGAAAGGATCATTTTAAGAAGTTCAACATCTGAACAGTAGGACTTATACAAAAAGAGAATAGAGCTAATAGAAGGGAAGAGTCATCAAAGAAACAACGGGGGAAAAAAAATTCCCAGAACTGAAGGACATGGCCTTCTCGATTAAAAAACTCATTTGAGTACCCAGAGCTAAGAATGAAAAAGGACACATACCAAAGCATATCATTGTTGTGGGGGTGGGGGAAAGAAGAAAAGCCTGTTGGCACAGGAAAACAAAAATAAAACCAACCTCAAACTGATTATAAGAAAATATATAAGAATCTTAGTCTGTGCTAGAAGCCAGAAGAGAATGAAGCTGCACCTTTAAAATTCTGAGATGAATTTGTTTCCACCTGAGGATTTACATCCAGACAAATTATTAATCAAATGTAAGGGTGGGACATTGGCATTTTCATGTATGAGAAGTCTCAATTATTTTACTTCCCTTTCTGAAGGAGGCTATTATGGATATGTTCCTTCACGTTTAGAGAGTAAATTAAGACAGAAATAAATGAATTCTTCCTTTCAGCTCCAAGAGCAACCAGCTCAGGTTGGAGTAGGAGAACAGAAATTTCCAGAGGGGAGAGCTTCAAGAAACTAAAAAACAACAAAAAAAGAATTGTTGAAAAGTCGAGGCCTAAATTAGTCATAGCTATCTAGAAAATTCAGCAAATTAACAGAAGAGACAATAGTGGCCTCCAGAAATGGCAACTAAGAAATGTACACAAAAGGGATTAATCATAACATACTACATGACTCCATGGCTCAGCTGTGAACAATCATTTATCTGGTCATAATGATGAAGCTTCTAGTGCTGACTTAATTAAAAAAAAAAAAAACATGGCATAAAGCTGTTAGGAGAATGTGGGAAGGAGAAGAGGTCTGTAGGCTGTGGTTAAAAGAAGAGCTAAATCCTCATTTTCTGTAGTAGGAAGTCAGTGGAGAATATCTAACACTGAAAAAAAAAAATACAGCCATATAAGCAGGCTATTTAGATACACGGATATAACCAGAAATAAATAAAAGGGTTGAAAAAAAAATAAAAGGGTTGAGAGTTGTTGTGTTTGGGCAGCAGAAATTAGTGGTGTGGAGGAGTGGGGCAAGGCCTGAAATCATGTATTTGGAGGGCTTAGTGTCCCGTCATGTATCCAGATTGGCACCTGAAATAAGCAGAGAATACCGTAACAACACAGTCGAAGTTCTGAGCAGGAGCACCCTCCTTTGGATAGTGTGCATATGGCACTGGCAGAAGAGCTTCCCTTTGCTGGTTCTTGGAAAATCACTTTTCACTCCGTTTCTCTTTTTGTTGGAGCCTGTATATGCTGTGCTCAACTCAATTTTCATTTCGGCTCTTTTACTGAAAGAGCTTGGCCTAGCTCTCCCCAAACGCTGGAGGGGAAGGCAGGCCCTGGTTTAGTCACTCACCAGCTTTGGCCTGGGCTAGATCCTTAAGCTCTGACTCCTCATTTGAAAATAGAGAAAACATTCCTTGTCTCATAGGAGTGTGTGAGGAATAAGTGAATAATTTAGTACATACAGTGTCTGGTACATAGTCATTGCTGATATATTTAAACAAAAGAAGAGGTACACTGGATAACCCTTAGTCTAGGGCGGGCACCCCATAATGTAGGGCCAAGGCCCCACAGATGAACCATCCAGTAGGGGCAAGAGCTCTGGGAGGGGGGAATTTGGGGGTGGTGGTGGTGCAGATAATCCACTGTTTGCTGATTGTAGCAAGAGTTCTTACTGTATTTTTCTGAGTGTAGTGTCTTTTGATTAGATTGCAGGGTTCAGCAACCTTGTGGAGACCCGGATCCTGGAATGTTTTAGGCCTAAGGATCGATAAAGTGCTTAGCTTACTGAGCTTCCAAGTCTAAACACAGAACAATTGCTCCCATCCCAGATAATGTGGAATAATGAATCCAGGGTTAATAGGATTATCTTTTATCCCAAGGCTCCTTCGTGCCTTGTGGTGATTGTTCATTTAAGCCAGGGACCTGGGATCAGGGCTCTAACTCTGTGACTAACTCTCATTCTCTGACTCAAAACTGAGCTCTTTACTAATGATCTTGCCAGGAGGATGCTCACCTGCGGGGATGCTGGGGTGTGAATTTCTTAGGCTGTATTCTTGGCTCATTTTATGAACTGCTTTAGTTCTGGTTGGGATCTCTAAATCCTGGAGTTGGCCTGGAGTCAGGGCCTCATACAGTGAGGGTTACATTTGCCTCACACTTACTGGGAGCATGTGGGAGTTCAGGAGGTCTAGGCAGACTCTCATTTGCTAGAGTTTTTGTTAGAGTTTGGTTTGAGTGCTTCTGTGTCTGACTTTGCACAGAGGAGCAAGGGGATTAGTTGCCAGAGACTATAAGGTATGGGGCCTGGGCGGGCAGGAATGATGGCAGAAAGAGATCATGTAGAGAACAGACCCTGAGGAAGAGGAAGGAGGTGGGTTGGCTGGGGGAGAGAAGTGAAACTACGTCTTAATGTCAAGCCAATGACCCTTGTGGGGTAGGAGGGGGTTCTAGGAGCAGAAGATGCAGATCACAGTGGTGTCCTGCTTTAAATGGGCACTGTACTGAAACTGCAGGGAAGCACATAAGTATATAGGGGGCTCAGAGACAAGGGGGCTGCAAGGAGACCCTGGGATCAGCTGAATGTATGATACTCATTGGGTGATAGGAAGAGTTGGTTTAAGCCACTTAATAGAAAATTCTTACAAAGAAAAATCCGAAGTCTCTATTGTTGTTTATAAACAACAAGCTCTGTTGTTTATTTTTCATGTTTCTGCAAAGGATACTTGCAATCCAGAGCTGTCCTTTCCCATTGCCTCATCTGTCAAAAGCCCAGTCACAGTCACAGTGTTTGGAAGGAAGTTAAAAAAAAAAGGCTTCTGAGCAGCCACAGTGGATGGCTACAGCCCTATCACACAGCTGAGGCCCTCTGGTCTCACAGCCCTGTAAGGCTGTAGTAGATCAGAGGCAGCTGGGATTCCTAGGGCCGGTCTAAACCGAGCTCTTCAGGGGTCCATTGAAGGAATTACAGGAAGGAAAATAGAAAGTACAGACGAGCCTTGCAGCCACTAAAAAGTTTCCAAGCATCTACCTTCTCGGGGGATGCAGGGTTTCCTGTCTCTCTCTGCGGGCCCCTGCCCTCTTCTCTTTGTCAACCAGCTTCCTTTCCCTCTGCAGGGCCCCACAGGCCTGTCACCTGATCTCATGCGTGGCATTTGCTTCTCATCTTGTGCTCACTACCTTTCCTTTAAGCTCTGAGTCTATCACCAACTGACTGTAGTCTTTTTTCATAGTTGCAATGTTGAAAGCATCTGATTGATCCAACTCCCTTGTTTATGGGAGAGTTGCTTTTGTTTGTTTATTAATTAATTAATTTATATTGGCGTATAGTTGATTTACGATTTTGTGTTGTTTCTGGTGTATTGCAAAGTGATTCATATATGTATTTTTTCCTTTTTCATATTCTTTTCCATTATGGTTTCTTAGAGGATACTGAATATAGTCTTCAGTGCTACACAGTAGGACCTTGTTATTTATCCATTTTATTTATAGTAATTTGTGTCTGCCAATCCCAAACTCCTAATTTATCCCTCCCTCCCTCACCCCTTTTTCCTCTTTGTTAACAATGTTTGCTTTTGTGTCTTTGAGTCTGTCTCTATTTTGTAAATAAGTTCATTTGTATCATGTTTTTAGATACCACATGTAAGTGATATCATGTGATATTTGTCTTTCTCTGTCTGACTTACTTTACTTGGTATGATAATCTCTGGGTCTATCCATGTTGCTACAGATGGCATTATTATTTCATTCTTTTTGATGGCTGAGTAACAGTGTTGTTTTGAACACTGGGGTGCCTATATTTTTTCAAATTAGATATATGACTAGGAACGGGATTGCTCAATTATATGGTAACTCTACTTCTAGATTTTCAAGGAACCTTCATACTTCTTTCCATAGTGGCTCCACCAGTTTACATTCCTGTAATAGGGAAGAACCTTTGTATTCCATTACAAGTTAGTTATTAAAGAGATGTTGCCTGTAGGTTTAAATTATGCACAATGGCTCATCTCAGGGAAACTTGTCTCCCAGATGATGAGTCTTAGGCTAAAATACTTTTGTCTAGCTCATAGGATACATTCTGATGAGGCCCATCTGTGAATGATTTCAGGAAGGAAGAAATGAACACATTCCCTCTGGAGGCTGACTGGGATCCAGAAGTGACCAGGAAATGATTGACTTTACTCTCTCCCCTTTCAGTGTAAAAGAAGCCTAAATTCTAACTCAGGCAAGATGGTTCTTTGGGACATGAGTCTACCATCTTCTCTGTCTGCTAGCTTTCTGAATGAAGTTGTTATTCTTTGCCACAACAACTTATCTCTTGATTGATTGGCCTGTCCTGTGGTGAGCAGCATGAGCTTGGACTCAGTAACATTCCCACCCACCCGCAGTGTAGGAGGGCTCCCTTTTCTCCACAGCCTCTCCAACATTCGTTATTTGTGGACTTTTTGATGATGGCCATTTTGACTGGTGTAGGTGATACCTCATTGTAGTTTTGATTTGCATTTCTCTAATAATTAGCAATGTTGAACATCTTTTCATGTGCCCATTGGCCACCCATTTAGAGAAATGTCTATTTAGGTCTTCTGCCTTTTCGATTGGGTTGTGTGTGTTTGTTTTTTTATTTTGTTTTGTTATTGAGTTGTATGAACTGTTTGTATATTTTGGAAATTAAGCCCTTGTTGGTTACGTCATTAGCAAATATTTTCTCCCAGTGTGAAGGTTGTTTTTTCCTTTCATTTATGGTTTTCTTTGCTGTACAAAAGTATATAAGTTTGATTAGGTCCCATATGTTTATCTTTGTTTTTTTTTTTTCTATTGCTTTGGAAGACTGACCTCAGAAAACACTGGTACTATGTATATCAGAGAATGTTTTGCCTGTGTTCTCTTCTAGGAGTTTTATAGTGTCATGTTTTGCGTTTAAGTCTTTAAGCCATTTTGAGTTTATTTTTGTGTATGGTGTGAGGGTGTGTCTAACATCATTGATTTATGTCAATGTGGCTGTCCAACATCCCCAGTGCCACTTGTTGAAGAGACTTTTTTTGCTCCATAGTATAGTGAGTTGCTTTAAAGTCAAAGTTCTACCCTTTGTCCATAAGCAGAGGCCCAAGTGTTGTAAGTGGGTAGCAGTAGGGTAGGCAGATAGAATGACTTGCCTATTTGAGTAACATGGGAGGTCTGCAAGCCATCTTCCAAAGGATTTAAAAAACAATAAAGGGACCTCATATTTCCTCACTAGTCTGCAGAATGCTGTGGCCAGAGTGCACGGTGAATGGGGTGGAAAGACAGCAGGGTTGGTCTTTGCCTGGGTCACGGGGACACAGAAACACATTCAGTCTCTTTAGACAGATTACTTGGTGTACTAACCATTCATCATGGAAGGTTCGGCCTAGAGCAAAAGACAAGTTATGAGAGGCTGGCCAGAGAGAGATGGAGAGTAGGGGCCTCCTTCATGTAAATTAGGCAGGCGGGTAAGCAGTTCCATGGTTCTCTGGCCCTGGGGGCACTTTGCTCCTCTTTCCTGGAAAAGGTTCCTTATTGGCAGGCTCCCAGATAGCTACCAGCTCAGCTGTGTTTGCAGGCAGTAACTCTTCCTGGCTTGGCTCACTTTCCCCACAGTGACTCTGGCTCTTGGTGTTTTGTTGGTATTAATTATAGACAGCAGCAAAGTGCACAGATGTCACAAGTGATTTTTTGTTTTTCTATCTTGCCTGATCCTTTGTTGTTTGCTCTGTTCTGTCATGAATCTTTGTGAGATTTTGACATTTGCACCCCCTCAAATGGCCTCACTTCAACTTCAGTTTCATCTGATGTCAGTTCCCAGCATCTGTGCTTCCATCTGTGCTTCCTCTTATTTCTCTTAGCATCTCAGGGTCTCTTTCTTCTGGACAATATCCTTGTGTACTACCATTCCTCTCTTCGTTGGATTTTTCACTTTTTCCCTCTTTACCAATTCTTATTCATGTATCTCCCCCCTCCCCAAAGCTTGATTAGGGGAACTCATTTTCTCATCCTGGTCCTTGTTTTAGCCTTGGCCTGAGCTGAGTGTGAATATGAAATGTGAAAAACCTGGGTGCCCCAAACTCTACACTTCTTACCACTAGAAATGTTACATGTGATGAGCAAGAATGTGGGTGAGGGAGGGATTGGGGTAGGAGAGGAGCGTTAGAGGAATGGGCAGAGTTCTCCACTCCTAGGAGTTTGTGTGATATGATAGTTCTGCAGAGAGCCCGCCAAGACTGTTCAAAAGCCTGAGAAATTTGGAAACTCTTTGACCCTGCAATTTGACTTCTAAGACTGTGTCTTATGGAAATAACTGTGAATTTCCCCCATAGTTTTAAGGAGGTGGGAATACCAGGCCATCTTATGTGCCTCCTGAGAAACCTGTATGCAGATCAAGAAGCAACAGTTAGAACTGGACATGGAACAACAGACTGGTTCAAAATTGGCAAAGGAGTATGTCACAGCTGTATATTGTCACCCTGCTTATTTAACTTCTATGCCGAGTACGTTGTGTGAAATGCTGGACTGGATGAAGCACAAGCTGGAATCAAGATTGTAGGGAGAAATATCAATAACCTCAGATATGCAGATGACACCACCCTTATGACTAAAAGGGAAGAGGAACTAAAGAGCCTCTTGATGAAGGTGAAAGAGGAGAGTGGAAAAGGTGGCTTAAAACTCAAAAAATAAAAAAAATGAAGATCATGGCATCTGGTTCCATCACTTCATGGCAAATAGATGGGAAACAATGGAAACAGTGACAGACTTCATTTTCCTGGGCTTCAAAATCACTGCAGATGGTGACTGCAGCCATGAAATACACTTGCTCCTTGGAAGAAAAGCTATGACAAAACTAGACAGCATATTAAAAAGTAGAGACATTACTTTGCTGACAAAGGTCAATATAGTCAAAGCTATGGTTTTTCCAGCGGTCATGTATGGATGTAAGAGTTGGACCATAAAGAAGGATGAACGCTGAAGAATTGATGCTTTTGAGCTGTGGTGTTGAAGAAGACTCTTGAGAATCCCTTGGACTGCAAGGAGATCAAACCAGTTAATCCTAAAGGAAATCAACCTTGAATATTCATTGGCAGGACTGATGTTGAAACTCCAATACTTTGGCTACCTAATGTGAAGAGCTGACTCATTGGAAAAGACCCCGATGCTGGGAAAGATTGAGGTGGGAGGAGAAGGGGACGACAGAGGATGAAATGGTTGGATGGCATCACCGACTCAATGGACATGAGTTTGAGCATACTCTGGGAGTTGGTGAAGGACAGGAAAGCCTGGTGTGCTGCAGTCCATGGGGTCACAAAGAGTCGGACATGACTAAGCGACTGAACGACAACAAATCTGTAATTTGCAAAAAAAGAGTTGAAGATGACTTAATTGTTCAGCTTTTTGGTACAGAGGCATATACTTTTAATATGATTGCTAAACCATGACTTTATTGGATCTTTGTAAAAAAGCCAGATAACAAAATCAGGAAGGGTGTGTTATCTGTAGTTATCTTGGCTGGAGAAGAGAGGGTAACTTTTCCCCCTTCTTTTGACAGCTATAGCGTCTAAAATTTCAAGACTAAACATACATTTCTTTGGTACTAAGAAAAACAACAGTTACTTTAAAAAACAAACACTATCCACCCAGACACAATAATAACATACAAGTTGAAACTTTAGATTCAGTTAAAAATGTTCCCCAATAAGTTTAGGAATTGAATTCACATTTGTAACATCATAAAGAATTTGCTATAGGTCAAAGGGAGACTGTGGGCCAGTTGGATGTATTTGTTGATGGAACCCGGTTGTCCACAAACCTTAGCTAAACATAAGACTCAGGGCCAGAACTAATGCTTTCTTACTCTTGCTTTTCTTACCAATAATAGCAAGTAGCATGAGGATTAAGTGATTGTAGAAGAGTTTGCTTTGCTTAATCTGCAGCTCACTCTGAAATTGCTCAGCTCCAGAAGGGGTAGGTCTGGGTGAACAGATGGCCAGGTTGAACCCTGGGAAGGAGGCTGGAGTTCTGGAAGGGGCTCTGAAGTGGCCAGAGTGATAGGGGGTGGGAGGAGCAAGGGTGTTTCTCCTCCCGTGTGTATTAACATGTGTGCCTCTGATGCTCAGTCACTAACTTGGCTTTGTTTTTTTTTCCCTTCCTGCAGGCAGTGTAGAGTGAATTGTGCTGAGATTTGCAGAGAGCAGCCCAGAGAGAAGCAGTGAAGTAGACTGCAGCTGAAATGAGCTGGCCCACGTGAGCCTGCCCAAGCCCGGGGCAAGGCCTGTGTCCCATCGCTGAGGTAAGAGCCCTCGAATCCTAGCCTGGGGATCAAGAAGGTAAAATGCCTCTTGCGGTGCTGGGGTGGGCTGTTGGACACTTCATCCTCTCAAGCTCAGGAGATAAAGGCCACTTATTTCTGGTTCAAACCATCAGCTTCTATTTCAGCCCAATCGGGGGCAAGGTCATTTGGTGGCCTAAGAGGTTTTGATTTTTTAGGGCAGGTCTTCTGGACTCTTAACAGAAAGTTGTGTTTTCTCAATTGCGGGTGAAATTTGAACTCCCAAGGGAATGAATTTATCCTTCAGGTAAGACTGCACCAAGCTCAGGGAATGCGTAATATTGGTACACCAGCTCTGTTCTGCTGGGGAAGTGGAGTTTTTAGGAAACAACTCCCTCACTCCCCCCAAGGAATATAGTGACAGAAATTACCTGGGGAGGTTATTGCAAAACAGTCCACTAAGCCTACTAAAAAATGACTTAAATTACCTAGATATGTTCTGATTATAAAAGTAAAATGGAGAAATAATGACGAGGAAGAAAAGAAAACACGCCTGAAATCTTACCCCTGTTAACGGACCTTCAGGTAATTTTCATTAAAATTACTCTTCAGGCCTCCAGCACATGTTGGCTCCTCCTGCTTGGAGGCAGAGAGCCTGCGTGGAGGCAGAGAGGGGAGGCAGAGGGAATACTCAGGAGCTAGGAGAACTCACCTCTCTTCTGGAGGCTATCCTGAGCTGATTTTAAATATTCAGGAATTTTGCAAATTGGTTGTTAAAAATTGTTGGCGACTTGAAATGGGCTATAGTGGGAAAACTGACACCACTGAAATTAGCCAGGGCTGGGATGTTTTGCTTTGGAGAGTCTGATGGGCCTCCCCCGCCCCCACTCCTGTCCCCCACGCTGGGAGGCACAGGACAGGTCACTTCACTTGTGTGTCCCTCCGCTTCCTCCCCTGTGAACTCTAAGTGCTCTATAATCATTAATTAAATAAATGAATGAGTTTCTGTTCTTATTATCCCATAAAGTGAGTCCCGTTAAGAGTGAAAATGAAATGTTTTGCATGTTGTAAATTTTTCTGCTCGTGGAGGGGAGGGGCTTTAATTGATTGGTAAGCCTTTGGTTTATTGATGCAGACAAACTGGCTGGCACTTCTCCTTTTGGCTCTTGCTTCGGGGGAAATCTGTGAATTACTGACACCCTTTCATAAGGGCCGATGAAAGCTCTCCATTTATGGACCGACATCTGGGGGAGATTTCCTTCCTGGAAAAATCAAGAAATCAAGAGAAGTGTGAAAAGGAAGCCTGGGCGCTGCTGGACGTGAGAGCCAGGGTTGAAATCAGAACTTTGGACTCACAAGCTCTGATGGGGGGGAGGATGGAGAGTTGGGGTTAGAGAGGAGCAGGGGCACTTCCTGCCAAATGTGAAATTTAAACAAAAGCTCTTTCTTCCAGGCCCTGCTGTCGGCAGATTAGAACTAATTAAATTAGCATAATGGAACCCCAACCTCTGCCCTCTCCCTCACTTTCTGAACCTTCTGGCTGCTTTTCGCCACCTCCTTTAAGTAGCCTGCAAGAGGGGATGGGGAGAAAGAAGGCAGGGCATCAGGGGACTGTGTAGAACTGTAGTTTGGAAAATTACAAAAGTGGAAAGGACTGTAGAGGTCATCTGGTCCCACACTTTCATTTTAAGAAGCCTGGTCCCACAGCTGCGGTTAGCAGTTGTAGTTGCTGAGGAGAAGGTGTGTGCTCCAAGGGGGGGGGGGGGGATACGGTTGGGGAGAGGGTACTGCTCCCGAGGCCATGTGCTGGCTGAGCCTCGTCTGCACCTGGCAAGGGCAGAGGCGGGTGTCCTCCAGGTGCCAGCCCTGCCTCCCCCACCCCCCCCAGCCCCTCCTCTGTATCTGACATGCCCTTCTGGTACGCTTGGAGTTAAGTCCTCTTCCTTCATCAGGAGCTTGGCTTTCTAGGTCAGTGAAACAAGCTGAGAAGATATTATCTGAGGACCTTTAAAGGTACATGTATACACTTGGAAGGGTAGAGAAGGGTGTTGATTGAGCTCATGGTGGCGTCAGGTGCCGTGCTTCCGCTTTGGAGACACTTGATCTGGGTTTGAGCCAGGCTTCACAGTAAAGCTGCATGATTACCTTGTCTTTCTGACTCAGTTTCCTCATTTGTAAACTGGGCTGAATAATACCTACCCCGAGTGAAGGTTAATAATTATATTTTTTTTCCCCTTTTGCTTGCTTAGTCTCTATGTCATGTCTGATTCCTCTGAGATCCCATGGACTGTAGTCCGCCAAGCTCCTCTGTCCATGGGTTTTCCCAGGCAAGAAGACTGGAGCGGGTTGCCATTTCCTTCTCTAGGGGATCTTCCCAACCCAGGGATGGAACCTGGGTCACCTGCATTGCAGGCAGATTCTTTACCACCGAGCCACCAGGGAAGCCCAGATTAATGGTTATTTTTATAATGTTCTGCCCACAAGGTAGCTGCTTATTAGATGATAACCACCACTTTTTTCCCATGCAAAATTTTCCTGTGCAAAATTTTCCCAATGCAAAATTACTGAGATATAATTGAGAGACAAAAACGTGCATATATTTAAGTCGCAAAAACTTAGTGAGTTTTGACATATGCATAAACTTATGAAATTTTCAACACAAATCAATGAACATAACCATTATCCTCCCAAGTTTCTTCCTTCACCTAATCCTTCCCTTCTGCTCCGTCTGTGTTCTGCCTCCCATCTCTAGGCAACCACTAATCTGCTTTATTGCTGTGGATTGGTTTGCATTTTCTAGAACTTTACATAAATTGCATAATACAGCATATTTTCATCTTACACTCAGCATAATTATTTTGATATTCATCTGTGTTTGTGCATCAGTAGTTCATTCCTTTATTGCTGAATAGTGTCCCAAGGTATGGAAATACCAAGATTTGTTTATCCATTCATCTGTTGACAGAGTTTTGGGGTTGTTATCAATTTTTGGCTGTTAAAGCCAATATATTTGCAGTGACATGGATGGATCTAGAGATTATCATACTAAGTGAAATAAGTCAAGCAGAGAAAGAAATATCATATGATATCCCCCCAAAAATGATACAAATGAACTTATTTACAAAATAGATTCACAGACTTAGGAAACAAACTTATGGTTACCAAAGGGAAAAGGGTGTAGGCAGGGATTAAATAAGAATTTGAGATTAGCAGATACAAACTACTGTATATATAATAGATAAATAATAAGGACCTATATTCAATATATTGTAATAACCTATAATGGAAAAGAATCTGCAGAAGAAGATATGTGTATATAACTGAATCACTTTGCTGGACACCTGAAACTAATACAACATTGTAAATCAACTATATTTCAAGAACAAGTTGTTTTGGGGAAGAAAGCCACTATAAGCATTTCTGAAACAAGTTTTGTGGAGGTTTATGCACTCTTTCTGGGTAAATACCTAGGAGTAATATGTCTGGGTCATATGGTAGGTGTATGTTTAGCTTAAGGAGCTGCCGAATTTTTCTAAATTAGTTGTACTAGTTTATATGCCCACGAGCAATGTATGGACGTTCCAAGTCTCCACTTTGTCAACACTTGGTGTGGTCAGTCTTTTTAATTTTAGTTATTCTAATAGGTTGGTGGTGATATTGTTGCAGGAAGGAGGACCCCTTCCAGGGCCCGAAACTGGGCTCTTGTCTAACACTCGGAAATGAATTGTCCGGGGAGACACATGTGCTGACAAAGCAAGAGATTTTATTGGAAAGGGCACCTGGGTGGAGAGCAGGAGGGTAAGGGAACCCAGGAGAACTGCTCACAGTCTCGGGTTTTATGGTCATGGGATTAGTTTCTGGGTGGTCTTTGGCCAATCATTCTAATTCAGTCTTTCCTGGTGGTGCACGCATCTGTCGGCCAAGATGGATGCTAGCGAGAGGGATTCTGGGAAGTGGATGGACAGGCAGTGTCTCCTTTCGACCTTTCCCGAACTCTTCCTGTTGGTGGTGGTTTATTAGTTCTGTATTCCTTATCAGGATCTCCTGTCATAAAACAACTCATGCAAATGGTTACTATGATGCCTGGCCAGGGTGGGCGGTTTCAATCAGCGTGCTTCCCCTAAGAAATCTCATGGTTTTATGTGCATTTCTTTGAAGATTAATGATGTTGACTATTTTTTCATGTGCTTATTTAGCATCTGCGTATTTCCTTTGGTGAAATGTCTATTCAGATCTTTTGTTCATTAAATGAAATTGAACTGTCTTCTTATGGTTGGATCATAAAAGTTCTTTATATATTCTACAGACCAGTTTTTTTAATTGGAGACTTTGCAAATCTATTTTCTAATTCTGTGACTTGCTTTTGGTGGGAAACAGTAACACATTAGCAATTACAATTCAGTTGAGCGGTGCTGTGCTCAGGGAGTACAAACGAAGATCAGTCATCTTAGGATGCGAAGTTCAGGGAATCTTTCAGGAGGTAAAGGGATGTGAACTGGGGCTTAAAGGAAATTATATGTTAGCTAGGCAGGGGAAGGGCAGTGTAGGTAGGAATTTGTATGTGCAAAGGCATGGAAATATGTAACATCATGGTGCATGCCCAATTGTAAGTCATTTGATTGGAGCCCTGGGATTTGGGGAGTGGAAGGATGTGGTGTGGGCTGGAATCCCAGATGCTCAGCTACTGGCTGTATTTATTTTTAACTTTTAATTTTGAAACAATTATAGATTCAGTTGTAGTTGCAAAGACAGTATAGAGAGGTCTAGTGTATCCTTTAGTTTCTTCCCCTGGTTTCATCTTACACAATTATAGTACAGTATCAAAACCAGGAACCTGAGTTTGGGTACAGCTGTGTGTGGAACTCTGTCTCATTTTCTCACATGTTTAGATTAGTGGAGCCACCACTGCAATCAAGGTACAGAACTATTCCTCCACACAGAGGTCTCTGTCACGCCACCCATTCATTGTCATGCTGGATTGACCCTTTCTCATCCCTGTAATTTTGTCATTTTCAGAGTGTTCTGTAAATAGACTCATATAATATGCAACCTTCCGAGACTGGTTTGTTTTCACTCATCAGAATGTACTTCAGGTCCCTCCAGGTTGTTGAGAGTACCAATAGTTAGCTCTTTTTTTTTTTAACTGATGGGTGTTATTCCATTGTATGAATGTATCAGTTTCACTGTTGACTCATTGAAGGACATTTGGATTGTTTCTAATTTTTGACTATAACAGATTCAACTGCTGTGAGCAATTTTGCACAAGTTTTTATGTGAACATCAAATTTTATTTTTCAAAAAAAAAGAACCCCCCCCAATTTTTTTTGTGTGTGTATTTTTCCAGGATAAATGCTCAGGAGGGCAATTGCTGAGTTGTATTGTAAGTATGTTTTTAATTTTTTAAGAAACTGCCTAAGTATTTTCTAGAGTGACTGTATGGTTTTCTGTCTCCGCCAGCAATGTAGGGAAGATCTACTTTTCCACCTCCTCATCAGCAATCGCAGCATCCTCTTTATTTTTCATTGGAAAAAAAGCAGTCTAATTCATCAATTTGAACACAAACGTTTCTTCAAAAATTAAGGAAAAAAAGCTTTTTATTTTACATTGGAGTATAGCCAATTAACAATGTGACAGTTTCAGGTGAACGGCAAAGGTACTCAGTCATACATGTATGCATTCTCTTTCCAAGTCCCCTCCCATCCAGGCTGCCACATAATACTGAGCAGAGTTCCGTGTATGATACAGTAAGTCCTTGTTGATTATCTATTTTAAATATAGCAGTGTGTACTTGTCCATCCCAAACTCCCTACTGAATGAAGTAAATCAGACAGAGAAAGAACAGTATCATATGACAGCCCTTATATGTGGAATCTAAAAAGAAATGATACAAATGAACTTAGAAGAGATTCTCAGGCTTCAAGAATGAACTTATGATTGCCAAGGAAGGGAGTGGCAGGGAAGGATGGAAGAAGGATAGTTAGTGGGTGTCTTCTTTTTAATATCATTGTTCTGATAGGTGTGCAGTGGTAGCTCATTGTGGTCTTCATCTGCATTTCTCTAGTGGCTCTCTTTCCCTTTCTGCTCTCAGGTTGGCTGTGTTAATCTCGACTTCAGCCTGTATTTTTTAAATGTGAGAAGCAAAAGGAAGCTGACAGCCCCCTCCCACCGTTTTTAGAGCTGCCCTGGAAGTCTGGCTTCGCTTGTTTTCTGATCCAGTTAGCTGGCTATAGGATCTTTCTTCATTGTCCTGGGTGGCTCCAGGAAAGTGATAGTTTATAGACTTGGGTGTTTTTTTCAGGAGAGGATTTTTTTTTTTTCTTTTTTATTGTTTCCCACAGATGAGCAAACAATTTGTGTTGATTTTTTAATAGGCTCTGGGGTAAAGTCTCCTCCACCCCTTCCTTCCCTGGGGTAAGGTCTCCTCCACCCCTTCCTTCCCTGGGCCGCGTGTGCCAGAATATGTACTTCCTGGCAGCTGGGATGAAGAAACCTCGGGGTCTGACTCTGGGTGGCTTATCTCAGTGCTTGGAGGTCTGAGGTGCCAAGGGAGGCTGCCATGGCCTCAGGCCCTTCCTGTGCTCGGGGTCGTCTCTGCTTTTTAATTATGGGTGGGGAGGCAGCTTCAATGTGCTGGGAAAAATAATAATGGTAGCTAAGCATTATATAGCACTCTTACTGGATAACAAGTGCTTTGTGTATATTTTCTGATTTAATTCCCATGAGAAACTGACAGATGCAGAGCCTCGGATTCCTTACCTGTAAATAGGGCAGTAACCATACCTAGTGGGTAGATTGGAAGGATAAGTAGGGGTGGTGTAGTGACTTACCCTAGAAAATGCTGGTTCCCTCTCCTCTATAGAAGCCCTTAAGAATTATGAATACCCAGCTGCACTGCAGTACTGCCCTGAAGGAAAACGAGGTGTCTGTATACCTTGTCCCACTTTAATCAAAGATGAGTGTCCACTCAATCAACGTCTAGTCAACTTTAAGAATGTAAGGTGTGCTTGCTTCTGTACTAGGCACCGTGAGCCCTAGAGCTACAGTCCTTGACCTCATACAGCATGTGGTCTACAGAGAGAAATATGAATTAATTAATAACACAACCAAGTGTATACTCATGGACTGTGGATTTCTGTAAAGGAAATTCTGTTGGTGCTGGGTGAGTTAACCAGTCTGAGGTCAGAGGATGCCTCCTTGGGGGAGTGATTCTGTTTGGAGTCTGATTCCTTAGCCTTGATCTACCGCAGAGGACCTTGTGGAACATTCTACAAGATCAGTTCACTTTCTGCTGCATCCTGACTATAGACTGACCCAATGCATGGTCATCCTAGTGCTCTCTCCACCCCAACAACCCAGGCTGTTTTGTGAGGTTACTCATCCCTAACCATTTACAGCTGCTGCTGATCCCATGGGGATGGAGACTACAGTCAGGGTCACACCTCACAGGACTGGGTCATCATTTTTTGTTGTTTCTTTGTTTTTGAATGTTCTCATGACTCAGCCAACTTATTACTCAACCAAACACAGTGAGCCACCATGGTGGATTTATTCATCACACAGGCTTCTTAAAAAGCATCTTTATTGAGATAGGATTTGTATTCCATGAAATTAACTTGCTTTAGGTATAAGTTCAGTGATTTTTAGTAAATTTACTGGGTTGCACAACCATCACTAAAATCCACTTTTAGAACATTTCCATCATTGGTTGGGTCATCTTCAAATGGAAAGATCAAGAAGTTATTTTTCATGGAAACAGCTCTGTAATTATTTTGTATGGAATTAGTTCTGTGCTCCCAGTAGAAGGATCTCATTAATTAATTCAATTAGTATTTACTGAGAGCCTACTGGAGATCACAGCTGGGTTAGGTGCAAAAGGCAATAAAGAGAGAAACAAGTGGAGACGGAGGCTGACAAGCTTCCTGTTGAAGATACATTGTTAAATGTAATTTACCTGCGGGTTGGGCTTCCCTGGCAACTCAGACAGTAAAGAATCTGCCTGCCAATGCAGGAGATACAGGTTTGATTCCTGGGTCAGGAAGACCCCCTGGAGAAGGAAATGGCAACCCACTCCAGTATTCTTGTCTGGGAAATCCTGTAGCCAGGGGAGCCTGGTGGGCTCCAGTCCATGGGGTCGCACAGAGTTGGACAGGACTTAGCAACTAAACAATAGCCTGCAGGTTATAGGTTACCTGTGGCTGCTGCGGGGCAGGTGATAGCTTTCTATATTGTGACTCCTAATTGATGAGGCAAAGGCCATGCTTTTGCAACACCTGCTGATTGCACTGAAATTACTGGCCAAGCTGGAGGGAAGCATACTCTCCAATATCTGCACACAGCTGTAAGCTTTGGCAAGAGTGGTTGCAGGATCTGGGAAGAGAGGAGATTGGGGGTGCTGTTTGCAGTGTGAAGATTCTGCAGGTGGACTTGGGGTGAGTGGTGAGGTGTACTGAAAGAGGAAAAGAGTGCCAGGAAAGTCAGGGATGCTTGGCTCTTCAGGTGGTCAACAGCCTAGGGCGCATCTGCATACAGTGCGGTGGTGATGAGGGCAAGGTGGGAGGTTTGGATGCTAGACTGAGGGATTTGGACTGGCTGGAGCAAACAGGGAAGATGCTATTTCAAGTCTCCAAGGTAGGGGCGTGACTATTCAGAGCTGGGCTTGGGAGAATAAACTCGTGTGATATGAGGGATGAGAAGTGGGCATGGGTTAGGTGATGTGGACTTGGTGTGAACAGGGGAAGCGGGGCAAGGAAAGAAGAAGTGGGTGGGAGAGAAGATTCTTCCAGGTAGGGGAGAAAACCTCTCTGTCCCAACTTCTTCTCTTAGGGTCCATACCTGCCTTACCCATCTGCCTATTGTACTTCAACCAACCCCTCAAATTCAGCCTGTCCAGAGCCAGGCTCCACAGCCTCCTCTCCATCAGGCTTTCTGCTTGTCTGGTACACTTTCCCTCCATGCCTCTCCTGGTCCTACTCCTCTTGCCCAGGAGGAAGGAGAGGAACCAGAAAGAAGTGGAACACTTATCCTGGTGGAAGGTAGAGCCACTGAAGGTAGTAGTGAGAGATTTCCAGGGAGGGAAGTGCCAGAAGTCAATGAGGTGAGTGAGTGCAGACTCTGAAGAAGAGCTGGGGACTCAGGGCTGGTACTCGAGGTGAGTGAGGTCCCTTGGGCGCAAAATTTAAGGAGGCCCCGACAGTGAACCCTGTGTTGCATAACCCTGAGAGCCAGGGTCCTAGACCAGATTCCTGCAGAGAACTGGTGGTTGGGAGGATGCTGGCAATTTTGCAGAAAGCATTAGCTTTCAGAAAGTTAAGGACCAAGGGAGGAACTGTTTCTTCAGAAGATCACCTTTGGTAGGAAGCTTCCTGAAGCTGCCTGGGGGCCTGCCTGTCTACTTCCTCCTTTCTGGAAGATAGCCCCTTAGGGTCTCCACAGATTCTCTAGGCTTCCTGGAGCACAATGTGAAGACCACTGCTAAGATCTAGCCCCCCTTCTTATCAGAGAATTCTGAGAGCCAGAGAAATTTGTGACTTGTCTAGGGCCACACATGGAGGGGTGACCACTGGGGTCTTCTTTATCTTCCTTTGATGTGTGACCTTTAGTTGGTTTATCTTCTATTTTCACTGTTCCTCCCAATCTTCTCCCTCCTTCACCAATGAGAATTGGCAACAGCTGATACTCAAGGCTTCTTCTCAGGAAGAGAAGCGAAAAGCAAAGGAGAAGAGGAAAGATATACCCATTTGAATGCAGAGTTCCAAAGAATAGCAAGGAGAGTTAAGAAAGCCTTCCTCAGCGATCAACGCAAAGAAATAGAGGAAAACAGTAGAACAGGAAAGACTAGAGATCTCTTCAAGAAAATTAGAGATATCAAGGAAACATTTCATGCAATGATGGGCTCAATAAAGGACAGAAATGGTCTGGACCTAGCAGAAGATATTAAGAAGAGGTGGCAAGAATACACAGAAGAACTGTACAAAAAAGATCTTCATGACCCAGATAATCACGATGGTGTGATTACTGACCTAGAGCCAGACATCCTGGAATGTGAAGGCAAGTGGGCCTTAGGAAGCATCACTATGAACAAAGCTAGTGGAGGTGATGGGATTCCAGTTGAGCTATTTCAAGTCCTAAAAGATGATGCTGTGAAAGTGCTGCACTCAATATGCCAGCAAATTTGGAAAACTCAGCAGTGGCCACAGGACTGGAAAAAGTCAGTTTTCATTCCAATCCCAAAGAAAGGCAATGCCAAAGAATGCTCAAACTACCACACAATTGCACTCATCTCACATGCTAGCAAAGCAGTGCTCAAAATTCTCCAAGCCAGGCTTCAGCAACACGTGAACTGAGAACTTCCAGGTGTTCAAGCTGGTTTTAGAAAAGGCAGAGGAACCAGAGATCATTGTCAACATCCTGTGGATCATCAAAAAAGCAAGAGAGTTCCAAAAAAACATCTATTTCTGCTTTATTGACCATGCCAAAGCCTTTGACTGTGTGGATCGCAATAAACTGTGGAAAATTCTGAAAGAGATGGGCATACCAGACCACCTGACCTGCCTCTTGAGAAACCTGTATGCAGGTCAGGAAGCAACAGTTAGAACTGGACATGAAAAAACAGACTGGTTCCAAATAGGAAAAGGAGTATGTCAAGGCTGTATATTGTCACCCTGCTTATTTAACTTACATGCAGAGGACATCATGAGAAACGCTGGGCTGGAGGAAGCACAAGCTGGAATCAAGATTGCCGGGAGAAATATTAATAACCTCAGATATGCAGATGACACCGCCCTTATGGCAGAAAGTGAAGAGGAACTAAAGAGCCTCTTGATGAAAGTGAAAGAGGAGAGTGAAAATGTTGGTTTAAAGCCCAACATTCAGAAAACTAAGATAATGGCATCCGGTCCCATCACTTCATGGCAAATAGATGGGGAAATAGTGTCAGACTTTATTTTTCTGGGCTCCAAAATCACTGCAGATGGTGATTGCAGCCATGAAATTAAAAGATGCTTACTGCTTGGAAGGAAAGTTATGACCAACCTAGACAGCATATTAAAAAACGGAGACATTACTTTGCCAACAAAGGCCGTCTGGTCAAGGCTATGGTTTCTCCAGTGGTCATGTATGGATGTGAGAGAGTTGGACTATAAAGAAAGCTGAACACCGTAAGAATTGATGCTTGTGAACTGTGGTGTTGGAGAAGACTCTTGAGAGTCTCTTGGACTGCAAGGAGATCCAACCAGTCCATCCTAAGGGAGATCAGTCCTGGGTGTTCATTGGATGGACTGATGCTGAAGCTGAAACTCCAATACTTTGGCCACCTGATGTGAAGAGCTGACTCATTTGAAAAGACCCTGATGCTGGGAAAGATCGAAGGCAGGAGGAGAAGGGGACGACATAGGATGAGATGTTTGGATGATATCATCGACTCAATGGACATGGGTTTGGTGGACTCCGGGAGTTGGTGATGGATAGGGAGGCCTGGCTTGCTGCAGTTCATGGGGTTGCAGAGTTGGACACGCCTGAGCAACTGAACTGAAATGAACTGATACTCAAGGACTCTGTTGGAAGACCAAGGGCTAATTCTAAGGAGTTCATTTCTAGAGTGCCTGCTACTTAGCATTCTTTTTGGGGCTATTTCACTCGTTATTCTTATAAGAACCTTTCAAAGTAGTTGTCATTGTCCCATTTTCTTGATGAGAAGTCTGAGGTTTGGAGAGGATAAGGGGCTGGCTTAGATTTGCATGGTTACTAGCTCGTGCTGCCTGATCCCCCCATGTATTTCTTTATTCATACAACTGAGTGCCTGGAAGCCAGGCGCTGGTATGGTGCTGATACGGTACAACCAAGGGCTTCCCTGGTGGCTCAGTGGTAAAGAATCCGCCTGTGATGTGGGAGACAAAGGTTCGATCCCTGAGTCAGAAAGATCTCCTGGAGAAGGAAATGGCATGCTGCTTCAGTATTCTTGCCTGGAAATTTCCATGGACAGAGGAGCCTGATGGGCTACAGTCCATGGGGTTACAAAAGAGTCAAACGCAACTTAACAACTGAACAATAACAACAGCAAAGCAATGGTACACACAAGGAGACAAAAATCCTGCTGAAACCTACTCTGCTTGTCCTCCTGGTCCTGGAGGGGATCAGCCTGTGCTTCCTCAGTTCTCCTACCACATGGTCTCTGGGCCGCCTCTGGTAGCTGCTATGTTTTGGGCTTTTGCTGAGATGCTGTCTACAGCTAAATTCATTCCTCAACCAATATGTCTCACGGCTTCCTTTCTCTGTGCCTCTGGGTCGAGGAAACTTTCCACTTGAATCATTCAGAGGCAGTGCAGGCAGTTTATTCCTCAAGGAACACAGTTTTGCTTCAGTTCTTAGCTTTATCGTCAGCCATTTCATTTGGCCACCACCCCTGCACATAACTGTGACTCAGCCCCATGATTTAGCCCTGATAGGCAAGTTATTTTGGCCTCCTCAGCCCCCGTGAGAATTTGGACTCAATGTTTTCACTTGTCACTGTAGACTGTTTGCCAGAGTTTGTGGAAAAAGGCGTGTATTATTAATGCCTTTGCTGGGAATGGCTGCGCCTTGCCAGGTTGTCATGTGAGCCCTCTGAAAAGTCCTGGGCTGCAAGGCCCCCAGCTCTCCTAGGCCCAGGGGCTCAGGTGGAAAATGTGATCCTGTCCTACAGAAACTGCAAACAGCCACGGAGGGCGGAGAGAAACTTGGAAGGGGTGGATCAGGGTCTCACCTAGGAGTTCACAACTGCCTAGTGAGTGTCTCAGGGGGCTGACTCCATTCTGGTGCTTCAGGGGGACCTGCCGTTCTTTGAACATCCTTTAGTCTGGTGGCCTCCTCCCCCTGAGACAAAAATGAACGTATTAAAATCAGTTTAGTAGTATTTAGAGAACCATTTTACAGTGGATGCTATGCTGGCCACTTGAAATAAGTGATGTAGTTTTAATCTTTAGAACAAATCTTTGAGGTAGAGCTTGTTAGCTCTGTGTAAAGGATGAGAAAACAGCCTCTGAGAGGTGCAGTGAATTACACAAGGTCGTGTTAAGTAGTAAAGAGTGGAGATGGGATTCTAATCCAGAGTCATCTGGCTTTGAGGATGCCTTTGAGGACACCATGAGCCACCGGACACAAAATGATTCCTCCTCTTCCCTTTGGTTTGTTCCTACAGTTGGTCCCAGCTCCTCTGTGTCTCATTTTGTGGCTTCTTATCGCTCTGTAAACAGGAACTTGACTAGAGTTCAGTGTCAGTTGGGTCAAGGTTTCGTGGAGTAGATGGTGGGGCTGCAGACCAGCCTAGGGCTGAGGATAAATGGTCTCTGGCTCCTTCCCCTCTGTCAGCTGAAATGACCCCTCTTCATGCTCTACCAAAGCTCCTTTTTAGTGCCAGGAGCTCAACTCTGAGTTTAGAGAAAATAATCTAGCAACATCACTTGCTTGCTTGGAAAGCCTCCTTAATGTCTGCGCAGATAATCCTGTTGAACCCCGTTTCTCATCTCTGCAGCTCTCATACCTTTACCCTTCACAGCTTAATATTTCTTAAGTACAACAGGCCCACTTTCGTGACTGAACCTTTGCACTGTTTTCCCCCGCCGCTGTTGGACATACCTTTTGCTGCCTCATAAACTCCTATTCATCCTTCAAAACCCAGAGTGAACATTACCTTTTCTGACTTCTGAGTTGACACCACCCCCAGCCCTTAGTTCTTGATACCTTACATGGTCTTTCCACCTATCAGTTTATAGATCTTCCCCTTTCTCTAAGGCCTCAGAAATAGGGACTTGACCCTATTTATTTCTATATCACCTGTACTTGGGTGATATATTTATGTGAACAAATGAATGAGGGCTTATAGGTTAAACTATTAAATATGAGTCACAGGTGGCCCCACTAACTGAAAATCCAAGGGAATTAAGAGAAAGAGAAGTGATAGGCTGAAGCAGTGGGGCTCTTAATTCATTGACAGGTGAGCCAGATTTTGTGCTAGGAGCATTCCTGCAAATGGGCCCCACTGCAGAAAGAGAGGGTCCCAGAGGAATGAAGCAAAGCCTCACAGTTAGGGAGCGAAGCACCCAGCCTGCAGCCTGCAGCCTCAAACTCTCCCCTGCCTGCCTCCCAGGAAAGCTGGGTGCACACCAGGAGATAAATTGGGCATTCTGAATATTCCCTAAAGGAAGGGGAGGTGGGTAACATGTAGGGGAGGAACAGAAGCAGAGGCAGGAGGAAGTTCAGGGTAACCTTTCTTTCCTTAACTGTGGTGCTGGGGGTGTCCTGCTGGCCAGGGTTTCTGCCCCATGGTGGCGCCTGAGGATGCAATATGAGCTGAGTCTGAGTGAATTTGGAGCTAGGACCTGGATATGTAGGCCTTTCTTTGCCACTGGGCCTCCTGTGCATTTAATCCCGCCTTCTCCTACTGCTGCGTGTAGGCAGTTAGACTTTAGACGTGGTCAGGATCAGGATATCAGGATCAGTGATCACTATCTACAGGCTTTCTGCTAAGTGGTTTAGTTTAAAGTTTAGTTGCTCAGTCGTGTCCAACTCTTTGCGACCCCATGGACTGTAGCCTACCAGGCTTCTCTGTCCATGGGATTTTCCAGGCAAGAGTACTGGAGCGGGTTGCCATTTCCTTTTCCAGAGGATCTACCTGACCCAGGAATCGAACCCAGGTCTCCACATTGTAGGCAGACGCTTTACCGTCTGAGCCCACCAGGGAAGTATAAGGGGTTTATGGCGTACTCTAAAGATAGGTGCTGTCATCATTCTGAAGTCACAGATGCATGACTAAGGTTCAGAGAGGCTAAATACGTTGCCTAAGGTCATGCAGTGAGTAAATGATACAATTGGGTAGTGGACCCATGTTTGCCACACGTGATCCACTGGGCCACCAGCCTCTAGGTTGTGTGATCTTAGTCACCTGGGGCTCACTGATTCAGTCCGGTTGGGGTGGGGTCTGGGGAGCAATGTGTATAGCAGGTACTCCAGATGGTATTAACATCTAGAAAGTTCAGGAAATACTGTATGGTACTTTCCTGCCTGTAAGGTGTGACTCATGGCTGGCCTGCAATAAATATTAGCTGTGAATGTTGTGACATGAATTAACTGAAAGGATATTTTATCACAGGGGCTTCCTGGGTGGCTCAGTGGTAAAGTCTGTCTGCCATGCAGGAGACGCAGGTTTGATCCCTGAGTTGGGAAGATCCCCTGGAGGAGGGCATGGCAATCCACTCCAGTATTCTTGCCTGGAGAATTCCATGGATAGAAGAGTCTGGCAGGCTGTTGTCCATAGGGTCTCAAAGAGTCGGGTACGACTGAAGCAACTTAGCGCGCAGTGTATTTTATCATGCGAAGACTTTCATCTTTTAAAAATTCATTGGTCTTAGAACTAGAACTTAGAAGTCAATAGAAGTAGATACTGGATTGTGAATCTACAATCTAAAACTGTATACTCAGAACTATCTGTACATGAAATGAGCTGCCTTCAGAGATCCCTGTTCCTCCTGTTCAAGAAATTGGCTGTACCACAAAGCCGGTGTGCTTTAAGGACCTCGGGCCAGGTTGGTGACTGCCCTCTGCACGCACATGCTGGGGAGGATTTGGGTGTGTGAAGGTTCCAACAGAGGTGAAAGTTGAGGAGCTATGCAAAGTCAGAACGGATTCCAGCCCTGGGATGGAAAGCAGGAAGGAGGAGTGGCAGAAGCCAAAGCGAGTAGATATTCTGGGGCCATTGCTTCCTGCAGTGTGTCCTGGGCAGCCTGCGCCGTCTCTTCCACAGCTTCTGGGTTGCTAGAACCCCAGACCTGCCATCAGGGCTCTGAGCACTTCGCGTTTTCACAGGGAATGCTGCTGGGCACATGTCTTTCTATCTCTCCCCAGGATTCCCAGGTCTTCCTGTCTTTGTTTTTAAGTTCTCAAGGCCTATCCTGCGAGCACATACGTTATAGATCATAATCAGGAAATCTTGTCTCATCAGAACCTGGAGGAAGGCTTGACCCCCTACCCTGGCCCATTGACCTTTTGTTTCCAACCTCAACCTTGATGATAAAACTCAGCACAGGGATTCCTCTTGTCGTCCAGTGGTTAAGACTTCACCTTCCAATGCAGGGGGGTGCAGGTTCAATTCCTGATCAGGGAGCTAAGATCCCACATGCCTTGTGGCCAAGAAACCAAAACATAAAGCAGAAGCAATTAAACAAAAAACACCAAAATACTCAGCATAAGCTTTCTCACAGACTAAGAGCAGTCATTAAGACCCTGCTAAAAAAAAAAAAAAAAAAAAACAACCCTGCTAGAAGGAAACCAGTTGAATGATTGCCTACCCTAGATTCTAAGATCCATGACGTTATTAATAGCTGCCACCTTGAACACTGATTGTTTGCTGGGTGTTTCTTTTGTCATTTAATTCTCCCCACAACCCGATGATAGAGGTAGCACTACCCCTGTTGCACCAATGAATAAAATTCAGCTAAGTTGCCCTAGGTGACAGAGCTAGTAAGCAATGGACTTGGACTTCAAGCCTATCTCTCTGTGAATCACAAGTTAGAACTCATTATGCATATATAATTTTGCCTTACTGGAATAATAGGAAATTTTGCTTCTCTCGATGAGGAAGCTTAGGGATTGGTTACCCTGACAACTGATAGAGAGCAAAGCTGTGTAAAGAGTGTATCACAGGGATGGCAGATCCTTATACTCACATTTGAACTCCTCTCTAACCTGTATTAATATGGACAGCCATGACCTTCCCAAAGGCATCTTTTGCTGACTTTGGCAGACAGAGATTTCTGGTTGCTAGTGACTCTCAGTGAGGCACTATTAATGCTAAGGATGGTGGCTGGCTGACTATGTTGGGGACTGTTGGGCTCTGAGGCAACTGTGTTGAGGGCCAGCAATTTGTTCATGAGGAATGAAAACAGGTGGGGAAGATTCAGTGAGAGGAAGGGAGTGTGAGATGTGCATCATTTCATCAGCCTTGAGATAAAAGGGCACCTGTGTGTATTAACTTTGAAAAGGAGACCATCTGGCCCCATCTTGGTTGGCCAACACAAACAGATTGTCTTCTGATACATAGATCTGTTCTGTTAGAGGAATAAAAATCATCCAAGAGAGGTAAAGAAGTTTGAGGGCTTTCTCCAACTCAAACTTTATTTTCTGTAACTGTGAACAGATCTTGTTTTTGGTTTAACATCATTTGAGTACTCAAGATGGCGAGTCGTCACCATCCTCTCTTTTCTGATTGCCTGTCTGCCATCTTTTCTTCCAGAAGCTCCTTTGGGCTCCAATTTGAGCTGGGTGCTCTTACACACCACCATTTCTCCTTTCCAGGGGAAAGGAGAGAAGCAGGGAAAGAAAGGGAAAAAGTGGGTAGCAGCACCTTTCTTCATTTCTAACTCTAGCCACAGTATCTTTTCTTGGGACTCTTTGTGTAAGTACGGCCACTATTACACATTTTACTCTGTCGTTAATTTCATTACGTTTGTTCAGCTATTTTGTTTTCTGCCTTAGGTGCTAAGTTTGTCTCTCAGAACTCTTTGAGGGCAGGAAATGTAGTTTGTGTGGAGGTGGTGATGACTGTATTTTAATTTTGGTGTCTAGCAGGTAGCCAATAAAAACTTTTTACAGTTTGTTTAACTGATGTTTATTGGATGCTTTCCTTGGTGTGGGCACCAGACACAGAGGCACTAGGGTTACGGAGCTAATTATTACTTGATTGAGATGCTTAATTTTAAGGGAAGACAGACATGTAAGCAAATTAAAAATTTAATTTTATTTGAGCTATAATTGAGGTTTGAGTAAATTTACTGGGCGCTCAGATGAGAAATGATGAGACAAGAGAGATGGAGACAGATGTAAGAAATGTTTTGAGAGCAGTAATAATAGAACTTTGTTTCCTGTTGTGTTTGATTCAATACCTTTATGGGCTTGTGTTAGGGACAGTGAGGTACCAGGATGAATATGCAATCTAGGAGCACCCTGAGTGAAGGGAGGGTTGAATATGGGATAAGAAAGAAGGAAAATAGTTTAACACGATGTTAAGTGATGGAGAGACTGAGGGAGAGGATTATAATTCCGAACACATATTGAATGCTTATTACCATGTGTGAGGTAATTAACATGAACTGCCTCCTTTCCCCTTCATTATAATCTTATGAGGTAGCTAGTGTTTTCTCCATCTTTACAGATGAGGACACATCTTGAGAGTAGTCAAGCAGCCTCTTAAGATCACATAGTTGAGAAGTGGTAAAGTCAGGTTTAATCCCAGGAACTCTTGTTCCAGAGTAAACACCCATGTGATTGAGTAGAGAAAAACTCCACCAGCTGATCAGGTATCTCCCAAGGGCCCTCAGTGCTGATACTTGCTGTGTGCTCTGCCTTGTTGCTGAGTGGTGTCTGACTCTTTGCGATCCCATAGACTGTAGCCCACCAGGCTCCTCTGTCCATGGGGATTCTCCAGGCAAGAATACTGGAGTGCTGATAACCCCCACATTAACACCTGTGGCCCAGACCTTCCTACCACCCTCTGTAATCTTCTATCAGACTTCCTGGTCGCACTCCACTTGAGAATCTGATCTCAAACTCAGGATACCCAGAGCTGAACTGATGTGCTCTTGCCTAAGCTTCTCTTCCTCATCTTCTTCTTTTCTGTTGAAAGCAGCACCATCCCCAGATACTAAGTAATTCACTCATTACACTTATGGTTTCTGTGTCTCACTCTGCTAGAATGTGAAGCTCTAAGGGCAGTGATCTTCATCTGGTTAAGTATCTTAAGCCCTCAGAATTATGCTGAGCACGTAGTTAGTGGTTAATACATTTAAAAATGAGTAAATGAAGGTGTAAATTTCCTGTACAGGTGTCTGGTTTAAATTTTGTTTTTAAATGTGGTCTGGAGTCTAGTGGGGAGGTCCATGGGTGTGTGTAAGGGGGTACAGAGTGAGGGGAGCCCGTGAGATTGAGGCTGGGCTCCTGGGATTATGGACACTAAAGGGCCAGCAGGAATCTGGTCACCAGAGGAGGTTGGCATGGGGAGGGAGGAGGGAAGCTGGGAGGATGCCTGTTAGAGGGAGGGAGTTTGAAGAAAAGGAACCAGAGAGGCCTCACTGAGGAAGGTGCTGAGAGGAGATTTTGCAGTTAGAGACACAATTTCAATGGAATGATGTGGGCTGACTCCAGTTATGTGGGGAACAAGTGGAAAGTGGAGAAGTGTAAGCATCTCAAGAGGCCCTGCTATGAGGAAGGAGAGGTTAGGTTGTTCTTTGAGGAAGTGATTTGTTTGAGGATTTTTTTAAAAAAAGTTATTTTTTAATTGAAAGCTAATTGCTTTACAGAATTTTGTTTTCTGTTAAACATCAACAAGAATCAGCCATAGGTATACATATGTCCCCTCTGAGGGTTTTTCTTTTTTTAATCTGTTAAAAAAAGAAACCCCAACCTTTTGGGCATGGGTGGGTGAAGAGGAGTGAGGAAGTGACACAAGAGGGGGTTGGGAGGTGACAAGTAAGCTAATAACATCCAGATTGGCAAAGGAGACATTGAGCAAATTCTGTCTGGTCCTTGCCAAAGAATTGCTGCTGAGTCCAAGCCTGTAGCTCAATGCCTGGCACATAGTGGGTCCACAGTATTTATTGAGTACAATGTAAAATACTATAGAATTGAGTGACAGGTCACTATCAACTACAATACAGTAACATGTCTGATGTAGGGAGTTTGCTTTTCAAACCACTGACTGTAGGCAAGTGGCATTTATCTCCCCTTAGCAGCATATTCGTGAGTGTTTTGAGCAATTGAATGTGGTTATAATTTGGTTTCCTCTTTTCTGCACCATGGTTATGCTTTTAGAAGATAAATTTGCAGCTGACTCACTTGGGTGACTAGAATGACTTGTTACCCAAGAGTTCTGTGTGCATATAATGGTGACTTAGTTAGTCTGGGCTGCTTATGAACAACAGACATTTATTTCTCACTGTTTAGGAGGCTGGAAAGTCTTAGATCAAGGAGCCAGTGTGCTGGCATTCTGGTGACGGCCCACTTCCTGGTTCATACCTGGCACCTTTTGCTGTGTCCTCACACAGTGGAAGCAGTGATGGGGCTTTCTTTCTTTATTTTTTTTTTATATGAGTGCTAATCCCATTCATGAGGACTCCATCCTCATGACCTAATCACGTCCCAAAGGTTCCACCTCATACCTTCACGTCTGGGGATTAGGATGTCAATACTTGAATTTTCAGGGGACACAAACAGTCAGCCCATAGCAAGTGGTAAGTTCAAGGAAACAAAAGTGTTGGCCAAGGGTGGCAGAAAGACCATTTGACTCTCAATTATAGCCTGGCACTGAACCAGTTCCATTTCATACCAAGTGGTACCACCTCTGGGAGTTGGATTTAGATGATCTAAGTTTGTTTTCTTTGGATTTTATAAATAGAATAGTGTCAGGAAAGGAAGAAATAAAAGGAACTATGATTTATAAAATGTATTAAGAACTACAGTCTATCTGTTTCCTTCTTTAAAAAATGACATGCAAAGAATGCAGGTTTAATTCCCTGATGGTGGCAAATGACAAAGTTTACAGATGTCCAGGGAGAAGGCAGAAGATTAGACTCCTATTTTACTGTCTGAGCCACCAGGGAAGTTAGACTCCTATTTTAATCCCACCTTCTCTGGGAAGACATTGGCAGACTGCATAGGAAAGAATGAAAGAAAAAAACCCTTACTATTTATGAAATATCCTGTGTGCCTGAAATAATGCAAATGCACATGGTACTCATCCGCAGTAGGGAAAGGGCAGTTTATCAGTGTTCAGTGTAACCTACCCAAGGCCACACAGCCAACAAAGGGGAGAGGGGATTGACCCCCATGGCTAAAGAAGGACACATCTAAGAAATGTAGCTACTTGAAGTCAGCCAGAGTCCTTAGCACCTAGCACAGTGCCTTTTAATCAGGAAAATCTTGAGAAATATTTGTCAAAGGAATAGTGTGTTAATTGAATGAATTACCAGAGCCCTGGGAAAACTTGCAAATAGGTTTGCTGAAGTGGTGTTGGAGGTCTTTACACTTTCTAGAGAGTGAGAGAAACCCAGGGAGAGAAACACATTTAAATTTTCAAAAGGAGTATTTACAAACCATCAGCATCAGGTCATCACTAAGATGACTTATGTAAATTGCCTGCACATGGTAGCTCTCAGTAAGTAATAACTAATGCATAAGGTGATTATTAAATCAATACATCCCCATTGCTTCTCCTCACTCTGGGACACAAGATATAGGGTTCCATGACCTGACACTTTTGGGGTTCATATTAGAAAGCACTATAGCTTTTCTCTATCCCTGATGTCTCATTATATATCTTTCCCTGTTGGCAGTCCTAGCCTCTTGCCCCTCGGTTTAGCAACTCTTTGTGGTTTCTGCACAAGGGAACTTGTATGTTGTCTCAGCTCCTATATTTTAAAGACCATCCCAAGTATTCCCTCAATGGCCAGACATTTTTGTGTGATACCAAAGTATAGAGACACTTTATGTTGATTATGATAATAGTGAATTTAAAACTCTTCTATCAGTCAATGAACATATTTGTATCCTTAATAACTGAGGCCTCAGTTGGTAAAGAATCTGCCTGCTGTTTGGGAGACCTGGGTTTAATCCCTGGGTCACGAAGATCCCCTGGAGAAGGGAGTGGCAACCCATTCCAGTATTCTTGCCTGGAGAAGTCCATGGACAGAGGAGCCTGGCAGGCTACAGTCTAGGATCACAAAGAGTGGGACACAACTGAGTACCTAACACTTTCACTTTCAAATAAGTTGGAAAATGGGGACTGGATGGTGGGTGGTTCACTACTTCAATGTAGTGCTTTTATAACTATCACTAAAGGATACTAATTTGTGTCTTTTGGGAAGATAGCACTTATTTAACCCATGATTTCAAGCAGTATATATGTTGCAGGAAGGGGGACCCTTTCCAGGGCCCAAAACTGGGCTCTTGTCTAACACTCAGAAATGAATTGTCTGAGGAAACACATGTGCTGACAAAGCAAGAGATTTATTGGGAAGGGCACCCGGGTGGAGAGCAGTAGGGCAAGGGAACCCAGGAGAACTGCTCTGCAGTTTTATGGTGATAGGATTAGTTTCCAGGTGGTCTTTGGCCAATCATTCTAATTCAGTCTTTCCTGGTGGCACACGCATGGCTCAGCCAAGATGGATGCTAGCGAGAGGGATTCTGGGAAGTGGACGGACACACGGGTGTCTACTTTTGACCTTTCCCGAACTCTTCCCGTTGGTGGTGGCTTATTAGTTCCCTGTTCCTTATTAGGATCTCCTGTCACAAAACAACTCATGCAAATGGTTACTATGATGCCTGGCCAGGGTGGGCGGTTTCAATCAGCGTGCTTCCCCTAACACATAGACAGGGCTTGCTGATCCCATTTATGGATGATTTAAAGATAGGAAGTGTAGTGAATGTTGTGTGTGCCAGGGTCAAAGTTGTCTGTAAGCTTCACAGGCTAGAAGAGGAACAGAGTGTAGAAAGATAAAGTGTAGCACCAGGATAAATAGAGGATAAAAGGTGAGCTCCAAATACCAATGGCACACTCAGACAGCCCAGCCGGGAGGTGTAGTTAGGGAGAAAGGCTTATAAGAAAGGCTAGTAAACTTGAGTTCAGTTAACGCTTGACTAACTGAGGGTCATTAGCATGAGGCTGCTAAAAACTAACCAGAAACTCTCCATATTTGCATGGTAGGAGTGTAGTTGGTCTCCTGTTCCCTACTAGTCAGGCCACACCTGGAGCCTGTGGAGTTCAGAAAATGTGTTATTTAAGGAATGGCTCAAACAATGAGAATGTTTAGCTTGAAAAAGAGAAGGTTTGAGGCGGGATGTGTGTGTAATAGTTTTGGGCTTCCCAGGTGGTGCTTCCCAGTGGTAAAGAAGATACCTGCAAACACAGGAGGCATAAGAGACATGGGTTTGATTCCTGGGTTGGAAAGATCCCCTGGAGGAGAGCATGGCAACCCACTCCAGTATTCTTGCCTGGAAAATCCCATGGACAGAGGAGCCTGGTGGGCCACAGTCCATGGGGTTGCACAGAGTCAGACATGACTGAAACGACTTAGCATGCACATAATAGTTTTAAAGGATTGTTTCATGGAAAAAAGATTAGATGTTTGTTTTCCTCTAGGGGGTGGTCTTAGAACCAGCAGGTACAAGCTAAAGGGTTTGGGAGGAGATGAGTCCAATGTTTTGGGTTGACCTAAAAGTTCATTTGGGTTTTTCTATAACATCTTGCAGAAAAACCGGAATCAACTTTTTGGCCTACCCAATAAATAAAAGGTTTTTCAGAACTAATATTTAGCTGTCTGCAGATGGGCTGCCTTGAAAATGAAGTTATCATTATTACAGGTGTGAAAGCAGATGCTGGCAAGGTGGCCATTTTTTTGTTGCTGTTGAATGGGGAATTCATTCATCAGGTGGTTAGGTTGACCACCTGACTGTGCCCTGAGGTCATTTCTAACTGTGATGGGGCTGCTAGGCCTCAGAGAGCACCCAGGCCCCCCACTTCACGTACAGGGGGACCCAATAACCAGATACCTGATGGAGAGACTGATGTGGAAGGCTTGGGCTTTGGGCAAAGATCTGATGATGGAAATCTTCCTCTGTTTGACTTTTTCTGCAATTAATGAATGATTTGAAGTCTAAAGTACCCACAGGTAGCGTTTGTTATTTAAAAAACAGAGGTATAACAATAGGGCACTGGGATTTGAGTCTCCCATAGGATTCCATGGGACTCAGGGACCTTCAGGACCTCCTCATGTTCTTCCAGCCCTGTTCAGCTGCCCACATCCTACACAGCCTCCTAGGTCTAGGACCTGGTCCAGGTCAAATCCTATTTCTTCACTGGAAGCCTCCCTTACCCACCCTTATCTGCAGGGCTGGTCTTAGCTCTGGGTGTGGTAGACATGGGCTTTGGAGAGTTAGTTGGGTTTGAATCCTGACACTGTCCTATCTGCATGACTTTGAACAAGGGATTTCACTCTCCATTTAAAGCATACTCATCGTTCTATGAAATGTAGGTGAGTTGTATCTACCTTGCAATGTTATTAAGATAACTAGAGAGAGATAAAATGCTTATTAGCACAGCGCCTGGCCCATGTTGCATGTTCAGCCAATAGGATTCATCTTTATGATACTAACAGATAGGCATTAGCCTTGACATCCGTATTCAAACTACCCCAAGGATGGTTACCTGCCAAGAAGAATTCCCTGGCTGGAAACTGCTGCCGCTGGGGTGAGGTTTTCTGGCATCACCCTTTCTGGTCCCTCTCTCATAGACCATTGCAGTCCTTTTCCACAGCTTGGTCTTTTTTTATTTCCTCTGAAAAGTTTCGGTAAATAATATAAACTAGATGCTGGTGTTATTCAGGGTCAGCTAACTCAGATACTAGTTTCGGTCAGTTCTCCATCGTTGGTTGTCATGGTTGCCTGCCTCCCACCTCCTCCACCCATTTCCAGATCACCTGCAAATAGCTACGCAGAGTTTCCAGTAAAGGCATCATCTTGCCAAATTCCTACCCTGTGTGCCCGCTGCTAACTAATGAACTGGTTCTTTTTCATTTTTATTTTTTATTGAAGTATGGGTTGATTTGCAATGTGGTATTAGTTTCAGATGTACAGCAAAGTAATACATATACATATGTCTACTCTTTTTAAGATTATTTTCCCATATAGGTCATTGCAGAGTATAGAGTAGAGTTCCCTGTGTTATACAGTATGTTCTTATAAGTTTTCTGTTTTATGTACAGTGGTGTGTATATGTCAATCCCAGTCTTCCCGTTTATCCCTCCCCTCCCCTTATACTCTGTAACCATAAGCTTGTTTTCTAAATCTGTAACCCTATTTCTGTTTTGTGGATAAGTTCATTTGTACCCCTTTTTTAGATTCCACATATAACAATATATGATGTTTGTCTTTCTCTGACTTACTTCACTCAGCTGACTGATTCTTGTTTTTCCTTTCGTGGGGAGGACCTTTCCATGGAAGCTTTTAGTTTATACTATGGGGGAGGCAGGTAGGACTTAGCCAGTTGCTTTCTTGTGGACTTTTGCTGACTGGACTCTTGAGTGAGGCCAGGTGTTTCTTTTCTCTTGGGTGGAGTGTGATTCTCGTACAGGCATCTCATTCATGACTCTTTCCTTCAGGGCATGCTGAAGTCTTGGCCAAGGACCCAGTCCTAGACAGACCTAGCAGGCCTCAGAGAGACTGGAATGCTTTCTGCAGTCTGGAAGGTCACCCCCTCGTAGAGAGACAGACATAGACACTGTGAAAGGGTGCTCTGGGAGCACAGCTGATGGGCTCCTTGCTCAGACTGGGGGGGCAGAGAAATTTCGGCTCCTATGCTGAATTACCTCCTAGTCAACACACTCTTAAGAGCCAATCAGACCCACTGGTTCCCTCCACATGTTCAGTCAAAGGATGCCTGTGGTCCCTCCCTGGATGGCCCCATGTAGACTGTTCACAGTTGTCCCAAGTGAAGACTCTCTCCTCCAGCCTCCCCAGGCTTCCCTAGTGAAGCCTGTGCTCTTGTGACCTGAGTTCATTGGAAACCTGGGTTAGTTGTCTGCCGGTCTCATGCCAAACTGGGAGTGGGAGGAGGTATGAGATGCTGTGGTGCCCTCTGTGATCATCCTTATTCGTTTTGCTTTCTTTGTTCCTATAAATCTACTGCTGAGGATGAGGAGGGCCTTGAGCACGTGGGCAGAGGTGGGATCCACTGAGTTACAGGGCTTGGCCTCTGCTCACCTTCCCACAGTAGCAGTCAGCATGGGCTTGCGTTCCCCAGCCACCTGCCTCCTTTCTGAGGACAGAGGGTCATCTACCTAAAATCTTTTGGGCTATCAATGGATCTCACCATTTGAGACGCTTCTCTGTACCATTGTACCATTGTACCATTTCCTTCCTCTCCATCTGACCTCCCATTTGGCCAAATGGGGTCTGAGGACAGGAATTCAGTTCCTCAAACTGAGCCTTTCAGATACTCCTGTGGCCCCTGAGAGTGGTTTCGGTATTCAACCATAAATATCTTTTAAAAGTGTAAATTTAGTACATGACCACGACCAAAAATACCCACAACAAATATCTCAGGTCTACTGTTCTGGGAATACAAAAACAAATTAGATATGGTCTTTGCCCTCAAGGCATTCACAGCCCACTGTCCTATCCAGATCAGATGGGCCCCATTACTGGTCAGTACTTAGGAGGAGAACTGTTTACTGACTCCTCCACCACCACCTGTGTCCTCGAATCCTTCTGGGGATGGTAGGGTTTGAGGAGATGGGCTCATGTGACAGAAGGTGGCTCTTTTCCCCTGTACCCCTCCCACGATGCCCGGAGCTACCTATGGACTGGGATTCTGATTTGAGTGTCCTTGTCCCTATAGCACCCAGCCTAGAATGGGGGTTTTTTTTGTAGGCACTTGATAAACACTTGAGTGAAGAGTTGAAACATCAAGTTCATAAACGAATCTCTTTCAAGGTCATGCTCCTTGTGGGGTCCCTGTGGTCACTGCTTGGCTGGCTCTTGCCTGAACATATCCTTTGTCCGTTCTCTTTCATGAATGGCCAATCTGAGTCAGTTATTAAGTTGCCATAAATAACCCAGTGGACTTGAGATTTAAAGGAAAAAAAATGTCTTACAGGGCCTGTTTTATTTTTGGGGGGATGTTACGAGGTCACCAAGACTTCTGTCATTCCAAACAAAAAAAAGGTCATTTCCTGTTCTGTTCTTTCAAGTATGTCAAGAGGTGCTGAAATAGCAAAAGGAATGCCAGGGAAACTGGAAGTAAAGCTCAACAGGCTCGCAGACTTGCAGCAGTCACCCTGTGGAATCATGGAGTGGGGTTTTTGTCTGCTTTTCAGTTAGGCAACTCAGCATTTTTTTTTTTTTTTCATTTTTATATTTATTATTTTAAAAATGTTTTTTAAAAAAATCAAGAGGCCTTGTTAAATAACTGTGCCATAAAGACCTCATTTGTAGGCGGGGGTAGCTGTGTGCTAGACTTGGGGAGTGAGATCTGAATCTTGGTTTTGTCCCTTTCTAGCTGGGTGGCCTTTGGAAAATCACTCAGTTACTCTGAACTTCAGCTTTCTCACCTGTAAAATAACCCACTGAATTATTCAGAAGACTTAAAAACAGAGAGTGCCTAAGAACAGGGACTCAGGAAGTGAACCTTATAATAATGGTGATGCGTCTAGGTAGACATAGCGATGCTTCCTCATCAAAGATGGTCTCTGTGACCTGAACCACTCTGCTGGCTCCTTATCACCCATATATTCCTATGTGTTAAGATGTGATTATTTTTTTCTCCTAAATATCAACTCTAATACTAGAAGCTTGGTATGGCTTCCTCTCAGGCAAGGCAGCAAATGAGCACACAATGGCATGTCAGTTCTACTCGGCACATTTTTTAAAAGGGAGGCCTTGGGAAAGAAAGAGTAATGGAAATAGTGCACACAGTTCTGACAGCCAGTCAGCTTAATTTAAGGCTTGCACAAGTGCGGGTGGGGGACATGAACCAGGGGTCCCCCAGTCTCTGTAGGCTGAGCATCTCGTGCCGGATATGATCCAATGTCAAAATGTCTTTTTCATGCTGCTGCTGCTGCTGCTGAGTTGCTTCAATTGTGTCCGACTCTGTGCGACCCCATAGACGGCAGCCCACCAGGCTCCCCGGTCCCTGGGACTCTCCAGGCAAGAACACTGGAGTGGGTTGCCAGTTCCTTCTCCAGTGCGTGAAAGTGAAAAGTGAAAGCAAAGTCGGTCAGTCGTGTCCGACTCTTAGCGACCCTATGGACTGCAGCCTACCAGGCTCCTCCGTCCATGGGGTTTTCCAGGCAGGTGTACTGGAGTGGGTTGCCATTGCCTTCTCCTCAAGATAATTATTTCTTCAGGTCCCCAGAAGAAGAAATCATAATCTCCTCTTGGATTGGAGGATAGCCCATCCATGCTGGATTCACTGAGTGAGCTTGTTTATATGAGTGTTCCAGGGTTGTATAAACAGACTATGTATTCTGTATTTTATGAGTGATTTAAGGTAGGGCTTTTTTGTCTGTTTCTTTACTGCACATGAACATCCTTTTGAAATAAGGATTTATTTTAATTGACTTCTACTTCAGATTTATTAATTCAAATTTATTTTTTCATTTTATCTATAAATATTTCAATATGTACTTTTAAAAGATAAAACTATTTAATAGGCTGTTATCACATTTAAATAATGAACAAATTCCTTTGTATCATCAGATATGGAGTTAATATTCAAATTTCTCCAACTGTTGTATGTATGTGGATGTGTGTGTACTCAGATGTATGTATCAGTATGTTTGTATGTGTGTATATGTACATATATGTAATTTTAAAAACTGTTTATTCAAATCAGGGTCCAAATAAATTTACGACGTTGCAGTAGGTTAAAATGACTTTTAAAATTCCTAACATGCTTTTAATCAAAAGTTTCCCAGGAGAGAGGGATTTTTGAGCCCCAGCACTGATTTTGCAACTAACTGTTGGGTGAGGTGTGGCTCCATATCTGTGGACAAGGGCCCATAGACGACATCTCTGCTTAGCTCCCTATTTACTTGTACTGCTCAGCGGTCCCTTTTAGAAACACCCACTTCCTGATCTTTTATTCATACTTAAAAGATCTTCCTGATCTTTTATTCATACTTAAAAGATCTTCCTGATCTTTTATTCATACTTAAAAGAGAATCTTCTTCTCTAAACATTTTAATACCAATCCAAAGGACAAATTAGCTGCCAAAATCGCAGCTTCCAGATCTTCACTCAAGAAGCTTTATATATTTGCTTTTCCTGGCCATAAAGTAAAACACTTGAGTTTTTGATGAAATGAAATTTTGCAACTTAACTAGAAATAATCTGGATCTCACCTTGGAATTGGGAAGAAGCATGTTATGACGTAGAGAAGTCACCTTGACCTTCCAAATGATGGTATATCTCTGTGCTTTTGACACTTGTTGACCTCTGAAGGAGGTATTTTCTGGGTTAAAAATAAGAACAAGATGTTTTGAAATAGGGCTCCTGTGCAAATAGCTGGGGTTTATGCATTTGCCACAGGTGAAACTTAAGTTCCTAAGATCATGGCACACCTTCCTGAGTGGCCTGTGGGGTGAACTGGGTGAGCCTGAAAGAGCTGAGTCAGGAGGGCAATCGTGTTTCCACCTGTAGGCAGGACCTCTCAGCCTCATGTGGTTAGGGGGCCCATTGTACACTCTATGCTGACCTCTGCTTTGGATTAAATGCTGTAGCTTTCCATGCTCATTCATGTCTTTATGCCCTTCTGTTTTGCGAAATGCCTTTAAGAGTCCTTCCTAATGGCCATTTTATACAACTTTCCCACCCCGACTCTTCTCTGCTTCTCTCAAGTAAAGTGCACCCGATTCTTGGTACCTGGTGCCCTTACACTTATTCGATTCCTCCGTTTCACGCACGTCCCATGTTGTGTTGCCAGTTTCTTTTTCTGCCAGGCCATCTGCACCGTTGCGCTCTGAGTGCCCTAAGCATATTGCCCATTACACAGGATGTGCTCAGCTTTTGTGGGGTTTTGAGGTGGGAGGGGGTTTGTCTGCCTGTAGCACTCTGCTTGGGTTGTGTTGGGGGCGTGTGAGAAGGAGGAGTTGTGTTCTTGGGGAAATTGGTTTGCAGAGATATGAGACAAAAAATGTTTAATAATTGTACAGAATGAAAGGCAGAGAATATCAGAGTGGCCAGACAGGACTGCCCAACTTCCTTCCTGTGTGAATTATCCTACTTATTCCTGGCCTCTGCAGTCCTTTACAGTTTATCCAGCATCTTCACGTGCGTTTTCTCATGCCATGAACAGGAGATTATTGCCCTTTGTTTTATGATTACAAACTCAGAGGAGTGAGATGATGTGCTAAGGGCCACCCAGTTAGTAAAGGTAGAACCAGAACTGGAGCCCAGTCTTCTGATTCTAAATCAGGTTTCCTTTCTACTCCTGGTCTCTGGTAACTTGGAGCCTAGAAAGGAGAAGGGACTCACCTGGTACTGTAGTTGTGATGCAAGACTTGAGACAGTGAGATGCCAAGCGCTCTATGCGGTCAATGAATGGGGAGGGAGACGTAGGGAAAGAACATTGAGCAGTTACCATGTTCAGTGAAAATCAAGTCACAGATGTGGGCCACATAGGTAATTTTAACTTTTATAATAATCACAACAAAGAATACACAGGTGAAATTAATTTTAATAGTGTATTATATGTAACCCAGTATATGCCCCAAATATGTACTTTATCATGTAATCTATATACAAATTGCTAATCCAACATCTTGCATTCTTTTTTCCCCATGTGAGGTCTTCAGATTCTGCTATGTATTTTACATTTATCACTCATCTCCACTAGGATTAACCATACTTCCAGGGCTCAGTAGACACATGTGGCTTAGGACTGCTATATTGGGCAGGTCAGTATTTTTTACATATTTCAAGCATTTCAGGAATCACATGAAGAATTTGTTGTAGTCCTGCATAAGAACTGAGGAAATGAAACCAGGAGAGACTAGGGATCTTTCCTGGGGTAACAAAGCTGGAGAGTGATAAAGCTGACCCAGGTCTGTCCCTTGGCTTCCAGCTCTGGCTGGTGGCCTATCAATCCTCAGGCAAGGAGGAAAGGAGGGATTCTTGACCCCTGGTCTGGAAGGATGGTGGAATTGAATAGGTGGAAGTGAGCAGTGTTTTCCGTGTTGTAATGTTACCCCCAAGTGTTTGAGCTGCTGCTGGTGTGGATGGTGTTGAGTGTGGGGGGAAGGGGCCCCAGGTGCAGAGGCAGAGAAGTAGCTCATTTCCAAACCATTGTTAAATAAGCTTCTGTGGAGGTGGCTGAGAGAGTCCAGGGAAGTGAAGGGAACCATTGTCTTCAAGTACATTTCAGTAGGTGGAGTGTCTCTCTCTCAGGACAAGGGGGTCATTAAAGACACTTACCTTTCAAAGTTATGTGAAGAGCCTGTTATAACACAGAGAGAGCTCAGCTAGCCAGGGCTGGGTCATCAGGTGAATGTATTTACCCTGCTCTGTGCTAAGGTAGGTGTTTCTGTGAAGTCCCAGTTTTATCTTTTTTCAGGAAGACTGTGATATCCCAATGTGGGAGAAACTGAATTGGGAGGGTTACGAGAGTTCTCCTGTGGGCAACCAAGTTGGTGCTAAGCTTTTCTTGTTTTATTCACAAAGATTACAACCGCAGTGAAGATACACTTTGAAAACCCTGGCATCCTGACATGTTACTATTCATTTTGCACTATTCCCTTGCAATCATTGTCCTTTTGTGGAAAAATAAGTTTTTAATATAATTTTAATGTTGACAAGGTTTATTTCTCCTGTTCTCATAAACATTTTCCCTATCTTTATAATGCATGTGGTATGTTAATGGCTTCAAAGAATATCACTCAATTCTACATCACAGTTTGCTTGTTCCTTTGGTTAGATATTTGGGTTGTTTCACAATTTCTTGACATTGTATTTGATGCTACTGCCTGCAGCCTCATGCTTATTTTCTTTTATATCTTTTATAATTAATTATAAAATTATAAATTTATAGTTGTCATTATATCTTATTTATAAACATAATTATAAATTTAAAACTATTTGTAAGAAATTACTCGGCCTTTGAATTCCAAGCTAGAAGGGTTAGAAACATTTTAAAATGTATTGGTTGTTCTGGCACAACACTTCTGTTTTCTTGAAGTGTGGCTTCTGTCCCCACCTCCATTTTATTGAAATGTAATTGACATATAGCACTGGGTAAGTTTTCCATCATAAGCTTTGTTTTCTCAGCAGTGGGTGACATGTGAGCTCACCAGTTTTGCCACAAAATGACCAAGACTGGATACAAAAATTTCCCGAAGTTTTGTTAAATTTCATAAAGGTCAAAATGTGTCAAGTGTTTCTCTGTCCTTCCCCACATGCCTCTTAGAACTCCACTGATGTAAGTGACCAGAGGAACAGGTGACCACTATGTTCCCAGGGTGCTTCCCTGGGGAAACTTTTGTTTGTTTGTTTGCAGACTGATGGTGAGGGCTAAACCCAAATACCCACGGCACTTCCCCAGAGCTCAGCCTCAGCCTTTCACAGCAGCACAGATGCATGGAGTACAGAGCCTGCAGGAAAGGGATGACCTTCATGTTTCCTTCCACATCCTCATTGCACTTGGGTCTGTCACAGGCTTTGGAGCAGGAAGATGTGTACAGCTGGGCGTGTTATTTAATCTCTCTTTCATCTAAAGGGGATGACAGCGGTAGTTCCCTATAAGTTTTCTGGGAGGATCAAGTACCAAGAACATAATTAGTACTCAATAAAATGTTGTAAATGTGGGTTTGAATCTTACTTTCAATATATTCTAGATGCCTTCTTCAGGCAAATTACTTAACCTTTCTGGCCTTGTGCATTCTCATCTGTAAAATGGGATTATAGCATCAGCCTCACAAAGACATGAAGGGATTTTAATGAGATAACTATAGAGAACATTTTGCTGAGTCCTGCACATAAATGCTCTCCATAAGTGTAATGAAAAGAAAAACTGCTTTTTAGTTTTATTTTCTGCCCTTATATTGATCTAAGCAGCAGTTCTATTCTAACTAGTTCAGATTTTGACATATATGTCCTCACTGTGTGTTTTTACTGTCCACGTTGTTTGGAATCATCCTGAAGCAAATGGGAGGCAAATCGACATTGTCATGTCCCTGAAGCTTTTAACAGGTTTTAATGAAATCTTGTTTTTAAGGTTAGAGCATAATTTTACAGAGAAAGGATGATACTTCATATACTTATTAATTTTGTGACTTTACCCTATGGTTGGCATCAAAGGAACCTGTCAGGTTTATGGAAAGGTATCATGCGTTTCTTTATGCTCAGCAACACAAATCAAGTCTGTCTAAATGATAAGGTAAAAACCCAGTCTTAGGGAATGCAAAAAATGACCAATGAAGTGCGTGAACATAGCTCATCTCACACCCCCTCCTATCATCTGTTCTGACTCCTCCTCCTCTTCATGTTTCAGTTCAGTTCAGTCAGTTCAGTTGCTCAATCATGTCTGACTCTTTGCGACCCCATGGACTGCAGCACGCCAGGTTTCTCTGTCCATCACCAGCTCCCAGAGCTTGCTGAAACTCATGTTCATCATCTCATTCTCTGTCGCTCCCTTGTCCTCCTGCCTTCAATCTTTCCCAGCATCAGAGTCAGCTCTTCACATTAGGTGGCCCAAGTATTGGAGCTTCAACGTCGTCCTTTCAGTGAATATTCAGGACTGATTTCCTTTATGATTGACTGGTTTGATCTCCTTGCAGTCCATCTGCAGTGATTTTGGAGCCCAAGAAAATAAAGTCTCTCACTGTTTCCGTTATTTTCCTACCTATTTGATACGAAGTGATGAAACCAGATGCCATGAACTTAGTTTTTTGAATGTTGAGTTTTAAGCCTGCTTTTTCATTCTCCTCTTTCACTTTCATCAGGAAACTCTTTAGTTCATGTTTGAGTTACTCAAATGTGTTGATCCCTAGGCTCCTCAAACCATACACACTGGGTGACTGACTTCTCCACGTGGCACACGCTCTGTGGTTGATATTCCTTCTTACCTGTTTCTCTCCCTCTGGAGGCAGAGTCCTCCACAGTCACCCTCATGCTCTCATTGCCTAGCTCTGGTCCTGAGCAACATAGCACTCCATCAGTACATATTGGCTGAATGGAGAAACTTGCAAAAATCTGCATGTGAAGTTAGAAGGTGTGAATAAAGACAGGTGCATCTGCAAAGTGAAGCAAGTGGGCTGAGAAAAAGAAAAACAATAATATTTATGTTTGGAAATTGCAAAGACTTTCCTTTGCCTCTACTTTCTTGGGCCCTGTGAGGCATCGGTGTTCCCTCATCCCAGCTGTTTCTTGCCCCTAAGCCGTAGTTCTCTATTAACATCTTGCCAGCTCCCATCGGGTCCATTCACCCTTGCTGAGGGTTTGGGGTGAGGATAGTCCTGTGGTGTGTTCATGTCTGGTTTGTAGCCTTCTGATTTTGGGGGTAAAACCTGGACTCTGGGCATATCAGCAGAAAGGAGGAGTGTTTTCTTTTTTAATCCTCATGCCTTATAGGTTTGAGAAGGGCCAGGGTCTCTCTGGCCTTCCTTGGATGGTAGTCACTGGTGGCATAGGGTGCTAGGCAGGTGGAGGAATAATCTTGGTATGAAATGAGTCTTTACTATACAAATGTTGGCTCCAGGGCCTTCTGTATTATCACTGCTCATCTGGGAAGTTGAATCTAACTCAGTAATAGTATTCTTGACTGAGCACCTACCGTATGTTGGACAATATACTGAGAGCTTCACAAATGCTGGCTCAGGTACTTACATCTGTGTACGATTGTGAGACATCTGAGAAACCTAGCCAGACCCTGAAGCCAGGAGCATAACAACAACTTGGTGATCGAAGGAGAATGTGTCAGGGAGCCAAGAAATCTGAGTTCCACTTTGGCTCTGTCATAAAGTGATCATGTAGCTCGCTCTGTGGCAGTGGACCTCAGGTTTTCCATCTGTGAAAATGGGATGAGGAGAGTTTGATCAGATGCTTTTAAATTTCCTTCTGTTTCTTGCCATCATTGTGTTGAATACTGTCCAGCCTGCTCTCTTCTTTGCCTGAGTGACTTTTTGGATTGCAGGTTGGAACTATGTATTCTGAGCAGACTGAGTGAATCTATCTCCTGGTGATACTCTGACCTCCTGGTGACAAAAAACTTGTTTTCCTAGTTGCTTCCTAACCCTGGGCCTACCATGTTGGTGAGATAAGAGGCAACACTGTGTAAGGTCCTGAAACATCTTGACTGTGTGTGTTTATTCTGGGACAGTTGCTGCCAAGCCTGAATGTAGTGTTTCTCACACTAAAAACTGAAATGAGTTGTTAGGACTGCTTTTAAATAACTCGGCCTTTAAATGTGTTGAAGTTCCTGTTATTTTCTCTTTTATTATTAGTGCCTTTTGTGTCTGGTCTAAGAATCTTCTCCTACCCCAAGATCATGAAGATACTCGAATATGTTTTCTCCTAGAAAGTCTGTAGCTTGATTTTTCACATATAGTTCTAGGATCTGCTTCACATTAATTATTTAGATAGAGTGTGAAGAACAATTCAAGATTCATTTTTTCCCTATATAGATGTCCAGATACTCCAGAGCAATTTATTAAGAAGACCTTTCTTTCTCCACTGAATTTCACTGATACCACTGTAAAAAAAAAAATTAGTTAAAAAAATTAAGTCACTGTTACTTTTGGATTCTGTTCTTTTTCGTTGATCTATTTGTCTGTCCTTACTTAATCACTGTCTTGATCACTGTGGTTTTATAACAAGTCTGGTAATTTACCTTTTTTAAAAAACTTTTTATTTTGTGTTGGGGTGATGCCTATTAATAATGTTGTGATATTTCAGGTGAACGGTGAAGGGACTCAGCCACATATAGTAATTTATTTTTTTTTTAATTCTGTTTTTTAAGTCCTCTGTATTTTTTTAAAATAAATTTTTAGTTATCTTGTTAATTTCTACAAATTGCCTGTTGGAATTTTGATTGAGAATGCACTGAAGTTATAGATCAATGTAATAGTCAAGATTCTTCAGAGAAACAGAACTAATAGAACATGTGCATGTTTATCTTATCAATACTCTACAGACTTACCTGGAGTAATGTTTGACCAAATATCCAGGCACCTGCGGTTCCAACTGGCACATTAAATTTATCATCATAGTCTATTTGGGGGAAATGAACATTTTAACAAAACTAAACCTTTCAATTCATAAACATGATGTATGTTCCCGTTTCTTTAAGTCTTCCTTAACTTCTCTAAGTAAGAACAATTTTATAGTTTTTCAATAAGAAGTCTTGGCTATCTTTAATTTGCTTCTTGGCATTTGATGTTTTGTTATTATAAATTGTGTCTAAGATATATTTTCCAATTATTTGTGTATTCATACTTTTAAAGAATGCAGAGTGTTTTGCAAGAAATGTAATTCCCAATTTGTCAGACAGCAGTGATGTTTAGGAACTACTGTTCTGGAGGTAACCATAAACCATCACTAAAACATCCTTTTCATCTGTGTGCTACTTTACCATTGCTAAAGCATTTCCTTTCTTTGGACCTGACAAGCGCTCTCAGAGACAGGGGAGCTATTATTATTCCTAATATCATATAAGAAAATTTGGTCTCAGATATTATGTGAAAGTCCTGTGCCTGGCAAGTGACCATGGCAGTCCCAGGCTGTCAGAACTCAGGGCTTTCCTAAGAGACAGGGTCTGCTTCTGATACCACAGTCTGTGTTTATCAAGGTGGACTTTTATTGAGAACGCACGGCAAAGGCATCTGGCTTTATGGTGAATGTTCAGCCTCTGGCCTCTGTGGACAGCATAGAAGGCAGGGAAGAACGCAGCAGAGGGAGAGAAGCGGACCGGGGTAACTCTAAGTCGCCGGAGCGCAGAGGAAGGTCCAGCTCAGCGTCAGCCCATTAAGCGTGTTGTCTGTTGGGAAAGATCCCCGCGCCCCACCGCAGCTCCAATGTGAGCGCTGTACGCAGTGCATCCCTTGCACGATCATGTGCCGCATCCCAGAGGGAAAACAGCAAGCACAGAAGCCTTAATTACTCAAGAATCATTTAAAGTTGAGGAACTTAATTTACTGAGTGTTTTGTTTGTTTTTCTTTTGAGAACTTCAGTAGAAGTTGATTCAAATCTAAAAGACTTGATTAAAGGAAGAGACTCTCTTCCTGTAAGTTTCCTTTTCCAGCCTTTTCACTTTCCATCCTTTCTCTCTTCTCCTTTTCCCTCTATTACTGAGCACTGCCTGCCAGGTCCTGCAAATGTAGAGATAAATGAGGGGGCTTCTCCCCTGGGGAACTTAAAGTCTTACAAACTTTTTGGACTGTCACCAACAATAAGGAATGTAGTTTACGGTATTATAGTTGCGTTTTAAAAAAGTTTTTATTTTTTTAGAAATACATACTGAAATATTTACAAATGAATGTCATGCTATTTGCTATTTGTTTAAAAATTACCTAGGGGGGGTACAGGAGTAGGTAGAAATATAAACAGATTAAGATTGGACATTGTTAATGATTACTGAATCTGAGTCATGGGTCCATGAGAGTTCATTATTTGTCATCCATCTATAGCCACCTTGCTAATGATCTATTTCAGATAAAAGTTTCATGAAGCAGGGTTATTACATGCAGTGAATTTTGATACCTTCAAATCTAGTTTGCTCTATTTTATAAGCTGGTAGTGATGTTTTAAATTGTTTTTGACTCATTAATGTAAAATAATATGTATTTTTAAAAGCACATATATACTGGTATATAAACTTAACTGGTATAAACACATAAACACTGGTATAGTGTGGGAGAGAAAGACTTGTAAAATAAGTGATTAACACCCACCCCAAAGTGCTACTCGGGTGTGAGCTGAGGGACACAAAGGAGAGAGAGGGACTGAGCAAACAGAGTCCCGGAGAGTCTGGGAGAGCCTCACAGATGTCCTTGAGCAGTTTGGAGGCAAGAAGAAACATTTATGTGTTGACAAGATGGTAAGGAGGGATATTTGAACTCAAGGATGAAGGCCCTGGTGCAGCTGGGAATCAGTGAGGTGGACTAGGTAAGCCTTAGTTAGGTCAGTGCAGCTAGAATCTCAGAGATGAGATTATAGATAGCAGCAAAAAACACAAAAGGTCTTCAAGACAGCTCGAGAAATTGGGAATTTTTTCTCTGTGTTTCAGGAATGCATTTTGATGGTAAACCTAGAAATGACCCTATAACATTTGCTTTTTCTCAAGATTGCTATCAGCTACAAGGAGGTAGATGAGCTTATTCTATGCAGCAATGGTTTATAACAGAAAACACAGACCCAGAGGAGACCTGATCTTGGAACCCAGATCCCCCAACCCATCTCATCTCCCACCCTGCCACATGCTTCTCTGAAGATCCACATAGATACACATATTGAGCTCCTACAATTTTTACTAAAGCAAAAATTACAGTCATTTCAGGACATAGTAAGAGCTGGGAATAGAGTAAGCCCTGTCCTTTCTTCCTCCCGCTGCAGGGTTCTCTCATCTGCAGAGTGAAGTTATGGTAACTATGAGAAGTTGATAATAATCACTTACACGTACAATATGGTATTTCTTTAGGTGCTTTACAACTATTATCTCACTTAATGTTCACAACAATTCTATGTGGTAGTTATTTTTTCCATTTCACAGATGAGAAAACTGATGGATATACATAAAAGTAAGTGATGTGCCTAAGGTCCCATATCTAGCAGTTAGCAGAGCTTGAATTTAGGTGAAGTCCAGTCTCTTAACCACCATGATGCTTCTTAGTTAGGTTTGATTTCATTGAATCCAGATGTTTGAACAAAGATAGTCAGTGAAAAACTTGGCTTTCAGCTTGATTCTCAATATTGCTGAATCTGAATCTTCCCTAATTCAGAGGAAGGAGAATGTTTTTCCAGCTAAGAGAGGAAGGATGACTTCTTGCAAGGAAGTGGTATTTTAACAGAGCTTTGAGAGATGGGTAAAATTTTGAGAAGTAAAAATTGCTGAGAACAAAGGGCAGAGTACCAACCAAGATGAAATAATCCAGCTACAGCTTCTCCTCACCAATATTTATAACAAAAAATTGGATAGAATGCAAAAACCAACTACATGAAAACTTGGAAAAGGCAGATAGGATACTGTAGTCAAAACTTTGAATAATGACCCTTGCCATGTGGAATTGTGCAGTTGTTTGGGAGGCTAGAACTCTGAGATAACCCCATCTTTCCAGCCAGAGGAACCAGGAAAATGAGCCAGTGAAAGCCAGAGACTCCAAGGAAATTCCTGAGAAGAAAGAGTTGAAAGGGGGACCCACTATGTGTATGGTTTGGCACAAGTCCTGGGCATTGTACAAGGTGTGCTACAAGATGTGGGATGGATCCTATGACGCATGGCAAAAGTTTTGAGAACTTAATCTGTGGTATTAACCACTATCTTAGTCCCAGATAAACCCTTGAGTTGCCTATGTGACGGGCACACCCAGTTGGCACAGAAAAGTCTTTGAAAATTGAATTGACGTCAGAGATACCAGTCATAAAAGATGAGGGAGAATTTTCTATTTGAACCAAAGTGGGCTAAATGCCTGCTAAAGCAAATAAACAGAAGTATCAACATTTTTTTCAGAAGAATTTAACAGAGTTTAGAGTTCCATGACCCAACATTCAGAAGTCCAGGATGCAATCCAAATTTACTCACTATGAAAAGGACCAGGAAAAGCTGAACTCAAAGGGTAAGATTTTCAACAGGTGCTAACCCTATGATATCTTAGCTGGGAGAATTCTCAAAGATAGAAAGTAGCAGTTAAAACCATGCTCCACTCTTAAAAGACATGAAAAGAGAAAGGTTTTCAGCAGAAAAATGCAAACTATACAGAATAACCAGATGGAAATTTTAGAACTGTTGAAGAGACAACATCTGAGGGAATGAATCCACTAGATGGGCTCAGTGGCAAAATAGAGATGACAGAGAAAGGAGTCAGTGAACTTGATTATAGAGCAATAGAAATTATATAACACTTTACATATATTTGTAAATATTTTTTTAATTGGAAAAAATGGATAGAGTCTTATGATACTGTGTGTGTATGTACATGCTCAGTTGCTCAGTCATGTCCAACTCTTTGCAGTCCCATGGACTGTAGCTCATCAGATTCCTCTGTCCATTGGATTCTCCAGGCAAGAATACTGGAGTGGGTTGCCATTTCCTCCTCCCGCAGATATTCCTGACCCAGAGATTGAACCTGTGTCTCCTGCATAGGCAAGTGGATTCTTTACCACCAAGCCACCAGGAAATTATCTAGCCACAAATGTCAGTGGTGCCAAGGTTGAGAAACCCTGCTCCAGACTAATCTAAGTTTTCTCCCTAATGATATTTCCAGCATTTTCTTTGTGTTCTAATTCTGAACATATGCTTATCTTGCATCTGGTTTTGTATTGTTCTCTTTTTTGTTTCCATCTTTGAGTGAATGTGACTGTTGATACAAGCTTTTTCATTTATCCAGTTGTGTAATTTTGGTCAGGTCACTAAACTATGCTATGCTTCAACATCCGTATCTGTAACATGAGATCAGAGTCAATACGCATAGATAATGCACTGATTGACATTTTCTGTGTTTGTCATGGGCCAAGGACTGTGCTAAGTGCTTTAGGTTTGTTATGTTTCACTTCTGCAAAACAGCTCTGTACGGTTAGTGTAGGGGCTTCCCTGGTGGCTCAGCGGTAAAGACTCCGCCTGCAATGCAGAAAACGCAGGTTTGATTCCTGGGTGGGGAAGATCCTCTGGAGAAGGAAATGGCAACACACCACTGGTATTCTTGCCTGGGAAATCCTCTGGACAGAGGAGCCTGGCGGGCTACAGTTTATGGGGTCTCAAAGAGTTGGGTGTAACTGAGCCCACAGCCTACACGGAATCACAGTGAATCCCAGACAGAGTAAACCCAAATGACAGCGACTCAGTCACATCATAATCAAACTGCTGAAAAACAAAATAAAAAGAAAATATTGAGAGCAGCCAGAGATGATACATTATATGAAAGGGAAACCTATTCAAGTACTGCAGACTTCTCATCTAAATCCATGTAGATCAAAGACAGTGGAACAACATCTTTGAAGCAGTAGAAAAACAAAACTGTCAACCCAGAATTTTTTGTGTAGAAAAAAATCCTTCATGATTGAAGACAAAATATTCTCAGATGTAGGAGATCTACATCTCATTTTAAATCATATTGGAGGGAAACTTTGAATGTGAGCAATAAAAGAAGAGCAGGGGAAATAATAACTATCCAACACAGTAGATTCCCCAGTAGTGAAAATACACTCAAAAATACAAAAGTGAGCAAAAATAATCTACTCCCATGACACAAGGATAATTATAGATTACTGGCAATATTTTGAATTTATTTCTTGCAAGTCATTTTCCTTTGTGAATAATTTTTCCCTTTTCTTCCTCTCCCTTTTTCAACTTTTTTTTATAGTTTTATAATATTCTTTATCAATTTGCATTAAATTATGAATCCATTGCTATTTTGTTGAGAGACCTAATCTAAATTTTTTTGTTTGATAATGGTGATTTGGTTATATTTATAAAAAGAGTGCTTTTTAGAGATCCATAGTGACATAATGGATGCAATGATACAATGTCTCTGATTTACTTAAAGTAGTCAAGATGGAGGATTGCAGTTCTTATGTCAAAGAAAGAAACTTGCCTTAAGTCAGTAATTGTTGATGCTGGGTAGGGAGTACATGGTGACTCATTATATTACTTTCTCAGCCATGTCTGACTCTTCTGTGATCCCATGGATTGTAGACCGCCAGCTTCCTCTGCCCATAGGGTTTTCCAGGCAAGAATACTGGAGTGGGTAGCCATTCCCTCCTCCACGGGATCTTCCCAACCCAGGGGTTGAACCCCAGGTCTTTTGCATTGTAGGTAGATTCTTTACTATCTGAGCCACCAAGGAAGCCCATACTACTTTCTATAGTTTTCTAAATGTGTTTTTTAAATTAGAAAGCTTTAAGAAGTCTTCATAAGTGTAATCACACCCTGTCCTGCAGACATTCCATAAAATTCAGTTCTCCTATTATTGTTGTGAATTGAGGCTGTTTCAGGTTATGTGTGGGCTGAGATTGAATCAGGCAGCTTTTCTGATTATTTCCTTTTTGGAGATGTAATTACTGAGTTAAAAGAGAATGGCCATTTTTTTTTTTTTTGAGAATGGTCATTTTTAATGCTTTGATACATTTTGCCAAATTGCCCTTCAGAAGAGATATTCCATGTTATTTTTGTTTAAGAGACACATGAGAGTGCTCTTTTCATCTGTATATTATAAATATTTTTAACTACTAGTAATTGTTTTCTTTTTTTTTTTTTTTACAATGACTGGACTTTATTTGGACCTTAATTCAAACAAACTCTTTAAAAAAAAATCAGCTCTATAAACAAACACACGTATTTGAATTTCTGGCTAGATATTTGATGGTGTTAAAATTTTATCATTTATGTTTGTGTTTATTTATATTTACTGGGTTTGGGGGTTATTTTTTGTGTTTCTGTGGTTACTTTTTTTTTAAATTAATTTTTATTGAAGGATAATTGTTTTAAAACTGCTATTAATTTGATAGGGGGAAGGTGGCATCTTGTTATTTTAATGTATATTTCTTTGAATTTTCAATAACACTGAACCCTCAATCTGCCACTGGATTGGTCCCCATCCTTGTAGGGAGAAAGCAAGGGAGACAAGTAGAAGGAAAAAGATTTACAGCCCCTCCTCATTCCTCCCTTTGGGGATGAGAAGCAAATGCAGACCCAGAGCCCTCGGTTTAAATCCTCTCTGCAACTTCTAGCTACTGACTTTGTACAGCCTTCAGCTCTCGGAGCCTCAGATTTTTCCACTGAAGAAATAGAGCATCCTTACAGGCCTCTGCAAGGATGAGGTGATAGAGATTTATAGGGAAATAACCTGGTGTGCAGAGGTCAGTCTAAAGATGATAGCTTTTTATCTTTATGGGGCTGAAGTTCAGGATATAAAAGCGCTCCCTGGTGCGCGGCAGGAACCCAGAGCCAGCTCTCCTGCCTGGGACGGCCCTGTGGGGACTGCTGCTCGTGTTTGGTGTTTGGGTCAACGCCTCTTTACCTTTCATTCTTTATAACCTCCCCACACGGCAGTCTTCCAGTCACCGCTCGGTGATGGAGGCAGCTATCCTGAGCCAGGAAATTAATCCTGGGGAGTGAATGCCAACACCTCGTGTATTTATCTGATTCTGTGGGAATGCAGCTTCCAAACCTCGGCTCCGGATCAAGGTGCACTTCAGGTGGGTTTCCTTGGCCGTGTCTATCCTTCTTTGGAGCAGAATTCAGAGTAGGAATCTGCTCTTTCCGGGGCAGCCCAGTCAAGCTGGGGTCTCAGGCTAAATTCATTGTCTCTCCCTGACCACTCACCTTCCTACTGCTCCCTCTCTGCCCAGGCCCAGAATTTCTAAATTGGACATATTCTTGCTCCACACCTAGAGGTTAAGAGCGGCTGAGACAGAGTTGGGACCTGGGACTCTGAATAATCTGTCTGCTCACAGCTCAAGAGACAACCTGACGTATTTTTCTTTCTTTTTTTTTTTTTTTTTTCCATATTTTTCTATTTACTGCTTTGGATTGGTGGCGGGGGGTGGGGGTTACTCTAGGGTTTTTGAACACCAAATGAGAAATGTGTGTGCATGCATGCTAAGTTGCTTCAGTTGTGTCTGACTCTGTGTGACCTTATGGACTACAGCCAGCTGGGCTTCTCTGTCCATGGATTCTCCAGGCAAGAATACTGGAGTGAATTGCCATGCTCTCCTCCAGGGGAATCTTTCCAACCTAGGGATGGAGCCTGTGTCTCTTATGTCTCCTGCATTAGCAGGTGGATTCTTTACCACTGGTGCCACCTGGGAAGCCCCCGAATGAGAAATACTTCTCCTGAAGTCAAGGCTGAGTGCCCAGACCCTGGTGCTATCAGCCTAGCCCAGTTTTGCTCTGGAATCACCTCACTGATTTCCCATTTTCTTCCCAGGACACAGTCTACTTCCAAAGACCAAAGGGTGGAGCTGGGAGATAGAGTGAGTTTGGCTTATTTTCTAAGTTGAAGGAAAATTCAGAGGCAAAGTCAGCAGGCTTTCTTGTGAGAATCTGGGTCTATTGACTTGTCCTGTCTTGGGCAGCAAACCAGCCAACTCCTGTGGGACTGTGTGGGCAGAGCTTCTCTAGTTGTTTGTCTACAGAAGACTCTCAGGTATGTCCATGCTCTGAGAGAATTGAATGATTTTGTGTTTGCCTTGTGATGATCATTGAAAAATGATTCTTATACCAGTTATTCACCCCAATTCATAGCTAAATGATCCTTTAGTAAAATAAACTATTGGTGTCTTCAGTAAACCTTTGTCAAATAGCAAGCATTTCTTTTTCCTTTTTCAAATGGAAGGGTGCATGATGAAGCACAAACTTTATTTCCTATTGCTTTATGGAGGTGGTGAACTCATGCCATTGTCTTGGAGCCTTAAGGTTCCTTCTCCTCTATTATTTCCCTAGTGTTTCCACCACAACCCTGTGAAGTAAGAATTATTACGCCCCTTTGATCGTAAGGAAACAGAGGCTCAGAGAGGATGAGTGGTTTCCAAGGATACACAGTGATTTGACCTGAAGACTGGGGGTCCTCACATGTATACCATGGTATCAGGCTTTTCCATGAGTTCGGCCCTCCTAGTAACAGCTCCTTGTCTCTAACTCCTTTGAGAATTCCAGATTCTGGTTCTCATTGCTTTGGATCAGTGTTTGAAATGGTTAACATTGAAAGTGGCCAATATTGATTTTGTTGAGATAGACATCTAGGTCCCATATTTAACCAGGCAAATATTGGTCATGTACTTCTGGAACATTCATCTCTTCTCAGAAATGAAGACTTCCTCCATCTTCAGTAGATAAGCCTTCTGCTCCTGGCAGGCTCAAGTTCACAAGGCACCATTTATTAAGCACCTGCCATGTTCCAAGGCATGGTAGGATCCTTTCTTCTAACCTTACAGCAATCCTGTGAGGTAGGTGGTTTTGTACACATTTTACAGATAAGGAAGCTGACACCCAGAGCGTTCATGTAATTTGCCTAGAGATTTATAGGAAATAACCTGGTGTGCAGAGGTCAGTCTAAAGATGGTAGCTTTTTGTCTTTATGGGACTGAAATTCAGGATATAAAAGCGTTACCTGGTGCGTGGCAGGAACCCAGAGCCAGCTCTCCTGCCTGGGACGGCCCTGCGGGGACTGCTGCTCGTGTTTGGTGTTTGGATCAACGCCTCTTTACCTTTCATTCTTTATAACCTCCCCACACGGCAGTCTTCAGTCACCGCTCGGTGATGGAGGCAGCTATGGCTGCCTGGGATGGCTGATGAAGCTGGGATCCGGATTCCTCTGACTCCAAGGCTGTGTTTGCAGGAAATTTAGCTCCACTCTTCCAAATGGGGCCTTGTGTGTAGGCCTTCACCATCTTAGTCCTGATCCTCATCTCATTAGTGTGTGGAGGTGGGTAAGGAGTGGGGGTGCACCTAGGTTGACTAGACCTCTGGACCCTAAATCAAACCTGAGTTTGGGATTCCGGCTCTGTCTCTTAATAGCGGAGTGACTGTGGAGAAATCCACAACCTCTCTGAGCCTGTTTCCTCATTTGTAAATTAAATTAGACAATTATAGCATTGTTTTGAATGTTAATCAAGTACTTGGCACAGTGCCTGGCACGTAATAGTTGCCCAAGAAGCAGTGACTACTATTTTTTTATTGGTCACGTACTCTCAGGGAGTGGAGGCGAGGGTTTTGGGGATGGGCAGGTCTGCCGCCCCCCCACCTACCCCCCACATGGCTGAACGGGCACAGCACCATGTCGGCTTGGTAGCTCCCTTCCCTGCTCTGAAGCTCTTGATCTGCTGTCCACTGCGCCCCTGGTGAAAGCCGGACTCTCCTGCCTGATGCCGTGCCTCACAGTGAGGCCTGAGGCTCCCTTTCAGCTTTACCTCCCGACGCTCAGCTTTGTCCCCCTGCTTGGGCTTGTTGCAGGAAGGGGGACCCCTTCCAGGGCCCGAAACTGGACTCTTGTCTAACACTCGGAAATGAATTGTCCGGGGAGACACATGTGCTGACAAAGCAAGAGATTTTATTGGGAAGGGCACCCGGGTGGAGAGCTAAGGGAACCCAGGAGAACTGTTCTGACACGTGGCTCACAGTCTGGGGTTTTATGGTGATGGGATTAGTTTCTGGGTGGTCTTTGGCCAATCATTCTAATTCAGAGTCTTTCCTGGTGGCGCAGGCATTGCTCGGCCAAGATGGATGCTAGCGAGAGGGATTCTGGGAAGTGGACGGACACACAGTGTCTCCTTTCAACCTTTCCCGAACTCTTCCTGTTGGTGGTGGCTTATTAGTTCTGTATTCCTTATCAGGATCTCCTGTCATAAAACAATTCATGCAAATGGTTACTATGATGCCTGGCCAGGATGGGCGGTTTCAATCATCGTGCTTCCCCTAACAACTCCCCCCTCAGAGACTTCATACTCAAGATACTTCTTGGGAATTGGGGCGGAGGTCTCTTTCTTCTGTAACTTCTTCCTGCTGTGCATGGACGTAGGCCTGCCTGTCAGAGCAGACGTCTCTCTCTACCTGATCTAAGTCAAGGTATTTTTTTTTGCCTGAGACCAGCATTCACCCTTGTAATAACAGCAATTTAGTTTGAAACTGTTGGCTCCTCTCAGAGATGAAATAGAAAGGGGCCAAACAGGAAACCTAACAGGATGGTCATCACTGGTCCCCAGAAGCAGGAGGCAACATTTGGGGTGAGGGCTGCAGGGTTTTTGGCTTTTTTTTGATTGGTTGGTGGTGAAGCAACAGAACTGTGCTCCAGGAATCTTGTGTTTAGTCTGAAGTTACCATCCTCCACCTGGGTGGAGTCTCCAGTTCTGTGGAAGAACTCAAAGACACTGTTATGCATATTTCTTTGAGTAGGAACCAGGACCCTGTCTCAGGGCTGTATCACCATTTGATTGTTTCTCCTCTATTTCTGTATCCTTTCCCTTCTCTGATTAGCAACTCTTTGAATCCACCCTTTGGAACTCAGGGAAGATCAAGGAGGCTGAATGAAGCCTATATCCTACAGATGAGAAATGGAGAACACACAGCAGACCTGTACTCCAGCGCCCCACAGAGTCCTGCTCAGTTTTAATTTAGGGAACAGGGCAACTATGACTGTGATAACTTCCTGTCAAAATGGGGCATAGGACTGCCTCAGCTTGGAGAAGAGACACTGAATTGGAAGTATTCCTGAGTTCCAAGTCCTAGATCTGAGTCTTGTATGATTAAAACCTCAATCCCTTGGTCTACCGTTTTTGTTGTAACAGACCCAATTAGTAGCTGGAGGAGGGAATAACTGGAATTTTAATATACAAAATAAATCTCATTTCTTTTTAGAAGGATAGGCCTGAAACCCAGTCTGAACCTGGCACTTCGGGGAGACTTGTAGCCAGGTAGCCAGTTGCCTAGTTTTATAAAAAGTAAGTTTGCAGTTATTAGCGTCTAGCAGACATTGTTTTGAGAATGGTGGCAGCTAAGCCTGACATGACTCAGAACACTCAAGTGTTGAGCAATATGATGTCTGATCTGAAATTACACCCATAGTATCACCTGGTTATTTCCCAGGCTGTCTGAACCATAGCTACTCTATTTTGACTTTTAATTGTAAAATTTTCCTTAATAGCCAAAGCAGATGTCACCATTAATGACGTCAGTGTTTCTCTAGGTATGAGAAGATGCAAGAATTTGGACTCTTAAAATCTTTTCCTGTAAAGATCTAACTATCTGAAGGCCTGTTCTGCCAGTTTTTCTCAGAGCACAGAGTGCCTCATTCCTATTTTCACCCTGAACTCTTTTCGGGGCCGTTGAAAATCAGCAGTTGCACAGGCCATGATTTAATCTCTGTAGATGTAGATGGCAAGTGTCAATCTTCAGTTGGCAGAGCCCCTTTTTGCTTATAAACTTGACCATGATTTTGAGGGGGGCATTTCATGACCATTTTATCCCATGGTGCTGAGAATGTCCATTCTCAGGTTTGGCAAAGATTTTGTTGACAGGCTACTCAATGTGCTGTTACTGGACTAGGGCATAAAACAGTATCCAAAATTCTTTGGACCACCTGTATTACTAGCCTCTTGGTCCAGGAAAACATTCCCTCTTTTTGCCTCTTCCCATATCTAGAGTTACACTGTTAACATCATCAATCTCATGTGGAACTATATATTATCCTATCAGAGGCCTCAGTCACACATTTGGCAGTGTAAGAAACAGCACTTTTGTAAAACAGGTGAAATACAAATAACATAGCTATCTGTATTAGTAAAGTCACAAGTAAGACTTAAGAGCTTCCATTAGATATAGCCCAGTATATCTCAGGTCATCTGACTTAGTCTACTTTGTAGAATCTTTATCTTCCGGGGAAATTATATATTGGCACCACTGTCTATAAGACACATAGCCCAGTTTTCTAGTGTTACTAGACTGATTATCCTTAGTATGATTTAATTGTTTCCAACACAGAGGAGACTTTAAACCTAAATTACCATAGCCTGGTGTTATCTATATAAATCCATCCCATAATTGTGGGAGATTTTTTCCTCCTTTGCTGAACTTTTCTTGTTGCTCTGATTGAGCTTGAGTAATACAAAGAAGCTCAAATTTATGGCCAGAGTCAGAGCAGGCATTATTAATTGGCCCGGTGAGGGCATCCCATCTAGTAATATCACAGTGACCTGAATATGACTATAATTTTATTATTTTAAGTAAATTTTCTCAGGGCCAATCAGTTAGAGCTTTGTAGTAGAGAAATTTACTAAGGTAACCCAGAACTAGACACAGGTAATTGGCCACAAACCCAACAATTGGATTGATTTCTAAAACTAACATAGGATCAGGCCTATGGTAGGAAAAGCATTTGATTTATATGCAAAGGTCTAAGAAGTCAAGAAAACATTATAAATGACCATGCAAATCAGGTCCAGCATCTTGGGCAAGCTGTCTATCTCTGATGCCATCATCTTCTCATCCTGGTGTAGTGTAGTTTCTCCTCTGTTTGAACATCATTTTAAGGTGAGATCAAGTCAGTTGTCTTCTCTATAGACCAATCCAGTGTAGGGGCCTTTGGAAGTGGGAATTAATCTAAAAGTTAATTTCCCTTCAGTTTCGTGTGTGAGCTAGTTAAGAGTACCTGATAAAAAAAGTCCTTCCATCCAGGTTGGAGATAATCCCTTAAATTATGTCTTTTTCCAGTTCTGGTTGCAGGTCATAAGGCATCTGATCTTCAACCAAAGATAGATTACTGAGATAAGCTTCAGAAACAAACTTAGGATGTTCTTTAAGAACTCAATTAAATTTTACATTAATATCATATAACAGCAAAGAACTATCTAAGAAATGAGTCTTACTACGTGCAGACCTCCATTAACAAACTGGGATTTAACATTTATTGAAACATCTTTTTCTCCCTAAAATTACCCTCATTTTAATCAAATATAACCAAATTAAGGCTAGCTTGTTTGCAAAATAGGTCTGTTCTCACTAATTTGGTCTGATGATTTATATAAACATATTATATAATTGATTATAAAATTTTTATTTTGCTGAAACATTTATAGAATCTCAGACTGAACTTTTAAAATAAAACAGGGCTGAGAAACTCACACCAAAGGTTTATCACAGATTTTGCCTAACAAATCTAGGTGAATTCTTCCCTTTTTAAAGTCTCAAAAATTCTTTGAGATTTTTATACCTGTTAGTGAGATAACCTTCCTAGCTCATTTGATAAATTTACTGGAAACCTAAGAGTTTCAAATTTCTGGAGGAGTCAGATAGAGAGAAAATATGGTTGTTTTGTTTATAACATATAATTTTACCAAATTATTTTCATAATTAGTGTGAGAGGAAGGTTTTCCCTACTCCTGGAAAACACAAGATTCAAACCTGTAATTTTTCAGATAGAAACCATAAAAGTTATAAGCATATTCGCTGGTTCATTTAGTTCTTTGTTAACTTTTGTGAAGTCATCAGGTTTTTCATTAGAATTCCAGGACATATCAAAATGTTAAGAACTCCATATAATTTCTAGGATATCTGTATTAGTAATTTTACCATACATTATACCATGAGTGGATTTATTACTCATTTGATAATCTTTTCCATGTAATTTAACCAACCAAATAAGCACAGTTTAATATCCCTCTTTGGGATGTTTCAGGGGCCCTCTGAAGCACCCCAAAGTTAGCTAGAGGTCAAAGGAACTTCAAAAGAATTCGATTTAGGAAGTTTTCTCGAAAAGATCAATTAAAAGCATTTAAAACATTTGGTCAGATTTAGTCAATATTAATGGGTGTATCGTTTAGCTTGTTGATATGTCACAATGGGCATAAATACCAAGGCTCAAGGTCTAGTGAAAGTCAGCTCCGCCATCTTGAACCTAGTTGGCTCTAACCAGTTTTCTTATGGCTGTGTCATTCCTAACAAAATCCATTTATCTAACTAATTGTAATCCAATTTTAGAAAATCCTGATCATGCATAACTCTTTTTAGTATTTTTTCATACCTTTTTTTTTTTTTTTCACTGAAAGCACACTTCCTGCTTTCCTTTAGCAACCAAGAACTAGCTTTTATATTAGCATTTTATAGATTGGTAAGCATAAATACCAGTGATAATTTCTAAAACCCTTGCTTTCTTAAAACATTTTAGGATGGCACCCACCAAGCATTATTCATTTATAGTCCCAAATCTCTTTAGTTTTTCTGTAAAAGGAAATCAGTGTTTAGTAGTAAATGTTTCAAAATCTTATTTTATTTGGAAATGACCTAATTATTCAATAGACTTCCAACACTTAGTTTAGCACAACCCTTAGAAATTCAAGTTGCACCAATCTGGAGAGACTATTTTAGATATTCCTAAAGAATAATTATTCTTAATAGAGTTTATATAGAAACTCATATCTCATTTACATTTTTTTGAAGTTTCTTCACTTGAGGTAATTTCCTTGTTGACACACTTATGACAGATATAATATTTAACTTATATTAAACCTAGGCACAATGAAAATATTCTACTTAATGTTAATTACTCTTAAGACATGTCTATATTAGATAGGTCAACAAACAAACATTAATATCAGGTATTTAATACTGAATATTTTCTAGTTCACATGAACCTGGAATTTATTGTTTAACTTAGAATTATTTGATTTGTAAGTGCTTACCTTTCTTTAAGCCAATTAAATAGAGCTCATTTACAAATAAACCTCAAAAATATTACCCAGAGACAAAGACATACCAAGACATATTTATTTATTTATTTATTTTTTCCTCTTTTTTTTATTTTTTATTTTTCAGTGGGTTTTGTCATACATTGATATGAATCAGCCATAGAGTTACACGAATTCCCCATCCCGGTCTCCCATCCCACCTCCCTCTCCACCCGATTCCTCTGGATCTTTCCAGCCCAACAGGCCCGAGCACTTGACTCATGCCTCCCACCTGGGCTGGTGGTCTGTTTCACCACAGATAATATACATGCTGTTCTTTCGAAACATCCCACCCTCCCCTTCTCCCACAGAGTTCAAAAGTCTGTTCTGTACTTCTGTGTCTCTTTTTCTGTTTTGCATATAGGGCCATCGTTACCATCTTTCTAAATTCCGTATATATGTGTTAGTATACTGTAATGTTCTTTATCTTTCTGGCTTACTTCACTCTGTATAATGGGCTCCAGTTTCATCCATCTCATTAGAACTGATTCAAATGAATTCTTTTTAATGGCTGAGTAATATTCCATGGTGTATATGTACCACAGCTTCCTTATCCATTCATCTGCTGATGGGCATCTAGGTTGCTTCCATGTCCTGGCTATTATAAACAGTGCTGCGATGAACATTGGGGTGCACGTGTCTCTTTCAGATCTGGATTCCTCAGTGTGTATGCCCAGAAGTGGGATTGCTGGGTCATATGGTAGTTCTATTTCCAGTTTTTAAAGAAATCTCCACACTGTTTTCCATAGTGGCTGTACTAGTTTGCATTCCCACCAACAGTGTAAGAGGGTTCCCTTTTCTCCACACCCTCTCCAGCATTTATTGCTTGTAGACTTTTGGATAGCAGCCATCCTGACTGGCGTGTAATGGTACCTCATTGTGGTTTTGATTTGCATTTCTCTGATAATGATGTGGAGCATCTTTTCATGTGTTTGTTAGCCATCTGTATGTCTTCTTTGGAGAAATGTCTGTTTAGTTCTTTGGCCTATTTTTTGATTGGGTCATTTATTTTTCTGGAATTGAGCTTCAGGAGTTGCTTGTATATTTTTGAGATTAATCCTTTGTCTGTTTCCTCATTTGCTATTATTTTCTCCCAATCTGAGGGCTGTCTTTTCACCTTACTTATAGTTTCCTTTGTTGTGCAAAAGCTTTTAATTTTCATTAGGTCCCATTTGTTTAGTTTTGCTTTTATTTCCAATATTCTGGGAGGTGGGTCATAGAAGATCTTGCTGTGATTTATGTCAGAGAGTGTTTTGCCTATGTTCTCCTCTAGGAGTTTTATAGTTTCTGGTCTTACATTTAGATCTTTAATCCATTTTGAGTTTATTTTTGTGTATGGTGTTAGAAAGTGTTCTAGTTTCATTCTTTTACAAGTGGTTGACCAGTTTTCCCAGCACCACTTGTTAAAGAGATTGCCAAGACATATTTAGACAGACACAGTGTGAGATCTAGCTTCATTGTCTAAGTTTAGTCATGAATCAGATATTATAATATAAAATTTACTAGTCTATAAAAAAAGTTGAAATAAATATGTTTTAAAGGGTTTTCCCCTTTTTCCCTCAGTCTCAGGAGTTAGAAATGGTCTAGCTAATTGTTCCTGAGAGCCCTGGTCTCAAGGCACAGGGAAAGAAAATCAAGTTATAACAAAATGGCGGCAAGTCTAAACCAAATGGTGGCCAGACAAAGCAAAATGGCCATCAAAAATCAAAACTCAGAACACAGAGTTAAAACACACACATATAAACCTGGCAGTCCTCATCAGACACTCCCTTAAATACAAGAATACAGTTTCTCAGAAAACCTTCTTTAGAGACACAGAACTTCAGATGTCTTCAAAGATTTCAAAGGGAGGAAAGAAAGCCAGGTTGAAAGAAGAAGGGGGAGGAGGCGGGAAAGGGGGCAAAAGGGGTGGCCTTACAGACATCTCCTGCCACCTTCAGATACCCAGGTATTGCGGGGCTTTACCCTGGGCCTCCAGAGAAGGGAGAACTGGAACTCGGCCCTAACAGAAATCAGAACCAGAATTTGAGTTCTACGCCAAGACGAGGTGATCAGTCCCCAATCCTCAGCTCAAGCTGAGGCCCTTCGACCAGATTCCTGCGTCCAGGACCAGGGGACTAGAAAAATGGGGAAGGATAGGAAGGGTTAAGGAGAGGAAAGAGAGAAGGAAAGGGAGAGAGATCAATAAAGTCTCTTGTTCCTTACCAGTTGGGGCACTCTGACCAGTTGTCTGCGTCAGGAGGAAACCAGGGACAGAAGGGTCCCAGTTGCGGCCTCTGGGTCTGGTTCATTGGCAGGCAAGCTGGCCCCTGAGTACCCCGAGTGGTCAGGATGTCAGTCTCAGCAAAGAAGAGTCCCACCAGAGTCGCCATTTGTTGCAGGAAGGGGGACCCCTTCCAGGGCACGAAACTAGGCTTTTGTCTAACACTCGAAAATGAATTGTCTGAGGAGACACGTGCTGACAAAGCAAGAGATTTTATTGGGAAGGGCACCTGGGTGGAGAGCAGGAGGGTGAGGGAACCCAGGAGAACTGCTCTGCCGCGTGGCTCACAGTCTCGGGTTTTATGGTGATGGTATTAGTTTCCGGGTGGTCTTTCTCCAATTGTTCTAATTTAGAGTCTCTCCTGGTGGCACACGCATCACTCAGCCAAAATGGATGCTAGTGAGAGGGATTCTGGGAAGTGGACGGACACACGGTGTCTCCTTTCGACCTTTCCCGAACTCTTCCTGTTGGTGGTGGCTGATTAGTTCCATATTCCTTATCAGGATCTCCTGTCATAAACCAGCTCATGCAAATGGTTACTATGATGCCTGGCCAGGGTGGGCGGTTTCAATCAGCGTGCTTCCCTAACAGGCTTTCTTGAGCCTCTCTGTGACCAGCACCCTGCCTTTGTCCACCTCCAGGCCATTTCCCTCCCATCCCACGGGTCTTTCCCATCCGCCAAGGCTTCTTTGATCCCAGGCTGGATTTGAATCCCTCCTGCTGGGCTGAGATCCTTGAACACCTTCTTTTCAAGAAGAAAACATTCACTTATTTGGTAAAGAAAGTTGAGCCACGAACCCTTACCCAGAGGTAACTGGGCCACAGGCTCTGGCAACAGAGAGGTAAATAGATGGTTCAGGTGCTCACTCTCTAGTGAGAGGAACAAAGTAAATAGTGCCTTAAATATTTTGTCTTTGACTTCTCATGGTATTTAGGATGATTAACATCTTGAGGGCAAAAAGAGTGAGTACCAGTTACCTCTGGGTTGCTGTTCTGAGCTCACAGTTACCAGTGTCTGGGTTGAATTGATTGATCTGAACAGAGGTGATCAAAGGTAAGCTCAGAGTTCTGGCACCCACAGGCCAGCACTGGTGTGGGGGGGGTGGTTAGAGGGAGAGTGGGAAGCCCAAGGGCAGCCCTCTCTCTTCTGTGGCCCTCTCTTTTACCCCTCCATCTTCCTAAGTCACATTCTCTGACTGACTCAGCATGCAGGGTTTGGCACTTTTTTGATGATTTGCTATTGGCTTCTAGGGAGGAAAGCACCCTGGGCTTAGAGCCAGACTTTCCTGGGCCAATCTTATGACCTCCTCCAGCCTTGGTTTCCTCTTGTATAAAATGTTCAAACAGTAGACCAGACATTCATATGAGAGTTCTCTGGAGATCTTTGAAAATGCTCCACAACACCTTCATCGTTCTTACCAAGTTCTCATTTATTGACAGTAGTCCTAAGGTGAGGTGTTCTGCTCTCATTTGATGGGGAAGGACATCAAGCATATACTACCAGAGCACAGAGTTTCCCCCATTTATGCAGCCAGGCTTAAGCGATCTGTGTCCTGAGCAACTTAAGTGATATGTGTGCTCTATTGATTTCTTGACTATGAGCTATAGGCATTTGTAAGTCTATTTAAAGAAATTCATCATTGGGTATAAACTTTCCTTGACACAGACTAGCAGTCTGGTTTCTTCGGGAGCCGTAGCTCACAAAGTGAAAGTCACTCAGTTGTGTCCGACTCTCTGTGACCCCATGGACTGTACAGTCCATGGAATTCTCCAGGCCAGAATACTGGAGTGGGTAGCCTTTCCCTTCTCCAGGGGATCTTCTCAACCCAGGAATTGAACTGGGGTCTCCTGCTTCAAAGGCGAATTCTTTACAAACTGAGCTATCAGGGAAGCCCTACAAGCAAGCAGTTACTTCTATCGTGACCTGAAGGGTACCCCCTGTGCCCTGAGTTGTGGTCTGGGGGCAAGCTCTCTTGCAGACTAAGGGACTCAAATGTCAACCCAAATGTTGACTCTGTAAATGCCAAAGGTCAAGTGTCAGGACAACCACCCTCCAGGGCCGCTGATGGATTCAGTGAGATGGTGAGTGTCCAGCCCCTGAGTGTGCCCTGGGCTCAGAACTACAGCACGGTTACTTTCCTTTCTCACTGAGATCATTTGCTTCTGGGGTTAGTGGGCTCTGCTGTGGCTGAGAGAGTGTAAGTCAAACAAGATGAACATCTGAGTACAGGAATTAGGAGCATGGTCAGACAATCTGGATTTACATCTTGACGCTGCCCCTCACTACCAGAAGCCCTCTAACTTCTTTAAGATTCAGCTTCCTTATCTGTGAAATGGAAATGATAGCAGTGCCAGCCTCAGAGTACAGTGAAACGAGGGAAATCTGGGGGTGGGATTAAGCAGTGAGTGCTGATATCTCATCTCTAAAGTAAAAGATCCAAACCCTCCATCTGCCAACACAGGCGCAGATATCAAGTGATCTGTGTGTATGTGAGGTGGGCAGGGAGGCAGAGTGAAAACCCCCAGAAAACCAGCTCTTGCCTTCTAGAAGGGACTGACCATGGGCCAACAGCAGAGTGGAGTGTGAACCTTCCTCTGGGACCACTCTTTGTCCAAGAGATGAATTTTCACACCACTGCTGCCTGTGTCATCTGGCAATCACACTCACGGTCACAGATGGGAGGAGAGAAACTTGAAAGGTCCACTTTGATACAAGGGTTCATAACAGATATGAGTTATTCACATCTACACTTTGGTCAGGGAACCCAGAGTTAATGACATTTGGCCTGAAAGTCTTGGAGATTTGGATTGAAGCTGAGGCCCTGTCGCCCCACCTCCTCAGTAACTCTGGCCCATCACAGGCAGCGAGTTCCCTGGGCTATGGAAAAGCCTGTGCTAAGTAGGGACTTAAAATGACTGAGTTCCTGTGTTGACCCATCAACCATGTCCACCTTTGCTGAACTGGCAGTACCCCTGCCCCACCCTGAAAGGCCTGGACCTTCTCCTGTTCCACCCAAGGACCTGCCCCTGTGAATGTCACGTTCTTCAAGGCTTCAGTCAATGTTTGTTGGTTCAGACCAGTTAAATAAGAATCTACTGAAGACAATATTAAGCATCTAACTATATTTTTACTGAAATATAGTTAATTTACAAGATTGTATTGGTCTCAGGTATGTAATAAAGCAATTCAGTTAGACATATATATCTACATATGTATATACATTTTTTCCATTATAGGTTATTATAAGATATTGAATGTAGTTTCTTATGTTATGTAGTAAGTTCTTATGACTTATCTATTTTATAGACAGTAGTGTACATTGGTTAATCACATCCTCTCAATTTATGTCTCTCTGCATCTTCCGCTTTGGTAACCATTAGTTTGTTTTCTGTGTCTGTGAGTCTGTTTTGTAAATAAGTTCATCTGTACTATTTTTTAGGTTCCACATATAAGTGATATTATATATTTGTCTTTCTCTGACTTTCTTCACTTAGTATGATAATCTCTAGGTTCATGCGATGCGTTGTTGCTACAAATGGTAATATTTTATTTTTTATGGCTGAGTAATATTCCTTTGTGTGTGTGTGTGTGTGTGTGTGTGTGTGCACGTGTGCACACATAAACACACACCACATCTTTATCCAGTCATCTGTTGATGGACACTTAGGTTACTTCCTTGTCTTGGCTATTGTAAATAGTGCCACTCTGAACATTAGGGTACATGTATCTTTTTGAATTATAGTTTTGTTTGGATATATGCCCAATAATGGGATTGTTGGGTCATATGATAACTATTTTTATTGTAGTTTTTACAATTTTCAATAGTGGCTGCATCAAGTTACATTCCTACCAACAGTGTTACCTTCTCTCCACAACCTCTTCAACATTTATTATTTGTAGGCTTCATGATCATGGCCATTCTGACTGGTATGAGGTGATATCTCATTTTAGTTTTAACTTGCATTTCTCTAATAATTAGTGATGTTGAGCAGTTTTTCATGTGCCTGTTGGCCATCTGTATTTCTTCTTTGGAGAAATGCTCATCTTCTACCCATTTTTTTGATTGGATAATTTGTTGCTGAGTTATATGAGTTATTTGTATATTTTTGAAATTAAGCCCTTGTTGGTTGCATTGTTTGTAAATATTCTCTCCTATAGGTTGTCTTTTTTTTCTATTTTTTTTTTTTATGATTTCCTTTGCTGTGCAAAAGCTTATCAGTTTGATTAGGTCCCATTTGTTTATTTTTGCTTTTATTTATATTTGTCTTGGGATATTGACCTAGGAAAACATTGCTATGATTTATGTCAGAGACTATTTTGCCTATGTTTTCTTCTAAAAGCTTTATGATATCATGTGTTGTCTTTAAGTATTTTTGTGTATGGCATAGAGGTGTGTTCTAACTTCATTGATTTACATGAGGTCATCCAACTTTCCCAATATTACTTGCTGAAGAGATTGTCTTTGCCCCATTATATATTTTTGTCTTCTTTGTTGAAGATTACTTGACGTTAGGTGTGTGAGTTTTTTTCTGAGCTCTCTATTCTGTTCCGTTGATCCATACGTCTGTTTTTGTGCCAGTACCATACTATTTTGATTACTTTAGTTTTGTAATATTGTCTGAAGTCTGGAAGGGTTATGCCTCCACTTCAGTTCTTTTTCCTCAGCATTGCTTTGGCAATTCTGGATCTTTGGTGTTCCCATATGAATTTTATTTGTTCCAGTTCTGTGAAAAATGTCATGGTTAAGGCATCTGTACTTTTAAAATGCTTCCTAAGTGCTGTTAATGCTCAGGCAAGAGCAGCAGTCTTCTAAGGAGTTCCCTTCACCCACATTGAACTTCATGGCTATGGGATTTAGAAGTGAGGAGCACTTCCAAGGACAGACTTGGATCAAACTCTTTCTCTTCTATATTCTCTTCGCTTTTCTCTTTGCATGGTGGCCCATTTGGCCTTGAGATCAGTTTGCTAAGATGAGAGGGGGTAAACATTCATCACCTTGGTGATGTTAAGGAGAAGCCAATCATCTCAGTGATTCTGGTATTTAGGAAATGTTAAGGAACTCTAACCCTGAATTCCTCCTGTAACAGGTAAAACTACATGGGGAGGAAATTGGAGATGGCCCTTGACACAATCCCCAGTGGAGGGGTTTCTGGAGGAAATTATTTTTAAGACAACATTAGCAGACATCCTTGTTCTCACTAAAGACACAGGTAAACTGGGGTTTGAAGAGTGAGATGTAGGTCATCATACTTTGTTACCAAGATTTAAGAGAAAATTCTTAAGCTCTGTTTTTTTTGGTAGCACTCTTTCCTTCCTGTGTTGTTGCCATTTAGTCCTCCTTTGCTCTTTAGTGCATGAACATTCTGGGCAGCTAATTACCGTGCCCAGCTATCACAGCACTGCTATTCTGTCCCCAGGGAGCATCTTTCTGGTATAACTGTTGCTGTGCATTCAACTGCTGAGCGCTGAGGTGATGAGGAGGGACACTTGTGTCTGTTCGATCTGTGAGTAAGTGAAGTCGCTCAGTCGTGTCTGACTCTTTGTGACCCCATGGACTGTAGCCTGCCAGACTCCTCCATCCATGGGATTTTCAAGGCAAGAATACTGGTGGGTTGCTGTTTCCTTCTCCAGGGGATCTTCCCCACCCAGGGATTGAACCCTGGTCTCCCACATTGCAGGCAGACTCATTACCGTCTGAGGCACCAGGGAAGAACAAAGTGAAAGTTGCTCAGTTGTGTCCGACTCTTTGTGACCCCATGGACTATATGGAATTCTCCAGGCCAGAGTACTGAGGAGGGTAGCCTTTCCCTTCTCCAGTGGATCTTCCCAACCCAGGAATTGAACTGGGGTCTCCTGTACTACAGGCGGATTCTTTACCAACTGAGCTATCAGGGAAGCCCTGTTTGATCTGGTAGTCACTAAAATTCTGATTTTACATTGCTATTTTCCTTATTTTTAAGCACTTAGGAGCCAGATTCTTCCAGATAAACTTTGCCTTAATTTTGCAGTTTGGTGCAGATGGGGGTAGTTTTTTAAAAAGCACTCTTCCATGTCTAGTCAACTGGCAGAACCTGTTTTTTTAGGAGGCCAGCTGAGATCAGAAAGTTATGATTTTATGGTGGTCAGTTTCAGGTCATGGACAAACCAGAATTCCTTGCCCAGGGTTTCCTTGCCCAGCCTTTCCCTTCTTCAGGGCGTCTTCCCGACCCAGGGATCGAACCCAGGTCTCCTGCATTACAGGCAGATTCTTTACCAACTGAGCCACAAGGGAAGCCCTGTCCATTTGATAACAGACAAGAATGCAAATTATTAGTTAAATTTGGCTGAGAACAGTTTTCAAGATTTGGGGGTCATGGCAGGGGTAAACAAATAAAAAGGCACTAGATATAGAAGAATTTAGAAACTGGTGGCTTTGGCTAAATTAAGGAGAACTGTTATTTTACTGTGCTAATGAAATGCTGGGATGAAGAGAGAATTGTATGGATGATGAAAAATCTATAGCTAAGAATTCTAATGAATTCTCAGAATTCTACTTAGACTAGTAGAAATAAATATATAAAGTCTGGTGGGTTACAGTCCATGGGGTCGCAAAGAGTCAGACACTACTACACAACTAAACAGACATGCACACACACACACTCTATTTAGTAGCTCATTTAGTTACAGTAAACAAATAGACAATCAGAACAAATAGATTCAATTCTTACTCACCTTGCCCAGAAGTGACACGTGTTATTTTTTTTTAATATTATTTTATTAGTTGGAGGCCAATCACTTCACAACATTTCAGTGGGTTTTGTCATACATTGACATGAATCAGCCATATAGTTACATGTATTCCTCATTCCGATTCCCCCTCCCACCTCCCTCTCCACCCGACTCCTCAGGGTCCTCCCAGTGCACCAGGCCCGAGCACTTGACTCATGCATCCCACCTGGGCTGGTGGTCTGTTTCACCATAGATAATATACATGCTGTTCTTTCAAAACATCCCACCCTCACGTTCTCCCCCAGAGTTCAAAAGTCTGTTCTGTACTTCTGTGTCTCTTTTTCTGTTTTGCATATAGGGTTATCGCCACCATCTATCTAAATTCCGTATATATGTGTTAGTATACTGTAATGTTCTTTATCTTTCTGGCTTACTTCACTCTGTATAATGGGACACGTGTTATTTTGTTATCACATTTTATTGCTGACAACTAGTCAAACAGTCCCAGTTCCACCTAGATACAGGATGTGTGTGTGTGTATGTGCACGCATACACACTTCCTGAAAAGTATCAATATAATCCCTGGTTGGGCCACCACTTTAAGCAGCAACTCTATATAGCAGAAAGAGCACATCTTTGGTAGGGTGGCCAGCTATCACTGACATGAAGAAACAGGAAAATGAGTCATTGCAGAGTTGAGTGGTAACTGAAGTGACCCAAATTAAGAGTTTGAGACTTTCCTGGCAGTTCAGTGGTTAAGACTTCACACGTCCAATGCAGAGGCTGTGGGTTCCATCTCTGGTCTGGGAAGTTAGATGCTGTGTGGCACAACCAAAAAGTGAAAAAAAAAAAAAAAAAAAAGAAAGGAGTTCCTGATCTGAAAGAAATGGGAGCCCATTGGAGGTTTCTGGAGCCCAGGACATAGAGACCCCTTCTTGGAGGTATTGTGGTTAGCTGAAGGCAGTATGGTATCAAGGATTCTAGTCTGGGGACAGAAAGTTTGGGTCCTGAAGTACAGATGAGGGTGAAGTTTGCACACTGAGAAATTAAAGAGATGGGGATCAGTGCAAAGTATAGAGAAGTGTCAACAGAAGTTTCCAAAATGGTCACTGGCAACTCTAGTTGGCCTGGTAAAGCGGAGGCGTTCCAGTAAACAGATTTAGAGGGGCATATGTTGGATAGCAGAACCAGGCTACAAGTCAGACCAGTGACTCACACCCCAGCTTGACTGCCCATTTACAATATCTGAAGCAAATGGCTTAAACTCTTTGAGCCTCAGTTTCTTCACTCATAAAAGAGTATTGTTAATACCCACCCCACTGGGTGGTTGCAAGAATTAAATTTGGCAACTCACAATGCGAGCGCCTGGGAAGAACTCTAGTTAACAGAATCCTGGGTTTTCCTCCCCTGGCTTGTTGCAGTAGCCTTTTAAAAGGTCTTTTTTTTTTTTTTTTTTTTGACATTTCCCAACCTGCCACCCACTACAGTTGATTCTCAATGTAGCAGCCAGAATGATCCCTTTCAAATCTTAAGTCAGTCAAGTCTTAATGTACAGTGAGTTCGAGTTCTTAGCTAGAGTTCTTACACCAGTGGAAACCCCTCTATGATCTGTAGCCACCACTTCCCTGCCCACTCCTGCACTGTTCTCCTCCTCGTCCTCTCTCCCCAGGCCTCCATGCTGGTGTTCAAGCAGGTCAAGCGTATCTCTGCCTAACAGTTTGTTGGTCCTCCATCTGGAACTCTCTTCCCTCAAAAATCTGCCTGAGCCCTCCTTCACTCCCTCCAATATTTGCTCAAATGCCTTTTCAGTGAGGCTCTCTCTGAATATCTAATTTACAAGGGATCTTCTGCCCCCCAGCCCCTGCTATCCCTCTCCATCTTCCCTGCTTTAATTTTCTATCCACTTACAAAGCACACTGTATGTCTTTATTTTGTCTTAACTCTCCACTTACCCTCTCACTGGGAGGCATATTCTGGGGTGTGAGATTTCTGGCTGGTTTCTGCACTGTCACATCTCTACTTCGGCTCACAGTAGAAAATGATTACTTGCTGAATGAGTGAACCTATTATGAGTATTGGAGTACGTTGTTCTTATAAGCTCTGGGACCACTGCAACGTAGAGACATCCCTGTTCATTTCCCCACCCCAAACTCCCTTAGATGATCAGGGTTTAGCCCCTCTTAGAATATCAAAACAGTGGAAGGATCATTGAACTTGAAACCACTGCATCTCAAGAAGCCTTGGAATCTAACACTAGGTTTACAGGAAACACAGAAAAAAGGGGAGTAAGTCGATACCACAAGGAGGTCTCAACCAGATTCAGTGTGTGGCATATTCCACAGGACAAATGACTTAAGTTTTTTCAGCAAATGTATATCATGGAAAAGAAAAAAAAATAAAGGAGTAGGGAACTGTTACAGATTAGAAGAGAGTTGAGAGTGGTATATCATCCAAACAAGATGTGCCCACCTTGATGGGATCCTCATTCAAGGAATTTAGTGTAAAAGACATTTTTGGGAGAATTGGCAAAAATTTGAAAGTGAAATGGCTATTGGATGATAATGACATCGTGGTCATGTATGTACATACACAGAACCTAACACGTAGGGTGGGTAATATTATACAGAATTCAGCTCCACAGAAAATGATCTTGAGGGCCTATGTTCTCAGTTCTCCCGAGGAGGGTGATAGCTAATTCTATTCTAGATGCCAAAGTGTGCTGTGCTAAATTGCTTTAGTCATGTCCAACTCTTTGAGACCCTATGAACTATAGCCCGCCAGGCTTCTCCATCCAAGGGATTCTCCAGGCAAAAATACTGGAGTGGATTGCCATTTCTTTCTCCCAAGATGCCAAGGAGGTAAGTTAATTCATTATGTAAATGGATGTCTTAAGCTATTAAGACTTAATTTTCTCATGGGACCCTAGTTAAGAAGAGCCGGTGTGGGGAACTGACACAAAGTCTGGCATTTGCTTTAAGTTACTGGAGTGTGAGATGGATAAAACAAGGTTGGCAAAATACTGATAATCTTTGGATCTGGGTTATGAAAACATGGAGGTTCTTTATGGTGTTTTCTGTCTATTTTTGTATGTGTAAAAGCTTCCATAATAGTCACCACAAACTTAGTTTTCTAAGATGAGGAGGAGGTGAAACAGTTCTTTCTCAGGAGGAAAGAGGCCTATTTTTTTTTCCCCTCTGTGTCTCTGTGGGGTGTGAGTTGGGGTGTGAAGGAAGAGAGGTGGGTCCCTTGCTTGGGAGGAGCATTGTGTCTGTTCAGCCCTCCTTGCAGGCTTTTTTGTTCCTTCCTCCTCGGCTCACTGCTGACTGATGGATGGGAGCAGACTTGTCTTAGCTGGTAAGAATGGGGAGATGGCTTTTGGGGCTGGGGCTTCTGCTGCTGGTACTGGGAGGTGGGCATTATACAGACGGAAAGCTGATGGGGTGTAAAGCACTTACTTCCCACCAGGCACCTATTGAATTGGAAGGAAAAAATTTCTACAAATATGTGTCCACTAAAGACACAAGACTGAAGATGAATCACAAGCAAATGGCCTGGGATTTTTTTTTTTTTCCCTTTGTCCACTCCCTTAGTCCTGAGTTCAGAGCTCCCCTCATCTGTTCTGAGAGGCTGGCTCTGGCCTGGTACCATGGAGCAGCTGCCCTCTCTGTGGTGGGGACTTAACACCCCTCACAGATAAAGTTCTGTTCTCCATGTTTTAGGAAACCTCAGGGAAATGTACTCAGCCATTTCACAATCTTCTCCATTAGTGCCTGCCTGGCTGGGAAAAGATCTCATCTCTGTTAAGAGACCATTTTGTTTGTTTGTTTGTTTGTTTGCAGTCTGGGGCTGAAACAGGCAGGAATGAAGGCCCATTTATCTTTAGGGCTCTGATCTGGCAAGATTCCCCCCTCCCCACCAGGCAAACACTTGTCAGTGCAGCCACTCAGGTACTTGGCGAGTCTCTACCAGCGATAGGTTGGTTTCCATTGCTTATCACGTTTCTGATTTTTTCTGTCCTTCTGAGTAAAACTGTGACTTGTCAGAAGTGTTTTGACTCAGTGACTAAGGTTCTGACCTCTGCTGGCTCCCATACAGTGGAGTTCGGTGGTCAGGACCTGAAACACTGTGTCTGATAGCAGCCTGGACCAGCTCTGCTGGGGACCGTGGGAGGTGAACCAGCTGCACCCACCTCCAGCGCTATTGATGCTGCTGAGTTTAGATGACCTTCACTCAATTACAGGAACTCTGCATTTTGTATTGATGAAATATTTAGCACATGGTAAAAGTACAATAATTATTAGCCAGAACAGAGTGATAAACTCTATCGGTAGATTGTCAACCCAACCCTGTGAAGGCAGATTTTAAAGTATTATTATCCATACTTCACAGATGAAGACACAAGGCTTACAGATGATGGCAAAACTGGTCTAACATCCTGCAACATCTGACAGATAGAAAAGCCAGGATTTGAATCTGGGCTTTTGAGATGCCAGAGCCTGATCTCTTTCTCCAAAGTTGGCGCTTCTCAAACTAGTGGTGGTGAAGGACAAGATTTCTGCCCTAACCTCTCCCACATCCATAGTTTTAAAAATACAATAAAAAGGAATTACTAGAATAATGAAATGAAAAGGACATTTAAAATAATAAGCCATATTTTAAAAGTTACTATTAGATTCAACAGGCATAAAATTACTCTTTCAAATTACTGTAAAAGTTGATTACACTCAATTTCTATGCTTTTCCCATCCTGGATCTTGAAAAATCTTTCTCAGACTAGCACTTCTGTTGGCATCAGAATCACCTGGGGTGCTTGCTAAATGCAGTTTTCCTAGCCCCATCTCTACTTGGATCAGAATGACTGAGGGTAGAATTCAGGAATCTACATTTTAACAACTAATTTCAATAATGTGCTCTCAATCTGATCATCATTGTTCTCTGCAGTGCTGCCTCGTCTCTACAGATTATAGAGGGTACAGTAACAAGTGAAGTGAATATAATGTTTATTTTAGTCTCCCAACCCAAGCCCTACTCTTCTTTTTCGTTTGTCTTTAAGTATTAGAGATTTCCTTTCTGTAGAAACTCACCAACAGAACCTGTTTCTGAACTCATTTTAGTGCATGTCAGTGTCAACAAAAAGGTATAATCACAACCTGAAAGTAGAGAGTTATTTTATTTAGTGGGAATGTTTAAGACTCTGAGCCTGGGAGACAGCATCTCAGTAGCTTTGAGAAAACCGCTCCAAGGAGGCAGGGGGGACGTCAGGCTATATAAGTTTGCAACAAAGGGAGCAGCAGTCTAAACCTCAAAGATCAGGAATCAAGTTAAGGAATTTAACATTCTACCTATGGTAAGATGCAAGCCTCTGGACTCACTGAATTCATTCCTTTCGTATGCACCTCAGCTATTTGGGGCCAGTCCTGTCTCCTTGTTCACCTTGCTTCTTGCATTCCCCCAGCTCCTCAGCAATCACTATGGGGGTGGCAGCATCCACTGGATGGCTGTTTGGGGAGCCCTCATTCACATTGGGAGGCCAGAAATCGCTGATGGCTATGACATTTCTTGTTGATTAATATGGCAGGAAATATTTTCATTTCACATCAGCAAATATGTTTTGGGTGCAAACTACAGACTGGGTAGACGGGGAACAGGCCACAAGGTGCCCACATCCAGGAGAGAGGGAGTATCACTAGAACAAAGTCCAGAAACTGGGGCACTTCTGTGTATAGAGGTGGGGGAAAGGAGGGGGAACCAGTGTCAGAGAGAACTGAGGAGGAGTGAACAGTAAGGGGAGGAAAAAAATGTGGGTTTTGGAAGCCAGAAAGGCGGTGAGACCAACTGTGTAAAGTACGGCTGATGGGCTGAATAAGACAGAGACAGCCCTGAGCATCTGTTGGTAGCATGGAGTCATGGAGATGTTTGGGATGTGGCAAGAGCAGTCTTACAGAGATGAGGGCAGCTTGATGGAGGGGCTGGAGGTGAGAAGGGGAAGAGGGAAATTGGAAACAATGCGTCCAGATATTTCTTTCAAGCAGTTTTACTGTAAAGGGGAGAAAAAGGTCTAGAGCTTTCATTGGAGGGACCGGGAAAAGGAGGTTATTTAGACCTCACGTAGTGGCTAAATAGGCGACTTCTGTATTGTCCTGTATCTTTTTTCAGTTAACTCCTCCAGTAAAACAGAAACACTATTGACCATAACTTTTTTGTTTTCAAGCTCTTTGAAATTCTCCTTAATCTCAAATGATGTTGTCTAAGAAGAGTCTGCAAATCACCCTTATTCCTTACATAGCTTAATTTGAATATATTTGAACAAAACAACATTGCATTTTTTTCATATTTGCTTTATTTTTGGCTGAATTATTTTAAAGTAAATTTCATTTCTATTTGAAACACATAGTTTATTTTTCTAACATAATCACATATATAATCATGATAATCCTATTATTATACCTAGCAAAATTAACAGTGATTTCTTAATATGATACCTAATCATATTAATAGTATGATACCTAATATTCAGATAACCCAGTTTGTCGCCAATGTTGCTCTGTTCAAACCAAAGGTCTGCAGACTGCATGTGATTGTTGTCTTTTTTTAAGCTATTTAGTATTTTTGTGTGTGTGTGTGTGCCCATTGACTTGATGAAACTGGTTCAGTTGTTCTATAGAGTGTCCCACTTTCTAGATGTATCTGATAAATTAGGGTATCTTTTAACTTGTTCTTCTTTCTCTTGTATTTCCTAAAAAACTAGAATTGCATATACAGGTTAAACATCTTGGATAAGAATTTGTCATAGGTGGTGCTATGTGCTTCACATTATCTCTTTTCAGAAGGCACAAACTATTGAGGTGTTCTGTTGTTAGTGATGCTAAGACTGAGCTGGGTCAGGTGGTGGTTGCTTCAATTAGGAGAGTTTTTATTAAAAGATAGGAGAAATAATAGCATGCCTATATGCTGATGATCTTTGACAGAAGGCTATCTATTGATGCAGAAGAAAAAAAGAAGGATTTTTAAGAACGTCCTTAAGTAGACAAGAGTGTGTAGAATCTATGGGAAAAGTTGGATATTGCAAGTGTTGAATGCAGCCAATTTATTCATAGTAATGAGATCATTTGGGCATAAGTGCAGATAAGGTGAGCAGCTGTTGTACAAAGGCATGTGTGTGAAAGTTTGTTCTGTGAATAAGTAGCAAGTTCATCAGGAGAGGGTAAGATGAATTTCTAGGGGAGGAAGTCATACAGTCCTCTAGGAGAGTGGCAGATGAATTGACTGGAAATGTAGCATCTCATTGCTATAAAGCATCAAGGAGCTACTTGCAGTTAGTAGTGATGAACCTCAAGTGAAATCAGTAAGCATCCTTGTGTGATTTTCTTTAACCACGTTCAGCTGCATAGTTGCAGGTTGCAGTAACCCAGAGAGTTGAATTTAACCAGACTTGGGGTTTATCCAGCCATGCATTGATGTGAGAGGTCAGTTGAATGACTGACCAGGGAATCTGAGGTGGATAGAAAGGAAAGGGAGGGCAGGGAGGAAGTGAGAGGTAGTGAGAAGGTGGTAGGATCAAACGCAGAAAACTTTTGGAGTTGGGTACTGGTTGGACTAAGCTGCAGAGATGAGAGTGGTGATGAGAGAGAGGATACCTGAAATCGAGACTATGAAGGGAGTATATTTTTTGGAAATGACAAGATCAAAGATATAACCTTGGACTGCGTTGCTGAGGTCACAGTCTTTGGAACTGAGGAGATCAAAAAACTGAGAGACCAGTTGTTGTTTAGTCATGCGCTTGTGTCCAACTCTTTGCAGCCCCATGGACTGCAGCACGGCAGGCTTCCCTGTCCTTCACTGTCTTCCAGAGTTTGCTCAAACCCATGTCCATTGAGTTTATGAGGCCATCCAACCATCTCATGTTTTGTTGTCCCCTTCTTCTGCCTTCAGTCTTTTCAGCATCAGGGTCTTTTTCAGAGTTGGCTCTTCACATCAGGTGGCCAAAGTATTGGCGCTTCAACTTCAGCACCAGTCTTTCCAATGAATATCCAGGGTTGATTTCCTTTAGGATTGACTGGTTTAATCTCCTTGCTGTCCAAGGGACTCTCAAGAGTCTTCTCCAGCACTGCAGTTCAAAAGCACTAATTCTTTGGTGCTCAGCCTTCTTTATGGTCCAACTCTCACATCCGTACATGACTCCTGAAAAGACCATAGCTTTGACTGTGTGAACCTTTATTGGCAAAGTAATGTCTCTGCTGTTTAATACACTGCATAAGTGTTCATTGCTTTTTTTTCCAAGGAGCAAGTATCTTTTAATTTCATGACTGTAGTCACTCTCCACGGTGATTTTGAAGTCCAAGAAAAGAAAGAGACCAGGGGACTAGAATAATTCTATAAGTGGTTATTAATGCTATGAACAGTTACGATAGAAATAGTATTGGAAAGAATTATAGTAAGCCAGGAGCTGGCATATTCAAGGAATGAGGAAGAGTATCCTGGGTGGAGGAGAAGGTGGGCAGCAAGGTGGGCAGTAGGCAGTGTGGCCTTCACAGGGTTGTCATGAGGATGACATGAGTGGGTGCATGTGTTGGAGTTCCCAGCATTGAGCATAGGCTCAGCAAGCATTACTGGTTTTCATTTTGAGTCTGTATGAATCTAGAGATCAAAGCTTAAACCACCGAGTTTATTTTTGCAAGTTGATTGCTCTTCATTTTAAGACCTTTCTAAGAGGCAGAGCTGCTCACACAGCCACATTCAACCTGGGGAAGTGGTGAATTTCCTGTCATTCAGCACGTTCAGCAGGCAGAATGAACATCTGCCAATGACAGCGCTGTAAAGGGGACTCCAGCAATTGAAGGTGATGGGTAGGGAGATGATGGGGGTGATTCTAAAAATTGAAGGTTTTGGGGAGTGGGGAGGAGAGGTGTCAGAGCTAGATTCTTTCTGTCACTCAAACATGACTGAGCACTTCTCAGTAATGGCGCAGAGCCTGGTTAGGTGCAGGGGGCCAGAGATAGATCTTACGGACTGGGACAGAGCTGCAAACATGTGGTCTGGTGAGAGCCAGCACAGGCACGGCAGAGCTGTGACGATCTCTGTGGTGTCAAGAAAGGCTTCAAAGTCCAGGGGCACTTGAGCTAGTAGAGGAGGTTCGGGGGGAGGATGTGGTCCCTTGTGAACAGGGTAGGAAAGCACATTTCAAGCAGAAGGAGCTCTCTGGGCAGGGCTGCAAATGTATGGAAGAGCATGAGGCATTTGGAGTGCTACAACTGAGTTACTCTGGGCAAATCACTCTTCCTTCTTGTCTCAGTCTCCCTATTTATAAAATGGGGATAGCAGTGGTATCCTCTCAACCATGGGATGGTGAGGAGGGTGGGATGGTGAGGAGTAAATGAAGTGATGTGGATAATTTTTGTCATAGTTCCTATTGCAATCCCTTTGGGTGTTTTATCTAACTTGATTATTTAAATAATCCCATGATAGGGGCTCTGTTATTATTATTACCATTTTACAGATTTAAAAACTGCTTCCAAGGGGGTTGAACAGCTTGTCCAAGGTCATATAAACTGGTGAGAGGCAGTTTGAACTCTTTCCCAGCTCAGTCTAATTCCAGAGTCCTTACTCTTAACTCTTAAGCTACAGTCAGGGCTTTGCATGTAGCTAGTATTACACACTTGGTAACTATTATTGTCATGAGTGCTAAAGTGTCTCTCTCAGAGAGTTGAGGATTCTATTACTGACTGCTTCTGTAGCTGGTTGACGATCACCACTGCTAGTATCTCATGACCAGCAGTGACTATTTTTGGAAGGCCCTCACCATTTATGGTACATATAGATCAACCGTTATACCACTTGTTTCAATTTGTTGATTTTTAGAAATCAAGAATCAAGAGTGATTTCTAATTTCTTTAAAGGGCAAGTTGTTCCAAGTAAATGTGATGTGAGGGAGGAAGAACTGGGTTTGCTGTACTCCTCTGATGTCTGTGCAATGAACCCAAACGCAGGTCTCATGCCCCAGCATTGAGGGGGTGGCAGTGAAGTGGCAAATACAGGTGAGAGTGGCATCCTAAGTGCCGTGACTGCCCAGAGTGTTGTCTTTGAGGCTGCTGAGCAGGAACCCTGTCCATCGGTGGTGCCTGTGGTAATCATAGACCTCTAAAGGACAGGCAGCACTTCCCTCCCTCATTCATTCATTCAACAAATAGTCCTTGTTTATTGTTGTCTAATCACTAAATCATGTCCAACTCTTTGTGATCCCATGAACCACAGCCTGCCAGGTTCCTCTATTCATGGTGTCGGGGGAGCTTGAAATTTCCTTGGTTCTGTCTTGTCACAACAAAAATTTGAAGCGACAAACTGCCCAGTGTTACAGCCCCTTGTAATTTCCTCAGATGGACCAGCGTTACAGCTTTGTGTTAGAGCTCAGTTTTATTTCTAAAGCAAAGGAAAATACATCCTCAAGGCATGAGGGCGGGTCGACCCAAGAGGCACGAACAGAAGAGAAGCCCCCAGCCCAATTTTGGCTCCTCTTTTTATATGTTTTTTCTCCTGCCCTTTTAATATGTTTTTCTTCCTCCCTCTGGGCCTGCCCTATGTAAATTGGGCTAGCTAGGAATGCTGTTTGTTTTACCTGAGGTCCTCACTCGGTCCTGGACTTCCCTTTGTTCTATTTTTGTGGGCTTTTCCCTTGTCTTTTAGCCACTGCCATTCTGGACTCCTTTTTCCTATTCTAACTACCTAACAATGGGATTTCCTAGGCAAGAATATTGGAGTGGGTTGCCATTTCCTCCTCCAGGGGATCTTCCCGACCCAGGGATCAAACCCATGTCTCATTGAGTATCTCCCATCTGCCAGACATGCATCTGTGCGCCGAGGGTAGTAGTGAAGAACCAGCACTTACAGGGTTCACGTTTTTAGTAGAAGGAGACAAATGGTAATCCAATAATAATATGAATGCTTGCATAGTCACAAACCCCTCTCCCTCACCTCAGAGGAAACTTGTATGACTTGAAAACAAGGCTAGCTATCAGAGGCAATTTTTGGACTGTACCAGGAGGCTGCTAGGGAACCAGTGCTTTGCTAAATGGATAAGGGGAGCCCTGACTGTTTTTTGACAAAGAGCAGAATGGCACTTCTCACTTCTGTCCTGTCAATCACACCCAGGATCTGCTTGCCTGCCTCCTGGTCATGAAAAGCTCAGACACCCCCAGCCTAGATATTTGAATATGTAGAACTTTTAGTCACATTGATGTGTGTACAGGTAACATTTTGTTTCACTTTCTTTGTTATAATATTTTAAGCATTTTATTTCATGTTGCTACTTAAAATTCATACACCATTATGTATATATTTTATCTGATTGTAAGTACGATAGTTTAATTATTTCGCTATTGTTATAAGCTTAATTATTAATTTTAGATTTTTTTCACCATTATAAATCTCTTTGAAACTGAAATCTGTTTTTTCTTTTTGCACATGCAAATTGCTTCATAAAATTCATTCTTTGTCTCATGAATCTTCTTCCAATTCTCACCAAAGCTGTGTAAGGTAGGGAATTATCTTATATGTGAGGAAACAGAAATATACAACTTTTTCCCCTTGGAATTATTTATTCAATATTATTTCCTGGGAGTACAATAACTTGGTTCATAGTCATAAGCTCTTAATTCTTTGGTGTGATTACTTTCTAAAAAAGTTAAATTAATTTCTACTGCTCTCTTGAAATATACCAATTTCATTATAATCTGCCTGTCAATGAGTATTATCATTTTGAAAACTACTGGTTAAAGTTAATTTTATAAACTAGTATCTTAATGTCCCAGTTACCTCTTTTGGGTTTTTCTCAAGAGTAATCATAATTTCATATGTTCATTAATGGTATTTTCTGGTTTGTGATTTGTTTGCTCATGTTGATTGCCTGTTCATTTTTAAAGGCATTTACGGTGAAACTTTCATACACCTTGAGTCTTATTTTCCTTTTTATTACAATATTTTTATTGTATAGAAGTTGGAATTTTCATGCAACTAGTAAGTTATCCTTTGTTATTTTTCTACATTCCATCAGAAGGAAGAAAGCTAACAAGTATAGAGTTCTATTTTTAGCTTCTAAAACATATTTTTATAATTTTTTCTAACTCTAAGGGTAATGATGTACACTTTAGAAATTTTTTGATATACAGAAATTTATAAAAAATGAAAATGCTCATTACTTCTTATTCTACCTTCCAGGTATGTGTGTGTGTTGGTGTATATATTGGTGTAGTCTTTCCTCTTTCTCAGATTTGAATTTAAAATTTTTTTTCTGAATTTCAGTTAACATTATACTGATAAAACTTTCATATATCATATATCATTAAATATTCTTTGATAATAAATAACTTTTAAAAGGTCTGTTTAGAGTTCATTTTGGATGAGCTGAATCCTGTCTTCCCAAAACTGCTATTTATGCATGCACAAACCAGCGACCAGACAATTCTTTCTTCCCAGGCTGAGAATAGTGTATGGTGCTTGCTTCATCTTTCTGTCGTGTGCTTCTTAGTACTGGACTATTTCTAGGATTTCTGTGCTGTTTATGAACCCAGAACATTGCATCTGTAATTGACTTTTGTCTCTCTCTCTCTCTCTCTCTCTTTTTTTTTTTTTCTGAGCCCTTGGGGCTTCCTGGATTGAGCCATACCAGGGCCCACATTGGAGTTTAGCAGAGGTCCCTGACTATCTTTTTAATCTTTAACCTTGCTCCTCTTGAAAACTGGTGCTTAACTCTGTTTTACCCTCTTTATAGATGGTTTTTGATCATCCTGAGAAGAACGAGCCTTGGCCTCCAGACCCAGTAAAATAGACATCCATGGAGAACAGTGCTCGTTCCTGAGGGCCTGGAGGGCTTGCAGCCCAGGAGGATTAGCTAGAAGCAGGTAAGGAGCACCTGGAGGAGTGGGATGTGGAAGCAGCACAGGGGTCCACACTCTGTTTAGGAGAGGCACAGTGGAGTGCGCTGGCAAGAAGTCACAGGGGCTCAATGTCTGGCTACAGCTTTGCATTTTTCTTCATGTTTTTTATTTATTTATTTTCAGTCCCTAGTTTTGATAGGTGATTTGCCTACTTCTATAAACTATAAATATAAGATTTGAAGTTATTCTGTAATTTAATCTACCTTTTTAAAGCACCTACTCTGGCCAAGCCCTGCATGTGATACCCGGCATGTAGTGATATAGTGATATAGATGGGGAGCCCTCCTTTGGGATTTTCTTTCTGTTGGTTCAGTGTTGGCTTATTCTCTGTAGGTGATAATGTGAGTTGTTACTTGTTCTTCTAGAAGCCAGGTGGGGGTTGTTAGTGTTCAATGATAAGTCCAGTCAACTCAAGAATCCTTTATTGAATACCCACTGTGTTCCAGGTGTGAGGGGTCACTGGAATTTCAGAAATGAGCCAGGAGGAGTCTCCCTCTGACAGGGGGTCAGCATGAAAAGCAAACATTACTGGGACTTCTCTGGTGATCCAATGGCTAAGACTTCATGCTCCCAGTGCAGGGGGCAGGGGTTTGATTCCTGGTCTGGGAACTAAGATCCCACACGTTGTAGGGCATGGCCTAAAAAAGAAAATAAAAAACAAGCATTACTAAACATTAGAGACAAATAGCAGGGAGCAAGAAACAATAGGGGAGAGGAGGTGGCCTCCACAGGAGCCCAGAAACGGAAAGGCTGTTTGGTTGCCAGGCAAATGGACAAGGGGAGAGATTCCAGCAGTGCAAAGTTCTAGAGGAGTAAGAAGGCAATCAGAGAAATGATTGAGAAATTAAAAACTTGGACTATTTTCCCAAAGAATTTGGGGGAAAATATTTACTATTCCTTTCCTTCAGTTTGGGCTGTTTAGATGAAACTGCTTCAGTCCGTGTCTCTCTGTAGCAGCTTGAGAGATATGATTGACGCTCTAAGTCCCTCTGACCAGAGGGTCTAGCCAGTGATGGACTGGGAGCCTCAAAAGAGGATGGTGTTCAAGAGACCTGGGAGCCCTGACATGAGGTTTCAGATGAGTGCCCATGGCACTCATGACAGAGTACTGATCTTGAAGGCTGAGGTGCTCTTGAAGTTGTAAGATTGTATGGTTGAAGGTTTGGAGAAGTCTTCTTTCCCGGGAAACTCGACCTTTGAGGGCAGGGTTTGGCAGGAAGCCGAACACAAGCCCTTCTGAGCCTTGGCCCAGTGAGATAGTGAACCAGGTTCCACACCCCTGCCTCCTGTCTTATTTCACTTATACACATAAAAGTTAAGTCCAAACTCCATCATTACCAAATCACTCACGCAACTTTGAAAATTATTTATGCTTACAAAATCTTAGTTTCTTTAGTTATAAATGAAACTAATAATATTTGCTCTGCTTATCTCACAGGATTGTATTGGGTCTCATACATCCAATTGCTGGGTCACCTAAATGGTAAAATAGTGCCCAGTAGCAGTGTCAGTACTGATAGTGAGGGTGTTTATTTTGTGATTGTCCAGCAGTTTTCTTGTTAAAGACCCTGAATTCTGAGTCTTAAGTCAACACTGACTTTTCATTGTACTTTTCCACAATGCCTGTCCATTAGTGCAAAAACCATGGACTTTTAGTCAGACAGATCTGGGTTGGAATTCTCAGTTATAAGTATGCTCACCAAACTCAGGAGAAGAATAGAGGAAATAAGTACTGGCAAGGGTGTGGAGAACAGGAACCCTCATACACTGTTGGTGGGGGTGTAAATTTGTGTATCCACTGTGGAAAACAGTATGGAGTTAGCTTAAAAAATTAAAAATAGGACTACCGTATAGTCAAGGCAGTTCCACCCCTGGGTATTTGTCCTGGAAAACAAAAAACTAAGTCAAAAGATTTATGCATGCCAATGTTCATTGCAGAATTACCTATAATTTATAGTTGCCAAGACATGGAAGTATCCTCAGTGTCCATCAACAGATGACTGAATAAAGAGTATGTGATATATACATGTATATACACAAACACAATGGAATATTACTCAGCCATTAAAAAGAATAAAGCCATACCATAAAACCTTGCATTTTGTGATATGGATGGACCCAAGGAGTATTATGCTAAGTGAAATAAGTCAGAGAGAGACATACACACAAATACTGTATGTTTTCACTTACATGTGGAATCTACAAAAACAAAAAACAGAAACAGACTTATAGATACAGAAAACAAACTAATTGTTGCCAGAGAGAAGGGTGATAGGGGGAAGTGTGAAAGAGGTAAGGGGGGTTTGAGGTATAAATTACCAGTTATACTTCAGTGTGTTGGTGTGGTCTTGGCTGGCTGGCTAGAGTATCAGTTATAAATAAGTCACAGGGATGTAATGTACTGCATAGAGACTATTGTCAAAAATGTTATAATGGTACATAATCTATAAAAGTGTCAAATCACTGTTTTACACCTGTAACTAACATTATAAGTGAACTGTACTTCAGTTGCACATGATGAGGACCTGAAGTTCAGGTTGATGGATCAGGGCCAGTTTACCCTCCGCTGTTGTTTGCTGTCCCACATTGCCTCCACATGGCTCTCCTGCCGGCAGGGCCTGGGGGCTGTGCTAACCTGTGCCTTTATATTTATCTAGTTCAAAGTCCGTGAATGCCGTTCTCCTTTGGTGTTCCCAGGACCAGTGAATGAGACAGGGCAGAGATGATTACTTCACAGAAACTGGTGCACAGAGGTCAAGAGACTTGTCTAAGGCCACCAAGAGTGGGGCCACGAAGCCAGGTTCTGTGATACCCACTTCAGTATTCCTACCACTTTATCTCTGATATCCTTAGGAGCAGGCTTCCTGGAAGTGGACTATAGATCCGTTTCTTTTTTTTCTCTGAATTTTTAAAAATTATAATATGGTTGATTACAATGTTGTGTTAATTACTACTGTATAGATTCTTAATCAGTTAGCAAAATCCTGGGGGTAGTTGCTTTGACTTATCATAGTAAATAAACCTAATTACTTAGGGAATAAGTTAATGTTTTCCAGAAGATACAGACATTATTTGAATTCAAAGTTCTTCAGTTTTCCGTTCAGTTTGACAATAAATTCTGGGAAAGCAAAGTAGGTCTTTACTCAGATATAAAGGGGCCTATTCAGGCTCTATTTAATTTGTGAAGTCCATTTTCTAGAACTTTCAGCATCCTGAACATGATGCAGTGAAAGGGTCATGGGTTAGGAAAGCAAGTGCACTTGGATTTGAATCTCAATGCTACTATTTAAGCACTTCTGTGATCCTAAGCATTTCTCTTAATTTCTCAGAGCCTCAGGTGGTTAATCTATAAAAATGGAGATTATGGCACCATCATGGTTGGTGATGGTCAGGGCTTTTCTGCACAGCTCTGGAGATGCCCTTCATGTCAGGTTATTATTAACATGGTGCTCACTGATATTCTGTATCATGATGCCCCCTGGTTTATGATGAAATTAAATGAAATAACCTCCTATGTGCTTAATGCATTTTTGTTTTCATTTCCTTAACTGGTCACATATCTGCTATCTTATTAGGAGAGCCCATCTTCTCCTGTGAGGAGAGTTAATTTCCTGCCACATGCAGAACTCCATAAACCTGAATGTTCTATTGCAAAGCTAACCCTTGGCTTTCTTCTCGCACAGGAATCTAGCACCAGAGCCCTTAGAGAGATGCACCATGCACCTACCACACTGTTTATGGTGAGAGGTCTCTTCCTGGCAATTTTAAAAGGAGACCAGGCCTTTTTATGGAGTTTGGCTTCCTGTGCCAGACACGTCAGCCTGCTCTGCAGTTTTCTCCTAGTTTTTCAAGCATGTATGCCTTCCTTGAACTAATGGTGTGAGGCCCTAGGAACTGAATGTGTAAGTTGTGGTTCCCAGCCTCAGGAAGCTCAGAGAGCAATCAGGAAGCCAGACTGAGACTAAGATTCAGGGAGTACAAAGGTGTGGTGGGCAAGTCCATAGAGCACTCATGGCTCAGAGTGGAAGATGAGAGTGTCTGAGCATGACTTTCTACATTTCAAGCCCAAACTGAGGGTGATTTTTTCTTTTTTTTTTTGAGACTTGCTTAACATGGGAGATAGGCATGGGCTGGAATTCAGTCCTCGTCGCTCTAAAGCCATTGCTCAGCTCATCATCACTTTTGGCCGTTCTTTACATCACTTTCTGCCTTGTCTCTCTTTTTTTTAAGGCATATTTTCCTGCTCAGAACACCACGGTGTCCTCGAACGCGTCTTTCATTATGACTCGCACCAGCTTGAAGAAAAAATTCTTCAGCTGCTGTGTGCTCATCTTTCTCCTGTTTGCGATCATCTGTGTGTGGAAGGAAAAGAAGAAAGGGAATTTCTATGAGCTCCTTAAACTGCAGAACAAGGAATTCCAGCTGTTGCAGGGCCTGGAGAAACTGGCTATGATCTCTAGTTCCCAGCCTGTGTCCTCGAGCAGCACCCACCACCCCCAGAGGAGCAACCAGGCGCTCGGCGGTCCCAAGGCCAAGTTGGAGAGTACCTTCCAGGTGTGGGACAAGGACAGCTCCTCCAAAAACCTTATCCCCAGGCTGCAAACCATCCGGAAGAATTATCTGAGCATGAACAAGTACAAAGTGACGTACAAGGGGCCGGGGCCCGGGGTCAAGTTCAGCGCAGAGGCCCTGCTTTGCCACCTCCGGGACCACGTGAACATTTCGATGATAGAGACCACAGATTTTCCCTTCAACACCTCTGACTGGGAGGGCTACCTGCCTCAGGACGACATTAGAACCAAGGCAGGGCCATGGGGCAGGTGTGCTGTTGTCTCTTCAGCAGGATCTCTGAAGTCCTCCCGGCTGGGTCGAGAAATAGGTGGGTTCTGCCGTGTGGAGACTGTTATCTGAGTGGCCAGGGCTCATTTGGACCATCTGGGCACGTGGACAGGAGTGGGGGCTAGCAGTCCCAGTATGGCTCGTGGACTGGGGCAGCCGCCCCGTCGGGGTTCTCAGATGTGCTTCATGAGTCAGAGGCGGCCAGGGGGCAGTGGAGAGAACGGGGATCCAGTCTTCCATCAACCTTATTAATTTGAATAGCTCTATTTTGATCCATCTTAAGTTCTGGTGTCTTACAGAAAATTTTGTTTGAAAAGAAAGTTCCTTTGCTACCGAGAAGCAAAACACTGCATTAACATTTAAAAATATTTAAAACATAGATCTCTACTTTATCTTCAGATCCTAAAATTCTATCATTTACTGATTAATTAGCACCTAATTATCTCTTTTGGCCTCAATGACCTAACTTATTTTTAGTTTTTCTCTTTGAAAGGAATTAATTGGGGATTCTGGACCAACTTCAGGAGGTTCACAAATCCCTAAAATCATATGAAAAATATGTGCTGTTTATGTGTGTTTAACATGTGTATTTGTATAATTCAGCCTGCATTTTTCCAAAGAGAGAGTCCATAGCTTTCTGTTGTATCTCAAAGGGGTCTATGACCCCCAAAATGGTTAAAAATCACTGATGAGAATATATAAATTTGCTTTTCCTGAAATTTTTCATAGTTAATAAGGATAGACAAATTAGGGTTAACATATACACTATATGAAAGAGATAAACCAACAAGAACCTGCTGTATAACAGCGGGAACTATTCTCAATATTTTATAATAACCTATAAGGGAAAAGAATCTGAAAAAAAATATATATATATATATTTCGTGGGCTTCCCAGGAGGCGCTATTGGTAAAGAACCCGCCTGCCAGTACAGGAGGAATAAGAGACTGGGGTTTGATCCCTGGATTGGGAAGATTCCCTGGAGGAGGAAATGGCAACCTACTTCGGTATTTTTGCCTGGAGAATCCCTTGGACAGGGGACCCTGGTGGGCTATGGTCCACAGGGTCACACAGATTTGGATGTGACTAAGTGATGTAGCATGCATATATATGTATATGGTGTGTGTGTGTGTGTGTATATGATTCACTGTGCAATATACCTGAAGCTGATGCAACATTGTAAATCAGCTATACTTCAGAGGCTCAAGAGGGAGGGGATATATATATATATATATATAAAATTATGACTGATTTGTGCTGTTGCACGGCAGAGACCAACACAACACTATAAAGCAATTATCCTCTAATGAAAAAATAAAAAACTATACTTCAATAGAAATAAACTTAAAAAGGTAGAAAGTTTATCCAGATTTGTAAACATATATACAGCACAGAACTATGGATTTGCTTAACGTTCCTTAGTTTGATTGTCCTGAGAGAATGTGTTTTCCATGATTGTGAAATGAATTAGGCTAAAGAAAGCAAAGCACAGGAGGCCTAGCTCTTCTGTCAGGCCCTGAAAGGTACTGGAGCAGGTGAGGTAATACGTCTCCTTTTTTATTTCCTTCATATGACTGCCAGGAAAAATGGTCTAAAACTGAGCACAGGCTCTCAAAAGAAGTAAAGTAGACCCAAATTAGATTCTCTAGAGCAGAAAGAAGTGATGAGATCATAATTTATACTTCCCCAAATGGGCAGCACTTAGGAATAAAAGCTGCCAAGATAACCAACCCCACCCCAACTTTTGCTTTTGCTTTTTTTGGTTTCTTTTGGATTTCCTTTTCTAGAAGCTAAATGTAATTGGTTTTTATTTCATCCCTAATGGAACTAGATTTCTTTCTTCCTTCCCCAGTTTTTCTCTCTAATGGTAATGTTTAGAATATTCCAGGTGTTAGCTGATCCTCTTCTTCAAGTCACCATTGCCTGCCTGGCTGGAATTGTGTTGAAGTTTCAGGTAGAACCTAATACTTCCATGAATTGGAACTATAATTATTTTTATGTACTTCATAAAACATTGGAGGGGTTTAACTAAACTTTAAAATAATCTTTTTCTATAGATTGCAGTTATCATTTCAACTATGTGATTCCATGGAAGGACTTAGATCCTGAGATCTAACAAAAATCGTGTCCTAGACTTCAAATGTTCTGCCTTTTATTGGATATTTCCTTTGGGCATTTAGTCTAACAAATACTTAAAGAAATTAATTCATGTATTCTTTTATTCTTGCGGATTCATCAACACTACCAAATAGGAACTTAGAATACAAAGAGGAAAGCAAGAGGAAAGGCCTTATGTTAAAGGCCTCTGAGCTTGCCAGGCCCACAGCCTTCCCATCACACCTGGAATTTGTCCAGCTTATTTCCAACTGTTGAACGTATCAGATAGTTTCAAATTGTTTGCTCTTAAAAATAGTACTGCTAATGAGTTTTTTGTGAAGATAAATTAAGTGACTACTACTGCCCTCCAAAGGGGAAATACCCTTAGGAGTGGGGCTAGAAGACCAAAGTAACATGCTTTAGGGATCTTTTTCTGGTGCATTACCAAACTGCTTATCAGAGGATCTGTAACAAACTGTTGTGTCTCTTGCAGTCCCACAAACCAGCCAACGGTGGGCATAGTCACTTTTAATTGTTTTTGATACATATACATGTAAAGTATCTTAGATTTGTTTGAATATTCATTTCAAGCAGTAGCACACTTAACAAATATTATAACTAATAGGAGTAACACGTATGGCGTACCTGCTGTGTGAGTGACAAGCCTTGCTCTTTTAATCCTCCCAGTAATCCCACGAGGTAGGTACAATTATTGTCCTCATTTTACTGATGATAACACATTTACTAAGTGTTAACGCTCAGCTTATACAGCTGGTTGATAGTAGATTGGGACTTGAAACTGGGGTGTTTGACTCCAAGGCCCCCACACTTAGCCTGACCTCTTCTTTTGTGCCCCATGGTGATTGTAATTTTAAAATAATGAATGAATCCCTTGTCAGGTTAAAATAATCACTTCATATTCTTCCTGATTTTCTCTCCTAGAAGAGAGGAGAAGAACATTCTGAGACAAAAGTAAGAAGCAAAGGCTGCCTGGAAAAAAAAAGGGCAGAGCATGTTTAAGCATCACAAATAACCCTGTTTGGCTGGGAGGTAGGGTCTCACAGGGTGAAGAGGGCTGAGAAATGAGGTCGGAAGGGTAGTCAGGGTTCAGTTCTTAGAGGAAGTTGACCGTCATAATAAGGACGTAGAATTTGGTTCTTTAAGCCATGGAGAGGCCTAGAAGATTTGAAGCAAGCAAGTGATGGGATCATGTGTGTTTCAGAGAGGTTTCATATGTCTCTGAGTCTCCTTGTCTTGGGATTGCAATCTAATCTCTCTGCTGTTAGGGGCTATTGCCACATCCAGTGAGAAGTGCCAGGCCTGTTGAGGAGTGGTAGTGGTGGCAGGAAGAGAAGGTTTGACTTGAGAGGCATGGTGAGGTAGAAGAGACAGAACTTGGTTCTAATTAGGCATGACCTTGAGTGAGTGGTAGAAGCCAGGGTCTCTGGCCTAGGAGCAGGCTCTATCATATCACCAGGAAGCATTCTTCTGGAGGAAGATAGGTTCCACTTTGGATGTTCTAAGTCTGAAGTGTTTGTGGGTATCTATGCAGTTGGGTATTTGCTTGCAGGGAAGTGTAAGGGTGGGAGATTAAGAGTCATTTGTTTCAAGGTGATAGTTGTAATCCAGAAAAGAAGACTGATGAGAAAACCTAAAGAAAAGTTTACATTTGAAGGGCAAGGAAATAACAGGGACAAGCCAAAAAAAAAAAAAAAAAAAAAAGGAATAAAGAAAAATTCAGAAGGATCAGTAGGAAGGGCTGAAGTGAAGCAGATGTATCGCATGATGGAAGGCAAAAGTGGGTGGAGTTTGGGCACATTTTGGGGCAGGTGGAGTTCCTGGGCAAAGTGATGACTGGGAAGAGACCTTTGGATATTGGGTAGCTCAGACAGCATGATTATTTATATCAGGGTTCAGCAAACTTTCCCTATAAAGGGCCAGATGGCAAATATTTTTGAAGACACACAGTGTCTCTTAAAATGACTGTGCTATTTTAGTGCAAAATCAACCACATGCATGCATACATGCTTATTTGCTCAGTCATGTCTGATTCTTTGTGACCCTGTAGACTGTAGATGGCCAGGCTCCTCTATCCATGGGATTCTCCAGGCAAGAATACTGGAGTGTGTTGCCATTCCCTTCTCCAGGGAATCTTCCTGACCCAGGGATCGAACCCATGTCTCCTACATTGCAGGTGGATTCTTTACCATCTGAAAATCAACCACAGACAGTAATAAATGAAGCAAAGATGAGACAGGTCAGATTTGTGCTGTGGGCCATAGTTTGCCAATCCCGATCTGTATCATATCTAGTTTTCCTAGTCAGAATCAGAATGTGGTCTTCCATACATGGTTATATGATTCATTAAGCTCATTGGAAAATATAAAAAAATATTTGGTCCAAGTAGTGATAAAATTTCTTTCACCATAACTTCTAGCTATTTGGAGTTATTATACCTGGACACAGTAGATTTTGATATATTTATGAATTTACTGACAAACTGATTCTGTTGAATTTTCTAAGTATATAGTATGTCACATGCATATCATGGTGTACTTCTTCCTTTTCTAATTTGCATCTTTTTCTGTGTTCTAATTCTAAGTTAAAAAGAAGTGGATCCCCTTGTTTTCTACAGCCTTCCTCCTTCAAGACTTATTTGCTGGGAGCCCAGTAACTGTGGATTTCTCCGGGTGATTTCCTGAAGACCTATTTGAGACTGAAAGTTTTTAGGACAGTTTGGCAAATAAGAATCTAATCCCTTTTTTTATGAGCTTAAATTTAGTGGTCTGTTTTAAAGTTTTCTTCTTTGATTTTGTTTTTTTAATCTTAGAATAAAATTCAAACTTCATACCTTCATACCACAGCCTGCATGATTTGCTTTCTTCCAGCCTCTTCCACTGCATCTTTTATTTTTTTCTTTCCCTCACTTACTTGTTTCCAGTTAAGTCCTTACCCTCCTTAGGGTCTTGATACTGCTTTGTCCTCTGGCTGGAATTTACTTTCCTGGACCCTTCCCATATATATGTATATATTTTTCAGATTCTTTTCCATTATAGGTTACTATTTTGTGCCACAGTACTAATCACAATCTGTAGTTATCTTGAATATAGGTTGTTGTGCTTATTCATTGTCTTTCTCTTTACAGTGACTTTCAAGGTCTCTAAAGGCAAGGACCTTGATTTCTTGCTCACAACCATTGTCTCTAGTGCCAGGCAGAGCGTAGGTGCTTAATCAGTATTTATTGAAAGAACAAAAACATTTTCCCTTTTCATGGTCAGCCAAGGACCTATCCCAAGTCTCCTGTGCTGGATGTTCTCTATCTGCCGCTCCAAATCCACTCTCCACCCTTTCCTGGGAAGTAGAAATATAGACTGTGTCACCTGGGCGTTCTTGCCCTTTTGGCTTTCATTTGGAACTAGACAGTGGAAGCGGGCTTCCTAGGTGGTGCTAGTGATAAAGAATCTGCCTGCTAAGCAGGAGATACAAGAGATGCGGGTTCAGTCCCTGGGTTGGGAAGATCCCCTGGAGAAGAGCATGACAACACACTCCAGTATTCTTGACTGGGAAATCCCATGGACAGAGGAGCGTCATGGCTATAATAGTCCAAGGGGCTGCAGAGAGTTGGACACAACTGAATGACTAAGCATACAGATAGTGGAAGCACTGGCATAAATCTGAGACTAGGAAGGAGAGTGAGGCGGAGTATCTGTCTCCTCTCCCCAACCCCCTCCCCGTCCCATCTCTCCTCTTAGAGCGAGTGCAGACTGCTTCTCTTCCTTGACTAAAAGTTTCAGTCCCTTCCAGGTTCTCTGAGTCCTGCTTGCTTCCTTTTCCTTCCAGGCCTGGAGGTCAGAGGAGAGGAGGAAAGAGAGGTTGTGGTAATGATTCCCTCTGAGGTTCCCACCAGGTGGCCTCCTGCTGCCTTCAGTGTAGAGGTGGGGTTCCCTGCCATATCCAACCCCGGGGTATGGTCCCATTCCTTGTTTGATTTCTATCTCATTAAACTCCACCCACAACTCTGTAAATGGTCCTTTTATTTGATTCTCAATGACTGCAATTGAGCTTGCCATTCTTATCTACTGGGACTCTCAGATTAATGATTTATTCACCTGTGAAATGGGAAAGTTGACTGAAGTTTCTAATGCATCAGCATTTCTAGCATGGTTACTGCTGGTCACTTTTGAAATCAGTCACATCTTTCAGCAAAACTGATTGCAATCTGAGTTGTGTAAAGATAAATTTACTGTTCCATTTGTGGTTCTCTGTGCCTATCCTGTTATTTGATAAATGTCTAGACTATGAACATCTTATGTAACTTTTTAAAAAATTCATTTTTAATTGGAGAATAATTGCTTTACAATGTTGTATTGGTTTCTGCTGTAAAAGAATGTGAATCAGTTTTTTTATACATATATCTCCTTCCTCTTGTGCTTCCGTCCCATCCCCAACCCCCATCCCACCCATCTAGATTGTTATAGAGCACTGGGCTGAATTCCTTGTCTTATACAGCTAGCTATCTATTTTACACATAATTGTGTGTGTGTGTATATATATATATATATATACACACACATATGTATATATATATGTATATGCCAATGTAACTTTTAAACCATTTTGATAAAATTTTTTCCCTAGGATTGAGGATAGGGTTGCTTTTGTGAAAGAGATATCTAGATTGCTGAGGTGTAGGGATACAAAAAGAGGGAGGCTTTCATCCCTTAATTCTGTGGATATTCTCCTTTAGACCCTCTTACATTGAGCCAAAATCCACTCCTACCCTTCTCCTGATGCCACCTTTGTGCATGAAGAACCATCCAAAATCAACCCGTCACAGAAAGAAACTGAACAGAGGTTTGGGATGACCTCTAAATCCTGTGCAGATTTCAGTGGTGAACTGAAGCTTGTTTGATCACGTAACCTTGAAAGGAGCTCTCATAGGATCAGAGAGGCTCCAGATTCAAATGGATCTTAGACATCATCAGTTCCTTCCCCCATCAGATTGGTCATTGTGGGTAGAGAATCTTTTCCAAGTCTTCCAAACACTGCTTGAACAGCTACAAGGACAGCGAATGAGAGCCGGGGAGTGAGTAGATTTTTAAAAAGATGGTTTGCTTGATCTTGGCTGGATTTAAGTTTTTGTTCCTGACAAAGAGCCTTTTTTTAAAAATAGAAAACGTGGGGTTTAGTTTATCTCTGTGACTTCTCGTTCCACCTCTTCCAGCACCCAGGTTTGTGACCCCTCCAGGGCCTTGGATTCCTAGGAACACTTAGGGAGCTGTCTCACATGTCACAGTGCACTGCTGTGCTCTGCCCAGCCGGCTTTTCAGAGTGCCATGGGGATACTCTGCACTTGTGGGTTAAGCCAAGCTTATGGTAGGATCTTTGATTTTCTGATAAGGATAGAAGTATGACCTACGGGTAATACCAAGAGAATGTCTGGTTTGCTCCTTTGGTAACTGGAATAGTGATTCACTGGGTGTAATGCACTGGCCCTGTCCACGTGGCCCCTGTGCATCGTTGAATGGGTTTCAGGAACACCAACGTACGGACCTCTTTAGCTTTCGCAGTGGCTGGGCAGACAGCTGGTGAGCTCTGTCTGTGAACCTGACCTGACTGTGCCATACAAATATGGTCACTGTCCCCTGTGTATCATGAGGACATAAAGATCAGGAAGTATTATTCCCTTGCCCTCCTCTTCCTTCTGCCCTCCCTCCCTCCAGACCTTCTCTCTCTTCGCATATTGCTGATGCTCACACTGTCATCACTGCTGATGTGTCGTTTCCTTGTGGTTTCTAGATGATCACGATGCAGTCCTGAGGTTTAATGGGGCACCCACAGTCAAATTCCAACAAGACGTGGGCACGAAAACCACCATCCGTCTGGTAAACTCTCAGGTAAAACTTCTTCTGTGCAGAAATGCATCCTTCCACAAACATGGGTGGTGCTGAGTAGAGTGCCGCCATCAGTACAGAGATTCTGCAGGTAGCCTGTCTGCCATCGAAACCAGCACTGCCTCTTGTGAGCTAAAGAATCGTGCATATGTTACTGCTGCCTCTCTGAAGAGGGGAGAATGATCGTGCCTCCACAGGGTTGTTGTGAGGAAGGAGTGAGAAGATCCACACGAAGCACGCAGTGGCGGGCACTTATGTGTCAATGTTATCTACTCTGATATTTACGTGTGCAGAACTGAGGTGGCTCTGGAGGGTACATTGGTGAGTGAATCAGACTCAGCCCTGCTCTCATGTAACTTACAGATACAGTCCAGCAGTCATACAGACGAATATAAAGTTACGACAGACATCTACAAGGAAGAGGGTCAAGGTGCCACCAGAACCCAGAAAGGGGAGTTGTCCCTAGACAGGGGAGTCTGGAGGAGCAAGGAGGTGTCTTCACTGTGCAGGAGGAATAAGGGGTCATGGTGAGAAGTGTGGGAAGAGGCAGTGGCCTGGGGAACGTCCTTTGTGAAAGGGGACAGGGCGGCACCAGGACCCAGAAAGAGGTGAGAGTCTCGGGGGGTGTGGTGGGGGACATGTAAAGGGGGACGAGGCTGAAGATAAGAAGGAGCTTGGCCACGGTGCTTGTCTTCTTCTTTGATGTATGCCCACACTTGCATTTTGTAAACATCCCTGGCTTCCAGTGATCACTGCAGTGGATGCAATGGGTCCAGTGGGTCCAGTGGATGGTGAAACACATTTAAAGGCTCTTGCAGCCATGTGGACTAGAAATGCTGGCAGTTGTACCAGAGTGGACATGCAAGTGACTGTGAGGGATGATGGATTTGAGAGCTATTCCATGGGTGCAGATGACAGGCTCTGTGTGGGGCTGAGTGTGAGAGGTGAAGGGAGGAGGCCCCAGATGCACCTGGGCTTCTGGCTTGTGTAACTGGCCAGCTAGAGTCTCTGAGACTGGGAAGAGTACTTGGAGATGTTTTGGGTTGTGAGGGGCTTGGTCAGAGAGGGGGGCAGAGATTAAAAAATATATATCTTCTGGATATGATTGATCTGAGCTGCCTTTTATGTATCTGTTAAGAGAGGTCAAGTTGTGCACATGAGATTGGAGGTCAGTGGGAAGGTTTGGACTGCAGATGAGGATTTCCAAACCATCTCTTTCTATGTGGCAACAAACAGTGGGACCAAGTGAGAGCATTGGAGAGAGTGTAAAGAGAAGAAAAGTCCATGCAGGAGCTTTGGGCAATGAGAGCAGTAAGAAAGAGGTCAGCGCCATTAGATTCTGCTTAAAGGCCAATTTAGATGAAGAGTGAAGAGCATCATTCTCTCCTTAGCAAAATGGAGGCCACTGTTGGCCTCAGCAGTAGCTAGGTGATGAAGGGAAAGTGATAAAACTGGAAGCCAGACTGGAGTATGAGGAGAAGTGAGATGGGTGGAGGATGGCAAATATGGAGGGTTCCTTTAAAAATTCTGGTTCTGCTGGGGGAGAACGTGAGGGTGGGATGTTTTGAAAGAACAGCATGTATATTATCTATGGTGAAACGGACCACCAGCCCAGGTGGGATACATGAGTCAGGTGCTCGGGCCTGGTGCACTGGGAGGACCCTGAGGAGTCGGGTGGGGAGGGAGGTGGGAGGGGGGATCGGGATGGGGAATACATGTAACTATATGGCTGATTCATGTCAATGTATGACAAAACCCACTGAAATGTTGTAAAGTGATTGGCCTCCAACTAATAAAATAATATTAAAAAATAAAATAAAATAAAAAAAAAAAATAAAAATAAGTGTATACTTACTTCTAAAAAAGAAGAGTATACCCACTTTTAAAAATAATAAAAATATATCAATGCTAATTTTACTTGAAAGTAACAGAAGTTAAAACGAAACTGAAGCAATTTTAAACCTTAAACAATTGCTTCTTCACTCAAAAAATATTAATTATAAAACATCCATGTTTAAGAAAAATTATAAAAAACCATAGAGATTAATATTACTTTAAAACTACTTTAAATTTTAGACTATATTGACTGAACTGTCTCTATGAAAGATAAAGAGATTAATAATTTCCATTTCCCTTTCACCCACCTCCCAATATTTGTTTTACTTTGCTACGGTGTATAATTTTCACATCCTGTTACCACAGTTTCTAAATCTGAGACTTATATATAAATGTTTTTAATATTCAAAAAAAAAAAAAAAATTCTGGTTCTGAAGGGCAGAGAGAAATAGAGCAATAGTCGTAGAGAGAGTTGAGGGTTCCAGGGCTCGTTTTTGTTCTTTTCATGTTTTACATTAGAGAGAATTGAGCATGTTTAAAAATCAGTGGAAAGACAGTCACAAAAGGACAAATACTGTATGCTTCCACAAACATGTGGTCCCTGGAGTAGTCAAACTCATAGAGACAGGAAGTAGAATAGTGGCTGCCAGGGCCTGGCAGGAAAGAGGAATTTTTGTTTAATGGATATAGAGTTCCAGTTTGGGAAGATGAAAAAATTCTAGAGATGGGTGGTGGTACAAACCCAGGTTGTGCAACAGTGTGAATGCACTTAATGCCACTGAGCTGCACACTCAGAAATGCTCAGAAGAGTCTGTCTTCAGTTCAGTTCAGTTATTCAGTCATGTCAGACTTTTTGTGACTCCATGAACTGTAGCACGCCAGGCTTCCCTGTCCATCACCAACTCCCAGAGCTTGCTCAAACACATGTCCATCGAGTTAGTGATGCCATCCAATCATCTCATCCTTTGTCATCCCCTTCTCCTCCTGCCTTCAATCTTTCCCAGCATCAGGGTCTTTTCCAATGAATCAGTTCTTTGCATCAGGTGGCCAAAGTATTGGAACCTTAGCTTCAGCATCAGTTCTTCCAATGAATATTCACGGTTGATTTCCTTTAGGATTGACTGACTTGATCTTGCAGTCCAAGTTTCTCTCAAGAGTCTTCTCCAACACCAGGGTTCAAAAGCATCAATTCTTTGGCACTAAGCATTCTTTATGGTCCAATTCTCATATCCATACATGACTACTAGATAAACCATAGCTTTAACTATATGGACCTTTGTTGGAAAAGTAATATCTCTGCTTTTTAATATGCTGTCTAGGTTGCTCACAGCTTTTCTTCTTGTGTTACATATATTTTATAACATACATACAAATTTAAGTCAGTGAGGAAAAAAAACAGTTGATCCAGAAATTGAATATACTAAAAAGAGGTGACAGTGAAGTCAATGGGAGGAGTGATTGGTCCAAAACCTAGTGGAGGATTAACCCCAGCAGGAGCAGGTCAGAAAGGAAGAAGGACTGTGGAGGGGGAGTAGCTGGAGGTAGTCTGTAGTGGAAGGCTGAAGGGGCTTCTGTTTTCTCTGCAAAGTTAGGATACAGAGAAAAGGAGGCATTTTGTAGGGAGGTGAGGGGAAGAGAGGTTTTAGTAGAGGAGGTTTGATATTGTCAATGAGGATGGAGTAAACCAGAGGAATGGAGCAGGATCTCTAGATATGCTGACCACTTTGAGGTTGGGAGTGTGAATTCAGAGAGAAATTCAGTTGTGTTTTCCCATAGGTGGTATGACCCACAGGTCAGCAGGCAGTTGCATGTGAGGAAGCATGGAGGAGGCCTGAAAATTCTCTTGGATTTGGAAGGTGACCCCATTCTCGGGCATCTCTTCTAGGTGTTGGAAAGTCACTCAGCTGTGTCCGACTCTTTGTAACCTCATGGACTATAGAGTCCATGGAATTCTCCAGGCCAGAATACTGGAGTGGTTAGCCATTCCCTTCTCTAGGGAATCTTCCCAACCCAGGGATCAAACCTAGGTCTCCCACACTGCAGGTGGATTCTTTACCATCTGAGCCACCAGGGAAGTCCTCTAGGTGTTTAGTGATGAATTAAACCTCAATCCTCAAAGATTCTGAAATTTTAATTTCTAGCAATTGCTCTTCTGGGTATATATGCAAAGAAAACCAAAACAATGCTGTGAGATGATACATGCATCCCAATGTTCACTGCAGCACTATTTACAATAGCCAAGACATGGAAGCAACCTAAATGTCCATTGACAGAGACATGAATTAAGAAGATATGGTATATATACAATTGAATAGTCAGCTCAGTTCAGTTGCTTAGTCGTGTCCAACTTTTTGAGACCCATGAATTGCGGTACACCAGGCCTCCCTGTCCATCACAAACTCCCGGAGTTTACTCAGACTCATGCCTATCGAGTCGGTGATGCCATCCAGCCATCTCATCCTCTGTTGTCCCCTTCTCCTCCTGCTCCCAATCCCTCCCAGCATCAGGGTCTTTTCCAATGAGTCAACTCTTTGCATGAGGTGGCCAAAGTATTGGAGTTTCAGCTTCAGCATCAGTCCTTACAGTTGAATATTACACAGCCGTAAAAAAGAATGAGAATTTTGCCATTTGCAACAACATGGATGGACTTGGAGGATATTATGCTAAGTGAAATAAGTCACACAGAGAAAGACAAATACTGTATGATGTCACTTATATGTGGAATCTAAAAAATAAAACAAGTTATATAACAACAACAACAACAAAACAGACTCACAATATGGAGAGGTAGTGGTTACCAGTGGGGAGAGGGAAGTGGGACAGGGGATTAAGAGGTAGAAACTACTAGGTACAGAATAAAAAGCTGCAAGGATATATTGTATAGTGCAGGGAATATAGTCACTATTTTATAGTAACTTTAAACATAGTTGCTATGCTGGGATCGAAACAGTATATAATATTGTTTATCAACTATACCTCAATAAAAGCAAATAAATAAAGTCAAGGTAAGTTTGCCTGGGAATTACAAGATAGACCTTGATCAGGTTTCTCCCTCAGTACTTCCTGCGTGAGTGACTTGAGCAAGTTGCTTTATCTTTCTGAGCCTCAGTTCCCGTATTTGTAACAGCGAATAAGAAAAGTTACCTTTCAGGGCCTTTGTAGAATCCAGTGAGACTGCTTAGAGTGGAGCAGGTCACTCGGAGGCCTGCATGCTGCAGTGAGGACTCAAAAAAGGGTGGCTGTGGTCACTAATGCAGAGTAAAGCCCTGCCCATGTCTGTTGGGCAATCACCGTGTCCTCTCATTTCTTAGGCGAGTGGCTTTCTTAGCTCCTAGTAGGGATGCCAGACAGCTTGGGGTTGCTTCAGAGGTGCCCAGCAGAAGGGAGAAAGTTAAAGGATAATTTTCAGGAAAAAGTAAACTCATGACTCTCATAGAGACAGTGTCTATTTTATTCATATGAGGAGGGAACCAGGCACATGTTATAACTGCTTCAGAGAAAAAGTCAAAACAGTATCAAAATTTGAATAAAAGGAAAAAAAAAACAAACCCTCTTTTTTTTTTTTTTTTTTTCTTTTTCTTTTTTCTCATGAGGTAGGCAGGAAGAAGAGTGAATCTAACTGAAATTCTACTGGGCAAGTTTGAATAAGCATGTCTGTAGTTTGCTACAACTTACTAAGAGCTGTAAGACAGCTCCTCTGTGGTCAGAATCTGATAAAGAAAAAGGGTCTGCTGCAGACCATGCATAGTTTTCCTCTGAGGTACAGCATTTGTCCTGCACTTCTGGATTGCTGTGCTCCCTCTGCCAGGGCTGAGAAGGGGGTGGCTGACTTCCCAGTGTGCCCTGACCACTCTTAACAGAAGCCTTTCCCATCCTCCTCAGACACGCTGACCCTACTTCCTGTCCTGCTGTAAGTGGCTCTGAACATCCAGGCTGTTCCTTTAGCCCTGGTCACAGGTAGCTGCGTGACCTCACTCCTTGTGATACTGACACGTGACTGATGCCCTTCTGTTATCGTCCTTTCTCATCTTGCTTTCCTAGGAAGCTGGCAGTCAGTCTCCTTTACCTTTTGTCCGGGTTGGTTATCCCAGCTGTTTCATGCCTGCTGCTGAGCAGACTGAGTCCCCACGTCACACGCAGACAGCACCTGGCACCCCGCAGTTCCTGAGGGCATAGCTGTGAGCTGTGGGCTTGGTAAATTATGCCTTTGAGCAGCTCATTCTCTTCCCAGAGGGAGAGCTCCTCCAGATGGCAGCTGGGCCCAGGTTTGTTTGTTCAGCACCCAGCCTCCTCCCCTGCAGAGGACAGCCTTTTGTGCCTCTGGCCTGTGACAAGGCCATGGAAGACAAAGAGATGGTTCCTTACTGAGAAGACGGCTTTTTGTAAGAGAATGGTGTCACACTGTGAAGTTTCAATAGATCCATTTGGGCAAGTATTTGCCAGGTATTGCTATGAGGTTCACCAGGAAAGCCAGAGATAGCTAAATGTGAGTCTTTAAATAAATTCAATTGTGACTCTAAGTGTAAAGGTTTTGTGAGGCTGGGCTGAGCCCCTGCTGGGCCCAGTGACTTCCTTAGAGACACCTGTAGAGGTCAGGGAAGAGAAAAGCATGCACAGTGGGACATATGCTGCTGGACTTCACCCAGGGCGTTTCCAGATCACTTATCTTGAGATGAGGTAGTGCCCCTTACAAACACTTCCATTGTCTAAGGGCCATATTCATCTCATCATATTTGATCTTCATGATAATCCTATGAGGTGTGGTCACCAAACACCATCTTACATGAGGACACTAGCTTCAAAGAGTCGAAGTGAGCTGCTCAGGTTGGGTAGGAAATGAGCAGTAGAGGTGGATTGGATCTAGGTTTGTTTGCTGGTGGTATTTTAACTTCCCTAAACTTTCTTTTAAGCTCTTCTAGGTCGTTGGTATTTTTTACAGCCAGAGAAGGAGATCGACTTGATGATATTGGACTCAGGGTACCTTCTTACTCCAAACCTCTGGGTCATAAGCGGTTTTCAACATGTCAGAGCTGCCCTTGGTCTTCTTTTCCTTGTGTAGCCCGTCTGTTGTGGTGTGTGGTCAGCTACCCCGATTCCATTCAGTCAAGTAAGTTCCCACAAGATCCTGCCTAGTGTGAGGGAAGAGCGGAAGAAAACAGTAGTCATAAGGACTTCCCTTTGGATGAAGAGAAAAGGACATCCCACGCCCAACATGTTGTTATTGTTCAGTTGCTAAGTCATGTCCAACTCTTTGTGATCCCATGGACTGCAGCATGCCAGGCTTCCCTGTCCTTCAATATCTCTCAGAATTTGCTCAAACTCATGTCCATTGAGTCAGTGATGCCATCCAACTATCTCATCCTCTGTCACCCCCTTCTCCTCCTGCCCTCAATATTTCCCAGCATCAGCGTCTTTTCCAGTGAGTCGGTTCTTCACATCAAAGGGGCCAAAGCATTAGAGATTCAGCTTCAGCATCAGTCCTTCTAGTGAATATTCAGGGTTGATTTCCTTTAGGATTGACTGGTTTCATCCGTGCCATCCAAGGGACTCTCGAGAGTCTTCTCCAACACACATGCACAAGGCCAGTAAAGGTGAAGTGCAAAAACAAGAGTATATTCTTCTTCTATGAGTCTATTTTTAGATACCTCATATAAATGGAATCATGCAGTTTTATTTCCCTCAGTATAATGTCCTCCAGGTTCATCCATATTGTCATATTTGGTACAATTTCCTTTTTTTCTGAAGCTAATATTCTATAGAAACAGACTGTTAAGTGGTGGTTTCCAGGGGCTGAGGTGAGGGGTAGATGGGGAATTGCTATTCAGTGGGTATAAAGTTTCAATTGTGCAAGATTAAAAAGTTTTAGAGATCTGCTCTACATTGTGTCTATAGTTAATAATACTGTATTTTGCACTTAACAGTTTGTTAAGAGGGTAGATCTCATTTTGTGTTCTTACTGCAATGAAAAACCGAGGGGGGTACTCCAGTGTGGGGCTGCTAGTTTAGACAAGGCAAATCTTTGGCATGGAGTTCTTTCTGTGTGGGTATTACTGAACTGAGAAGGGGACATTCAAAACCTGTATTTAATTTGTGGAAAATAGTTATGTTTAAAATAACCTCTATCTGACCTCACACCCCATTTCAGCTCAGTTACCACCTACAACTAGTACTTACACCTCACTCAACCTTAAAAAGTTTTTGTCTACACTTTGAGGTCATTTGCTAGGAATGTTTCATCTATGTTCATGAGGGATGTGAGTTTGTAACTTTCCTTTCTTATAACATCTGTCGGTGTTTTTGATATCAGAGTAATGCTTGCCATTGTAGAGTGAGTCGGGAATTGTTCCTCCAAAATTTTTCTGGAAGGGTTTCTGTAGAATTAGTGTTACTGTTTTCTTGACTGTTTGGTAGAATTCACCAGTAAAGTCATCTGGGCCTAGAATTTACCTTGTGGGAAAGTTTTTAGCTACAAATTCAGTTTCTTTAACAGACACATAATAGATAGTTATTCATGTTACTTGTTTCTTCTTGACTTCTTGAGTTTTGGTAGTCTATATCTTTCAAGAAATTTGTTCTTTTCTTCTAAGTTATGGACTTTTTTTTAGCATAAAGTTGTTCATAATATTCCCTCATTATCCTTCTAAGATCTGTGGAATCAGATGTGATGTCTGAGGTGATACGACATCCTTCAAGGTGAGTCAAATAGTATTGGAAATCCTAGAGCTAAAAATGACTTTGGTGATCAACTAGCCATTCATTCATTCCAGAATGAGTTACTGATCACCTGCTCCATGCCAGACTTTGTGAACAAAGATAGAACTCAGCCGCCAAGAACAGCAGAACAGAAACAGACATGCTCCCAGCCCTTGCGAAGCCCAGCGTCTTGCTTCATCACTTCATTTTACAAATGGGATAACTGAGGCCTAAGAAGAGAAGGTGCCCGGTACGGGTGCACACAGGGCAATGGCAGCCCATGTAGACTGAAGCCTTCCTAACACTTGGCCCAGGACTCTTTCCTGGTTCTCTGATGACACCTTCCAAGTCCATGTTTTCTCACTCCCATCATCTTATTTATCCAACTCATTTATTACCTAGCTCTCCCATTAGGAGAGGAGGCATTTTGGTCTGTTTTGTTCACAGATGCCTAGTGCCTGACTGCCAGAATAGTGCCTATTACATATCTACATTACATAGTAGATGTGTAGAAATATCTGTCTAGTGAAATATAGTCCAGGGAACCTTCTGATTCAATGGATTGCCTCCAAACTTCCTCCATTTTTTTTTTTTTTTGAACTTTTTATTTGGAAAAACTTGAAAACTTCTAGAGAAGTTGCAATAATATGATGAATACAAAGAATGCCTATATACCATTTATCTAGATTCACTTATTATTATTTTTTCATTTAATCCCATTGCTGTATCATATGCCCTATTTATCTTTCATATCTTTTTTTTTTTTCATTTGAGAGTGCTAGTGGTAAAGAATCCACCTGCCAATGCAGGAGACATGAGATGCATCCCTGGATGCATGAGACATGAGATTGATCCCTGGGTTGGAAAGATCCCCTGGAGAATGTAATGACAACCCACCCCAGTATGCTTGCTTGGAAAATGCCATGGACAGAGGAGCCTGGCAGGCTACAGTCCATGGGTTGCAAAGAGTCAGATATGACTAAAGCAACTTACCATGTGTACATCACACACTTTAATCCCTAAATACTTATTACAGACTGAAAGTTTACAGCTGCCTCCCCAAATTTGTATGTTGACACCCTAACCTCCAGTATGATAGTATTTGGAGGTGGGGCCTTTGGGAGAGAAATATGTTGAGATGAGGTCCTGAGGGTGGGGTCCCCATGAGGAAGGGATTAGGATCCTTATAAGAGGAGGGAGACCAGAGGTTGCTTGCTCTCTGCCACACGAGAACACAGTGAGAAGGTGACCCTCATCAGTAACCAAATCTACTGGCACCTTGACCTTGGACTTCCCAGCCTCCAGAACTATGACAGATCAATATCTTTTGATCTACCATACCCAGTCTATGGTATTTTGCTATAGTAGCTGGAGAAGATTTTTGTTGTTGTTACTGAGTAGTAGAGTGCTGCTGTAACAAATACCCATGTGCGAGTGGCTTTGGAACTGGGTAACTGATAGAAGCTGGAGAAGTTTTGAAGTGCTTGCTAGAAATACAGACAGCAGGAAATTCTGGTGAGGACTCAGAGAGAAAAGAGGAGAGGTGGAGAGAAAGCTTCAATCTTTTTAGAGAAGACAAAATAATCAGGAATAGAATGTTGGCAGAAATATGGATGATCAAGGCCATTCTGGTGTGGTCTCAGATGGAAATAACACGAGGAACATGTCATTGAACAATGGAGAAAAAGCGATCCTTGTTGTAAACAACTTGTTTGAACTTTGTTCTAATGTTTGTGGAAGGTAGAACTTGTGAGTGAAGAAACTGGATATCTAACTGTGGCAAGTTTTAGAAATTGTCTTAGGGAATGTGTTGGAGGAGCGGCTTGATTCCTCATGACTGCTTTTATTATAGTAAAATATGAGAGGAGAGAAATGAATTGAAGAAGGAATTATTTAACAAAAAGGAAACAGAACTTAAGATTTGGAAAATTCTCAGCCTAGCTGTATATTGCAAAAAATGAGAAAGCTTGTTCTGACAAAAACACTAAGGGGAAGGCCCAAGAAGCATTTGATTTAAAAGGTCAATTTGGGAGTGAACCACAGGCCTAATCAACCACCCTAGCAGAAACACTGCTAGTTTGAACTAAAGAAGACAAGATGAAGGCAGGCTGTCAAATTTAGATTCTATGGGACCAAACTATAGAGCTCTTTGCCTGCAAACAGATACCATTCTTCAAGACAAGGGATCCCAGTGGTGATTCAGAGACCATCAGAACTGCTTCCTTGGTTTCAAAGGGGAGGGGGTATTGCCTTGACTTCAGCAGGCCAGATGGCAGCTGCCCAGGGCCTTGGGGGAGTGACCCATGCCCAGCAGAGCCACACAGGTGGGACTGATGCCCCACCACGTCCATAATGCATAGCATCACACCAAAGAAGATTGTTCTCCAGCCTTAAGATATAATGGTATTTACTTTGCTAGGCTTGGACCTTCTTGAAACCTGTCGTTTCTTCATTCATTCCAATTTCTCTCTTTTGGAATGAGAATCTCTATTCTATGCCTGTTCCATCATTGTATTTCGGAAGCATATAATTTATCCAGTTTCATAGGTTCACAGCAGGAGAAGGTTTTACTTCAGGTTGAATTATTTGGTTCTTTTCTGGTTTAGATAATATTTAGATAAAACTTTGGACTTCAGCCTTTAGAATAGATGCTGGAGTGAGTTAAAACTTTGGGAGATGCTGAAGTGGAATTAAATGTATTTGCATGTGAGAAGGACATGATTTTGGGGGATCCAAGGGTAGAATGTTATAGACTGAATGTTTCTCCCCCAAATTCATACCTTGAAGTCCTCAAGATATAAAGAAGGTCTTGAGGGTGGGGCTTCCATGATGGGATTGGTGTCATAAACAGAGAGAGATACCAGAACTTGTTCTCTCTCTGCTGTGGGAGGACACAGGAAAAAGGCAACCATATGCAAGCTAGGAAGTGGGCCCTCTCATGGGAACTGAATTTGCTGGTACCTTGATCTTGGACTTCCCAGTCTCCAGAGCTGTGAGAAATAAATGTCGTTGTTTAAGGCATTCAGCCTGTGGTCTATTTGTTGTAGTGGCCTGAACTAAGATAATCGTTTAATGTGTATTTCCTAAGGATAAGAATATTGTCTCAGGTAAACAAAACATAGTTATCAACTTCATACATTTACATTGATACCATACTTTAATCTGGCTGCATTGCAGTTTTGTTAATTTCTCCCATAATGTCTTTTATAATTTTTCTTCTAGTACAGAATCCAGTTCAGGATCAGGTGCTGCATCTAGTTGTCATGTCTCTTTAGTCTCCTTTAACCTGGAATATTTCCATAGCCTTTGTCTTTTAAGACATTGATTTTTTTTTTAATGAATCATATGGTTTATTTTTTAATTGTTCATTAAATGGTTTATAAAGTCAAATCAGGATATTGGCCTATTCCTTCACACGATCCCACAAATAAGGAGTGATGGGATTATATCAGATGTTAAAACATTCCTTTTTCAACTTATTCATGACAGTATACAATGAAAGTGGAAGGCAGATCCTTGCATGTTAGAGAAGTTTTGTTACAGAATGGTGGGGAAATTGGTGGAGGCCATGAGTGGTACCTAGGACATTGACATTTTTGAAAAATTAAGTCCTTTAAATTTTTTTTTTTTTTTTTTTTTTTTTAGAGTTTATCTGATGGTTTCTCAAGAGTAAATTCAGTTTCTGCACTCTTGACTGGAAAACTACACAAATGATGTTGTGTCCCTCTTAGAACATCACAACAGGAGGCATCCTTGTCCATCTGCCCTTTAGCTGATTTTTATTTTGAGCACCTGAATGTGGTGTTGTCTGATGAGACCACTGTATAATTACATTTTCCCTTGAAATCTATGAGTGAAAGCTTTAATACTATGCCATTACTCTGCTCTGCATCAAAATTTCCTGCTACATTTAACATGCAGCAATCATTTTTGCCTGAACCAATCTTTACTATGATGGTTGCAAAATGATGGTCTTTTAACCCCAGCTCCCCCTCCTCCATGTCATCTAGTTAGCTCTCAAAATTTTACTATAAGCAAGAAGCCTCCCTTCTCATCCTCCATTTATTTCCTTCCTCCCTCTTTTCCTCCCTCCCTTCCTTCTTTCTTTTCTTTCTGTATTTGTTATTGGTAAAAACTCATAGATTGCTATATTTTCAATGGTTTATAATTCATTTTACAGTTCCAAACTACCTAGGTGTTCAATTTTTCCCAGGTTTGACAAAGGAACTCCTAGTGGGAGTTCCCTTAAACTGGCTCTTGTTCTGTGACATGCATGCCCTCATCATTTCTTTAAAATACTCCTATACTTTTTGGTATAACAAGATGTTCTAGTTCATTAGTACCTATCTCTTGGGTTTTTAATATTTCATATTTATTAATTTTATCCTGAATGTACACACAAAGTGTTCTAGATCAGTGATGGATTTCTTATTTAAATGTGTGTGCTCAGTTGTGTCTGACTCCTCTGAGACCCTGTGGACTGTAGCCTGCCAGGCTTCTCTGTCCATGGGGTTTTCCAGACAAGAATATTAGAGCAGGTTGCCATTTCCTACTCCAGGGGATCTTCCTGACCTAGGAATCTCTTACATCTGCATTGGCAGGCAGATTCTTTATCGCTTGGGCCACCTGGGAAGCTCTTTATTTAATCCCTTACCTTAAATAATAAATGCATTAATCTCTCTCTGCCTTAGTTCTTATTCCTAGGGCAATGCATAAGAGCCAGGCCAATTATCCTACATGAGTAGCCGGTACCCCATAAGCAACGAACAAAAAAGAAGTGATTTTTTTCCCTTGCTTATAAAAGGCAGGATACAGCTGTCCTCTTTTCCTCCTAAAGAGAGTCCCCTTCTTACTCCAGCCCTTTGAAATATAAATAAACATATCTAGAGCTCTCTCTGAGTTCCTAGGTCTCTTTCTTTGTACTCTAGAATATCTCTTAGAATCTCTCTCTATTAATCTTGAGTTATAGTCTGAGTTATAATCATTTAGCTTCTGGGGGAGATAAGCAAAGTTTCATTATGTTTGGAGTCAGAGAAGAGCAGTTAACTAGACAAATATGCTATAGATTTTTTTTATCATGATTTATAAAGTCTCAGGAGTCTAGGGCTTTTTGCAAGACTGCTGAGACAGCCTTGTAAGTTTTATTTCCCCATACTATTCTACCCTAGTTTTGGGATATGCCATTTCTTCTCAAGGAGCTCTAATTCCTTTAAGTGAAAAATGACATTAGAAACTAAGATCTAGGTACTAGGTATGTTCATGCCTAATATGCATGTCTTCGCTTCTTGGCCTTTTCAGTAGGTAGAGGAAATATATGCTGGTACACACACAATACACATACATGTGTATTTGTTCATTTATATAGATGCATGTGAAAGTCACTCAGTCATGTCCGACTCTGTGACCCTATGGACTATACAGTCCATGGAATTCTTCAGGCCAGAGTACTGGAGTGGGTAGCTCTTCTCTTCTCCAGTGGATTTTGCATTGGATTTTCCAGTGGAAATGCATTTTGCATTTTGCTCAAACCCAGGCATTGAGCCCAAGTCTCCTGCATTGCAGGAGGATTCTTTACCATCTGAGCCACCAGGGAAGCCCATATATATTCATGCTGCTGCTGTTGCTGGTAAGTCACTTCAGTCATGTCTGAACAGAGTGTGTGACCCCATAGACAGCAGCCCACCAGGCTCCTCTGTCCCTGGGATTCTCCAGGCAAGAATACTGGAGTGGGTTGCCATTTCCTTCTCCATATATATGCATACCTTTAGGTATATGTACACATCCATATAGACACATGCACATACATGCACATATGCCTGTTTTAGAAATGACAGACTCTAGTTGATAGCTCAGTCTATCCAGATAAAGGTACTTGCTTTTCCATTGTGTATCTGTACCCCCTCTTCTTCCACAGTGAGAATCCTCCTCTAACAGCATCAGCACATTGATTTATTTGGTTATATCTATAATACATCTAGAGTAATTTGAAAATTGTTTTGTGTATATCTACATAAAGCAAACCTATTTAAAGTTCAGGATTGGTTTGCAGTTCTCTTTCACACCCTGCCCAAGATTAAGGGTTCATGGCCAAATAATGTGTACCTAAGTTACCTTGATTAGTTCTTCTGTTTCTCTTTACTTTGATTATGAATTCATTTGAAATTCAATTGTACTAATTTTGTTTCAATTCTAGGTTTTTCTTCTTCTTCTTTTAAAAAAAAATATGCAGAATGTTAACATGCTGCTAGAATTCAAAACTATCCAAAAAGGTATACTCAGAAAAGCATTACTTCCTACTGAATTCCTTCCACCCTGTTTCACTACCACCCTTTGTATATAACTGACTACTCTTTTGTGATTTCTTCTATCTGTAAAGACAGATGTGTATATATATATATTTTTTAATTCCCGTATTGCTTACAAAAATACAGTGGACTGTATATGCTCTTCTGTACTCTGCTTTTTCCCAGGGCTTTCTGGAAATCACTCCATATTAATTCACTGAAATCTTCCTCATTCTTTGTTGCATCTGCATAGTACTCCTTTGTGGGTAAATTTCACAGCTTATTCTATCAATCTCCTTTGCTCGAACATTTAAGTACTTTCCAGCATTTACTTCCGCTATTACTTTATGGTTCTTTGAATGACTTTTCCTGTGATTCCAGGTTGAATGACAGGACCCTCGGATTTTGGGTTTGTGGTAAGTTTCACTTTGTGGTGCCCTTCTGTTTAGCACTTCTCTGTCTCGATCCAGCTTGCAAAGGTCAGGTCTTCCCTTAAGACCCACAGGCTCCATATCATTTTTCAGATCTCCTCAAGAGCCTGAAGATCCTTTTGTCTTTCTAGAGCATTAACTAGCTTTGCAACTGTGGCAAATTTGTAAATCTAAACAGCCAGAATACAAACTTTATTTTATCATCCCTTAACATTTTTGAAAGAAGATTGCTTAGTCTAATGAGAGGTTAGGCAGACCTTGCTTTGTACTGTAGCTCCATCCCTTCCTAGCTCCGTCATTGTGGGCCAGGCACATAATCTCTTAGAGCTTCCTTTTCAAGCCCTGTTTGGGGCTTGGAAATATTGTGAGGAGTAAATGAAAAGACCTCAAACTGGACTGTTGTGTGAGTTTAACAAAACTGTTAAGTCTAGACTCTCTAGTTAAGATGTATAAGTATCTACACCCACACCCACACAGAAGGTGTATTAATTTCCAAGGCCCACCAGGACAAAACACCACAGATGGCATGGCCAAAACAACAGTAATTTGTTTTCTCACAGTTCTGGGGGCCGGAAGTACTAGGTCAGGGTGCTGTCAAGGTTGGTTTCTGACAAGGGCTCTTCCTGGCTTGGGGATGGCCACCTTCTATGCCACCGCGTGTGCATGTGAGTTGAGGGGAGAGAGAAATCTCTGCTATCTCTTCCCTGTCTTATTATGAAGTCAGTTTTATTAGACTAGGGCCCCATCTTTATGACCTTATTTAATCTTAATTACCTCCCCAAAGCCTTATCTCCAATATAATTACATAGGCGGTTAGGGCTTCAACATATGAATTTGGAAGGGACACAATTCAGTTTGTAAGAGAGGGAAAGAAAGATTTGGTAAGAAAAAAGACCCACATACTCACAGTGGGAATATCTGGAGAATGCAATTATATATGATTACTTTCTTCTATACGTATATAGATAGATGGATGTGTGTGCGCGCACGTGCATTCTTGTATCCTCTTAACTTTCTGCAGTGACTGTTTCTAACTTTCTGACTAGAAAGGCTACTTTAATGGGTTTCTAAATAGCAACAACCCATCTCCCCAGTGTAGTCTTTCCCTGGCATGTTCTCCTTGGGGGTCCGTTGCTCTGAAAAGGACTTATCGTGAGGCCCTGGGGATCCCCGAACTCAGGTCAGACTCTGCATGAGGGTGAGTATAGGAGCATTTGAGAACAGCTTTATTTTTAAGTCCCTTGTGTTGCAATTGGACAAAGGGCTGAGATGTTGTCCAGACATGTCTAGTCACCCAGGCAGGGCCTTACAGGATGGTCATGTCTTATAAATTAGGCACCCGGGGCCCAGAAAGGGCAATGACCCTCCTAAGACTACGAGTGAGTTAGACACAAAGTAGTCTCCCAATTCCCTGAACACGTTTAAGACTTTTTTTTTTTTTTTTGAGGAAATCTTTGACTCTCATATAAAGGGGTACCAAAATTAATATAAGTCCAGAGCTATGTTCTTCTAAGGCTGAAGGGTGCTTTCTGGTTTCTCCTCTTTCCTTCCACCAGATCCCAGCCCCAGTAGCCTTCTTTTCCTTCTGTCCAGATAAAACAAGAATTTATCTTCATCTCTTCTCAGTTTTCTAGGTTACTTTCTCACTTGTCTCAAGTGGCTCAAGTGAATGACCGTTTCCCCACTGTGTACAGTGAGAACTCTGAGGATCAAGATCAGAGTGTGCTGGTTTATTTGAATAACAACAATCTGCTAAGAGCCAGGCTCTGAAATCTGGTCCTGGTTCTGCCTTATACTCAGCTTGAAGTCTCAGACAAGTCTCTCTCCTCTTCAGACCTCAGTTTACCCTTCTGAAAATCATGGGTTTGGATTCAGTCTTTTGAGGATTTTCCTGTATGACACATGAAAACTTAGACAGGAAGCAAAATTCTTGTGACACGTTTTTAAAAAATATTTATTTAGCTGTGTCAGGTCTTAGCTGTGGTATGCAAGCTTAATTCCCTGACAGTGCGTGGGATCTTAGTTCCCTGACCAGGGATGGAACCCATGACCCCTGCATTGCAAGGTGGATTCATAACCGCTGACCACCAGGGAACTCCCTCATGACACTTTCACACCCCTCATCAAGTGCTTTCTTTGACCTTTTCTGCCACGGGTGTTCCACCCTATCTTCTTGGCAGTGAAGTAGGCAGATCAGAAGTGTAGAATCTGGAACCAGACAAAAGGGATCCCATTCAGACTCCCTGAGTTACTAGTCATATGGTTTGGGTAAGCTACTAATACTTAGCATCTCTGAGTCTACTCCCTTATTTATAAAATGGGTATATTAAGAATTGCTACCTAAGATTGTTGTAAAAATGAACTTAAGTAATATATAAAAGTATCTGGCTTAGAATAAACATCATTTAAGCAGCATCTGCTATCATCATAGTTATCCTTTATCATAAAGGAGAAAACCGTGCATCTCTCTTGGATTTGTGAGGACAGTAACACCACAGACCCTGGGAGAGTATCAAGGTGCAGGAAGTACTGCTCCTGGCCTCCGGCTTTGTGTACTAAAAAGGCATGCTTGAGAGAAACATTTTTTTAAAAATCCCAGTCGCTAATCCTCATGAGTTAGGGATAAATCACCCGGTGTCAGTCCTCTACATAGAAAGAAGCATAGCTGAAGAAAGGACACTTTCAGTATGCCAGCAGTTTTTGGTGGTGGTAGGGGTGGTGCAGAGTGGGGTGGGGACAGGGAGTGAAATTGCAGAGTTCAGTCTTGAAAGTCATGTATAAACTAGTGGGTGTCCCTCTGCCCACCCCTTACGTCTATCTTGCAAAGCCCTGTCTGTCAGGATGCCCACTCTGCCTTTGGACTATAACACTGAATGCCTGTGTTACCATGTTTCCCATAGAAAGGGGACAGTGCTTAATGTTGGAAGATGTGGGTCCCACTTCTGGTTCCCATGGCCTCTTGCCTAGGGAACTCTAGGCCAGTTGCCTCATCCTTGAACTTCAAAACTATTCTATCCCCACATACCAGCAGCTGTTCTTTCCATGTTCTAGTTTTAGGAAAATGGCCTGAGGTCCAGGACTCACCTTGACCTCTTTTTCCTTCACTTTCAACACCCAGTTAGTCTGCAAGTCTACAAGACATTCTGTCTTTGAATCTTTGCAGCAACCCTAGTAGGTAGATACTGTTGACTTGATTATTCATATTTGTACATGAATTATTCATACAGCTGAAGGTTAACTTTTTAATTTCCCGATCATTTTCACTTATGCTACAGTAGCATCTTCTATCTGAGCTTCCTTTTCTGTAAACACTCTAGTCCAGAACACTGGTCTGTTTGGATCCTTCTCATGAGCCTTCATTGGCCCTGAGCTCTCCTGTGTGGCACTTACCTACATTTCTCTGACCCCTTCAAGGTCTTCCTTTGTGTCTAAGCCGCACTGGACAACCTGCAATTCCTAAACAAGTTATTCACTTTATTAAGTAGAATTAGGTTTGTCTGCAAGTGACAAGAATTCTCTGCCCACCTCTCAATACTAGTTTAACAAAATTAAGATATATTTCTCATGTAAAAGAAGTCTAGAGCTGGAATAGTGTTCCAGAGAGTCAGGAACCCAGACTTCTACTCCCTCGTGCATCTGCCATTCTACCATGTGACTTCCACTTCATGGTCCAAGGGGGCTGCTCAAGCTACAGCTATTACACCCACCTTTTGCAGCGGGAAGGAGGAAGGAACAAGGAAGGTCGTAACCCTGCCTCTAAGAACAGTTTCTGGGACTCAGGCTTGCTCACACACCATTGGCCAACATTTTGTCACACAGCCACACCTAGCTGTTGGGCTAGGAAATTTTTATTTTGGCTAGTCTTTGTTTTAGATAGCCTTGTGCTGAGGTGGACCTTGTTTCCAAGGAAGGAGAGAATGGGTGTGGGGTGGCACCTAGCAGCCTGCCGTGTGGTCTCACATCTGGGGGTGTGCACATTGCTCCTTCTGTCCAGGTCCTCTTCCCTCTCCCGCCTCAGTCCCTTGGCTCGGCCTGGCCTGGCCTTATCTGTCGCTCAGCAGTGGTACCTCGCGCCCATCCCCACTCTGGCGCCCTGTGGCTGCCTGGGGCTACTCAGCACCCCGTACACCTGCACAGCCTCTGGCCAAGGTGGGCCCACCACCAGTATTTCTTCTTTCAAAGATACGCTGAAGAAATGGGATTATGTTCTTCAGGCTCCCAGGGCCTTCCTACATCTGGGGGAAGGTTTGGGGATGGGGTAGCTGAGTGATCTTAGGGGCTCGTGGCAGACTGCCGCTCTTGGTTTACAGACCACCCATCCTCCCACAGTGGGACACTGTTCAGGTCTCAGCCTTCGTGATGGTGGGACACTGTTCAGGTCTCAGCCTTCGTGATGGTGAGTGATCGATGTGGAGCGGGCTTACTGTTGTGATTCTTGCTTTCAATTCCAGTCAGTTCTTGATTAGATTTCTGCCATCTGTTCCTCTCATTTTAAACCTGGGCAGTATCTCCCACATGCTTTTTAAGGTGACTGACAGCTGGTCTCGTGTATCAGCTTTGTCCCTTAAGAGGGACACAGCTTCTTTCATTGCTAAGCCTTCGGGCCCCTCCTTGGTCTTTCTCACTTGCTGCAGTGTCCCCACTGGATCCTCAGGACAGCTCCTGAGATAGGAGGGCAGTGTTATCTGCACTCAGACATGAGACATTTGCCCAGGCTAGCCCAAGAGCCGGGGAGCCTGAGAGTGTGGGGAGGAGAGGGGCCGGCTGGTTCCTCAGCAAGGTGCATGTGAGCCTTCCCCCAGCCTGGGGGGATTCTCTTGTTTAAGCGTATGCCATGGCCCCTCCACATGGGCCAACTACTTTGGTGTCCAAGCATAGATTCTGCCATCCAGTCCAATGTGGCAGAAACCAGTGTCTGTATTGGACTCTCAGCTGTCCTGGGTCTGTCTCCAGCATGCTTTGTAATAGTAATTACTATATGCTGGACTTGATAGGTGATTGAAGGGCTTTTCAGAGATCATTTTGGTTATATGTGATTATGACTTTAAACCTCAGCCCCCTGATCTCCATACGAGGCATGACCGCAGGGGACTCTACCCCAAGCCATGTTCACTCTACCCTTTCTCCAATAATCTCAAAAGTCTGAGTGGAACCCTTTATGCTATGTGGCTGATGGGTTATGACAAAATGTCCTTTAAGGTCCACACAGTTCCAGCTGTCATCTTTGCCTTCTCACAAGTGCTGCACCAAAACTTAGACACTTCTGGGGGCTCTGGGGCCTCAGGTGGCACTTACGATGCGTCAGGTACCACTACAAGCCAACACTCACATGTAAGCGTCCAGGTGACAGCCTGTCTGTTTCTTCCTGCAGTTGGTTACCACAGAAGCAGGCTTCCTCAAAGACAGTTTGTACAATGAAGGAATCCTAATTGTGTGGGACCCATCTATTTACCATTCAGATATCCCAAAGGTAAGTGGATGTCTATGGGAAATTGGGATTCAGCCACCTGTTTTCTATACATTTCCCTGATGTACTGGGTTTTTAAAGTTGTGGTTGAACTGGGCCACCCTGAGGGCTGACTGGTTCCATTTCAGGGCACCTCACTTTTGGATTAGTTGTTCAGGAGGATTCCTGTCCTATACCAGTGCTCTCCCTGGCCGCCCTGCATTGCCATGTATTTGTCTCCCAACTAGGGACTGTATCAGGAGTAGTAGTGGCTGGATTTCCCACCATCTGGGGTGGATTGTGTTCATGGAATACAGTTATTTCTGATGAGCAGTAGCAGGCATAGACAGTTGTTATTATCTCTCCTCTACACAATGTTACCATAATATTACTTGTCCCACACTTGTTTCCAGACACTTTTCATTTTACTCTTATAGCAACAGAAAGAAGTAGGCAGAAGTGTGGTTATTCCCATTTTACAGATGAGAAAAACAGAAGATGGTGGTGGTGGTAGGGTTATCTGCCTGGGACTTGATTTGCTAAGCAGAGGGCCCAGATCTGCAACATCAGCTTTTCCAGGGCAGGAGACAGAGTCGCAGTCCTGCTGGGTTCTAGCTTCTCTGGCCTCTCACTGTTTGTCACACAGATCAGCCGGCCTCTCCCTGGCATGGGCTGCAGGGGCCACAGGAGAAAGGCTTTAAGGAAGAGGGAGAGAGAACACTGTCCTTGGGAGACTCAATTCTCATGCTGGACACACGGGTAGCTGACAGGCTCTGATGATCCCTGGCACCCTCCTCTACCTACCTCAGTTTACAGTTTTGCACTGATCTCACTTACAACTGAAATTTGCCTGGGTCAGGTCAAGGACTGTGAGTCACAGCTGTGGCAATCTGGGTCCCAGTTTTCACCCCTTTAAAAAAGAGAGGTGGGGTTAGATAGGGCCAAGAGCCCCTCTCAGCTCTGATATCTTTCCCAGTCGGTGATCCTGAGGTCTGAAGCTGTTCCATGGTCACCAAGCTCAAATGTCCCTGTGAGCACAGGCTATGTGCTGGGTGCCCTGCTATCAAGTGAGAGCTGTGATAGGGAGGAGAAGCCTGGAGTCTATCTTAATGAAGGGTTGTCTCTCAGGAGTCTGCCTTGGTCCCTCCCCACCTCCCCTAGTCCTCAGAGGAGGATGACCGCCAGGGGCGGCAGCAGACCAACCCATTGCTCTCCTTGAGACCTCTTCCTTCTTTTTCAGTGGTACAGGAATCCCGACTACAATTTCTTCAATAACTTCAAGAGCTATCGTAAGCTGCATCCTGATCAGCCCTTTTACATCCTCAAGCCCCAGATGCCTTGGGAGCTGTGGGACATCATTCAAGAAATCTCCTCAGAGCAGATCCAGCCAAACCCCCCATCCTCTGGGATGCTCGGTGAGTCCATGTCTGAGAAAGAACTCTGGGGCTTGTCTGCAGAATAGAGTAGTTTTCTTCTGGGGTCTCATTCGTTTGTTCATTTACCAAACAGTTGCTAGCTTTTTGCTCTATTTTTATGCTGAGGCAAATTGCAACTAAGACACAGAGATCAATATGATAGAATCTTCTTCCTTAACTTCAGGGTGTCCAGTGGGAGCGTTCAGTCAGGTGTCTGAGGCAACATTCAGTTTGTGCCAGGAAAGCGTGACCAGCTCGGTGCCATAGGAGAGAGGACCCCTTCTAGGGAGACAGCCCGAGAACTTTGTGAACAGGACCAGGCCTGGGAAAGGGGAGGATCTGGCAAGTGAAGATGGAGTAAAAAGGGAAGCACAGAAAAGATGAGGCAGGAGGAGTGGGCTGGGACTTGGGTGGGGCCAGCCAGGCACCTACTTCAGATATACAATTTAAGGAGCTGCCATGAAATTCAGAAACAAATGATATCTTAATAGTGTCTTTAAAAAAATCACAGTGAAAAATTTCATGATAGACAAAATATTAAAATTTTAAATAAAGGATCAAGAATAATGTCATTATTGTCCTGAGCCATATTAGAATCTGAAGAAAATGGAACAGTCGATAATATTCAGAATTTCACCTAGTGACCACCCTGTCTGTGGCCCTGAGAGAAGACTGGGTGGTGAGGCTGCACTTGGTTTGGGGGTCACAGATGGAGTTGTGGGTGCCGATGTGGGGGTGGGCTGGGGTCCAAGCGCTGAAGGCCCTGAGTGCTGGCTGCAGACTTTCTTACTCCACAGCTCTCTGCCCTCATGGCCTGCCTGCCCCTCGCTCCCTCCCACTCTGAGTGCAGCTGGAGCACAGGCACTTTGTGCCAGATGCCCCCTGGCACTCACTGTCATCTGCCCACCTGCCTTCCCTATTAGACTGCAGCTCCCTCAGGGCGGAGCTGTGTTTGCCTCATCCTTGTGGGTCTGGCACAGGACAGGCCTGAGGTAAATGTTCTTTGAGTAAATGAACAAATGCTTTATTATCAGAGGCATTTCCTGATAGAGATGAAGGTGCTTTCAGTATCCCATCTGCTTTCTGCCTTTCTCTTCCACTTGTGCATAGGTGCCCTGGGGGTACTCCCTGGACCCCTTTGGAGAAGTAGATGGAGAGCATCCTAGGGACTCTCTCCTGTTGCCCTACTGCCTGCCTTTGCTTGTGCTGTCCCCTCCACCAGCAGCCCTTCCCCCTTGCCCCTCCCTCATGGCCAAGGCCCTTGCCAGCCCCCACACCCACGCTCTGGGGGCTCATGAGAGCCCGCTGTCATAGAAGCCCCCCTCCCCGCATCTGGAAGCACGGCTGCTGTGCCGTCATCGCTTAGTTGCGGATGTCTTTTCTCGCCCGTCACACAGGGTGGGGACAGCCAGAGGGGGTTAACAGGGCTTTCCCCAGGTCTCATTCTTCCGGAACAGAGCTGCTGTTAGCACTTTACAAGTCTGCTGTTAGTAAGAACTGTTCGTCATAAATGTTCCCTATATTGATGGTTGACAAGAGCAGTCTTAGAGCCACAATCTTATTGCATCTGAACGTAGCCTATGTGGTAAGGAGAGTGGGTAGATCGCCCCTTTGAGACAGGTGGAGAACCTGAGGCCCCGAGAGGGACGTGTCCTGCAGGAGATGGCTGAGCCAGGTGGGGACAAGCATGGGGGATGGGAGGCGTCCCCCACCTCTTGTTGGGTCTGCACCTCTTGTGTTCTGTACCCCTCATTGAGCGCACCACCCACCACACTCTCTCAGCTCCTCTCTCCTGCCTGACTGAGCCCATCAATACAGACGAGCGCATGCTCCTGTAACAGCTGTCCCCCTCCCACCTGAGGCACGAAGCCTTCCTTCCCCACACTGTTTCACTAGGTATGAGTGTAAGAAACACCTCCCAAATAACCAGCTACGAGGCTCATCCAAGATACAGACATGAGAGAAAGTAATATCTGCATGGAATGGTTCTGTCTCCTCAGTCACCTTGGTCCTCTCTCTTCATAGAGCTTATTGACAGTGATCAGTTCATTGGCTGATGGTGGAGCCCTTCGATTCATCAATGTTTAGGGAGGACCTGCTGGGCACCGGGCTCTGACCTGGGTGCTGAGCATACAAAGGGTCGTGAGCCCTGCACCCTGAGGAGCGGCCTGTTGGATGGGCTTACCAGAGCAACTCAGACTGGGAACACACTCAGACAGACGTTCTAGCAGACACCTCTCCAGCTTTCGGGGCATGAACTGTGGGGCTCCCTGGGCAGAACTCTGGGGAGCTAGGGTGGGCTGTTGCGTAGGACTCACCTCTGCTCTCCTCTCCAGGCATCATCATTATGATGTCGCTGTGTGACCAGGTGGATATTTACGAGTTCCTCCCATCCAAGCGTAAGACTGACGTGTGCTACTACTATCAGAAGTATTTCGACAGTGCCTGCACAATGGGTGCCTACCACCCACTCCTCTTTGAGAAGAACATGGTGAAGCACCTCAACCTCGGCACGGACGAGGACATCTACCTGCTTGGAAAAGCCACGCTGCCTGGCTTCCGGACAATTCGCTGCGGAGCATAAGCTCCCCAGCCAGGCCCCCTCACCCTCGTCCATCGGCATTTTACAGCCGGTCTTCTGGCCACCCCAGGCCTGGGAAGGAAAACTGTGTTCCTGAATAATCACAGCCCACACTCCAGGCAGCAAGAGCCCTGGGGCTTCAGAAACTCAAGGGCAGGGCCCCCAGCCCAGCCTGCCCTGTTGTCACGGGGGTGTGTGAACCCAGAGCCTCCTGTCTCACTCATGTATACCCGTTTAGCATTCCTTCCAGAGAGGGTCCTCCCACCCCCAACCCAGGTAAATGCAAGATCCGCCTTTCCCACCAGGGCTGCCAAAGCTGGTCTGCTTTCCTCACCAGAATAATGATGTTGTTGCGAACCAGGGAAACAGGAAAAAAGGTACAGTCTCCGTCCTCAAGTTGCATATAGATCAATGCAAGGGACCAGATGGATTCAGTGTGCTTGGTGCACTGGGGCTTGTGGGTGTGGGCTTGCTGTGTGGCTGTTTTTGCACCCAGGAGGGACCACACTCTTCCCGTGTCAATGGGCCATAGAGGGTTTCACAGAGCTGGGGGCTGTGCAGTGGATTTTAGAAGAGGAGAAACATGTTAAGCAGATTTTGTCTAAGTCATCTGAGATGTGTTTTCCTATCTGCCTTTATTACCTGTATTTAAGATCTGCCTGAGTTTACAGGCCAAGGCACTTTTTGAGGAAACCCCCTCCTCATGTCTGAGGCATCAACTGAAGCCCTATACAGATGCCAGGCAAGCCAGATGCCAAAATCCTGATTTCCCCAGGCTCGCCTGGCCTGAGCCTAGCCTAGCCTACCAGCTGGGTGTGCACAGCCTATCTAAGTCTTCCTTTCTGATGCCTACCCCCAAACCTCCTCCTGCCATCCTGTTTTTCCCTTTAATCTTACCCCTCCCAAATTACTTTCATGCATTTTCCATTTTAAAATTTCCTGACTTTTTTTTTTACCTTCATGGGCCTTTTGTGAAAGGCCTCTCAGGGAGTGGGAACATGGTTTCCTAGAACTTAAATGTTGCTCTCAGAGGTCAAAACCTTGGAGATCATGACTAATTCTCACCAGGTGTATCAAAGTGCTGTGCCCTTATCCCCGCCTGCAAGGGAGTAACATCAAAGTCTCCAGACAGAGGTCTCTCTGCTGTGGCCTGTCCACACAGACATTCTGGACCATTGTGCTAAGTCCCCTCCCCTAATGGGGAGCCACACTAGACTGGGCCAGGCTTCTGGCCTCCTGAGCTAGCCCCATGTGCTTATGGGTCTTGAGTGTTTGAGGTCCAGACCAGCTCTTGTGGAACTGGAGTACTCATTCATGGTCAAACCGCTGGCTTGTGCAGGCAGTAGAAAGAGCTCTGGAGTGAGAAGCCCTGGGTTTTCAAAGTGATGCTCCCCTATTACTTGCCATGCCACCATGGGCAAATTCTCCTCTCTGAGCCTATTTCCACATCTGTAAAATGGGTGGTGATCCTGCCTCACAGGTGCCATGAGGGTTACCTGGGAGAAGGCAGGTGCTCAGTGCACGCTGGATTCCTCCCTTCCTTTACTGAGATTCTGCCCTGTGCCCACACCTGGCAGCATCCTACTGTGAAGCAGGCCAGAGAGTGGGCTTTGTTCTCAGGGAATGTAATGTCCTATTGGGAGACAATAATACCTACCCTGCTTGGAACACCCTGGCAACCATCTGAGGGAGCGGAGTGTGCAGAACGTGTCCCTGCTCAGTCCTGATCTGCTCTGGGATGGGCAGAGCACTTGGGCCACTGGCCGCTGTGACTCTGGGCTTTTCCCACATCTCTGGGCTCAAGAATGCCTGGCAGTCACTGAATCATGAGCATGGAGTGCAGAGGGAAGTGGCATTCCATTGCCAGGAGAGATATGTTGATGTGGACACTGAGACTACACTGGGTAGATGCTAGCTTTTATGTGTTATTATTAAGAGATCAAGTTAATTTAATTGTGCTTTCTCAACCTGGAAACGGGTAGAATGCAAATAAGATGTGGATACTCTTGTTAGTCTGATTAAATGTTTTATATTTGTGACAGGCAATTTAAAAATTATGACTGTGTCCTGTAGGAAAGCCACTGTCTGTTCTGTTTTATTCAGTAGCCATCTGTTCATTCTATATCATGAAGTCCTCAAATCTTTCCATCTCAATCAAATAAGCTATTGATATTGGCCTGGAGTTGAGACGTCAATCTCAGAAACTTCTGCATCATGTCCTAAGCTATTTCTGAATTATCCAAAGATTATGTAAAATTTTAAAATAAATGATTGTTCAAAAATTGTATCCCTCTTTTCTTGTTAAGGGGACAACTCCTCATTGTCAATTCTTGTCTCCAAAGAGGACACAACAGGAATCCTGAACCCCCAAACCCTCTCCCATGAGCTCCTCTGCCTTAGCCTCTTGTCACTTCCACAAGAAAAGAACTCCTGCTTACACAGCAGGATATCATCTGTGAGACAGAGACTGGTTTGTTTTCTTCCTTTTGCTTTTGCTTGGATTCAAATGACAAAGCTGTTGATCATCCAACACCTCAAGGAAGGGCTGCAGGAGGACAGAAAGCAGAATGAAAGGAAGTTCTCGCCTTGGTTTCCAAAAGTTTAAAACCCTTAAAGGAACGATGTCCCAAGGGGATAGCCAAGTTTAGATATGGAAATTTCTGCCCAAACCTCAGGAGAATGGGAGTTTAAAAGAGGAGCGACAGACAAAGAGATTTCAATTAGTTTGGAAACTGAGATCTGTGCTTGCCAAATTTACAATAGCCTTAAGTCTCTGTTAGGTCCTTTCAACTGGTGAGCTGGGTTTTGGGGGCACCAGGCTTCTCTGTTTGGACCTTGCGGGGAGCTCCTGCCACCTCCACAGGTTGCCTTTTCCCTTGGGTCCTACTCTGGTATCTGCTGCTTATTTTAAGGCGTGTATGTTAGGGATGAGGGAGGAACAATGAGAACCCGGCTTCTTCTTTACCCTATCAGCCATTTAAGCAGAAGAAAGACACAAGTCACAAAGAGAAAGACTAATAGAGAGAGGTACTCACCTACAACCTCCATGCCCACCCCACCAATAGTGCCCTTGAAGCCCAACTCCAGGCTCTGTTCTTATAGAATGCTTCACACCCTGGCAAGTGGTTTACTCACACCAGTAATGGCTCCACAGCTAGAAGCAAGAGGCCGAGAAGGGGTACTCTGGGACTGCCACCTCACCTATTCCCAGCTCCTCACCCCCTGTGTGGCTTTGGTTTCTACTTCCCGTGTGACCCTCGGGGCAGCCTTTGAGGAATGTTCTGTGATGTATGGGGAGTGCATTATGGTCCCAGGGACACTTACCACTCTAACTGGGACAGAAACACCCTAACCCAGAAAATTCATCCCTATGGGCTGGCGTAATGGCATCAGTTGCAGGAGAGAAGGAAAGGCCTTACCTGCACCCATGACATCCCATCACCTGGTGCATTTATGCTGCCATCCAGTCCTTCTCAGGTCAGGATTGACTGGAAACAAGTTTATCATGGGAAGAGGAATTCTGTTCAGCCCAGCAAGTGCACAGTGGGCACCCACTGTGAGGCACTGGGAAACAATGACGAAGACCCCCAATACCTGCCCTCCAAGAAATCGGAGCCCAAGAGACTGGATCTGCCCTGTCTGTGTATGGTATATCAGGTTCAAGTGAGATAAGAGAGCTGCCATTTTCTGAAAATGAAAGTATGGTTATTGTTGTTAGGCTTGCATTTATAACTGCATAGAAGGAAAATACTATGAAAATGCCAAATATGAAGGAATATGATCATATAAGGTAAAAGCACAATAATGAAGTTGTAGAAGAAAGATTCATTTTGACTGGAATTTGTGGAATTTTAGTGGGTGACAGTCTTGAGATTGTCTTGACAGGCAGGATTCCTCCTTATTTAAGGAAAATGCTTTTCTGATTATAAAAGTTACAACTACTTAGTGTCAAAATACCAGATCATGAAGGGGAAAAAGTTCATCTTTTCCAAATATAATCCCTATTAGCAGTTCTCAAAGCTGCAGTAATCAAAACAGTATGGTACCAGCACAGAAACAGAAAAATAGATTAATGGAACATCACAAGAGACGACTCTACACATGGACATCACTAGATGGTCAACACTGAATCAGATTGATTATATTCTTTGCAGCCAAAGATGGAGAAGCTCTATATAGTCAGCAAAAACAAGACCAGGAGCTGACTGTGGCTCAGATTATGAACTCATTGCCAAATTCAAACTTAAATTGAAGAAAGTAGGGAAAAATATGAGGCTATTCAGGTATGACCTAAATCAAATCGCTTACAATTATACAGTGGAAGTGACAAATAGATTCAAAGGATTAGATCTGATAGAGTGCCTGAAGAACTATGAACAAAGGTTTGTGACATTGTACAGGAGGCAGTGATCAAGAGCATCCCCAGGAAAAAGAAATACAAAAAGGCAAAAATGGTTGTCTAAGGAGGCCTCACAAATAGCTGAGAAAAGAAGTGAAAGGCAAAGGAGAAAAGGAAAGATATACCCATCTGAATGCAGAGTTCCAAAGAATAGCAAGGAGAGATAAGAAAACCTTCCTCAGTGATCAATGCAAAGAAACAGAGGAAAATAATAGCATGGGGAAGACTAGAGATCTCTTCAAGAAAATTAGAGATACCAATGGAACATTTCGTGTAAAGATAGGCACAATAAAGGACAGAAATGGTATGGACATAACAGAAGCAGAAGATATTAAGAGGTGGCAAGAATACACAGAAGAACTATACTAAAAAGATCTCATGACCCAGATAACCATGATAGTGTGATCACTCACCTACAGCCAGACATCGTAGAGTCCAAAGACAAGTAGGCCTTAGGAAGCATCACTATGAATAAAGCTAGTGGAGGTGATGGAATTCCAGCTGAGATATTTCAAGTCCTAAAAAGATGATTACTGTTAAAGTGCTGCACTCAATATGCCAGCAAATTTGGAAAACTCAGCAGTGGCCACAGGACTGGGAAAGGTCAATTTTCATTCCAATCCCAAAGAAAGGCAATGCCAAGGAATGCCAAATTACTGCACAACTGCACTTAGCTCACACGCTAGCAAAGTAATGCTCAAAATTCTCCAAGCCAGGCTCCAACAGTACATGAACTGAGAACTTCCAGATGTTCAAACTGGATTTAGAAAAGGCAGAGGAACAAGAGATCAAATTGCCAACGTCAGTTAGATCATAGAAAAATCAGGAGAGTTCCAGAAAAACATCTATTTCTGCTTTATTGACTATGCCAAAGCCTTTGCGTGGATCACAACAAACTGTGGAAAATTTTTAAAGAGATGGGACTACCAGACCACCTGAACTGTCTCCTGAGAAATCTGTATGCAGGTCAGGAAGCAACAGTTAGAACCAGACATGGAATAACAGACTGGTTCCAAATTGGGAAAGGAGTACGTCAAGGCTGTATATTGTCACCCTGCTTGTTTAACTTATATGCAGAGTACATCATGCTAAATGCCAGACTGGATGAAGCACAAGCTGGAATCAAGATTGCCAGGAGAAATAGCAATAACCTCAGATATGCAGATGATACCACCCTTACGGCAGAAATCGAAGAGAAACTGAAGAGCCTCTTGATGAAAGTGAAAAAGGAGAGTTAAAAAGCTGGTTTGAAACTCAACATTCAGAAAACTAAGATCATGGCATCTGGCCCCCCTTCATGGCAAACAGATGGAGAAACAATGGAAATAGTGACAGACTTTACTTTCCTGGGCTCCAAAATCCCTGTGGATGATGACTGTAGTCATGAAATTAAAAGACACCTGCTCCTTGGAAGAAAAGCTATGACCAACCTAGACAGCATATTAAAAAAGCAGAGACATTACTTTGCCAACAAAAGTCCATCTAGTCAAAGCTATGGTTTTTCCAGTAGTCATGTATGGATGTGAGAGTTGGACTATAAAGAAAACTGAGCACTGAAGCATTGATGCTTTTGAACTGTGGTGTTGAAGACTCTTGAGAGTCCCTTGGACTGCAAGGAGATCCAGTCTGTCCATCCTATAGGAAATCAGTCCTGAATATTCAATGGAAGGACTGATGCTGAAGCTGAAGCTCCAATACTTTGGCCACCTGATGCAAAGAACTGACTCATTTGAAAAGACCCTGATGCTAGGAAAGATTGAAGGCAGGAGGAGAAAGGGACGACAGAGGATGAGATGCCTGGATGGGATCACTGAATTGATGGACATGAGTTTGAGCAAGCTCCAGGAGTTGGTGATGGACAGGGAGGCCTGGCATGCTTTGCTCTGCAGTCCACGGGGTCACAGAGTCAGACACGACTGAGTGACCTGAACTGTAACACTATAGAAAGTCCAGAGATAAACCCACAATCCTATGGTCAATTAATCTACAACAACGGAGGCAAGAATATACAATAGAGAAAAGACAGTCTCTTCAATAAATAGTACTAGGAAAACTGAACAGCTGCAGGTTAAAGAAGGAAATTAGAACATTCTCTAATACTGTACACAAAAATAAACTCAAAATGGATCAAAGATCAAAAGGTAAGACTGGACACTATAAAACTCTTAGAAGAAAGCATAGGGAGAATGCTCTTTGACATAAATCGCAGCAAAATCTCTTTTGATCCACCTCCTAGAGTAATGAAAATAAAAACAAAAATAAATGGAACCTAATTAAACTTAAAAGCTCTTGTATAGTAAAGGAAACCATAAGCAAAATGAAAAGACATCCCACAGAATGGGAAAAAACATTTATTTGCAAGTGAAGTGGCCAACAAGGGATTATTCTCCCAGATATACAAACAGCTTTTGCAGCTCTGTGTCAAAAGGCAAATAAACAATCCAATCAAAAAATGAGCATAAGATCTAAAGAGACATTTCTGCAAAGGACACATGTACACACGAAATGATGCTCAACATTACCAATTATCAGAGAAATGCAAATCAAAACTACAATGAAGTATCCCCTTATACCAGTTAGAATGGCCACCATCAAAAAGTCCACAAACAATTAATGCTGAAAAGGATGTGGATAAAAATGAATTCTCCTCCACTGTTGGTGGAAATGTAAATTGATATAGCCACTATGGAGAACAGCATGGAGGTTCCTTGAAAAACTAAAAATAGAGCTACCATATGATCTAGAATTCCACTCCTAGGCATATATCCAGAGAAAACCATAATCCCAAAAGACACGTGTATCACAGTGTTAATTGCAGCACTTGACAATAGTCAAGACATGGAAGCAACCTAAACGTCTATCATAGTCAAGACATGGAAGCAACCTAAACGTCTATCGACAGAGGAATGCATAAAGAAGATGTGGTACATTATACAATGGAATATTACTCAGCCCCCTAAAATAATGAAATAATGCCATCTGCAGCAACATGGATGAACCTAGAGATTACATACTAAGTGAAGTATGTCAGATAGAAAAAGACAAATATCATATGATCTCTCATATGTAGGATTTAATTAAAAATGATACAAATGCGCTTATTTACAAAACAGAAACAGACTTGCAGATATCAAAAACAAACTTATGGTTACAAAAAGGGAAACATGGTTGGGAGGGATAAATCAGAAGTTAAAGATGAACATATGCACACTACAATATATAAGATGGATCACCAACAAGGACATACTATACAGCACAGGGAACTCAATATTCTGTGATAGCCTATATGAGAAAAGAATCTAAGGAAGAATCAATATGTGTATAACTGAATCACTTTGCTATACACCTGAAACTAACACAACACTGTAAATCAACTATAATTGAAATACACATACACATACACATAGTGTGCGCACACACACACATATAGCATGCAAAAAAGAACATACCCTGCTTTTTTTTAATTAAAAATATATTATAAAAATGTTTACAAATCGTTAAGGCAGCCAGCTATGTCAGGAACCAGCCCCCTCCACCAGCAGACAGTAGCTCCAGAAACCCCAGCTCTGCAAACACCCACCTCAGAACCTGGCTCTGCCCACTACTGGGCCAGAACTAGCCCTGGGACCCCCTGGGGTCCTGCAACCAGTGAACTCAGGACCTGGTCCCGTCCACCAGTGGCCGGCAGCCATGGCACAAGGCAGGGCCTGGCAACCAACTGGAAAGGAAGCCAGACACACCTACCAGATAACCCACAGTAGTCAGCTTTCTTTATGTTTCCTATGCTTGGGGTTATTTGAGCTTCTTGGATAAGTATGTGCATTGTTGTGTTGTTGTGTTAGTCACTCAGTCATGTCTGACTCTTTTGTGACCTCATGGACTGTAGCCCACCAGGCGCCTCTGTCCATGGGATTCTCCAGGCAAGAATACTGGAGTGGACTGTCATTCCCTTCTCCAGGGGATCGTCCGAACCCAGGGATTAAACCCTGGTCTCCTGCATTGCAGGTGGATTCGTGACCATCTGAGCCACTAGGGAAGCCCAAGTATGTGTATAGTTTTAATCAAATTTGGAAAAGTTTTGGCCATTATTTCCTCAAGCATTTTTTCTTTTCCCCTCTCTTTTCTCCTTGGAAACTTTAATAACATGAATGGCAGGTTGCTTAATGCTGTCCCATACTCACTGATGCTCTTTCCATTTTTCACAATTCTTATTTTTTCTGTTTGACTTTATATAGTGCCTGGTGTTACATCTTCAAGTTCGCTAATCTTTTCTTCTGCAATGTCAAATCTGCCATTAATCCTATCCAGAGTATTTTTCATCTGAGATAATTGCAATTCCATCTGTCTTCAACTTTCTTGAAAACATAAAAAATAGCAAAGATCAACAACCCCAGATATGCAGCTGATACCACTCTAATGGCAGAAAGCAAAGAGAAACTAAAGAGCCTCTTGATGGGGGTGAAGGAGGAGAGTGAAAGAGCCAGCTTAAGACTAAATATTAAAAAAACTAAGATCATGGCATCTGCCTCCATTACTGCATGGCAAATGAAGGGGAAAAAGTGGAAGTAGTGACAGATTTCCTCTCCTTGGGCTTCAAAATCACTGCAGATGGTGACTCCAGCCATGAACTCAGAAGATGATTGCTTCTTGGCAGGAAAGTGATGAAAAACTAAGACAGTGTTTTGAAAGCAGAGACATTACTCTGCTGACAAAGGTCCATATAGTCAGGGCTATGGTTTTCCCAGTGATCACGTATGGTTGTGAGAGCTGGACCTTAAAGAAGGCAGAACACCATAGAACTGATGCCTTCAAACTGTAGTGCTGGAGAAGAGTCCTGAAAGTCTCTTGGACATCAAGGAGATCAAACCAGTCAATCTTAAGGGAGATCAACCCTGAATATTTACTGGAAGGCCAGATGATGAAGCTGAAGCTCTAGTACTTTGGTCATCTGATGCGAACAGATGATTCATTGGAAAAGTCCTTGATGCCAGGAAAGATTGAGAGCAAAATGATAAGAGGGTGTCAGAGGATGAGATGGCTGGATGGCATCACCAATGCAATGAACATGAACCTGGACAAACTCCAGGAGATGGTGAGGGACAGGGAGGCCTGGTATGCTGTAGTCCGTGGGGTCACAAAGAGTCAGACATGACTGGGTGACTGAACAAAACAAAACAAAACAAACAAAGAAAACTCTACCAATATTTCTGGGTCAGTTTTGATAGATTTTGCTCCTCATTATGGATAGCTTTTTTCTCCCTTTTTTGCATGTCCTCGTGATTTTAGATTGAATGCCATATATAAATATTTTCGTTTTGGATGCTAGATACTTTTTTAGTCCAATAAATATTCTTGAGTTTTGTTCTGGGAGGCAAGCAAGCTTCCTGGAAACCAGTGGTTCTTTTTAGGTACTTCTCCTACGCTCTTTTATTTCTCATTTCTCAAGGGATCACTGCTGTTACTTGATCCATTCATTACCTGTTGTTACATTTCCAACATCTTCAAAACTACATTTTACTTTTTTTTTTTTTTATAGTTCTTTAGGTGTTTAATGCAGAGGATGAAGTATTTAATCATTAAACACTGAAGTGAATAAGTGTTATAAGAGTTTACTGGAATCTGGCTCATTCAATCATTTGGCTCTGTTTTAGAGACCAGGGGCAGGCAGGTTGGTAGCTAAAGATGGTAAAGGATCTGCCTGCGATGTGAGAGACCTGGGTTCAGTCAAGATCCCCTGGAGAAGGGAATGGCAATCCACTCCAGTATTCTTGCCTGGAGAATCCCATGGACAGAGGAGCATGGTGGGCTACAGTCCATGCATGGGGTCACAAAGAGTTGAACACAACTCAGCTACTAACACTTTTACTTTCTGAGACTGGAGAAGGGATCCCATGAGCCTTTATTTTCCTAATTGGTAAAGAGCCTCCAGAAAAGAGCCTCATCCAAAGGGGAGTAGACAAAGCTGAGGTGAACCTGGCTGGCTTAAGGTCAGGGGGCCACAGGAGGAAGGATGGATGCCGACTGTTCTGTAGCCCTGTTCCATGGAATAGGAAGAGAGGTCTCTAGTGAAAGTATGAGAAGACCTTCTGAGTTCACAGTCCCCTAAAAATACATTGGATATGGAAAACAGTGTGCCACGAGCGATCTGCAGCTCCAGTAACAGTGAATTTGGTAGTAAGGAGAGGCAGCAAGAAAGGCTGGTACCAGGCATTGGTGCTGGTGCTCACAGAAGAAAAAGAGGAAAGTGATGGCTGTTATGAAGACAGATTCACTTATACCAATGCCTCTCAGCCCTATTTCAGCAGACTTGTGGGTGCTGGAGCTTTAATTAAAGGGTCAAGGTCACAGCTTGAAGTGACATTTGGGGAAGCAAAATGGCCTCTGACAGAAGAGTTCCCTGAGTGTGTGTGTGCATATATATACACACACACATACAGAGGTCAACCAGGAGGGGGTGGTAGGGGCAACAGGATAGTGGGGGCCACAAAGCAGTGTGGTGGCTTTGAGTAACTGAATTTTCAGACTGTGGTTACAAAAGTGACCCACTCTTTTCAGACGTGAGACCTGGTCTGTCTTTCTGTGGTAATGAGATCCCTTTGTCTCTAATGACTACATCTTCCTCCTGGGCAGCCTACAGGTGGGCCTGTCCAGCTGAATAAACAGGGTCAGGGCTGAAAGCCCAGAGTTCTCACTGCTTCCTCAGATATTTGCTTTTACCATTTGCCAAAGAAAGATTGAGGGAGTCTTAAAATTGGTGGAAAAACGTCACATAAAGTTCTTTATTGGGAGGCTCTGAAACCCACTTGTCAAAGGTCTACCCCAAGGCATGAACAAATAAATGGAAAAGAACCAGTCTTAGGCACAGCATGAAAATAGCTGAAAGTCTGTTAAAATCTGTGGCTTAGGTTGAGACAAAGGCTATGAACCTTCTTGAATCTCCATGGAAGTAGACTGAAAGAAAAACGTCTGCTAGGTCTTTACATGAACACCTTTTTTTCCAAATAGAAAATATCCCATTCTTGAAACATATTGCACAGAGAAAGACGGGTGGCCCTGGGCAGCATTGAGTCATAAAGTACTATTCAACAGGAAACTCTAGGTGAAAGCAAAAACTTAGAGAAACCCTGAGTAGCCACTTTTACAGTAAAATAATCCAACTAGAGGAGATTCTAATGCTCCAGGCAGTGCTTACCGAGAGGAGGGAGTTAGTGGTTTGGCCTGTGATGGTGCTGATCTCACTGTCTGCTATACTTGGCTAGCAGTGAGTAGTCTCAGCTTTTTTCTCTTCAGTTTCACTCATGTGAGTTTTTTCTCATCAGACATGGTAAATTCCATTAGAAGCCAGACAGCAGTATTTCATGTTTACTAGTTGGAAGAACACTAGTAGTGCCAGCCCACTACTCAAGAGTGGTAACACTTTCTAAAGTTATCCTTGCACTGAAGTTTTTACTATGGCCTAACCTAGAAACCTTCATTTAGGACACTCAGTTTTAAGTTCACTTAAAACTCTTTGAATCTAGCGCCAACAATCCTTCCAGCTATCTCGTTGCATCCTCTTTCAGAACTTAAAAAAGTATTAAGTTTGTTCCTTCATCCATCTATCCGTCCACCATTCACTCTTCCATTCAACTGATATACCCTGGTGTACACACTGTGTAATGGAGTTACAACGATAACACTGATGATAGCAGTGACAAGGAGAGTGATGGCATCAATATGGCAACACAGGAGACCCTAAGCTCTTTCCGTGCACAAAGACCAACAATTAGACAGCCAGTTGTAAAACAAAATAGCTCTGGGAGAGCTCTGGATTCCACCTAAGAAATTTTAACACACGGTGGAACAAAAACTCTGAGAATAAATGCACAAGAAGAGAAGACAATTAGTTTCATTTTGCCTGCATTGTTCCATTCCTCAAGCTGGCACTTCTTAGTGCCGAGAGAACTTCCCAGCTAGAAAGAAGTCTCCTTTCTAGGACAGAAACAGTGGGCCAAGCAGCTTCTCCACCCTTCCTGGGTACCATACAGAGGATCTGCTTAGGTTTTGCTCCACAGACAGAAAAAAGTGAGATATACAGAGATGGCTAGGAATGAAAAGAAACCAGTCATATAGTGGGAGCAATTGCAGTTCACACTGACCTGCTTTAGAGACAAACCCTTTGCCACCGAAGAAGAATCAGTGGCCAACACAGCTGCCACAGGCTCCCTGCAGATTTCCCTGGATTTTGCCCTATAGGTATTTGTGTTCACTGATGCCAACTGCCTGAGTCCCTCCCTGCTCCATCACCTTCCCCACCCCCACCCTCTGTATCCCCTTGCCAGAGCCTGGGAACAGCACTGGTAGCTAGCTCAAGCCCCCAGTGCTGCACCAGAGCAAAACAGCAGCTTAGACCCTGTGGATGACCCCTACTTCTGTACATGCACTCAGAGCTAGGCCCTTCAGCTCGCTTTTATGCTGCTAGCCTGACACCTATCACTAGCTCTCACCCAGCTGCACACCTAGGGGGAGCCTGTACAGCCACTGAGAGACCATGCTATCCGCCAGGGCGCCCACAGGCAATTGTGGGTCCAGGTCAGGCCCTGCCCTGTCACCGGCCTGAACGGCTGTGCTTACCTTAGCTGGAATTCTTCCAGCTGTACACCTGTACGCCCCCAGCCCAATCCCCTTTACTGGCCTCTACTGAAGTTCCCACACCCAGGGGAGGATTGTGCAGTCATGGGAGAGCATGCTAAGAGTCAGGGCTCCAGTGGCTGCCAGTTTACAGCTTATAGCTTTCCCCGGCCCCTGCTGCCTGCACTGGCCCTCACCGAGTTCTGTGCACCTACAGCTGGCTCCTGCCATGACATAGGCGCCTGCAGCTGGCCCCCACAGCCAAGTGTGTTCACACTGTCAGCAGTTCTTGCCCTGGTCCCTAGCTGCTGGACTTGCAGGCACCACTCAGGGCCCCAGCAGCTCTTGCAACCACCGCAGACTCCCTGCACTCCTCACCAAGGACATGCAGCTGGTGATTCTGGGCACTCCAGTGGCCAGAGCTGAAGAGACATTATGCCTCTGATGGACTGTGTGCTGCCACGTGCTGCCATACTTGGCACCGCCAACACCAGACCCGACATCACAGCTTGCTCCAGTGTGCACCCACCCACGTGGTAAAGGTCTTCTCTTACTAAAGTCAGTCCCCAGGGTTTGGAAGAGGCAACTGCTTCTTTAAATGCACAGATACTTAAACAAGGCTACCAGAATCATGAGGAAGCAGAAAAACATGACTCCATCAAAGTAATACAGTAAACCTACAGTAACTGGCCCCAAAGAAATGGAGATCCAGGAAAGTGGGCTGATGAAGAATTCAAAGCAATTTTTCTATAGATGCTCAGTAAGCCAAAAGAGAACAAGTTAAAAATTTAATGATAACAGGAAAACAATACAAGAAAAAATAAGTTCAACAAAAAGAAAACATAAAAAAGACTTAAACAAATTTTGGAGCTGAAGAATACCATAGCTTAACTGAAGAATTCAACGAGAGCTTCAACAGCAGCTTGACAAAGCAGAAGACAGAATAAGTGAGTTAAAAACAGACTAACTGAAATTATCCACACTTGAGCAGAAATAGACAAGAATGAAGAGAGCCTGTGAGACTTATGGGACATGATCAAGAGAGATAATGTACAATGATTGGAGTCCCAGAAGGAGAAGAGGAGGGGAAAAGGGATAGAAAGCTCCAAGACCCACTGTAACAAAAGTGTTTAAAATCAAAGAGAGAACTTTAAGGAAGCAAGAGAAAAAAACTCTCAGTTGAGGTCTTGCAGGCCAGGAGGGAATGGGATAATATATTCAAAGTGCTGAAAGAAAGAAACTGCCAACCAAGAATACCTAGCAAAGCTGTTTCAGAAATCAAGGTAAAATAATGACTTTCTTTAATAAACAAAAGCTGAAAAAATTCATCACCACTAGAAATACTTTATAAGAAGTCCTTCAAGCTGAAATGAAGGGATGTTAATTAGTAATTTTAAAACATGGAAGCATACAACACACTGGGATAAAGATAAACTTATGGCCGGATTCAAAATACTTGAATACTGAGATATGGTGGTGTGTTAACTATTTAACTCTAGTATAACAGATAAAAGACAAAAGTATTACAAATAGATGTAACTATAACAATTAGCTAATGGATACACAATATAAAAAGATGTAAAATTGTGCCATCAAAAACATAAAAGTGAGAGTAAAAGGGTAGTTTCTGTATGGGATTGAAGTTAAAATTCTTATGCATAATAAATTGTTACACAAATAAAATGTTTTGTGCAAGCCTCACAGAAACCATAAGGAAAAACCTACACAAAGGAAGATCACAAAGATAAAGAGAAGACAGTCAAAGCATACCACTAAGGAAAAGCATCAATTCACAAAGGGAGGGAGCAAGAGAGGAAGAAGGGAATGAGAGCATGACAGAACAGTCAGAAAACAATAAATAAGGTGGCATTATTAAGTCCTTAACTATTAATGATTACTCTAAACATAAATGGTGAATTCTTCAATCAAAAGATATCAAGTGACTGCATGAGTAAAAAACAAAACAACAAGAACCAGCTACATGCTGCCTAAAAGATACTCAACAGGGGAAATGTCATCTCTTCAAAAGATGTTGGGAAAACTATTCTCTTCACATGCAGAAGAAAGAAAATGGGACCTCTATCTTACACCACTCACAAAAGTTAACTTGAAGTGGATTACAGATTTAAACATAAGAACTGATGCTATAAAACTCTTAGAAGAAAAAATAGTTTCTTGACAATAACCTTGGCAACAAATTTTTGGATATGACACCAAAAGCATAAGCGACAAAAATAATACTTAGTAAGAAGGACAATGTAAAACTAGAAAGCTTTTACAGAGCAAAAGAAAAAAATGAACAAAATGTAAAGGCAACCCAGGGAATGGTGGAAAATATTTGCAACTCTGGTAATGGGTTAATATTCTAAAATATATTGAGAACTCATACAACTCAATAGCAAAAGTCAATCTGACTAAAAAATGGGCAGAAGAGGAAAAAACTGAATAGACATTTTCTCAAAGAAAATGTACAAACTGTCAATGGAATCATGAAAAGGTGCCCAGTAACACTAATCATCAATCAGATGTTAGCGATGTCTCACTGTGGCAAATCAAAGCCATAATGAGACATCAACTCACACCTGTTAGAATGACTTTTCATAAAAAAAAATAAGACATAATTTGGATTGGTAAGGCTGTAGAGAAAGGGAACTTTTGTTCACTGTTGGTAAGAATGTAAATTGGTGCAGTCATTGCGGAAAACAGTATGGAGATTTCTCAAAAACTGAAAATAGAACTACCATTGATACAACAATTTCACTTCTGAGACTGGAAAAAAAATGAAAACAGTATTTTGAAAAGATATCTGCACCTCCATTATCATTGCATCATTAATTATAAAAGCCAAAATATGGAATCAACCCAAGTGTCTGTCAATAGATGAATTATTAAAGGTGTAAATATATACAAAATGGGATATTATTCAGCCATGGGAAAGAAAAAAATTCTTGCCATTTGTGACAACATGGATGAATCTTAAGGGCACTATTCTAAGTGAAATAAGTCAGACAGAGAAAGGTAGATACTATATGATACATGAGATCGGAAAAAGCTGAACTCATAGTAACAGAGAGGAGAGTGCAACCAGGGGCTGCAGAGTGGGAGAGGGTCTTCCCTGGTGGCTCAGTGGTAAAGAATCCGCTTGCAATGCAGGAGCCTCAGGAGACGCGGGTTTGAACCCTAGGTCAGAAAGATCCCCTGGAGGAGGGCATGGCAACCCACTCCAGTATTCTTGCCTGGAGAATTCCCTGGACAGAGGAGCCTGGCGGGCTACAGTTTATAGCATTGCAAAGAGTTGGACGCGACTTAAGTGACTTAGCATGCATGGGGAGTGGGAGAAATGAGGAGCTGTTAGTCAAAGGGTTAAAAACTTCCAGTTATAAGTTCTGGCATCTAATGCACAGCGTGGTGATTATAGTTAACAACAATGTACTGCATTCTTGAAAGTTGCTAAGAGAGTACATCTTAAATGTTCTTACCACAAAGAAGAAATAATTGTGATACAATGGAAGTTTTAGTTAAGGATGTGGTGCTAGTTATCTTGCGTCATATAAGTGTATTATTATTATTTTTTTCATTTTATTTTTTTTTAAATTTTTATTAGTTGGAGGCCATATAAGTGTATTAAATCAACATGTGTACACCTTAAATTTACACAATGTTACACATCAATTATATCTCAGTAAAGCTGAGGAAAAAATCAACAATGACAAACTCTTGTGTATCTGTTAAATGCCAGGAACACTCTTATGTACTTAATATTTTTAATATTAATTCCAACAATAACTTTATGAGAAGGTGCTATTATTATGCCCATTGTACAGTTAAGGAAATAAGATTAATAAAACAAGATCTCTGCTTTCAAAGGCATTCGTTGAGTAGTTAAGGAGTTGAATTATATATTCACAAAAGAGTGAAGTTAACATTACTAGGCCTAAATATCAACCCAAGCTCACAAAAATGATGAGAGTTTCATATATGACAAGGCAGTGTATCTCACGTCACTTAGGTTCTCCTTAAGTCACTGAACTAGGGTGGGTGGTAGTGACTAAGAAAGTACACTCGAGAGCCCACTTCTTTCTCTATACAAAGTAGATGACCAGATACAATGTCCAAACTCAATCCACTTGGAGAATTTCCCTTCAACACTATCTTCAGAACCACCGCCAAGTGTAGACATGGTTGATTTTTGGCTTAAACCAACATATTCAACAACCCATGAATCAGGTTTGATTATTTTTCTCCTCTGTCAGTTGATCAAAGTCAGGTCCTCTATGAGCCACAGTTGTTAGCAGAGAAGTACTGGTGATGAATGATGAGTGAGAACTGGGCCACCTATTCGTGTAGATCACTTGTACCCTCTGGACCAGCTCCAGCTGCACCTGGAACATACTGCTTCTGTCATATGATGGTCTGCTGCTGGGCCTGCCTGACATCATGAGTTGGTAGTTCTCAAAGCTCTCAGCTTAAGAGGGGCAGCGCTCGTCCCAGAATTACTTGATTTACTAAGGTCAGATGCTCCTTTCTGTCAGGGTTCAGATGCCAGGAGCTATTCTTTTTTTTTTTTTTTTGAATGGTAAAGTAAGCAGCCCTACTGCCTAGGAGAGAAAACATCTGATTGTCACAAGTGTTGACAGTTAGCTGCAAAGCTTGGAGAAGCTGGGTGATGAAGACACACACTGGTTATGGGCATCTGAGGAGGGCACCCTTATGCTTGTCCCAAAGTGAGACAGGAAGAAATGCTCTGATTTCAGAGATTCAAGAGATCAGGAGAGAGATGGAGTGGTCAGAGAAAGCTCCCTGTACAAAGTCAGACTTCAGACAGATTCACTGAGAGGCAGGGAACGTGCGACTTCAGTATGGATCATGGATACTATAACATCATAGTTAACATATTAACAAGGGCATCATAGTTATGTTTAGTGGGGCTGTCAGTAGTGACTGGGCACAAGAGGGTCTGAATTACCACAGGAGGTGACACTGAGATTCTTTAATGCTTTCTCTATATTATCCATTGTTGTTTAGTCGGTATGTCCAACTCTTTGTGATCCCATGGACTACAGCCCACAAGGCTCCTCTGTCCATGGGATTTCTCAGGCAAGAATACTGGAGTGAGTTGCCAATTCCTTCTCCAGGGAATCTTCTGGACCCAGGAATTGAACCCGTGTCTCCTGCTTTGGCATGAGGATTCTTTACTGCTGAGCCACCAGGCTAAAAAAAAAAAAAAAAAGCAAAACCCCAAATATCTCAACATCTACCTCTGCTCAATAATCTCTCCTTCATATTTGTTGCAAGGTCCTCTAGGAAGCATCTTTTGAAAAAGTAAGTTCTGAGCACATGTGCCCAACTCCCCTGCTCCCCATTTCATTCCCAGCCTCTTTCCTTTTCCACCTCTCACTCTCCTCTATGTACTGGGTGCTGGTCACCCAGCAAGGACTTGGAAGTAAGGCGCTGCATCCTCTCTTGGGACATATCTGTATCAGTTTAACATTTACAATTTCCCTGCCTTTACTGCAAGTTGCAAATCACTGCTATCTAATAATATAAAATAAAATATGATGAGAAACAAACAGAAAATAATACTAAATAATGAATATGAGAGCTCAGAGACCAGAGCTTTGAAATGATAAGAGACAATACAAGTTACATTTATGGTAAATTTAAGACATCAGAATGTGGAAAGCTATCACTGTTGAGAATTCACTGTGTATCTGACCCTGCGCTTGGGGCTTTATGTATATTATCTGAGTTTTAATCTAATGAAATCAAATGATGTCCCAGTCCATCCTTCCAAAGGGAGACTCAGGCCCAGAGAGACTGAATTGCAAGTCCAGGGTCTCATTAGCGGGAGGTAGAAGAGCTACAGCCCAACCCAGGAATCAGAGACAATTTTGTTCAAGCAAATATGGAAGACTTTCAGAAGACAGTAGGACTTGAGTATTAGAATATGATAAGCTGTAGAGAAGGTGGAGGGGAATTGCCTCCACAGTAGCTGAAGTGTCTGTGCATGTGTGTGGAGGCATCTGGTACAGAAAAGAGACAGGAGAATACTACATCAGTGCTTATCAAACTCTATCCTCAGATCACCACATCAGTACCATAACAAAGGCACTCATTTTCTTTTTGTTCTCTCCCACTCCATCTCTCTATTATTGTTCCCCAGAGGCAACAACTTTCAAAAATTTCAGGTATTTACATGGCATTTACTTCCATCTTTCTAAAAAATATGATTATAAATTTTCAGTTTTAGAAATTATTTACTGAACACGATAATTTAGCTATTATACAATTCACCCCTCACCAATACATAATTACCCTGTACCCTGCTTCTCAGGTGATTCCCTGGTAGTTCAGCTGGTAAAGAATCCGCCTGCAATGCAGGAGATCCCGGTCTGATTCCTGGGTTGGGAAGATCCCCTGGAGAAGGGATAGGCTACCCACTCCAGTATTCTGCCCAGGAGAATTCCATGGACTGTACAGTCCATGGGGTCACAAAAAGTCAGACACGACTGAGTGGCTTTCACTTTGGTCTTTTGGCTACTCCTAAGATGGTCTTAATAGTATCCTACTTGGTTAAGTCAATATTTAACGATTACATTCTTGGCTATGTAAGTGTTACCTGTTATTTGTGGCTGATCTATAGTTCATGGTGACATTTCCTTTGTTTAAAATCTGTTTCCCTCCCAAGAGTTAATGATTACATTTTTGCTTGATTTTTTTTTCTTTTTCTTTCTTTCTTTTTTTTTTTTTTTTTTTTGCTTTCTTGGTAATACAACCATCAGGAGATGGTGAGGGACAGGAAGGCCTGGTATGCTGCAGTCCGTCACATCACAAAGAGTAGGACACAACTGGGTGACTGAACAACAACAACCAGTTTATCCCCGAATCCTGACCGAACTATGTAACATTTCTCATTCTATTTATAAATATCAGACATTCCATTACCTTACATTTCTGAGGAATGGCTGTGAGGAGTCATCTCTGCTGAGCTGGTGGTCCGTAATCCTACATTAAACAGAGTTTCATTCCACCATCATCTCAGGAATTCCCCTTGCCCTTCTTCTCTGTTGATTCTGTCCCTTTTCCACTACAACTGCTTTATTGTTGGCTTAAACCTCCATGCTTTTGTGAGATATACCTCAACAGTGGTTTCCAGAGAAGGGATACATGGATGGAGAGAGGAAGCAGGGAGTAAAGCTGAGGATGGCTCAGAGAAAGCACCTTCATAAAGAAATGTGAAGATATCATTCTGGGGTAATGCAAGAATACTGTGAGCTTCTGCCCTTCCTAAGGCAGCAACAAGCTTTAGTAATACTGAACTAGAAAGGTGAGGGTCATAAGATAAATCTTTATATTCTTCCATGCATGTAACAGGATTAGAACTCAAATACAGAACATACATAAAACAAGCATTAAAGAAGCTGTACTTTGCCATATTGACAGAAGAGGGCACCATTAAACTAAGAATCTTGTTCAGTTCAGCCGCTCAGTCTGTCCAACTCTTTGAGACCCCATGAATCGGAGCACGCCAGGCCTCCCTTTCCATCACAAACTCCTGGAGTTTACCCAAACTCATGTCCATTGAGTCGGTGATGCCATCCAGCCATCTCATCCTCTGATGTCCCCTTCTCCTCCTGCCCCCAATCCCTCCCAGCATCAGGGTCTTTTCCAATGAGTCAGCTCTTCACATCAGGTGGCCAAAATATTGGAGTTTCAGTTTCAGCATCTTCCAATGAACACCCAGGACTGATTTCCTTTAGGATGGACTGGTTGGATCTCCTTACAGTCCAAGGGACTCTCAAGAGTCTTCTCCAACGCCACAGTTCAAAACCATCAATTTTTCAGTGCTCAGCTTTCTTCACAGTCCAACTCTCACATCCATACATGACCACTGGTAAAACCATAGCCTTGACCAGACAGATCTTTGTTGGCAAAGTAATGTCTCTGTTTTTAATATGCTGTCTAGGGTGGCCATAACTTTTCTTCCAAGGAGCAAGCGTCTTTTAATTTCATGACTGCAATCACCATCTGCAGTGATTTTGGAGCCCCCCAAAATAAAGTCTGACACTGTTTCCACTGTTTCCCAAACTATTTCCCATGAAGTGATGGGACTAGATGCCATGACCTTAGTTTTCTAAATGTTGAGCTTTAAGCCAACTTTTTCACTCTCCTCTTTCACTTTCATCAAGAGGCTTTTTATTTCCTCTTCACTCTCTGTCATAAGGGTAGTGTCATCTGCATATCTGAGGTTATTGATATTTCTCCTGGCAATCTTGATTCCAGCTTGTGCTTCATCCAGCCCAGCATTTCACATGATGTACTCTGCATATAAGTTGAATAAGCAGGGTGACAATATACAGCCTTGACATACTCCTTTCCCAATTTGGAACCAGTCTGTTGTTCCATGTCCAGTTCTAACTGTTGCTTCCTGACCTGCATATAGGTTTCTCAAGAGGCAGGTCAGGTGGTCTGGTATTGCCATCTCTTTGAGAATTTTCCACAGTTTATTGTGATCCACACATTCAAGGCTTTGGTATAGTCAATAAAACAGAAATAGATGTTTTTCTGGAACTCTCTTGCTTTTTCTATGATCCAGCGGATGTTGGCAATTTGATCTCTGGTTCCTCTGCCTTTTCTAAAACCAGCTTGAACATCTGGAAGTTCTCGGTTCACGTATTGCTGAATCCTGACTTGAAGAATTTTGAGCATTACTTTACTAGCGTGTGAGATGAATGCAATTGTGTGGTAGTTTAAGCATTCTTTGGGATTGGAATGAGAACTCACCTTTTCTAGTCCTGTGGCCACTGCTGAGTTTTCCAAATTTGCTGGCATATTGAGTGCAGCAGTTCCACAACATCTTTCAGGATTTGAAATAGCTCAACTGGAATTCCATCACCTCCACTAGCTTTGTTCATAGTGATGCTTCTTAAGGCCCACTTGACTTCACATTCCAGGATGTCTGGCTCTAGGTGAGTGATCACAGCATCCTGATTATCTGGGTCATGAAGATCTTTTTTGTACAGTTCTTCTGTGTATTCTTGCCACCTCTTCTTAATATCTTCTGCTTCTGTTAGGTCCATACCATTTTTGTCCTTTATTGAGCCCATCTGTGCATGAAATGTTCCCTTGGTATCTCTAATTTTCTTGAAGAGATCTCTAGTCTTTCCCATTCTGTTGTTTCCCTCTATTTCTTTGCACTGATCACTGAGGAAAGTGTTCTTATCTTTCCTTGCTATTCTTTGGAACTCTGCATTCAAATGGGAATATCTTTCCTTTTCTCCTTTGCTTTTCACTTCTCTTGTTTTCACAGCTATTTGTAAGGCCTCCTCAGACAGCCATTTAGCTTTTTTGCATTTCTTTTCCATGGGGATGGTCTTGATCCCTGTCTCCTGTACAATGTCACGAGCCTCCGTCCATAGTTCATCAGGCACTCTGTCTATCAGATCTAGTCCCTGAAATCTATTTCTCACTTCCACTGCATAATCATAAGGGATTTGATTTAGGTCATACCTGAATGGTCTGGTGGTTTTTCCTACTTTCTTCAATTTAAGTCTGAATTTGACAATAAGGAGTTCATGATCTGAGCCACAGTCAGCTCCCGGTCTTATTTTTGCTGACTGTATAGAACTTCTCCATCTTTGGCTGCAAAGAATATAATCAATCTGAATTCGGTGTTGACCATCTGGCGATGTCCATGTGTAGAGTCTTCTCTTGTGTTGTTGGAAGAGGGTGTTTGCTATGACCAGTGCATTCTCTTAGCAAGACTCTATTAGCTTTTGCCCTGCTTCATGCCATACTCCAAGGCCAAATTTGCCTGTTACTCCAGGTGTTTCCTGACTTCCTACTTTTGCATTCCAGTCCCCTATAATGAAAAGGACATCTTTTTTGGGTGTTAGTTCTAAAATGTCTTGTAGGCCTGCATAGAACCATTCAACATCAGCTTCTTCAGCATTACTGGTTGGGGCATAGGCTTGGATTACTGTGATATTGAATGGTTTGCCTCGGAAACAAACAGAGATCATTCTGTCATTTTTGAGATTGCATCTAAGTACTGCATTTCAGACTCTTTTGTTGACCATGATGGCTACTCCATTTCTTCTAAGGGATTCCTGCCCACAGTAGTAGATATAATGGTCATCTGAGTTAAATTCACCCATTCCTGTCCATTTCAGTTTGCTGATTCCTAGAATGGTGACGAGCACTCTTGCCATCTCCTGTTTGACCACTTCCAATTTGCCTTGATTCATGGACCTAACATTCCAGATTCCTATGCAATATTGCTCTTTACAGTATCGGACCTTTCTTCTATCACCAGTCACATTCACAACTGGGTGCTGTTTTTGCTTTGGCTCCATCCCTTCATTCTTTCTGGAGTTATTTCTCCACTGATCTCCAGTACCATATTGGGCACCTACCAACCCGGGGAGTTCCTCTTTCAGTATCCTATCATTTTGCCTTTTCATACTGTTCATGGGGTTCTCAAGGCAAGAATACTGAAGTGGTTTGCCATTCCCGTCTCCAGTGGACCACATTCTGTCAGAATCTTGTTCAGTTCAGTTCAGCTCAGTAGCTCAGTTGAGTCCAACTCTTTGCGACCCCATGAATCGCAGCACACCAGGCCTCCCTGTCCATCACCAACTCCTGGAGTTTACCCAAACTCATGTCCATTGAGTCGGTGATGCCATCCAGCCATCTCATCCTCTGTCATCCCCTTCTCCTCTTGCCCCCAATCCCTCCCAGCATCAGGGTCTTTTCCAATGAGTCAACTCTTCGCATGAGGTGGCCAAAGCATTGGAGTTTCAGCTTCAGCATCAGTCCTTCCAATGAACAACCACGACTGATCTTGTAAACCATCATAAATCCACAAAAAGAACTGAAGGGAATAAATCTATAAAAACTACTTGGGGGTGGGGGCAGAGAAATAAACATTTCAAGTGATGAAACTCCACCATTACAAGGGAGATAAAAAACAAAACACACACAAAAAAACCCAAGCAACCATGAAGTGAAAGAAAATTGCAACACCATGTTACTAGGCTGAATTAAATAACCTCAAATAAGTATTTGGAAATATCAAGTCATCTTCAATCAGAAATTTAAAACATAAACGGATTTGGGAAAAAAACAGAAGTATTTTTAAAAGAGCTGGTTGAACTCAAGGAATAACTAGAACAAAAAGAAAAATTATCTCAGAATTGAAAAGTAAATTTTAAGTATTTGTTTCCTAGGGCTGCCTTAAGAAGTCACCACAAACTGAGTCACTTAAAACAAAAGATATTGGTTCCCTCAGGGTTCTGGAGGCCAGAAGCCTGCAATCAAGGTGTCAGCAGGGCTGGTTTCTTCTGGAGGAGCTCTCCTAGTCTTCAGCCCTCGCTCCTAGCTTCTGGGGACATCCAGCAATCCTTGATCTTCTTTGTTTATCTATGCAGTGTTTCAATCTCCACCTCCATCTTCACACTGCCCTCTTTTCTAAATGTCTTTTCCACTTCTCATCTAAGGACACTTGCCTTTGAAGTTCGGCCACACCTACCTAATATAGACTGATCTCATCTCAAGATTCTAAACTTAATTAGGTCTGCAAAACCTCTTTTTCCAAATAAAGTCACATTAACGGGTTGGAAGTGGACTTACCTTTTGGGAGGTCAACATTCAATTCCATACAGCACCTAAGGAAGAATGAACTCATGTGGAAATTTAATAAGCAGCCCCAAAAAAGGACAAGCAATCAGTCAAGAAAATGAAATAAGATAGAGTAATAAGAGCCAGGAAGGAAATGATTGACACAGAAGACAGGCAATGCAGCTTAGACATAACTGGAGCCCTTGAAGAAGAATTATAAAACAATGGAACTTTAAAAATTATATTTGAAGAAAGCATCCCAGAAATAAAACATGTATCTACACATTGAAAGGATTTGCTAAATACATGAAAAAAAAATTAATCTGAAATGGTCAGCTCCAAGATAATCTAATAAAATGATTTGATCCCTTCATTGTACCTGTCTATTCTTTTTTTTTTTTTTTTGATATTTAAAATTTTTTACTTAAAATTCAATCAAAACAAGGTGAAACTCTAACATATTGCAGATTTAACTTGCTACAGCCATTTGGGAAGAAGTTTATGCAGATTGTACTAAGGAAAATAGAACATAGAGATATCCTCTGATTCAGCAATTTCATTCCTATGCTGTGAACTGAATGTTTTTGTCCCCCCTCCCAAAATGTATGTGATGAAGCCCAACCCCTAAGATTAGGAGTTGGGGGTCTTTGAGAGGTGATTCAGTCATGAGAGTGGAGCTCTCGGGGATTCAGTTCAGTTCAATTCAATCGCTCAGTCGTGTCCGATTCTTTGCGACCCTTTGGACTGTAGCACACCATGCTTCCCTGTCCATCACGAGCTCCTGAAGCTTGCTCAAACTCATATCCATCGAGTCCGTGATGCCATCTAACCTTCTCATCCTCTGTCATCCCCTTCTCCTCCTACCCTCAATCTTTCCCAGCATCAGGGTCTTTTTCAAGGAGTCAGCTCTTCGCATCAAGTGGTCAAAGTATTGGAGTTTCAGCTTCAACATCAGTCCTTCCAATGAACACCCAGGACTGATCTCCTTCAGGATGGACTGGCTGAATCTCCTTGCAGTCCAAGGGACTCTCAAGAGTCTTCTTCAACACCACAGTTCAAAACCATCAATTCTTCAGTGCTCAGCTTTCTTTATAGTCCAACTCTCACATCCATACATGACTACTGGAAAAACCATAGCTTTGACTAGACGGACCTTTGTTGGTAAAGTGATGTCTCTGCTTTTTAATATGCTGTCTAGGTTTGTCATAGCTTTTCTTCCAAGGAGTAAGTGTCTTTTAATTTCATGGCTGCAGTCACCATCTGCAGTGATTTTGGAGTCCCCCAAAATAAAATCTCTCACTGTTTCCATTGTTTCCCCATCTATTTGCCATGAAGTGTTGGATCCAGATGCTATGATCTTAGTTTTCTGAATGTTGAGTTTTAAGCCAGCTTTTTCACTCTCTTCCTTCACTTTCATCAAGAGGTTCTTTCATTCTTCTTCACTTTCTGCCATAAGGATGGTGTCATCTGCGTATCTGAGGTTATTGATATTTCTCCCGGCAATCTTGATTCCAGCTTGTGCTTCATCCAGCCGGGCATTTTGCATTATGTACTCTGCATATAAGTTAGATAAGCAGGGTGATAATACACAGCCTTGGCATGCTTCTTTCCCTTATCCCGTCTGCCATGTAAGAACATGGAGAAAACATGGCCATCGAGGAGTGGGTCTTCATATGCCACTTTATCAGTCCTCTGTTGCTGCCTTGATCTTGGGCCTCAGAACAGTGAGAAATAAATGTTTATTTACAAGTCAGTCAGTTTATTGTATTTTTGTTTTTGTTGTTATAGTGGCCGAAACAGACTAAGACAGAAAATATCATAGAGAAACTCTAACCGGGAGAGGCGGGTATAGCTTGGGCGGTTCGGTTGGAGCCGGATCCTGGAAGTGTTGGCGAAAGGCTTCTGTCACCGGGATCGGAGTCTGCCCAAACGGTGGCTCTACGAACTCTGGGAAAGCTGGCGGAGGAACAGTGGCTGTTGTAGAAACTTCACCTGGCCCTAGATCGGGCATTAAGGCAGCCTCCGGTCCTGGTGAAGCACTGGGAGGCAGGCGTGTCATTATCCAGCATGGAGGAGGGGTCAGGTCATCCCTGTCCAAATCCTGTAGAATTTCCTTTTTTATCATCAGTCAATTTTTGTGCCCTTAATATTTTTCCCTTTCCCTTCTGGATACAGAACCTTGTCCAAGTAGGAGGGTCTCAAGCTAACCCTAGCCATGAGTCAATAGATGGATATTGATCCAGGTGTCCTGGCTCTCCTGTGACTACTGTATAGACTGCTTCCACTATTTTTTTAAGTTCACGGTGTTCTCTGGTGGCCATCCTGTTCCCATAGCGGTCCATTCGACCTCACAGAGTATGTGGAGGTGGTTAGGCTTCATCTTCACCCCAAAGTCTCCTCCTAATCCCTTCTTTAAATTTTAAATCGTGCACTCCAATACAGTTGCCTTTGATTCACTTCCCCCCATCTTGCTTACCTTCTCAGATCTTCTTGTACTTTTCCTTTTCGTTCTGTCTACGAAGTTCTCAGTACCCTATGTACTTCTCATATTTCCACTCAGTGACACTTAAATTGCCATTCTGCCTCCTTCTTAATTGGGGAGAGAAGAGCTTTACCTGCCAGACCCCAGAGGGAGAAGGGGGATTGGCGTGTCTTCATCTGCCGGTCAGCATAGCTAAACCAGAACATCACATGGTCCAAGACTGTTTCTCCCTTAAAGTCCATTCTGCCTTGGTGGGCTTGATCAGGTGCAAATGAAAACACAGATGGGTTAAATATCCCATGTCCCAGGCCATCTCCGGAAAAGCCAATTCATACTCACTTCTGTATCTCCCTCCTAGCCTAACAATTCCGAGGGGGTCAAGAATTTCACAGCAGACAGGACACCTCCTGGGGTAGGGCAGAATACGAGCATACAAGGACCAGTTTCCTATCCTAAAAATCCCCTGGCGATCGCTTGGTAATAATTTTCCCCGAGACGGCGTGGACACACCTCCTAAATGACCATCACAAATTTCCTTCCTAAACCCTAGCACGCTCGTCAACCTTTGTACCAAGCAATCACCGCCTGCCTATTCCAGGCTCCTGTGGGTCCCCGCTCCTTCTGGTCCCTCCCAGGGGGGTGATCAGGCCCACTCTTCCACCCTGCCAGGTGGGTTCTTCCTCACCTGAGCGCTCAGTTCCCCTGCTGCCATCCACTACCTGCTGACGTGAAAGGTCCGGGCGTTGAAAAGCAGAATCCTTCCAGAGGGGAGAGGTGCCTTCCCCCCTCTAGGAGATTCAAGCTACAAAGCCTCGGGGTGGCCTCAAATGAGACCTGTCTCCTCAAAGTGAGGAGCTTCCTGGCCAATGCACCAAATGTTGTAGCCATGCTTTCCGGGAAACAGACTCACTCAGAAGGACAATGCAGATAGTGGAGTGCAGTTTATCACACCGGCGGGCCCAAGGCAGAGTCTCCTCTTAGCCAAGGGCCTACCTGTCTATTCTTTCAACAAGTCCACTCTGACTTGATTACTGTAGCTTTATAATAAGCATCAAAATCAGGTAGGACTAAGTCCTTCCACATTGCTATCCTTTTCCATTGCTGTTGTTTTCATTATTCTAGGTCCTTTGTATTTCCATATAAATTTTAGAATCAACTTGTCTATTTCTATCAGAAAGTCTACTATGTTTCTGATTGGGATTGTATTGAAATTATAGATCAATTTGAAAATGACAATTTAAGAATACTGAATTTTCTAATCTATGAACATGGTGTATTTCTCCATTTATTTAGAGCTTTGCTTTCTTTCATTGGTGTTTTGTAACTTTCAGCACACAATCCTACAGATATTTTGTTAAGGTTTATACTTAAGTTTTTCATGTTTTGGTATTTTGTAATTGGTTCTATTTTAATATTTAATTTCTAATCATTAATTTCTATAAAATGTTTATCCAATTTATTTTTGTATACTATGTATCTTGTGGCTTTACAACTTCTCTTATTAGCTCTAGTATCTGTTTTGTACAGTATTTTATAGAATCTTTGGGATTTTCTATATGAAAAATCATTTCATTCATGAATAGAAACATTTCGTAAGTAGATTTGCTTATCTTTACTTCAGTTAGTTCTTTTTCTGGGGTTTTACTTGTATGGAAAAGTATAGAAAAAGCAAGGGAATTATACAAAAACATCTACTTCTGCTTCATTGATTATGCTAAAGCCTTTGACTGTGTGGATCACAACAAATTATGGAAAATTCTTAAACAAATGGGAATACCAGACCATCTGACCTGCCTCCTGAGATAGCTGTATGCAGGTCCAGAAGCAACAGTTAGAACTGGACATGGAACAACAAACTGGTTCCATATTGGGAAAGGTGGTATATTGTTACCTTGATCATTTAACTTATATGCAGAGTACATCAAGTGAAATGTCAGGCTGGATGAAGCACAAGCTGGAATCAATATTGCCAGGAGAAATATCAGTAACCTCAGATATGCAGATAACACCACCCTTATGGCAGAAAGCGAAGAAGAATTAAAGAGCCTCTTGATGAAAATGAAAGAGAAGAGTGAAAAAAGTTGGCTTAAAACTCAACATTCAGAAACCTAAGATCATGGCATCCTGTACCATCACTTCATGGAAATAGATGGGGAAACAATGGAAACTGTGACAGACTATTTTCTTGGACTCCAAAATCACTGCAGATGGTGACTGCAGCCATGAAATTAAAAAACGCTTGCTCCTTGGGAAAAAAGTTACGACAAACCTAGACAGAGTATTAGAAAGCAGAGACATCACTTTGCTGACAAAGGTCCACATAGTCTAACCTATGATTTTTCCAGTAGTTATGTATGGAAGTGAGAGTTGGACCAGCAAGAAGATTGAGCAATGAGGAATTGATGCTTTGAAACTGTGGTGCTGGAGTAGACTCTTGAGAGTCCCTTGGACAGCAAGAAGATCCAACCAGTCCATCCTAAAGGAAATCAGTCCTGAATATTCATTGGAAGGACTGATGTTGAAGCTGAAACTCCAATACTTTGGCCACCAGATGTGAAGAATTGGCTTACTGGAAAAGACCCTGATGCTGGGAAAGATTGAGGGCAAGAGGAGAAGTGGGTGACAGAGGATAAGATAGTTGGATGGCATCACTGACTCAATGGACATGAGTTTCAGCAAACTCCAGCAGGTAGTGAAGGACAGGGAAGTTTGGCATGCTGCAGTTCATGGGGTTGCAAAGAGTTCGACATGACTGAGCAAATGAACAACTGGCTTGGAACATATTCCTCTATCTAATTTTGCTTAATTCTCTGTTTTTATTTCTATGTATTAGGTAGGTCAGTTACATTTCCTGATCTTGCAGAAGTAAACTTATGTAGGAGACAACCTATGGTGCCTAGCAGCACACTCCCTTCTGGTCACCAGAGCTAAATGTCCATCAAATTTCCTCAATACAATAGATGAAAAATAGTAATTCATTTTAATTTTAATTTGCATTTCTCTTAGATATCTTTTTATACATTTTAAGAGCCATTTTTATATCTTTCTTGTGTGTATATGTGGCCTGTTAAAACCTTTTGCTCATTTTTCTGTCATATGTGTGTTCTGGGCATCAGAACAGTCCATCAAAATGAGAAACTTAGGATCTGATACAGGCTCAGGTCTCCAAAAAATGGAGAAATCTGCCATTCATGCAAAGCAAAACTATTTTTAATGAGAGAAGGAAATCTCCCAATGGGTCTTCATAAAAACATATTAGACATATTTATGAATATATAAACAAAGCTAGTGAACAAGGCTAATGGAGGTGATGGAATATCATTGAGCCATTTCAAATCTTAAAAGATGATGTGAAAGTGCTTCATTCAATATGCCAGCGAATTTGGAAAACTCAGCAGTGACCACAGGACTGGAAAAGGTCAGTTTTCATTCCAATTTCAAAGAAGGGCAATGCCAAAGAATGTTCAAACTACCACACAATTGCACTCATCTCACACACTAGCAAAGTAATGCTCAAAATTCTCCAAGCCATGCTTCGACAGTACGTGAACTGTGAACTTCCAGATGTTCAAGCTGGTTTTAGAAAAGGCAGAGGAACCAGAGATCAAATTGCCAACATCCACTGGATCACAAAAAAGCAAGAGAGTTCCAGAAAAACCTTTACTTCTGCTTTATTGACTACACCAATGCCTTTGACTGTGTGGATCACAACAAACTGTGGAAAATTCTTAAAGAGATGGGTATACCTGACCACCTGACCTGCCTCCTGAGAAATCTGTATGCAGGTCAACAAGCAGCAGTTAGAACTGGACATGGAACAACAGACTGCTTCCAAATCAGGAAAGGAGTAGATCAAGGCTGTATATTGTCACTCTGCTTATTTAACTTATATGCAGAGTACATCAAGAGAAATGCTGGGCTGGATGAAGCACAAGCTGGAATCAAGATTGCCAGGAGAAATACCAATAACCTCAGATATGCAGATGACACCACCCTTATGGCAGAAAGTGAAGAATAATTAAGGAGCTTCTTGATGAAAATCAAAGAGGAGAGTGAAAAAGCTGGCTTAAAACTCAACATTCAGTAAACTAAGACCATGGCATCTGGTCCCATCACTTCATGGCAAAGAGAGGGGGAAAAAATGGAAACAGTGACAGACTGTATTTTGGGGGGCTCCAGAATCACTGGAGATGGTGACTGCAGCCATGAAATTAAAAGATGCTTGCTCCTTGGAAGAAAAGCATGACTAACCTAGACAGCACATTAAAAAGCAGGGACATTACTTTGCCAACAAAGGTCCGTTAAGTCAAAGGTATGGTTTTTTCCAGTAGTCATGTATGGATGTGAGAGTTGGACTATAAAGAAAGCTGAGCACCAAAGAATTGATGCCTTTGAACTGTGGTGTTGGAGAAGACTCTTGAGAGTCCCTTGGAGAGCAAGGAGATCCAACCAGTCCATCCTAAAGGAAATCAGTACTGAATATTCATTGGAAGGACTGATGCTGAAGCTGGCCACCTGATGCAAAGAATTGACTCATTGGAAAAGACCCTGATGTTAGGAAAGACTGAAGGCAGGAGGAGAAGGGAACAAGGGAGGATGAGATGGTTGGATGGCATTACTGACTTGATGAACATGAGTTTTAATAAGCTCCGGGAGTTGGTGATGGACAGGGAAGTCTGGCGTGCTGCAGTCCATGGGGTTGGAAAGAGTCGGACAAGACTGAGCAACTGAACTGATGAATATATATTTATATACATAAATTATATTAATTTATCAATATGTTGATATATAACATATACATTGTTGTTTAGTCACTAAGTCATGTCCAACTCTTTGGGACCCCATGGACTGCTAGCCTGTCAGGCTCCTCTGTCCATGTGATTTCCCAGACAAGAATACTGGAGCTGGTTGCCATTTCCTTCTCCAGGGGATCTTCCTGACCCAGGAATCAAACCTGCACTTCCTGCTTGGCAGGCAGATACTTCTTCACTAAGCCACCAGGTAAGCCCAGGTCATCGAGTCCCAATTCCTCACCCCAGGAATAGGAACTCTATCATGACACCCAAAAATGGCTCCCACCTCTGCTTATATATTGCATTATATGAGGTGAAATGTGGACTTAAGAATCCCTATCATTTGGCCTAGAATCCTGCCCCAAGACCCAGCAGATCTCTCACTAGACCAAATCACCAACTCTAATATATACATACACATACTTATTTTAGCATTTCCTAATGGGAATGATAATCACCTTAGTTGTTCAGGCATCCAGTCGTGTCTGACTCTTTGTGACCCCATGGACTGTAGCAAGGGAATTTCAGAAAAACATCTGTTTCACTGACTACATTAAAGCCTTGTGCTATGTGGATCATGACAAACTGTGGAAAGCTCTTAGAGAGATGGGAATACCAGACCAACTTACCTGTCTCCTAAGAAACCTGCATGCAGGTCAAGAAGCAACAGTTAGAACCCTGTATGGAACAACTGACTGGTTCAAGATCGAGAAGGGAGTATGACAGGGAGGTTGGCTGTCATCCTGTTTGTTTAACCTATACTCTGAGCACATCATGAGAAATGCTGAGCTGGAATCAAGATAGGCCGGAGAAATATCAACCTCAGATATGCGGATGATACCACTCTAATGGCAGAAAGCAAAGAGGAACCAAAGAGCTTCTTGATGAGGGTGAAGGAGAAGAGTGAAAGAGCTGGTTTAAGACTAAATATTGAAAAAAATACGATCATGGCATCTGGTCCCACAACTGCATCGCAAATAAAGGGGGAAAGGTGGAAAGTGGAAATAGTGACAGATTTTCTCCTCTTGGGCTTCAAAATTACTGTGGACGACCATGAAATCAGAAGACAATTGCTTCTTGGCAGGAAAGCTATGACAAACCTAAATAGTGTGTTGTAAAGCAAAGACATTAGCCTGCTGACAAAGGTCCGTATAGTAAAGTCTACAGTCTTCCCAGTGGTCACGTACAGTTGTGAGAGCTGGACAGTAAAGAAGGCAGAACACCAAAGTGGATAACCACCTTACTGTAGTGAATATCTACACAAAACAAGCTTTCTCCTGCTGCACTTGTTCAACGTGGATGACACATCTTCCTATCACCTGGACCACCTTGCCAATCTGATGACCTTTGTAGTGCCCTCACACAAACTGAACTTCAATATTCTTTCAGATGGCATAGATTCAGCATTGTACTTCTGTCTCAGCAACTTGGAAGGGGAAGGGAATCTTCCTACAAATGTATGAAGGTGCCTTAAAATGCCTTTCAGGGTTCTTGCTCTAGTAACAAGTTACACAGGGATTAAACTTCATTTTGACAAGGGCAGGAGGAAAGCTGATAGATGCTTTTACTTTTCATGCCACTCTATGGTCTTCATTAGCTGAAAATACGTCAAGACAAAGAAGGCAAGTGAGGGACTGAGCCTGAGGAGCAGTGAACCAGTCCTGTGCAGGTTGCAGATGCCCAAAAAACCAGCAGCCGAGAAGGGAGCTCTCTAGGGCTTCTGTTAAGGTTGGCAGTGGTGCATGAGTTACCTGATTTTATGGGCCTCTTCAAAAGGAGAGAAGATCCTAAACCACAGATGCCATTAGAAGGCATATGGCCTATGCTCAAAACATAACCTGAGTCAAGCAACTTACTGTTCTGAATCTGTATGACTAAAATTGTTTTTCAGTTGCCAATCCCAGAGTGTAGTCAAAGCCTCTGGTGCAGGCAGCAGTCAGCCCAGACCTCCACTCAGAAACAGACCATCATTCCAAAGTCGAGATTCTGCCCACTCAGCCAACTAAACCCAGCTCAGAGCCAGGCCACTGAAACTCAGCATTTAATGAAAAACTTATCCTCCTTACTGCCCCAGTTTACAGAGTATCTCAATACCTTTCAAGATTCACAACCCACCAAGAAAAGTAGCCTCTAATTTTCAGATGAAATACTAAGGGTCTGAGAGGGCTGCTCCAGTTGTCCAAAATGATACAACTGTTGGGAGAAACCATGACTTCAAGGTACCAGTCTCCTTGTTCTTCGCTTTTTGTTTCTGGATTTATTCTGGCAAGATCCCTCCCAGAAGCAGGAACATTCCCACAAACTGAGTCCATGATTTCAGAATGGAGTCTAACATTTTAAAATTTGGGAGCAAAGATTTGTTCAATTAGCCAGGCTCAGGACACAGAGATACCTAACATTTTCCTCTTTCTAGCACCACAGCTTTTCCCAATGTGATGCCTGTAGGTTCATTCAACCCAGTAGCAATCACTGTTGTAATGCACGGTCCAGCTCTTTACTCCACTGTCTTTACTTACTTTGTGTTAGGTCTTTGATATTGCTTTAAGTCCTGCAGACGTACGATTCATTTTTCAAAAAACATTGTCTTAAAAATATCGTCTTAGGGCTTTTTATTTTCCTTTTTTTTTTTTTTAACCCACTCACACCTTTTACATTCACCTCAGATACATTTCTGTGCCTGAGGCAGGCACACACAAGGTAGAGCCTCTCATTCAATTTTGAGAAGAAGGAATTCCCTTCTAATATTACAGAAAGAGATGTTACTGACACCTTCGCAGGAAGAAAAACATACCCCTCCTTTGGAAAAGATGTAGCCCTGCAGAGGGCATGGCTTGGCAAGGGAAATTCTGAGAGCTTTTGTCCCCACTAACCTCCATGGCCAGGCATCTTTGTGTGACACTCCAATTGCACAATCATATCAGATAGCCCTCAGTGTGAGATGCATGATGTTTGTTTAGCAATTGACAAGGCAAGTAGACATGGTCATCTCACAGTCTGTAGTTACATCTGCAAGAATATTCTCCCCATTATATTTAGTTAGTTCCACGAGTTTGTGTGTGTGTTTGCTAAGTCACTTCAGTCGTGTCAGACTTTTTGTGACCCTATGGGCTGTGGGCCACCAGACTCCTCTGCCCACAGGATTCTCCAGGCAAGAACACTGGAGTGGGTAGCCATGCCCTCCTCCAGGGGATTGTGTTGATCCAGGAATCAAACTGGCAATTCTCACATCACCTGCTTTGGCAGACAGGTTCTTTACCACTAGCACCTCCTGGGAAGCCCACGAGGGTAGGAACTCTGTTTTTACACACTCCATTATGTCACTGCCTACTATAGTGTCTGGTACCTACTAAGTGCTCATTATTTCTCTGATCCTTTTTATAACTGTGGTTTTAGTTCTTTGGATAAAGCAAAAAGTTTCCAACTCAGACATGACCATTGTCCCAAAATTTATCTATGGCAAACATGGGGACCCTTACAGAGAAGAGTGAGATGGACAGCCAATTCCAAAGCAGAGACTGCTAATGCTAATAGTTAGCCAAGGATATAAATTTTGGGTCAGCATCTACAATTGCTTCTGAATACTGTCTCATTTAACTAGAGTAGCAATATAAATGATCGAATCTGTGTCTGGGCCTTAACTGACTGCTGTGATATTTACACATTATCAGTTACCTGTTTTTTTTTTAATCCCATTCTTGTCTCTTCTTCCAATCTATCTGCTGCACCACAGCCACTATGAAAACTAACCTGATTAAGGTATTCTTCACTTCAAAACCTACCAGTGGTTTTACTGCTTAGGAAAAAATGGTAAAATTTTATCATAATTTTCAATGCCCTGTGTGAGTTGGCATCTACTTACCTCTGCAGGCTCCTCTAGAGTCCCTCTCTTTACTTTCTATGCTCTCGCCACCCACTTCCTTAGGTTCCTGAGGTTCACTGCTGCTCAGGCATTCATACATTCTGTTTCCTCTATCAAAAACACTTCCTCCCCCCACCAGAATAGCCACTTACCTGACTTTTGTCCTTGCTACAGTTCTCAACTTAAACTGAGTTCTGACTGGCATATTGACTGCATAATGTGAGTCTCCCCTCTTGCCCAATAACTCTATCTCCTTGCAGCCTGTTCTTTTCTTCCATAGTCCTTGTCCCATTCTATCCCAATCTATACACTTGTATTTTCTGGTTAGCATCCCCACCCCCCACTATCAACATTAGTCCATGAAGCTCTGTTTGGCTCACTGGTATATTCTCAGCATTATTTAGGGGTTTGGCATATAATCTGGATTCTAGTGTTTATTGAATAAACAAAAGTACAGTTTTGAAGGATCAGAGAGGCACGTTAACATGGGATGGGAGAAGGTAACACGAAGAAGTAAAAACAGACAAGAAGGAGCATCCCTGGCATTACAGCCAGGGCTCATCTCCTTGCCACGCAGATCCCACGGCAACTCAGGAGTAGTTCTTGAGCCTCAGCTGAGTCATCGCAGTTCTTATGCTATCTCAGCAACAGAAGTAAATGCCCCTCGGTTCATGCAGTTTCTGATTTCTTCTTGCTCTTCATTTCTCAGCAACATTCTTCTTCTGCTTCTCTTGTTAACTATCTATCATGAGGAAGCTTTCCTTATCTTAAAAAAATTGTTCTTATGAAAAAAGTAAACTTACTACAGAAAAATTGGATAACACTAAAAAGCTATCATCTTATTTATCTAGAAAGAAACTAACAACTTGATACAATATCTTCCCAGAGAACATACATGTACACACAGAAATTATCTTTCTACAAACTGAAACATTTACAGATACAATTTTATAACTACAATTCTTAATACACAAAATTTGGGGGAACTTTATAAGTTGTCACAATAACTTTTTATATTTGGAGATCTTAAATCTGTTCTAATGTTCCACTATTAAAAATATGAAACACAAATAGCTGGTTGATAACACACAGGAATCTAAAAGGAAAGTAATTTACCTCCATAAAACTTAAAATACAAATATATACATTTAAAACTGGTAATGTGTTGTAGGACCACCTCATGATATGTTTATATTAACATTTTAAAACCCAGTACCTATGGATATTAACCTTCTTTTGAAAATCTAATTGTCAAAATCGACTAACTTTCTATCTATTGAACTTCTTTCAAACTGTGTGCTACCACTCCACTGGAGGATCTTAGACCTCCCACTAATAAATGTTATCTTCTGAACTTGGGTTTAAGAGGCCAGATAATTACTTTTAATGGATTTAGATGCAAAAGAAGTCTAGGTCTTAGATGGTGGGAGTAAATTATGGCAACACAGTCTTACTGTAAATGATGTTAGAGATATGTGAGCCTTATGGATATGTTGTGACATAAGGACTTTTCTCCCCAACCCTAAGGTGGCAAGCATGGTGGCAGGGCACAGAAATTATGAAGTCTGTCCAAATTCACACATAAGACCTATCTGCTTGTTAATCCAGCCTTTTCAGATGTGACCCCAAGTTATTTGCTTGGCTTTCCTCCTATGGTCATCTTGTTGCTAGATGTCTGTTCTATGTCCAGCATCTCCTCTAAGATGTAGGTAGAAAGAAGGGGAAGAAATTAGGGCAATAGGGCGAATGTCTAAGGCCATGCCTTAAAGCTCTCTTTTAAGGAGCTTTACTAGAAACCCTGCCCTACCTTTAGGTATACCTCATGACAAGAACTGCGTCACCCTGTCATCCTTACCAGTGGTGGAGGGCGGACAATGTAATTTTTTAGCTGAGCACATTGTCACCACCATGCAAATCAGGATTCTGTTAATAAAGAAGAAAAAAAAAATAAAGGAGTAGTTAACTAGCAGTCTCTCCTATACAGTTTTAGAAAAGATGGCTTAGGAATACTTTTGGGAATTTCAGTTCCCAAAATAACCAAAGGAAAATGGAGGGAAATGTAAAAAAGAAAAAGAAATAGTTTTCAGTAGAAAGACAGAAAGACATATTGGTCTGGCTATTAAAAGGTAGGGTACAAAAAGCTCAAATTGATGGGCAATCTATGAATGCCGTGGTAAGGAAATACCAAGAAAAGGAATAGAGATTGCCAACCTCACTGTCTGCTCTTCAACTCTAATACCCAAACTTCAGACAAGTCTGAGAAAAATGCCTTAGTGGGGAGGCCAACATCCTCAGACCAGAATACTTTCCGCACTGAGAACACTTGGGAACAGGAGGTTTTGTGTTCAGGTAACAGACTTGCAGGTACATAGGGTGGGGTATAGAGTGGGGTTGGTTGAAACACAAACGTTTCAAGAAAAACAAGTCACAGGGACCCCCCCAGGAGTCTACAAGCTAACAGACACAACAACAAACAGGCCTGGAAACTCTGTTGTTCAGTTGCTCAGTCGTGTCCGACTCCTTCAAACCTGCGGACTGCAGCGTGCCAGGCTTCCCTGTCCTTCACCTTCTCCTGAAGCTTGCTCAAACTCATGTCTACTGAGTAGGTGATGCCATCCAACTATCTTGTCCTGTCATCCCCTTCTCCTCCTGCTTTCTATCTTTCCCAGCATCAGGGTCTTTTCCAATAAGTTGGCTCTTCACATCAGGTGGCCAAAGTTTTGGAGCCTCAACATCAGTCGTTCCAATTAATATTCAGGGTTGATTTCCTTTAGGATTGACTGGTTTGATTTCCCTGCAGTCCAAGAGACTCTCAAGTCTTCTCCAAAACCATGGTTCAAAAGCATCAATTCTTTGGTACTCAGCCCTCTTTACAGTAGGACTCTCACATCCATACCTGACCACTGGAAAAACCATAGCTTTAACTAGATGGACTAAAAAGCAACTATCTTTGCTTTTTAATATACTGTCTAGGTTTGTCATAGCTTTTCTTTCAAGGAGCAAGCATCTTTTAATGTCATGACTTCAGTCACCATCTGCAGTGATTCTGGAGCCCAAGAAAAGAGTCTGTCACTGTTTCCATTGTTTCCCCATCTATAGGCCATGAAGTGAAGGGACTGAATGTCATGATCTTTGCTTTTTGAATGTTGAATTTCAAGCCAGCTTTTTCACTCTATTTCACCTTCATTAAGAGTCTCTTTAGTTCCTTTTCACTTTGTGCCATTGGGTGGTGTCCTCTGCATATCTGAGGTTATTGATATTTCTCTTGGCAATCTTGATTCCAGCTTGTGCTGCATCCAGTCCAGCATTTCACATGATATGCTCTGCATATAAGTTAAATAAACAGGGTGACAATATACAGCCTTGATGCACTCCTTTTGCAATTTTGAACCAGTCTGTTGTTTCATGTTCAGTTCTAACTGTTGCTTCTTGACCTACATACAGGTTTCTCAGGAGGCAAGTAAGGTGGTCTGGTATTCCCATCTCTTTAAGAATTTTCCATAGTTTGTTGTGATCCACACAGTCAAAGGTTTTGGCATAGTCAATAATATAAGATGTTCTTCTGAAATTCTCTTGCTTTTTTGATGATCCAATGGATGTTGGCAATTTGATCTCTGGTTCTTCTGCCTTTTCTAAATCCAGCTGGAATCTGGAAGTTCTCAGTTCACATACTGTTGAAGCCTAGCTTAGAGGATTTTGAGCATGATCTTGTTAGGATGTGAAATGAGTGCAACTTTATGGTAGTTGGAACATTCTTTGGCACTGCCCTTCTTTGGGATTGAAATGAAAACTGACCTTTTTCAGTCCTGTGACCACTGTTGAGTTTTCCAAATTTGCTGGCATATTGAGTGCAGCACTTTATCATCATCTTTTAGGATTTGAAATAGTTCAGCTGGAATTCCATCACCTCTACTAGCTGTGTTTGTAATGATGCAAACAAAGACCCATTTGATTTCACACTCCAAGATGTCTGGCTCTAGGCGAGTGATCCCACCATCATGGTTATCCAGGTCATTAAGATGTTTTTTGTATAGTTCTCCTGTGTATTCTTGCCATCTTTCCTTAATATCTTCTGCTTCTGTTAGCTCCATACTGTTTCTGTCCTTTATTGTGCCCATCTTTGCATGAAATGTTCCCTTGGTATCTCTAATTTCCTTGAAGAGATCTCTAGTCTTTTCCATTCTATTGTTTTCCTCTATTTCTTTGCATTGTTCACTTAGGAAGGCTTTCTTATCTCTCCTTGCTATTTGGAACTCTGCATTCAGATGGGTATATCTTTCCTTTTCTCCTTAGCTTTTCACTTCTCTTCTTTCCTCAGCTATTTGTAAGGCCTGTTCAGAACTTTTGTCTTTTTTCATTTCTTTTTCTTCAGGATGGTTTTGATCATTGCCTCCTGTACAATGTTATGAACTTCCAGCCATAGTTCTTCAGGCACTCTATCAGTTCTAATCCCTTAAATCTGTTTGTTACTTCCACTGTATAGTCGTAAGGGATTTGATTTTGGTCATAACTGAATGGCCTAGTGGTTTTCCCTACCTTCTTCAACTTAAGTCTGAATTTTGCATTAAGGAGTTCATTATCTGAGCTCCAGTGTTCAGCTCCCAGTCTCGTTTTTGCTGACCATATAGAGCTTCTCCATCTTTGGCTGCAAAGAATATAATCAATATGATTTTGGTGTTGACCATCTGGTGATGTCTATATGTAGAGTCATCTCTTGTGTTGTTGGAAGTGGGTGTTTGCTATGACCTGTGTATTTTCCTGGCAAAACTCATATGCCCTGTGCTTCACTTTGCACCTGTTAGTCCAGGTATCTCTTGACTTCCTCCTTTTGCATTCCAGTCCTCTATGATGAAAAGGACATATTTTTTTGGGTGTTGGGTCTAGAAGATCTTGTCGGTCTTCATAGAACTATTCAAATTCAGCTTCTTCAGCATTACTGGTTGGGGCATATACTTGGATTACTGTGATTTCAGGTTTGCCTTGGAAATGAACCAAGATCATTTGGTAGTTTTTAAGACTGAACCCAAGTACTGCATTTTGGACTTCTGCTGACTATGAGGGCTACTCCATTTCCTCTTAAGGGATCCTTGCCTACAGTAGTAGCTATAGAGGTCATCTGAATTAAATCTGCCCATTCCCGTCCATTTTAGTTCACTGATTCCTAAAATGTCAATGTTCACTCTTGCCATCTCCTGTTTGATCAATTCTAATTTACCTTGATTCATGGACCTAAAATTTCAGGTCCATGAAATATTGTTCTTTGCAGAACTGGACTTTACTTTCACCACCAGACACATCCACAGGTGGGCACTGTTTCTGCTTTAGCTTAGTTTTTTCAGTCCTTCTAGAGCTATTTTGCTGTTTTTCTCCAGTAGCATATTGGGCACCTACTGATGGGGAGTTTATCTTTCAGTGTCATTATCTTTTTGCCTTTTCATACTGTTTATGGGGTTCTCAAGGTAAGAATGCTGAAGTGGTTTGCCATTCCTTTTACAGTGGACCACGTTTTGCCAAAACTCTCCACCATGACCCGTATGTCTACTGAATGGGTAGTAAAGAAAGAAGAGACTTACTACTGTATTTGCTTCACCCTCTCCTTTTCTCCGTATACAAAAGAGCATCTTCAACCACCTATCATGGTTCACTCTTGGCTACCAAGTGATGACGTTGGACAGCTATAGAAAGCATCTAACTGACTCAGATATACTCTTTGGATGATTTTACCATTCCTTCCATAACAATTTGTACCATTGGCTAATCCTCTCTAGTCATTCAGAAAAAGCTTGGAAGGATGTGAGAGAAGAAATCAGCTGGATGGCCACCAAAACCAATGAGAGGGTCACTCCCTTCCTTGAGAACACTGGTTGTGCTTCCTAGGGTTCTTGAGATCATCCTCAGTTAAAAGTCTTCTCAATGAAAACTTCACCGTAGTTACACAAAGATGTGCAGTAGGACAAACATATTTATTATATTATTCCATGTAGTAGTCCCTAGTAAAGTGGAAGAGCACCAAGAGTCTGGGGACTCTTGAACTAGGAGCCCTGGCCTAGTGTTGCCAAAAGTTCAGTATCAATAACACACAGCTGTTAGCTGGAGCTAACGCTTTATGAAAAAAATTCAAAGAGATTATCTGTAACCCACATTAAGATAGGAGATAGTAAAGATAAATTCTAGAAGGTCTGGCTATAATACCAATTTAAATAAGGTTATAGCCATAAGCTAGAGGTCCTAATTCTAATACAATAGCACTGGTTATGACAGAAGCTCTGTCTTGAAGGAATGATCACACTAGACATCTTATGTAATTCAGAACACCTGTGATAACTGACTTTCCTCAAAGACTAAATTGCATATTATCTGTCAATATGCCAAGTTATCTAACTAGTGTAGAGGCTGCATATATAGAATAATAAAGATCTCAACTATGAAGATTCATACTTCATATCAGAACAAATGAAGGATGGGAAATCATATCATGCCATGTAAAAATCCAGGCAAATTTCAGAACCTGTATAACTTATGTAAAGGTTAAATTTAAAAGTGATCATGAAGGCTCTACTGTAGTTAAAAGACACAAGTGAGGATGAGGGCACACTAGGCTTATGAAATCTCTATCAGCTGGAACAGGGTTAACTGTAGTTGGTCATTTAACTGGAGCTGTTACAGAAGTGACACACTCCCCAAACCCTGAGGATGCTTCCTGGACCCTGCTGTCCCTGTCCTAAGCATAGTCCCCAACCCTAACTATATACTCTTTTCTTGAGTCTGAGCTGAAGGGAATAGGCACTAGCACTTGTAACATCAAGGATGTTTATAAAGATCTTATCCTATAACACCCATATTAAGTACCAAAAACTGGACTCTGGGTTTTGGCAAAAAGTGTAGCCCCACTCCTAATTCTCCTACCTGTTGGATATGAGGACCAATCCAACAGCTGCCTGTGAAATACAGTAGGAGCTGCTATGCGGGACTCACTAGACCAGCACTGGGAGCAACTAGGTGGCTCCCCCAAATCCTTATTAGGATCCAAAACAGAATTTATAATTGCTAAAGTTTAGATTAACAAAGCAATAGAGATCTGTGATAAAGCTACACACACACACACACATACATACACACACACACATATATATAGACACACACACACATATATAACCCTAATGCTGAAGACTTGCATCAAGGCATCACTTACTCAATGGACATGAGTTTGAGCAAGCTCCAGGAGTTGGTGATGGACAGGCAGGCCTGGCGTGCTGCAGTTCACGGGATCGCAAAGAGTCAGACATGACTGAGTGACTGAACTGGACTGAATGCTGAAGAAATGGTGGCCATAAGATATATAGAGGTCTAAAACCACATCTTCTTAATATTATATTCTAGTTAGGAGGGAAGAAGGACCATGTGCTATTAAACAGGGAAAATATCTAAATCCCAGACAATTCCCAAAACACATGGGATTCAATAAGATATATCCATAAGGAAATGGCTAAAGTAAGTGAATTCCGTGTGGTCCTGGCTCTCCATTCTTTGTAATAAACTGGGGATTTATATTAAGGAAATTTATTATTTGTGAAATAAATATTTCTATTTTTAAGTGATGAGTTCTATGAAAGCAATGGCAGCATATTGATCTGGAGTCACTATATTGGTCTAGAGAAAAGTTATCAACTAAGGGGTGGATCATGACTTGTAATTTAAGAAGTCCACGGCTACAAAAGCCCTCTGGAAAGGCCCCTTGTTATGTGTAGCTCTGAACTGGAGAGTTTATATATTATTTGGTTCAGTTTGAAGGTCGGTATTCAAAACATGAACTTTGGGTCCCGTAACAAGGTAGCTAGAGTACAGATTTACTGGTTTATCTATCAATGACATCACCCTCTAAACTGATAAAGAAACAAACTGAAGAGGCGCAGTGCCCCTGTAATCTGGTGGGATTCCCATCCTGCATGAGTCCCATAAACCCACAGATTCAGGGCACATCTCAAGGAGAGAAAAGAAAGGCACTGGGGAGCAGCACCTGCCCTCCTACCTTAAGGCATTCTCTGTTCTAGCTAGTTGAGTTATAGCCTTCATCTCAGATAAGCTAATTCTTGCTACTGTCAGGTTTAAGTTCTGACATTATCCTGACTCACAATCTTCCAGGGGTCATGGGCTCTTATCACAGTCAATCATTACTGCTTTCAGGGAATCCTGGAATTCATCAAGTGACTGTCAAGCATCCTTGAAGGACTCCAGAAATAACTGTCAGACTTTGTTCATTCCTGCCCCAAGCCTAGCCTACAAGGATGATTATAAATCCTAACTATTACACACTAATTAGAGTACTCAAGTCGGAGAAGGCAAGGGCAACCCACTCCAGTACTCTTGTCTGGAAAAACCCCATGGATGGAGGAGCCTGGTAGGCTGCAGTCCATGGGGTCGTGAAGAGTCAGACACGACTGAGCGACTTCACTTTCATTTTTCACTTTCATGCACTGGAGAAGGAAATGGCAACCCACTCCAGTGTTCTTGCCTTGAGAATCCCAGGGACAGCGGAGCCTGGTGGGCTGCCGCCTATGGGGTCGCACAGGGTTGGACATGACTGAAGCGACTTAGCAGCAGCAGAGTACTCAAGTATCTCACCAAATTATAACAACCTCTGACCTCTGAAAAGCCTACCAGCTTACCTTCCAAAGGTCAAGGAACAGGATTAACTATAGTCAGGTCATTTAACTGGAGTTGTTACAGAAATGATCCATTCCCTAAGTCCTGAAGACACTTCCTGGTCCCTGCTGTCCCTGTCCTAACCATAGTCCCCAATCCCATCTACACATGATTCTCTTGAGTCTGAGCTGAAGGGAACAGGCACTAGCACTTGGTCAAATGCAGGAGTAGTGTATTTCTATTTCCAGTCTCCTTCAAAAAATATCTGAAGATAAATATAACAGACTCATCCTTGCCCAGAAAGGAGGTGTTCTGAGTCATCGGGAACAGGTTGGGAAGAGGTATTTTCTCATTGAGAATCTTGTCTACCTCAAGGGATCAACCTGACATAGGAAAAAGAGACGATGTGACATATTTCTGGAGGGGGTAGGAGGGTGGTTAAAATATTATCTATCAAATTATTAGAGCTTGACAGTAAATAGTTTGGGACACTCCATGCGCTATCACAAACAGAAACTTTCCTAGGGATAAGAGTGTAAACCATTTATGCTTCCCAAAATGTCTCCAGACTTGTTAAAGCTATGGAAAAATCAAACCTCAAAGAAAGTGCCATGAACTGTGAAACAGATCCTGTACTAGGCACATCTCTGCATTTTGTGAGGCTTTCTGAATTGTGGGAAGCATTCCTTGGAACCCACTAGTAAAAATAAGAGCAGTTTGGAGTGGTTAATTGTCATAAATATGAAACCCTGGGAATCTTTTCACAAGAAGAGTTTCTGTATCAAAATCATCTTGTGTGTCCCATGTCTGGATAAAGGTATAAGCTAAAAACAGAAGCCTTTTCTTAAGGGCCTCAACATCCATGTATTTTTTAATGTTTTGAAAAACCACAGTATTTTGATAAACTGCTGTGCATTACGAATGTATTTTCCAGATTTCCCGTTTCTGCTAATGATGGTTCAGGCTGTTTGAATCATGCCTACAGCTGAAAACAACTAAAAAGCTAGATAAAATATATTTGAAATAATCTTTTTAAAAACATCAAAGAGATTATAAAATAGTAAGGAATTATCAGGCAAAAGTAAAGAGAAGTCAACAATCTAGAGAAGTAAACACTCCTGAAGATAATCCTAGAACCTCTAGAAAACTAGAACCTCTACTCTGACAGTCTTTCAGGATGTAGAAGGGGATAGAAAACTAAACTCTGAGTCCATGCAAGTAGGAGAGTCTGACAAGAGACCTTCCCCTACAACAATCTGGGTTCCAGGATCTCAGAGTGAAGGTGAACAAAAATGGAATTAATTTGAAGGGAATTAAAACAAAGTGAGAATTAAAACAAAGCAACAATCCCTTGAGTTATCCAGGAAACAGCAAACTTTGAACAGGTGGTCCCAGACAGGAGTGCCCCTAGGTGCCTGGCAGAAGTAAACACAAATACTCAATTTGGAGCAAAGTATTTTCATTACAAGTCTCACCGTTCTTCCTAGAAAATAACCTTTCAAGTGCAATGACTAGCGCAGAGTCAAATATATCCAGCACATAGGAAAATTAAAATTGGTGAATAAAACAGAAAGAGATCATCAGAAACTTTAAGTGTAGGACCCAGGATCTGTGTCTTAATGGGCCACCCAGGTTATTCTGATTTATGCTCAAATTTGAGAATCAATGCTTCATACTTTAATCATATTAAATATACATTCTACAAAAATGTTTAAGTGTATTAGGTCTGGAAAAGAGCCCAAGAATTTGCATCTCTAACAAATTCCCAGATGATGTGGATGCCAGATCATACTATGAGAACCACTGGCATTAAAAAGTGAATTATTACACAGGTCAGCATAGTGGTCACCTATGGGGAGGAGAATGGCTGTAATTTGGAAGCAACATGCAGAAATTTCCTACAAGTTCCTGGCAATTCTCTATTTCTTGATATCAGTGGGGATTACATGGTGTTATCACTATACATTTATATTCAAATGCAGTGATATCACTGTCTGTCCTTCTTCCATTGACTCACATACATCAAATGCCACTGCACTAAGTTTACCCACCATGATTGTGCCACTATCATTTAAAGTCAATTCCCAAAGTAGAAAGTGCAAGAAGTTATAAAGCTGTAAGATGTAATTTCTTCAACTTTAGTTCCTAATGTAATTAGCTCACAAAATGAAATAGCTTTCAGAGTTAAGAAAAACTGCTTAAGTTTCTGAAAACCCTAGAGATATGCCAGACACAGCCCAATGTAAAAATACCCGCAAAGCTGAAAAACCACCATCTTAAATTTTAACAAGAAAAAGTGTACAATATAAAAAGTTACTGCTTTTTTCCCGAATTTAAAAGAAAGGGGAAACTTCCTACTTCAACAAGGAAAAGATGCAAATACAACCACTTTTTGCCCTTGTGAGGATACCAGGTTCATATGAGTGTCACTTAAGAGCTGTATAAAGTCATCTAGGTCACCCTGTAGGTATATAGAGGATATTAGTGATTACTCTCAGGCTAGGTTAAGACTTCATCCCATCCACAGTTATAAACTATACTTTGTTATAATAATCACTTGGCTTGAAAACCAATCACAAGTTCTCAAAGCGTCCTACTCTTGTAAGAAAGTCAGAGTCCCTGCTATAGACTCATAAAAAATTGTAGATATACCTGTGGACTCTCCAATTCACCTGTGTGTCCTCTGGATTACCAGAACTGGTTTGGAAGGTTGTGAGATTTTCTAGTCATTTGCAAATCTTACTGTTCTTCATGTGAGTTGATAATGTCCTTTGTCACTCTCAAACCAAAGTTCTTTATACATACCATTCACTGGTTTTATTCTCACTTTATCATAAATAGGACTGGTAAAACTTTTCAGCATCATTTTTTTTTTTCTGTGTGGCAAGAAGCTTCTGGGTAATCTTCAATTTTGAAACTGAAAGTATTCAAGTATTTTATGCAGAAAATACTTGACACAGAAGTAGCAATCTTCCTGCAAGTTGTTTTTTCCACATTTCCATCATTACCAGGTTATCTGCATCAGGAAGTTTCCATCAAATATTTGATCACACTTGTCTGTGTAATTCATACTCCACTGACTCGTACAAAGTTCAAGGCATCACTGTACAATTTTCTAAATCCTTTCCCTTAGCATGTCCTCTTTCTGTTTCTGCATGTCTTTGTTTGGTACATAACCTAAAATCAAAGTGTTTTTTTAATATCTTTTTTTCACATACACATACATCCGTTCCCATACACCACCCTGCAGGTTGAAATGTTTACCTCTTCTGTGTCATTTTAAAAAATAATTATAAGTATTATTGAGGTAACATAGTTTATAATACTTATACAATGTAGGCTTCATGCATACAAAATTATAATTCAACTTCTGTACAATCACCAGCTTGCTCACCATCAAAAGTTCAGTTTCTATTTGTCACCATACAGTTGACCTCTTTAGCCCATTTCACCCTTTCCCCCTTTCCCTTCTTTTCGTGCAAATACTACTCTGTTTTCTGCATCTGTGCACTTATTTTTCTTCACTTTGGTTTATTTTATGGTTCTTTTGTTTTTTATGTGTCTTTGACCACTGTCATAGTGGTTAAAAGAACTCTGAAAATGGAATGCACAGGCTCAAGTCCCAATACCACTACTTGTTATCAGTGTGAACACACTATAAATCTTGTTGTTCATTTTACTAATCTGTAATATGTGGACAGTAATAGCTGGCATCATACTTATGAAGTTATTATTATGGATTTTGTCTGTGTATGGATTCAATGTGTTAATGAATGTAAAACTCTCAGAATAATACCTAACATATAATAAACATTACACACGTCTTAGCTATTATTAAAATATTTCTATCTATAGCCATATAAACCTCATAGCTGTTGAGATTATATATGCTCCTGATTGTGTGATTTCTGTGCTGTTTTTACTATATAACCAAACTATCTTGATCATTTAATAGGAAGATAACACATATACAGCTTATAAGTTCATCAAGAGGCCCTAAGTATCTCTCCTGGATACTCAAGAATATGTATTTCTTCATCTATTTGTGTCATCTTTGATTTCTTTCATCAGTGTTTTATAGTTTTCTATATATTGGTCTTTTGTTTCTTTAGGTCGATTTATTCCTAAGTATCTTATTCTTTTATTGCAATGGTGAATGGAATTGTTTCCTTAATTTCTCTTTCTGTTCTCTCATTGTTAGTATATAGGAATGAAAGGGATTTCTGTGTATTAATTTTATATCCCACAACTTTACTATATTCATTGATTAGCTCTAGTAATTTTCTGGTGGTCTTTAGGGTTTTCCATGTAGAGCATCATGTCATCTGCAAACAGTGAGAGTTTTACTTCTTCTTTTCCAATATGGATTCCTTTTATTTCTTTTTCTCCTCTGATTGCTGTGGCTAAAACTTTCAAAACTATGTTGAATAGTACGTGAGAGTGGGCACCCTTGTCTTGTCCCTGACTTTAAGGGAAATGCTTCAATTCACCATTGAGGATAATGCTTCCTGTGGGCTTATCATATATGGCTTTTATTATGTTGAGGTTTGTTCCATCTATGCCTGCTTTCTGGAGGGTTTTTATCATAAATGGATGTTGAATTTTGTCAAAGGCTATCTCTACATCTATTGAGATAATCATATGGCTTTTATCTTTCAATTTGTTAATGTGATGTATCACTGCAGGCAGATTCTTCACCAACTGAGCTATCAGAAAAGCCCCTAAGCTACTCGAGAAATGGTAGCTAATATATTTAACTTGGGATTTCAACAAACTTACAGCATTTAAAAAAAAATCAATTTATGATTTATTTTACTTTACAACATTGTATTTGTTTTGTCATACATTGACTTGAATCCGCCATGGGTGTACATGTGTTCCCCATCCTGAACCCCCCTCCCACCTCCCTCCCCATCCCATCCCTCTGGGTCATCCCAATGCACCAGCCCCGAGCATCCTGTATCATGCATCAAACCTGGACAGTGATTCGTTTCACATATGATAATTTACATGTTTCAATGCCATTCTCCCATTATCATCCCATCCTTGCCCTCTCCCACAGAGTCCAAAAGACTGTTCAATACATCTGTGTCTCTTTTGCTGTCTTGCATATAGGGTTATCATTACCCTCTTTCTAAATTCCATATATATGCATTAGTATACTGTATTGGTGTTTTTCTTTCTGACTCACTCCACTCTGTATAATAGGCTCCAGTTTCATCCACCTCATTTGAACTGACTCAAATGCATTCTTTTTTAATAGCTGAGTAATATTCCATTGTGTATATGTACCATGACTTTCCTAGCCATTCATCTGCTGGTGGACATCTAGGTTGCTTCCATGTCCTGGCTATCGTAAACAGCATTTTGATGAACACTGGGGGTACATGTGTCTCTTTCACTTCTGGTTTCCTCAGTGTGTATGCCCAGCAGTGGCATTGCTGGGTCATATGGCAGTTCTATTTCTGACCAGTGTGAGATGGTACCTCACTGTGGTTTTGATTTGCATTTCTCTGATGAGTGATGTTGAGCATCTTTTCATGTGTTTGTTAGCCATCTATATGTCTTCTATGGAGAAATGTCTGTTTAGTTCTTTGGCCCACTTTTTGATTGGGTCATTTATTTTTCTGGAATTGAGCTGCAGGAGTTACTTATGTATTTTTGAGAATAATTCTTTGTCCGTTGCTTCATTTGCTATTATTTTCTCCCATTCTGCAGGCTGTCTTTTCACCTTGCTTATAGTTTCCTTTGTTGTGCAGAAGCTTTTAAGTTTAATTAGGTTTAATTATTTTTTGCTTTTATTTTCATTACTCTGGAAGGTGAGTCATAGAGGATCCTGCTGTGATTTATGTCAGAGAGTGTTGCCTATGTTTTCCTCTAGGAGTTTTATAGTTTCTGATCTTACGTTTAGATCTTTAATCCATTTTGAGTTTATTTTGGGGAAATATACCATGTCCATGGATTGGAAGAATCAATATAGTGAAAGTGAGTATACTACCGAAAGCAATCTATAGATTCAATGCAATCCCTATCAAGCTACCGACAGTATTTTTCAGAGAACTAGAACAAATAATTTCACAATTTGTATGGAAATACAAAAAACCTCGAATAGCCAAAACAATCTTGAGAAAGAAGAATGGAACTGGAGGAATCAACCTGCCTGACTTCAGACTATACTACAAAGCTACAGTCATCAAGACAGTATGATACTGGCACAAAGACAGAAATATAGATCAATGGAACAAAATAGAAAGCCCAGAGATAAATCCATACACCTATGGACACCTTATCTTTGACAAAGGAGGCAAGAATATACAATGGAGAAAAGACAATCTCTTTAAAAAGTGGTGCTGGGAAAACTGGCCAACCACCCGTAAAAGAATGAACTAGAACACTTTTTAACACTATACACAAAAATAAACTGGTCAGAATAGCTGCTATCAAAAAATCTACAAACAATAAATGCTGGAGAGGGTGCAGAGGAAAGGGAACCTTCTTATACTATTGGTGGGAATGCAAACTAGTATAGCTGCTATGGAGAACAGTGTGGAGAGTCCTTAAAAAACTGGAAATAGAACTGCCATATGACCCAGCAATGCCACTGCTGGGCATACACACTGAGGAAACCAGAAGTGAAAGAGACACATGTATCCCCAGTGTTCATCAAAATGCTGTTTACGATAGCCAGGACATGGAAGCAACCTAGATGTCCACCAGCAGATGAATGGCTAGGAAAGTCATGGTACATATACACAATGGAATATTACTCAGCTATTAAAAAAGAATGCATTTGAGTCAGTTCAAATGAGGTGGATGAAACTGGAGCCTATTATACAGAGTGGAGTGAGTCAGAAAGAAAAACACCAATACAGTATATTAATGCATATATATGGAATTTAGAAAGATGGTAACGATGACCCTGTATGCGAGATAGCAAAAGAGCCACAGATGTAAAGAACAGACTTTTGGACTCTGTGGGAGAAGGCGAGGATGGGATGATTTGAGAGAATAGCACTGAAACATGTATATTATCACATGTGAAATAGATTGCCAGTCCACGTTTGAGGCATGAAACAGGGTGCTCAGGGCTGGTGCACTGGGATGACCCTGAGGGATGGGATTGGGAGGGGGGTTCAGGATGGGGAACACATGTACACCCATGGCTGATTCACGTCAATGTATGGCAAAACCCACTACAATACTGTAAGGTAATTAGCCTCCAATTAAAATAAATAAATTTTTAAAAAATTTAAATTTTGATAAAAAAATAAGAATATTTAAAAGAGTAACTGAGAAAATGATACAGCCTTCCTTATCTCACAAAATACAAAGCATTGCCTTGATGCTGTGTGCTTCACAACCATTAATGAAGGCTGTAGGGGTCATAAACACTCTTGGCTTCCATACCTGAAAGAAAACAAAACAAAACAAAAAATGCCAAGACCAGATGTACCACCCATAGCAGTATAAATCAAATGTCTCTAGACATTTGATAGCAAAGTTACACATGCATGTGCATGAATACTTACACATCTACCCAGATATGGTCAGTATTCTTGTTGTAGATAGCTTATAGCTATACTCTGCTTTCTTCCTCATCCACAAAAGACCATAAACTTTTAAGTTTCACTCAGAAATCTATAGGAAGATGCTTGCCTGCAGGGGAGTAAAGTCCAAACCTATTGCTACCTAAATGACCCAAGAGTTTTGGAAAGAACAGGTATGAATCCAGCTCTTCAACTAGAGTTCGTTTAAGTAGTGAGATAAATCTGCTCCTGACAAGCAAAAAAATAGTGAGACAACTCACTTTTCTTATTCTCTATTTTAGGAAAGATTTCACAAGAACCCCTTTGCCTTAGTAAGAAACAGATGTTTCCCTATATGGCTTCTTATTACCTCAAGAACCATCTTTGTTCAGATTCAATACATATAAATATTTCAGTAATTTGGCTTTTGCTGAAGATGCAGAAATCTAGAAACAGCATTGCTCTCACCTTAAAAACTAGAAAAACTACAAAATAACTTTTCTTGAACCTATCAGAGATCTAAGCTTAGGATGACCAAGTGAACTTTCTTGGGTTCAGTACTGAAAATCTCCCGTCCTGGGAAACTTCTCAGTCCCAGGCAATTGGGGATGGTTGGTCTCCCTATCTATAGCTGCATACTAGTCAAGTAGCCTAAAATTCATGGAAAGACTGTACCCATCAAGGACAGATAGGATGTGGGCACAAAAGAGACATCAAATACAACACAAAATGATAAGAATTCAGCTAAAATTGTTAATTGCTAAAGGCCAAGTGTGGGCTAGCATGAGAGTACCAAACCCTTGGGAGTCTCAGACAAAAAATGAATTTGCCCTCAATTTCAGTCTCTTCTCCATGCTGTACTGGGTACTGATGAGAAAGATTTAGGAAAAATCAAGAGACCAGAGAGAGACTCTTTTGGTGGTGAAGGCCTGTTGGAGGGGAGTAAGGTCCCATTGCAGGGAAGGGTCCTGCGCAGACCCTTCTTCACCTATAATATATAGCTTCAAGTCGCTGGAGAAGGGACAGCAAACTCTATTGCCTCCAGAGGCCTTTGATACTGAGTAAAGATAGAAGTAGGGGAGGATAGACAATTCCTACACTTCTGGGTAGGGAAGGGCAGGAAACTGTCTCAGCCCAAGATCCCATGCTATTACAATTAGAGGGCTCCTACACTGGAAGAGGGGCTTCTCCGCTGGCACTAGTGGTAAAAAACCTGCCTGCTAATGCAGGAAACGTTAAGAGATGCAGGTTCAATTCCTGGGTCAGGAAGATCCCCTGGAGGAGGAAGTGGCAACCTACTCCAGTATTCTTGCCTGGAGAAAATCCCATGGACAGAGGAGCCTGGGGGGCTACAGTCTATAGGTCACAGAGAGTTGGACACAACTGAAGTGACTTAGCACACATGCATGCACACTGGAAGAGGGTCAGAAGACTCATCTTCTCAAGAAACACCAAGGATACAGGCAGAAATTTTGTCTGCCACAGCGAGACTGAAGGTCTAAGAAAGTCCCACTCTCCAGGCCTAAGAATACAAGGCTTGCCTAGGAGAGGCTGGGCCAGAATGACTAAGAATCCTCCACTCCACTCCAGTCTCCACTCCCAAGCTAGCGAGCACCAGATGACAAGCAAAAGGAAGGCAAAAGTGAGGAGAGAGATCCCTTTGAGATGCAGTTTCAGAGGGAAGGTTGGAAGCTACCAGAGCAACAGGAATATTAAGAAGATACCTCTACTTCTCCAGCCCATACCCTAAGTATACAGTAACACTAGAGAAAAATCAAAACTAGTTGTGTATTGAAGGTGGAACAATACAACCCAAGCCTGCCTTAACTAGTGGTTAGATTAACTTAACACATTGCTGACCCAGCAGGGAAAAAAATGCTCATTTTGAGGTATACGTTCTCTTTATCATAAACTCTGTTTTTCTATAAAAGATGCCTGACATATGAGACATGTATTAATAAAAATGGAAGAAAAAAACAGAACACCCAGATTCAGAGAGAACGTTAAGTGTTGGAACTATGAGAGAGGAAATTTAAAGTAACTTTGACTAATATATCAATAATCATAATACTAAAGGTTCCAGTGGAAAACATGACTTAACAGATAGAAAATTTCAGCAGGGATTTGGAATTCCAGAAGAAGAGAGAGAATAGCAGAAGAAATATTTGAAGAAAGAAAGGCTGAATCTTCAAAAAAAAAAAAAAGAAAGAAAACTATACCAAATCACAGATCCAAGAAACTCAAAGATTTTTCAAGCAGGATTAATATTAAAAAATATACACCCTGACAAATCATATTCAACCTGCTGGGAAGTTAAAATTATAAAGAAAATACTGAAGGTGGTCACAGAAAAAAGATACAATACAGAGAAACAAAATTAAAAATTATAGGGGGGTACTTAAGAAACCATACAATCCAGAATACAATGGATACATGTCTAAAACACTGAAGGAAAGATACTGTTAATCCAGAATACTACACCAGGGAAAATGTCTTTCAGATATGAAGGGAAAATTTACCTTTTAAGACAGATTAAAAAAAAAAGAGAGAAAAATTATTATCAGCAGACCTGCACTAAAATAAAGGTTAAAATACTTTCTCAACAGAAAGACTATAATACCATCCATATTTGCATGGACACACACACACACAAAATGAAGACTTATAGATATAATTAAATTTAAAGCAAAATATAAAAGATATATTTTCATCTTCTTTTTAATTGCTCTAAAAGACAATTGGTCATCTAAAGCAGTGGTTCTCAACAAGAAGCAATTTTGGAAATATTTGGCAATGTCAAGACATTTTTGGTTGTCACAACGGGGGCAGGATTAGGGATGGGAGGGCAGTGCTATTGGCATCAGCAAGTAGTGGCCAAGAATGCTGTTAAATATACTACATCCTAAAAAGGCAAGCCCCATACTACAAGGAATTATTCAGCCCGAGATAGCAAATATGTCAGACTGCTTGAGCCTGACTAATAAGAAAGAAAAGAAAAAAAGACACTATTTACCAATGTGTGGAATGAAAAGGGCGACATCACTACTGGTCCCAAGACATTAAAAGAGTAAGACAATATCACAAACAATGCATGACTATAAACTCAAAAACTTGGATGAAATAAATTCCTTACAAGGTGGAAACTACCAAAGCTCACTTAAGCACATAACCTATATAGTCCTACGTCTATTGAAAACATTGTTAGAAATCCTTAACTACAAATTCAAAGCAGTCTGTAGGCCAAGATCCTTTCACCGCCAAAAGAAGAGCAGGACAAGACTAGTTCTTCTTACTACACATCTATTTGACAGACATCTATTTTAGTGCCATCTGTCAATGCTCAACCTCCTACAAATTACAAAAACTCCAGAATTTCAAGTTATTTTCTCCAAGGCACCATTTCAGGGACCTAAATATTTCACATTCCATGATGAAGACACCTTAGTGCTGACTTGATCATGGCTGAAAGGTGCACTTAGCCTTTGCAAGTTGAATGAAATCATGGAAGCCTCTGAAATTCAGCAGTATTTTGAGCAGAGATTCTCTCCAACTCAACTTGCCAAGACTTTTCTGCTTAAAGCTTTATCTCTTGTCTGGATACATCCATGTGCTGGTAGGTCTTCCCACACTTCATGGGGCAGTCTCATTTCAGTAATCCACAAGTGTGGATTACTGAAGGGTGTGGAGATCTAAGGGTCTAAGATCTAAGAGTGTGGAGATCCAGGTTGTCAACTACAAATTGTCTCCTGCCATGGGCATTTGCCATCTATCTGTATCCTGTGTTGCAGTCCTCATGGTGCCCCAAATAAAACTTGACTTGCAACTTTCATGTTGTGGGTTTTTTTTTTTTTTTTTTTTCAGTTGACAAGCTTCTGGGCTTTAGCCAGAGAGTGTAGCTCATGAGGCAAAGCTCTTTAAGACCACAGCTGAGAGTGAGCCTCATGGTTGAAGGGGTAAGCAGTGGGTGGGCAAAGCAAACTCTTGGGTCAAGTAGCTCACAAACAAAGCCAAATCATTCTAGCGGGAGACACAAACCTAAAACTGAATCACTCAGGAAAATGTGGGCAATAAGAAAACAAACTGAACCATGCCACAGAATGCAGCCCAAAGGCTGGGAGAATCGCAGCAAATGCCTTGGCTGCAGCCACAGCAGCTGGGTGGATCCCTTTCACAGTAGTCTGAGGTAATCCAGTGACATGGAGAACCTCAATACTGGCTGACGCTGGGCCTCATCTCTCTTACATACACTTCTAGAACTACTTTCTAGTGAACAAGAGGCTCTAGGAGGACTGGGTTAAGACCAGCATCTAATGCACATTGGTTTAGAGCTAACGTCTTTACTCAGCATACTGCTTTTAAGAGCCATTCAAAACACTGGAGATTAAGATATTCAAGTCCACCCATTGAGCATTTCCTAATTAAAGGAAGTTTAATTAAGCTCAAGTGAGAGCTTAAATTTACAGATAACCTTCTGTTCTTATCTATACTTCAGACCAGGGCACCAAAAGCAATTTCTTCGCCAAAGCCAGTTGCTTTTTGAGGTGGTATGACAAACAAAAAGAAGTCAGGCCAAGGCTGCTAAATCCCATAATTTGTAACAACATAATGATTTGCAGTAAAAGTTGGTGAGGTGACCACCTTCCCCCTCTTCTTCCTTTCGCCAGTTTTTCAATTTGCTTTTGCCAATCTCAATAAAGAGCCAAAGTAGTACAAATAACTTTACAAGCAATTGAATTCAGTCTAGTGGCAACAGCTGACAGAAGGTTCAGCCTTCTCTGTAAAAGTGACTATAGTTTTGAAACTCTAGAGCATGGTTAGGCTGCAGTTCTTTAAGTGCTGAGGCCTTTAGTTTGAAGTTACTGGGTTAGTAAGGTTGTGGGTGATAGGACAATGGTACATAGGGTACTTTCTGGGAAATGTGAGTTCTTTGAGGAGAGGCAACATATTCTGAACTTTTAAAGTAAGCAGTTTCCAATAATCTGAAATTTTTAGAACTCTCCAAAAGAAATGTGAGCACACATATAAAATTTTCCAGTAGTCACATTAAAAAGTAAAAACGAACTGAAATTAATTTTAACATTTAATATATCCAAAATATAATTTCAACAAGCAATTCATTTTTAAAAATAGAATATTTTACTCTAAAAAGTGAGACTTTGAAATCTGGAGGGCTTTGTACATGTAGAGCACACCCTATTTCAGACAGCCACACTTCAAATGCTCAGGAACCACCTGCAGTTTGTTGCTACAGAATTAGAGGGTATAGCTTTAGAACTTCCTTCTCCAAGTCTCTCTCTTCCTCTGAAGGATATCAAACAAGGCAGCCTCCATTCTCTGAATCCCCCACACCCACCTGCACCAGCCCTTCCAAAGCACCTGTGAAAACACTCCCAGGATACCCATTAATATGTGATTAGCCAATTCCTTACCTGCTTCTCTCCTTAGGCAAGCAGCCAAGCATTGTTGCCTTCAGAGATGTGGCATTTCCACATTTTGCACATTCTTCAAAGGCCCTAAAATATGAGGCAGTGGGGGATGAACATTGGATCACAAAGGTCTCAAGATCCCAACAACTCTCAGTTTAGTCAATAAAATCACCCCTCCTCTGCCTCTCGAGGTGTCAGTAGCTCAGAGGTCTAGAGTAGAAACCTTGTAATTATATTTTTGTATAATTAAATGTCATCAATGAAGGCCTCTGGAAAAAGAGGAGAGTTGGCACATAATTTGCTGGGCCCAGTGAAAAATGAAAACACAGACTCTTTGTTCAAAAATGAAGAACTTTAAGATTTTGACTACAGAGCATTAAAGCAAGCACAGGACCGTCTAGGAACTGTGTCTTTCTGAGCCTGGAGTCCTGGAACTGCACAGGCTGCCCCTCTACAAAACTGGTCCCCGTTAGGCTTATGTCTTTGGATGAAGCAAGCAAGTGGTAAGATTCTCTAGACTATCCTTGAGGATCTAGACCTTAAAGAAGACTCCAAAATCATATCTACTGGAATTCACTGGGGAAGAGAAGTTTTTGAACCAATGAAAAACCTTGGAAAGAGGAAGTGATGAGATGAAGGCGGCAGATAAAGAGAGATGCCTTCGTTGATTTAAACCACTGATTAATCAGGGTCATTCACACGTCGGATGTTCATAAGGTCAAGGTTGGGCAACAACAGACTGACATCTACAAAGGTGACTTGCTCACCTGAGCAGGAATCCCTTTAAAGTTACTTTTACTCAAGCTCCCACCTCTCCTAGCCAGGAACAGCTGGCGATGATGAGTGACCTCCAGAAGGTCTGTGAAGCCCTGCAGAAGTCTAAACTGTGGCGTGGTTTGTAGCCACTGACCGTGCTTGGGCGGCCGAGGGTGAGAAGGGAAATTTCTTACCCACGGCCAGCATTGGCTCTTTTTGGCGTCTACACTTCTGCTTCTCCAGGACGAGGGGCACGCAGACCTCAAGACCAGATTAGGACCGGGCCTAGTCACCCCCTCGACCGAGGCACTACCAGGTCTGGGAACAGCCAACCCGAACCACCTCTACTGTTCCTGAAACCCGTGGTGGCGTCGCAAAAGGCAGCTGGGGCCACCGTGGACCTGCGCCTCAGAGTCCTTCTTCCTCCATTGGCGTCTGGGGGCCTCAACCGCTCAGGGTGTCCACCTGCAGCTGTTCAACGGAAATTCGGAAATTCGCGTCCGGAAGAATGCGGAGGACCAGCCCGGGGGTTTCCTGGGCAACAGGCCCCGCCCTGCCCCCGCGCCCGGCCACGCCCCTCTGAGGAGTAGCCCAAGGGCAGGAGGGATTCTGGGGTGTGCTGCGCTTTGGGATGCTGTGGGGTTCCTACTGTTTATTTGTTCTGTGTCTGCCACCCGACGAGGGCGGTTGGCACACTACATGGACTAATAATTCTCATATGTCAGATAAACTAGTGAAAGATTTTCACACCTTGGCAGGTGAGGAGACGCTAAGGCCTCAAGGATGCGCCCCCAGTCCACCGAGCAACCTCCAGCCTCTCAGACATCAGCACCACCCCTCAACTCCGAGTCTTCCTCCGTCCCTATTGGCTCCTCTCCCTACTGGAAGTCTTCCCAGTGGCGCTAGTGGTAAAGAACCCACCTACCATTGCAGGTTAGATGTAAAAGATGCAGGTTCAATCTCTGGGTGGGAAAGATACCCTGGAGAAGGAAACAGCAACCCACTCCAGTATTCTTGCCTGGAGAATACCATGGACAAAGGAGCCTGGCGGGCTACGGTCCATAGGGTCCCATAGAGTTGGACACGTCTGAAGCAACTTAGCACGGAGTCACTACTGGCCTTCAAAATAATATGCTCACATCACAGATTTTTTAGGCAACTAAAATTTAAACTGGTTTATTTAAAAGTAATAGTGAAAAAAATAATAGTGACAAAATTAGTAAGATTCCTGCTAATGCAATATCTATGCTAATTTAGTTCTAAATTTAAAGGAATGCAAAATCTGTTACATGCTAGCAGTTTACTGCTTATTCATTTTTGCAGGAACTGCAATGGTACATCAAAACCTTTCTCAGACAAATTTGCAGTTGGAGATGCTATTATAAGAAGTGTATATTCTTTCCAAACAACTAGATATAAAAGTTTGAACTGAAGATATAAAACCCTTCCTAATTACACGAATTAAGTCATACAACAGTAGAATAGGTATCCTGCAAATAGTCTGATGTTGCTTTTACATAGTAACACTTGGATTAATCACATAGATCTTTTTTACCATACTCAGAAGTTGGTACCTTTTCAAATCTCGAAAAAAAAGATGGATCCAGGATAAACACCACCCATCCCAGGCACCAACCAAAAATGCTTAGTCAAATGAGTCCTTCTGCCACCTGTGTTCAGATACTTCTGCAGAGAATTTACAGTCATTATGCTATTAATTTCTATAGGACATCTTTCAAGAGGAGGTACCAGGCAGCTTATTCAGGTGAGAGTATGGGTGTGGCTTGGTTCTCAGCTTCAGCCCACCCACTGGCGGCTTTGGACATGTCATTTCAAAGTCACTTTCCAATACTGGCTCATCAATTGTAACAAATGTACAATGCTAATACATCATGTTAATGATAGAGGAAACTGGATATAGGGACATTTTACCCTCAGTTTTTTTCTGTAAAGCTAGAATTTCTATATAGTCTTTTAATTTTTAAAAAGTCAGTTTCATATTGATTAAGAAGATATGGTTAATAATGACATTTCCAACTTGACTCATAAAAGAATTGTGAGCCCAATCCAATACATAAGGGTTGAATTTTACTAAACTATGTTTCTTTAAAAAGCTTACATCACTTTACCAAAATCCTCTAGGATAGTTATTAAAAAAGAAAACCAAACCAAAAAACCTATGACTCTGAATCTCAGGGATGAACTGGGTGCCTAAGAATGTGCATTTTAGTAATCACCCAATTACTCACCCAATTCTGAGCTTGAGGATCTCACTTTAGGTTGTCACAATTCATCAGATTGGGAAAAAAAAAAGTATATCCTTATTTAACTCATGCAAAGATGGAAATTTTGAAAGTGTTGGTAAATGAAATTAACATAACATGACTTAAATTTGTTGATAAATCTCACCTTAATTTCTTTCATTTAATGAGACCTTATTTTCTTACAGTTTGAGTTTTAACTTTGAAATATATTTAAAAGATATGTCAGTCTTCTACTTTTTACTTTTTTTGGATTGAAACAAAGCATCCTAGTCATTTCAAATAGTGAACAAAATATTTTAAAAAGTTTTTCTTTATAGATAAGATTTCCTTATGCAGGCTAAGACATTCAAACTCTTATCCATTGTTAATGTGAGATTTAAAAATACCATTGAAAGTAGTTCTCTTAGTTTTGGTAATTAATTCTATGATGCTCCTGGGTTGTGATGTTTTTCTAAGAGTACTGTTGATAAATGATGTGACCAGCTAAACCTACTAAACAACTGCAGCTGATATTCAAAAAAAATGCCATCAAAATGTGTTTTTTTTTTTAATTGTTCTGAAACAATTTGTGTATCAAATGTTAACAATTCCATTGTATCAATTTTCAGTAATTTTACAAAAAAATTACCCTCTATCAGCTTTTAAAAATTGAATTTCATATTTTGAGGTAATTGCACATACATTCATGTGCAATTGTAAGAAATAATTACACAGAGATCCTCTGTGCCTTTTACCCAGTTTTCCCCAAAGGTAACATCTTACAAAAGTATACTACAATATCACAACCAGGATGTTGAGATTGATGTAGTCAAGATACAGAACATTTCATCACCAGAAGAATCCCTTCTGTTGCTCCTTAATGGTCACACCCACTTTCTACCTGTCCCCACTCCCATCTTTAATACATGATAACTACTACAACTAATCTGTTCTCTATTTCTATAATCATGTAATTTCAGGATTGTAATATAAATGGAAATAGTTTATAACTTTTGGGGACTGGCATTTTTTAAGCAGTATAATTCTCTGGAGATTCATCCCCATTGTTTCCTGTATCAATAGTTTGTGTCTTTTTGTTGCTGAGTAGTATTTCATGATGGATATACCACAATGTAACTAGCCAGTTGAAGGACATCTGGGCTGATTCCAGTTTTTGGTCTTTATAAGTGGAGTTACTGTATACATTTGTGTACAGGTTTCTGTGTGTTAAATGCCCAGAAATGCAATTGCTGAATTGTATAGTAAATACATGTTCAGTTTTTCAGAAACTGCCAAAGTGTTTTCCAGGATGGCCATACCATTTATAGTCCCACCAGCAAGTCATCCGATTGAGTCACACAATTTCTCTGCATTCTCACCAGCAGTTGGTGTTGAACATTTTTAATTTTAGTTATTCTGATAGGCAGTGATATCTCATTGTGGTTTAAATGTACATTTCTCAATAATGTTGAACATCTTTTCATGTACTGATTTGCAATCTGTGTGTCCTATTCAGTGAACTGTCTCTCCATTGGATATTTTTCATTGTTGGGTTTTTCCCTCCAGCTTTATTAAAGTGAAATTGACAAATGAAATTGTAAGATATTTAAAATATACCACAAAAGAGCTTAATATTTCATTGTGAAAGGTTTCCTCCCATTGAATTAATTAACACATCCATCACATATTTACCTTTTATGGGGGGTAAAGGGGTGGTAATATTTAAGTTCTACTCTCTGAGCAAATTTCAATGATACAACACAGTGTTATCAACTGTAGACACCATGCTATACCTCAGATCCTCTGACCTTATTCATTAACTGTAAGTTTGTTCCCATTTACCAACCTGTATCTTTTTTACTGTTGCGTTTTGAGAGTTTTTAAAATACATTCTAAGTAGTAGCTCTTTGTCAGATATGTGTCACGCAAATATTTTTCTCCCATTCTGTAGCTGTTTTTTCATCCTCTTACAAAGTCTTTCACAGAGTGTACATTTTAGCTTAGTTCTGTCACATAATTTAATTTTATGTTTTAGTATTTTAACATCTACCATGCAATGTGTTTTGTAATTTTTTGAATGTATATGTTTATTCTAATACTTTGAACATTATTTATTTTTGATCTAACAATTATTGTTATAACTGTAGCTTAAAATAAAACCTTTAATCCTATGTCTGTTTAGACAGAATCTAACTCCACACTGTGAGTAATCACAAAGTAATATATTTCCTTTTGCTTCACTTTTACCCCTCCATTCAGCATTAGTTACCATTTTTCTTAGCATTTACCTTTGTATTGCTAAATAAACTTCCTTTAATTTCACTTATTAGTTTCCAATGATATCTTTTGAAGACTTGCTATAAAGTGAGTGAATGCAGCAAATATTAATGCCTACTTATTCTCCCAATTTTTTTCTCAAATCTGTTATATATGTTGTTCCCATACAGTCAGGATTATTACATTTACATTTTGCATTATTACCATAATCCCTGCATTTGCTTTCATCTTTGTCCTACAGTAAAGTAGATCAATCTCAATGCCAGTCCTATTGTTTTTCTCACTTATCTCCTGGCTGACTAAAGTTCATCTAGTATTTTCTACAAGAAAGTCTCATCAGAGGTTCCAAATGTTTATTTCTTGCCTTTGCACTCAGAGACATTTTGAGTGTGTTAGTCTTTGCTTACAATTTCTCTCGAGGATTTATAAGCATTGCTCCACTATTTTCTGGTATGGAGATTTGCTCTTGGGAAATCTGAGATCAGCCTTATTTTTCTCCTTTGAAAGTGACTTAGTTATTTTGCATAGCTCCCCAAAGAATTCTTTGAAGTTCAGTACCTTAGCTTTGCAGTATGTATCTGTATTACTTTTCCTGGGACATTGTGTGTCCTTGCAATTTTGCAATCAAATTTGTATTTTTAAAAAAAATATCATGGTGAAATAATCACAGTTTTCAAGTTGTCTAAAACAGAATTTTCCCCCTGTAAATGTCCTTCAGATCCTGTTTGTTTTCTTTTTCTTTTCCTCACTTGTTTTTAATAAGATATTTGCAGATTTGGTGATCTCTTGGTGGCCTCACTTTTGACAGAGGTGAGTTTTTTCTGCATCAGATATTTACAATATTTCCAGGAGATTTCACATGGAGGTGGGGCCAGGCCTACATTTTAAGTTAGCAGAAGTTTTCTTTTGGTTCTGGATATTAAGAGGGTTTTAATGAATTTTTACAGCCTTTAGTTCTTACTGATGATGGAAAAAGGCAGTTACAGGGGTTTTCACTTAAGTCTCTGTTCTCCCCCCACCACACAAGGTAGACTGTTATCTGAAATTATGTCTTGTTGGTGTAATTCAGTTTTACCTTCTCCGAACCTGCCATTGTATACTATATCCCTTCAGTTAAAAAAAAAAAAAAGTTAGATTTTTGCAACTCAGAGTGTGCACCTGTCCTTAGAAGGTGTGCTTTATGTACTTCCTGATCTATTTCTGATCATGTAGGCATTCTCTCTTTCACTCTTTCATATACTCCTCATGGAATTTCAGCGTTCTCTGCAATCCTTTCTGTTTCCTCTAGTTTTGTGAATAGAGGTTTCAACAATCTTCTACTTTCTTTGAAGGAAGAGTTTGCATTTCTGCCTGTCATCCTAATGGTTGCTTTAGATTCCTTTCCAAGGAAAGGAAGAAATGGAAACTTTATACCCCATCTTCAAACCAGAGGTCCTTAAATTAAATTCTTACCTGGCTGAAGTTTAGTCAGTTGTAGCTTCCAGCCATAATAACTTTCTGGAGACATTTTGGATGTACAAAGAAACAGGAGTGTGCAAGGGAAATGTGGCCAGTGAGAAATTTCCAGTGATGGATATTTCTCTTACTGCATGTGTCCTTTTGAATATCTATACGGTGACTTCCCTGATCTTTGCCCTTTTCTGTTGAGATAAATGGTCGTAGTTCATAACATACATAGATGAAGGATGGTTTTTTAAGGTCCCCCATTACGTGTGTGATATGTGGTATCTCAGCCTTTGTTGTCTCTTCGGTTCTCATTTCATTTGTGAGCCACCTGAAAATACCCTGCCGTCAGCAACAGATCTGCTGTACCTCATATCTCCTTCCAATAGTGTACTTAATGTTTCCTACCTCCTAGAAACATGTGAAAGGAAACCACACAAAGACACTTTATGACACTGGAGGCAAAGCCTTACAATCTGGTCTTTATGAAGGGATTTCTCCTCTTTGGAACCCTTCCTTGGCTGCTTTTTTAGGGCAACAGATTTCCCCTAAATCATCAAACTAAAAATTCCCTTACTCCTAGTATCTTGCATGAGAGAAAAAGAATTTTTCGAGACATCATATGTCTGAAAACATCTTTATTCCTCCCTCATTTTAATTAAGAAATTGGTTGGGTATAAGCTTCTAGGTTGAATACAATTTTATCTCAGAATGTTGGAGGTGTTACTTCATTTGCTAGCTTCAAAGACTGTGGAGAAATCCAGTGTCTGATTCTTGAACTAGTGAACTTCCCCATCTCTGGGAAATTTTAGGATATTTTCTTTATTACTACTATTTGGAAATGTCATCATAATGTCTTACTGTGGTTCCTTTTATTGTTAATGTGCCACACTTCTGTTGGTTCCCTTAAATCAACAAATCTGTGGTTTTCAGCTTTGGAAAATTATTCCTTTCCATAATTTTCTTTTTCTGGGAATTTTACTGTTCAAATGTTGAATCTTAGATATAAAAAATTATTCTACTATGGTCAGGACACAACATGAGAGCTACCCTCTTAACAAATTTTTAAGGATATAAGTCATTGTTGTTGACTATAGGTACAGTGCTGTAGAGCAATCTCTTGCTTAACCGAAACTTTCTGCCCATTGATGAGTAACTCCCCATCTCTCCCTCCTCTTAGCCCCTGGCAACCACAATTCTCCTCTTTGATTTTGTGAATTTGCTTATTTCAGATACCTCAAATGAGTAGAACTGATCTCAGAGACTCAACAGTGAGCACTGGTGTGAAGCGAGATCTTAATTCCGTGTTCAGAAGTGAACCTGGGGAGCCTGGATGAAAACCTGAAAGCCTAGCCATCAGGCCAGCAAGAGCTAGAGACTAGAAGCTATTTTTCCCTGGATCTTTGCCCCCAGTGAAAAATGCGTTTCTTATGGAGGCAAAATGGAGAAGGAAATGGTAACCTACTCCAGTATTCTTGCCTAGGGAATCCTGTGAGTGGAGGAGCCTGGTGGGCTGCTGTCCATAGGGTCACACAGAGCTGGACACGACCAAAGCAACTTAGCACGTATGCATGCATTGGAGAAGGAAATGGCAACCCACTCCAGTGTTCTTGCCTGGAGAATCCCAGGGACGGCGGAGCCTGTTGGGCTGCCGTCTATGGGGTCGCACAGAGTTGGACACCACTGAAGTGACTTAGCAGCAGCAGCAGCAGCATGGAGGCAAAAACTATGAATGCAGGTACAAAGTTTATTATTAGAGACACAGCACAACAATAAGTGGGAGAACACACAGGAAAGAGGTAAGATAGAAGCAAGACAGAGATGCACACCTGGAGAGAAAGGGTGTGGCCTCCCCCTAGATGAGGAGGAGCATGGAAAAGAGGCGGTTAAATCATTTACATAGGGCAGTTCTTCCAGGTCTTTGTTCACCTTTGGCCAGTTATCTAGTTTCTTTCTCCACACCTGATCTGCCCTAGGACCTCCCTCCCACCACATGTATGCACAGCTTTTGTCCAGGATAGATCCTAGCCCAGAGGCCTATGGGATGACAGATTAGCATCACATATTATGGGGTGATGCCTCCTGCTTTTGACTCTGAAGGAGGCTTTCTGAGCATGTGAAATGTCTCTCTTATTCCAAGGATGGGAAATATATGACCTCCTGATCCATTACTAAAACAAGGTTTAGCCCCTCTCTCTTCTTGCCATGATTGCTATCTTAAGGTGTCCACAGGAGACAAAGCCTGGCTATTTACCTTATTTTAGTCATTACTTCCATTTCAGAGAGCAAACAGGAGGCTGGTTGTAAATATATAACCTGGAGCTCACCTATCCCTTGTTTCATGAAATGTAAACAGGAGGCTAGTTCTAAGTGTCTGGCCTGAGGCCCATCTTTTTCTTGCTCCAATGTAAACAGGTGGCCAGTTGCAAATGTCTGGCCTGGGGCCCATCTATCTCCTGCTTCAGAATCATTTCTGTGACTGGCTTATTTCCGTGACTGGCTTATTTCCATGACTGGCTTATTTACATTAGCATACTGTTCTCAATGTCTCTCTGTCTGACCATAAAAAAGGCTGAGCACCGAAGAACTGATTGTTATGCCCGATGTCCGAATCCCCGAGCGGGAAGAGAGAAGGCTTCCAAGGCAATGCAACTCGCAAAAAAAGGGAAGTTTATTACTGACTCGAGCCAGGGCCTTCTGCCTCCGCCATCACAGTGGTGCAGGGTCAGAAAAGCCCTGAGCCCAAGCTGTTACAGAAATTTATAAGACATGCATAATCAATTAGTAGCTGGCTTAAGCGGATTGGTTACATGTCTACAAAGCAATTCTATTGGTACAGACTTTCGCGGGCTTTTTCAAACCTGGGCTTTCGCGGGCTTTCTCAAACCTGGGCTTTCGCGGGCTTTTCAGCTTTCCCCTTTGTCTCTCACTGGGCGCATATTGATTGGCTGGCTTCAGGTTACCTGATGGGGGTGGGGAATCTTACCATTTCGGGGAAAGCTAAAACTTAGGTCCAGGCTGCCTGTCATGGAATTAACCCTGGCAGCCTCACATTCCCCCCTGTCTTCTTGTTCCTGTAGAGGAATCTTTCTCTTCATCCTGGGCTACCATCTGATATTGCTGCCTTAATACCATAATCTGAATTGTATTGAGACGTTCTTTAATAAATGACATTAGCCGGTTTAAAATACAAGGGCCAAATGTAAGTGTTAATAATAGCACTATAAGTGGCCCCAGGAGGGTGGAAACTAAGGTGGTCAGCCAGGGGGAGCGTTGAAACCAAGACTCAAACCATCCCTGTTGGGCCTCTCGTTCCCTCTTACGTTGCGCCAGCCCTTCTCTCACTTTTGCCATAGATTCTCTTACCACTCCTGTATGGTCTGCATAGAAACAACATTCTTCTCCCAGAGCCGCGCAGACCCCACCCTGTTGGAGAAAAATTAAGTCTAATCCTCTCCTATTCTGCAAGACCACTTCAGACAATGAAGTCAGAGACTTCTCTAAGTGGCTGATTGATTTTTCTATGCGAGCTATATCTTCATCTATGGCGGCTCGTAGGGAGGAAAACCCTTGGCCTTGCAGAGACAGTGAAGCTATTCCTGTCCCTGCTCCTGCCAGCCCAAGACTGAACAAGGCTGCCATGGTAATCGCACTGATTGGCTCTCTCTTTTGTCTTAGCAATTCCCGGTCCCAATGTGAGTACATAACCTCTTCAGAGTGGTATAAGATTTTTGGCATTACAGCAACCAGGACACAGAATTCTTGATTCTGGTTAAAAACCTTCACATTTAAACATGGGGTTAGCCCAGTATGTGAACAAATCCACCAACCCCCAGCCTCTGGCACAATCCAATTTTTGCCATGTAAGCGTAGGTTACTGATAGTCCGGGCACAGAGGGGAGTTTTATCACGTGGCACTGTGCCCAAACAGAGTCCCTGTCCCCAAACTTCATTCATTGTGAGGCCAACCTTGCGTTCTTCCCATCGGCATTGGGGCGGGTTCTGGCCTGAAGACAAGTGGTAAGAGACATTGAGGCCTATAGCCTCATAAAAGGGTGGGTGAAGATTATAACAAAGCCAACAGGACTGGGTCGCGTTAGGGTTGGTATGGTTTAAGACCGTAAAGGCTGCATTCACTAAGGCCCATAGGGGGTCCTGAATTGTTGAGCTAATGGTAACAGCCAGAGGGCCAGGGGTCTCTGTCAATTTGCCTCTAAGGCTCGGAGTAGAGGAGATGTTAAATGTTCCCGGCGAGCTTGGTCTGAAGGTAGTTGGCTTGGGGGTCGCCTTGTGCCCCTGTAACGTTTTGATCAGATTGGGACCTAAACTATGTACCTGCACTGGCTCAATAACCTGTTTAATGATCAAAAGCTCGCCTGGGTAGGGGCCGGGCCAATTTACATGAAGCTGAAAACCCCAAGTCAGTCCTGAGGTCCAGCGGTTTTCTTTTTTCGCCCGTTCCTGGTTAAATTGTACTCGTACCTGAGGGCCATGGTGTCTACGGTCCTTGAAGGTGAAGCTAACTAGATCTCTGTTTCCGACATCCCACCTCTGGGGTCCATCACAAGAGGTCACACAACTCCAGCTCCTGCAATAATAGCTTTCTATGCCACCACAGGTTTTCCAGTTATTTCTTACATAGCCCGGGCAAGCCCAGAACCCCAACCTATGGTTTTTTATCCCATCCCTATAATACTTATCATAGAGACCGTCCTGCTTTGCGAAGAGGCTTGAGAGGTCGAAGTTCAGGTCCGGCCACCAGGTGTTCGGAGGGTGGATTCCTGATGTCTCATTGAGCAGCTCATGAGTTTGCCCGTCGTTGAGTTTCCAGGTGATCTTAGCAGGTTGATGGGGGTTATGACTGGTCGCTCCTGGGTCGATGAGAGCTGCCATCAGCAGGAGAATTAGGAGGCCTCCCGGCGGGCGAGTTTCAGTTTCAAAGGATTTGACGGGTGAGGACTCGCCTTCCATTCTGCTCGTGCTTTTTCCTGTTCTTCCGGCGTGGCTTGCCGCACGTGATTGCAGTGAACCCAGGGTCCAATTCCGTCGACCTTGACAGCAGTAGGAGTGGTAAGGAGAACAACATAAGGGCCTTTCCATCTAGGTTCTAATACTCTAGATTGGTGTCGTTTTACCCAAACCCAATCACCTGGGCCAATATTATGTGAGGGAAGAGCCCTCCTGTTTTGGCCCTCGTGTATCTCTCGAATCAATTTCCAAACATGGTTATGCACCTTACTTAATGCCATCAGAGTTTGCTGGAATTGTCCCAAAGTAGTGGGTGGCAGGCATTTTCCTTCGAAAATAGGATACACAGGAGGGGGTCTCCCATATAAAATCTCAAAAGGAGTAAGATTCAGCTTATAAGGGGTGTTACGCGCCCGAAAGAGTGCAAAGGGAAGGAGGGTCACCCAGTCCCCGCCAGTCTCTATTGCCAACTTTGTCAAAGTTTCTTTTAGGGTCCGATTCATTCTCTCAACCTGTCCTGAGCTCTGGGGATTATATTCGCAATGTAACTTCCATTTCGTCCCCAGAGCTTGGGCCAGCCCTTGTACAATCTGACTCACAAAGGCAGGTCCGTTATCAGAGCCCATAGTCACCGGCAGCCCATACCTAGGCACTATCTCCTCTAAGATCTTCTTAGCAACCACTATTGCTGTCTCTCCCTTAGTGGGGAAAGCTTCTACCCACCCCGAGAAGGTATCTACCAGAACCAACAGATAGCGATACCCGTACTTGCCTGGCCTTACCTCAGTGAAATCTATCTCCCAGTGTTGCCCTGGCTCCTCCCCCCGGTACCTCATTCCCGAGTGCTGCTTCTTCTCTGCCCTCATCAGCTGGCACGCTTCGCAGGCTTGAATTATCTCTCGTACAGCTGCATTTTGTCGAGGGAACCTCAGGCAGGCCGTCTGGAGAAGCGTTAGGGTCTTTTTTTCTCCCAAGTGGGTAGTTGTGTGCAGGTGTTCACACAGGTGACGACCCAGGGTGGCAGGCAATATCAGGTTGTTGTTTTGGTCCCGGTACCATCCATCTTGGTCATCCTTCTGGAGGGTGGCATCCTTGTTGATCCAAGCGAGATCAGGGAGGGAATAGTCGGGGACTGGCGGCAGAGTCCCCATACCAGGAGGTGGAAGTCCCACAGCTAATATGGGGGCGGCGTAGTCCCGGCTAGCCGCTTCTCGAGCGGCCGCATCAGCGGCACGATTGCCCCGCGCCTTAAGGTCTTCTCCTTTCTGGTGACCGGGGACATGTACTATTGCTACTGCCCGGGGCAGTTGGACAGCCTCCAGGAGCCTGCGGATCTCGGCCAGATTTTTGACCTCTTTTCCCTCAGCTGTCCGAAATCCCCTTTCTTGGTATATGGGACCTTGAATATGGGCAGTGCTGAAAGCATATCGGCTGTCAGTATAAATGGTGACTCTCTTCCCTTTGGCTTGCTCTAGAGCCTGTATTAGGGCAATCAATTCTGCTTTTTGCGCAGAAGTGTTTGGGGGAAGTGTCTCAGCCCATATCGTCTGCCCTGAATCATCAACTATGGCGGCTCCCGCCTTCCTTTGCCCATCTTTTACATAGCTGCTCCCATCGGTGAACCATACTAGCTCACTGTTGCTTAAGGGAACATCAGTTAAGTCTTTTCGTGCCGCCAGGGCCTCAGCCAGTATCTCATTGCAGTCATGGAGAGGGCGGTCCTTCTCTGGGTTAGGTAGGAGCGTGGCCGGATTTAGGAAGCAAGGGGTCTGAAAACGCACCCGTGGGGCATCGAGCAGCAAGGCCTGGTAGTGTGTCAAGCGGGCATTGGAGATCCACTTACCCGGCGGCTGCTTTAAAACCCCTTCGATGGCGTGGGGGGTGCACACCGAGAGTTGCTGTCCATACGTCAACTTGTCAGCGTCGCGGACGAGGAGGGCTGTAGCTGCAATGATGCGAAGGCAAGGGGGCCACCCAGCGGCCACCGGGTCTAATCGCTTCGAAAGGTATGCTACCGGCCGCTTCCATGGTCCCCATTGTTGCGTCAAGACCCCCTTTCCTATTCCTTGCTTCTCATCTACAAACAGCTGGAATGGCTTATTTGGGTTAGGCAGGGCAAGGGCTGGGGCTTCTAGTAGGGCCTGTCTAAGCGTCTGGAAAGCCTTTTTCATTGGCTCAGTCCAAGTCCAGTTTGGGGTCTCTTTACTTCCCTCATACAAGGGCCGGGCCTTCTCAGCAAACCCCATGATCCACAGTCTGCAATATCCAACAGTCCCCAGAAACTCTCTCACCTGGCGAGGGGTTTTGGGCTCTGGTATCTGCAATATTGTTTCTTTCATGGCCTGAGTTAGCCACCTTTGTCCCTGCCGGATCTTATACCCCAAATAGGTGACCTCTTGCCGGGCTATTTGTGCCTTCTTTGCGCTAGCACGATACCCCAAGATGCCTAGGGTCTGTAAGAGGTCCCCGGTGGCACGGCTGCATGCCTCCTCTGTGGTTCCAGCCAACATGAGGTCATCTACATATTGTAGCAGAATGACCTCTGGGTGGCAAGCCCGATATTCGCAGAGGTCCTCACTCAGAGCCTCATTAAACAAGGTAGGGGAGTTCTTGAACCCCTGTGGGAGACGGGTCCAAGTTAATTGTACTACCGGTTGGCCCTCCCCCTCAGTCCACTCAAAGGCAAATATCTCCTGGCTCTGGGCCGCCAGGGGTAGGCTGAAAAAGGCATCCTTCAAGTCCAACACAGTATACCAAGTGTACTCAGGCAGTAAACTGCTCAGGAGGGTATATGGGTTAGGGACAGTGGGGTGTATGTCACTCACCCGCTTGTTGACTTCTCGCAGGTCTTGGACAGGTCTGTAATCTGTCCCCCCTGGCTTCTTCACCGGCAGTAAGGGGGTGTTCCAAGGGGATTGGCATCGCCTGAGAATTCCGGCATCCATGAGACGTCGAATGTGGGGAGTGATCCCCCGCCGAGCTTCCTGGCTCATGGGGTACTGTTTCACCCTCACAGGAACTGCCTCTGCCTTTAACTCGATGACGACCGGATGTCTCTGTTTGGCTAGTCCCATCCCTGCCGTTTCTGCCCAGGCCAATGGGTATTTATGGACCCACGGTTGTACATCTAGTGCTATGGTCTCTGAGGGCTTAGGCACAAAAAGTCTGTATTCATCTCTTAAGGCTAGGGACAAGACATGTATCGGTTGTCCAAGTCCATCCGTGACTGACATTCCCCCAGGGTCAAAATGGATCTGAGCATTAACTTTAGTCAACAAGTCCCGTCCAAGTAGAGGGGCTGGGCATTCTGGTATCACCAAAAACGAATGGGACACCTGGTGGGTCCCCAGATTTACTTTCCGTTCTGTGGTCCAACAATATCTTTTTGTCCCCGTGGCTCCTTGCACTAAGCTGGTTTTTTTAGACATTGGTCCCAGTTTTTTATTTAAAACAGAGTGTTGGGCGCCAGTATCTACCATGAAGCCAACGGGTTTCCCCTCCACATGTATGGTTACCCAGGACTCGGGGAGGGGCACCGAGTCTTGACTCCCCTAGTCACTGTCTTCCCCCGCATATAGAACTCGAGTTCCAGGGGAAATTTTTTCTCTCTGGGTCATTCCTCTCTTTGAGTCCCTCTTAGGGCACTCATTTTTCCAGTGCCCCTGTTCTTTGCAGTAGGCGCACTGATCCTTCTTTAGGGCCTGCCTTTTTGGTTTTTCTTTTTCTCCCATCCGGGGGTCTCGAGGTTCCCTCAATTCTGTTCCGGCCTTTATCCCAGCAAAAAGGATCTGGGCTAGCTCCCTCTGGTTCTTCCGGTTTTCCCTCGCCCTATGTTCCCTATCTTCTTTCCTGATCTTCTCAGCTAATTCCCTTTCCTCCCGTCGAATTCGTTCTTCCCTTTCTTCTGGGGTCTCCCTATTATTAAATACCTTTTCAGCTACTTTCAGTAAATCCTGTATTGTCTGTTCTCCCAATCCCTCTACCTTTTGTAATTTCTTCCTAATATCTGGGGCTGCCTGATTTACAAACGCTAACAGAACTGCAGCCCGTGACTCCTCAGCCTGGGGGTCCATAGGTGTATATTGCCTGAAAGCTTCCATCAGCCTCTCTAGGAAGGCTGCTGGGCTCTCAGTGGGCTCTTGCCTTACTAGATTTACCTTTGCCAGATTCGTCGGCTTTCTTGCTGCAGCCCGCAGGCCAGCCATTAGAGTCTGGCGGTACACTCGGAGATGCTCCCTACCCTCCACCCGCTCAAAATCCCAGTTAGGCCGCAACAGAGGAAACCCCTCGTCCACGAGATGAGGCTGGGCGGTTGGTCTCCCGTCGGCCCCCGGGACCCGTTTCCGTGCCTCTGCCAGGATTCGCTCCCGTTCTTCCGTGGTGAAGAGCACCTGCAACAGCTGCTGACAATCGTCCCAGGTGGGGTTATGAGTGAACAAAATGGAATCTAAGAGGTCAATGAGGCCTTGGGGTTTCTCTGAGAAAGGAGGGTTCTGGGTTCTCCAATTGTACAGGTCACTCGTGGAAAAGGGCCAGTACTGATAGGTTCGCTCTCCGTCCGGGTTAGCTGGTCCCACTCGGACGGGGAGCGCCTGAACAGTGGATGAAGGTAACTCTGGGTCCCCAGGGTCTTGCCCACCTCTATCTCCCCTAGTTCTCCCCCGGGTCCCCAGTGCCGGTCCCCCCTCATGGTCAGTTCCCGTTGGCCCTTTTAAACCTCTCGGTTCACCCGTGGGAGCTTCTCTCCTCGGAGGGGGTTGCGAGGAGGGCACATATGGCGGAGGCCTTATCTCCGTTTCTAGATCTATCAGGTTTGGATAAGATGATTCCTGAAGGACTGGTTTTGGGTCTTCTTTCTTTTTGGTTTCCTCCGGGGGGATCTCCATCACCAGGACCTGTGAATTGGAGGAACTAGGAAGTGTATAAACAAAAGGTTTTAACCATTTAGGTGGATTTTCCACTAAATCCTGCCAGACCATGACATAGGGGACCTGATTCGGATGGCCCCAGGGATCAGGAGCCATAATCTTCTCCTTCACAGCCTGTATGATGGACGGTTGAAAGGTGCCTTCCGGAGGCCATCCTACCCGAAAGGCGGGCCACTCTGCAGAACAAAAAGTTATTAATTTACTTTTCTTGACTAGCAAAGACAAGTTATGGGCCCTGGCCCTGACATCCGAAAAATGGTCAGTCATGAGAGAAAGTGGGGTAGATTCTCTCTGACCCATGGTTAAAATAAATGGTAAGGAAGAAAGAGAGAGAAAGTCACTGAGAACGACCACCAAAAATCCTACCGGGAGTGGTGGCGGCCAAGAGGTTGGGCTTATGGTATGCTTTTGGAACTGTTTATGTGCCTACGTCGTTGCACGGAAGTTTTCTTGCTGGGGGCGGGCACCCTAGGGGTTTCTAGCCCGTTCCGTGACCCCCTTATCCTCTCACGGGAGTCTTCAAGTGGCAGGCGCCCTAATGGCCTTTAAGTGCCTGACCCGTGCCCACAAGAAGAATTTTAGGCCACGTCCTCAGTTAGGGATGTTAAAGGAGAGTTTCACCCGGTCGGGCTCTAGTTACTGAGGCTCACTTATTGTAGGGCCTTCAGAGTCCGCCAGAGTGTAGCCCTGGCCAGGATTCATCAATTGCCCCACAACCGTTCGCCTGTTCACTGAAACTCCCGAAAAGAAAAGAAGTGGAGGGGAGATCAGAGAAGAAGAGAAGGAGAATAAGTCAGAAGAGAAAAGAACGATGCCCCAGAAGAGAACGAGAATGGAGACAATGCCGGCACACACAAAAACACGGAGAGCCGAAGACAAACACACGGACAAACAAACGTCGGCCGACGACACAGCGCTGGATTTTCGGGCCCCCTGAATTTTACCTTACCGAATGGCGTCCGCTGTTCACCAGACTCGGGGTCGGGAGAGGAACTTTCTTCCGCGCGGAGTCGGCTGCCTCCCAGCGCGTCCGCTGGCCTTGGCCTTACGCCGGCTGGTCCCCCCCCCTTTCTAGAAAGCCTTCCCTGCAGAGTCGGCTGCCTCCCAGCGCGTCCGCTGGCCTTGGCCTTACGCCGGCTAATCCCCTTTCTAGAAAGTCTTCCTTCTGTGCCAGATAAGCACCCTCCTGCTCCCCAACAGGGCCCTGAATTTACTGTGGTCTTTCCTGAGCACCGGTGTTATTATTTATCCTTCCCCCTTTGTCCTGGAAGCGTTCTCTTCTCCCGGTCAAGGGATCCCGGACGAGCCCCCAAATGTTATGCCCGATGTCCGAATCCCCGAGCGGGAAGAGAGAAGGCTTCCAAGGCAATGCAACTCGCAAAAAAAGGGAAGTTTATTACTGACTCGAGCCAGGGCCTTCTGCCTCCGCCATCACAGTGGTGCAGGGTCAGAAAAGCCCTGAGCCCAAGCTGTTACAGAAATTTATAAGACATGCATAATCAATTAGTAGCTGGCTTAAGCGGATTGGTTACATGTCTACAAAGCAATTCTATTGGTACAGACTTTCGCGGGCTTTTTCAAACCTGGGCTTTCGCGGGCTTTCTCAAACCTGGGCTTTCGCGGGCTTTTCAGCTTTCCCCTTTGTCTCTCACTGGGCGCATATTGATTGGCTGGCTTCAGGTTACCTGATGGGGGTGGGGAATCTTACCATTTCGGGGAAAGCTAAAACTTAGGTCCAGGCTGCCTGTCATGGAATTAACCCTGGCAGCCTCACACTGATGCTTTCGAATTGTGGTGCTGGAGAAAACTCTTGAGAGTCCCTTGGACTTCAAGGAGATCAAACCAGTCAGTTCTAAAGGAAATCAATGCTGAATATTCATTGGAAGGACTGATGCTGAAGTTGCAGCTCTAATACTTTGGCCACCTGATGCAAAAAGCTGACTCACTGGAAAAGACTCTGATGCTGGAAAAGATTGAGGGCAGGAGGAAAAGGGGATGATAGAGGATGAGATGTTTGGATGGCATCATTGACTTAAGGGACATGAGTTTGAGCAAACTCTGGGAGATAGTGAAGGACAGGGAAGTGTGGAGTGCTGTAGTCCATGGGGTCGCAAAGAGTTGGACATGACTGAGCGACTGCACAACAATTCTTGCTTGGGCCCTAGTCCTGCCTTTCATAGCTCTGTCTGTGAAAGCCCACAGGTAAATACCTCTCTCCTGACACCAAATGTCTCTTGATTTCTTTCTTTTCCACTGTTATATTCTAGCTGCAGCCCAGTGTAAGACTGAGCCCTCCCAAAGTTTCAGGGCTGACTGCCCAACCTTTCAATTTCCCTGGCCAAAGGCAATTCCCGTTGTTCTTCGAGATTTGCTATTTCATATTTCTTCCTAGGAACTCTGTGGTTTTCTCTTTTACACTCTTGTCTTCAACCCTCTTCAACTCTTTCTGTTACTCCCTTCATCTTTTCTCCCTTCTTTCTTTTTTTCCCTCTTGACTACTGACCTTAGGAGATCAGTACTTACTCTAACACTACTTCCTTTAAACCTTTCTTTCTGGACTTCCTGGTTCTTTCTCTTTTTATCCCCTCTTTCAGTCTCTTTCTTTCTTCTATAACTTCAAACTTCTCTTTGCTATTTTATTTCTTAGTCTCTTATTTCTTTCTGCCTGTCTCTGTGTGTTTCTTTCTTGCTCATTCTTAACCTCTTTCCTTTTCCTTTTGCTGGAAAAAACCTTAATGTGAAACATAAACATATGTAAAAGAAAGGCACAAACCATTAACCGTTTGTGGTTAAAGGGGCATACACCATTAAAGTTTAGCAAGTAATTATAAATTGGGCACCTATGTAACTTTTGCAAGGTGGTAAATAGATTAATGCTAGGATTCATAGCCTTTAGTATGTACCATCCTGACCACAAATACTTCAATCTTCACAAGCCTTGGTTTTGTATATCAGTTTCTTGCTTTTCTTTATGGTGTGATCACTTCTGTGTGTCTCCTAAACAGTATAGTTTAGCTTTGCCTATTTTTGCATGTTATCCCTATGGAATCATACCATATATATTCTTTCATGTCTTTCTTCTTTCACATTAGGTTTGTAAGATTTATCAGTATTGCTGCTTGTAGCTATAATTCATTCATTTTCATTGATTCTCTTTATTCATTGGATGGACATGCTGGGATTTATTCAACTGCTGCTGCTGCTGCTGCTGCTGCTAAGTCGCTTCAGTCATGTTCGACTCTGTGCGACCCCATAGACAGCAGCCCACCAGGCTCCCCCGTCCCTGGGATTCTCCAGACAAGAATACTGGAATGAGTTGCCATTTCCTTCTCCAATGCATGAAACTGGAAAGTGAAAGTGCAGTCGCTCAGTCGTGTCCAACTCCTAGCGACCCCGTGGACTGCAGCCCACCAGGCTCCTCCGTCCATGGGATTTTCCAGGCAACAGTACTGGAGTGGGGTGCCATTGTCTTCTCCATTTATTCAACTATCTGACATCAAATTGTAGTTTTCAGACGACTTAGTTGCCTTTAAAAATAAGGGCTGGATTTGCTGCCCCCTTGTGTCTTTCAACAACTATAACAACATCATTATATAGATTCTTTTTTTTTTTTTTTTTTAAATTTTATTTTATTAGTTGGAGGCCATTTACTTCACAACATTTCAGTGGGTTTTGTCATACATTGACACGAATCAGCCATTGAGTTACACGTATTCCCCATCCCGATCCCCCCTCCCACCTCCCTCTCCACCATAGATTCTTACTCTTGGGCAAAGAGCACCCCAAATCAGAGCTTCACCAGGCCAGCTTGCTCAAATTACACCTGGGGGCTGAGGAGACCACACCTTTTAGCTGCAAAGAGCTCTATGAGGGAGAGGCCTTTGTTACCAGCACAAAGCTCAGTGCTAACTCTATTGAGGTTTGAGTTACCAGGTCTGAAAAGAATTTAGTATCAATAGATCTGCCAAATACAGTGGGGAGGTGCCCAGGTGCCTAAAAGAATGTTTTCCAAAAAGATATCTTTTACAATGTTATTAACTCAGATACTAAGTCTTACTCTGAAAGCAGGCTGGGGAAATTCACTTCAACAGGCATTTTATTCTTTTATTCACCTGATGTTTTTTGAGTACCAAACATTGTTCTAGGCATTAGAATACAAAACTAAACAAATGCAGTAAACAAATAGGCACATAACTTTGTAAGTTGTTTTTTATCATGAGTTAGTGATAAGTATTAAAAAGAAAGCAAATTAATGGCAAAGAGAGGATAACCAGCTGGTTCTTGGAATGCTATTCAGAGAAAGTGACATGCAGAAAGGTGAATGATGTAACAGAGCAAGCCACGTGAGGGTCCAGGGGAAGAGCATAGGTAAAGAGAACTGCAAAGGCAAAAGCAATGAGGAGGGAAAGAACTAATTATGCTTGCAGAATAGTGAGAAGGTTAGTTTGATGAAAGCAGAGGAGGGATTAGCAGGAGATGAGGTGGAGAGATAGGTAGAACATTGCAGGTATGATAAGAAAATTGGATTTTACTCCGAGTGATGGAAATCCATTGGAGTGTTGAAGAGGGGAGTGATATGGTTTAATTTATGTTTTGAAATTACCCCTCTGGCTCTTGAGTAGAAAATTTATTCGAAGGGTACAAAAGTATAAACAGAGTGATAAAAGAGAAAACTATTGCAAAAAATCCTAGCCAGAAATGAGATAGCTTTTGGACTAGGTGAAATGGTGGAGGTTGTTAGAAGTGGTCATGTGAAGGATGTGTCTTGAAGATTGAGCCCACAGGACATACTGATGAACTGGTTGTGGTGAATGAGGAAAACAGGAGTTCAGGATGATTTCTGGTTTGGGCTTAGCAGGTAGTAGAGGGGTGGAGATTGGAGTGGTCAGGGGAAGAGACGCATCTCAAGTTATAGTGGGAGTGCATTAACTTTGAGATACTTATTATGTTGTAGCCATCTGTTCCGGGAAACAAACTCACTCAGAAGGACAATGCAGATAGTGGAGTGCAGTTTATTATACCGTTGGGCCCAAGGCAGAGTCTCCTCTTAGCCCAGGACCCCGACGAGTTTTTGTGAAAACCTTATATAACCTAAGTGTATAAGGTTCCCTGAAACTAGTCTGAACAAAGGAAAAAGAAAGATACAATCAAAGTTAACCCATGATCATATGCCTTAAGCCTAGGTAGTTAACAGTGGACAATTATCAATAGGCCTGTGGTCATAACCTAACGAGCATAATAGAATGTATGACTCTATTTTGTTACACAGGTAATTAGGGTATTCTTTTTAGGCAAGGGAGAGCCCTGGGGCTCTTCCTTCCGGGGCCGGTTTTCCAGTTGGTATACCATTTCCATAGATACTGGGCATATAGCTCAAAGTCCACAGTCTGACCCAAGATCGAGTCCCACTTTCAAGATGGAGCCTGTTCTGTCTGTTTCTTCCTTCAGTTACACATCCAAGGGGACATGTCCAGTAGATGAGTGGTACGTAAGTCTTGGATAGAGACTAGGACTAGAGGTATACATGTGGGAACCACCGTGGAACTGAATGAGATCACTAAGGAGTGAGAGTAGGAGAGAACATGGCTGAGGACTAAACTCTGGGACACTCAACTTTTAGACAGCCGGAAGAAGGTGGGGCCAGCAAAGGAATCTAAGCAGGAATGGGCAGGGAGGAGGAAGGAAAAGCATGAGAGTTTAGTATCCCAGAAGCCAATTTCTTAAAGTGGTTTAAAAAAGGAAAGTATAAACTGCCCTCCCCTTCACCCCTAAAAATGCTATTAAAAGGTCAAGTAAAATGAGACTTGAGAATTGATAAGTGATTTTCTGGGAGGAAGTCACTGGTGACTCTGGCAAGGAATGACCTTAGTAGGACTGATGGGCTGGAAGCTTGATTGGAAAGAATTGAGTTACGACTAGAAAGGAGAGATGAGACTTTGTATGAAGACATTCAAGAAGTTTTTAAGAAATGCAATCCATGCTCATAAGAAGTTGAGTTTATAAAGATTAATGAATATTCCAGAGGGCTTCTGTGTCACGTGAATTTATATCTGTTACACTATAGGCAGGCAAAGAAAAAAAAAGTAAAAAAAAAAGTGCCTTCATGGTTTGCTGACAGGAAAACAATGGAAACATTTTGAAGAAATCCCTTTCGCATTTAAGTGGCGTAAAAGTGAAGTAGAAACACAAAGTCACCCTAGATTAGGCATTAGCAGAAGACAGTGCACCAACTAGATATGTGACATCATCATGGTGATGGTGTGGATCAGGAGCGCGTACCAATCAGTGGCTGAGATTTTGTACATGATCTCCTTTAAAACACAAATTTAATAACCTTATATATTTGTTTCCTCTTATTTTTTCATTCTTAATTTCTCTTTAACCATCTATTTCTAACCTATTTAATGTAACTTTTTTACCGTTTAACTATTGAATTCTTTATTTTTAAAAGCTGCTCTAACTCTTTTTTTTTTTTTTTTTAAATCAGGGAAGTGATCATTTTTTAGTTGACTCTTGTAGCTACTGATGTGTTTGTAATTCTGGAACAGAAGGTGATAGGAAGGCATAACAACCCCCCCTGCTGGCAGCACCACTGAACTACAAACCTCAGCCCTAGGAGTAAATAGCCTGGAGAATTCTGGTCTTGCAGCCAGAGCATACAAAGGCCCATCCCTAGTCTTGGGGTTGACTATGGAACAAAGGTTGGAGACAAAAGGGAAAGACTTGACTGAGGCCCAGCCAGCTGTGAAGACTGTTGCATGTATTGTATAAGAATCTGCCTGCAATGCAGGAGGCACAGGTTCAATTCCTGGATCAGGAAGATCACCTGGAGAAGGAAATGACTATCCACTCCAGTATTCTTGCCTGGAGAATTCCATGGACAGCGAAGCCTGATGGGACTGTAGTCCATGGGGTCACAAAGAGTCGGACATGACTGAGCCACTATTTTTAAATATATATTGTGTGTATATATACATATATATATATATATGTACACACACACACACACACACATATATATATATATATATATATTAGCATCCCTCCATTCCCTTTTTGACTGCAGTCATGCTGTTCCAGCTGGGTTGACATCTCTTATCTTTCATAGCTCCAGTGTGAGCCATGATTGGGCCAGACCAGTGATGCAATTTTGCCGGACCAGCCAGGAGATTTCAGCGAGCAACACGACGTGTTCCTTTAGGCTAAGAAATAAAGACACAGGACAGATGGGGTCGAGAGGATCGCTGCAGTCAACGATGCTCCTTTATTTCTCTAAGCTTCATTTATACTTAAACCAAGAAGGAGGCATCCCAAAGAAAATTTTTCCTCATGTACATCACCTTTAAGATAACAATCACTAGAACTCTCACTATGCGCCAGAGCACAGGAATGACATCCTGATTTATCTTAGGGGTAATCGTAAAAAGGCCATCTGTCTGCATCTTGTGTGCATTCAAGGCTTACTAGTGTTCTGTTTAACTTTGGATAATAAATTCCAGAGGGGTGGCGGGACAGAGAGCTATGTCCTTGAACGGACCCTTGATAATCAATCAAGGCAGCACCCAGAGTCAGTTCTTTCAAGCCGCTCCCCACACAATTTCAGCCCCTTTGCACAGTGATTGGACCAATAAGTGATTGCCTTGGCTGGTCCAATCAAAGGTGAGAAGCAGGATACCATTCTTTCAAGATTAGGGGAAATAAGCTTTTCTTCTTCCACTGGATGTGAAAAGAGAAAACATATATTGTCTGGCTCATGTTGACAGCCATCTTGCCACTACCAGGGAAGCCAGATTTAGTTTAAGTTCCTGTCTCAAAAAGTTAGAACAGAAAGATGAAAGGGGGAAACAATAAAATGGATTTCAGTGATTCTGTTGAGCCACTTGATAAGGCGTCTTGAAACTCAACCTATCCCTAATTGAGGGTATCTAAAAGGTTCACTTTTAAGCAGATGCCTTTAATTGTTTATACTATTTGAGTTAGAATTTCTTTTACTTGAAGTAATATAGAAGCCTCTGTAAATCTACTGCCCCAACTTTTCCTGCCTCCAAAAGGGCAAAAGATTGATTCTAGAAGCAGAGGCAGGACTGAATGTCCAGTTGGTGAGTGAAGGGGCCCAGCTACAGGACAGATTGCAAATTGCTGAGCAAGACACTAAAGGGCAGAGGGGTCAAGTCTGGAAACCATGAAAGAGGGAGTCCCCAGTGTTTGGAGGGGGCAGGAAGGAGTTCTCAGAAACCCTGACTGGCACCAGAAAAGACTTGGCTGTAGTCTTTGGAAAGCAGACAGGACAAATGGAGGTTGTCCAGGCTTCCCTCTCCATCCTCCAGAGCCCCCAGCCCACTATAGAGACTAGGAAAACTCTGAGTCAATTTTGTGGGGGCAGATATATCAAAACTCCAACCCATCAACTCCATCCTATCCATCCTAGCAGAATACCAATAAAAGCTGAACTCAAGAATTGATATGCAGAAAACGGTGGACAAGGGAGGTGACATCACTGGGTCGCCTTAGGGAGTGGGAGTAACCTTGTGTTACTCTTTTCTTCAACCCTCGTTGCTGCCCCCTCAGGAAGCATCCTTGATCCCGACTCATGGGGAATGCTGCCAAGGCTTTTTCATAATGTGGGACTTGGCAAAATAGTGGATGCTCTTCAACTCTCTCTTCAGTCTCCTCTTCTACCTTGTACAGTATTTCTCATCCTGTCCTAATTCTGCTTCAAGCCCTCTCCTTCTAGAATCGCCTTGATTTTGTGCAAAGAGTGATGTTCTCAGGGTCAGGTGATCTAGGGTCTGAATCCTAGTTCTGCCCTGTAGTAGGTCTGTGACCTGGGTTAGTCACTTGGCCTCTGAGGATGCCAACTTCCTCATCGAAGGAAAAGCTGGGGGGAAATCAAAGGCACGTTGTGGGTTTGTATATTCCGGAAGTGAAGAGTTTGGACCTGACTGACCTGCCCAGCTTTTCCTGGAAATATCATCAATCATCCTGAAGTAAATACATCTTTGCTTCCAAATTACTGTAGTATTTCTGAGTGACGCGAATGTTTTCTCTGTGCAAAGTTTTTGTATGCACATCGCACTTCTCCAGGTTCATCATGACCTTTTATCATACTTCTGTTTCAGCCATCCTGAAATATAGTTGTTTCTTCCCGCTGTCACTCAGCAAACTTCATAACTGTTATACATACCACACAGTCTCTAATTTAGATCAAACTATTTCAAATACAGCATCCAAATTTGGTGAAAATTTGTCCACTTAGATTTGAATTTTGTAGTATCTCTTAAGAGACAGAACCTTAATTGCAATTTTGAAGATAGAAAATATGGCTGGACATGTTATTTCAGGTAAAAGAGCATGTTCAGAGTATTTCAAACAGGGCTCAGTTAGGAAACCATTGAAAAATCAATAGCTTGGAGCATGTGAGAACTTGAGGAGGCTTCTTAATAACCCAGTTCTCACGTTTTCATTGCAAGTGTTACTGATACAAACGGCTAACTCCCACCTTCACAGAGACTCCCAAAGCAGAGAGCCATCCTCAGTCCAGAACGTTTAGAGAAAAGAGTGAGTGTGTGACAATGTCTACTCTGCTTCCTTGGCCTGAGTTCTCGGCATTTCTGAGGGTCACCATCTCACAGAACTAACAGACCTCAGTGGTGAAGTGCAGTGCAGCCGGGGAGGTCAGTCACAGCCCCAGGGAAGCTTTCCTGGGTTTGTTTTGAACATGTTGTTGAGGACGGTGCTCTTCACGCACCTCTCAGTGGCTCCTTAATGAAGACCCATAGGAGTGGATTTGCTTAGGACTCAGCGGCGGGGAGGGTGTTCTGCCTAACACCTCGTTTGTTTCTGCTATGTAGACATGGAGAATCATCTTACTCTGTTGCCTTTTTCACATTGTTGGGTACAAACATTGAGCCAGGTTTATATGGGGTGTGTAGGAGTACATGGAATTCATTTGTGCACCAACTCCAGTCCTGGATCCATCTTTTAGTTTGCTTTTACCCTCTCTTTTGTATTCACGGATTTTAAAAATGTTTCAGTATGAAATTTCCAAATGTACTCAAGAGTAGAGAGAATAGTATAATAAGCTTCCACATATCTATCCCCCAGACTAAAGTTATCAACAGCAACAATATCCACCCCCAGACTAAAGTTATTAAGATTTTGCCACGTTTGCATTATTGGTTCCTTTTTCTTTTGGTTCATGCTTGGAGAATTTTGAAGCAAGCACCAAGAACCTTGTTATTTTGAGCTTAAGTACTTCAGTATGTATCTCTAAAAATTTTGGACAGGTTCTTAAAAATCCACAATGACATATGAAGTGAAGTAAAAATTGTTTAGTCATGTCTGACTCTTTGTGACCCCATGGACTATACAGTCCATGGAATTCTCCCAGGCCAGAATACTGTAGTGGGTAGCTTTTCCCTTCTTCAGGGGATCTTCCCAACCCCGAGATTGAACTTAGGTCTCCCACATTGCAGGTGGATTCTTTACCAGCTGAACCGCCAGGGAAGCCCACAATGACATATGACACCCAACAAAATTAAGAATTTCTGATTAGATTAGAGGCCTGATTAGATTCAGATTTAGTTTTCTGACATGAATATTTCAAGCTTAGTATTGTACAATTCCTCCAGTGTTATATAAAGAGGCATATAACACCTGCTTGTATTTCTTTTCATGATTGATTCACCCTGTCCTATTTGTTTCCCTGAGAGGGAAGAACTTTAGTTGGTTATTTGTTTATTATTCCATTTATTTTTATTGTATGCAAATATTTATCTCTCATCTTTAGATCAAAGCTGTGCATGCTCAGTTACTTAGTCGTGTCCAACTCTTTGCAACCCCATGGACAGGCTCCTCTGTCCATGGAATTTTCCAGGTAAGAGTACTTGAGCAAATTGCCATTTCCTACTCCAGGAGATCTTCCTAACCCAGGGATTGAATCTGGTGTCCTGCATTTCCTGCATTGGCAAGTGGATTCTTTACCACTGCACCACCAGATCAAAGGTAGCGATATCTATATATAGTTCTGCCCCTTGATTTTTTCTTTTCTTCTCTTTTTAAGTCAAGAGTATATCCTGGAGACTATAATAGTCTATAGAGACAATCCTTATTCTTTTACTCAGCTTCATAGTTCTCCATTCGGTGGGTGTTCCATATTTATTCATCTAGCGCCCTACTGGTAAGCATTTAGGTTGTTTTCAATCTTTCGATACTAAAAATAACATTGCAACAAATAACTTTTGGTGTATATCATTTTCTATTTTTGCCAGTATATTATAGGCCAAGATTTCTAAACTTGGGATTGCTGAGTTGAAGGGAAATGCATATATTATTCTGTCATATATTTTTGGGTGTTTTAAGATATAGAAAATATTGTCATATTTTGTGCCTTTTTGAATGCTATTTTAAACTTTTTTCCAAGAAACTTGGGGCATGAATTAATTTTTATTTTTATTATTATAATAATACTTTTTGATGCAACAAATAAATTTATGATTGTATGTATATCTGTTATCTATAAGCATAGTTTTCTGTTGTGAAAATTAATATTAACCAGGGATATCCATATACTTCCCTCTCTCCCCAGTCCACCAAAGCCAACACCATCATTGTCAGATCAACCTTTTCTATTTCTAAAGGCTTTTCCCATCCTTTGTACTCTAAACTTGTCATTGCCAGTCTAGTTTCCAGATCTCATGACAGAGAGAAATGACCTCGAGAGAAAAGTAGAGGACTGGGAGATAAGAAAACTGAGGTGACAGAGGCTATAGATGGGCAATGTAGTAGAAAGATGGGGGCAGTAAATGAGAGGTGCTGGGGACACAGGAGATGAAGGAGGGGAGGGGAATATGTGAAATGTTGCTAAGTTGGTGTATTTGATCACTTTATCTCATTTTGGAAAAGCAAGTAAATGAAAGTCTTCTGTAATTACTTGTTTGGTTTTCATAATATGCATCTTGAACACAATGCCATGTAGAGATGAAACTTTATGGACTCTAACATTGTCTTCATAATATAAGCACCTAATGTGTCTGCAGATAATACCAGATTGAGATTTAAGTTGGCTGTGAGCATGCAATCAGTTATGTGAATTAATATATATGTACCAACTATGTGCTAACTGAAACCCATCCACATACTTGGGTGCACCGCATGCAATGTAGGTATGTCTCTTTCTAGTCATGAGCAGACCTAGAAAGCAAGGCTGGGTCCTACCAGATACTACGTCCACTTACATTCTAGTGCTTGAATCCAGGTCTTCTGGAATGAAACTATGTGAATCCCTGGCAAAGTTTCTAAAAAGAAGAAAAATAAAGCATCTAAGCACAGCCAACATATTAACTAAACAGGATAGGCCAAGTTGTCAAGACGTTGGCAAGTGTGGCTGTCACATAAAAAACTCCTGCAGTCAGGTTTTCCATGATCAGTGCCCGAGGAGCTGCCACATCTGTCCTGCACAGGATTCTTTCATGGGAAAGGAACCTTCTGGGCCTGTCCCTGGTGACCTTGAGGGCTGATTGGAACCCATTCCCCAAGGGTAGCATTCTTATAATCCTCTACTTAGCTGATCTCCATCTGTGGAAGACCTGGGGCCTGAATTCTTTTTTCTAGAGAGTTTAGCTTTTAAACTTCTATTTGCAGCAAATAGAAGTCACAGACCTGTGACTGATTTAGCCTCTTTCCTTGTCCCAGGCTCCGTCTGGGAACCTATGGTTGATTCTGCTCTCCTTCTGCTCAGAGTTTATCTCTGGATTACCGTACTGATACACATTGGTAAATTGCCAATGAGGCGACTCTCTCTTTTTCTGCCCACCACTAGTTTAAACTCGATGTTTTAAAGGTAAATGCAAGCTTTCCATATACCTAACTAATTTATGCTCACGAACATTCTGTGAGGTTATTATCCCGACCACTACCATGACCCCCCAAATCAGCCAAATGAGGCTACAAATTTAGAGGATATAAATTCTTTCAAAATTACACTCATAGTAAGTGGCAGAGCTGTGGGTTTCAGTCCTGTTTGTTTGACTACAAAGTGCATGCTCGAAACCACCATGCTTCCTGCCAACTCCTCCCAGGGCTAGACTATGACATTGGCCTTCAAATGGCCACTCTGCTGTTTTTCTTCATGTCAATCCACCCTTTGTGCTGCTATCCAACTGTCCCTTTTCGAACAGGGCTGTCTAAGATAGCACAAGTCTAAGCATCCTTAATATGCCATCTCCCTACTTCCCACCAAAATGTGCAAAAATACACAAAGGACACAATCGCAAAAGCACTGCAAATGAAGGATGGTACTGGACTATTTGCTAGTGCCTGAGAAATTTTCCCACTAAGTGAGATGTGGAGGGGCTTACAAGGACAAACTTTCCCTTTGACCTGTGACACAGAACAGCAGGACTAGCCATGATGCTACAAAACAGATCTGACACGCCCTTCCCTGGGGTCCTGTCTCCAGGCCATAGCAACTTTTCATCTCCAAGTTGTCACATCTACTGGACAGCAGTTCCCTGAATGGAGGGAGAATGGAGGAAGTGTCTGTGTTAGTTTCTTCCTGGCACAAAATCTAGAGCCTCGGGACATGCCTTCAGGGGCTTTGTTTCCTGAGACAGCATTGCCCTGCCTCTCCCTCCCTTTCTTGTGCCAAGAGAAGTAATAGATGGGCATAGGGTCGCTTGGGAAGGAGGCCAAGAGATCTCATTGGGGTGGCGGGAGGGTGATTTAACAGCTTTTGTTGAGGGAGGCACTCAGGAGAGCCAGTAAGTGTTAGGTTTATATGATGCTTTGAAGAAAGGAAAAGAAAAAGATTTTAGAGGAATATGCTATGGCAAACAAGAGAGGCATACGCGAAAAGAACATTTAGGACATGTTGCTTTGTGTTACACAATATAATTCATTACCTGGCAACTCTCTGAGTAATGTCAATAAAAATATAAACTATTTTTCATTGCCTTTTTTGGACTGTGCTTCTTTTGGTTGTAGCACTGTGTAATGAATGATTGTATGGTGGTCCAAAGTTACCTTCCCTTCATAGTCAGACAAATGGATAGTGGAATAATCAAAAGATGCCTTCTTAGTCATAATGGGTCACTCCTGATGCCTAATTTTCTACAGGACAATCACCTCCCTCCTGGTTGTGACCTGAATGAGGGAAACTCAGGGTAGGCAGGTGGTAAAGAGGGTATCCATACCAACAATTTTCTGGAAAACACTGAACCTTCATGGATCTTCTTTCAAATTTAAGCAAAGAGAAGAACAAGCCTCAAATAAAGCCAAATAAAAATAAGAACACAATCCAAGTGGAATCTATAAAACAATTAAGCCACAAAAAAGCATAGTAATGCTCTATAGTTGCAAAGTAAGTACAAATTTAAAAGAAGTTACTATAGGAGACAAAAGCTTGCTTTAGAGTAGTCTGCTTTCCCTTATGTCCTCTCCAACTTCCGTTTCTTTCTTCCTGTGACTCCCTTGTTTCTCCTAATCTTTCACTGTTCCATATTCTTTTTCTTCTCTTCCTCCGTGTCCACATGGCCTCTCTTTCTTCCCCCCCTCTCTAATTTTCCCTATTTTCCCATTATCCTTTTAAGTTTCCATAGTCCTTGCTAAGGATGACAAGGCGGACGTCTTTATATCTTCCCCCCATTCTCTACCTGGTGTCACAGCGGGCATGTGGGATCTGAAGTCCCAGGTCATCTCAGCCCCTGGGACACCTGGGGTTGGGGGGAATCTCTCTTCCTGTGGTTGCCTCCTTTTCAGTTTAAGTTCATGTCTTACATCAGATTCCCTGGGCTCTATGTTCACTTGTTGAGGCTTGTTAGGGCAGGCAAACTCACCAGGTGTATGTGGCAGTAGTGATCCCTATGTGGAGTCCAAGGGTGCCTTGGACTGAGTTTCCTGGAAACAAGCTCAGAGATGGAGAGCTGCATGCAGAGTTTATTGGGAAGTGCTCTCGGGAGTTATACCTGTAGGGAGGTGAGGAAGGCAGGATTGGATAGATAAGAAAGGAACGTGCAATATGTTTGCAACTGAGCAATAGTCTATCCTATGTGGGGCTCTGGCAGTAAGATAGTCCTTTAGAGTTGTCTTGAATCAGGCTGGGGGGGGGGCAGGACTTTGGATCCTTGAATCAGCCAGTCATTGCCCTTTGGGAGCCTACTGTGAAGGGCAATTCCCAATAGGCCATCAGCAGCCCCAGTATTCCTAGGTGAGGGGTGCCTGGGGCTTCAGCAGAGAGGAGGGCATCTAGGTGGAGAGCTGGAGTGATATCTTAGGGATGGGCATAATATGTATTCACTCATCCAATACACTTCTGCAGCCACAGTGAGGACTGAGACGTAGGGTAATCAGACAGGGCTTTAGCTTTTCATTCAAGGTACAAAAAGATAATGACCAAACTAACAAAGATTCAAGAAAAAACCTGCAAAAGGGACATATCATCTTTGGAGGATGATGTGAGAAGGGTCCCAGGGGAGGTAGCATTGAATTGGGCCTGAGAAAAAGGTCAGATTTTGATAGGTAGAGATGAAGGGTAGGTAGCAATAATGTAGGCAGAGAGTTATCTGGGAGGACTTTAAGTCTTTGCAGGTCTTCAAGTCCCAGATTATTGTGAATAAAGAGGATCTAATTTCTCAAAGATAATGTCCTTTAAAGACACTTTGGGTAAAGCATAGAATGGTAGAATGGAATGGAAGAGAAGCCCAAGAGACCTTGTCCTGGAGGTGTTTTCATATATTAATACTTCAGATATGGCAGGAAGATGCAGATGTTTCCCAAAGACATCTAGCATCTTTTATTTAATATAAGTTTATTCACAGATACATTTCTGAGGCTTGTGTCTTGAAGTGAATGTTAGGAAAGTTCCAAGGGTCATAACTGCAGCTGCCTTTAAACATCTGAAGGGTGCCTTGAAGAGGGGGGAGTGGGTTTCATTTATTCAATGTGAGTTCACAGGCAAACCTAAGATCACCGATGGATGAAACAGGAAAACAGATGGTTCACTGCATTGAAAGAAAGAGTTTAAAGGAAGACTGTTTTTTCAGAATTAGGCAGGTTTTGAAGTAGTGAGTTGACTATAGGAGGGGATATTCAAGAAGAAGTTGGAGACAATATGAGAGAGAAGATTCTTTGGAATTGGCAGTTGACCTAAATAAACCTTAAAGCCCATTCCAGCTCAGAAGGGCTTCCCAGGTAGCACAGTGGTAAAGAATCCCCCTGCCAATGCAGGAGACATAAGAGACATGGGTTCGATCCCTGGGTTGGGAAGATTCCCTGGAGGAGGAAATGGCAACCCACTCCAGTATTCTTGCCTGGGGAATCTCATGGACAGAGGAGCCTGGTGGGCTGCAGTCTGTGGAGTTGCAAAGAGTCAGACACGACTGAGCAACTGAGCAGACACATATGCCAGCTCAGAGATGATATAAGAATGACAAACATTTATTCAACATTTGCTATATACCAAATACTATTCCAAGCACTCTGAATGTATCACCTAATTTAATCCTCACAAGTTCATAAAGTGGGCACTATTGTTCATTTTATAGATAGGAAATTGAAACTAGGGAGATCTAAACAAGTCATTTAGTCAATTGTCACATAACTAGGAAGAGGTAATGCCAAGATTCAAATGCAGAAGGCTGACTCTAGAATCTGCTTTTCATGTCTGAGCCTTTGGCATCATTGACCACCCCACATCAGTAGGAAAAGCCCAGAAATAACAGTGATAGACTCTGATGAGTTAGTAAATGTCCTGTCCACTCAGTGAGATACTTAGCTCAGTCATCTATAACGTGTCCACAAATAATGGTACCTAGGGGACATATCACTGCCACTGCCATATTACCTGAGGCAGGAATAAGATAATCAAGCCCTTGACAGTCTCTAAGTGATGGACGTTATTCAGCAAGTGGAGAGTAAGTTTGCAGATGCGTTTCTTTGCTTCTCTTGCAAGGTTAGAAGAAGACCAAGAATGTAAGACCCAGTTGTCCTATCTGAGTGGAGGTCCTTGAGGGCAGGAAGTGTAGCCATATTTCTTGAGGCCCAGCGTTATTTCTTGGGGCCTCGACTCCTGTGAGTCAGCCTGGGTTCCCAGACAAGAGCACTGAACCTGGGTAGTTCTGGCAGACACAACCCTACCCTTAAAGGGTTTGTGAACTATTAGAATTTCTGTAACAGTCATAAGTCACTCACACTCAAGATAACATAGCAAGGGTAACAGAGGCGTCAGAAAAGAGTTTGCAGTGGCTTAGAAGACAGAGGGTGTATTCTCACACGGCACACTGGGGAAACTTCCCAGCGCAAGCAGCACTTTAACTCATTCATTCAACTTTCTTACACATCAGTGAGTTAAGCTGGAGGAGGAACTTGTTCTCAGAGAGCTCAGCTTTTCTTGGAGAAGATGGATTATCCTGCTATCACCCAGCACAGTGGTTAAGAGAGTGGGCGCTGCCGTCAGATTTCAAATCCCTCCTTCACCACCTGCTGACAAGTGACCCAGGGTAAAATGCTGAACCATTTCAAGGCTTCAGTCATCCATGAAAGGCAGAAAAACAAGAGCTTACTTTATAGGGTTGATATGAGAGTAAAACATGAACCTTTAGCAGGGTGCCTACTTGGCATATAGTAAGTGCTCAGTAAATACTAGCAATCTTTATAAATGTGGCAGTATGGAATATGTGGGCTGCTACAGAGAACGTATGCACTCCCTCCCCTTCCACTATCTAGGGGAACAAGCATACCAGGCTGGGTAAACTGGTGTTCTATGAAAATGGCAACAAAGCATGTCAGGTAGAAGAAACAGAAAGTCCAAAAGAGGAGGTAGATTCCAGGTCCTGTTCTGGAGAAATAAGTAGTGGCAAGGTGGGTTGAGAAGGGATGATGTGGTGGGAGCTGTGCTTGGTGAATTAGACTGAGAGCAGGTGATGGAAGAACGTGAGTCCCATAGGGACTTATTTCCATACTTGTTCATCCATCCTTCTTTGCAGATTCTGCTGAGTTTACTTGGAAGAGAAAAGACCTGGAGGATACACTGATTCAGGTAAAGACATAACCTTAAATTATCTGGATGAGAGGTTAGTTATTTCATAACTTTGGCCATTTAAAAATCTGAGGAGTTTTCTAAATAATCACCAGTTCTTATTTGTTCAGAAAATATTTCACAAAGAAAACTAAGGGCATAGCAATGTCTATTCATTGGGAAAATAGAAAGTAGCTCCTTATATGTTTCTGAGTATCTAAGTATCTGGTTTTTTAAAATTAATTAATTTTTATTGAAGAATAATTGAATTACAGAATTTTGTTGTTATTTTGTCAAACCGCAACATGAATCAGCCCTAGGTATACATATATCCCCTCCCTTTTGAACCTCCCTCCCATCTCCCTCCCCATCCCACCCCTCTAGGTTGCTATAGAGACCCTGTTTGAGTTTCCTGAGACATACAGCAAATTCCCATTGGCTATCTATTTTACATATGGTAATGTGTTTCCATCTTACTCTTTCTGTACATCTCACCCTCTCTTTCCCTTTCCCCATGTCCATAAGTCTATTCTCTATGTCTGTTTCTCCATTGCTGCCCTGTAAATAAATTCTTCAGTACCATTTTTCTAGATTCTGTATATATGCATTAGAATACAATATTTATCTTTCTCTTTCTGACTTACTTCACTCTGTATAATAGATTCTAGGTTCATCCACCTTATTAGAATGGATTCAGATGTGTTCCTCTTATGACTGAGCAATAATCCATTGTGTATATGTACCACAATTTCTTTATTCATTCACCTGTCAATGGACATCTAGGTTACTTCCATATTCTAGCTATTGTAAATAGTGCTGCAATGAACAATGGGACACATGTGTCTTTTTCAATTTTGGTTTCCTCAGGGTATATGCCTAGGAGTGGGATTGCTGGGTCATATGGTGGTTTTATTCCTAGTTTTTTAAGGAATCTCCATATCATCTTCCATAGTGGCTGCATCAATTTGCATTCCCACCAACAGTGCAAGAGTGTTCCCTTTTCTCCATATCCTCTCCAGCATTTATTATTTGTAGACTTTTTGATGATGGCCATTCTGACTGGTGTGAGGTGATATCTCATTATAGTTTTGATTTGCATTTCTCTAATAATGAGCAATGTTGAGCATCTTTCCATGTGTTTGTTAGCCATCTGTATGTCTTCTTTGGAGAAATGTTTGTTTAGGTCTTTTCCCCACTTTTTGATTGGGTTGTTGGTTTTTCAGGTATTGAGTTGTATGAGCTGCTTGAATATCTTGGAAATTAATCCTTTGTCAGTTGTTTCATTTGCTATTATTTTCTCCCATTCTGAAGGTTGTCTTTTCTCATTGCTTATAGTTTCCTTTGCTGGGCAAAAGCTTTTAAGTTTAATCAGGTACCACTTGTTTACTTTTGTTTTTATTTTCGTTACTCTGTGAGGTGGGTCATAGAGGGTCTTGCTTTGATTTAAGCAATCAAGTGTTCTGCCTAAGTTTTCCTCTAAGAGTTTTATAGTTTCTGGTCTTATGTTTAGGTTTTTAATCCATATTGAGTTTATCTTTGTGTGTGGTATTAGGAAGTGTTCTAATTTCATTCTTTTACATGTAGCTGTCCAGTTTTCCCAGCACTATTTATTGAAGAGGCTGTCTTTGCTCCATTGTATATTCTTGCCTCCTTTGTCAAAAATAAGGTATCCATAGGTGTGTGGGTTTATTTCTGGGCTTTCTATCTTGTTCCATTGGTCTATGTTTCTGTTTTGTGCCAGTACCATGCTGTCTTGATGACTGTAGCTTTGTAGTATAATCTGAAGTCAGGAAGATTCATTCCTCCAGCTCCATTCTTCTTTCTCAAGACTGCTTTGGCTATTCAGGGTCTTTTGTGTTTCCACATGAATTGTGAAATTTTTTGTTCTAGTTCTGAGAAAAATGCCATTGGCAATTTGATAGGGATAGCATTGAATCTGTAGATTGCATTTGGTAGTATAGTCATTTTCACAATTTTGATTCTTCCTACCCAGGAACATGGAATATCTCTCTATCAGTTTATGTCATCTTTGATTTCTTTCATTAGTGTCTTACAATTTTCTGTGTACAGTTCCTTGTCTCCTTAGGTAAGTTTATTTTTAGATATTTAATTCTTTTTGTTGCATTGGTGAATGGGATTGATTCCTTAATTTCTCTTTCTGATTTTTCATTGTTAGTATATAGAAATGCAAGTGATTTCTGTGTATTGATTTTGTATCCTGAAACTTTGCTAAATTCACTGATTAGCTCTAGTAGTTTTTCGATGCTATCTTTAGGGTTTTCTATGTACAGTATCATTTCATCTGCAAACAGTGAGAGCTTTACTTCTTTTCTGATCTGGATTCATTTTATTTCTTTTTCTTCTCTGATTGATGTAGCTAGGATCCCCAGAACTATGTTGAATAATAGTGGTGAAAGTGGACACCCTTGTATTGTTTCTGATCTTAGGGGGAATGCTTTCAATTTTTCACCATTGAGAATAATGTTTGCTGTAGGCTTATCATATATGGCCTTTATTATGTTGAGGTAGATTCCTTGCATGCCCATTTTTTGAAGAGTTTTAATCATAAAAACTGAATTTTGGGTGCTGAATTTTGTCAAAGGCTTTTTCTGTATCTATTGAGATTATCATATGGTTTTTATCTTTCAATTTTTTAATATGGTGTATCACATTGATTGATTTGCATATATTGAAGAATCCTTGCATTCTTGGAATAAACCCAACTAGGGATCATGGTGTATGAGCTTTTTGATAAGTTGCTGAATTCTGTTTGCTAAAATTTTGTTGAGGATTTTTGCATCTATGTTCATCAGTGATATTGGCCTGTAGTTTTCTTTTTTGTGTTGTCTTTGTCTGGTTTTGGTATCGGGGTGATAGTGGCCTCACAGAATGAGTTTGGAAGTGTTCCTTCCTCTGTAATTTTTTGAAAGAGTTTTAGAAGGATAGGCAGTATCTCTACTCTAAATGTTTGATAGAATTCTCCTGAGAAGCTATCTGGTCCTGGGCTTTTGTTTTTTGGGAGATTTTTTTTATCACAGCTTCAATTTTAGTGCTTGTAATTGGGTGATTCATAATTTTTATTTCTTCCTGTCTCAGTCTTAGAAGATTGAACTTTTCTAAGAATCTGTCCATTTCTTTGAGGTTATCCATTTTATTGCCATATAATTGTTCATAACAGTCTCTTACAATCCTTTGTATTTCTGTATTGTCTGTTGCAGCCTCTCCTTTTTCATTTCTAATTTTGTTGATTTGATTCTTCTTTCTTTTTTATCTTGATGAGTCTGGCTAAAGGTTTGTCAATTTTGTTTATCTTCTCAAAGAACCAGTGTTTAGTTTTATTAATCTTTGCTATTGTTTCTTTCATTTCTTTTTCAATTATTTCTTCTCTGATCTTTATGATTTCTTTACTTCTACCAATTTTTTTTTGTTGTTCTTTTTCCAGTTTTTTTAGGTTTCCTGTAACTTTAAGTTTATACAACCTAAAATTAGGTTGTCTATTCAATGTTTTTCTTGTTTCTTGAGGTAGGATTGCATTGCTATAAACTTCCCTTTTAGAACTGCTTTTGCTGCATCCCATAGGTTTTGAGTTGTGTTTTCATTGTCATTTGTTTCTATAAATTTTTTGATTCCCCTTTTGATTTCTTCAGTAACCTGTTGGTTATTTAAAAATGTATTGTTTAATCTCCATGTGTTTGCATTTTTTTTTTACAGTTTTTTTCTTGTAATTGATTCTCTCATAGCATTGTGGTCGGGGAAGATGCTTGATATGATTTCAATTTTCTTAAATTTACTAAGGTTTGATTTGTGACCCAAGATGTGGTCTATCCTGGGGAATGTTCCATGTGCACTTGAGAAGAAGGTGTATTCTTCTACATTTGGATGGAATGTCCTGACCTGAAGATATCGATGAGATCCATCTCTTCTAATGTATCATTTAAGACTTGTGTTTCCTTATTAATTTTCTGTTTTAATTATCTGTCCATTGGTGTGAATAGGGTGTTAAACTTTCTTACTATTAGTGTGCTACTGTCAATTTCTCCTTTTATGTCTGTTAGTGTTTGTCTCATGTACTGAGGTTCTCCTATGTTGAGGGCATCGATATTTACAATTGCTATGCCTTCCTCTTGGATTGATGCCTTGATGATTATGTAGTGTCCTTCCTTATCTCCTGTAATCTTCTTTATTTTAAGATGTATTTTGTCTGACATGAGGATTGCTACTCCAGTTTTCTTTTCCTTCGCATTTGCATGGAATATATTTTTCTATCCTCTCACTTTCAGTCTGTATGTGTCTTTAGGTCTGAAGTGGGTTTCTTGTAGACAGCATGTATATGGGTCTTGTTTTTGTATCCATTTAGCCAGCCTGTGTTTTTGGTTGGAGCATTTAACCCATTTACATTTAAAGTAGTTATTGATATAAATGTTCCTATTGCCATTTTCTTAATTGTTTGGGATTGATTTTGTAGGTCTTTTTCTTCTCTTGTATTTCTTGATTACATATGTCTGTTTAACATTTGTTGTAAAGCTGGTTTGGTGGTGCTGAATTCTCTTAACTTTTGCTTGCCTGAAAAGCTTTTTATTTCTCCATCAATTTTGAATGAGACCCTTCCTGGGTACAGTAATCTTGGGTATAGATTTTTCCTTTTTAGTACTTTAAATATATCCTGTCATTCCCTTCTGGCCTGCAGAGTTTCTGCTGAAAGATCAGCTGTTAAGCATATGGGGTTTCTTGTTGCTTTTTCCTTGCTGCTTTTAATACACTTTCTTTGTGTTTAGTCTTTGTTAGTTTGATTTGTATGTGTCTTGGCATATTTCTCCTTGGGTTTATCCTGTATGGGGCTCTTTGCACCTGTTGGGCTTGATTGACTGTTTCCTTTTCCATGCTGGGGAAATTTTCAACTATAATCTCCTCAAAATTTTTCTCATACCCTTTCTTTTTCTCTTCTTCTTCTGGGAGGCCTATAATTTGAATGCTGGTGTGTTTGATATTGTCCCAGCAGTCTCTGAGACTATCCTCAGTTCTTTTCATTCTTTTTACTTTATTCTGGTCTTCAGTAGTTATTTCCACCATTTTATCTTCCAGCTCACTGATTCTTTCTTCTGCTTCAGATATTCTGCCATTGATTCCTTCTAGAGTATTTGTAATTTCAGTAGTCAGGTTGTTTTTCTTTGTATGTTTATTCTTTAATTCTTCTAGGTCTTTGTTAATTGATTCTTGCATTTTCTCCATTTTGTTTTCAAGGTTTTTGATCATCTTTGCTGTCATTATTCTGAATTCTTTTTCAGGTAGCTTGCCTGTGTCCTCTTCATTTATTTGGACTTCTGCATTTCTAATTTCTTCCTTAACTTGTGTAGTATTTCGCTGCCTTTTCTTTCTTTCTTTCTTTTTTTTTTTTTTTTTTTGGAACTTACTGTGTTTGAGGTCCCCTTTTCCTGGGCTTCAGGTTTGAATTCTTTCTTCCTTTTGGTTTTTGCTTCCTAAGGTTGGTCCAGTGGCTAGTGGAAGCTTCGTATAGGGTGAGATTTGTGCTGAGTTTGTTTGTTTGTTTTTCCTCTGATGGGCAAGGCTGAGTGAGGAGGTAATCCTGTCTGCTGATGATTTGGTTTGTATTTTTGTTTTGCTTGTCATTTAGATGAGGCGTCCTGCACAGTGTGCTACTGGTGGTTGGGTGATGCCCTGTCTTGTATTCAAGTGGTTTTCCTTTGTGTGAGTTCTCACTATTTGATGCTCCCTAGGGTTAGTTTTCTGGTAGTCGAGAGTCTTGGAGTCAATGCTCCCACTCTAAAGGCTCAGGGCTTGATCTCTGAGATTCTACAAGTGGTTTGTTATGACATTAAGTGAGATTAAAACATATACCCAAAACTGAACACCAGATGAATGGCAATTACAAAATCAGACAAATAATAATTAAAATAATGGAATATACACATATGCATCCATAAGAAAAATCAAAACAGTCCAACAAAAATAAAGTACTGTAGACTGACCAGGTGAACAAAGGAAATAAAATATTATATTTACCAGTTAAGAACAAAACTGACTAAAGCACAAACTAGAAAACAAAAGTAAAGCTAGGTCTCAAGTGGGGAATAAAGCAATGAAAACAAAATTAACAAAAATGTTGAGAGGAAAGGAAAGAAAGCAAAGAAAGAACAGATATGTGGTTAAGTAGAGGTAGATAAAGAAGATTTATATGCATTAAAGATTAAATGCAAGGGGAAAAGAATGGTACAAAAGGCAAACAAAGGAATAAATGTAGAGAAAATGTAATAGGTTTTCAAAAATTAAAAATTGAAATTAAAAAAGAGTAAAGAAAAAATAGAAAAAAAAAAAAAAAAGGAAAACTCCACAGAACTGCAAAAGCCCAATGTAGAGGCAGAGGTTTATAACAACAATAAAGAGAGTGACTGAATATTCACATATACATATACACCAATAAGCAAAATCAAATCAGTCAAACAAAAATAAAGTACAATATATTGACCTGGCAAACAAAGAAAACTGAAAGTTATATCTACCAGATAAAAACAAAAATAACTAAAGCATAAAGATCAGTTTTCATTCCAATTCCAAAGAAAGACAATGCCAAAGAATGCTCAAACTACTGCAAAATTGCACTTATCTCACATGCTAGTAAAGTAATGCTAAAAATTCTCCAAGCCAGGCTTCAACAGTACATGAACCATGAACTTCCAGATGCTCAAGCTGGATTTAGAAAAGGCAGAGGAACCAGGGATCAAATTGCCAACATCCATTGGATTATCATAAAAGCAAGAGAGTTCCAGAAAAACATTTATTTCTGCTTTATTGACTATGCCAAAGCCTTTGATTGTGTGGATCACAACAAACTGTGCAAAATTCTGAAAGAAATGGGAATACCAGACCACCTGACCCACCTCCTGAGAAATCTGTACACAGGTCAGGAAGCAACAGTTAGAACTGGACATGGAACAACAGACTGGTTCCAAATAGGGAAAGGAGTATGTCAAGGCTGTATTTTGTCACCCTGCTTATTTAACTTATATGCAGAGTACATCATGAGAAATGCTGGGCTGGAGGCAGCACAAGCTGGAATCAAGATTGACAGGAGAAATATCAATAACCTCAGATATGTAGATGACACTACCCTTATGGCAGAAAGTGAAGAAAAACTAAAGAACCTCTTGATAAAAGTGAAAGAGGAGAGTGAAAAAGTTGGCTTAAAGCTCAACATTCAGAAAGCTAAGATCATGGCATCTGGTCCCATCACTTCATGGCAAATAGATGGGGAAACAGTGACGGGCTCTATTTTTGGGGGCTCCAATATCACTGCAGATAGTGACTGCAGTCATGAAATTAAAAGATGCTTGCTCCTTGGAAGAAAAGTTATGACCAACCTAGACAGCTTATTAAAAAGCAGAGACATTACTTTGCCAACAAAGGTCCATTAAGTCAAAGGTATGGTTTTTCCACTAGTCATGTATGGATGTGAAAATTGGACTATAAAGATGGCTGAGTGCTGAATCATTGATGGGTTTTGAATTGTGGTGTTGGAGAAGACTCTTGAGAGTCCCTTGGACAGCAATGTGATCCAACCTGTCCATCTTAAAGGAAATCAGTCCTGAGTGTTCATTGGAAGGACTGATGCTGAAGCTGAAACTCCAATACTTTGACCACCAGATGTGAAGAACTGACTCATTGGAAAAGACCCTAATGCTGGGAAAGATTGAAAGTGGGAAGAGAAGGGGACGACAGAGGATGAGACAGTTGGATGGCATCACCGACTCAATGAACATGAGTTTGAGTAAGCTCCAGGAGTTGATAATATGGACAGTAAGACCTGAAGTGTTGCAGTCCATGGGGTCGCAAAGAGTCAGACACTACTGAGCGACTGAGCTGAACTAAACCACAGATTGGAAAACAAAACTAAAGCAAGGTGCCAATTGGGGAGTAAAGCAGTGAAAATAAATCTAACAAACACGTTGAGAGAAAAGGAAAGTAAGAAATAATAGATATGCAAAGTTAAATAGAGGTGAATAAAGAAGATTTATATGCATTAACGATTAACTGCAATGGGGAAAGAACAGTAGGAAAAGCAAACAAGGAATAAATATAGAAAAAATAATAGGTTTAAAAAAAATTAAAATTAAAAAAATAAAAGGAAGTGGTGGGGGGAAAGGGAAGAAGAAAAGAAAAAAAAAAAAAAAAAAAAAGACTCCACAGAACTGCAAAAGCCTAACATAGAGGCAGAGGTTTATAACAACAATAAAAAATGTGACTGAGGAAAAAGAAAACTCAAAAGCTTAGTTAGATTTCATAGTGCCAATAAAAGAGACAACTACAACAGACGGGGGGACCAAAAAAAGGAAAGAAAAATCCAAAGAATTTATAGAACAAGTAGAAACTTAAGAATAATAAGTGTTATTCTTGAGTCACTGCTGTCAGAGTCCTTCCCTCACTGGGAGTCACAGTCCACCTCCCCTCCCTAGGATGCTGATCTCTGAACCTGCTGCGTGGGCAGCTCAGATGCTAATCTGGTTCTACTCCAGTGTGTTCTTGCCTCCAAAGTCCACAGGTATCAGAATTAGTGTGTTTTCTTTTGTGGGAGCTCCCAGTGGCCTTTTATATATTCCATATACACAGAGTCTGCCCAGTTGATTGTGTGGATTTAATCTGTAGCTTGTTCAGCTGGTGGGAAGGTTTTGGGTCTTCTTCCTTAATCACACTGCCCCTGGGTTTCAATTGTGGTTTTATTTCCACCTCTGCTTGTGGGCCATCCACTGGGGTTTGCTCCTGAGGCTGCCCTGGAGGACTTGGGTCTGTCCCAGTGAGGGCCAGGTGTGGAGGTGGTATAGCTGCTTGTGTTTCAGGGGTTCTGGCAGCACGAGGTACTCAGGGGAGTTGGCAGCTAGGTCAGCAGGAAATATAGTTGTTCTAGAAGAGTATGGGAACCAGTATTGGCCAATACGCTCCAGTATTCTTGCCTGGAGAAACCCCCTAACAGAGAAGCCTGGCAGGCCACAGTCTATAGGACGGCAAAGAGTTGGACATGACTGAAATGACCTTGCATGCACAGATGCAAGACTTTCTTTGCCTGTGGCAGCTCCGCCCCAGTGAGGGTTGACCATGAAGGTGGTGCAGCTGCTTGGTTTGTGGGGACCCTGGCAGTGCCAAGTGTGCAGGGACATGGACTGTCTCCACAGCAGGAGTTATTGCCCTATTAGAGTCTTGTTTTGAGCCTCTTGTAGCTGGCAATCAGAAGACCTCTTTGGCCAGTCTTTCTCCATAGCTTCACCTGTTCAGGCATTTAGAGGGCACCCTTACCTGGGTTCCTTCTCTGTTGTCTGGTGCATCAGACACATAGAGGGGACCCCCTGGCTGGGGTCCTACTCTGTAGATCGGAGTGTCAGGCACTTAAACGGGCAGCCTGGGTGGGGTTCTACTCTGTAGTTCAGTGCGTCAGGTGTTTGATGGTCCAGCCTCTCTATTGTTCAGCTGCTGATGCTGGCCTGTGGGGAGAGAGGCTACGGTGATGGTTCCAACCACAAAGCGTGACTCAGCAGTATTGCCTTGCTTCCATGGCTGCCCAGCTTTCCTCCACAGGCATTTACCACCACAACCTCCTCCCTCACATCCCCTCGATCCGTCTCTCTACAGTCAACAGCAGCCCTCACCCTGGGATTGCTCCACAATCCCCAAACTCCAGCCCCTAACCACTGCACCTTCCAGGGCAGCTGCATCCCTCTTCGGGGTATGCATGACTGCGGCAAGGACTGTCTGATTCTCATTCCATTTAGGCTGTCACAGATCAGCTGCTTCACTCTCAGCCTTAAATGTTTCTCCTCTGACTCAGACAATTGCCCCGATGTGCGGATCCCACCCCTGCTTCAGTTCCCATACCCACAAAGGGCAGGTCCAGTCCTACTGACACTCCTGTTTCTCCCCCTAGTTCTTTCATCCTACTGAGTTGTGCATGGTTCTATATATTCTTTTCTACTCATCAGGTACTCCTATCCATTCTCAGCTGGTGTTCTGCAGGCACTTCTGTATCTTAAGGTGTATTTCTGAAGTATCGTGGAGAGAGATGTACTCCATGTCCATCTACTCCTCTGCCACCTTGTTCTCCTAGGTGGGGTTTGAAGAGAGAAATCCTACCTTTGTCAGAGCTCTAGGTATTTCATATAACTGTGGGCCCATAAATTGTTAGGACAAAGAAGACTCTTACAGACATGTGGTACGATTCTATTAACCTTAGGGTCACAGAAATGTGGGACCAGAGAGGTCAGCTTCTCTGGGTCACATAGCAAGTCAGCGACAGAATGGAGACTCCCCCGCCTCGGTTTTTCTTGCTCTCATTCATTCCACAATCCTTTCTACTTCTCTCTCTCCTCGTACTTTCTGAGAGTTTATATATGTAGATACGTACTGAATATCATATTATATATAATATGCAGGGGTATGTGGCACCATTTAGTCAGACAAGGGGCCAGTTGCTTCCAGAAGCAGCTGAGGTGTCCCAGATGATAAAAATGCAATTCAGTCAAACAATGGCAAAGAGTCAAAGAAAATAGTCAAGGTAACACTTGCATTGAAAAGGCTATGGATGCCCAAATCCTAAGACTAGTCAGACACAAGTGGTCTGGGTGATGCCTGGGTTACTATAACCCATGAGCTTGCTCTGGGGAAGACTTGGCTAGTTCAGGGCTAGTGTGTTAATCTGTTTGAGCCTTCTAGACTTGTTCCCCATGGGCATTCAGATAAGGGGCTGAGAAAGGGATAATTTAGGAGTTTGGGATTAACAGATACATACTACTATATATAAAGTAGATAAACAACCAGGACCTATGTATAGCACAGGGAACTATATTCAATATCCTATAATAACCTATGGTGGAAAAGAATATGAAAATTTACAAATACATATGTATAACTGAATCACTTTGCTATACAGCTGAAACTAACATGACATTGTAAATCAATGGTACTTCAATTTTAAAAAGAAGTGGAGTTCATCTTCTATCTCCTTCACTCTGGCCCTGTGATTGCTTTGACCAACAGAATATGATAGGAATGATATTCTGGGATTACTGATCTCAGCCTTAAGAAGACTGGTAGCTTCCATTTCCTTCCTCTTGGAATTCTCCTTCCTGGAAACCATCCACCATGCAATGAGGAAACCTAAGTAGCTGAGGAAAGCCACAATAGTGAATAAGGAATTCTGCAAGTCCACAAATGCCAGAGCATTATGAAGAAGGAAGAGAAACCTATATCCATAGTAATTGTCTATTTCGGTTAAAAACAAAGTTCTGCCCATTTCCCTGATGGAAATGGTCAAGTATAATCAAACGGCCACCAGGTGGTTAGCTGGTTCCCCGTGGGATTGTGGCCCCAGTCAAGGGTTCAGTGTTGACCTCTGCTCTTGTCATTTGGACACACAGCAGTGAGCCTAGAGAATACCTTATTTGCCACTATGATATTCTTCATAGCATTGCTTGGGTTCATGGGTTCATGCTCATAGAATTCATTTGTGTTACTATATCTCGCATCATTCTAAAGTGACTGACCTGAATGAACAAAGGGAGGCCTTCAGAAGACTCAGTTATAGAGCCATCTAGGTGACCTTGCAGGGCTTCCCTGGTGGCTCAGATGGTAAAGAATCTGGCTGCAATGCAGGAGAACTGAGCTTGATACCTGGGTGAGGAATATCCCCTGGAGAAGGGAGTGACAACCTACTCCAATATTATTGCCTGAGAAATTCCATGGACAGAAGAGCCTGGTGGGCTACAATACATGGGGTCGCTAGGAGTTGGACACAACTGAGTGACTAACACACAGGTGACCTTGCAGGACTGGGGTATTATTCTCCAGGATGTGGCATATACTTTGAATTAGCAACCAAGATTTGGGGCTCTTTTCCTCAGCCCCAAGTATTAAGAGGTGGAAAGGCTCTCCCAAAATTACCTCTGATGGTACACTAGTGATTTTAGTTCAGGTCAGTTGCTCAGTCATGTCCAATTCTTTGTGACCTCATGGACTGCAGCACACCAGGCCTCCCTGTCCATCATTGACTCCCAGAGTTTACTCAAACTCATGTCCATTGAGTTGGTGATGCCATCCAACTGTCTCATCCTCTGTCTTCCTCTTTTCCTCCTGCCTTCAATCTTTCCCAGCATTAGGGTCTTTTCCAATGAGTCAGTTCTTCACATCTGGTGGCCAAAGTAGTGGAGTTTCAGCTTCAACATCAATCCTTCCAATGAATATTCAGGACTGATTACGTTTAGGATGGACTGGCTGGATCTCCTTGCAGTCCAAGGGACTCTCAAGAGTCTTCTCCAACACCATAGTTCAAAAGCATCAATGCTTCGGTGCTTTCTTTATAGTCCAACTCTCACACCCATATATGACTACTGGAAAAACCATAGCCTTTGACTAAACGCACCTTTGTTGGCAAAGTAACGTCTCTGCTTTTTAATAAGCTGTCTAGGTTGGTCATAACTTTTCTTCCAAGGAGCAAGCATCTTTTAATTTCATGGCTGCAGTCACCATCTGCAGTGATCTTGGAGCCCCCCAAAAATAGAACCCGTCACTGTTTTCACTGTTTCCCCATCTATTTGCCATGAAGTGATGGGACCGGATGCCATGATCTTAGCTTTCTGAATGTTGAGCTTTAAGCCAACTTTTTCACTCTCCTCTTTCACTTTCATCAAGAGGCTCTTTAGTTCTTCTTCACTTTCTGCCATAAGGGTGGTGTCATCTACATATCTGAGGTTATTGATATTTCTCCTGTCAATCTTGATTCCAGCTTGTGCTTCATCCAGCCCAGCGTTTCTCATGATGTACTCTGCACAGAAGTTAAATAAGCAGGGTGACAAAATACAGCCTTGACATACTCCTTCCCCTATTTGGAACTAGTCTGTTGTTCCATGTCCAGTTCCAACTCTTGCTCCCTGACCTGCATACAGATTTCTCAAGAGGCAAGTCAGGTGGTCTGGTATTCCCATCTCTTGAAGAATTTTCCAGTTTGTTGTGATCCACACAGTCAAAGGCTTTGGCATAGTCAGTAAAGCAGAAATAGATGTTTTTCTGGAACTCTTTTGGTTTTTCGATAATCCAATGGATGTTGGCAATTTGACCTCTGGTTCCTCTGCTGCTTCTAAAACTAACTTGAACATCTGGAAGTTCATGGTTCATGTACTGCTGAAGCCTGGCTTGGAGAATTTTGAGCATTACTTTACTAGCATGTCAGATGAGTGCAACTGTGTGGTAGTTTGAGCATTCTTTGGCATTGCCTTTCTTAGGGATTGGAATGAAAACTGACCTTTTCCAGTCCTGTGGTCACTGCTGAATTTCCCAAATTTGCTGGCATATTGAGTGCAGCACTTTCACAGCATCATCTTTTAGGCTTTGAAATAGCTCAGGTGGAATTCCATCACCTCTACTAGCTTTGTTCATAGTAATGCTTCCTAAGGCCCACTTGACTTCGAATTCCAGGATGTTTGGCTCTAGGTGAGTGATCATACCATCGTGATTATCTGGGTCACGAAGATCTTTTTTGTATAGTTCTTCTATGTATTCTTCTCACCTCTTCTTAAGATCTTCTGCTTCTGTTAGGTCCATACAGTTTCTATCCTTTATTGAGCCCATCTTTGCATGAAATGTTCCCTTGGTATCTCTAATTTTCTTGAAAAGCTCTCTAGTCTTTCCCATCCTATTGTTTTCCTCTATTTCTTTGCACTGATCATTGAGGAAGGCTTTCTTATCTCTCCTTGTTATTTTTCGTAACCCTGCATTCAAATATATCTTTCCTTTTATCTGTTGCTTTTCGCTTCTCTTCTTTTCACAGCTATTTATTTGTAAGGTCTCCTCTGACAGCCATTTTGCTTTTTGCATTTGTTTTTCTTGGGGATGGTGTTGATCCCTGGCTCCTGTACAATGTCATGAACCTCCGTCCATAATCCATCAGGCACTCCATCAGATCTAATCCCTTGAATCTATTTCTCACTTCCACTGTACGATTGTAAGGGATTTGATTTAGGTCATACCTGAGGGGTCTAGTGGTTTTCCGTACTTTCTTCAATTTAAGTCTGAATTTGGCAATAAGGAGTCTATGATCTGAGCCACAGCCAGCTCCCAGTCTTGTTTTTGCTGACTATATAGGCCTTCTCTGTCTTTGACTGCAAAGAATATAATCTATCTGATTACAGTGTTGGCCATCTGGTGATGTCCATGTGTAGAGTCTTCTTTTATGTTGTTGGAGAAGAGGGTGTTTGCTATGACCGGCACATTCTCTTGGAAGAACTCTATTAGCCTTTGCCCTATTTCATTCTGTACTCCAAGGCCAACTTTGCCTGTTACTCCAGGTGTTTCTTGACTTCCTACTTTTGCATTCCAGTCCCCTATAATGAAAAGGACATCTTTTTTGGGTGTTAGTTCTGGAAGGTCTTGTAGGTCTTCATGAAACCATTAAACTTCGTTAAACTTCATGAAACCATTAAACCAGCATTACTGGTCAGGGCATAGACTTGGATTACCATGATATTGAATGATTTGCCTTGGAAACAAACAGAGATCATTCTGTGGTTTTTGAGATTTTAGTTAGTTATTAGTGATTTTAGTTAGTTAGAGTTTTTTTTTTTGTTTGTTTTTGGTTTACTCTTTGCTTCCTATCCCCCACAACTTTGGACTCTGCTGGTTCAGAGATCTTGGTTTCCAAGGGAGGAATGTTTCCATCAAGGAAGAAAAAAATGGTTTAATTAGGTTGGAAGTTGACATTACCATCTAGGCTCTTTATACCAGCAAATCAACAGATCATGGAGGGACTTACTATTTGGATTTAGGAAAGGTAGGTCATTTTAGGAAGGACAATTCTTTGTTGTGGAACTGTCAGGTATATTTAGATCCTTGGTCTCCGGGCACTGTGTGCCAACAGAAATGTCTAGTCATTGATCCAACCAGCAAACATATCCCCGTCCTTCCCAAATGCCTTTTAGGGATATGGAATTGTTCATGGTTGAGAATCACTTGGCATTAGTGTATTATTTTAAGAGTGAGGATGTTTATTTTTATAACATTTTGATAAGCAATAATAGAATAATAAACTTCAGGAAATATTTCTTATTGAGCCAAATAACAAATTAGAGACATAGCTTTCTTCCTTTTTTCTCTTCCCCCACCCACCACACTCTATTTTCTACTTGGGGATTTAGCTTTAAACCATTTAATGGATTTAAATTGTGATCACAAACTTTAAGAAATTGGTCAAGGTGAGGCCACTGGCTTTAAAGACATCTATATTTGAGACGTGCTGGGATAAGGGCCCCTTTGCTGCATTGCTTGCATCTGGACAAACATCCCCTCAAGCAAAAAAAAAAAAAAAAAAGACACTATAAGGGGCTGAAAACAACTGCAGGGATGTGCAATTAGGGCAAAGTATGAACATCAGGATATGAAAAGACCAAAAGCCCACTGCCACTTCAGACGGGTCCAAAGCAAGAGCAAGGTACTGTGCATGCCCCTTGCCTTCAGTACAAGGGTCAAATCACCTAAGCTACCCCTCTGGCACCACCCCTGGACCCACCCCTACCCTCACCCCATATAAGCAACTAACTTGCTGCTCCTTTCAGGGATGAGCAAGAGAACCTGATCCTTGTTTCCACCCCTTCCTGCTGCAGCACGAGTCCCAGCAAAGCCTTGCCTGAATTTTTCCTCTGGCCTCTTATCAATTTGTATTGATTAGAGTCCAAGAATCCTGATTGCTAAAAGACTGGCAATCTCTAAATTGTGGATTTCATGGTATCAGAGTTCATTTGATAGAAAGCAAGTTGCAATACCATAGGGTTTTCTGCCTTGATAGAAATATTATATTAGAAAAATATTCTCCTATACAGAAGGATGTATTACATAGACCTCTGTGATAGTAAGCTCAGGTTCTAAATTAAACTTAATTTGTGCCAGTGGGAATTGCATCAGCTGGTTACACACACACATGTGGACACACACACACACACACACACACACACACACACACAACTCTGGTGATTCTTACCTTCTCTGTTCTTGTCTTTCATCATAATGTTTATTGTAGCAACAACTGCAAAAATACTTCTAGAGAATTTGTTCCTGGTGTCAGATAATACACTTTGGTTTCACAACGAGTTCACAGAAGCTTCTCTCAGCTTCACATACTTCCTGGAAATATCCTCAGTTTCCACTCTCTCCTTGGCCTGTGGCTGCAATGTAAGACAGCTCCCATCACGCCTCTGAGGCTAGGCAGTTTATGTACTTCTCTGGGTATCAACTGCCTTAACTCAGAGACAGGAATACTGACTTGAAAGATAAAAGTTTAATGAGCCTAAAAATCCTTTCCAGCATGAATGTTCAGTGACTCTGATTTAATTTCTGTCCTTCTTATTATGTCCTGTACAAAGCTAGTGGATTGACACCTTGCCAGAGATCTTTAACTATGTAGCAGCCCCTAAAGAGACAGACCCTGGCCCCAGGCACTGCCTGCAATGCCTCATGAGAAGCATCCTTCTTCCATCCAATGGCCTCCATCCTACCTCTTGCCCTCCAAGGATTCAGGTTTCTAAGTATAAAGCTCCTTGATTTCATATGTGGCTACAGTCAGAGGGGACCTTAGCCTTGCCCTCTACTCTAATTCTTCATTGAACAGGTAAACAAACTGAGACTAAGAGAAGTGACTTGACCGTGGTCACAAAGTCAGCCGGTAAAAGGGCTGAGGATATATGTTAATATCTCCACCTTCCAGTTCAGTGTTCTCTCCACTGAACCCGGGCGCCTCTCATCAAATGACTATGGCATCACAGGAATGGTGAAGCTGCTGATATTACCTCTGTATAGAGATTATTATTAAGATGAAATAAATTAATACATATACAGCACTTAGGAAAATGCCTGACACCTCACTTAAGTGCTACATAGTGATTGCTGTTACTATGCAAATTAAAAATGTATTCACATAAAACATCAACACACATTTTGAAATGATATATATAAATATATTAGGATACCCAAGAGGCTATAATAGCATTCCAAAAAAAAGAGAAAAAAACCACACAGGCAAGTAATTTCAGAGCTCCCGCTTTTAATCACCAGAGACACTGCTTCATTATTATCCCACTGCCTATCTGAATAAACTGAGGCTAAAATAAAGGATGCCAAAGCATCCAGTATTCATGCAAAGGCAGGAGAATCACTTGGAAGACAGTCTTGAGTATCAGATAGGAGACTGAGGCCCTTCTTTTTCATCCCTAAGCTTCAGAATCTGTAGGCTGTCTACAAGTTATACTGTTGAAAGAGCCTGCTCATGTTCTAGCCACATCAAGCTTCTACAGGGAGTAGAGCCACAAGTGTGTTTTCCAACTGCAGGAAGCATCATCTCTCATGCTTGAAATGCAGGCCCATGAGCTTCAGCAATAAGCTTTATTCAAATAGGAAGTGAGTGTAATTGTGAAGTGTTGGAAAAAAATTAATGCCCCCAAATAGAGGGTTTCCTAAATAAATTATGCTCAACCATATAACAGCATATAAGCAGCCTCCGAGATGGAATAATATTAATGATGTATGTGTGTATATATACACACATACATGCATACACACGCAATACACAAACATATATATATATATATATATATACACATGTACATGTACAGAAAAATAGCAAGCAGGGTGTGCATATCATAATATTAACAGTGACTATCTTGAGTATGGGTATTAGGAAGAATCTTATCTTTGCCTTGTTTGATCTATATTTTCCAATTTTTCTATAAAAAATCTATATGACTTTTATAAAGGAAAATATATTAAAGATTAGCCAAAGAGGCACCAAAAGTAAAGGTTGTTTTCCCCATGGGTATTATGTTCCTCTTCTATAATCAAGTTGAAGATTATCTTTTCTTCTTCTGCCAGGCTGATGCAATGGTCCCACCTCTGTGCACAGGTGACTGCTCTTCTACATGGCTGTCACAGCACAGATCCTGTTGCATTCTGGTTACTGAGGACATACCCAGTTAAAACTGTGTGGCATACACAGAGCCTGGCACGTGGGTATGTTTGACAAACGAATTGATGGACTGGTACAGGCTCAATAACTTGGATTTGGCCAGGAGCTCTGCCATTTATATGCTAGGTGAGTCCCAGTCTCCTGATCTGTATAGTGGCAATAACAGTTGTGGGTCAAGAGACCTTCAATTGTTTTTGTAAATGGCAAAGTGCTGGTTGCAAGACAGGTGAGGGTGCAGAGAGAGGGTTTATTATTATTGCTGCATCTATTAACAGGTCTGCATCTTCCCATCTCTTATTTCTCTTTGACTCCCAAAGGCATCATGGTTACCACAGCAGCCAGATGCTGATGATACCTCCAGGGGCAGCAAGGTAAAGCTGAGCCAGTTCCCAGGTCCTCGCCTCTGCATGCCCTTGGCAGGCCAGAGTGAGATGGTCTGAAGCTCACGCTCCTTTCAGGCCCCCCACACTGTCTAAGGTCGCTTAGATTCACAAACTCTGCCTCCGCAGCCTCAGTTTGGGGCCCTGAAACACCCCTTCAGAGACTCCCTCCTTCCCAACCTCTGTCTCTTGGCTCCCTGCCTGGTTGCCGTGGAAACAGGTTCCACTGCGGACAAAGGAGGGAGCTGGGTCTCGCTTCCTCTCGGTCCTACTGATGAGGATTTTTAGACCGTGGAGATTGCGCTGCCCTGCCCTGCACCTGCCCTCACTCCCCGTGTTCTCACTCAAGTGGAGCTTGCCCTCCCTCGCTCCTGACGAGACCATGTGTAAAAGTGTGACCACAGGTGAATGGAAGAAAATCTTCTACGAGAAGATGGAGGAGGCAAAGCCAGCGGACAGCTGGGACCTCATCATCGATCCCAACCTCAAGCACAACGTGCTGGCTCCAGGCTGGAAGCAGTACCTGGAGTTGCATGCTTCGGGCAGGTGAGTAGCCTTTCCAGAAGAGACAGAAACGTGGAGAACCCATGTGCTAAGGGTCAGCTTTGCTGTGAGGCCACTGTAGACTGGGAGGCAGAGGAAGAGGAGCTAACTGGGAGTTGGGAGATATGAGTTCGACCCCAGTTCTTCCGCTCAGCACCTAGTAACTTTCCCTCTGAGTCATAGCTCTTAAGTGCTGATGTTTTATCTACTTTTATATGTCAATAACCTCTTTGACAGCTCAGTTTTAAAGAATCCACCTGCAGTGCAGGAGACTCCAGTTCGATTCCTGGGTTGGGAAGATTCACTGGAGAAGGGATAGGCTACCCACCCCAGTATTCTTGGGCTTCCCTTGTGGCTCAGCTGGTAGAGACTCTGCCTGCCATGCCGGAGATCTGGGTTTGATCCTGGGTTGGTAAGATCTCCTGGAAAAAGGAAAGGCTACCCGCTCCAGTATCCTGGCCTAGAGAATTCCATGGACTATATAGTCCTGGGGGTCACAAAGAGTTGGAGGACAAGACTGAGTGGCTTTCACTTTCAACCTCTTAAAATGGTTGAAAGCCAAGAGAAGGGGGAGGGGCTTGTGGGCCAAGAGATCTGTTTTCTGGTCCTGGAACAATTCAGTTTCAGTCTATTTAATTCAGCTTGACTTAATATAAAATACTGAACACATGAAGTATGTTGGAAACTAGCTCTACTCTTCATGGCCTTTGAACAATCCAGTTTCCTTCTTGGACCTCTTTCCCCACTTGGCAGAAGAAAGGGTTAGCATAGATCCTTGTTCCTCAGGGAACAGTAGTATCTGCATCACCTGGAACTTGTTAAAGATGCAGAATCTTGGGTCCCATTCTAGACCTACTGAATCAGAACCTGCATTTCAGCAAGGTTCCTAGATGATTCGTACTTACAATAATGTCCAAGATGACTTTCCAGCATTCTTGTCCGTGGGTGAATTATGTAAAGGCTTACCTCTGGGACACAAGGTTTGGATGCTGAGTGGTGCAGCCTGGAGGTCAGAAGCAAGGCCTTCCTTCCTTCTTTCCCTGGTTCAAGTCACTCAATTTAATTCAAGAAACATCTTGAATGTGCACTGTTATGTGTTGGATACCAGCTCTGCCTCTAACTCACTGTGTGTCCGCTTTCTTACTCTCTGGGCCTCAGAGTAAAACAAAGGGCTAACTAGGTGACTCCTAAGGTCCCTCTAGTTCTGACATTTTCCATTCCAAGTTTTGTAGTTTGGTTTTGGAGAGGGGAAACAGTCCCCAAAGGATGTGAATCAAAGAAAAGAGATAAAAAATGAAAATGTCGAAACCCTTACCCAGCTGACAGGACAGATGCAAAAGGACTGGACACTTGACAGGGCCCAGGAGCTGCTCAAGGGCCTGGAAGGCTTGTGGGGCTGGGTGGGGAGGGCAGGTGTCTCCTCCGGACCCAGCTGATGGCCTGAGAGCCCCAGCTGGCTCCAGTTAGCTCACTCTGGGTGTAGATTGCCTCCACATCCAGGACTTCAGACACAGTAATCTTGGCACTGGCCCAGAGGCTAAGAGGCAATAACAGTGTCATTTGCTCCTGATTTGGATCTGGCCTGTTCACAGTCATTGTTGACAGGTAAGAGCGTGTGGATGGATTTTGCATTTTCTAGGTGATGTGGGCCATCCCTGCTATCAGACTCAAAGTATATTTGAACAGGAAAACTCTTCATGCAACGTGCACGTTTTACATGTGAGGAAAGCTGCCCAGAGCCAATATCCCAGAGGAAAGGCCCTTGGGCATAGAGATGGAGGGCACTGAGGCTTCTGCAGGGCAGAGAGAAGGGCCCGCGATGGCTGAGCACTGCTGGATGCCAAGTGCATCGGAGGCGCGGGCTCTGGTCCTAGCAGAGCACACACCTGGGGAAAGCTGATGAACTCAGGGAGCCGTAAACACACCGCCTCCACCTCCCGGCTCTGCCTGCTGCCCCATCCCTCCTTCGGGCAGTCTGTTTCCACTGTCTCCACTCTGTCCTCTCCTCTCGCCTCTCCTCGTCCCCGCAGGTTCCACTGCTCCTGGTGCTGGCACACCTGGCAGTCGCCCCACTTGGTCATCCTCTTCCACATGTACCTGGACCGCGCCCAGCGGGCGGGCTCGGTGCGCATGCGCGTCTTCAAGCAGCTGTGCTACGAGTGTGGCACGGCGCGGCTGGACGAGTCGAGCATGCTGGAGGAGAACATCGAGAGCCTGGTGGACAACCTCATCACCAGCCTGCGCGAGCAGTGCTACGGCGAGCGCGGCGGCCAGTACCGCATCCACGTGGCCAGCCGCCAAGACACCCGGCGGCACCGCAGCGAGTTCTGCGAGGCCTGCCAGGAGGGCATCGTGCACTGGAAGCCCAGCGAGAAGCTGCTGGAGGAGGAGGCGACCACCTACACCTTCTCTCGGGCGCCCAGCCCCACCAAGCCACAGGCCGAGGAGGGTTCTGGCTGCAATTTCTTCTCCATCCCCTGGTGCTTGTTTTGGGCCACGGTCCTTCTGCTGATCATCTACCTGCAGTTCTCCTTCCGCAGCTCCGTCTAAGATTCCCTTGCTGGGCCCAGGGAGATGCTGGGGGCCCAAGGCCCGAGGGGCCAGCCAGCTGGTGGGAGGGGGTGAAGAGAGACCTGGGCTGGGAGTGGGGTTAAGTTCTAGCGCTGGTGCCACCACTCACTCCACAGAGACCCTGCACAAATCACCCAGCTTTAAAATCTATAAAGTTAAGGGTTTGGGTTAAATCATTGGCTTTTCAAAGTGAGACCCAGGGCCCCAGTGCTCTGCATAGTGCCTTAGGGACTTTTGCATTTGGAAGGGAGACTGAGGGAGTGGCTTTCCCACCCTGGTCCTACCTCCCATCCCCAACTCCTACCTCCTCCTCTGGCTTTAATCAGAGCAGCTCCATTTTAGATGGAGTTTTATTTAAGAGTTTTGGATGGAAAAAGGTCCAACTGATTTTAAAAAGTTTGAAAGTTACAGGACTAGGTGATCTTAAAGGGCCTTTCCACAGTGATGAGCTCACCCTTGCCTTCTGGTTCACCCTACCCCTACCCCACATTGTCACCCACATCGGGAGCTGTGGCCTTAAATTAGCCTCGGCCTAGTGTATGAGTCTCTTCCAGAGCTCTGTCTCCACACACACAGCATAGGTTCCTCTCAAAGAGAGAGAGAGGTGGGAGCATTCGGCTGCCCCCTTTTTCCTGGGTACGTCAGGGTCACACTCCCAGTTTCCAGCTTCTCTCCATTCAGGGAGGACATGGTGGTTGGGGGTGTAGCCCCATAGCGCTTGATTTCCCACCCACTGCATATGAACCATCAGAAAATTTAGGAGAGGTTTAGAAGGTAGAGTGTTAGAAGTAAAGCACAAAATTTCTAGGAAACAAATCAGTGTCTCTCCAATATAGTGAAGAGTCTTCAAAGTTTAAGGACCAAGTCTGACTGAATCTCAGCAGTTCTGATAGTCAGAATATAGGAAATGAGACCTGGCTTCCTGGGCTGTTTGTTGAGAGACTTTCCCATGCTGGCCAGGCTTGGTTCCTCTCATCAAAGATCAGCAGTGCACCCAGAACTACAGGGTTGGGGGTTCATTAGTAAGAGAGGGAGCATTAAAGATGCAAAGGGTTTTGCCCATAGAGAAGTGCATAGGTAGGTGCAAGAATCCTGATAGCTTTCAAATGGGATGCAATATGGTTTGGAGAGGGAGGAAAGATGATTCCTGACAGCAGGGGTATAGAATAAGGTATGGGGGGAGGCAGAAAGCAAGAAGCAGGACGCCACCTTCATTTCTGATGGTCCTCATTCACCTCACTTTTGTTAATAACTGACTCCTTCTTCTTCCCTCACCACTCCCCTTTCTAAGGGAAAGTCACCACCATCTGTAGTGGTGGAAGGAGGAGGGCCATTTATATATAGGCAGGGTACTTTAATAAAGATGAGATTTCTTCAATCAGGCTTCGTAGTCATTAATGTGTGCTTGAGATTCACCAGTGTCCCTGATCTGTAATGGGCTGTTGGACACCCTGATCCCCTCTCCCCCCTTTCTGGGGTCCTCACCTAAACTTGATCTGGCTCCAGCTTCCAGGTCAGGGCCAATCATGTACATAGTCAGGAGGGATGCAGGCAGTCCTTGGCCAGTCATTCAGGGGACTCAGCATAAGATCAGTCTTATTCTTGGAATTGCTCTGATTCTAATAACTGGCTGGTGACTTCCTCTGCTTCACATACACTGTATTCTTTCCTTTATCCAGGAAGCATACCTGAGCCCCTTCTGTCTGGCAAAGCCTGATGCAGTGGCCACTCAGGGAGGGCTCTGTTTCTCAGAGATCTCTGCTTATGGCAGATGTTCTCAACCTTGGCTGTAGTTTAGAAATACTGGAGAGCTTTTAGAGAAATGTCAGTGCTCAGCCACTACCTCAGACCCATAGAATCAAACTTTCTGGCTGGCACCTGAGCCTCTGAATTAGAATCAGAACCCCAGGTGACCCACCTGAATTGCCTGGGGTAATGCCGCCTACCTGAGGAATAGGTTTTCTTCTGCACCCAGGCTTATGATTATAAGCCCTGAGATCTTCCCTGATGACCTCCCTTGGATTCTTTAGGATTTGGGCACAGTTTACCTACTCACTACCCGTCCCTGCTGGGGACTTGACCCTCCGTCAAACCTCCCTGCTCCTGCCTGTCCACCTGTGACCATGGCTTTATCTTGCTCTGAGAGTCTCCACTTTTTAAGCTCTGGCACCCTTGCCAGATGCTTGTCAAACTTTGTTGCAATTACTTAATACTGGTCTAAGCTATAATCCATGCTAGAGCATGATCAAAGTTACCCTAGACCCCACTGTCATGTAGTGGCAGAGCAAGGAGTCCAACTCTCACCTGGTTTCAGTCCAGAACTCTTTGCTAAAGCATTAGGCTTCTTACTGCTCTGTAGGAAGATGTGTACAATCTATGAATGCCTGCTCTGTCTCCCTTATTGTTCCTTCTACTTGCTAGGATTGCTCACAGCTTAGCCCTTGTTTTTAGCAAAGACTTCTCAGGGACAGTTCTTTCTTTGCACACATGGCCACATGCCACATGATGAACTTGTTAGATGTACCCTTGGTGTTATAAATAAACACCTCAGGGATGTTTCAGGATCCCAGGCCTCTCCCAGTGGAGGTTCTGTGCATTTGTCTTGATGTTCAAGCCAGGAGGAGACCTATAGGCACTGAATTGGGGTTAGAGAGGCTGCAATCCTTGGTTAAGGTCAGCAAGAAGTGCTGCCTTGATCACTTCCTTCAAACTTAGCAGGCCAGGGGATCAGCTCACTCTTCTTGGGGCTCAAGAGTCCTGTGGCTCTTGAGGGGGCTCCAGAAGATCATCGACTAAGGACAACTTCTAACATTAGTAAGTCCATAGGCCATCAGAGCTATAAGACACATTAGAGGTGTCTTGATTAAGTGCCCTTATTTTATGGAGAAGAAACTGAAGCCTAGAGAAAGCACTAAAGTTATAGTGTGGAGTAAGGCAAGATCATGAAATCTGAGGAAGAAACACTTAAGTCCTGGTTCTGCTACTTACTAGCTGTATTGTTGTTGTTCAGTTGCAAAGTCTTGTCTGACACCATGGACTGCAGCACGCCAGGCTTCCCTGTCCTTCACTATCTCCTGGAGTTTGCTCAAACTCATGTCATTGAGTCGATGATGCCATCCAACCATCTTATCTTCTGTTGCCCCCTTCTCTTCCTGAATCAGGGTCTTTTCCAGTGAGTCGGCTCTTTGCATCAGGTGACCAAAGTATTGGAGCTTCAGCTTCAGCATCAGTCTTTCCAATGAATTTTCAGGGTCGATTTCCTTTAAGATTTACTGATTTGATCCCTTTGTTGTCCAAGAGACTCTTAAGAGTTTTCTTCAGCACCACAGTTAGAAGGTATCAATTCTTCAGTGCTTAGCCTTCTTTATGGTCCAACTCTCACCTTCGTACTTGACATGGCCTTGGGCCAATTAGTTAAGCTCCTTGAGCCCCGTTTTCCTCCTCATCAAAATGGGAATAATAGATTTGCCATGGAGGTCTATTATAAGGAATAAATAATACATTATCTATGACATTCCAGATTCAAAGCCCATATTCATTCTCTTCTTTCTGATGAGACTGAACAGCCATCCTTATCTTTCTTATCCTTTCCTTTTCAATTGGCAGCCTCCCCTTTGAGTCTTCAAGGGCTCTTCCTCTTGGTGATTTTGGTTATGTTGCTAAATAATTTAGGAAAACAAGGGTTAACTTCCCAGCCCAAGAGGTAGAGCTGGTTTATTTTAATATATGTAGCATGACTTCTTTTCTTTTCCTCATATATCTCTCAAAGCAATGACTTCATTTTTCCATCAGCATGGTAGCACTCTTCATTCTTCAAAGACAGCTATTAAAAAAAATCTCCCCAAACAGAAAACATCAGTGATTTCTGGGCTCCATTCCCATTGGCTGAAATACCCAAGAAGGAATTTAGTTCTTTTCCAAGTCCCATTCTGGTTCTCTGTAGGACTCCCAGCTAAGAAATTTCCTTTGGGATCATTTTCGGCATTGCGTGGGTACTGTTGCATGCATCAGGGCAATGAAATCTGTCTATTTTATGGCTTTGTTGTGACAGGGCCTTGTGAGGGTGGGTGGTGGTATAGAAACTCATTGACCTGAGAACCAGAAATCTGGGTTTCAGCCCTGGCTTAGCCATTATCTAGGCATTTAGGCTGCCGACCTTGGGTGACCTAGTCTTTTCCCTCCCCTGGCTCTCAGTTTCCTCATTTATCAGGCAAAGAGGTAAGGTGATCTGAAGAGTCCCTGCTGGCTCTGACATCACTCAAAAACTTCTGCTTAGCCTTATTTTGTCCTCAGGCATTTGGGATGGTGCCCTGACCCCGATCCCCCTAATAGGTCATCTAGTTGTTACATCAAGATTTCCGTCTGCTTGGGTCAGCTTGGAGTTGGACCTTTTTATCTGAATGCCCGTATCATCTTCCTTTCCTTTCCTTTCTAGCAGCAAGCTGTTATTTGTCTTACTCTGACTCAACCTCACTTTAAAGGTATTCACATTTTGAAAGGTAGTTACCTTGAAAGGTGTCACCTTATACAAATACCTGTGTGGTAGTGATGAAATTTCAGCCTGTGTCTTATTCTCTCTCTTCTAAAATAAGTCCAATAATTTTTCTTCACTCCCATCTTAATAGGCCTATAATTTTATTTTGAGGACATAATAAGATACTCAGTATTTTCAAGATTCATTCACTCAATGAATGTTTATTGAGTATATATTATGTGCCATAATATAGTCATTGTTCTAGGTGCTGGGATACATGGAAGAGCAAAGTGACTAAATCACTGACTTTATGGAGAGTAGAGGAACTAGACAGAAAACAGTATAAGTAAGCTATGTGGTACACTAGTTTAAGGACTAGTGTCCTTAAAGAGAAGAATGAAGTAGGCAAGGGGGACAGGAAGGGCAGGGACAGAGTTACAGTTTCAGATTCGGTAGCTAGGGAAGGTCTCACTAAGAGGTGACATTTGGAAAAAAAAGATGAAGAAAGTGTAAGGGGAAGGGGAAGGGCATATGAAGGCCCAGAGGTAGAAGCAGCCTGAAATGCTGAACCATGAGGAGGCCAGTGTGGCTGGAATGCAGTTCAGGCTTAGTAGCCATTACTATGTGGGAATGGGGTGATAGATTCAGAGCATATAATCCATATAGGTTATTATCAGGACATCAGTTTTTAACTTAAACAAGATGCCATTGGAGGGTTTGAGCAGTGGGGTGATGTAATTCAGTTTACTGTCACTGTGTTGAGAATGACCACAATGAAAAAGGAAAATGACCACAATTAGCCAGGAGGCTGGTGCAACAAACCAGCAAAGAGCAGATAGTGGTCTGTTCCAGGGTGGGGACCTGTAACAGGGTGGCAGTAACTGGGATTGAGTCTGGCTATGTTTTAAGGTTAGAGTTGAGAGGGTTTGTTGTTGACTCAGATGTGGGGTCTAAGAGAAAGGGGAGTAAAAGACACCCTAAATCTTTGGGCCAGGTCATCTGGAAGAGTTGAGTTACTGCTTTCTGAGATGGGGAAGGCTGTATGAGGAACAGATGTGGGGGTCATATCAGGAGCTTGACTGTGGACACATGAAGGTTGAGATGCTAAAGGCATCCTGTTAGATATTGAACACAAGAAATGCCAAGGCAGGTGAATATTCATACCTATGGTTCCGAGGCAAGGACCAAGCTAGAGATGCAGGTAAAGTCATTAGCATTTCCATGATGTTAAATGTCATGAGATTAGATGAGATCCCTGAGGGAGTGAGAGTTGAGAGTACAGAAAGGAGGCCCAGAGACTGAGCCCCGGGGCTCTCTGAGTATAGAGGCTGGAAAGGACACACCCTCAGGGGACTGTGGAAACTGAACAGACAGCACGAACCGCTTGAGCTTTCAGAACCATCAGGCGGCAGAGCTGACTCTGGAGCCCGAGTCTTCAGGGTCAGGGTCCAGGGCTCGTCCCATGCGTCCAAAGTGCCTTCTCTCCCAGTGGCACCAACTTACTCCTCGGATTGGAATCCTGCCCATGTCCTCTGCATGGGGTGTGTTGTTTTAGCAGGTCTGAGCTGGATGTGGATTTGTGTCCCTGTCTTTTTTCTTTCTTTCTTTTTTTTTTTTTTTAAAAGCATTTCATAATGTTGAAATGCACTGAAATAAAAAGACATAATGGGAGGCCTAGACTGCCAACATGGATTTGGGCCTTGGGCATACAAACTCAGACCAAAGGGAGTTGTTGTTGGAAAGATTCCATTGTCTGGGATCTTGTCAGCAGATCTGGGCCACATGTGAGTGTTTAGTGGGCCTGGGTTAAATAAACCAGATAGTCCCAGAAGATGGGCAAGATGGAATAGTGGCATAGGATGAACAGCTCAGGAGGAGGTGAGAATCCTCACTGTTAAAGTAGGTTAGCATTTCTGAGACCCCAGGCCTGCACTGCATCTATGCTGTACCTTTCGAATCCCTGGGGCTTGTTCTGTTTGGTGCTGGCCCGTTGGCATATTACTTTGCAGAGTCTTCCCCTGGGACTGGAGGATATTAGAGGAACAGTTCTGTTCCCACCCACACTAATCCATTCATCATTCTGCACGCTCGCCTGGCCCAGCTTGACACATCTTTCCCTTGCCATAACACTGTTTTGTCCTAATGCCTCTTCCTCACAGGGGCCTCCCATCGAGCCTTTGCCTAAATATTGGCAGGGTCCTGGCTCTTTTTCCTGTGATCAGAGGCACATTGCTGGGAACTGAGCCTGTGTTTTTGCATACAAAACACATTTTCCTTATCTCCTTGGAAAAAAAAAAAAGTCAGCACATACCAGACACAGGAGGTGGTCACAAAGGCTGTTTGTCTCTCTTTCCCAAGTTCAGAGACTGCCCTGGCTTTCTTTCTGGAGACGGAACTGATGCCGGAGGTCACAGAAAGTCCGGGGACATGAAAACAATGACTGCCTTTGGGTTTTGGCCTTTGCTTTTTACCCTCTGTGCTCTCTACTTATTCACTCTCACATGTGAACAGAAGTTTGAGTCTCTTTAAAGAGGCTTCTCAGGGCCCAGCCCTAGGTCCTCAGAGCCCCTGGAAGCAGGTTCCTCTCCTCCGTCTCCTCCGTCTGCCCTTGTCCAGGACCAGGGGGTCCCTTGCCTGTTGTTCGGAAGCCACATTGAGTCTCCTTATTTTTAGGCTCTTCTCCCTCAGTTCACTCTCTGCAGTAAAGCTTGATTTCAAAAGATCACGTCTCTCCTTGGTCCAAAATCCTCAAATTCCCAAAACCACGCTGAGCATCCCAGTCAGGACTTCCTGAAGGTGTTCTTCTTTCTCTCGATTTCTTTGGTTTTCCAGGGACAATGAGCTACTCAGTTTTCCCCAAATATTCACTACCCTTTCATCTCCCTGCTTTTTCACATACTATTGTCTGGGGCTGGGATGCTTTCTTCTTCAGTTTGCAAAGTAAAAGAACAAGGTTCTTTCCAGGAAAACACTAATGCAGGATGTCTTAGTGATGGTGCTACTGCTGAGTCAGAGAAGTTCTGGATCTAGGGCCAGAGCAGGAGGGTGTCTGCCTCACCCCCGCCTCCCACCAGATGTGTGACCTGAGTTGAACACCCAAGCTTGAGAAATACTCCACAGTGTTATTGATTACTTCCCTTAGAACTATTCATATTGATCTAATTTAGTTTCCAAAATTTTCCCCTGTATGTTAATTCATCTGATTGCACAACCCTCAGACAAGCGTAGGGCAAAGATTTTTCTTCCAGTTTGTAGATAGGAAAATTAAGTGCATAAGGAAGTCAACCAATGCTTGGATTACAACCTAAGTCTCTTGATTTCAAGACTCACTCTAGACCCAGATTGGCTACTCTTTCTTCTGCAAGAGGGGTATAGATTTTCCTTCCCTGATTCTTGCTTACCTTTACTTGAAGGACCTCATGGTGGTGCTGATTCTTCGATTCTGGCACCTGGTAATAAGTTTAATTCATGGCAGAAGGAAAGTACATACTCCAATTAAGAATAGGCTATACTCATCAACCTGGTGCCATTGTCTCTGAACCAAACAATTGAACCGAAACATGATCCGAAAAAAAAAAAAAAAAAGTTTTTATATTCTAGCTATGGATGACAATCAAGAAATGTAACTTGGATATTGAAAAATTGTCTTCCTGGAATATTTTGATAACTTATAGGAACAACAGAACAAGGTATTTCATCCGAACTGACCTGAGAAGCCTAAGAAGTGCTTTGGTATCAATGATTTGATTTTCCCATTATAATCTCTCTCTCTCTCTTCATGGTACAGGGATCCTAATTGGATACAGAGAACTGTTGATAAATGACAATGCTACTCACCAGAACCATCAGTCCATGAAAAACACACAAGCCAAACAGGATGCTTTGACGCAATACAGATGTTTATTGGAACAAACGTGCAGTTACAGCTACACATGTTGTAGAGCAACAGCTTCTGTTTCCAATGAAGTTGGGCATGATCATTATCGCTAATAACAACATTCCCGGTGCAGAATCATAGCTTCAGATATACTAACTATTCTCTGGGAGGTGAATTGTGGTTGCATAGAAGAGAGACCTTTCTAAGAGATAAAACTGCATTTTGAAGTTGAAATTGGCTATATTTGGAGGTAGCTAGTGTCACATCTTTAGATATGCTCAAGAATGAGGTCATAGGGTTAGACAGTATGGTCCTAACAGACCCTCCAACCCTCTGCTTCTACAACCCTGTGAGACATTTGGGTTTCTTGGACCTTAGCAGCAGTGCAGGGGCTGGTATATCTAGTAAACGCTCATAGATTAAGGGTAAGGTAAAGTCCAGCAACACATCTAGACATCCCTTAGATAAAGATGAAGTTGCAATTAGAATAAACAAGATAAACTGATACAGCCAGAAATTGGCATTTGTACACAAGTTTTGAGGCTGCTTCAAGTCCCAGAATTGCTTGAATTTAAGGGAAAAGCTTCTTCTAGATATTGACTCTGATTCCAGAGTCAGAGCACTGGCCTGAGGGACACGTCACTTTTATGAGAGAAGAATGGACATGTGCTCTTGCTGTGTCTAGAAGCCCTCCTTTTGTCTCAGCTGTAGAAATGCGCACCTTCTTCAAGGTGCAGCTCCAACACCGTCCCCTCCTCCAATGCCTGCATACAGGAATGGCCTTTCTTTCCCCCTGTGCTGTTCTGACACACAGCACTTGGTCGGGTTCATTCTGTCATGGTGGATACTTGTGGAGGTGTCAGTTCTTCCTGTAGGAGCTCTTGGAAAGCATGAATCATGTTCCCTTCATCATGGTGGTACCCATAGCAGTCATGACAGCCTGGCACAGGGGGGGCACTCAGGCAGTGCTGTGAAATGAGCAGGCATGATGTTTGGAATGTTTTAGGGTCGTTCCAAAACTTTGCATTGTGATTCTTCTTTGGTGTCTAAAATAGAGCTCCAGTTTGCTTGACAAATGTCTGGTGGGATTGAGTATGAAGGCCACCTTCTGTGTACAGAACAACCAGCAGGGTGCAGAGAGGTAGAATGACCTGCTCAGAGAATCAAAAGCAGGCTGTAAGTTGCTGTCCCTGAGTGATCAGCCTTGGGCTTAGTGTTCATAAGTTCTCATTCTTTGGTATCTTCTTCCAGCAAGAGACCTTGAATGACTCCGGCAGCTGCAGTGCCGGTCAAGAACTGAAATCTCCCATGAAGACCAATTTTGGAACAGAATTGAAGACAGAGCAGAAGACAGGACTTGGGGCTTCTGATCCCTTGTAGGGCTCACCTCTCAGAGTTCTGGAGGGGACGAGGACCCTAGAATCTTCCTGAGAGAGAAGGTGGCTCCTGAAGGGAAGAGGCATTCTGCTCGGGAAGATTTTATGACCCTGCAGGGCTGGGGTGTTATGGTTGAGGAACAGGGGAACAGTGCTTGGGGTCAGCTGTGGACACAGGGAGGGAGAGTAAGGGGCCTGAGTCTGGCCTCCCAGGGCCTACCTCATGCCAGATTCCCAGGAAGAAAAGGAGGTGGGTACCTAGAACAGAGACTCTGCTTAGGAATAAGAAAAGGCTCCTAGGCTTGCACTTTGCCTGGGCTACATCCTGGGGAGCTAGGGTGTGGTGCACGGGGTGGGTGTTGCAGTAGCAGCAGGATTTGGTTTGCATCAAAGCTCTACTGGGTTCTGGTGGCTCAAGTGGTAAAGAATCTGCCTGCAATGCAGGAGACCTGGGTTCAATTCCCGGGTCAGGAAGATCCCCTGGAGAAGGGAATGGCTACCCACTCCAGTATTCTTGCCTGGAGCATCCCATAGACAGAGGAGCCTGGTGGCTACAGACCATGGGGTCACGATGAGTTGGACATGACTGAGCGACTAACATTTCACTTCAAAGCTCTTATTGGGCCTTTTTGACCTTTTGGTAATTTTGGCTTTAACTCATCTCATCAGGGAGAAATGGCTTTGTTGGATCCTTGACTGTCAGAGCTGCAAGGGTCTTTGTTGGGATGAGGGGAAGGGACTTGCGTAGAGTCACAGGGAGCTGGGGGCAGAGCTGGTTCCCAGTCTCCACCTCCCTGTCTCTACTTCTCTCAGGCACTATCACAGTTCGGTATCCAGCCCAGTTGTAAGTGCATCACTATGGGACCAGCAGAGACTAAGACTGTCTCTTTCACCTTTTCATGGAGAGAGTTGGGAACTGGGGTTGGGAAATGCATGGCAGTAAAGAAGCATAGAGCATTTGAGGTTAGGCGAAGGCGATGGTCAAGGTTGAGGGGACAGGTACACACTTGGTCAACCCTAAGGCCCAGCCAGGATTTATAAGCAAACAAAATGTGCCTGGTAGACACACTGGCCTTCCACTAAGTCACATTTATTGAGCACTTAGTTTATACCTGCACTGTGCTAAGTGCTATGAAATAAATTTGGTCTTCATCATACTTTTCTGAAGAGGTAAGGCAGGCCATGTCCATCATAGGGATGAAGAAACTGAGGCTCAAAGAGGTGAAGTCACCTGCCCAGTGTTACAAAGCTAGTAGGTGATATAATCTGCGTTCTGATCACTTTGCTACTCTGCTTCTTTAAGGAGAGTGAGAAGATGGCTGAGATGCCCCCTTAATTGGCCAGTACTAGGTGGGCTGAATGAGACGCGTGTAGGGTGAGGGACGTCTGGCATCAGATAATTGTCCTCTGCTGCTGACTGACCACGGGCAGGTGAGGCGGAGGGTGAGGACCTGAACTCAATTGCTCACGCCGGTGACCGTCTGGATCCAGGCCTTGTTGTGGAAGATGTACGAATACACTCCGTAGCGGTCCTTCTTTCCGCAGTCCACGCCCCAGGACACTGTGCCCACCAGGTACCACTGGCCTCTCTTTCTATCCAGGGTCACCATGGGCCCTCCAGAGTCACCCGCACAGGCATCCCTGCCCCCTAGAGGAAGAAGTGACGCGGGTTAAAGTGTCTCCTTCCCAAGACCAAGTCCAGAGGACCCTCCCTCTCCCTGCAACTGACGTGTAGTTCAGAGAATTGGACACCAGGGGGCGCAGCAGACCGTTGGACTCAAACTTGGGCTCTGAGCAGTTCTATGTCAGGCCTGCTCCTGCCTCGGTGATTTTAGAGAGCGTAGGTTCAGGACTCTCGGTTACTAGGGGGAAAGCTGGGCTGGGAGAAGGGAAGTATGGAAATTCCTTACTTAGCACACTTTCCGCTGATGTAACTTTCCTCTCACGATCTTCCTCCCGTCCCCTGCCTCGTTCCTCCCCTTCCTGCGCTGTTCAACCTGCCAGCTCCAAGGTCTGCAGGGCTGCCATTGCTGGGCCGGGTGCCCCATCCCGGCTGGTGGCGCCCTGCTGTAGGCAGGCCTCTTGACTCACCTTCCTTCTCCCCGGCACAGATCATGTCTCTGGTCACTTTCTTCTTCAGCGGAGCATAGGCCTCCCGACAGATGTGGTAGTCAACAATTGGGATTTCGATCTGGAACACAAGGTCATTGTCAGTCCCCAACTTCTGACACCCAATCCCCCTCGCTGTCCCTTCCTGGACGAACCTGGGTCTGCCTTACACCTCGCCTCAGAAATTGCCCTGTGATACAGGTGAGGGGATACTGACTGCAGAACCAGGAGATCTGTGTTCTGGTGCAGTCTTAGGTCATGAACTTGCTGTGTGACCTTGCACATGTCATCTGCCCCCTCTGGACCTTGGTTTTCTCATCTGTCAAATGGAGATAATATTGCTTAGCATATGCATTATTTCAAACACGTCAGCATATGCAAAACCTTCTTATGCAAACATGTCAGCATATGCAAAACCTTCTTTTCCCCACCCTTATCATTACTGGTTGTGGGACGTGGGACATGTAGCCTTCATCAGTGTTTTTTCAGATTTCTGAGACTCTGTTTCCTCATCTGAAAAATGGAAATCATAATATTTGACATACTAATCACATAGAGTTGTTATAAAAAGAGGAGATGAATGAGCAGATGCTCTGTAAACTACAAACACTGCATACACAGCAGGTGGTGTAGGCTTCCTAGGTGATGCAGTAGTAAGGAATCTGTCTGCCAATGCAGGAGGCGCAAGAGATGCAGTTTCAATCTCTGGTTTGGGAAGATTTCCTGGAGTAGGAAATGGCAACCAACTCCAGTGTTCTTGCCTAGAAAATTCCATGGACAGTGGAGTCCATAGGGATCACAAAAAGTCAGACGTGACTGAGCATGCACGCACTCACATAGAGGTTAGCGAGGCTCACCTTGCAGCAAGCTTCACTTATGCTCTCCCTCACCATGGTTTGAGTTTCCACACGCTCAGTCTGTATGTTGCCCGTTTCTATCTTATAAAGCTTGGAACATGGTCAGTACTCAGGAAATGTTATGTTGAATTGAGGTGATACATAAAGGTAAGGTATTGTGTTTATTATTGGCCTTGATTCAGCTTGAGGGTATATGTTGGAGTGGGTGTCTAGAATAAAAATAGGAATCATATGAATCTCATTCAGCCAAACCAAGAACGGAATGAGTCAAATCTCCCACAAAGCACAAGTCCTATTGGCCCTTACGGGAGGGGACCAGAGGTATCCACGTCCTTTTGGGGCATGGTCTTCCCAGAGAGGTGGGGGAGGCAGGGTGGATTCAGGCAGAGTGGTATGAGTACCTGTCCTCAGCAAACCACCGAGTGTCTGACTAACCTCTATCCATCACTCATACATCGCTTAATTGTCACTTCCTCTGGGCTTCTGCATTCCTAAGACAAGGTCAGAATCCCAGTTATACATTCTGAAGCATCCTGCACCTCTTCCTCATTCCGATGATCACATTGATGAATACTTTCTGTCTGTCCCACTTGACCATAAGCCAAGAAGACAAGGGGCCAGATCTGTCCTCTTAGCCCCCTGCATACTTAGTAGTTAATACAATACAAAGTAGTTAATACAATGTCAGTTGTGTCCAACTCTTTGTGACCCCTTGGACTGTAGCCTGCCAGGTTCTTCTGTCCATGGAATTCTCCAGGCAAGAATACTGGAGTGGGTTACCATTTCCTTCTTCAGGGGATCTTCCCAACCCAGGGATTGAACCCATGTCTGCTATGTCTCCCACATTGGCAGGTGAGCTCTTTACCACTAGTGTCCCCTGGGAAAAGGCACTGAATAAACACTCAAGAGTGAATGATTGAATGGTAAATGGTTGTTGCAAACCCCAAATTTTAAAGTGTGTTAAAATAATGTACATTGAACGGTTTAGAAACTAGCTGTGGCTCTCGTAGAACCTGACGTTCAAGCCAGACAGCTCTTGGAGGACATCTAGTGTTGCTGGTGACTCTGCAGCTTGAGACGCTACACTGCATTCTAGAGAGGCAAGATGACTTGTTTAAGATCACCCAGTAGGTTACTAGGAGCTGGGACTTGGAGGTGTGGCTCCTTACTCCTGGTTCAGTGTTCTTTTCTGAAATGACTAGAAATGTAAACTTTCAAATGCCATAGTCAGGTTCATTGCTGGAAGGACTGTGGCTCTCAGGGCCCATCCCTTACTGCTATGTGAGTCTTCCTGATGTTTACAGGTGGATCACCTTTTACGGTATCCCAGTCTGCTGTTTTCTGGAAGAATTTCCATAAATTGAGCCTCTAATAAGCTACAGAAATACTGATCAATGTTTACAGACTAGAGTCCTATGACATGTAGAACAAGTAGATCAAACTAGTTGGGATTCAATCTCACTTAACTTTGAAGGTGAGTCTGGTCTCTTTGTACCTGTCTCACTCATCCCCAGTCCAAACCTCCAACCCCCTGAGAGACACTGGGCTCAGAAAGGTCCCATGTGGGGCACAAGTGCCACCCTCTGAAGGGTATATATTGAACTTCACCTCCATCAGGGTCTCTGGGAACCTTTGCAAGAACTGCTTCCCCCAACCACTGACGATGACCATGGCGCCTGGAGGAGAGAAGACACAGTGAGAGCGGAGAGGCTGTCTGCGGGTTTTTGGAGGGTGGCACCTTGCTGCCCCCTCATCCCCTGCATGTGGAGGAAGCACTGAGTTTTCCCCCTGAGAAAATGGCAGCATGGTGGGGAGGAAGACTTGGGCTGGAGCTTACCTGAGACAGTGGGTTTGGGCATTTGTTTCTATGAGATGTTAGCTGGTTTATCTGTTTAGTTGACTGTTCTCTCCCACTCCCAACTAGTTTGGAACCTCGGCTCTGTGAGATCAGTAATCTCATCTGCCTTATTCAGGGCTGTATCCTTATGCCTACAGCAGGGCTGACACATGGTAGATGCTCAATCAATAACTGAATAAATACAAAGTCCAGCCTAGCCCACAATACACTGTGCTCCCTCCCCTTCTGAGCCTTAGTTTTCTCATCCATAAAATGAAGAGGTCAGACTTGGTACCTCTAAAACCCCTCCTGGCTCTGATATTCTAGAAGTGTGTAAGGTTGGCAAATCTTCAGGCAATGTGGAAATGGGCTGAGCACTGGTAGAGCACTTTCTTGTTTTATCATTTGGAAAGAGCCTGGATACTGAAAACAGCCCTCGGCCTTAAGTTGGAAGATCTGAATTCCAGCCCCAGATCTACTTCTTACAAGCTGAACGTTGGGTAAATCACTTCCCTTCACCAAGCCTCAGTTTTCTCATCTGGAAAATGGGACTACAATACTACTTCACAAGGCTTTTATAAGTAGCACATAAATTAATTAATGTAAATCAAGTGGCACATGGCAGGCACATGGTATCTGATGCATCAGAGCCATACCTGGGCCTTTCCTGGGGGCTCACTTCCCCTCAATACTTCTCATATTCCATTCAGCCATTTTTAAAAAATAACTTCGTTGAATTGAAGAAGGTTAGCGGTGACACAGCACCACTGAATTTAGAACAGGATGAAACAAAAACCAACTTCCCCAAGTTGGACTCTCACTCTATGCTGAATATGTTTGATTATTATTTCACTTAAATATCACAACCACCCATGAGGCATTATTCCTCATGTAAAGGGAAGGGGCTTGAAGTTAGGCAACTTCTTCAAGGTTGTCCAACTAGGAGGTGGCAGCATGGAGAGTTGAGCTTGTGCTCGCGATTAAGCTATTGTCTCTCAGCTCCAGACGTACCCTTTTATACTCTGCTTGTGATGCTGTGAATGAGACTCTGAAATGGCAGATCCATTTTGTCAGGAACATTACTGAAAACAGGGGGCACTTCCAGGAAGGCTTGCTGTTCCTGATGGCATCACCCTAGTGATGGTTCCTCACCCCACCAGTGGTGGCTGGTTCCCTAGCACCATCAGCTCAGGGCCTCTTCTGCAGAGTCTGAGCTCCTCCTTCACAGAACCCCTGTCTCAGCTTCCAGGTTCTCTAAGTCCAACCTCTCCCCTTTGTTCCTCCAGCCCCAGGAGTGGTATAGTTCCTCCCTGCAAGTGCTATCTCTCTGATCTCAGCATCCGGCTTTATTTCTCCAGCCCTCCAATACCCTATATTAAATTCTTTTTGTTACAGTAACTAGTCTGGTTTCTGTTTTCCTATCTGAACCCTGACGGATACATGCTTGCAATACTGACCAAGCCTGCCTGCTTTTGTGTACCACCTTGAAACCTGCTTTGACTTAGCTGTTTTAGGGAAGGCGGCTGAGGAATCAGCAGACACAGTCAGCTGACTCAGCTGGCACTGAAGCCTGACCAGCGCTGGAGTAAAAGCCTCCATGGAGGCTCTGCCAAGGTGGAATCACAGGTGGGTGCGGTACCTTCCTCCGGTGGCCCCTGGGGTAGACAGATGGGCATCACAAAGTCATTGAGCACCGGGCCCCTCGACAGCTCCACCAGAGCGACGTCATTCTCATATGTTTTAGGGTTATATAGGGGATGGAGGAAGACTTGTTTGACGCTGAGACTCTGTTCATTCTCATCTGACTGGATCCTCCGAAGCTTGCCTGGACAAGAAGAAGGCATGTGAGGCATGAGGGCAGCGGAAGCTTGGAGGATAAAGTCACACCTTTTTCCCTGTCAGCCCCTGTCCCATACAGCCCATGTTTCCAGCCTTAACCCTTACACTGCCTTTCACTTACCTGTTCTAAGCCATCCCTCCCCATTTGCCTTTCCCCACATTTTCTCCTGGGCTCGAACCTCTGTCTTTCTTCATAATCTGATCTGATCCCATCGCCTTGTAATACTCATTCCAGTGCCCGTTGCCATATGTCCAAACCATAATCACCCTTCCGTGCCCGGGTCACGTGTTGCCTCCTCCTTGAAACCTTGGAGATCCTTGAGTTAGATGCTTCGGTTAGGAGTCTATTCCCTATGAACTTCCCCTGTTCTTCTCCTACAGAATTTACTGCTTCCTGCGTTTTATTAGAGGGCTTTGTGCTCATATTTTATTCCTTTTTTAGACTGTAAGTCCTTGTAAACAGGAACTTGTGTCTTTAGATCTGACGTAGTGTCAGGACATAAATATGCAGTGAACTGAACTCCATAAGCCAGTTTACAAAGGAGAGGGGAAGCTTGGATTGTTTGTGTATGAATCACTTGAAACCATGAATTCATAGAAGCCTGAGGCATCTTTGGAAGTTATCCAGATGGGAGTCTTTATTATAAAATCTAAGGCCTCACCTTCAAAGATCTGCTCATGGTCCTACCACCCGAGAATCACTGCCTTAGGCTTAGACTGTGATCCAGGACTTCGGCAGGTCCCTGGACTCCAGTCCTAGCTTGTCCTTCATTCCTAGGCTCCCTCCCTAATGACTGAGTGAGTAGATACACCCCATCCCCAGAACCGCAGCTGGCTTCAGGAATCAGCTAGGCTCACACTCACCCATGATGATTTTGAAGGCAGAGGGGCTGAGCAACTCCAAATGATGAAGAGTTTCGTCCTCTGAATCCAGCACTTCATGGAGGCAGTGAGCCGCAGTCACAATCCATTTGGAGCCTGAGAACAGAATTGTGAACACACACTGTCCTCTTGGCCACATCTTGTGTCCCACTATCTCAAGCTGAGGGCCTTCAGACCCCTCTCCAGGGTACCCCTCTCCCTTGCATTTCACAGCCCCAAGTCAGAAACTCATTGATCTTAATCTGAAGATGAGGAGTTGAATCTGTGATTTCATCTGCTTCCCCAACCTAGGTCAACTGAACATTTAAAAAATGATTTCAGGTCTCCCTTAAACGCATGGGGTTGGCAAGCGTTTAGTGGTGGTGGCAAGCCAACCACCTCCGGACAGCCCAAGGTGTTAATAGTCTTGCTCACGGGTTGCCCCTTAGGCCTTGTTCCTCAAGGTGTGGTCCCTGGACTAGTGGCATCAAGCTCATCTGGAGGCTTCTTGGAAATGTAGACTCTCAGGCCCCCACACAGGTTTACTGAATCAGAATCTGTATCCAGCATTAAAATCTGAGAATCTTAGAAAGAACTTCAAGTAATTTCTAGGCATATTAAAACCACCACAATATTATAAAGTAATTAGCCTCCAACTAATAAAAAAACTTCTACGCATATTAAAGTTTGCAAAGTATTATTGTACATGTTCTTCTCAAATGTGAGTGCACATTTATAATAGAATCATGTGGGGAATTAAAAAAAAGAAATCCTCCCAAAACAATGTCTGGGCTTGAGCCAGGCCATCTAAGTCGTGGAGTGAGGCCCAGGTACAAACACACTTTAAAACTGCCCCCAAAGTTCTGCTGTCACCAAGGTCGGGAACCACTGCTCTGATCCCAAACTCTCATTTTATACATTTGGATTCTGAGGCCTGAGGGGAGCGGGGCTGTCTAGGGCAGCTCTGCAGGTGGGTGGCAGGACCAGGGCTGACCGTGGGTCTCCTGATGATCAGCCTGGCACATCTCTTTTATCTTGGCTCTTTTTCCCTTGACGGACACTTTCCTGCTCTTTGTTTAATATAGGATCAGGCCTTGGTTCTTCCCTAAGGTGAATCAGGTGACAAACCCATAAACAGGTGAGCCCAGAGACATACTGGGATGAGCCAAACAGAAAGAAAGGTACCAGGGCTTTGGAGTGTGGGTATCATAGCCGAGTTCAGAGTTGAGGGCAGAGGTCCCTTTCTCTGCAGGTCCCTGGTCCTCTCAGGGGCAGCCATGTGCTCCGGCTACTGGCTTCTGGATAGTACCCTACACAGACTATCCTCTTTCCCGTGGTGGTATTTTTGATCCCTGTCTGCAGCCAGGGGCTCCTGGCTAATTTTCCAAGTGGATAAAATGGAATGAGGTACCCAGATTAGGAAGCCTGCCATGGAGTGGGGCTGGGGAGAGCAATGATGAGCCCAAAGACATAGCTTCATCTCCCAGCTCTGCAGACAGTGAGTCCCTGAGTCAGGGCCCCTCTGCACAGGCTTCATGGTGGGCACTGAATGCGCAGGTTCCCTCTGTCTGTCCCTCAGCTCCTTCTCTGCTTCTTCTCCCCTCTCCTCCCTTTTCTTCCCTCTACAGAACTAGACAACAGGAGGAGGAGAGAGATTCTAGACGAGAAGGGCTATGGGCAAGGCTGAGGATATCTTGTAGAGCTCTTGTAGCTTGGCTGAGGGTACAGAACTGGGGACAAACATGCAGTAGACACAGTGAGCACTGAACATCATTGAACTGAAACACCCAAGGCTTCAGAAAACTAATCTAACCCTTAAATCATGAACACTTAATCCATCTCTTTTACATACAATACACTCTAACAAAATTGGAAGTGTCTTTGCTCTCTTCCACTCTCCCTGTCTGTTCCTCCCCTCTTTCTACTTCTCTTCTGATGATTTCTTCTCCTCTGGGTCGCCCCTGCTTGTCTGTGCCTTTCATGATTCTCTATCTCTCATTTCCTGCCCTACCAGTTTCTCTTTCTCTGTTTGGACTTGTTTTCTTTCATTTTGCCCTTCATCTCCCTTCGCTCCCCCTCTCTAGGTCTCTCACATGCCCTCTTTCTCTATTTTTGCCTCTGTCCTTCTAACCCCTCTCATTCTTGGTTCTGCCCCCTGCCTGCTCCCCACTGGGCTCCCCTTTAACCTGTGCTCACTCACTGTGACCCTTTGGGAGGCTCCATGGCGTGAGCACTCCTGTCTTTGTGTTTGTGGGAATATAAGGATCAGCCCCTCTGCCGGGTTACCGTTTCACGTATCCCAGATGTCCAGGATGCAGCCTCACCGGTGTCTACACCTTCCCTCGGGGGTCTCTTGCTGGGGAGCTGTCCTCCCCCGAGTGCACCATGGAGGAGGAGAGTGGGTCAGGGCGAGGCAAGCACAGCAACTCTAGGGCTGCCCAAGCAGAGGTGGACCCGTCCATGCCGTCCTCCTCTGTGATGGGGTCAGAGGGACTCTAGATTGCTATTAATTTTTATTATGATGTCATAGCTGGGATGGTCCTTAGATCATCTGGGCTGAACTGTGGTAGGAAGAGCCATAAATCATTTCTTTCCTGCCTTTGCTACCACTCCCAGCCATGTTCAGTCCATTACACAAGTCTGACAGTTCTCTTTTCCAGTGGCTTTGAATCTGAATCTGCCTTTTTTCCACCCCTCGTCCCTATTCTTATTCTGAGGCTAATGACTTCCCTCCTCACTACTGCACGCTAGCCACGTCACTGGACTCTTGGCTTCCAGATTAACCCTTCTTTCAATCCATGTTGTCTCGGGAGAGGACTTTAAAGAACATGATTATAAACCTGGAGTAGCATTCAAGACACATCTTGATTCCCAAGCACTGCATTCAAAGCTCTGTAAATCTCCCTTCCTTGACTGCTCTAGGGTGGGTTTCCTGGTTCGCCCTCGGCCCAGGGCCCTCGGCCCACCCTGACTTTGAGCTGCATGGAAGTGCCTTGTGTTGTGGTCCATGTTTAAGGGCCTGACCCCCCCGACCCTTCTCAGTGCCAGAGCGTGGCCAGGACTCAGGAGGCGTTGCCTGAAGGAGCCAGCTGGAGCAGAACAAGTGTCTCCCCGCTCCAGCTAAGGGCTCTTTCTACCAGGTTGTGCTTCTGGGCCCTGCTGCTGGAGTGGAAGCTTCGAGGGTCAGGTCCCTTTCCTCCAGCCCACCCTCACCCTGGGTCCCCCACCCCTTCCACCTCTCCTTACCTAGCAGGGAGCCCCCGCAGAAGGGCTGCCCGTCCGGGTGTGACAGCATAGCTGCCCAGGGGGTGGTGCCCTTCTGGACGGGCCGTCCATTGATGATCCTGGCCAACAGATCCCGGGAGAACGTGGGGGTCCCACACACTGCAGCCAGGGGGAGGAGGGCAGGTCACACTCTGGGTTCCAGCTTGCCCTTTGCGAGAGCAGCTAGCTCATCACCCTCTGTTAGGAATATGTTAGTTTTCATTTCCTGGCATCCACTGCCCATTTCAGTAATTGCACCCCAAGTTTCCTCTGAGGTCCTCTCTTCCCCCATGTCTTGTCCCTTTAGCCTGAGTTGTAATGATCTTACCTCTGGTTCGAGGGGTGTGACCATGACCTGACTAATGAAAGCCTCTTATACTCTGGTCACAGTGATTACTCAGAGATGGGAATGTAACCCTGGACAGCCCAGTGAGAGCCTGCCTTGGGAATTTTGCTAGAAGGTCCTTCTCAGCTGGGGTTGCTAGACTATAAGCCCAGACCTGCCAACCATCACTTTATGGAAAGTTTGTAGAAAAAGTTTCAACAAACAAACACAAAGCCCACAAGAAAGCATCCTCCTCTCTACCTACTCCCTCTCTAAACATCTCTTCAGAACTGATTCTGGGCTCTGGATCCCCTCACTTCCAAACTCTTGGGGATCTGGTTTTGAGGATTTGTGCCCTTCTCCTCTATCTCACATTTCTCCTTTGTCTATGCCTCCAAAACATGATCAAGACTTTTCATGCTAAAAGTTGAATTTTCCACTTTCTCAGATTCTCATTCATTTCGTAGTCTCTCCCTGTCCTTTCTTTCATAGTCAAGCTTCTGGAAAGAAAATTGACACTCAGTATCCACATCCTTCCCTGTCCTTCAGAGGTGAACTCAAAAGAACAAAGAACCATAGTTCACACAAACTTGGACATAAAGTGGCCATCTGACAATCTAATAGATTTGTAATCATACATGGAGACAGAATGTCTCCGGACCCATAACTGGAACTTCAGTGGTGATATTTACATGTATAGGAGGACACTATCTCTGAAATCTTCTCTCATGTATTCTTCATCTTTAAGAATTCTCCTCACCTTGCAGCTCCCATTGTTAAAGCTGGAGCATCTGCTGTTTTAGGCGAGGCTAGATACAGCTTTGACTCATGAAAGAGCAAATCAGAAACCCAAGTCTGAAAATACAAACTCATTCGAAGAGTCAGACAAGAACAAGAGGCTTGTATTAATTGGTTTCAAAGAAGCAAAACCTGGAGAACTGGGCAAAGAAGTCCCAGAGAGGCTGCCTCAGGAAAGAGATAGAAAACCTAGGAGAAGCTGGAGAGAGAAAGAGAGAAGGAGGGACACAATGGGAGGGAGAGGTAGGGAGAGAGCGAGGGAGAGAAAAGCGGGAAAGAAGGAAGAGGCTATGGAGGAGGAAGAGGAGGGGGATTAGGGACATGGAGCATAAAGGAAAGGGGAGGAAGGGGTAAGGACTTGGATGTGAGCTTGGGTCTGTTCCCTGGATCCTCTTTCGGAGTTGATGGTAGTTGATGGTCCTGGTGCCTACGAACATCCAGCCTGGAAGTGTCATCTGGACTGTCCCGGCTCATTTGCATTGTTGATCACCTTTTTCTTCTTGACACTTTCTCTCCTTGGCTTCTGAAGCTCTTTTCTTCCCGTGTTTCTGATTTCCCTTTTCTATCTCTTTCCTGGGGTTTTTCTTCTTCTCTCCATGCAATCCATGCTGGTGTTTCCCTTCTTTAGTCCTCGGCCCCCTCGTCTTTTCTTTTCCTTTCCAGTGGATGATACCACTTCTTCCTGTGCCAACATACCACTTAGACCCTGATGAATTTCAGATCAGTGTCTCTAATCTGCCTTCTCCTCTGGACTCCTCCTTCCTACATCTCCAGCTGAATTGCTCATAAACTCCTCAAACACAGCAAAACCAAGTCCTGGTCTCCATCCTTCACCACCCATCTCCCCTTTGTTATTCCAGATGTCTGTTAATGTCTGCACAGACATTATCCTTGTTGCCTCCCTTTTCTTCAGCCACCATCTTTAATCAGCCACTGGTAAAAAAAAATCACCAGGAGAAGCAGAGAGCAATGTCGCAGTGTGCCCTTCATGCAACCCCATGGCACCTCAGTGTCTCAATACATCAACAATATAAGGTCCAACAGTCTAGAGGATGTGATGGAACACAAGACTGATAATCTCTGAAACCAGCTACACATGAAGTATAAGGTATAATGTAGGATTCTTTTAGTTCTCAATAGTGTAAAAAGCATGACAGTTTCAATATGATACAAACCCCAAACACAAACTATGAGCGTATGACATGGGAGCCCTCACTAACATATTAGCTTGTGTTACACCACATCTCCTGTCTGCACTATTTCACACAATGCCTCTGCACCAAGTCCTACCCACTACACTACTTGAATGCTTACAGACTCCACCCCCACATCTGCAGTGTCACCCTTGGTCTGGTGGTTTTCACCACCTCTCTCCAGAATGGTTGCAGTGATTTCCCAATCACTCTCTCTAGGTTGGTCCCTCCCTCCATCCCCTCCGCTTTCCACAGCCTGCTGCCCACACTCAGCCTACTGATTCAGAACTTCCCATGGGTGAGACCTAGGAACCTGTGTTCCTAATAAACACGAGTGATTCTGATATGCCCCAAATTAGGCAGTCACTGGCTATAGGACCGCGTACTAACACAGAATGACCTTCAAGACAGTCCACTCTCCCCTACGCCCTCTGTTCCCATTCACTCGGGGCACACTTTCCTACTTGACCTTTGTCCCCTTTGGCCTGCCCTCCCATCTCCCAGTGTATTCTTTGTAACCTCTTTGAAAAGTTACCCAGACCCCCTTCAGCTGTGTGAACTTCCCCCTCCTTAAATTCTCATAGCACTACGATCACGCCTCTCATGACATTGAACTCCCCTTGCCTGCATGAGACTTGGGTGCACACGATCTTGCTTCCTGTGCTTATCTGGGCACTTTGAACTCAAGGACTTAAATGGCAGGCACTTCTATGATGGAATAGGTAGCCTTTGAGAGGACACATGTCTATGCTGCTGCTGCTGCTGCTAAGTCGCTTCAGTCGTGTCCGACTCTGTGTGACCCCATAGACGGCAGCCCACCAGGCTCCCCCACCCCTGGGATTCTCCAGGCAAGAACACTGGAGTGGGTTGCCATTTCCTTCTCCAAAGCATGAAAGTGAAAAGTGAAAGTGAAGTCACTGAGTCGTGCTCTTAGCGACCCCACAGACTGCAGCCTACCAGGCTCCTCTGTCCATGGGATTTTCCAGGCGAGAGTACTGAGTGGGGTGCCATTGCCTTCTCCTCACATGTCCATAACCAACTCCGTTTCTCATCACCCTTTCTTGGATAATGTCCAGGTGACAAAAACTGTGCCCTTTCCACAGTGAGAGAGATTGTGGCTTAATGAAGGGTCAGATTTTCTTCAAAAGGTCAAAACAAACAAACATCAACAATAACTAAACCCCAAAACAAAGGCTGTTGGTTATCCACAGAGGATTTATTTTCATTTTGGTCCCCTGATGGAGGAAACAGTGCAGAGGCACCTTACAGAGGAGTGAAGCTTGTGATATAAATATACAAAGTATAGCATCTTCTATATGCACCGTTCATAGACACAGGAGTGTGCTGTCAGGACCCAACTGGAAAAGCGGATGCTTCCCAATTGCTCTCTTGGAATCCTTCTCAAGGCTTCTGTCTCTGATGGGGAGTCCCCAGGAGAGCAAAACCCGGGGAGAAGGAGGACGGTCAGGCTGGGGAGAGCCAGGGTGAGGTTGCTGGCTTTGGAAGCAGTGAACGCTGGAGCTAGAAGGACCCTGAGGGGGATCCGGTGCCTTCCTTTTATAAATGGGGAAACTGAGACCCAGGGAGGGAAAGCAATTTGTCAAGTTACAAGCCAGTTTGGGGGCAGAGCTGCGGCTTGAACCCAGGACTCTGGGCTCTCTGTCTCCTCTTACGGCCTTTCTTGGGCAAGTCCCTGCTTCTCTTGACTTGGTTCCTGGAAGCTAGAGGAGTGGATCCCTCAGAACATTCATGCCAGGTGGGTTCTCTGTAGAGCTCAGACTGTAGGCACGCCGTGGGGGGAAGGGGGTCTGGTGGGAGGAGGTCACTCGTATGTCCGGAGTCCCCCCTTCTTCCATTTCCCTGCCCAGAGGCACAGCAGGTATGGTGTGAGCCTTCTCTTTCTCCAAGCAATCGGGTTGCGTCTCCACATCTAGGGCTGGGGCTTGGGTAGCCCTTTCAGGTGACACATTTCAAGACTGGAAGGTTGCTTCCTGCTTGTCTGTAGAGTCAGGTGTGGATGTACCCAGAAAAGTGTTTTGCGTTGATGACAGGAATTTAATGGGGTTGGAAAGTTTCCCACTGCTCTTCTCCTCCCCCCAGTCATCACAGAGTTTCCTAGCTTTCTCTTTGTCCTTTGAGATTCCTTTAACAGGGAACAGAAGGGATAAGGCTTGGACTGTAAGGAGTTTTGGGGAGAGAAAACCCAGGGATGAAAATACTACAAGGCCTTATATTTAGAGACAGGGGCCTCTGGGGTGTCATCCCTGTCTCCTCAAATCTAAGGGCTTTTCTGCTAGAAAAGGGTCTAGACCCAGAGGGCAGAGTGGGGAAAATATATGGACTCAGCTCGAGGCAAGGAAACATTTTCTAAGAGTCAGGTCCAAGCTCAGTTACACCAACAGTGGTGCCAAATTCACTGGATTTGGTGAACAACTAGGAGTGAATGAGGCCCCTGGGGTGGGCACTCCAGGAGAGGAGTTCAGGTACTGGCCCGAGTCTAGCTCCCTCCCTGTCCTGCGGGAGAGTGAGGCCCAGAGAGGGCAAGGGACTTGCGCCAGGGCCAGGGACCCAGGTTTCCTATGTAGGACCTTTTCCCATACCACACTGCTGCCTCTCAGGGACCCAGGGGCCATCTTGGGAGGGTGGGAACCGCGTGTCCATCCCTTAGGCTTGCGTGTAGCAGTGGAGTGTGTTGTCATTAGGAGGGTGGGGTGCAGTCTTGTTGGAGCTGGGCAGGGCGGTTGGCTGGCCGGAGTCCGGCAGCTCACCGCTCCACCTGCAGCTCCCCCAGACCCTGCGGGGAACCCATCTGCTCCCACACCCAGTCCACATAGTTGGAGACCTTGGTGTAGACCCCATACACCTGCTTGCTGCCACATTCTTCAGGGCCTCCCCAGGACACCAGGCCTTGGGCCACCCAGCGCTGGCTGGCGTCGTCGAGGATGACAAAGGCGCCACCGCTGTCTCCTAGGCACGTGTCCTTGCCGCCCTCGTAGTAGCCGGCGCAGAACATGTTCTCGGTGACGCTGTAGTTGCCCGACCGGGACTCGTAGCTGGTCTTGCACTCGGCGTGGGGCACCACGGGTAGCTTCACATACTGCAGGACGTCTGACAAGGTGCGTGTCCCGCTGCCGATGATCTCGTCCACCGTCACGTTCGGGTTGGAGATGCCCCAGCCGGCTACCAGCCCCAGCACGTGGGGCGCCGGGCCTGCGGGCTTGGGCGGCGGCAGGCAGACGGGGAGGATGCGGGGCCCCAGGGGCACGGGCTCCCGCAGCTGCACCAGGGCGATGTCATGGTTGTAACTCTGGATGTTGAAGTCCGGGTGCAGCACCACTCTGGCGGCCGAGCTGTTGACAGCCCCGGATTTGTCCCGCACGTCGTGCAGGCCCAGGTGGACAGTGACGTGCTCCTTGGAGACCGGTGTCACCGTGTTGTCTCTGCGCTGGGAGCGCAGCACGTGGGCGGCCGTGAGGATCCAGGACTCGGAGAGCAGGGCCCCGCTCCCAAACCACTTGTCATTGGGCACCCTCGAGGTGTCCTCCACCACAATCAGGGCCTGCCACGGGAAGAGGCCGGGCTCGGCGTTGCGGCCCCCGATGATCCGCTTGACCAGGTTTGGCAGCGAGCGCGAGGGTTGACCGCACACTGTAAGGAGAAGGAGGGGGTGGGAGGACAGGAGACTGGTCAGGTCGGCCAGGTGAAAAGAGCCTCTTAAAGAAATGCACATCTCACCCACTGTAGATTATGCCACCGTGGGCCCTGGCCTACGTCCGGAGGCCATGCTGGCCTGGGAAAGCTCTGTATGGGGTTGTTTTTGGCCTAAGTCTTTCTAGCCTGACTCCTCTGGAGTCTGACCCTTCTGTAGCCAGGACCCTCTATGGACCAGACCAGGTTACTTTGTGGGCCTTCACCATCCTGAACCCTTCCAGCCAAGACCACCTGTGGTCTGGATCATCTTTAACCAGGGCTATCTCCAGCAGCGGTCCCTTTGCCCCTTTCTTCTCTAGAAAAGGCATATCGGAACCCGGATGTGGTCCATGCTGTGGGCACTTGGAAAACTGAAAACGACAGGTCAATGGCTTTGAGAGATAGGAGATTAAAAGACTGTCTAGCAGGTCACAGCTAACACTGGAGTGGAAGACGAGACACTTGGGGTCTTGATTTTGCTTTTCTCCCTTCTGTCCTGTGTGACTCTGGTAAGTAAATTTCCTTCTCTGGATTTCACTTTTTGATCTGCTAGATGAGACTGTTGGTCAAAATGATCTTCAGGGATCCTTTAAATTACAAATTCCTTTGATTTTTATTTCATTTGCCCTGGCCACTCTCACTTTATAGGTGAATAAAACTCTCCAGAGGGTAAGTGACTGACCCAAGTTCACACTGCAGTTAAGCTGGGTAGCAGGGGCTTAACTAGATTTAAGAAGAATGTCTTATCCTATATTCCACAATGCCTCATTACATATGAAGAGCGTGGTCTCATGCCCTGTAACCTTTTCTTCTCTGGCCTACGAGACACATGCTGTGAAGGGATGGCCAGGGCATCCAAGCTTAGAGAAAGGTGGCATAATCTACAAGCAATGATGCATGGGCTCTGCTCTGAGTCATCCATCATTGCACCCGGGAACCCAGTAGTACCTGCAGGGGAAGAAGAAAAGTCTGATCAAACTTCGTTCCACCGAGTTGTACCCCGAGCATGCACATGCACCACCAGTCTCCTGCAGCCAAACGCCTTTGGCCCATGAGCAGAGGGTCTTCAGTACCAGCCCCCTGCTGGCTAAGAACAAGCTCACAAGGGCCTCTCCCAGCTGAGTGCTTAGGTCTGGTGGGTAAGCCTGGTGTGAGCATGGACCTCCTCTTGGTTGCAAATTGTCAGGGCTACACCCCTTGGCCCCGGATACTTTCAGTAATCCTTTAAAGACCAAGGAGCATTTGAGCTGTCTTGGCAACTTTGAGAGGTCAGGCTTCCAGCAACCTAATGCTTTTCAGATGCTTTTCTTCCGGATGTTTTATGTGCTCCTGAGGCACCCTGCTGTTCACCCCAGGCCAGATGTGAGACGGGTTTTGCTAATTGGCTGTGGCTGAACCTTTCAGAGTTGAAGGCCAGACTCCCAATTATAAGCAGCAGCGTACAGGGTGACTTCTCAAGGCTGGTCTGTGACTAGCCCTGTGCAGCAACTTGAGTGCCGAAAGACCCGCATCTGATGAGGGATATGCCTGTGGCTAAATCCATGGTCAGAACAAAGCTAGCACTGAACGGTGCCTTTTGCCAACCAAGGTGCCAGTGGCATGCCCCAGGTCACAGAATGTCTCCAAGCTGGGGAAGCTTGGAGAATGGCTAATTTACTGATGGCGAAATTGAGGTTCAGGGGATGCAAGAGGCGTATTTAAAGTCATTAGTGACAGAGCCAGAAGTGGAGCCTGTTTCTTTGGATTCTAACTTCATTTTTTCCACTAAAGTCTGTTTTTCTTCTTTATCTGCTCTTGTCCTTTCAAAAGGTTGAATGATGCCACAAGCCTTCGAGAGTGCTCATTGAAATGGGGCCATTCTTTTTATCTGCTACCATTCTCCATCCAGTCTTTCCTGGGACAGAGGGCTTGACTTGAAATACTAGAGCTTCAGCTGTGCTGAAATCAGGTTTGGGCTCTAGAAGACTGGAGGTACTGAGGGAGGGCTCTAAAAACAAAATTGTGATATTCTGGAATCCTGGGTACCTGAGGATGGCAGAGTCAAGAATGGCTCAGCATTGCTTGTGTTGACATCAAAAGTCTTGAGTCCTCCTTCCAGTTTTGCCTGTAACTTTTTGTAGGTAACCTTGGTCAAATCATTATACCTTCTTGGTCCTTAGTTTTCTCAGTGTAAAGTAGGGGGAAAATAATATTTGTTTAACAGTTTCTTTGGAAAGGTGGATATTATGATGCCAGATGAAATGGCTTTCTCTATTCTGGCTTGCCTCTGCATTCAATCTCAGTGTTTTAGAAGAGAATTTAGAATTCTCTGGTCTGGTCTGATGATACACCATGTTCTGCTCAAGACTAGGTGTTACCAGAATTTCAAGACTCATACAATATGCTTTGTATGAATCTAGAGGATGATGACCATCAAGAGTCATAGAATGTCATGGACCACCTGATTCTGCTCCCCGACTTCTGAGGTATGAAATCCTAGCCCCAAAGAAGTCAGATGACTTACCAAAGGTGGAGATCAGGAAAAGGCAACACCAGGGCTAGGAGCTGGGCCCTTGACTCCCAGTACAATGCCTCATCCCCCTCTAGACATCATGACAGGACTGCCCAGGATGAAACCCACCTACACTGCCATTTTCTTTGGCCCACATAGTATTAGCAAAAGGGGGATCTGATCTCCAGTTTGCCACAGTTCTACCATTCCCCATCTTCTCCAAGGCTACCCCAGCTGTGGCCCCTAGGTGCTCCTGGCTAAGCCTAACTGAGATGATGGGGGCCAGCAGAGTGTAGATGGGTTGACCTTTCCCTTCTTCCAGATCCTCACAAATTCTTTGAATTCTTGCTTAGATTGAAAGCACTCTTAAGTGAAGTCTTCCTGACCTGTCCTCATTTCTCTGCTCCCTGACAACCACGTGTCTTCCTTCTCTGAGATCTTATAGCAGCTGTGATGGCCAAAACTGATGCCCAAATGCTAAAACTTTCTTCAGGTCTCAAGGATAATGGTAGATGGCTCCATAGCCTTCCCATTTTAATGCCTAAATCTAGAAGTCTACTAGGTGAGTACTGAAGGTTACTAAAGTGCACCATTCAAATAATACACTATCTCAGTTTACCCAACACTCTAATTCAGTAAAAATATGAATGCCACGCAACCCTGAACCATATGGCAAAGTTACTGCTGTTGCAGCAAATGATGAAATCAACACTGCTTCTCTTGAATGATTATATCTTTCAATCACTATTGACTGAATCACTATTCTTATTTCTTTTTGAAGTGTAAATTTCTGTGTTGTGAATATTTAACTTTTGGTGGGTTATTTATTTAACCCTAGAGTGTGCATTTAGGGCTATAATATTCTAAGTCAGTTTGAATATGTGCATACATCATGATTACCACGTAAATCATTCATATGTTTAGTACTAATGCAAATATCCATAAAATATCCCCCCAATCTATATGCACAGGGACACTTCCTGTTACCACAAAACTCTTTGCTCATTTTAAAGTAGGGTCAGTAAGTAAGCTCAGGGGAGACAGCAGTCACTAAGACTTGAGCATACTGCTTTTTGGAAGAACTTGTTGCTCTGTCCTGTGGTTATTTGATGCTTGTCTGATTTCCACCTCCTCTACCACACACCTGCTTGAGGAGCAGGTGTCCACTTTCCCACTTTTCCTGGTACACAGCTGATACAAATACCAACTGTGTGAGATGAGAAGCCTGGCAGGAAGAGAGCAGAATGGCAGAGAGAGGAGGCAGGAAGTGTCCTGTTGTGATAGAACAGATTGAACATAGAGGCTGGTTTGTTCGAGAAGATGTGAGGCTAGGCTTTTCTGACCTTTGACCATCTTCAAAAGCAATCAGAGTATCATGCCCCCTACCCCTAACTCCATTAACAGCCAGAGCACCCGTGGATCCAGTGCCTTGCATGGGACCTTGAGGCAGAGAACTTAAGAGCGAAGTACCTGGCAGGCAGGTGGGCTGGCTTCTCCCCAGGACTTCATTCATCCAGACTCCTTGGGCAGAACAGGTGTATACACCTGGGTGAGGGAAGAAAGGTTGAAGAAAAAGGAGAACGTGGTTGATTCATAGCACATGGAAAATAGATCTGAGCTCTTAACTCCTCCGCTGTGAATCACTGCAAGTCTTCCAAAGAGTCTTTCTGATGCTGTTCTCTCTGAGCCAGTCTGGTCTGCAGCTTGAAGCATCTTTCTAAAATGGGAATCTGATCTCGTCCTGTCTCTGCTCAAAATCACAATAGCTCCCCATTGGCCTCCAAAATAAATGGCATGCTCTTCAGTACGGTGTCTGAGCCTCTGAGCAATCTGACCCCTGCCTGTGGGGGCCCCTGAGCCTCTGAGCAATCTGACCCCTGCCTGTGGGGGCCCCGCCTAGACCCTGGAGGGCACTTCTCATCATTAGTCACACAGCTCTGGGTGACGCACTTGCCCTGCCCCTGCTTCCCCACTTAACAAACCCTTTCATAAAACCACACTTGTGCCCACCATTTCATGAGGCTTACACTAGCTGTGTGAGCTCTGCCACTATTCCTCTTTGAAAGAGAGGACTTGGAGGCTCTGAGAAATTCAGAGCATTTTCTTGGTGCTTGTCTGTGGTGCAGGCGGAACTGATTGGCCTTCACATCTTTTTGAGGGTTTCTTCTCTGCGGGGTGCTGTGAGTGTGTCTGTGTGGGTAGGTCATATAGGTCCCAGCAGTATGTCATGCTGCTGGGGTGTCATGAAGCTTAACTCTCGGGGTGCAGGCCTGAGGCAGGGAGAGGTAAGTCACATCTCCAAGGGTTTCTCCTCCTAGTTCCTCTCAGCCAGCAGACTGGCTGTATTAGCCCCCAGCCTAACCCTGAGCCCAAAGTGTGAGGAGGGAGGGGGCTGGGTAAGCATGCAAGGCTCACCTGTGATATTGTGTAGCATCTTGTAGTAGGGCCTCTGGCAGGAGTATCTGATCTCAGACTTGTATGTGGTGAGGTTGTTCCTCGTGGAGAAGGTGACCACTCCGTTTTCCAGCTCTGCCGGGGCCCCACAGTCTGCAACTGAGAGGGAAGAGAGCAGACCCCTCAGTTGGCCTTGCCCCTTCTTCTTGGGGCCACTGGGTGGGTCTGTCTCATACGATGTTGTCCACTGCACACAGCTCCAGAGAGCAATGTTAGAGCCTTGCATTTGGGGGTCTCTCCCATCTGTGATAGTCCTGCCGAGCGGTCAGCTCACCTGGCCTGGTGTCAATTCCAGGGCAGGGGCTGGTCTGCTGAGATTCAAGCAGATCCTAGACTTTTCCCCGCCAGGGCTCTCTCCTTGACTTCCAGTTCTATTGTGCAATCCTCTTATCCTCTTTTGTCCAAGTATGAAACCCATGGCTCAGTGAGAAAATTCTGGCTCATATAAACTAAAGAACCTTCACTTCTTCCAGCCCCAACCGCATGCTGAGTAAGAGCAGTTACTGTGTTCACTTTGAAGCTTGGCATTTAAGAAAAAACAAAAACAAACAAAAACTCAGCTCCTGCACGCCTGCACAGCCCCACCCTGCTGGCTCCCCACAGGCACAGATGGTAGGATGGGGGCGGTTAGGGTGAACCAAACTTTCATCTTCACCTGCATATTTTCTCTGGTTGTGGGTGGCTGCTCCTGGGGGCTGGCTGAAGGACAAGACCAAAGATACCTGCTCCTCAGAGGTGGTCTTAGGAGAGCTTGCCAGTCCAGGCAAGTCTTGGGAATTGCCAGCACGAGTCTGCCAGGAGCCAGGATGGGGGATGAGGAGCCAATTTGTCAATATCTCTTCAAGGGCCTTGTTAGGGAGTGATGCTCATTTCTAAGGAAATCATAATCTTAGGTCAAACAGCCTTTGTCAGAACTGAAGAATCCCAGGGAGCTCAGAACTTCCCAGGGGGAATGGAATCTGAAGTTAGGCAATCTAGAACATCATCTTTACTTACAGATGAGCCAGAGAGGAGACTTGACTGGTCTAAGATCACACAGTGAATTAGTCAGAGAACTAGACCTGATCTTAAACTCAGTGCTTTTTTTAAGTAAACCAGATTGACAGTTATTAGAATCTGTTTTCTAGTGAAAATGGCCTATAATCAATATTCTGGGTAGGGCTGGACATTAGCTGTCTGATGTCAGAGGATCACATTCTAAAGCCAGTTTCCTTCCTCCTGAATTTTACCTGCTCACTTTGGAAAACAGAAACAGGGTCAATTTACCCATGAGATGCTACTCAGAAATTGTGATTTTTAACTTTAGAATTCCAAATTTATCTTTTTTACTGAATAGAGTGTTATCTAGCTTAAAACATAGGTGATCTTAAGAGCCTCCACCATGGAGGAGAGGGATGAAGGATGAGAGTAAATGCAGATAGGTACTTCCTATCCACAAGAAAGGTAAACACACCCAGAGACCTGGTTAGTGGTGTTTCCTGGCCTCCAATCCCTCTGGATGAATCACTCCCATCTGTTTTGATTGCCCAAAAGTAGACACCCTTCTACTCTTGGGGGGGGGGGGGGGGCGGGGGAAGTATGTAAGGGTCAGCACTATGACAGCAAGAAGCAATAATATTTACTATCTAAAACTGTAAACAATTTTACATGTATTTTCCTGATGAGTCTCAAAGCAGCTTTTTCCTCCTTTTTTTTAAAGGAAATATCACTGATTAGTGTCTGGATCTTTGTATGAGCCTTGTCTCCCTTAACTTAGGTCTAGCAGTTTATTTTGCCAAATTATTCTCAAGACCTAGTATCTAGTATTCAGTTCAGTTCAGTTCAGTTCAGTCACTCAGTCGTGTCTGACTCTTTGTGACCCCATGAATCACAGCACGCCAGGCCTCCCTTTCCATCACCAACTCTTGGAGTTTACTCAAACTCACGTGCATTGAGTTGGTGATGCCATCCAGCCATCTCTTCCTCTGTTGTCCCCTTCTCCTCCTGCCCCCAATCCCTCCCAGCATCAGGGTCTTTTCCAATGAGTCAACTCTTCACATGAGGTGGCCAAAGTATTGGAGCTTCAGCTTCAGCATCAGTCCTTCCAATCACTGCGGATGGTGACTGCTGCCATGAAATTAAAAGATGCTTACTCCTTGGAAGGAAAGTCAAGACCAACCTAGATAGTCTATTAAAAAGCAGAGACATTACTTTGCCAACAAAGGTCCATCTGGTCAAGGCTATGGTTTTTCCAGTGGTCATGTATGGATGTGAGAGTTGGACTGTGAAGAAAGCTGAGTGCCGAAAAATTGATGCTTTTGAACTGTGGTGTTGGAGAAGACTCTTGAGAGTCCCTTGGACTGCAAGGAGAGCCAACCTGTCCATCCTAAAGGAGATCATTCCTGGGTATCTAGTATTAGGTGGAGCAATTCCAGGGCTGGTCTTAGACAGGGCTAGGTGTTCAAGCCCCTGAGAGCCTGTCCAGCACTAGTGGAGACTGTCTAGACTGAGGTCCTGCTTTCACTTCACTCCAGAGAAGTCACTTGGCCCACTGATGAAGCTGCTCTTAAAGCCACACAGAGGGTGTGACAAATAGTTGGAAAATAGAGGATCACTTCAGCTTGTATATAGTGAGTGGGGAAGAGGTGCACCTTCTCTCTAGGTCTACAGTGGTAGGCAAATTACTGTATCTCCATGGGACCTGGAGACAACTTCCCTTAGCCAGACCCTTTGAGCTCTGCCTGACACAATCCAAGATGCTAGATCAGGCCCTGTCTCCTCAGTCTATCTTCTTTGCCTGAGGAATGGTCTTGACATCTTCTCTAAAGTGCACCTGGCCATTTCCACACTCTGGGATCAAAATACTCTTCCTTCCTCCATTCCCTTGGCTTCCCTTTCTCGTTAGTTTCTGGGTTGGGCTCTGCTACCCACACCCTGTCTTCACTCTCACTCTGCTGTCATTTATTTTCCTTCAGACATGCTTTTCTTGATCTGCCATCCTGAAGATGCTTTGACACAGTCTAGGGGCATCCTATGGTGTGATCACTCACCTAGAGTCAGACATCTTGGAATGTGAAGTCAAGTGGGCCTTAGGAAGCATCACTACGAACAAAGTTAGCGGATATGATGGAATTCCAGTTGAGCTATTTCAAATCCTGAAAGATGATGCTGTGAAAGTGCTGCACTCAATATGCCAGCAAATCTGGAAAACTCAGCAGTGGCCACAGGACTGGAAAAGGTCAGTTTTCATTCCAATCCCTAAGAAAGACAATCCCAAAGAATGCTCAAACTACCACACAATTGCACTCATCTCACACGCTAGTAAAGTAATGCTCAAAATTCTCCAAGCCAGGCTTCAGCAATACGTGAACTGAGAACTTCCAGATGTTCGAGCTGGTTTTCGAAAAGGCAGAGGAACCAGAGATCAAATTGCGAATATCCACTGGATCATCAAAAAAGCAAGAAGAGTTCCAGAAAAACATCTATTTTTGCTTTATTGACTACGCCCAAAGCTTCGTTTGGATCAAAACCTTGTGTGGATCACAATAAACTGCGGAAAATTCTGAAAGAGATGGGAATACCAGACCATCCAACCTGCCTCTTGAGAAACCTGTATGCAGGTCAGGAAGCAACAGTTAGAACTGGACATGGAACAACAGACTGGTTCCCAATAGGAAAAGGAGTAGGTCAAGGCTGTATATTGTCACCCTGCTTATTTAACTTCTATGCAGAGTACATTATGAGAAACGCTGGGCTGGAAGAAGCACAAGCTGGAATCATGATTGCTGGGAAATATCAATAACCTCAGATATGCAGATGACACCACCTTTATGGCAGAGAGTGAAGAGGAACTGAAAAGCCTCTTGATGAAAGTGAAAGAGGAGAGTGAAAAAGTTGGCTTAAAGCTTAACATTCAGAAAACTAAGATCATGGCATCTGGTCCCATCACCTCATGGGAAATAGATGGGGAGACAGTGGAAACAGTGTCAGACTTTATTTCTTGGGGCTCCAAAATCACTGCAGATGGTGACTGCAGCCATGAAAATAAAAGACGCTTGCGTCTTGGAAGAAAAGTTATGACCAACCTAGACAGCTTATTAAAAAGCAGAGACATTACTTTGCCAACAAAGGTCCATCTGGTCAAGGCTATGGTTTTTCCAGTTGTCATGTATGGATGGGATAAAGCTGTGAAGAAAGCTGAGGGCCGAAAAATTGATGCTTTTCAACTGTGGTGTAGGAGAAGACTCTTGAGAGTCCCTTGGACTGCAAGGAAATCCAACCAGTCCATCCTAAAGATCAGTCCTGGGTGTTCATTGGGAGGACTGATGCTGAAGCTGAAACTCCAATACTTTGGCCACCTCATGCGAAGAGTTGACTCATTGGAAAAGACCCTGATGCTGGGAGGGATTGGGGGCAGGAGGAGAAGGGGACGACAGAGGATGAGATGGCTGGATGCATCACCGACTCGATGGACCTGAGTTTGAGTAAACTGCAGGAGTTTGTGATGGACAGGGAGGCCTGGCGTGCTGCGATTCATGGGGTCGCAAAGAGTCAGACATGACTGAGTGACTGAACTGAACTGAACTGAACTGAGGGGCATCCTAGGCAAGCACACACCATTGGTTCACCTGGCCCTCAAGATCCAGAAATGCCCAGCCCACCCCACCCTGACCCCAGCCCCACCTTCATCCCTCCCGTGGTGCCTTGTGCTCCAGCGTCAAGGACCCCTTCCCTGTGCGGCTGCTTCCCACACAGGGAAACCCTGTGGTTCATGCTCTGCCCACCCTTTGGCCTTGATCAAATGTTGCTGCTTCTTGAAAGAGGTTTCTCATTCTTTTAATTGGATACAGCTGCTTCCTCATTTTTCTTTGCATGGCCCTTTATTCTTCAATCTCTAATGCATGTATCTTTTGTTTCCTGGTATTGTAATTATTTGGGTTCATATCCTATCTTCTGCCTACATGATGATCCCCTCTATCACACTGAGTGCAAGATCTGTTATCTTTGTGCTGTTAAAAATATTGATTCAACTGATGATTATTTTTAGTGCTTGCCCAGTTCCTCTCTCAGGGGCACCCTTGACCTAGGATGGCACTTCAGTCTCTGGATCTTTCTTTGGCCAACTTTGCAGGATTCTGCCCTCATCAAGAGGCCATTCAATCAGCGAATAAACTAATAAGCAGTCACGGTGTAATGCAGGGGTTCTCTGATATGCCTACCCAGATTTTCAGGCTGAAGCAGAGATTTCCAACCTCTGCAGCCCCTTCTTCATCATTATTTATAACCCAGTGATGTCCCATGACTCCAAAGCTGAACACTGATGTTTTCAAGTCTGATGCCTATCTTTTGAAAAACTTTAATTAGGAAATTTTCAGAAATGCAAACTTTGTAAGCCCCAGAGGAAAGATCTTCTGGTGATAGGATTTTAGCCCCATTTTAGGTACAGATGGAAGAGAAATTTTTGGGCATGAGACTAGATCTAGGTTTCCTAAAAACCCACACTATATGAGTTATTGTTAACTTCACCTCCTCAGGGTTGTTAAGAAAGTAGCAACAGGTACAAATATTAAAGTCACAAAGTGACTCCGGCCCATTTAACCTTGAAGTGTGGAATAGAAATCAGGGCTCACTTTCACCTGGTCCTCCTAAGCATTTGAATATAAATTAAATCAAGTGTCTCTAGAATCAAAGCCATTTTTCCTTTGAGAAGAGTATAGTCCACCCAGAAGTGCTAAAAAAGAAATCCCCCATTGTCTTTTCATTATTTTCCAGCATAATGTTTAAATGATGGGTGAACCCTCATAAGGAGAGTTGTTCTCATACACGAGGCAGTTTCAACTGCTTGGGTCTGTGTTGCCTTGTTCAGCATCCATTCTAATCCGCACTGAAATGGGAAATGGAGTGTTGGCAGGATGGGGAGGGATGGAGAAGCCCTGGGACCCGGGGTCTTGTGAGTGTTCCATTCCTGGATGTCTGCACAGTGTGGGGTCCCAGCATTCACTCTGCCACTTGCTCTGACTCAGGTTCGCTTTCCACATCCTTTTCCGTTTCTGCCACCATGATGAAGATCAAAGAGGGGTTAGGAGGTGCAGAGAAAGGAAGCAGAGAGAAGGGAGAGAAAGAAGAGAAAGAAAAATTAGCAAGCAAAGCAGAAACGGTTTATGCAGGAAATACAGAAATCGCTCCACCAGAATTGATTAAGGATGCACAGTGCAGGTACAGTCAGTGTGAAGGACAGCTTGGGATTGTGGGATGTGTACCATTCTGAGAATTCGCACAGTCATAAGTCCTGGCTTGCGGCAATGATAACATTCAGCTCCCCAAGCAAGCTTTGCATTCATCTGTTTCAAACCCTCATTTGACAGATGGCATCGGAGCAGAGCAAGACTTGTTTGGAGTCACCACAGCAGGTGGAGGCAGGGCCAGGACCACAACCCATAATTCCCACTTCCTGTTCCCATGCAAGTTTCTTCCTGTCTGCTCTCAACCCCTTTCCCTGGGGACTCTCAACTTCTCTGTCTTTTTTGCCTTTGCATCTCTCCTAGGACCCAGCACATGCCTGGAACAAAAGTGCTCAATAAATATCAACTCAGTGAACAAGCAGAGATTCTGGTGTGTCTGAGAGCAGAGTCTACTAGTCCTGGTGGGAGAACCAGGCCATATTAAGAAGGAAAAAAAATTCCTATTTTCCTGATATTTTTGTATATTAATATGTCACATAAAAGTACAATCAAACACATGAGTTGCCCTACTCTATCAACACTTCTGCTACAATAAAAAGTGTGTGTTTCATTAGGGAAAAAAATTATTACCAAAATTTCCAAAAGCATGAAAGAGAGACCAAAACCTCTTCTTATAAAGGTGGTTGGATGGGGGAGATGAACAAGCTTTTATTGAGTTTTTACTTACTCCTGGTGCACCTTAGGTGTGATGTGTACATTAACTCAGTTGTTGCGCTCAGTCACTCAGTCATGTCCGACTCCTTTCGACCCCATGGACTGTTGCCTGCCAGGCTCCCCCTTGTCCGTGGGATCATCCAGGCAAGAATACTGGAGTGGGTTGCCATTTCCTCCTCCAGGGGAACTTCCCGACCCAAGGATTGAACCCGAATCTCAGTTAGTCCTCAGAACGATCAACAATGCGGGAAACTGAGGCCAAATGAGGACGAGCCAATGGTTCAGGGATGCTGAACTGGTGGAGTCTGGATTGGGACCTAGAACTTGTCTCCAAAGCGAGATCCTGTCCTTTCTACCCCTCGTCCCCCGTCTCCTTCAGAACGCTCCCTTGCCTTGCCCTGCAGAGTGCTTCACAAAGGCCTCAGTCGCAGCACCACACAGGAGCCACACTGGAGGCGGCGGCCAAGTGTCTGCTGGCATTTGAGTTCTTTAACGTCTGGACCCTGTCTTTTCTGACGTCTGCATAGGTAGCCAGTAAACATCTGTTGAAACTTTTTGTTGGAGTCATAAAATGCCCCTCTTTCCTACACTGGGCTCTGACTCCAGTCACAATGTCACATTAAAAAGAAAATTTAAAATAAGCTCCAAAATTATGCCTGGGATTTGCCTCAAGGGAGCCCCCTGAGAGTGTCCCCTTGAGAGTGCATCCACCTGCTTACTGGACCCGAGTCGTTTAGGACAAGGGGAGGGAATAGCACTTCAAAGTTTATATAGGGTCATGAAATGGGGCTGGGGCTGGGTGGGGACCCACTCTAGTTCTTGACGTCTCACCTCTCCATTCAAAAATAAATCCTCCTCCCCTCCTTCTCTTTCATTTTCTGTCACTATGCCTCCTCCCATCACTGTTACCACAGATGTCCTCTAAAACTGTGATCCTTATAAGTCTTGAGTTGAAATCACCTGGGTAGCGGGAGAGGGTGTGGTGGCTGTCAATTTGTATTTTTACAAAACTTACTGGAGGATTTATGTGGATCGCATTATTTCAGAACCACTGGGATATATTCTGGAATATTAAGGCTAGTCCAGATCTTTTTATAGCTGAGGTGAAGGATCTTGTCCATGATCACAGCATGGGTTAGGAGCAGAGCCAAGGCAAGAACTCTGGGTTCCAAGAACCCGTGCAGAGCTGAGTCCCCTGCTTCGCTCAGGTCCATTGTGCTGACCTCACCACCCTCCCTTCACAGCTGTCCCAGGAGACAGTGGACACGGCTGATCGCCACATAAAGACTGCCAAGGTCACCAGCGCCAAAATAGTGTCCTATATTAGCAAATGCCAGAGCTAGTTTCAAACGTGGAGACAAGCTATTCCTCTAGCAACTTTGGCAACCTGCCTGCAGGCAGAGGTAAAATTAGTATTTAGAAAGCAAACTGGGACTCAAAAGCAGTGTTTTTTGAAATCCTAACACCTTACTGCTGAAAGGAACATTTGAGAGCTTTTCATTGAACTGCAGTGTCTGTAAAATTCCTGCCCCATCCCTCTCAGGGTGCGCTTGCCAGGCTCCCCCGACCCCGTGTGGGCTCTGCTCACATCCCCCCAATGCTGGGGGCTCATGACCCTCATAACCAGCCAATAGTGTTTTCTTACTTTTACAGGTGGGAATCCTGTTACTCCACGTGCCGTCCTTCAGACACTCCATCTGGAATGTGTCCATCTCCACGTTATCCTAGGAAGAAACATGAAGAAGGTGAGGAAAGGAGGAGGGGGTGGGTTGGTGGCTGTTTCCCAGTATAACCAGCTCACCATCCAGAGCTGGCTGTTCTACGCTGGGCTTTCCCAACGGGGGCCTCCCGGGGCTTGAAGTCAAGGGGAGGACAGACCCTGAGCTCATGGCCCCCGTTCCTACTCTGGAGAGACACCTACTGCCGGGGCGGGGTGGAGGGGGTGTTGGCTGGGGGCTGGGCAGCTGCCTGAGAAGGGACTCCTATACCGGTGACTCCTTCTGCAGAGCCGTGGCTCTCAAACCTCACCCAGTGAGCATCAGTGTCCCAGGCCCCCCTCCCAGAGTTTCTGAATCAGCGGCTCTGGCCTGGGGACCAAGACCTTGCATTTCTAACTAGTGACGTGCTGGTGTGGGGGGGACCCCACTTGGATTATCATTCCATGAGAACAGCAGTCCACTAGCTTGGCTTACACTGGACTCACCTGGGCAACTTAACAGACAAAATGCTCATGGGTCCAGCCCCAGAGATTCTGTTTTAATTGATCTCAGGTGGGGCCTAGGAGGTGGATTTGTTAAGCTAACCAGAGGATTCCTAGGAGAACCACTGTTTCAGAGAATGAGCAATGCTTACCTGCCCACCTTTAAAAGCTCAGGTTCTGTCCCAGGGCTACCCGGTAAGCCTGATGAACTTTGTTAAGGCTGTTTTTACTGACTGTTGGGCTGAATGGATATTTTGCTCGGACTTTTGTGCCACTTTCAGAAGGGAGAGTCTGGGACACACGCTTTGAATTTTCAGAAGGCGAATTTTTGGTGTATTGTGGGAAAGCTCGGAAATACCGTGGTGGGACTAGGACAAGCTCTGGAAGCCCTTCTGCCCTGGGAGGCTCTGGGGAATTTCTCCAGCATGGAGACCCACCCCTCCTCTGGCAGGACCCTGTACCTTCAGCACTTTGTAGCCTGTGTCACAGCTGATGAGCACCTGGTCTTTGAAGGAATATGTGGTTTGCAAGGGTTCAATTTTCCCATGGACAGGAGGCTGCAGCTTGGGGCACTCATTCCCTGGTGGGGAGCAATGAAAGGAGTAGGTGAGAAAACAAAGGAAAGTGTGGTCATGAGAAGCCATTCCCTAGAATTGAAGGCCTGATGGAGGTGGAAAAAAACACGTGAAACCCACACCCCCAGGGTATTGGGGCCTAGACCTACCAGGCCCTGAAGAAGGCTTACTTTGGACGCTTGAGCAGGTAACTTTCCAACGTGAACCTTTATTTCCTCATCTGTAAAATGAGGTGGTTTGCCAGATGATCTCATCAAAACTCAGGGTAGGAAAAGGTATTAAATATCTGAGTATAACTCTTGTCTAATGTTCCCTTTCCATCTTCCACAGTAGACCTGTGGGACATTCCTTCAGGAACAAGGAGCTCAGTACCTACCACTGTGTACCTTTCATACTAGACTCCTCCGATGAGAGGAACAGAATTTTCATATTCAGGTGAAATTTACACCCTTGAAATTTTTACTCAGTGGGAGTAGTTGGCTCTTTTGGGTCACTCATGATGACCCCACTCTTTCTTCCCAAGATTATTCTTCACAGTGCTAGAGAGACTATGATTTGCACTTCAAAAGGCTAAATTGGATAGAATTCCTATGCCTGACGTATTTCCTGGATAAACTCTCCCTCATTAATATCCTCTTCCTGCCTCTCCTCACAAGCAGGCACTGAAGCTGGTGATGAGCCAAGGCCAGGATATAACGTCTTTGCGCTGTATTAGTCACACCCAGCTGTGGTCCTGGCACTGCCCCTCTTCCTCCAGTTACTGCAGGTCCCTTGGGTCAAGTAACTCCAGCAGGGTTTGGACCAGGATCAGGTGTCTCAAGGTATTGGGCGATGAGGCCTACGGGCTTTGTCACTCTTTGTCACAAGGAGGCAAACCACCATGATGAAACATTTTGTGCTAGAGGATCACACCCAAATTTCCGCCCCAGACTTTGGAAGGCCTGGGGCTGGAAGGATCCTCTCCAGGCCTAGCCAATCACAGTGTGAAGTTCTGGAAACTGTTTTTTTTTTTTTTTTAATAATGGTTTTTTTATTTTTTAATTAATTTATTTATTAATTTACTTTATAATATTGTATTGGTTTTGCCATACATTGACATGAATCAGCCATGGGTTCCTCATCCTGAACCCCCCTCCCACTTCCCTCCCCATCCCATCCCTCTGGGTCATCCCAGTGCACCAGCCCTGAGCACCCTGTTGCATACATTGAACCTAGACTGGTGATTCATTTCACATATGATAATTTACATGTTTCAATGCCATTCTCCCACATCATCCCACCCTTGCCCTCTCCCACAGAGTCCAAAAGACAGTTCAATACATCTGTGTCTCTTCTGCTGTCTCACATACAGGGTTATCATTACCATCTTTCTAAATTCCATATACATGCATTAGTATACTGTATTGGTGTTTTTCTTTCTGGCTTACTTCACTCTGTATAATAGGCTCCAGTTTCATCCACCTCATTAGAACTGATTCGAATGTATTCTTTTTAATGGCTGAGTAATATTTCATTGTGTATATGTACCACAGCTTTCTTATCATTCATCTGCTGATGGACATCTAGGTTGCTTCCACGTCCTGGCTTTTTTTTTTAATTATAGTTTAAAAAAATTATTTATTTTATTGTAGCCTAATTGCTTTACAATGTTGTATTGATTCCTGTTGTACAACAAAGTGAATCAGCTATATGTATACATTTATCCCCTCCCTTTTGGACCTATCTCCACCCCTCTCCCCCATCCTATCTATCTAGGCCACCACAGAGCACCGAGTTGAGCTTCCTGTGCTTTATAGCAGGTTCCCATGAACTATCTATTTTAGATATGGTAGTACATATATGTCAATCCTAATCTCCCAATTTGTTCCACCCTCCCCTTTCCCCCACCCCGTGTCTGCAGGTCTATCCTCTTATGTCAGCATCTCTATTCCTGCCCTGGAAATAGGTTCATCTGTACCATTTTCCCTGGGGCATATACTCTGAGAAAACCATAATTCAAAATGACATGTGTGCCCCAGTGTTCACTGCAGCGCTACTTATAATAGCAGGACATGGAAACACCCTAAATGTGCATTGATAGATGAATGGAGAAATGGGATGTGATACACACATACAATGGCATATTACTCAGCCATAAAAAAGAACAAAATTTGGTCATTTGTAGAGATGTGGATGGACCTAAAATCTGTCATACAGAGTGAAGTAAGTCAGAAAGAGAAAAACAAGTATCATGTACTAATGCATATATGCTTTTTGTTTTTAAAAATCTCTTCATATGATTCTGAAGTGCAGCCAGTTTTGAAAATGTCTTATCCAAAACCACCATCATTGCTGCCCTTTACCCCATTTATAGATGAGAAACTAGTCAGCAGAGAGAATCTGCCTTGGTCCCAAGTTGCTCAGTGGCAGGGCTGGGAGTCCTGCCACATCCCTGGAGGAGCCCCAGGCCAGCATCCCCTCACACTCCCTGGCTGCTACGCCCTGAGGGCTGAGCATGGAAGGCAGGTTGACCCAGGAGGGGAGAGGCTGTGTTACCTGTTGCCCTGTACGATAGCCTCCAGCCCCGGTTCTCCCCCGAGTTGTCACTGCGGAATAGGATCTGTACACTGTGGCTCTGGGTATCGATGGGTTCTGGGGCTTTCTCTCCACAGTAGGGCCCCAGAATTTTTGGACCAGCTTTAATCTGTGAGGGGCGAGATAGAAAAAAAGCAGGGTCACACCTGAGTGGCAGTGACTGCTTCTGGGATCATCTCTACTCTGCACCCTGGGTTTTCTGGAAGCTTCCATGCAAGTCCATGGTGTTCACTCACATTCTAAGTGGGTATTACCATTCACCAAAGGGTTCCATCTCCACACTCCCATTTACAAATTACAATGACCTTGGAAGTGGACAAGGCAGGTTGAGTATCCTTGTCTCAGAGATAAACATATTATGGTTCAGAGAGGGGCAGAGCCCTGTCCAGATGCACAGGACAGAAAAGGCCCCTGCTCGCAAGGACCCTGCAGTCTAGTCGGGGCAGACTAATAGATTAAAAAAAAAAAAAATTACCAGCTGTGGTAAGTATCGCAAAAATAATCAGGATGATATACATATACATATATAACATAAATGTATGCTCTGTTTATAATTTAAGTAGTAAAATCTATGTAGTCTATGTAATTCATCATTAATATAACAGTTATATTATAGTTGCTTAGTTGCTAAATCATGTTCAACTCTTTTGTGACCCCATGCACTGCTGCCCACCAGTCTCCCCTGTCCATGGAATTTTCCAGGCAAGAATACTGGAGTGGGTTGCCATTTCCTTCTCTAGGGGATTTTCCCTACCCAGGGATCGAACCCCTGTCTCCTGCACATGTCTCCTGAATTGCAGGTGGATTCTTTACCACTGTACGACCAGGGAAGCTTCAGTGTAACAGATAATAACTTTAAATAGGTATTTAGAACAGGCCTCTTCATGGAAGTAACGTTGGATTTGAAACATGTAGGATGGGTAGGAGCTTGTCATTTGGAGAGGAGGGGAGGATAGTTTCCAGGCAGAGAAAGCAATGTATATAAAGGTTGAGGCCAAAAGTAGGAAAGAGCCTGGTAAGAATCAAGAGCAGGAAGGAAGCCAGTGAGGCTGGAGGAGAGGGAATGCTTTGGCTTGAGGATGGGACTGCAGCCATGGGCCATACTGTGTTGAGGAATTCATGTTTATTCCAAGTACAATCTTGATATAGCCTGGCTTTTATAAAATTTACCCTGGATGCTAGAAAAGAACATATCATGCACAGCAAGAGTGGATGGCAGAAAACCCTCCAGGTAGCTTTGCAGCTGACCAGAGAGAGCAGGGTTTGGACTCAGGTAGAAGCAGCGGAGATGGAGAGAAGGAAGAGGCACTCTGGGCTGGTTCAGATTTCCAGCCCCCAGGCCTGGGTCTTGCCTCTGCTTTAACTCTTTCTCCTTCCTCCTCTGAGGACCAGTACATCTTAACTCTCATTTGATGACTTCTATAATCCTGGGTGCATCTTCATCTTGTCACCCTTACTGTGGTGAGGGGGGACAGTGAATACCCTAGAGGTTACCTGCCTAAGGATAAGCTCATAACATAGCTCCTGGGATATAATGTATGGTAGACAGAGTTCTGGGTCTTCCTTGTGGCTCAGATGGTAAAGACTCTGCCTGTAATGTGGAAGACCCGGGTTCCATCCCTGGGTTGGAAAGATCTCCTGGAGGAGGAAACCCACTCCAGTATTCTTGCCTGGAAAAATTCCATGGATAGAGGAGCCTGGTGGACTATAGTCCACTAGAGTTGGACACGACTAAGTGACTAACACACACGGACAGAGTTCTAAGATGGTCCCCATGATCTTCACCCTGGTGTCACTTCATGATGATGTTATGTTACCTGGCAGAAGGGATTTTGCAGGTGGGGCAAAGGGCTGGTTTGGGATCAGGGAAGTTCCCTAGACTGGGTCCAATTAAGGTGGTAGATGTTATTTTAAATAATTACTTTTTAGGAAACCACCTGCTTGGCCCCCTATCCTGGAAGAAGGTAGAGAATGTCAATTTTCCCAATTTAGCCATGATTTGTCAGCATCCCCGGGGCCTATGGCCACTGCTGTCTTACCTTGATGTAGTCATAGGGGCAGGACACCTCAGGATGGTCCTCAATGTCGAAAATGTCCTCAAACTGCAGGCTGATCATGAAACCCTCCTCTAGCTCGATGGTGTAGAGGCATTCAGAGCTCTTGGGGTAAGGGTTGGGGAAGTCGGGGCTGGTGATCACGCCGGTCCGCTGGGTGAAGAGGTTGTCACTGCACTCCACTGCAGGAAACACATGGGAGCAAAGTGGTACACCATGCTCATGGCCACAGCCTCCCCTTTCTTATCTGCTATGGTACAATTTTCGCAGTGGTTCTGAGAGGCAAGTGGGGGAAGGAGTCACTATCCCCATTTTACAGATGGGGAAACTGAAGTTCAGTAAGGGGAAGAGATTTACTCAAGGTCACACAACCAAGTAATTTGCAGGGTTAAGACTCAAAGGCAGTGAGTGTGATATGCCTTTTTGTCCAGTTCTCTGATCTTGGTGTGGGGCATGACGGGTCTCAGATGAAAGGTTTTGAGATGTGTGGTCAGGGGGACGATCTTCTCCTCTTTTGTGCTGCTCTCAGGACTCCATGAGATCTCTGCTCAAAGCCACCCTTGATCCCTCATTAACACAAGACCGTCGCACATACCCTCGCTCTCTGGCCCCTGGCCTTGCTTTGTTTTTCTCCATGCTACTGACCACTGCTTGCCATTGTGAAATGTATTTCTCAGTGCATTTTCCTGCCCCCACAAAACTCCTAAGTTCCCTGACCTCAGGGAGTCCACTCTGTTCCCCATCCCAGCTGCAACCCAGCAACCAGTGTCTTGGATCCTGGCCATGGCTTAACCCTGCAAAGGCCCTGTTACATGCCACTGAACCATTGTCCTTGGATCTGGCATGTCAGTTTTTTCTGGTCGTTTGTAAATGAGAAAACTTTGGCCCAGAAAGGGGGCATAGCTAACCCTAAAGTCTCTCAGTTACAAGCTACAGAACAAGATTTAGAGTGGTCTCTGAATCCTTGTGCTTTAATATTCTACCCCAAGCATTTTCATGGGGATGACATTGTTCCCAGAGGGGCCAAAATTGGTTCTTAGAGAGGGGAAGTTGTTACTCTTTTTATGCATAACACACAGGCAGACATATAGTACATAAACATATATACAGGGTATTTGTGGTATTAAATTTCCTGGGTGAGACAAGTAGGAAGAGAATGTTTAAAAAGGCTCTTGGGCGGGGGGGTGGGCAGAAGCAAAAATGAAAAACAGGATTCAGAAACATTGCTCAGTCTTAGCCCCTCTGTGCTCAGCACATCGGTGGATACTCAATAAATACTTACTGAATGAAAACCATGGAAAATACAACCCTCTTCAAGAAAACTCCTGTATGTGCCTGCTTTATACTGATGGGTTTTATTTGGAAGTAGAAGATTTTGAAGGAGGAAGGAAAAGGAATCCTGTTTCTAGCATGCCCTCCCCCAACGCTCCCTCACTCAGCTTCCGGGTGGTCTTTCTAGGACACAGACCCTTACCCCGCAGTCATACGGGGTTTGAAGGCTTGCAGAAGCTGTGCTCTCTGCCTGTCGTGCCCTCCTTTTCCTTGTCCCTTTTCCTTTATCTCTGGGAAGTGCTTGCTCACTTGGTGCAGACTCAGGTCTGACGGCGCCACACCCAGACTTCGTTTACAACACTTTTACTACATTTTATCATTTGCCTATGTGGGTATTACCCGCTAGACAGGAGGTCCTCGTGGAAATGTCTGAGTCCTCCTATTTCTCCCTCCCCTCCTCAGCCTGGATACTATGGCAGAGAAGGCATGTGGATGAGAGGGGAAAGCATAGGGGGCAAGAAGGAAAGGGATGTTTTCTTGCTATCTTATTTTTGCCTCTCTTCCCTTCTCTCACTTTCACTGGGTTCTCTCTATCACAATATAAATGTGAGAGGCCAGGGGAGAGCACAAAAAAAGGAGCTGATGGGTAAAATCTAGTTCAGGGTTCAGGACTGGGAAACCTGGGTTTTCCCTTGACTCGGCCTGTTACTTACAGGAGGAGAGGAAATAGGGACTAAAGAGCAGAAAGCCCTGTTCCCCGGGAAGAAAGATGGTCCAGAGGCCAGGGCTTCTCCAATGCAATTCTCTGAGAATCTGAACCTGACTTCCAGGCTGGTGGGCATTTCAGCATCTTTATCCTTGTGATCTGGCTTCATTTTTAATTGTTCCTACTGCCTGCCTGTCCTCCTCTGAGCCTCCCCTCATCTTACTGGGAAGTATGACTGCTCACGGTGATGCACAGCAGCGGTGCTGGGCCCCACCTCGGCACGTCCTGTTGTCCGTGTGGAGGATGTATCCGAAGCGACAGGAGCAGTAGTAGCCGCCGATGTAGTTGTGGCAGTAGTGGTCACAGGACAGCTCCTCGTCCTCTCGCTCCGTGCACTCATCCACGTCTGCAGGGCAGGTAGAGCCTCTCACAACCCATTCAAGCGCGATGGTGAGGAGAACAGCCAGCATTCACAGGGCACTCGCTGGGGCCACTCACTGTGTTGGGAGATACCTGCATTCTCTCATGGAAGCCTCCCCTAAGCCTCCAATGACAAATGAGGAAACTTGCCCAAGGTCACAGACAGCCTGGTCAGACCTGGGCAACCTGACTCGGGGTGGTGCCACTGTTCTCTGACAGTTGTGATGACAGCAAGCAGGACGGTTATGACCTCCTTTTTATAGATGAAGCGACTGAGACTTAGAGCCATTAAAGAACTTGCTCCACGTCACACAGATAGTAAGTGGAGTCCTCTTTCAAATCAAGGTGGGCTGACTCTAAAATCTGGGTTTTTAACCTCTTGTCCATGTTGCTTTTCTCTCTCTAAGTCTCTAAGGTGGGTCAAGCCCTATCTTAGGCATTGGAAATATAAAGATAAAGAGATGTATGTTCTCAACCCAATTTGAACACACATTTCTTCCCAAAAGATACAGGAATGGCCAAGAAGCTTACACATGAAAAGATATTCAGCATCACTAGGTGCCAGAAAAATGCAAATTAAAACCACAATGAAGTACCACTACATGTCCTCTGGAATGGTTAAATTTTTTTTTTTTTAATTGATGACATCAAATGTTGGTGAGGATATAGAGCAGCCAGAACTCTCATACACTGGTGGAGGGATACAAAATGGTGCAAACACTGTGGAAAAAGTCTGACAGTTTCTTATAGAACTAAACGTACACCTACACTATGATTAAGCAATTTTGCTCCTAGATATTAATATATACCCCAAAGAAGTGAAACATATGAAAACATATGTTTACAGAATGGCTTATACAAAAAGGTTTGTGGAAATTTTATTAATGGGAGCCAAAAAATGGATAGAACCCAGGTGTCTGTCAATAGAAGAATGGATAAGTAGATTGTAGTATATTTATATAATGGAAAATTACTCTGCCAGGAAAACAGTTACTAATGAATTGGAACAACATAAATAAATATCAAAGACTTTATGCTGAGTAAAATATTTCTCATCTCCAAAATATAATCTGTATGTGTTCATTTATGTGAGGTTTTGCAAGAGGCAAAACTAATCTATGGTGGTGGAAAAATCAGGACTGCTGTGGTGACCTCTAAGGAGGTAGGAGTGTGATGTAATTGGAAAGGAGCATAAAAGAACTTTGGGGGTTAAGGGTAAAGCTCAACATCTTGTTAGGGATTTAGTTACAAATACAAATTTTTCAAAGCTTAACAATTGTACTTAAGATTTATGCATTTCATTGAATATATAGATTTTACATGAAAAGAAAAAAATGTGAATAGCTGTTGAACCCTAGATAAACAATATGCATGCTAAAGTATTTAGGAAGAAGAGTACTGATGTCTGCAATTTATTTTGAAATGTGTCAAAAAAGATGAATTGATGGATAGAGGATAGAAAGATGGATAGATGTGCAATAGACCAAATGTAGTAAGACATTAATGGTAGGATTTATGTAGTAGGTGTTCATTTTAAAGAAGAGAGCACAAGGCACTTTTATTTTGAGAGAGAAAGGGAGACGTGGGGATGAGTCACCCACGTCTCCAACTTACCCACAGCCAGGTAGTGGGCATCAAATCCTGTGAATCGCTCTTCATCGGAGAAATCTGACCGGAAAGTGATGGACATAAAGGAGCCGGGGGAGAGGACCACTTCCTGGCCAGGGGTTTGTTCTGTGTCCGTGGTCTCCCTGCCACAGAAGGTTGCCAACACCTGGTCTTCAGTTTCTACCTTTAGGGTCAAAAAGAAAGGGAATAAGATGTGCAGCTTCCCAAATTAGCTTCTCTGCTGGTCTCAAGGAGAAAAGACAGAGGGACTTCCCACAAGTGGACCAGGCAGCCTGGGAAGCCCAAAGAAAGAGGCTTAGGAATTCTGGAATTTGAGGAAAGACACCTTACAGGTTAAGCCAATGTGTCTGTCCTCTTCCCATTTCATTCATTTTGTTTAGATCCTTAAGCCAATGTGTCTGTCCAGTTCCTGTTTCATTCATTTTGTTTAGGTCCCTAAGCCAATGTGTCTGTCCAGTTCCTGTTTCATTCATTTTGTTTAGGTCCATTAGAAGTAGCTTCACGTTAGTCCTGTTGGCAACAAAAATGGCTTATTTGTTTAAAAAAAAATTCAATGTTAAAATAAATTTTCATATTTATTAAAACAGCAGGGTTAGATTTAACAGATGGATTCTAGATACAACAGGAACTTACATTTCCAGGAAAAGAAACTTCATACCCAATGTAAGTCATTCATGGAGAATTCAGTGTGTGCCAACCACAGAGCAAAGCGTGGGTTGGGGAGGATGGGAGATGGGTAAGCCATTGAGCTGCGCATGCGGAAGGGCTTCCCAGGTCTCTCAGTAGTAAAGAACCCACCTGGCAATGCAGGAGACACAGGACACTTGGGTTCGATCCCTGGGTCAGGAGGATCCCCTGGAGTGGGAAATGGCAACCCACTCCAGTATTCTTTGTCTGGAAAATGCCATGGACAGAGGAGCCTGGCAGGGTACAGTTCATTGGGTCACAAAAAGTTGGACACAATTAAGTGACTGAGCACGCACATGCCCATGGGGAAGCAGTGTTCAGATGGCAGAAAACAGACAGAGCTATCATACAGTGTGACAAGTGTCTTGTGAAGAATGTACTCAGAAGGAGGCAAAGGATCCCCACTGGAATATAAGCTAAGGGAAGGTGAGACTTTTAGTTAATTAATTATTTTTTATTGGTATATTTGAGCTTTATTTTTAAAATGATACATTATCTATATTAGAATTGGAATTTTTAAAAATGTAAATATGCTTTTTATTATTATTATTTTTAATTGAGGAATGGTTTATTTACAATGTGTTAGTTTCAGGTGTAAAGTGATTCAGTTACACACACACATATTCTTTTTCAGATTCTTTTCTTTACAGTTATATCTTCAGTGCATGGAATAGGACCTAGAATATAGCAGTTATCCAATAAATATTTGTCATCCAGAACTAAAACTGCAAGACCTATTCTGAGAACAATGAGAATCCTGAAATTCTGTGGGGATTGTAGGAAAAGATATATTTGGAGGGATAGGTTGAAACTAGATTATTATTGACCTTGAATCACATAACAAGTGACTTGAAATCCCATGGACAGAGGAGCCTAGTGGGTTACAATCCATGGGGTTGCAAAAGAGTCAGGCACAGCTGAGCGACTAAACAACAAAAAAGGGAAGTCACGTAATCAGAACTGTATTTAATAGGTAGTCTTACTAATACAGAAAACTATTGGAATCATCCCAAAATCATTGCAGTTTTTTAAGACTCAGCTGCAAAAATTGCCTATTTGCTAAAGAATTCCCTATTTTGCAAGAGCCAGGGGCCCTGGGTAGATTCAGAGACCCAAGGAGAGAGTCTAAACTGGTTGTCTAAAGCAGATTTTGTGCTTGGTTTGGGAAACAGTGTTGTACCTGGCTGGTATATTTATATGACTACCATACTTTGCTTACCTACCACTCTTATCATTTATACCTATCTCGATCCTTTTAAAGGAGCATTTTTATCTGCATCCTCCAGACTGATGTTTTAGCCAAGATGCATGAGAAAAATCTGACCAAGAATGATGTCTGCTGCCTTTCACTCTTTAAAGGAAAGTTCTCAAAGGCTGCCTATCTCTAGTAGCTTCTAATGAATTCGTTGTTTTGTTCATTAGCTTAGTATGTCAAAAGTATCTTGACATTTGACACTTCTGTTTTGAAACTAATGATTTATTTATTTAAAATAAGTGGAAACTTTAAAGGAAAATAATTTGCCCTGGCAACAAAACACGAGGACAATTAATCACTAACTTTGGGAACTGAAGTGTAAACAGAAGATGAGATCATGGCTTTGCTATGTTTTCCTCTTCTCTGCAGATACTAGCCAAACTCACACCAGCCTTATTGCTGTAGAGTGTTCCAATCTGCACACAGCTGAAATGTCTCTTTCTCGAACATCTCAGCTGCTTTATTGTTTTTATGATCTGAGTTTTCCAGGTAGCTGAAATTTTACCTATGATTTTTAAAAAAATTGGGATGTTTGTGTATAATGCTTTTCAAAGTGCTTTATTCAAATCCTTGCTTTCTCAGGTAAAATATACTAATCCTTCTTGGTGATCTAAGGACAATGTTATGAACATCAAGTTTCTTGGGGATATTGAGTTTTATAATGTTGCTTGCCCTGCATTGAAAGCCCCCAGACTATAAAGCCTTTGCAATTCTTATGTCTTCTTTATGTAGATTGGGTTTTATTTACTGTTTTAAAATCAGGTAGAAACTCATTAAGCTGCAATCATTAGAATTTAATGAGAATAAGACTAAATACATAAAGAGTGAGGGTCTGGGAGAAGGCTTCTTCTATGAGTAACCATATGAGCTGGAATGCACTATCTCGGTGACCTCTGCGTTAGAGGTCCTGACCCCTATTTCTGACTCCACCAAAAAGTGGTATATAGCTGACTCCTGTAGCGCTCAATTATCCACCTGGTAAACTAGGGGTTTGAACTAGCTGAGCTCTACGTTCTCTTCCAGTCCTGACATACTAGTATTCTAATAAGGCATTATATCCATACATTAAATAAACCAACTAGAGCAGGGGTCCCCAACCTCTGGGATCTTATTGCCTGATGATCTGAGGTGGAGATGATGTAATAATAATAGAAACAAAGCGCACTGTAAATGTAATGCACTTGAATCATCCTGAAACCATCTCCCACCCCCAGTCTGTGGAAAAATTATCTTCCACAAAACCAGTCCCTGGTGTCAGAAAGGTTGGGATTTGTTGAACTAGAGAATGGTGAGGAGGAGCTTCAACACAGAGATTGCTTCGTACTTAAGAACTTGTTTGTGGTCTATACCATGTGCTCTAGAAGTAATTACTAATGAAGAGTCAAGCCTTGAGCATCAACGCTTCTAGACACAGCAGCCTCATTCCTTCTTTGTTATCCCTGAAGTCTCCAGGGTTCTATATCCCTGTAGCATGAGACTTTCAAGTAAAACCAACCAGAGATCTTTTGGATCAGGGAGAGACCTAATGAAGGTCTATGATAAACAGCCTCCCTTCTTGTAACTTCCAGGCTTAAGGATACCTAAGTTTATGATGGCAGATAAACAATCCTCACCACTATTTCAGAGGACAGGTAAGCATGCCCCAGCTGAGACCCATGGGAAAATCTGAGTCTGATAGAGCTTTTGAAGCAGGGAAGAGAAGGCCCCAGGGCCCTGGGAATTCAGCCTGCAGCTCCAAATAGAGCCTGGAAGGAGGGACTTTTAAGAGCTGTTTCAATCCCCTCCTTCTAGAGAAAACTGAAGTCCAGAGAATGGCAGTGACTTGCTCAAGAGTAGAGAGATAACCACAAGCATTTCCTGATACCAGATTTGCTTTTGGAACAGTTCTGACCCTGGAGAAAGGAGCCCATCAATCCAGAGAGTGCAAGGCAAACCACACGGGCACGTTGCCAAACAACTTTTCTGGCTCAAGGGCCTCTTGAAACTTTATCTGGGGTGCATGGACTATCTCCCAGAGAGGATGTGGCTCAGTGACAGCTCTGGTCGTAACGTAAACAGAGGGGTCACTGGCCCTACTTAATATTTGCAGCCCTTGCTATGACTAAAATTCTACAAAACCCATTGACTTCTGAGTACAGATGGAGGATTGAGCCCTGGCTTCTGTTTGGACTGTCCCTGTACTAGGGTCATTGTATTAATATGATGGGGGGAAATACCTTATCAAAGGAAAACAAAAAATGCATAATAGTAGAAAACCATCTGGCTGGGGATCACAGAATCTTTTATTTTTCTACTTATTATGGGCAGCCATGTCCTTTCAGCTGTGTCCTATTGTGATTTTCGGCACTAACATATGGATGCATGTCCTCAATTTGCTTTCTTTCATCTCAACAAATATTTAAATACCAAATTCTGTCCCCATTATAACATGAAGGATGCCAAAAACTACTAATTTTTTGCATGTGCTTAATAAGCAAGCCCCCTGCCTCTGGGAATATAAAATATAGTAGGAGAATAAGTATTCACATGTGTCTATGTTAAGGAATTACCAGATTATAGTTATTGCAATGAAAGCTAGGAAGTTCCTGGGGTTATAAGATGGGAAAATATTGCATCTAGCTGAGAAGGGTCAGAAAACAGGAAGAAGAGAATGGCCTCTGAGCTGGGACCAAAAGTTGAGCAGGATGTAGGCAGGTAGAAATTGTAGGTGGAGGGCTGGGAAGGGGGCAGTAAGGAGGACATCCAGGTAAGTAGCAAAGTTCTGAGGGAATTTGGAGTCTCAACCGCCTCTCCCTACCCACCCCAACCTGATATAGGAAAGGGATTCTGTTGAGGGCAGGGAGTAGGGAAGAGAGCTGGAAGGAGGAGAAAGCAGAGTCTGCTTTCTATAAGTTATCTACCTTAGTAGAAACAGCACAAACCTCCTAGGCAAAGCTAAGGCAGGGCAGCAGAAAACTTGGTGAACTTTCTGCAAGAGGACAGCTATGGCTTCTTTCCACGTGTCCATAAAATGATCTCATCAGAGACTATCAATACATTGACGTCCACCCAGTGACAAACTTGAAGCTGAGATGATTTCAGTGAATCAATCAAAACCATTATCTAGTGAGCGGTGGCTTCAGGTTCACTACAGCTTTCTGATTCCCCAGTTAGTGATGTCTTATGCTCCTTTAAGACACAAGGTGAACAAAATGGCTGTCCACTACTATGTGATATCCCTTATATGTGGAATCTAAAAAAGAATATGAATTGATGAATATAACAAAAAGGAAACAGACTCACAGATACACAGAACTAACCAGTGGGTACTAACCAGAGGGGAGGGTGGGGACAAGATATTAGTAGGGGATTAAGAGGAAGGAGCTATTATGCATAAATAAGTAAGCTACAAGGATACATTGTATGACACAGGGAATATAGTTAATATTTAATGAGAACTATAAGTGGAATTTAACTTTTAAAAATTGTGAATCACTATGTTGTACCCCTGTAACTTACATAATAAAGTATAAACAAGGTTGAAGGCCAAAGAATTGATGCTTTTGAACTGTGGTGTTGGAGAAGACTCTTGAGAGGCCCTTGGACTGCAAGAGATCATACGAGTTAATCCTAAAGGAAATCAACTCTGAATATTCATTGGAAGGACTGATGCTGAAGCTGAAGCTGAAGCCCCAATACTTTGGCCACCTGATGTGAACAGCCAACTCATTGGAAAAGACCCTGATTCTGGGAAAGATTGAAAGAAGGAGGAGAACAGGGTGACAGAGGATGAGGTGGTTGGATGGCATCACTGATGCAATGGACATGAGTTTGAGCAAGCTCCAGGAGATGGTGAACGACAGGGAAGCCTGAAGTGCTGCAGTTCTTGGGGTCGCAAAGAGTTGGACACAACTGAGTGACTGAACTACAACTGTATATCAATTCTACCTCAATTTTTTTTTTTCCAAAAAGGCTGTCCTATAAGTCCAAATACTTTAGAGATTTGCTTGTCAGTGTTCCCAAGCTATATCCTTGAGCCCCTTTGACATCTTCTCTGGGCCCTTGAAGAACTGTTCAGGCTTAATTTAGGCAGATATTCAGAGAGTGTGCTGATTGCCTTCAGAGGTCACGGGGCTCCACTGACACTTTAATTTCAGACTTCTGGCCTCCAGAACTGTGACAGAAGAAGTAGCTATATATTTATTTATTTATAAGTAAATGAACAAACCACTAGGTTAATGGTAATTTATTATGACAGTCCTACAAATTGAAACTGCTCTGTAGATAGGTTTTCCTCATTTGTAAGATAGTGAAAACAATAGTATTTATAAATCATAGGACTTGGTGAACATATATGTAAACTATGTAGAGAGTTACCTGAAATATAGTCAGCACTCAGTAAATTAGAGAGAAAAACAGGAGCACTAAGATTGAGCCAACTGAGGTGACATCTTTCTGGACTTCCAGCTAAGCGGAGTGTGGTTAATTTCACACATTTGAAGAAGAATTAAGAGATTGAAACCATTCCTGGATGCCTTGTTTTCTGATTCCACTCCTTCATTCCTAACCTCACTGGAGCCAGCAACACAGACCTCTCTTTTTATGAGTCCCCCAGATCATAGGTTAATGGGGTGGGAAGGGAACCGAGGGAGTCCTCACCGCACGGCCTCCCCATCTGACAGATGGCACCTTAGGTCTCTTTGACTCTCTGTACTTTACGAGCTTCCTAATGGTCCTGGGAGGTGGGTGACATGGTGAAGATATTGTCCTAATTTTTTAAGAGCGGACCAGAGTAATTTAAAGGATCTCTGACAGCTTTCATCCACAAGAGAATAATATTAAGTCCAGGAACCTCCCCCTTACTTTCCTGAGTTTCAAAGGATTTCTCTAGGTGTGTGAATTTAGGCCAGTGTTTCAGTGACAGCCCTGGACCCAGAACTCCTGATTCCAGGGACTGGGCCAGGGGCAACAGCCCAATGATACTACTTTACTCAGCTGCCCAAACTGTAGTTAAAGATCGTGAAAGTGAAAGTCGCTCAGTTATGTCTGACTCTTTGTGACCCCATGAACTATACAGTTCATGGAATTCTCCAGGCTGGAATGCTGGAGTGGATAAGCTTTCCCTTTTCCAGGGGATCTTCCCAACCCAGGGATCGAACCCAGGTCTCCCGTACTACAAGCAGATTCTTTATAAGCTGAGCCATCAGGGAAGCCCAAAGACTATGAGAAGGAGCAAATTAAAAGTACCAGATGCTAGACAAGAACCTGGGACTTAAAAAAAAAAGGAGATGTGTGTATGTGTTGCATTTCAGAAGTTCTTTAAAGTCACATAAGTAAAAATAGCACAGCTGGTGTGGTTAAGACTCAAGTTGGCCATATTTGAAAGGGACTGTAGGTTGTTGTTTCAGTCCTGACTAAGTCATCTGGCTATAAAATAATAATGATAATAATAATTAGAGTACCACTAGTAGTGAGTGCTTAGTCCATTAGTTGTGTCCAACTGTTCGTGACTCTGTAGCCCAACAGGTTGCTCTGTCTATGGGATTATCCCAGCAAGAATACTGAAGTGGGTTACCATTTCTTCCTCCAGGGGATTTTCCTGATCCAGGGATCAAACCCACATCTTCTATGTCTCCTGCATTTCTAGGCAGATTCTTTACCTGCTGAGCTATTGGGGAAGCCCACTAGCAGTAATAGTAGTAGTAGGAATAGAAATAATCCACCCCCACTTTCCATGTGGAATTTCCAGCTGACAGGGTATTTTCAGCCATCTTTAGGTAGTCTTGTAGTGAATGCATTTTAGGTAGATAGTAGTTTCTGGACCAGACTGGCAATATGAATCTCCAAATTCACATAGCCTAGGAGTAGTGGAGAAGCTCTATACAGTCAGCAAAAACAAGACCTGGAGCTGACTGTGGCTCAGATCATGAACTCCTTATTGCCAAATTCAGACTTAAACTGAAGGAAACCACTAGACGATTCAGGTATGACCTAAATCAAATCCCTTATGACTATACAGTGGAATCGAGAAATAGATTTAAGGGACTAGATCTGATAGACACAGAGCCTGATGAACTATGGACAGGGGTTCGTGATGTTGTACAGGAGACAGGGATCAAGACCATCCCCATGGAAAAGAAATGCAAAAAGGCAAGATGGTTGTCTGAGGAGGCCTTACAAATAGCAGTGAAAAGAAGAGAAGAGAAAAGCAAAGGAGAAAAGGAAAGATATTCCCCTTTGAATGCAGAGTTCCAAAGAATAGCCAGGAGAGATAAGAAGACCTTCCTCAGCGATCAATGCAAAGAAATAGAGGAAACAACAGAATGGGAAAGACTAGAGATCTCTTCAAGAAAATTAGAGATACCAAGGGAACATTTCATGCAAAGATGGGATCGATAAAGGATAGAAATGGTATGGACCTAACAGAAGCAGAAGATATTAAGAAGAGGTGGCAAGAATACACAGAAGAACTGTACAAAAAAGATCTTCATGACCCAGATAATCACAATGGTGTGATCATTCACCTAGAGCCAGACATCCTGGAATGTGAAGTCAACTGGGCCTTAGAAAGCATCACTACGAACAAAGCTAGTGGATGTGATGGAATTCCCGTTGAGCTATTACAAATCCTGAAAGATGATGCTGTGAAAGTGCTGCACTCAATATGCCAGCAAATTTGGAAAACTCAGCAGTGGCCACAGGACTGGAAAAGGTCAGTTTTCATTCCAATCCCAAAGAAAGGCAATCCCAAAGAATGCTCAAACTACCGCACAATTGCACTCATCTCACATGCTAGTAGAGCAATGCTCAAAATTCTCCAAGCCAGGCTTCAGCAACACGTGAACTGAGAACTTCCAGATGTTCAAGCTGGTTTTCGAAAAGGCAGAGGAACCAGAGATCAAATTGCCAATATCTGCTGGATCATAGAAAAAACAAGAGAGTTCCAGAAAAACATCTATTTCTGTCTTATTGACTACACCAAAGCCGTCGACTGTGTGGATCATGATAAACTGTGGAAAATTCTGAAAGAGATGGGAATACCAGACCACCTGACTTGCCTCTTGAGAAACCTGTATGCAGGTCAGGAAGCAACAGTTAGAACTGGACATGGAAAAACAGACTGGTTCCCAATAGGAAAAGGAGTAGGTCAAGGCTGTATATTGTCACCCTGCTTATTTAACTTCTATGCAGAGTACATTATGAGAAACGCTGGGCTGGAAGAAGCACAAGCTGGAATCATGATTGCCAGGAGAAATATCAATAACCTCAGATAGGCAGATGACACCACCTTTATGGCAGAGAGTGAAGATGAACTAGAAAGCCTCTTGATGAAAGTGAAAGAGGAGAGTGAAAAAGTTGGCTTAAAGTTTGACATTCAGAAAACTAAGATCATGGCATCTGGTCCCATCACCTCATGGGAAATAGATGGGGAGACAGTGGAAACAGTGTCAGACTTTAATTTTTTGGACTCCAAAATCACTGCAGATGGTGATTGTAGCCATGAAACTAAAAGACACTTACTCCTTGGAAGGAAAGTGACCAACCTAGATAGCATATTAAAAAGCAGAGACATTACTTTGCCAACAAAGGTCCATCTTGTCAAGGCTATGGTTTTTCCAGTGGTCATGTATGGATGTGAGAGTTGAACTGTGAAGAAAGCTCAGCGCCAAAAAATTGATGCTTTTGAACTATGGTGTTGGAGAAGACTCTTGAGAGTCTTGGACTGCAAGGAGATCCAACCAGTTCATCCTAAAGGAGATCAGTCCTGGGTGTGCCTTGGAAGGACTGATGCTGAAGCTGAAACTCCAGTACTTTGGCCACCTCATGCGACGAGTTGACTCATTGGAAAAGACCCTGATGGTGGGAGGGATTGGGGGCAGGAGGAGAAGGGGACGACAGAGGATGAGATGGCTGGATGGCATCACTGACTCGATGGACATAGGTTTGAGTAAACTCCGGGAGTTTGTGATGGACATGGAGGCCTGGCATGCTGCGATTCATGGGGTTGCAAAGAGTCAGACACGACTGAGCGACTGAACTGAACTGAACTGTACTAAACTTTAGGAGTAGCGGCAGACCTAAGACAAAACCTAAATGTCCTGACATGAGTCAGCTCTGGTTCAATAACTGGAATTACAAGACCATAGTAGGTCAGAGATAGAAAGGATTTTAAAGACTATCTTTTTCCTCTCTTAGATAGGGAAACTGAGCTCAAAGAAGTGAAGTAACTGGTTGAAAGTCACATGACCACATAATGGTGAAGCCACTGTCAAGGCCCAGCTCTATTGAGAGTCCCAGTAAAGTGTTCTTATATATTTGCTAGTTCAAGTAAGAATCTCTTAACGGAACTAGGGGAACCTCTGAACCCTAGCAAGGTATGTATTGTGCACATACAAATACTGGACATCAATACTGGATGCCACTAATAGTGAGAGGGCCTAGACCTACTGCCAGGTCCTTAGAATCCAGGAATCCCACTGTTACCAGGAAGGATTGCCCATTTGCCAGGAGGACCCTGGGCAGAAAAGGAGATGGTCTCCGGGCAGCAGAGCCTGGGGAGAAGAAAGAGCTAGCTGGGGAGGGGTAACCTCCAGCGTGGGAAGCAGGCATCCCGCAGGTGGGAAACGGGCGATGCTGGGCATCTCAGTGTGGCATGGCTGGGGGTGTGGGCTGAAGTGTCTGGGAGTCATGGCTGGGAAGAGGAGCCAGGAAGGACTTTACTCTCATTGGCCCGTGAATGGCTTAGACTTTCCACACACCCCTTCTGTGACTTCAGAGACAGGCCTATTCACATGCAAATCTCCTCTGGGACTGGGAGACTGAGCCCCAAATGGTTCAGGGGCAGGAAAATAGCCTGGGGACAGGCAAAAACAAAGCCTTGTTGTGTTCTTCTGTGGCAGAGGCAGCCTGGCTCCAAGTCAGTCGCAGTCAGCCCTGGGGTGAAAGCAGTGATTAAGTAAGTGCCTAGCAGAGAGAAGAGAAGGGACCCGCCGTGGGCCAGCGTCGCCAGGCACTTTCCAGGAATGTGTGAGCTGGTGTGTCCCTCCAACATCTCCCAGGACTCTGCCCTGCACCTGTCTGAAAGCACGTCTTCAAATCTTTGTGGGTAAATTTTTAAGGTCCCTGGAATAGGGACCTAAAGGCCTGGGTTCTGGCCACCACCTTACCACTCATATGTGGTATTATTTTAACCTCTCCCTAGCAAGTGCCCTGGAGCTGGCTCGTATCAACCTATAGGGAGCAGCTGTCACTTCTCAGGGATTTTTGCTATGCTTTTGTTAGACACAGCCATTATGAAAGATTCAGTTTCATAAACTTACAGTTAAATAAATTACATTTAAAAGTAATAAATTATGTAAAAACTCATCACCTCCTAACAATTCTAAAATTTTATCATTATCTCTGCACTTGAGTTTACTAACTTCTAGAATATTGGAGTGGTGAAGAGCGGACTCCTGTATGCCCTCCCAATCCACCCCCCAGTTGCTGATTATGATAAGTACACTGCTGGGTTTCGCCTCAGTTTTCACAAACATACTAGATGGAACTTCCTTCTATCCTCTAGGAGTCAGGAGGTCAAATGATACATGGGCAGAAAAGCAGCTAGTAAAGTCTGCCATTGCCTGTGAGCATTTAGCAGGGACCCTATATCCCAGGCCCCATGGCGATCCAGTTCCCATCTGTACCTCTGCCTTCATCTTCTACCTCTCTCCCTTGTGCTCCAGCCATACAACCTTCCTTGAAAGTGAAAGTGAAAGTTGTTCAGTCATGTCCAACTCTTTGCAACCCCGTGGAGTTTACAGTCCATGGAATTCTCCAGGCCATAATACTGGAGTGGGTAGCCTTTCCCTTCTCCAGGGGATCTTCCCAACCCAGGGATCGAACGCAGGTCTCCCACATTGAAGGTGGATTCTTTACCAGTTGAGCCTCTGGGGAAGCCCAAGAATACTGGAGTGGGTAGCCTATCCCTTCTCCTGCGGATCTTCCTGACCCAGGAGTTAAACCGGCGTCTCCTGCATTGCAGGCGGATTCTTTACCAACTGAGATATCAGGGAAGCCAGGCTTCCTTGCTGTTCTTCAAATACACCAGGCACTTTCCCTCTAAAGTCTTGTCTGTTCTCTGGTTGAGAGCTTTTTCCCAAAAGTCACATGGCTGACTTCCTCAGCTTCTTCAAGTCTTTGCTCAAATGTCACTCTTTCATCTAGGACTGCCTTGACCAATACATTTCAGTGGTAACACACACCCTTCTTTACCCTGTTCTATTTCATTTCTTTGCCTATTACCTTACTGGTGGTGGCGGTGGTTTAATTGCTAATTAAGGTCCAACTCTTTGCGACCCCGTGGACTATAACCTGCCAGGCTCCTCTGTCCATGGAATTTCCCAGGCAAGAATATTAGAGTGGGTTGCCGTTTCCTTTTCCATATCTTACTACTCACTATATAATTAACTTTGGATTGTGTTTAGTGTTTATTGTCTGTTCCCCCCAGTGTAATGTAAGCAATGCCAATAAACATTTCTGTCTTAATTACTGCTATACTCCAAGTGCTAGTAAAGGGTAGGCATTCAATGAAGATTTATTGAATAAATGAATACTTCCCTTTCCCTTTTCCTTGTATGAGCACACCAAAGTAAATTCACGCTCTGCTTTTTACTAAGGTGTGTCTGAGAGCAGCCTGTGTACACTTAGCCCACAGATTTGCACACCAGGAGTACCTATTCTCCAGAGCATTCCACCTCAGTCTTGCCAACATTTTCTACCTCAGAGCTGGGACCGTCCTTCTGTTTTCCATCACTACCAAGGCTGTGCTGCTTGCACCTCCTACATAAAATAAGCCTTTGTCAGACTGTTTCTAAAGCTCATTTTCACTTCTGGATTCTTCTGAATCAACTAGAATGGATTTGGGAACTGGGTATCTCTGGAGTGGAGGAATTCCACTAGGGAATACAATCGAAATTCATGAGAAACACTTGCTCATTCTTCTTTTCCTTCAGGGGCAAGGCCTCCTGTCTACTCCCAGAGAATGAGCAGAGCTGCATCAGTAGTTGAAGGTCGAGGGCATGTTCAGAGTAAACACAGAGGCTGCACAGAAATTAGGAGCCGGGGGGGTCAGAGGAGTCAGTCTTGGAGCAGGGCCACGGGAGGGACTTATCTGTCAATTATACAGCAGGATGCAGACTGACCCAGCGAGGCTTGGGAAAGGAGAATCGGTACTGGAAGGACTGGGAGAGGCCAGCCAGTCCTATTTCCTCATTGAGGAGATGGAGAAACTGAGGCTGAGAACAGACAGGTGACTTTCCAATGTCTCGGCAGGAGTCAGTGGCTCACCTCTAAACCAGAACCCTTTCCTTTATGCTCACCACCAGGAGACCCATGCGTTTTCCTGTTCTGCCCCCCAGGACTGTGTTCGCTACGAGAAACAAACACAGACATAGGCCCTGAGCTCATGAGGCTGACAGTCCATACAATGACCTTGAGTTTACTATTAGAACTTGTATGCCACAAACAGATAAATCAAACACTTCCCTCGTGACTCAGATGGTAAAAGCATCTGCTTGCAATGTGGGAGACCTGGGTTCGATCCCTGGGTGGGGAAGATCCCCTGGAGAAGGAAATGGCAACCCACTCCAGTATTCTTGCCTGGAAAACTCCATGGGTGGAGGAGCCTGGTGGGCTACAGTCCATGGGGTCGCAAAGAGTTGGACACGACTGAGCGATTTCACTTTCACTTTTTCCATCCTTCATAGCACGGATTCCATTTCCTCTTATTTTTATAAAATATTTTTTTCCTTGCAAAGTCAGGATAAGAGAGAAAATTCTTTAACAAAACCTAGACAACACAGGGGCCCTCAAAGTCCCACAGTTTTACAAAATTTTAACTAAATTTCTCTTGTAACCAGGAAGCATATAAAAATCCTGATACTCCATTCAGGATAAAACCTGTTCTGAGAAGGGCCAAACAGAGAGCCCCAATCTTAACTTGGGAGTAAGAAGACCAGGGATTGAGACCTGGCTTTGCTATGAAGTCCTAGATGAATGCACTTAAGCTCTTGATGCTCAGTGTCCTTTCCTGTAAATTAGGTGTCATAATTCTGGCTCTCCCTAGTCCATGAGCATCAAAGAAGGTCATAGATTAGAAAGTGCTATGAAATGAAAATATCTCCTGCCATATCAATAAACACGAAATATCATAGCTATTGCTGATTTCTGGCCTCCGAATGTGAATGAGGGCTCCCAAAACTGGCATTCAACAGATGCTGTCACCCCTCTAACCATGCTTGCTAAGGAGCTGGGGGAATGCAAGAAGCAGCCATCTGCCACTCCTTAAGGTGAACAAGGAAATAGGATTTGGCACCAGAGAGCGGAGGTGCATATGAAAGGAATGAATTCACTGAGCCCAGAAGCTTGTATTTTCCCATACATAGAACAATAAATTCCTTAACTTGAAATCTGATCTTTGATATTCAGATTGCCTACTCCCTGTGTTGCAAACCAGTATATAGTTGGACTCCCCCTCTGGCCTCCTTGGAACAGTTTTCTCAGAGCTACTGGGATGCTGCCTCCCGGGCTTGGAGTCCTAAACATTCACACCAAAGAAAATAGCTCTCTACTTTCAGGCTGTGACTATATTTTTTAGTTGACATTGCCATAATCTTGTGTTACTACAAGGTGAACATACAGCAGAAATAAACAGCCTCTTGGATTTGATCAGTCTGTTCAAAGTACTTTCCCATAAATTGAGAAACTCAGTGACTTGAGCAAGGTCATAGGCAACCAGTCAGTGTTAGCGGAGATGAGGAAACTCACACTCACTGAGCATCCAGTAATACCAGCTGGCGCTTCAGTACTCACACCCTTGCCATCATCACCACTGAAAAATACTTCCTGAGCTCATTACATAGGCACTGGACACATGGAAATACAGCATTTACCTCACTTGGCATTCACAGTAATAAGCCCAGGAGACAGGCATTATTGTTATCCCTATTTTACCGTAAGTAGTGGAGATAGGACCTGACTCTAGGTCTGACTGGCTCTAGACCCTGATTGCCAAACCATTGAAAATGTTTGCCTTTTCACTATTGATTCCACTCACAGCCATCATTTCACTTAAATCCTCACATAACCTTTGAGGAAGGTACAGTAGTCTTTTTTTTTTTTTTTTTGGTATAATCAAAAAACCAATGCTTAGGGAGATCAAGGCATTTAGGGAATTGTTAAATAGAAATTGTTAAATTCCTATTTATCCTTCAAGACTTATCTCAAACATCAACCATTCCCAAAGCCTTTTTTGAACTTCCAGAAATGACCATTTTACAGCATATACTGTGTCATACCCTTGTGTTCCTCTTCTCGGTTTTAGCTTATTAATTATATACTTGTCTCATGATATACTATGAAATTGTAAGTTCCTGTAGGGCAGGTACTGTTTTATTCATCTTCATGGGCCCCGTCCTTGGTGCAGTGTCCAACTTACGATAGGATATCAATAGAATTCCTAGAATTCAATAGAATTCTTCATTCCATAGGCAGTGGGAAGCTGTTGAAAGGTTTTGAGGGTGGCACAATCAAAGCATGTCTCTCTGGACACATGTAGAGGAAGGACTGGATGGGGAGAGACTGACCGTTGGTAGACATTTAGGAGGCTATTATAATAAACTAGGTGAGAAGAATAAGAACTGGAACTAAGGGGCTAAAGTGAAGAGAATGGGAAAAAAATGTTGAATATATCAAGAATATAGGGCTAAGAGGAGAAAAATAGTGTTATATCATAAGAGCATTTAACAGTTGCCAGTTGAGTTGTGTGCATTCAACAAGAGAAGGAAAAAGAGAGAAAGAGAATGAAAGCCAAATGCAGGTTTTTATTATCTCCTTTTCCAATGAACAGATGCCAAGAAGTGAGCTTGAAAATAGGATGTGTGAATTTGCTGTTCCCTTGGTGGTTCTGATTTCTGAGTACCTTTCTCCAATATTTTGGCCACCTCATGTGAAAAGTTGACTCATTGGAAAAGACCCTGATGCTGGGAGGGACTGGGGGCAGGAGGAGAAGGGGATGACAGAGGATGAGATGGCTGGATGGTATCACCGACTCTATGGGCATGCGTTTGAGTAAACTCTGGTAGTTTGTGATGGACAGGGAGGCCTGGAGTGCTGCGATTCATGGGGTCTCAGAGTCGGACACGACTGAGCGACTGAACTAAACTTAACTTTGCAGTAAGTATAGCTCCAGGGCTCCTTTCTCAGCACAAATCAGTTACTTCACCTGATGCTCAATTAAAGGAATCACAATTGGTTGCATTTCTGAAAAAAAAGGTCTCTTCTGGACATTCTAAAAGACAGTGGCCTACTGTATTTAAGAGATTAAGTTTGATTATAGACAACACTTGCCTTCAGTTCAGTTCAGTCGCTCAGTCATGTCAGACTCTTTATGACCCCATGAACTGCAGCACGTCAGGCCTCCCTGTCCATCACCAACTCCCAGAGCCTACCCAAACTCATGTCCATTGAGTCAGTGATTCCATTCAACCATCTCATCCTCTATCATCCCCTTCTCCTTCTGCCCTCAATCTTTCCCAGCATCAGGATCTTTTCAAATGAGTCAGCTCTTCACATCAGGTGGCCAAAGTACTGGAGTTTCAGCTTCAGCATCAGTCCTTCCAATGAATATTCAGGACTGATCTCCTTTAGGATGGACCAGTTGGATCTCCTTGCTGTCCAAGGGACTCTCAAGAATCTTCTCCAACACCACAGTTCAAAAGCATCAATTCTTCGGTGCTTAGCTTTCTTTATAGTCCAACTCTCACATCCATACAACACTGGCCTTACATTATACTTAAAAGCCTAAGCATCCATATGATGGGGGATTTCACTGTGACTTAATATTTTTAAAGGAAAAACAGACTGAATGTTTTAAGATATAAATTCTGGTCTCAGTGTGACCTTGGCCCAAGAATTGCCCTCCCCTGTGCTTCAGCGTGATGATCATGAAGTTGAACCAGATTCCTGGGGTCTTTGATACATAGATATCAGGGCTAGATGAGCCTTAGAGACCATCTGGCTCAACTCCCTGTATGTGAGAGAGGAATCCCTTGCCCAGGGTCTTTTAGTTATAGAGAATGGCCACAAGAATCCAGGCCTCCTGTTCCCTGGCCCGTGTCTGTGCTCCACCCCTCGCCTGCGGCATTAACCAGAAGTGACTCCTACGCCTGTCTGTACACTGCAGGAGTCCATACATTCCAAGGAGGCAGCCACATTCCAAGGAGGCAAATACTGTTGTGCAGATGCTCATGAGCCTTGAAGACCAAGGACTGCAGGAGATCAGGCTAGAGAGGAATTTTCATAAAGTGAGAGTATCTGGACCACAGCCCTAGGGTCCTGCTCTTCTTCAAACTGCTGATGTGCAGTGTCAGCAATTCCGTCATCATGACCCTGATGGGCCAGGATGGGAAGGGCAGTCTGTGGGACTGTGGCTGGGCAGAAAGGATTCCTGTGAACTGGAGGTTCTTTGGTGGTCCTTTAAACACTCCCAGGCCTGCCAGGGGAATTCAGTCACAGAGTGAAAGATCCTCAGGACAGGAGTATTATCTCACAGGAAGGAAATGTATGATATTCAAAATTCCTTGGAAAAAGAACAGCACTAGAATGATATATTTACAAGTTCTCTTTAAATGACGTGTCACGAAGGCAACTCCAGCAGACTATGGTCGCTTAACGGAGTGCTTATGGCCAAGGAACTTAGAGAAGTGGCTGTTGTACCATATTATTACTATTTTCTGGCATTATCCTACCTAAGATAATGAAGATTTAGTGAGGTCATCTGGAAAGCTCTGGAAAAGAGAATTAAGATTAAAATTCTGGAGTTTTAGGAACCTTAGGGATCATCTCATCTTACTGCTCATGTAACAAATGAAAAAACAGAATTTTGTAAAGGGGCATTGACTTGTCTGAGGGTTATATGGCCAGCACACTCATACTTCATTCACATGAGAAGGAAGAGCCTCTTTCTCATTCATAGCCAGAAAAGCCACATATACTGAGGGTAGAAGGTTAGGGAGAGAATGCAATTTTAAAAACTCAGTGGGTTTCAACTAGATGTGGAAGGCTTCTGGGTTTGAAAGCTTCTGAGTTCTCAGATGGAAATACTAGTCTTGTACCTGAATTGAGAACTTAGGGAGCATTTAAGCTGTAATTGGGGCTTCCCAATTGGGCTTCCCTGATAGCTCAGTTGGTAAAGAATCCATCTGCAATGCAGGAGACCCTGATTCAGTTCCTGAGTCGGGAAGATACACTGGAGAAGAGATAAGCTACCCACTCCAGTATTCTTGGGCTTCCCTTGTGGCACAGCTGGTAAAGAATCTACCCACAATATGGGAGACCTGAGTCTGATCCCTGGGTTGGGAAGATCCCCCAGAGAAGGGAAAGGCTACCCACTCCAGAACTGGCCTGGAGAATTCCATGGACTGTATAGTTCACGAGGTCTCAAAGAGTCAGACACGACTGAGCGACCTTCACTTTCACTTTCAGGTAGTGCTAGTCACAGAGAACCTGCCTGCCAGTGTAGGAGATGTGAGACGGGAGTTCGATCCCTGAATTGGGAAGATCCCCTAGAGGAGGGCAGGGTAACCCACTGTAGTATTCTTGCCTGGGAAATCCCATGGACAGAAGAGCCTGGAGGGCTACAATCCATAGAGTTGCAAAGAGTCTGACACAACTGAAGCAATCTAGCGTGTGCCCATGCATGCACACAAACTGTAATTCCTACAAGCTGTGACCTTCAGGGGGACCAAGGAAGCTAAGTAAGCAGAGTGAGCTTCTGAGCCACCTTCAGCCCCAACAGCCCCACTTCTGTCTCCTGAATCAGGACTACGAGAAGATTTCTAAGAAGAAAAACGTCCACTGGGGAGAAAGTATTTGAAAAACAACAACAGCGTGCGTCTAGGTGGGTCTCCAGCATCCCTCCGCAGCTTGACATTCCATAAGTTCTTGAGTCTAGGAGGGGAACTCTGCCAGGCGTGTGTGAGCAGGGGAACTGGGCCTGTCTCCACGTGAGCACCAGCTGACAGCTGATCAGGGTGCAGTGTCCTGTGAAGGAAGGCCTACTCAGGCCCCATGGCTGCTAAAACCTCTGCAGAGGGGCCAGTGATGGTGCTGGACAGCATTCTGGAAGGAAGTGAACTGTGCCAGCCCGAGGAAAGACATACCTCTGTCCAGTATGTTAATCCCTCCTAAAGGAATTGGGAAAACTGCCGGGCACTTCAGATAGGTGGCTCAAACTCTGCCTTGTCTCACCCAGACTGATTCTTTGCTGTGCTCAGAGGTCACAAGTATAATTTTGGAGCAGAGAGTGTTAAAAGACTGTCTTGTCCACTCCAGATCATTCGGGAGTTAGTGGCGGATCTGGGACCAGAACAGAAAGTTCCCAAACTCCAGGCAAGGACCCAGAGCATGCTGCCCTTCCAGAGGGCCTAGTCCCATCTCCTTGAATTTTCAGGAAGATGTCATATCACCCTGGATAGAAGTCATCAATTAACCTGCAAAATATTCTCCAGGCAGAAAAGCTAAGCTTTGGGTATAAATGTATTCCAGTGTCCCTAATTCAGGGTCAGAAGAGGTCTTCATGTTCTATTATGGCCCTTGAAAAGTACAGTGTTTTTGTTTTTTTTTTTCCATTACAAAATAGCCAATGTCAACTCCTTAATCTATCTTATCAGGAGAATCCACTTATTTGGGAGCAAAGGACGGGGTTACGTCCTCTATTGTGTGTTTATCATCTTGGTAATGGAGTTCTGTGTGTGCTGTGCTTAGTCACTCAGTTGTGTCCGACTCTTTGCAACCCCATGGACTGCAGCCCACCAGGCTCCCCTGTCCATGGGGACTCTCCAGGCAAGAATACTGGAGTGCGTTGCCATGCCCTCCTACAGGGGATTTTCCCAATCAAGACATCGAACCCAGGTCTCCTGCATTGAAGGCAGATTCTTTACCAGCTGAGCCAGCAGGGAAGCCCCAAAGGTGTCCTAATACGGTCAGACTTGACCTCTGTCTCAAAAAGAGGAAAACTTGTTAGAAAAAAAAAATTGCAAATGAATTGAGAGTGAATTCTTGCAGTGGAGGGATGGGAAATAATGAAAATAAGTCATTGTCACAGCTAAAGAAAAAAAAATATGCAATTTCTGTGGTCTTGAGGCCTCAACTACTAATAAAGGCAAATGTTTCCACTGGCAAAATTTCTAGATGTTTGATATGTTTGAAAGCAGATAAAAAGCAGTTAGGAAGTTCACATTTAGCCTTGTCTAAATCAATGGAATTTACTTTTGTATTAAGCCAATGTTTGGTCATTTTCCTTCTGCTAAGTTCACTCTCCAACCTAAATATTTGAGAATAAAATGGTGGTACAGCCAACATTAGCTAGGGGAATGGGCTGGGGGATTCTGCTAACCAAATGCCCCTTACTCATAATACATCTGGGATCCTGGAGTTCGGTTCTTCCAGAGGCTAGATTATATCCTAGAAGACATAACTAACCTGTTTGTTAGAAATTTCCGTTTACGATGATGAACACTTAGGGCCTTGGTGAATACTCCCTGTTTGATCTTTGTGACTCTGAGAAGTTGGCTCCATTTGTAATGAACTTAGAGAAACTGTATTCGATCTAGATTACCAAGCCACATCATCTCTGAGAGCAGATAGTTACAACATTTCTCATTCTTTCTTTGTCAATTTTTTATCATCATTACTCTTTTCCACCTTGTGTAATGGCTTTTTTTCTAGGCTCATCTCTTTAGTAATGGACTAGATTTCTGGGTCCTTAAATTCTCACAGTTCCTAGCACAGGACATTCAAAGATGGGCAGTGGCACAGAGAGAGCAACGGTTCTCACATGTGGAGCTTTTGCTCCTCTGGGGCTATTGATAACTGCTGGGGGCATTTTTGGTTGTCACAACTGGAATGTGAGTGCTATTGACATCCAGTAAGTGAAGCCAGGGATGCTGCTAGAAATCCTATAATTTGCAGAATAGCTTTCTTCAGCAAATAATTATCTGGCTCAAAATGTCAATAGTGCTAAAATTGAAAAACTGTGCCATGGAGGACCAATTTTAGAAAGTTTTTAGTCACAGAAAACTTGCTTTAAATGGGATACTTGATGCATATCCAACATATGTAATCAGCAACACTCACCATTCAAAATGAGTTAATCAGGGTGGGAGTTCACAGCCCCACTTACTAGGCTTCCCCGGCCCCTGCCCCGGTGCCCTTGTCACCCTCTGCGGTATCCTAGGGCTCAGTGGAGTACAGCTTGTGATCAGTTTGGCGGAGCCAAAAGAATGCAGTATTGAAAGTCATAAGACATGAATTTGGAATCTTGACCTGTCATTTACTAGCTGTACAACCTTGGGTGAGTTGCTTCACCTTCTTGGGGTTGTGTCTTTGCCTATAAATGGGAGAGCAATACCTATCTCATAGGATTGTTTTAAAAGTTGAACGAGATTATAAGTGTAAAAACATCTTGTCAACTCACTTCTTTGCTGATGATCAAACATTCTGGTTAATACCAGGTTAATTCTTACTGAATTACGGCTGTAGAAAAATGAAACTATACTAATACCAAAAGTATAGGAAGTCTGTGCTAGAGTGGTTTGATAAGAGCTTCTTCCAGGAAGCCAAAGAGAGGTTATAAGTAGGTTCTTAGGTCTTCATCTCTTTTTGAACCAGATACAACTATGATGTGTGTCATCTCTCAGAAGTACTTTGACCTTTCTTAGCTCCACTTTCAGAAGAGAACAGCTTCTATGGCATTGCTTGTGAGTACTTTCTAAATCCTCAGAAATTGTTGTTTGATGCTGCAATCATTTCCTGCTCCTCTTCCCTTTGTTTTTTACATCCATCATCACATCCATCTCCTGTGGTGACCCTTTACTGTTGCCCATACTCTTTGCTGATAAAATCCAAACTCTTTAGCATTACATTCAAAGCCCTTCAGAATCTCACTCCAATCCAACCTTCCAACCTCACCTTTAATTTCCCTTGCAGCATACTCTACACTTCTCATTACCTTGATCATTACCTAGGGAACTGGACAATGTTTTCTAATGCCTCAGCTTTGGATATAACGATAGCTTTTACTCTGCAGTCTCTTTTGCTTGTTGGACTAAAGGTGACATTGGGGCAGAGGTTAGCAGAAATGGTAGACTTTGAGAACAGAAAGGAAAAGGGAAGGCTGTATTTGAGTAACACCTTGCCAATCTCATCTTCCCTTAAGATCTTTTCTAGGTCTTTCTACTCAACCTGCACCTAGCGTACCATCCGCAACCTTCATTTGTCGTGTTATGATATTGTATGTCTCCCTCACTGGATTGCCGGCCTGGGGGGCAAACACAGCATCTAATTCATCTAGGTTCCTCTAACTCTCAGCAGATTCTCTGGTAGGGAACCTGCCACGGTAAGGGAACATCAGGATCTCACCTTCACATAGTCGTATTCACAAAGGTAGGAGGATTCCAAGTTGAAGTGCATGAAGTAAAGCTTGATTCGAAATCCCTCTGGGACAGTGATATTCCAAGTCACCTCTGAATCACTTGGATAGGCATCCGGATAGCCAGGAGACTGGATCTGGCCAAACATGTTGTTAAGCTCCACAAGGTGGGCTGAGGCCTTCAGCAAGGAGAAGCACAGAGCATGACAAAGAAGGAGCCACCTGAAAGACATGAACGGATTCACTCACACTCAGATGACGGTCCTTGTCATTTAACTAAATCAACAGCCAGGAGACCAAGTTCCCAGCCTGTCCCTGACTTGCTGTAATTATTTTTCCCTTATGGGCCTTGCTTATCCACTGCATAACACTGGAGGATAGTAACTTGATTTCTAAGGTTTCTCCCAGTTGTGCTCTTTTAAAGATTCTGTAATAGTATTAAACTTTCCCAGAAAATATCATATTTGGGACTCTGAGACATATTGTTTTTTGGTTTAGAATATAAATTTCATAGGTAAAAAGTGATATAATTTCTTCAGCTCAGCTTAATTTAAGAATCATAAACTCTTGATTCAATTTTCTAAAAAGTAATAGTAACATGGAAATATTGAGATAAGGCTTGTACTCGATGATGGGATCTGCAGTACCTTAAACAAATTTAACAAAATTAATTAAGAAATATAAAATTTTGAATTAAGAAGAAATGACCAAAACAAGTTTTTTTCCCCTCCCCTTTGACAAGTGTTCTTGTAAAAGGATCAAAAACTTACAATCTATTTCCAGTTGTAGGACTCCAAGATAATAGACTGTTAAGTATAAGGGGCATGGGAAATTCAACTAAAACTTACAGAACACACCCAAGTAGCTGATGCAATAATGAGGCAGAATGTCTAAGGCTTGTCAAAAACCTAATGGTCAATGTACAGTACAACCAAGGCATCCAATAGATTGTTCCTCTGCAAGACTCAAGGACCTTGAACTCAAACATCCCCAACCTGGCTCGTCAATTTCTCCCCTAAATCTTATTTATTCTGATTCCTATGTTTTGGAAACCCGTCTGTTTCTCCTCAGTCAATTAATTTAAATGTTCGTATCTGAACTATTGCTACTGAATCCTAACTGATTTCCTTGGGCCCCATTTCACGCCATTTAGCAATCTTCTGCCAAATCTGATTTTCTAAAACACAGACGTGTCCATGTGGCTTCGCTGTGCCCGCAGGGCAAAGCATCTGCTACTGGGGTGGCTGATGAGCCCCTTTTGATCTAGTGCTGATTTGCCTGCTCAGCTTCATCTCATACCAGCCGGAGGCAGATCATTCTGGAAGCATGCTACACCCATCCGGGCCTCGACTCCATCACACATGCCCCACTCATTCCTCACCTGGTCATCTCATTTATCCTCCACCATCCAGCTCAAAGCTTCCCAGGATACCATGGAATATCCTTCACTCCAGATTGCAGCTCCTTGTACATGCTTCCAATTAGAGCAATGCTTTAGGCACAGCCCTGAAGTTAGGTGTATTTGGGTTCAAATCCCAGCTCACTTCCTTATTGGCTGTGAAACCTTGGGGAATTAGTCTCTGAGTTCAGGTTTCCTCAAATGTAAAGTGAAGATTATAGTTTCTAATTTACAGAGCTCACATGAATATTAAGATGATGTATGTAAAGGACCCAATATAAAGCCTAGTATATAATAGATGATGAATGAATGAATGAGCTAAAGCATGAATGTGGGGCCAGAGTCTTATTAATATATAGTCTAAAAAGTAAGTTCTGGGGAATTATACCAGCATTTTAACATTAATAGTTAGAATCTGACTAATCAGAAAGTTGTTTCTCCCAACCTACCCCGCCCTGCTCAGTAAAAAAATGCATATATGTGTCTATATGCATTTATATGAATTTTTGAGTGTATAAACACAATGAGGTAACTGCAATGAAATTATCTAGCTGTCTTATATAATATTTACATAAAAGGTAAATACATAAGTGAAAAAAGGCCTAGAAGGGTATCACTGGGGTATTAACAGTAGTTATCTCTGAAGTGGTAACATAAAATTACACTCAATAAAAATGAGTGCTTTCAATTTTACTTTTGTGTATGTAAAATGTTCAAATGTGCCTGGAAGGACCTTGTGCTATTTATTCAATTAAGAAAAATAGACGTAAATTTTTTCCAAGGCCCCTACAATAGCAACACGTGAGATGCAACTAAGGAAACAAAATGTTTTCATCCAATTGCCAGGGTCAATATTTTTACAAACCAATCTGTGGAGGAAGGGCCTCCAAGGCAGAGAGAAAGGCAGGCATGGGTCCAAGCTCTCTGATGAAGTAGTAGGAGAGGTAAGTCTGAAAACTCTGGCTTGCAGGGGTCAGGCAGCCCCACTTTGAAATGAGGAAATATACTGATATTTCCAACCTGCACTGGAAATTCTGGTTAAGTGCCTCTTAAGAAGGGGAGGGCACTGGTCTTGGGTTGAAAGAGGTGGATTCCAGTCCAGACTTTGACTTCATTCCCATCTCGGGGAAGTCATGTAAGGTCTCTCTCTCAACTTCTTCATTCATTAAGTGTTGATAGTAATGACACCCCCCGAGGCTGCTGTCACAGTAAAGGAGAATTGGAGAGTAAGTACTTTGTCAGATATCCAGCCCTAGTCAAACATTAGCTACTATTACCCCATCAGGCTGCTTCCCGAAAAGCAGGGGTTGGGAATGAGCTTTGGCTCCCAAACTGGACCCCCCTGCAATAGCAACACCCAGATTATGCAAGGCTGAAAGGTCAGCTTTCTTCACTTCTGCTTTTTTCACACCACATGGAGGAGACCCTGAGCTTCCTGCTGCTGCTGGTTCTGTCATGGGCTGGCCCAGGCGGATGGCTCCATCTATCCTCAGAGGCCTCAGACCACGTGTAGTAGGCAACTGGTCAGCGTAGGAGGAAGGCCTGTGAAGCACTCTGTTCTATTTTGTTTGCATTTCAAAACAGTTTCAAACATATGAAACAAATCTCTCTTTTCACATAATAAGCCTGAGCATATGCTCGCTTGCTTGCTTGCGGGGCTGCAAATCAAAGAATGCAAGTGGCGGCTTCCATTTCCCATCACGCTCTCTGAGTGTTTTTGGCTTCTTATCCACCAGGCACCGGCTGTACAAATTCTGACACCTGCTATCTATTCTCCGACTAATCAAAAAGTTTAGTTACATTTGTTTGAAATGTCACAAGTAATATATAAAGCCGGGATTTCATAAGCCCTACTGTAGGAGCAGCCTCTGAGGAATGCATAAAAAATGCCGGCATATAGCCATGGTTGTGGAACGAGTAGCACTTTCTATCCTTTCCATTCACTCCTCACTTCAGCCTACGCAACACCAAGACTGTTTTGGGATAGAAGAGTTGAAAAGGCCTGTGTAGATCTCTTTGACACTCTTACTTGACAGAGGACAAAAAGGATACCCCAAGAGGTGACATGTCATGCCCAGTGCCATATGGTGAGTTAGCTTCTACAGAAAGCAGCAATAACAAAGGCTCACAGGGGAAACTGGGTTCATGCCCATATCATGCCTCGGCATCTGGCCAAAGCAATTAAGTCTGTGAAAAATAATTCAAAAAACCCATAGCTTTATGTGAAAATTAAAAAAAAAATACTAATACAAAAGTCCCTCCCCAACAGATTTTAGTTTAATTGGTCTGGAGTGAGTCCTGGTCATTGGCATTTTTTAAAATGTACTATAGATTGTTCTAATGCACAGCTAGGGTTGAGAGCTGTTATGTAGAATAATATATTTGGTTGAGAGTCTGGCACAGTATTATAGAAAGAAATCCTAAACTTGGAGCCCAAAGATCCGGATTTGGGTCTGGGCTTTTTCAAGATCATCAGTGTGGCTTTGGGCAAGTTGCTTAACTCTTTTATCCTCCTGTCTCCATAAACCCTTACCTCATCCAAAATCTGAAGACCAGATGCGATAAAGACTTTACAAGGGCTTTGCAAACTCTGAAGTGTTGTGTCTGTATGAGGCAAGACCTTTTAGAGACTTCTAGTGGAGCACTTTTCCAGGAGAAGTTTTTCTATTGAATAACTGAATTCAATTCAGCCAGTATTGATTGTATGCAATGAAATGATTGTATGTATGAAACAGACATTATGCTAGGTACGAGGCATACAAAGGTGAACAAGCCACAGATCCTATTCCTTAAGGAACTAGGCTTGGAGGAGGAGGTGGACATTTCAACATGATAATACTAAGAGAGGTAACTCCCAAGGACAGAAAAAGCACAAAGGATAAGATGCTGACTCTGGGGAAACTGAGTGGGGAAGAGGAGGTGATGTTTGAGCAAGCTTGAAAGATAGAGTCTTGTGGAACAGCGGTCCCCAACCCCTGGGCTGGCCGAGGACTGGTACCAGTCTGCCGCCTGTTAGGAACTGGGCTGGTCAGCTGGAGGTGAGCAGCGGACCAGTGAGCAAAGCTTCATCTGTCACTCCCCGTAGCTTGCATTATTGCCTGAAGCCTGAACCCCTCCCTCCTTCCCCCCATACCTGGAAAATTTTCTTACATGAAACCGGTCCCTGGTACCAAAAAGATTGGGGACCACTGCTCTAGAAAAAGGGGAAATAAGAGAGCTAAGGGATGAGGAAATGCCAAGACAGAACTGATCATCGGCCCTATAGTTTGGTATGGCTGGGGTCCTGGGTGGTAGGGTGAAGGCTTGAATGGTGGACAGATGAGTCAAATTGTCATTCCATGTAGAGGGGCATAAACCTCATCTCTTTCAGGAGAAAGGAAAATGAAGTTAGACAGCAGGGTTAACATTACAATGGATTTAAAAAGAACAGAGCGATTGGATTAACCTTAAAGACCTGATTATCTGTCTAAACCACAGGTAATCTTGAGTTCAAAGAGTTAACACAGCCTGAAGCCCCTCATTGGCCCCAGACCCTGAAAAGTTGCTAGGTGACTGCAGAAGAGAAACAAATAGAAACCCTTTTTCAATTGAGAGTAAAATTAACGGGAAATAGAGGTGTTCAGAGACTTAACACGTCTCTGGAGTGTTCGTTTTTTCTTTTTTGTATTTTTAACAGTATAAGCACTTGTAAGTAGTAAAAATAATTATGGTGGCTGGATTTTGACACTTGGAAAACTTATAAGCAATGTCTAGTAACAAGCAGCTAGTAACTAAGTATAGGCTGAGACATTGGAAATATTGAAGAGCTTGGAAACAATTGCAATTTAAAATCCTAGGTTCAGAATCGGGAAGACTTTTTTTTTTCTTTTTAATTTGAGATATCCCTTTAAGAGTCATTTGGTGCAATTCATAGCCTGATTCATGCGACTGGCGGCCTCTGATTTCAGTAATAAATGCAGAAATTTATAGGGGACTGTAAAATGTGGACAGGTTTTTGCTTTTCTAAACTGAGGTTTAAACTAGCAAACTTCTGAAGGTTTAAGAAGCCACAGAGCTGAGCAATGGGGATCTGGTTTCTTTTCCGGTCAGAGCAAATAAACACACAAACACATATTTAACTCACAGAGTGTTGGAAGAGAGAAACCAGTGTTCTTTTTAAAGAAGGAAAACAAAAACTCAGCCTTGTGGGCAACAGGAGGAAAGTCACACTGGCCGGCGGGCAGCACCCTGCGTTGGCAGAGGAGAAATCTGAGCTCCAGCGGCACCGGCGGCATTTGCACAGAGCCACAGCCTCCCGTTTCAAGTTGCAAGTCCCTGGAGTCCCAGGCAAGGCCCCAGCCTGGCTCCCTTCTCAGAGCCCCGAGAACTGATGAGGAGCCCCTGCACCAACCACAGGACACGCAGGTGAGTCTGCCCAGAGACAAGGTCAGACCTTCCAGGGCTACTTGGCATCTGGTCCCTGAAAGCTGCCCTCCCCACCCCGTGCCCACTTCTGCCCTGACACTCACCTCATTTTCCTGCCTTGAGTGCTCCTGGCTGCCTGGTCCCCTTGGCCTGACTGTCCGCGAGCTCGTCCCCAGTGTGGTATCAGCCTTATCTTTGTTCTGAGGTCCCTGTGTGACTCTGGAATTGGCTGGCATTCTCCATTCAGGTCACGCCTTCCCCTGCCTGCAACAGATCCCCTCTCCCCCTCTCTCCCTCTGCCTTCTCCTCTCTCTCTCTCCTCTGACTTGCTCTTACACACACTCAGAGGGACCTGACAGAACAGAATCTGTCTTCTTCCTTACAAGATCTCCTCCTCCAGTTCCCTCCTTCATCCTGTACGGCTGCTTCCAGCTCCCGGGAGAGAATCACTGAGGAGCTCGAATAGGTATTTGTATCACCGCGTGTGTGCGTGCGTGTGCGTGCGTGTGTGTGTGTGTGTGTGTGTGTATAGACAGTGAAGAGGGACAACGTCAGCTCTCCCCAGACTCCCTTGCCAGATGGCTATAATTCTCTGCTCGTCTTCAGGACACTGGCAAAAGGACATCAATTAACCAAGGACAACACTAAGAAGGCAATTCTAATATCTACACTAGGTAAATCCCAAAGCTTGTCTGTCTGCAAACAACCACAGGCTTCCTGGTGAACCGAGCAGCTGGCTGGACTTGTGAACGAGCGGCCAGTCCTTCAGTTGGCTGGTTATTCCTCACCAGCTGAAAGTGAGGCTTGAGCTTTTTACCAACTTGGACTGTGCCGGGGCCTGATACCACCCGGGGAGGACCCACTGCAGCCAGAGAGCCTCACACCCCATGGCTGTGAAGAGACCTGGGCCTGTGTACATGGCTAGACCCAGGGATTGTGGAGAAAACAGCACCAGATCTCAGCCAAGCTGAATAAGGAAATCCCTTTCTTCACAACAATGACCACCAGTCCTGAACAAGGCGAGGGATGTCTGGTTATAAAAAGCACAGTTCACTGAGATCACCTTTTCTGTGCTAGGCACAGGATTAGGTGCAGACATCATCTCAATTACTTCCACAAACTTGAGAGGGTCACACTATCGTACCCATTTTACAGACAAGAAAACTGAGGTGAGAGAGTCCATAACTTGCCTAGATTATCCAGCCTCCTATTACTCCTACTGCTGTCACAGCTAGCAGTTAATATTTACTGAGCACTATGTGCCAGGTACTGTTCTAATAATGGGTTAACTGCTTTTGATTCTCTTTACATTTTGCAAAGCTGAGTAGTAATATTATTCCTGCTTCCAGATGAAGAAACTGCTCAGAGAGTTTAAGTAAGATACCCAAGATCACACAGCTAGAAAGTGATGGGGAAAAATCTGAGCTGGTATCCACTGTGTTGTGCTGCCTCTCACTAACATATTATAGTGCATATGGCATTACAAATACATAGCACAGTCACAGAGAAACTCAATTTGAGGCATTTTTTGAAAAGAGCAATTAGAGTCAGAGTTAGCTATAATCTTTCCTTTCTATTTAAGCGAACTGTATACTTTGGACTCAATAGTTAACATCTCTGATCCTATTTCCTCATCTGGAAAATAGGAGTTGCTGTGAGACTTAAAGGAAATTATCCTTATTCGTTTTTAGTTGTTCAGTGTACTCAAGAGACGACTCCCACCCCTTCCAAGCAAGGAGGCAAACACATGCATTCTCCACACTCTGATAACACTGCTTTGGCACATTTTGGGGGAACAATGCCTTGAATCTTGCTGAAGTTCTCCTTGTTCCATTTTTTTCTCCAGTTTCTCTATTTTATCACCTTTAAAAGTCAACTTCGCTAAGCTGGGCATTATTAAGAGGGTGTGTTTGATATTGTGGGTGCAAGTATATGCGATGAGGAAATGTTTGAACCAGGCACTGTTTTAGCAAAATAATACTTTCTGGTTTAGGCAACAGGAGAAAAAAAACAAACCCTTTAAAAGTCCCATTAAGACCCAGAGGGATCGGGTAGAGGGGGGGGGGGGGGTATCAGGATGGGGAATACATGTAAATCCATGACTGATTCATGTCAATGTATAACAAAACCCACTACAATATTGTAAAGTAATTAGCCTCCAACTAATAAAAGTAAATGAAAAAAAAATAAATGATGGCTATTAGACTTTAAAAAGTAAATGATGGCTATTAGACTTTAAAAAAATAAAAATAAAATAAAAGTCCCATTAAGAAGACTCACAGGCTCCTCAGACATCAAATAACTCTCACACAACATTTTAATGATTTAAGTGTAAATGAATCAGAAACACATGGACTGCATTTCTCTTGGAATATACAAGCATTTTAAAACCAAGAGAGAAAGAACTTGGCACGAAGCACCCTGCACCATGCAGAGGGCCCTGCCCACTAAAGACATTCCCTCCATTAGTGCTGCAGATGAGCTGGCCCTCTCCTAATTTAGGGCACATCCAGAGAAATGCAGTCATTTGTTCTGGGCAGAGAGGGGAGAGTTTGGGAGGGAAAGCCATCAGCTTCTCCTTGTAAAGTGTCACAGAGCCACTGAGCCTCCCAGAATAATTTCCTATGTTTTTTTTTAAGGCTGCCAACGCTCAATGGGAGGCATTTGAAATATGTTCTGAGCCAAAGTTCTGCCAATATACAGCAGAGCTGATATGTGCTTCCTTGGGAGTTAGCCAAGGCTCAGATGGAATCTGCGTGACAACTGTGGCTTGGGACTGATCTGGCCTGGATTCAGGGCAATTTCCCATTGTGTGGGGCTGCACTGGTGATACAGTCCTGATCTTTTGATAAGAACGTCCTGGGGCAACATGAATAAATCATGAAGAGTGGGAGGAATGGGAAAGACAGTGGTCTAGGAATAGACTCAAACATGGGTAACTCATATGTGACCTTGGGCAAGTCACCTACTTTCTCTGCTGCAGGAGGGGAAGGAGAGACATCAGTTTCCTCCACTATAAACTCAGGGGATAGGAGTCCATTGGGAGCATGGAGCACATATAAATGTGAGTGTGAGGACTATGGAATGAAATTGCAGTGGGGGTGGTGAGGTGAATTGCTAATAATCTGTTAAAAGTCAAAGAGGTCAGAGTGGCCTTCTAGTCTTGACACTTGCTTTTATCTGTGGTCATAATATCATTACATCACTCAGGATTCAATCATAGGTATTCAGAAAGATAATTTCTAAGAAGATTCAATTCGTTTTAAAAAATGGTGATGAAAAGGTTAACATACTATTTAGGAAACTAACAGTATGTCAGTTAGAATCATAAAAGTGTAGAATGATGGATGTTGGCTCAAGATCCCGTTTATAGTAAGGGAAATGGATCAGAAACCTACTACTAAGAGAGTAAATACTACAGCATTCCTGCAACTAGAACAGGGCTTCGTTTACATGTTCTATCAAAGTGTTTATTATATACAACTCTTGAGCACAGACTTTCTGGAATTCCATGAATGCGTTGGAAAATGTAAAATATTTGGGCAAAGAGTTTTTATTGGCCAACTGTGAATCCAGGCTTCCTATAGAATATCTAAAAACTGATAAATGGCCCCAAAGATTACACCTCAGAATTAAATTTTGGGTTATTCAATACACTGACTGACAGAATGCTGGAAACCCTGACTTCAGAACCTATCAGGTCATCAGAATAACATGGGAAATTAAAAAAATAACAATGCTTGAGCTTCATCTCAGAGGATTCAAATTCAGTGAATCTTGGGAGGGGCTCTTGAATCTATAATTTTAAAAGCTCCCGTGCACAAGTGTCCCATTTTGGGAGGATGATCAGCATCTAGAGCCTTGGACTCCTGACCCTAAATCCAGCTCTCTTTCCCCTCATCTGTAGGCCCCTGATCCTGCCTGTGGACTTCGAGCATTCCTGAGCCATGTTGTCATGTGACTGCAAGAATTTAGGGGACGGGAAAATAATTTATATGCAAAAAATAAACCAGGCTCTATTATGGGCTGAAATGCACTCCTCCAAAATCCATATGCTGAGGCCCTAACCCCCAGTATTTCAGAATGTGTTTGGAGACAGGATCTTTAAAGAGGTGATTAAACTGGAGGTTGTTAAGGTGGGCTCTAATCCAGTATGACTGGTATCCTTATAAGAGGAGGAGATTAAGATACATACCGCACAGAGGAAAGATGGGGTGGGGAGACAGCCATCTGTGAGCCAAGGAGAGAGGTCTCAGAAGAACAACCTTGATCTTGAACTTCCTGAAAATACCAGCCAACACCTTGAGCTTGAACTTCCAATCTTCCAAACTGTGAGAAAATAGATTTTTGCTGTTTAAGCTATTTAGTCTCTGATCCTTGGTCATGCAGCTCTGGCAAACTAACACAGACTGTCTAATAGAAGTTCTCCCGAAGCGTAAGCCCATACCACCACAGTGTCAAGCTAATTTCAAGCACCACATACATGGAATTAACAAATACTGGGCCAGTTAAGGTTTTGTTTGGTAGGTGATAAGAGAAACCTTGATTAGTGCTGAAACAGAGCTTATTTTCCTTGTGTAGCAAGAAGTGAGGCAGAAGGTAGGCCTGGGGACATTTTCTGGTTTTTTCTGTTCTGCCAGTCCTAGGAGGGGTGATGTGCCCTAGAGTTAGGTACGTGAAACATAGACCATCTGTTATGGGCTAAATTATTTTCTCCCCAAATTCATATATTGAAGCCTTAACTCCCAGTATCTCAAAATATGAACATATTTGAAGATAGGAGCTTTAAGGAAGAGATTAAGTTAAAATAGGGCTGAATGGGCCTAATCTAATTGTTAATGTGAGAAGAGTTTAGGATACAGAAAACACAGTAGGGAGACCATGAGGGAATGCAGTACGAAGGCAGCCATCTGCAAGCCAAGGAAAAGGCTCTCAAAAGAAACTAAAGCTGCCAACACCTTGATCTTAGACTTCTGGCCTCTAGAACTGTGAGAAAATTAATTTCTTTTACTTGAGTGACCCAGTCTGTGGTATTTCAGTATGGCAGCCCTAGGAAGCTAATACATCATCTATACTTGCCTTACCTTTGCTCACCTAAATATGTTTAATACGATTCTTAGTTGCTATTCACTCATATTAGGTCTCCCCTGCCCCAGAAGTTCCTCAGATGCTAAGACCACATGGACCAAGAAGATACAACCATAGGACAGGATTACTTAGGCCTTCAGAAGCAAATGAACAGCAGGGGTCAGACTTTGTGAAAGGTCAGGGGATTCAGGATTATCACCTCCCTAACTCTCTAGTGCTGTGTTATGACCATTACTTTTCCAAACTCCTTCTAAATTCCCCTGCTTTTCTATCATTCTGGCACACTCTACTCATTTCTATTACTGTCATCTTCTAATTTCTTTATCCTATCCTCTGTTCCTTTCATTAATAACTTAGGCATGTGACACTATGCTCACCTCTCTCCCAATTCCTCCTGACATCCTGAGTGACAATGGCCTCTCATTGCTTGATCTCGTTTAATGATGATTTCTTCCATTTCACCATAGCCATCTACTTTGCTTATAGCCATATCTATGTCTGGAATCTTACCCTTGTGATACCCCATACCCTGATCACTGTCTCCCTTCTTTCTAAGTCTGACTTCTTCAATAACCCTAGAATTCAACCTCATCAGGATAGCCAGCCCTCTAACACAATTCCATTTCCAGTCTATCAGATTCTCTTGGCTTTATATCTTTTCTGAATTCCACAACCAATCACCATCACTCCTTATGGATTCTTTTTCTTCTTCTTCTTTGTTTAAAACCAGTTTCTTGACTTTCTTACTTCAGAGGAATGATTCTTCATATTTCTGGTAAATCATTGAGAATCTAATGAAAGCCACATTCCCTCTGTTTGGAATATCCTGAACAAGGCCACATAATTTACTCCCTCACTCCTTCAATTCTTTCTAAAAATGCCACCTTATTAGTGAGGTCCTTCCTGGCCACTCCATGCTATTCTATTCTCACCCCCATTTGCTCTCCCCATATCCTGCTTCATTTGTCTTTGTGGCACTAGCCACCAGCTAAGATGGTATTTATTTTAAGTTTTTATTGGTTTGTTGCTTGTTCTCCACCCCATTAGAATAACACTGTCTACAAGTGGATAAATATTTTTGTATTTTTTTGTTTACTGCTCTATTCCCAGTACCAAGAATAATGCCTTTGGCTTGCACAAAATAGGCCCTTAATAAACACTTGTGGAATGAGTTTTCTTCCAAGAAACATTTAATAGGCACTGTTCTTCAAATTTGGGATATAATTTCAGGGGCTTGATGGCGCTCCTAAAACCATGAAGCTCAGAAACTCAATCATAACCAGTCTTCTCACATATTTCTCATACATCCCACTATAGTTTTAAAAATCATTACATACTGATCACTAGCAAATCTGCTGCTTCTTTAGGCTAAATGTCTTCCCATAGTTCCTCATGCTCAAATCAAATGTCTATTCTCACCTCCACCTCAAGGTTCTATTAGGCAGAAGTCATTTTCTATATCCAACTTGCTCATTCTCTCATATGTACAATGTTCATGAACTACTATCAAATCCGAAATTCAGGCCAGATATTTGAGTGTCATCACTGACTTATTTTTTCCTTTTCTTCTCATCTGCCATCAATCAATAACTCCTATTGTTCATATATAAATATCTTTAAAATCCATCATTATGCATAGCATCCATTCCCCATTGCCCTTGCATTAGTGGAATGATTCACTAGTTTTCATTGGATTATTTCAATAACTTCTCATTGGTTTCTTTGCCTTTAGTACCACTCTTATAAGTATACAAGTCTCGTTAATTCTCTCCCTTTGCTAGACCTTTCAGATCCTTCCTTTGCCTAGGGAATAAAATAAAAATACCTTAGAATAGCCTTTGAGCCTTAAAATCGAATGCTGCCGTGAAATTGAAGTAGCCTGCAGTGCTGAGCCAACATGTGGAGGACAGCTGCCTGGAGAATGGCCTGGATCCACAGCAGACTTTGCCTAAGTGAGAAAGAAACTGTTGTGTGAAGCCACTGAACTCTTGGTATTGTTTGTTACTGTAGATAATTTAGCCTATTCTGACTGACACAATACTCTTACATGGGTATCCTTCCCCATAACCACCACGCCTACACATCACACTTTAATGTCTAGAACTGGTACCAAACTCGTTTCATATTCCAGATTTTATCATGCTCTCTCATGTCTGTAGGCACTTACATACTCGGTTCTATTGGTCCTTAATGCTATTTTCTTCCTCATTTGTCTACAGAACTTCCTCTTATTTATCATTTGAAATCTTTCTTAAACATCAGCTTCTCTGGAAAATTTTCCCCAATCATTCAACATGGAAGTAAACACCACCTTTGTTCCTTACACTTAAACTTTAAATTACACTTTATTTTATTTTTTTTTATTTATTTATTTTTTTTTTTTTAGGGCTGATCAACATTTAATGACTTTCTGTTTGGCTGACTATTATCCATTGCTGATTCAGAGACTAGTTAAAAGTCTTTATCTCCCACTGATTTTTCTTTTTTTTTTTTTTTTTAATATTATTTTATTAGTTGGAGGCCAATCACTTTACAACATTTCAGTGGGTCTTGTCATACATTGACATGAATCAGCCATATAGTTACACGTATTCCCCATCCCGATCCCCCCTCCCACCTCCCTCCCCACCCGACTCCTCAGGGTCCTCCCAGTGCACCAGGCCCGAGCACCTGGCTCATGTATCCCACCTGGGCTGGTGGTCCGCTTCACCATAGATAATATACATGCTGTTCTTTCAAAACATCCCACCCTCACGTTCTCCCCCAGAGTTCAAAAGTCTGTTCTGTACTTCTGTGTCTCTTTTTCTGTTTTGCATATAGGGTTATCGCCACCATCTATCTAAATTCCGTATATATGTGTTAGTATACTGTAATGTTCTTTATCTTTCTGGCTTACTTCACTCTGTATAATGGGCTCCAGTGTCATCCATCTCATTAGAACTGATTCAAATGAATTCTTTTTAACGGCTGAGTAATATTCCATGGTGTATATGTACCACAGCTTCCTTATCCATTCATCTGCTGATGGGCATCTGGGTTGCTTCCATGTCCTGGCTATTATAAACAGTGCTGCAATGAACATTGGGGTGCACGTGTCTCTTTCAGATCTGGATTCCTCAGTGTGTATGCCTAGAAGTGGTATTGCTGGGTCATATGGCAGTTCTATTTCCAGTTTTTTAAGAAATCTCCACACTGTTTTCCATAGTGGCTGTACTAGTTTGCATTCCCACCAACAGTGTAAGAGGGTTCCCTTTTCTCCACACCCTCTCCAGCATTTATTGCTTGTAGACTTTTGGATAGCAGCCATCCTGACTGGCGTGTAATGGTACCTCATTGTGGTTTTGATTTGCATTTCTCTGATGATGAGTGATGTTGAGCATCTTTTCATGTGTTTGTTAGCCATCTGTATGTCTTCTTTGGAGAAATGTCTGTTTAGTTCTTTGGCCCATTTTTTGATTGGGTCGTTTATTTTTCTGGAATTGAGCTTCAGGAGTTGCTTGTATATTTTTGAGATTAATCCTTTGTCTGTTTCCTCATTTGTTATTATTTTCTCCCAATCTGAGGGCTGTCTTTTCACCTTACTTATAGTTTCCTTTGTTGTGCAAAAGCTTTTAATTTTCATTAGGTCCCATTTGTTTATTTTTGCTTTTATTTCCAATATTCTGGGTGGTGGGTCATAGAAGATCTTGCTGTGATTTATTTCGGAGAGTGTTTTGCCTATGTTCTCCTCTAGGAGTTTTATAGTTTCTGGTCTTACATTTAGATCTTTAATCCATTTTGAGTTTATTTTTGTGTATGGTGTTAGAAAGTGTTCTAGTTTCATTCTTTTACAAGTGGTTGACCAGTTTTCCCAGCACCACTTGTTAAAGAGATTGTCTTTTTTCCATTGTATATCCTTGCCTCCTTTGTCAAAGATGAGGTGTCCATAGGTTCGTGGATTTATCTCTGGGCTTTCTATTCTATTCCATTGATCTATATTTCTGTCTTTGTGCCAGTACCATACTGTCTTGATGACTGTGGCTTTGTAGTAGAGTCTGAAGTCAGGCAGGTTGATTCCTCCAGTTCCATTCTTCTTTCTCAAGATTACTTTGGCTATTCGAGGTTTTTTGTATTTCCATACAAATTGTGAAATTATTTGTTCTAGTTCTGTGAAAAATACCGTTGGTAACTTGATAGGGATTGCATTGAATCTATAGATTGCTTTGGGTAGAATAGCCATTTTGATAATATTGATTCTTCCAATCCATGAGCACGGTATGTTTCTCCATCTGTTTGTGTCCTCTTTGATTTCTTTCATCAGTGTTTTATAGTTTTCTATGTATAGGTCTTTTGTTTCCTTAGGTAGATATACTCCTAAGTATTTTATTCTTTTTGTTGCAATGGTGAATGGTATTGTTTCCTTAATTTCTCTTTCTGTTTTTTCATTGTTAGTGTATAGGAATGCAAGGGATCATGGTGTATGATTTTTTTAATATGTTGTTGGATTCTGTTTGCTAGAATTTTGTTAAGGATTTTTGCATCTATGTTCATCAGTGATATTGGCCTGTAGTTTTCTTTTTTTGTGGCATCTTTGTCTGGTTTTGGAATTAGGGTGATGGTGGCCTCATAGAATGAGTTTGGAAGTTTACCTTCTTCTGCAATTTTCCGGAAGAGTTTGAGTAAGATAGGTGTTAGCTCTTCTCTAAATTTTTGGTAGAATTCAGCTGTGAAGCCATCTGGTCCTGGGCTTTTGTTTGCTGGAAGATTTCTGATTACAGTTTCGATTTCCTTGCTTGTGATGACTCTGTTAAGATCTTCTATTTCTTCCTGGTTCAGTTTTGGAAAGTTATACTTTTCTAAGAATTTGTCCATTTCATCCAAGTTGTCCATTTTATTGGCATAGAGCTGCTGGTAGTAGTCTCTTATGATCCTTTGGATTTCAGTGTTGTCTGTTGTGATCTCACCCTTTTCATTTCTTATTTTGTTAATTTGGTTCTTCTCTCTTTGTTTCTTAATGAGTCTTGCTAATGGTTTGTCAATTTTGTTTATTTTTTCAAAAAACCAGCTTTTAGCTTTGTTGATTTTTGCTATGGTCTCTTTAGTTTCTTTCGCATTTATTTCTGCCCTAATTTTTAAGATTTCTTTCCTTCTGCTAACCCTGGGGTTCTTCATTTCTTCCTTCTCTAATTGCTTTAGGTGTAGAGTTAGGTTATTTATTTGGCTTTTTTCTTGTTTCTTGATGTGTGCCTGTAATGCTATGAACCTTCCCCTTAGCACTGCTTTTACAGTGTCCCATAGGTTTTGGGTTGTTGTGTTTTCATTTTCATTTATTTCTATACATACTTTGATTTCTTTTTTGATTTCTTCTATGATTTGTTGGTTATTCAGAAGCGTGTTATTTAGCCTCCATATGTTGGAATTTTTAACAATTTTTTTCCTGTAATTGAGATCTAATCTTACTGCACTGTGGTCAGAAAAGATGACTGGAATGATTTCAATTTTTTTGAATTTTCCAAGACCAGATTTATGGCCCAGGATGTGATCTATTCTGGAGAAGGTTCCGTGTGCACTTGAGAAAAAGGTGAAGTTGATTGTTTTGGGGTGAAATGTCCTATAGATATCAATTAGGTCTAGCTGGTCCATTGTATCGTTTAAGGTTTGTGTTTCCTTGTTGATTTTCTGTTTAGTTGATCTATCCATGGTTGTGAGTGGGGTATTAAAGTCTCCCACTATTATTGTGTTACTATTAATTTCCTCTTTCATACTCGTTAGTGTTTGCCGTACATATTGCGGTGCTCCTATGTTGGGTGCATATATATTTATAATTGTTATATCTTCTTCTTGGATTGATCCTTTGATCATTATGTAGTGTCCTTCTTTGTCTCTTTTCACATCCTTTATTTGGAAGTCTATTTTATCTGATATGAGTATTGCGACTCCTGCTTTCTTTTGGTCTCCGTTTGCGTGAAATATTTTTTTCCAGCCCTTCACTTTCAGTCTGTATGTGTCCCTTGTTTTGAGGTGGGTCTCTTGTAGACAGCATATATAGGGGTCTTGTTTTTGTATCCATTCAGCCAATCTTTGTCTTTTGGTTGGGGCATTCAACCCATTTACATTTAAGGTAATTATTGATAGGTGTGGTCCCGTTGTCATTTACTTTGTTGTTTTGGGTTCACGTTTATACAACCTTTCTGCATTTCCTGTCTAGAGAAGATCCTTTAACATTTGTTGAAGAGCTGGTTTGGTGGTGCTGAATTCTCTCAGCTTTTGCTTGTCTGTAAAGCTTTTGAATTCTCCTTCATATCTGAATGAGATCCTTGCTGGCTACAGTAATCTAGGTTGTAGGTTATTCTCTTTCATTACTTTCAGTATGTCCTGCCATTCCCTTCTGGCCTGGAGGGTTTCTATTGATAGATCAGCTGTTATCCTTATAGGAATCCCTTTGTGTGTTATTTGTTGTTTCTCCCTTGCTGCTTTTAGTATTTGTTCTTTGTGTTTGATCTTTGTTAATTTGATTAATATGTGTCTTGGGGTGTTTCGCCTTGGGTTTATCCTGTTTGGGACTCTCTGGGTTTCCTGGACTTGGGTGGCTATTTCCTTCCCCATTTTAGGGAAGTTCTCAGTTATTATCTCCTCGAGTATTTTCTCATGGCCTTTCTTTTTGTCTTCTTCTTCTGGGACTCCTATGATTCGAATGTTGGGGCGTTTCACATTGTCCCAGAGGTCCCTGAGGTTGTCCTCATTTCTTTTGATCCTTTTTTCTTTTTTCCTCTCTGCTTCATTTATTTCCACCATTTTATCTTCTACCTCACTTATCCTATCTTCTGTCTCTGTTATTCTACTCTTGGTTCCCTCCAGAGTGTTTTTGATCTCATTCATTGCATTATTCATTTTTAATTGACTCTTTTTTATTTCTTCTAGATCTTTATTAAACATTTCTTGCATCTTTTCAATCTTTGTCTCCAGGCTATTTATCTGTACCTCCATTTTGCTTTCAAGATTTTGGATCATTTTTATTATCATTATTCTAAATTCTTTTTCAGGTAGATTCCCTATCTCCTCCTCTTTTGTTTGACTTGGTGGGCTTTTTTCATGTTCCTTTACCTGTTGGGTATTTCTCTGCCTTTTCATCTTGTTTAGATTGCTGTGTCTGGAGTGGGCTTTCTGTATTCTGCAGGTCTGTGGTTCCTTTTTATTGTGGAGGTTTTACCCAGTGGGTGGGGTTAGACGATTGGCTTGTCAAGGTTTCCTGATTAGCGAAGCTTGCGTCAGTGTTCTGGTGTGCAGATCTTGATTTCTTCTCTTTGGATAGCAATGGAGTGCCCAGTAATGAGTTTTGAGATGGGTCTATGTGTTAGGTGTGACCTTGGGCTGTCTGTATGTTGACGTTCAGGGCAATGTTCCTGCGTTGCTGGAGAATTTGCGTGGTATGTCGTGCTCTAAAACTTATTGGCTCTTGGGTGGTGGTTGGTTTCGGTGCAGGTATGGAGGCTTTTGTACGGTCACTTATTACTTAAAGATCCATGTAGTCAGGAGTTTTCTGGTGTTCTCAGGTTTTGGGCTTAAGTCTCCTGCTTCTGGATTTCAGTTTTATTCTTCCTGTAGTCTCAGGACTTCTCCAACTATACAGCACTCCTTTCGAAGACAATGGGCTGCTTTTCTGGGCGCCTGATGACCTCAGCTAGCGATCAGAAGTTGTTTTGTGAAGTTTGCTCTGCGTTCAGTTATTTTTTTGATGAATTTCTAGGAGAGAAAGTGGTCTCTCCGTCCTACTCCTCCGCCATCTTGGCTCCTCCCTCTAAATTACACTTTAAATTGCATTTTGTCAAATTATAGAGCAATTTTTTTGTTGACTTGAGTCATTCTTTCATCACAATAATCTGAGGTTCTGAACAACATCCTTTGTACTTTCAACTCAAGAAATGCTCATTGAATACATAGATGTCTAAATAAATTTTTAGAAAGATATCAGGACAGGTAAACACACAATTAAGTCTATAATTATAAATTATGATGAATGCTACACACGACTATGAGAGAGGATAATAGAAGGGCCTAATTTATGCACAGTGGTCAGCAAAGTCATGGTGAACTGTTATTTTTTTTTTTTTTTTTTTTCTTTTTTTTTTTTTCATTTATTTTTGTTAGTTGAAAGCTAATTACTTTACAATCTTGTAGTGGTTTTTATGAACCATGTCGTACATTGACATGAATCAGCCATGGATTTACATGTGTTCCCCATCCCGATCCCCCCTCCCACCTACCTCCCCATCCCATCCCTCTGGGTCTTCCCAGTGCACCAGCCCTGAGCACTTGTCTCATGCATCCAACCTGGGCTGGTGATCTGTTTCACCCTTGATAGTATACTTGTTTCAATGCTATTCTCTCAGAACATCCCACCCTCGCCTTCTCCCACAGAGTCCAAAAGTCTGTTCTGTACATCTGTGTCTCTTTTTCTGTTTTGCATATAGGGTTATCGTTACTATCTTTCTAAATTCCATATATATGCATTAGTATACTGTATTAGTCTTTATCTTTCTGGCTTACTTCACTCTGTATAATGGGCTCCAGTTTCATCCATCTCATTGGAACTGATTCAAATGAATTCTTTTTAATGACTGAGTAATATTCCATAGTGTATATGTACCACAGCTTCCTTATCCATTCGTCTGCTGATGGGCATCTAGGTTGCTTCCATGTCCTGGCTATTATAAACAGTGCTGCCATGAACATTGGGGTACACGTGTCTCTTTCAGAACTGGTTTCCTCGGTGTGTTTGCCCAGGAGTGGGATTGCTGGGTCATATGGCACTTCTATTTCCAGTTTTTTAAGGAATCTCCACACTGTTCTCCATAGTGGCTGTACTAGTTTGCATTCCCACCAACAGTGTAAGAGGTTCCCTTTTCTCCACACCCTCTCCAGCATTTATTGCTTGTAGACTTTTGGATAGCAGCCATCCTGACTGGCGTGTAATGGTACCTCATTGTGGTTTTAATTTGCATTTCTCTGATAATGAGTGATGTTGAGCATCTTTTCATGTGTTTGTTAGCCACCTGTATGTCTTCTTTTTTTTTTTTTATTTTTTTTTATTTTTTTTTTATTTTTTTAATATTATTTTATTAGTTGGAGGCCAATCACTTTACAACATTTCAGTGGGTTTTGTCATACATTGACATGAATCAGCCATATAGTTACATGTATTCCCCATCCCGATCCCCCCTCCCACCTCCCTCCCCACCCGACTCCTCAGGGTCCTCCCAGTGCACCAGGCCCGAGCACCTGACTCTTGTATCCCACCTGGGCTGGTGGTCCGTTTCACCATAGATAATATACATGCTGTTCTTTCAAAACATCCCACCCTCACGTTCTCCCCCAGAGTTCAAAAGTCTGTTCTGTATTTCTGTGTCTCTTTTTCTGTTTTGCATATAGGGTTATCGCCACCATCTATCTAAATTCCGTATATATGTGTTAGTATATTGTAATGTTCTTTATCTTTCTGACTTACTTCACTCTGTATAATGGGCTCCAGTTTCATCCATCTCATTAGAACTGATTCAAATGAATTCTTTTTAACGGCTGAGTAATATTCCATGGTGTATATGTACCACAGCTTCCTTATCCATTCATCTGCTGATGGGCATCTAGGTTGCTTCCATGTCCTGGCTATTATAAACAGTGCTGCGATGAACATTGGGGTGCACGTGTCTCTTTCAGATCTGGATTCCTCAGTGTGTATGCCCAGAAGTGGTATTGCTGGGTCATATGGCAGTTCTATTTCCAGTTTTTTAAGAAATCTCCACACTGTTTTCCATAGTGGCTGTACTAGTTTGCATTCCCACCAACAGTGTAAGAGGGTTCCCTTTTCTCCACACCCTCTCCAGCATTTATTGCTTGTAGACTTTTGGATAGCAGCCATCCTGACTGGCGTGTAATGGTACCTCATTGTGGTTTTGATTTGCATTTCTCTGATGATGAGTGATGTTGAGCATCTTTTCATGTGTTTGTTAGCCATCTGTATGTCTTCTTTGGAGAAATGTCTGTTTAGTTCTTTGGCCCATTTTTTGATTGGGTCGTTTATTTTTCTGGAATTGAGCTTCAGGAGTTGCTTGTATATTTTTGAGATTAATCCTTTGTCTGTTTCCTCATTTGTTATTATTTTCTCCCAATCTGAGGGCTGTCTTTTCACCTTACTTATAGTTTCCTTTGTTGTGCAAAAGCTTTTAATTTTCATTAGGTCCCATTTGTTTATTTTTGCTTTTATTTCCAATATTCTGGGAGGTGGGTCATAGAAGATCTTGCTGTGATTTATGTCGGAGAGTGTTTTGCCTATGTTCTCCTCTAGGAGTTTTATAGTTTCTGGTCTTACATTTAGATCTTTAATCCATTTTGAGTTTATTTTTGTGTATGGTGTTAGGAAGTGTTCTAGTTTCATTCTTTTACAAGTGGTTAACCAGTTTTCCCAGCACCACTTGTTAAAGAGATTGTCTTTTTTCCATTGTATATCCTTGCCTCCTTTGTCAAAGATAAGCTGTCCATAGGTTCGTGGATTTATCTCTGGGCTTTCTATTCTGTTCCATTGATCTATATTTCTGTCTTTGTGCCAGTACCATACTGTCTTGATGACTGTGGCTTTGTAGTAGAGTCTGAAGTCAGGCAGGTTGATTCCTCCAGTTCCATTCTTCTTTCTCAAGATTACTTTGGCTATTCGAGGTTTTTTGTATTTCCATACAAATTGTGAAATTATTTGTTCTAGTTCTGTGAAAAATACCGTTGGTAGCTTGATAGGGATTGCATTGAATCTATAGATTGCTTTGGGTAGAATAGCCATTTTGACAATATTGATTCTTCCAATCCATGAACACGGTATGTTTCTCCAACTGTTTGTGTCCTCTTTGATTTCTTTCATCAGTGTTTTATAGTTTTCTATGTATAGGTCTTTTGTTTCTTTAGGTAGATATACTCCTAAGTATTTTATTCTTTTTGTTGCAATGGTGAATGGTATTGTTTCCTTAATTTCTCTTTCTGTTTTTTCATTGTTAGTGTATAGGAATGCAAGGGATTTCTGTGTGTTAATTTTATATCCTGCAACTTTACTATATTCATTAATTAGCTCTAGTAATTTTCTGGTAGAGTCTTTAGGGTTTTCTATGTAGAGGATCATGTCATCTGCAAACAGCGAGAGTTTCACTTCTTCTTTTCCTATCTGGATTCCTTTTATGTCTTTTTCTGCTCTGATTGCTGTGGCCAAAACTTCCAACACTATGTTGAATAGTAGTGGTGAGAGTGGGCATCCTTGTCTTGTTCCTGATTTCAGAGGAAATGCTTTCAATTTTTCACCATTGAGGGTGATGCTTGCTGTGGGTTTGTCATATATAGCTTTTATTATGTTGAGGTATGTTCCTTCTATTCCTGCTTTCTGGAGAGTTTTAATCATAAATGAGTGTTGAATTTTGTCAAAGGCTTTCTCTGCATCTATTGAGATAATCATATGTTTTTTATCTTTCAATTTGTTAATGTGGTGTATTACGTTGATCGATTTGCGGATATTAAAGAATCCTTGCATTCCTGGGATAAAGCCCACTTGGTCATGGTGTATGATTTTTTTAATATGTTGTTGGATTCTGTTTGCTAGAATTTTGTTAAGGATTTTTGCATCTATGTTCATCAGTGATATTGGCCTGTAGTTTTCTTTTTTTGTGGCATCTTTGTCTGGTTTTGGAATTAGGGTGATGGTGGCCTCATAGAATGAGTTTGGAAGTTTACCTTCTTCTGCAATTTTCTGGAAGAGTTTGAGTAAGATAGGTGTTAGCTCTTCTCTAAATTTTTGGTAGAATTCAGCTGTGAAGCCATCTGGTCCTGGGCTTTTGTTTGCTGGAAGATTTCTGATTACAGTTTCGATTTCCTTGCTTGTGATGACTCTGTTAAGATCTTCTATTTCTTCCTGGTTCAGTTTTGGAAAGTTATACTTTTCTAAGAATTTGTCCATTTCATCCAAGTTGTCCATTTTATTGGCATAGAGCTGCTGGTAGTAGTCTCTTATGATCCTTTGTATTTCAGTGTTGTCTGTTGTGATCTCACCCTTTTCATTTCTTATTTTGTTAATTTGGTTCTTCTCTCTTTGTTTCTTAATGAGTCTTGCTAATGGTTTGTCAATTTTGTTTATTTTTTCAAAAAACCAGCTTTTAGCTTTGTTGATTTTTGCTATGGTCTCTTTAGTTTCTTTTGCATTTATTTCTGCCCTAATTTTTAAGATTTCTTTCCTTCTGCTAACCCTGGGGTTCTTCATTTCTTCCTTCTCTAATTGTTTTAGGTGTAGAGTTAGGTTATTTATTTGGCTTTTTTCTTGTTTCTTGATGTGTGCCTGTAATGCTATGAACCTTCCCCTTAGCACTGCTTTTACAGTGTCCCATAGGTTTTGGGTTGTTGTGTTTTCATTTTCATTTATTTCTATACATACTTTGATTTCTTTTTTGATTTCTTCTATGATTTGTTGGTTATTCAGAAGCGTGTTATTTAGCCTCCATATGTTGGAATTTTTAACAATTTTTTTCCTGTAATTGAGATCTAATCTTACTGCACTGTGGTCAGAAAAGATGACTGGAATGATTTCAATTTTTTTGAATTTTCCAAGACCAGATTTATGGCCCAGGATGTGATCTATTCTGGAGAAGGTTCCGTGTGCACTTGAGAAAAAGGTGAAGTTGATTGTTTTGGGGTGAAATGTCCTATAGATATCAATTAGGTCTAGCTGGTCCATTGTATCGTTTAAGGTTTGTGTTTCCTTGTTGATTTTCTGTTTAGTTGATCTATCCATGGTTGTGAGTGGGGTATTAAAGTCTCCCACTATTATTGTGTTACTATTAATTTCCTCTTTCATACTCGTTAGTGTTTGCCGTACATATTGCGGTGCTCCTATGTTGGGTGCATATATATTTATAATTGTTATATCTTCTTCTTGGATTGATCCTTTGATCATTATGTAGTGTCCTTCTTTGTCTCTTTTCACATCCTTTATTTGGAAGTCTATTTTATCTGATATGAGTATTGCGACTCCTGCTTTCTTTTGGTCTCCGTTTGCGTGAAATATTTTTTTCCAGCCCTTCACTTTCAGTCTGTATGTGTCCCTTGTTTTGAGGTGGGTCTCTTGTAGACAGCATATATAGGGGTCTTGTTTTTGTATCCATTCAGCCAATCTTTGTCTTTTGGTTGGGGCATTCAACCCATTTACATTTAAGGTAATTATTGATAGGTGTGGTCCCGTTGTCATTTACTTTGTTGTTTTGGGTTCACGTTTATACAACCTTTCTGCATTTCCTGTCTAGAGAAGATCCTTTAACATTTGTTGAAGAGCTGGTTTGGTGGTGCTGAATTCTCTCAGCTTTTGCTTGTCTGTAAAGCTTTTGAATTCTCCTTCATATCTGAATGAGATCCTTGCTGGCTACAGTAATCTAGGTTGTAGGTTATTCTCTTTCATTACTTTCAGTATGTCCTGCCATTCCCTTCTGGCCTGGAGGGTTTCTATTGATAGATCAGCTGTTATCCTTATAGGAATCCCTTTGTGTGTTATTTGTTGTTTCTCCCTTGCTGCTTTTAGTATTTGTTCTTTGTGTTTGATCTTTGTTAATTTGATTAATATGTGTCTTGGGGTGTTTCGCCTTGGGTTTATCCTGTTTGGGACTCTCTGGGTTTCCTGGACTTGGGTGGCTATTTCCTTCCCCATTTTAGGGAAGTTCTCAGTTATTATCTCCTCGAGTATTTTCTCATGGCCTTTCTTTTTGTCTTCTTCTTCTGGGACTCCTATGATTCGAATGTTGGGGCGTTTCACATTGTCCCAGAGGTCCCTGAGGTTGTCCTCATTTCTTTTGATCCTTTTTTCTTTTTTCCTCTCTGCTTCATTTATTTCCACCATTTTATCTTCTACCTCACTTATCCTATCTTCTGTCTCTGTTATTCTACTCTTGGTTCCCTCCAGAGTGTTTTTGATCTCATTCATTGCATTATTCATTTTTAATTGACTCTTTTTTATTTCTTCTAGATCTTTATTAAACATTTCTTGCATCTTTTCAATCTTTGTCTCCAGGCTATTTATCTGTACCTCCATTTTGCTTTCAAGATTTTGGATCATTTTTATTATCATTATTCTAAATTCTTTTTCAGGTAGATTCCCTATCTCCTCCTCTTTTGTTTGACTTGGTGGGCTTTTTTCATGTTCCTTTACCTGTTGGGTATTTCTCTGCCTTTTCATCTTGTTTAGATTGCTGTGTCTGGAGTGGGCTTTCTGTATTCTGCAGGTCTGTGGTTCCTTTTTATTGTGGAGGTTTTACCCAGTGGGTGGGGTTAGACGATTGGCTTGTCAAGGTTTCCTGATTAGCGAAGCTTGCGTCAGTGTTCTGGTGTGCAGATCTTGATTTCTTCTCTTTGGATAGCAATGGAGTGCCCAGTAATGAGTTTTGAGATGGGTCTATGTGTTAGGTGTGACCTTGGGCTGTCTGTATGTTGACGTTCAGGGCAATGTTCCTGCGTTGCTGGAGAATTTGCGTGGTATGTCGTGCTCTAAAACTTATTGGCTCTTGGGTGGTGGTTGGTTTCGGTGCAGGTATGGAGGCTTTTGTACGGTCACTTATTACTTAAAGATCCATGTAGTCAGGAGTTTTCTGGTGTTCTCAGGTTTTGGGCTTAAGTCTCCTGCTTCTGGATTTCAGTTTTATTCTTCCTGTAGTCTCAGGACTTCTCCAACTATACAGCACTCCTTTCGAAGACAATGGGCTGCTTTTCTGGGCGCCTGATGACCTCAGCTAGCGATCAGAAGTTGTTTTGTGAAGTTTGCTCTGCGTTCAGTTATTTTTTTGATGAATTTCTAGGAGAGAAAGTGGTCTCTCCGTCCTACTCCTCCGCCATCTTGGCTCCTCCCTCTAAATTACACTTTAAATTGCATTTTGTCAAATTATAGAGCAATTTTTTTGTTGACTTGAGTCATTCTTTCATCACAATAATCTGAGGTTCTGAACAACATCCTTTGTACTTTCAACTCAAGAAATGCTCATTGAATACATAGATGTCTAAATAAATTTTTAGAAAGATATCAGGACAGGTAAACACACAATTAAGTCTATAATTATAAATTATGATGAATGCTACACACGACTATGAGAGAGGATAATAGAAGGGCCTAATTTATGCACAGTGGTCAGCAAAGTCATGGTGAACTGTTATTTAAAATCAATAGGATGAGTACAAGTTTGTTAGTGAAGAGCTGGTGATTTCTCAACGATGGACTACCCTACTTGGACATCACATGTGTGGAAACTCCCCATTTTTATAACCCAGTTCATGGAAATAATAAAGATATAGAAATGTGAACAGCTGCACTCAGAATCAAGAAAAGGAATGACCCGTGGATGAGGAAGTGGGAAAGTCCATTAAAGGAGGGTGGTGGATGAGAAGTTGTGGCAGTGAGTTTCCCACAGTGGGAACCCATCCTGACCTTGTGGTGGGTCTTCATAGTCCCGCTGGGGCTGACAAGACTGTATGCAAAGTCAGTGGGAAAGGAGCAAGAATCACCAACACAGAAAAATTGCCAAACAAGAGTCAAAGCCTGTATATGGAAAAGTGACACTAAACTCAGTAAGAAAAGGATTTCATGGAAGGAAATAGAGTTAATAGAATCACAAGAACAGGATTTTAAAATAAACTGTCTCCAGCAAGTTAAAGGAGGGGATATCATCTATGAGACAAGGAGAAAGATTTGAAAGAACAGGTTGAAATGCAAAAAAGAAGCAACTGGACAATTAATGAAATTAAAGTAACAATTTTACATTTATTAAATGTTTATTGAAATTAAAAAGTAAGATGCAATTGTAAGTATAAATAGCTGAATGGCTACAAATGAAAAATTAATTAATGATTTGAAAATTCAAGCTGAAGAATTCTCTCAGATAAAGAGATCAGAAGTATAGAAAAAAATAAAGGGATATAGATTCTGAAGTTCTTACATATGTCTAATAGAATTTTCTTTAAAAATGAAATAAAGAGGGGGAATGTGAAACAAACTTTGATGATATATTGGCCTTAGAATTGGCCAAGAATTGAGAAAAGACAAGAATTCTCAGACTGAAAAGATCTACCAAGGCCCAAGTGAGATATTTACATAAAATTAGACCTAGATTCCTTGTCATGAAAGGTCAATGTATTAAGAATAAAATTAGAATCTTAAAATTACCAATTTTTAAGAGAAAAAAATGAAATTAGATTATCATTCAGACATTTTTACCAGCTACGTGGAAACAAAAGGGAAATAGAGACTATCCAAATGTGAAAAAAGAAAATATCTTTAAATTTATCATTTTTTACTAGCTGAAGGATTATGAAAGTGAAGCTGAAATAATGAAGACATTTTCAGACTCTACAAAGCCTACCATTTGCCGGCCCTTTCAGAAAGAGTTACTGGAGGATGTTGGAGCTGGTTAGCATTGGTGAAATTGTGGAAAAATAAACACACTAGAACCTTGGTGTCTCAGAGGGTAAAGAACCTACCTGCAGTGCAGGAGACCTAGGTTCAGTCCCTGGTTTGGGAAGATCCCCTGGAGAAGGAAATGGCAACCCACTCCAGTATTCTTGCCTGGAGAATTCCATGGACTGTATAGTCCATGGGATTGCAGAGAATTGGACATGGCTGAGCGACTAACAATTTCAACACTTTCAAGTACACGTGTATCATGCTTGTCAGAACATAAAGTGGCCTGGCTACTAGGGATACAATCTGGGGATATTAACAAAATAAAAAGAGGCATATCCTACAAACTAATAATCTTACCTCAAGATATCTGTCTTAGAGAAACTTCCATTTGCGAACATATTTATTGTAGCATTATTTGTCAAGGTGAAAAACGGGCTTCAGTGGAGTAATGGCTAAATATAATATAGTCATACTATGGAACACAAAGCAACAATAAGAAGAGATATGAAAGATCTACTGATATATGTATCAACCTGGATTTATCTCGAAGATTTACTGTTGAGTGAAATGGGCAGGTTGAAGAATGGTATGTGCATTAGGATACTATTTATTTAATGAAAAAGCAATAGGTTCAACACACAATACATATTTTGCTCATATCATAGATATTTTGCATTTATTTTCCATATACAGCTGAAAAAAGTGGTAGGAAATAAATCACAAATAACTAGTTACTTGTGTGGAGGATGTGGTGAGAGGCTTTATTCATATTTATAATAAGCAAAACTTTCAGTGACTGATCAGGACTGTTTAAGCAGGGGACTTTAATTAAGGGTAAAGGAGGACTCTGGGTGTCGTGAGGAAAATGGATTTGGAGGCCAGTTTGGAGCCTGTTGCAGTACTTAGGACCATCAGGCACTCTGGGCACAGAGTCTGGGGCCCATGAAAATGTTTTAATTTCTTTTAAAATCAGAATTAAAAAATAAAATAATAACAGATATATAATAAAGAATCCAGTTATCTTTATAGCAATGCAACACTAAAATATAATGTTTATTTATTTATATTTTTGTGAATAAAGCCCAGATTAGGAGAGAGAATGCCTGGATGGATCGGACTGGTGGTGGTGAACATGGAACCCAGAGGATAAAGACAAAATATATTTTGTCTTTCAGAAAAGTCTGAACCTGGCCGTGAATTGAGAGTGAGGAATTGAGGGAGAGGAATACAGCAAAGACATCTCCCAGAATTCTGACTCAAGTTTGTGTTGTTGCCACTTACTGAGATGGAGGAAGAGTGGAAGGGGGTGAGTGGGGGTCAGGGTGTAAGGAGCCTTGCATGCCACACTAGATGCGGAAAATCTACTAGGCAGGCTGGGGATTTTCTCAACTCTGGGTAAATGAGAGAGTCATGTGGGGAGCTTGAAAAATTCAAATTTCTGCCACAGCTCGCAGACTTGATCCCATCCAAAATCTTGAAAGGGTTGAGGAACGCTGACATTTTAGGCCGCAGAAAGGCAAGATTTTTAAATGGAGAATGACATGATCAGATAGCGTTTTGTTTTGTCTTTAAATTCATATTTGAGAACAGTAATGAGTTCGCGAGAGATTGGAGGATAATCTGGAACTACAATACCTAACAAACCCAGGCTGCCTGATTCTCAGCCGCTCCCAGGCTAGGAAAAACTCAGCAGAACGCTGTTTGGAAAAGAGCTGAGCCGACCTCCTGGCCAGACCCATCCCAGAGCGCAGCTTGGCTGAAGCCCGGGGGCATTTGGAGCACATGGGCCTTGGGGCCATCAGCGTTCTCTGGCCAAACCGCAATACTAATTTAAATTGTCACAAAACAGTGAACCTGAACCATAATGACCTTTTAAAAGCAGGATTTTAAGACCAAAAATATTTCACAAAAAAGCATTGCAAGAAAGCTGGCCACCCCTCAGGTAATGATTTTAAAATGGGGGGCTTCAAAATATTTTCGGGCCTTAGGTGAAGGGGCTGAAGCAGGAAGGGGCTGAAGCAGGAAGGGGCGCAGAGCTCTGTGTGTGTCTTTACCCATTTAGGACTGTGAACAAGCGTGACTCTTCTGAAGACATGCCAGCAGACCCTGATAGTTGAGCAGAACGTGATACTCAACGCTGCACTCATCAGGACAGGGAGGGTTTTTGGGTTAGCTGTGGTAACTCTCCGGGCCTTGGTTGTTTTGTTTTTCCCCACAAGATGGGAGAAATGATGGCCCTTTTTTTTACATCTTGTTTCAAGGACACAGTTGTTCTTAAAGTCTTTTAAAGGAGTGATACCTTTGGGCTTCTAAGGAAAATCGATCTTCTCTGGAGAAATGTATAAAATTTTCTTGTATCTAGGTATTTGTAGAACTGGTGATTAATCCTTGGTGAAGTGAAAGTTAAATTCGCATAGTGGTATCCGACTCTCACGGATTTCTCCAGGCCAGAATACCGGAGTGGGTAGCCTATCCCTTCTCCAGCGGGTCTTCCTGACCCAGGAATCAAACCTGGGTCTCCTGCATTACAGGCGGACTCTTTACCAACTGATCTATGAGGGAAGTCAATCCTTGGTAATATGTTTATAAATCACCTGCAAAGCTCCTGGCCCTCTGTAGAGATTCAACCAACAGTAATTTTTATTAATATAATTAGAAAGTAAGAGTAAGGACCATGATAGGTATACAAAGAAAGTGGCCTTCAGGATGGGCCTGAAAAGATGAGTAGGATTTCAAGAGGCCAAAAGAAAAATAAGAGCTACAGTAATGGCAAAAATTGAAGTAAGACTCAGTGATGAAAGGATTACCCAGAATGAGTAATACTACTGAGACTTAGCTCTTTCCAGGTGTGATATGCATTATTTACTTCAACCTCCACAATGAGATATTGTTAGAGAATAGGAAACAGAGAAAAGGAAATGCTCTTACTCAGAATTACCCACTTAACTTTGCTCCTGCTTCCTTAGCAAAGAATTGATTATTTTTCTGTCATTACAGGTTCATTTGCACTTTCTAGAGATTTAAGCCAACGGAATCATACAGCATATACTCATTTTTGTCTGGCTTCTCTCACTTAGCATAATTATTTTGAGATTCCCTCATGTTGTTACACACGTAATTAGTTCATATGCCATGATTTGCTTGTTCATCTGTTCATGGACACCTGGATTATTACCAGGTTTCAGCTATTACAAATAGAGCTTCTGTGAACAGTCATATATGTGTCTTTGTTTGGAAAGATGCTTCCATTTTTATTTGGTCCATCTCTAGAATGGGATGGCTAGGTCAGATAGTAGGTGTATGTCTAATGTTTTAATACACTACCAAACATGTCTCCAAAGTGGTTGTACAATTTTACATTACCACCATAGTGAAGAGCATTCCAGTTGTGCCATACTTTTGCCCAAACTTGGTAAGTTTGATTTTTGAAAAATTTAAACCTTTATCATATATATGTAGAGGTATCTCATTGGATTTTAATTTGCATTCCCCTAATGATTAATAATTTTGAGCATTTTAAAGTGTTTTCATTCATGTATCATTTTTGGTAAATTGTTCAAACCTTTTGCCTGTTTTTAAATTGTGTTTTTACCTAATTATTGATTTATTTATATATGAGTCCACTGTATATCGGACTTCCTAGGTGGCACTAGTGGTAAAGAATTTGCCTGCCAATGCAGGAGACACAAGAGCCATGGGTTTGCTCCCTGTGTCAGGAAGATCCCCTGGATGGGGAAATGACAACCCACCCCAGGATCCTTTCCTGGCGAATCCCATGGACAGAGGAGCCTGGCTGGCTACAGTCCATGGGGTCATAAAGAGTCCTACATGATGAAGAGTCTAAGCATACCACTGTATATCAGATGCATAATTTGCAAATATTTCTCCCTTATTCATGACTTGTCTTTTCATTATTTTAATGTTTTTTGCAGAGGAAAAGTTTTTAATTTTGATGAAGTAAAGATCAATTTTTTTCTTCTATAGATCATGCTTTTGGTGTTGTATCAAGGAAATCTTTGCTTAACCCAAGTATTCACAATAATAAAATACCATGTACTGGGGGTTTAAACAACAGACATTTATTTTTCAGTTTGGAGGCTGTGAAGCCCAAAAGCAAAATGCCACAGATTGGGTTTCTGGCGAGAGCCCTTTTCCTGGTTTGCAGACTGCCTTCTTGTGGTGTCCTCACATGGGAGAAGGAGAGGGTGTCTTTTCTTATAAGGACGCTAATCTAATCATGGGCACCACCCTCATGATCTCCTCCAAGCTTAATTACTTCGCAGTTTCCACCTCCAAACTATCTCATTGAGGTATAGGGCTTCGACATACGAATTTTGAGGGATACAAATGTTCAGTCTATAACACCAAGGTCACAATAGTTTTTCCAGTATTTTATTTTTTTATTCCCTGTATTTTCTTCTAAAATTTTTAGATTTAGATTCACTTTAGGTCTATGATACTGTGATTTACATTTAGGTCTATGATCCATATGCAGCTGATTTTTGTATATTGCACAAGATTTGAATTGAAGCTCATTTTTTAGCAAATAGATGTCCAACTGTTTCAGCATCACTTGTTAAAAGGACAATCCTTTCTCCACTGATTTGCTTTTACACCTTTGTCAGTTGTCCTTCAGTGTGGATTTGTATCTGGTTTCTCAATCTGTTCTGTACATCTATTTGTGGATCTTTATGCCAGTACCACATTGTCTTAATTACTGTAGCTTTAGAAAAATCTAGAAATATGTAGTGTTAGCTCTCCTGCATTGTTCTTTTTCAAAGTTGTTTTAGAAACAGTTTGTTAATTCCTACCAGAAAGCCTGCTGTGATTTTGATTGGAATTTTGTTGAATCTATACATCAGTTTGGGGAAGAATTGATATCTTAAGAATAATTAAGTGTTCATATTAAGAACATTCAGTATTCTTTTTTTTTTTTTTCATCCAAGAAACTTTTATTGACCTCCTTTCAAAGACAATGGGCTGCTTTTCTGGACTCCTGATGTCCTCTGCTAGCGATCAGAAGTTGTTTTGTGGTGTTTGCTCAGCGTTCAAATGTTCTTTTGATGAATTTGTAGGGGAGAAAGTGGTCTCTCTGTCCTATTCCTCCACCATCTTAGCTCCTCCCAAACATTCAGTATTCTTAAGTGAATACCATATACCTCTTCACTTATAAAGTTCTTTAAAATTTCTCTCAGTAATGATTTGCTGTTTATAGTGAATAGTTCTTATCTACCTATTGTCATATTTATCTCTAGGTCTTTCATAAATTTTTACTTCATTGCATATGACATTTTTATTTTGATTTCTGATTGCTTATTGCTAATAGAGAAATAGAAGTGATTTCTTTCTGTCTTCTGCAATCTTACTGAATTTACATTTTAGTTATAATAGCTTTTTTTAAGATCCCATCAGATTTTTTACATAGATGATCATATCATCAAAAGAATAAAGACAGTTTTACTTCTTTTCTTTTCCTTGCTTTGTTGCACTGGCTGGAACCAAAAGTGTAATATTGCATAGAAGTGGAGACTGAACATAAAAGTTTTATTCTTGATCTTATGGAGAAAGCACTCAGTCTTTGCCATTACGTTAGTTGCTAACTGTGGGATTTTTGTAGCCGTCCTTTATCAGATTGAGGAAGTTCCTATCTATTCCTAGTTTGCTGAGAATATATACCAGGAATGGCTGTTGGATTTTATCAATTATTTTTTCTGCCTTTATTTATTTATTTATTTTGGCCATGCCACACGGCTCGTGGGATCTCAGTTCCCTGACCAGGCAGTGGAAGCACAGAGTCCTAACCACTGGACCCCCAGGGAATTCCATTTTCTACTTCTATTGACATGATCATATGATTTTTCATTTGTTAATATTTAAAATGTCAGTGTTAAAAGTTTACCACATTAAAAATATGGTAAATTACATTGATTTATTTTCTTGACTTTTCCAGAAAGTTAATCTTGTGTTAATTCTACTTGGTTATGATATATTAATCTTTTTGTGTATTGTTGAATTCAATTTTATAAAATTTTGTTAATAATTTTTTACATATGGTTTTGAGGCATATTGGTATGACATTTTCTTGTAGCATTTTAATATGATTTTGGTATCAGGAAAACACTGACTTCAAAGAATGAGTTGAGAGGCATTCCCTTCTCTTCAATTTTCTGAAAGAGTTTGCATAGAATTGGCATCCTTTCTTTCTTAAGCATTTCTTAATACAATGAAGTTATACAGGCTTGAGTTTCCCCCCTTCTTCTCTGTGGGGAGATAATTTTAACTACAAATTCCATTTATTTAACAGATAAAAGTTTGTACAAGTTATCTGTTTCATCTTGAGTAAATTTTTGTGTTTTTCAAGGAATTTGTACTTTTTATCTATTCTTTTTTAAAATTTATTTTTAATTGGAAGTTAATTACTTAACAATATTGTGTTGCTTTCTGCTTAATGGCATAACAGTGTTGTAGTATTGCTTTATTGTACTTTTAATACTTATAAAATCTTTAGTAATGTCACCTTTTTTATTTCTGAATTTGGTAATTTGTATCTTCTCTGTTTTTGTGCTGATCAGTTATTACAGAAGTTTGTCAATTTTATCACCTCCTCAAAGAGGCTGCTCTTGATTTCATTGATTTCCCCCCCCCCCAACATATCTCTATTACATATTTTTAATGGATTTATCCTCCAGTTCTTTAAAGTTGTGTATCTGGAAAGGTCTTTACCCTTCTCTTGTTTCAAAAAGATATTCTCATGGAAGCAAAAGTCTCTATTATTTTGAATGCAAAGAAAGGCATAATTAAAATGAGAGCATACATATATCAAGCACTTAGTTTATGCCAACAAACTTCTGAGTTAAGCATCATTATGATTTGCATTATACAGACTTGGAGACCAAGGCTCAGAAAAATTTAAGTTTTCCAGTGTCATATACTCAACAAGCAACAAAGCGACATTCACACTAATCCAGAGTCTCTAATCTTAACCACAAGAGAGACAAGATTCTGCTGTCTATCAAGAAAATAGAGGACATATGAGTACACAGTCCGGGAAATGCCTCATGCTCATAGTCCTGAGAGAAAAAACTTAAGTCACTTGAGAGTCATTCTAGACTTTTTGCAGGACAGTTGTTGTTGTAGCCACACGTTCCGGAAACAAACTCACTCAGAAGGACAATGCAGACAGTGGAGTGCAGTTTATTACACCGGCGGGCCCAAGGCAGAGTCTTCTCTTAGCCAAGGACCCCGTCCAGCATTTGTGAAAATCTTTTATACCCCATGTGTATGTGTCCAAACCCACCGCCCCATATTCCTTGAGACTTACATAAACTAACGAAGGGTAAATACAATCCTAATAACCCCATCACTCATGTGCCATGTGCTCAGACAGTTAAACAATTAGCCAGTGATCAATAAGCACTAGGTTACACTCCGACAGGTACAGAAAAATTTATGGCCTGTCTGGAGGAAGGGGTGATTAGTGTGTGTGTTCTCTTAGGCGATGAGTAACCTGGATACAATCTGCAAGGTTCCCCTGTCCGGAGGGGGTCTTATCCTCTGTTGTCGTTTCCATAGGCACTAAACACAGAGTGCAGAGTCCATTGGAGAGATGGCCGAGCGTGATCAGCATGGACAGGCCTGAGATGGAGTCCAGGCCCTATGAATTCCTTCTTCATGGTCTTAGCAGGAAACTCCTGGGACTCTGGGAAACCATACAGCTCCCCAGAGACACTTACAGAGAACACAACCGACAAAGCTCCAGGACATAGCTTATTGATCAAAGCCGCCCGAAGTCATTCCCAGGGCCTGAGAAATCTTCATAAAATTAGCAGCTGGGGGTTGGAATGGGTGTTGGTTCTAAGAGGGCATTTCCCTATGGATGGCTGTACACACTCAGATGAAAAGACAGCCTCGCTGATGGTGTTGGGTGGGGTAGCATGTTCTTTTCTCAAATGTTCTGTGGAAGTAGCATGGGTAAAACAAAGAACATTGGGTTTGCACGCATGCTACCTGAATGGATGGATTCAAATCTAAGAGCCTGAGCAATCCATGTTGCTTGCCTGGGCCTGTTTCCTCATCTATAACAAAAAGACATGAGTGGTCGTTCAGCCTATCATTTGGTGCTACAAAAGTGAGAAGGATAATTACTGTTGTTAATACTTTTCTGAATGTTTCAGGATTCTGCACGGAGATACCATGAAAACATTTTATATCACACACTGAAAACTGAAATATACCAAAAAAGCTGCACCAAGTTAGGATTTGGAACAGGAATTATTTATAAGATAGGCAATGCTACTGGGCATGTTTTGGTCTTCAATTAAATTCTTTTTAAACTCTGGCTCCATGGTGTAATGGTCTTGGAATTAGGAATAATAAAACATTAGTTACACTGTTGAGTAATGGTTTTATTTAAAACAAGATGAAATATTAACCCGGTGATGCCCAGAACCAAATGTAAGACCTCTAAGTGAATGTTAGAGGCCATTGGTGGGGTCATTGCTACTAACTGTTAGGTGGAGGGCTGAGATATACACAGCACAGCTCCCTGCATCTCACCTCATTATTTCACCTTGCTGTTTTATCTGTGTCTTAAAATCCTTTTGGAAGCACTCAATATTGACTTTTTTTTTTTTTTTTTTAACACTGGCAGAGACACTGGGACTCAGAAAAATTGATTTGGTCAAAGTCTCATGGCTTGTAGGGGTGCAGGGACCAAGTGGTCATGACAGTGCAGAGAGCAGGATCTGATATGAGGTGTCAGCTGGGGCAGGTGCTTGTGTAACTGGGAAGCATCTACTATCTTAGAATGGGGATAATACCTACTTCAGGTGCTTACTCAGGGCTTGATGCTTACTTAAAGTGAAGTTGCTCAGTCATGTCTGACTCTTTGCGACGCCATGGACTGTAGCCTACCAGGCTTCTCCATCCATGGGTTTTACAGGCAAGAATACTGGAGTGGGTTGCCATTTCCTTCTCCAGGGGATCTTCCTGACCTAGGGATCGAACCCAGTTCTCCCGCATTGCAGGCAGACACTTTACCCTTTTGAGTCACCAGGGATGCTTACTTAAGTACTAAATAAAAGTTAGCTATTCTTCTTCATCTCCCACCTCACTTTCCATTGCATCACATGGGGGTCTTGGCAAACACAAGCACAGCCACTGGCAAGCTCCCACTTCCATAGTCAGTCCCCCACCCACCACGAACATGCCCCAACAAACCAGTCTGGAATGGAGTCCATTCTGCTCCCCTCTGGGCTTGTGAGTCCTGGGCTTTGGAGGTCCTCCCCCTAGGGCTCCTTTCCCTCCCTCTGCCTGGGAGAACTTCAGAATTTCAGCCTGGGGCTATTCTCCCCTGATTCTGATGACTTCCCAGGGGTGGGAGTGAGGGCAGAGGGGCTGGGAGGGGGGGGCAGTGCTTCATTTCAAGTGGAAAGGGAGAAAGAAAAGGAAAAGCTAGAGCGACCTTCTCTGGAGGGGCCGGTCCCTGCTCTGATCTCTGTCAGACTCCCATTTGTCACCCTCCTCCCAGCCCGCATCTCTTTCTCTTCTTTGGCTCCAGGCCTCAGGGCCAAGCTCCCTGGCAAATCTGCATTTTTTTTCCCTTGGAACATGGGGCCTGTAGCTATCTTCTGGGTTTGCAGAGAACCCATGCCAGCAGCAGTTGTCATCTGAGGACTTGCTGAAGACCCACATTCCCTGAAGGAACCAGGCCTACTGAATGGGAACTCTAGGGGCGGGGCCCAGCAGTCTGTCTTATAAGAAGCTCCCCAGGTAATTTTAAGGCAGCCGAAGTGTGAAAATTACTGTTCTAGGGAAATGAGTGGAGAAGGCAATGGCACCCCACTCCATACTCTTGCCTGGAAAATCCCATGGACAGAGGAGCCTGGTGGGCTGCAGTCCATGGGGTTGCGACGAGTCGGACACGACTGAGCGACTTCCCTTTCACTGTTCACTTTCATGCATTGGAGAAGGAAATGGCAATCCACTCCAGTGTTCTTGCCTGGAGAATCCCAGGTACGGGGGAGCCTGGTGGGCTGCCATCTAGGGGGTTGTACAGAGTCGGACACGACTGAAGCGACTTAGCAGCAGTAGCAGCAGGGAAATGAGGCAAAGCTAAGGACCTGACTATTCAGCTCTGCTTCCTAAGCATAGTCAGAACCTCTCAAATTGTGGTTAAAGAGGGTAAAATTCTCAAATCTCTTCTGACTAGATAGAGAAGACAAGCTATAAAAAGAAATAAGAAAGGAAAGAGTTTTCTCAGCAGGAAAAACAGGTATCTGATTTTCCTGGACCCTCTATTGCTTCTTCAGAGACCACCCATGCCTTCCAACAAAAATCTCTGGGTCTAAGCTTCTGCAGCTGCCGTCCAAAGGGACACAGGCAGCAAGGGAGCCGTGGCCGCATTCCAAGAACTTAAAAGTTCATGAGATCTTGGGAGGAATCTCAGAGTTCAGCCACCCAATTCTTCATCTGATGCTTGAGTCTCTATCAGCCTCTGAAAGGAACTCAGTCCCATTCAAAAGCTTTGATAACTCAGAGTCCTAGAAAGTTCTTTCACTGGACACCAGAACAGGGCTGTGCTTTCTTGTTCACTCTGATATTCTTTCTCCCCCTGCTCCCATAGGGCTCAATAAGTACTAGTTGAATGAGTGGATGGATGAATGAAATAATGAGCAGACATTCTGCCCAGTTTATGTGGTTAGAAGCACAGTGCTCCTCTGAAAGAGTGTGGCAGCAGTGAGCCTGGGACGCTGCTTCTGTGACCCACCCAGCCAGTGCCTTGCTGAGCGTAGGAGCCCTTTGAACTTGAAATGGATGGGAGAGCTCCAGACTAAGAGGTCCCTGGCACAGGGAGACGACTCTTTCAAGTGTTCGGAGTGTCAGGGCCCAGTGGCAGCCTTCCTCCATGGCAATGACTTACTACATTCCTGAATAAGTGAAGGGAAATTCAATCCATATGTTCTGGAGTTATTTGCACAATACTCAGCAAGATGCTGCTGTTGTGTAAGAGCCATTTGACGTCGGTGGCATGACTTTCTTCTTTCTGTTCTGAGAAGAGTCCCTGAAGAAAAGCCAATTCTACTGTCCCTGAAGAGAGAGGGGCAGGAGCACAGGGGCCAAGTCGTCTAGGGCCGTCCTGCAGGCAGCTCAGGGCTTGGGGAGACTCGCAAGTCTCAGGAGGCCGAGGAAAGGGAGACTCCTGCCCAGCTCTACGCCCACATGGGCTCAGCCAGCTTCTGCCAGAACAGCCTCAGCGGCGGATGGGGTGGAAACAGCTTAAGCAGTTGCTGAAGAACAGGGAGGAAAAGCCGACGCATTGGGAAGATGGGGGCATCAGAAAGAGCACCTGGGTTGCATTCTGGTGTAACTTTGGGTAAGTTACTTCCTCCCTCCCAGCCTCAATTTCCCCTTTTGCAAAGTGTGAGGCTACACTCATGCTCCACCATCCTCATGTATCCTGATAGTCTATTCTAGGACCCTTTTTTGTGTCTTACTATGAATATTATCTGGCAATACCTGGATAATATTTTTACCACAATCCTTAGTAATAAATACATTTCACAGAGTAACTTAGTATATACAACTGAAACAAAGTTTTCACAAATCAAGGTTTACCCTTCCTGCAAGCACTGACATGTTGATCAATGGAAAGCAGAGAGAATCCAGAAATAAACCTACATATTTATGGTCAAGTGATTTCCAACCAAGGTGCCAAGGCAATTCAATGAATAAGAACAGCTTTTTTAGGTGGTGGTGGCACAATTGGCTATCCATATTCAAAAATACATACATACATATATGCATATGTACACTTACATGATACTTCACATGACACACACAAGTGAATTAAAAATGGATCCTAGATTGAGATATGAAGAGCTAAAAGTAAGTAGTGAACTATGTGTTTATGTTAACAGCAAGCATGAACCCTCATGAACATTATGTGAAGTGAAAGAAGACAAACATGAAAACTAAATACTTTGTGTTTCCATTTATGTGACATTTCTAGAAAAGGCAAAACCTTAGAGATGGAAAGCAGATCATAGGTTTACTTGGGCTATAGGGCTGTGTGTGGGGGAACTAATAGGTGTGGGGGAACTTTGTGGAGTGACGGCAGTATTCTAAAACTGTAATGAATGTTATTCAGCCCTGTAAATGAGCTAAAACTCATCCAACTGTACCCTAAAATGGGTGAACTTTACAATATATACATTATAACTCAAAGAGATATGACAACTAATAAAATTAAACCCGAAGGATAAAGATGATACGTGATTTGTTCAATTGTGTTGTTTTTTGGGCATGATGAGTTAGTTCTGGACCACCTCTTATTGTCTTATTAGTCTCTCTTCATAACATCCACAGCATCACTGCACATAAATATACTACTCATGAATACTAGTAGTTTGAAAAGATTTGAAAAGATTAAAGTGATTAGGTTTATATTGAACACTAAAACTTTTTAAAGGAGTTTATAAGCCGGAACAAGTCTTCTAACATTATGCAACGCCAACAAATGCCGTTCAGTTCAGTTCAGTTCAGTCACTCTGTGGTGTCTAGTTCTTTGCCTAGTTCTAGTTTCCCCATGGACTGTAGCACGACAGGCTTCCCTGTCCATCACCAACTCCTGGAGCTTGCTCAAACTCATGTCCATCGAGTTGGTGATGCCATCTAGCCATCTCATCCTCTGTTGTCCCCTTCTCCTCCTGCCTTCGATCTTTCCCAGCATCAGGATCTTTTCCAATGAGTCAGTTTTTCGCATCAGGTGGCCAAAGTATTGGAGCTTCAGTTTCAGCATCAGTCCTTCCAATGAACATTCAGGATTGATTTCCTTTAGGATTGACTGATTTGATGTAGACCATAATTAGCCATAATTTCAGGTATATAATTTGTCATACTCCCCAAAGGCATAATCTGATAGCTCTGAATACTTGCAAAACACAAGGGAAAAAGTTCTGTTTCTTTTTAGTAGCTTAATGTGGCAACCAGACACCTCCAAAGATTTCCTAATCAGTTCAGTGGCTTCCAAACCTAACTGATCATGAGAATGATTCATGGAGAGCCTCCTACCTCACTCCCAAGACCCAGGCCATCAGAGCATCTAAGGGGTGGAGATTTAGGATTCTTTAGCCTTAGAAGGACTTTCTAGGTGGTCAGGGAGATTTGTGAGTTTCATTTGGTGAGATCATTGTGATTAGATTTGAGATAGAACACAATGAACTAGTTTCCAGTTACAGTTAAAAGATCAAAGTTTGCAAATGAATGACTTAAATATAAAGCAGAGTATAGATTAAATTGTCTCAACAATCACACCACCCACTCTTCCTCACTTTCATTCCTTTAGAAAGGGATGGAGTAACAGTCTTAAGCGAGAATTCTGCAAATCCCTGGATCCTACATTGATAACCTCAAATTCTTAGCTTTTAAAAGTCTCATAATCCTTTTTAGTTAAATGGAGAATATCATCAATTATTATTTTTTAAAAATAGTTGGCTGCCGTTAAGTTGCCCTTTTGTATTTTCAGATGCTAATTTTTAAACCAAGTGCAGAATTTACATTTGCATGGTTAAAGTCAGTTTTTAGGTCTTCATTTGAGACTCAACATTTTTTTTAACTCTTAATCTAGTTATTTAATGAACTCTATTTCTCCCAGGTTTACTTATCAACTCAAATTTTGACAAGGTAAGTTTACATATTTACACTATTTGTTTTCTTTTGTCCTTTACTTTAGTCAACCTGCAAACCTATTTGCATTCACACTTTTCCTCTTATCATCTGCCTCAGGAAAGGAGGGTCCTGCCTCTGGGGGCTCAGGACCGCTCCCCAATCCTGCCTGCGCTCTGGGAGCCCCACCTTTCTCTCCTGGACCCTCTGCTCTGATGTCAGCCCACGCGTCCTCCAGCGCATGGAAAAATATCCCAGTCTTTCCCATCTAAAACCAAAATGCTTCCACACTATCAGTCCCTTTCCACTCAGCCTCCATTCCTCTTTTCATTTTCTTTCCTAGTCAAGCTTCTAGAAGGAAAATCCCCTGAGTATTCGTGCTTCTCTCCTGCAGGGACTTCCTACCCTCTGTCGTCCGGCTTTTGTTCCCACCGTTAATAAACCACTGCTGGATAGAGTCAGTAATGACTGTGTAGTTGTCCAAATCCCATCAACCCATTGTCTCTTCATACCTAATTTAACTTTCGTGTTGAGTTTGTTTTGAGGAACTAGTCTCTCCTTTTTTACGTGTGTGTGTGACTGGTCCCTATTTTATTTTTTAAGTTAATTTTTTAATTGGAGGAAAATTGCTTTACAATGTTGTGTTGGTTTCTGCCATACAACAATGCAAATCAGCCATGACTATACATATATCACCTCCCTCTTGAGCCTCCCTCCCTTCCCCTCATTCCTTTCCTCTATGTCATCATCGAGCACCAGGTTGGGCTGTTTTACATATGGTATGTGGATGCCACTTTTTCATTTGTTCCACTCTTTCCTTCCCTTACTGTGTCGACAAGTCCCTTGCCTATATTTGGAAAGGAACAGTCTCTCCTCCTTAAAGCCGTCTTCCTTCCCTTTCTCAGGCGCGGCTTCTCCCTTCCACTTCCTGTTCCCAAACAGTTTTCCCTCCACTACCACCTTCACTGCCCACCCCCTACATGCTATCTTCTGTCTTCTGCTCTCTCCTCTTCTCATTCTCCTCTGTGACACCTCGAGTGTGCCCTCAATTCATATGTATCAGAAACACTCAAAGGGTTTGCTTCTTGCTGAAAGTGCAAATGCACAGACCTACTGAACCAGAATCTCTGGAGGGGACCTGGGAATCTGCATTCACGCTGGCTCTCCTGGGAATTCGAAAGCATGATGAAGTGTAAGAACAACGAGCTCTGTGGACGTCCACGGGGCCACACTTTTTAATCCAGCGTTTCCTGACTCATCGACCCCACTACTGTCCAGGCCCCATCTCATTGTTCTCCTTAAAGTCTTGCATGGCCTTCTCTCCCCTGGAAACTGAGGCTAAGCTCCCAGATTCTGGCATTAAGGCCTTTCTCATTTGGCCCTGGTGCAGCTCTTGGGTTAGGCTTCTTCTCCCCACAACTCTCAAGAGTTCTCCACACCGCAGATGGACCCTTAACACACCTGCCTGCTCCACCTCTGGGCCTGGTTGTTCCTGCTGCTCTCCACCAAGGTTCTTCTGAATTCACCTTCAAGTCCCAGAAACTTCCCTGAACAGTCTTCACGGAAACTACCCTGAGCCTGACAGCCACACCACGTTCTCTTTTTGCCCTTCGGGCACCCAGGGGTAAGCACCCTAGGCCCCCACTCAGTATTGTCCTGGCTGGGCCTCCTACCACTGGAGCTCTTCCCACGGGGACCCCACCTGCTCTCTCCAGGACCCCAGAAGCATGGGGCTTCATAGCAGAGAATGGGAAGACAGAGGCTGTGGTGAGAGGTGTGGTGAGGGGGTGATCCTGGTTCAGAACTGACTGCGCTGCCCACCTGGTGAGCAAGGTGACAGGTGACTTCGCTCATCAGTTTATATCTGCTGGGCTCTAGGCTGTGAACCGTCTCTGCCCTCACGGGTCTCTTGGCAAGTGAAGGACACAGGAAAGTCGATGGAGAGACCCTGGGTAGAGAGAGAATCTGTTACAGAGGTGAGTGTGGGAGCGTGGGAGCGTGGAGGGGTACAGCCAGCCCGGACCTTGTTTCCAAATAGAAAGTGCCTGTCCCAGGAAAAGGGCCACAAGATAGGAAAGATGAAACACAAAACACGCCGCAGGGTGCGAAAGAGCTCCTGAAGGACAGCGAGAAGGCTTGAGCCTCAGTCTGGGCTCTGCCACTGATAAGCTGTGTGACACATGCTTATACAATTCCCGAGCTGCAGCTTCCTGTAAGTAAAGCGAGGAGTTTATACTGGGTTCAGTTCTGAAACCCTGGAAAAGATCTGAGACTGAACTCCATACAGATGCATGTTGTAAAAAGGTGCATAATTAGCGTTAGCCACCAGATGGCAGGAGAGGATCTCTTTTTTTCCCACAAACTTGCGTCTTGCCTCCATCACTGAAATCTCATTTGGGGGCAGTCCATTAGAATTGGGCCTGATGGACGCCACCAGCTCCAGATGTGGCGTCCATGTAAGAGGTTCTTCTGAGATATATGGGCAGCATATAAATACCTCACTTTGGGGGAACTTGTCATTACCTGTCTAAATACACACTTTTGAAAAGCAGCCCCTGATGCCTGCGGAAGGTCATCCTAGCATTGCTATGTTGCAGCTCTGGTTCTGACAACATGGGCTAGATACCTGGAGAGAGATGTTTTGTTCAGGTCCTAGTGGGACAATCTGCCCAAACCTCAGTCTCTGTGGGGCCAGGTATTGATCACCTGGGCAATGGAAATTGCCAAGAAATGGCTGGGCTACCTTGCTAGGGACCTATGTCCCATCCCTGGGCCTTTGAGCAAAGCTGGGAAGTTGGGGAGGTAACTCCAGATCTTCAGTGACTGGATTGAAATCAGAGACCTCTGTGAGGATCTGATGGAAGCCGTGGATGTTGTCCTTCAGAACGCTCATGATATACATGTTATTTCAGCAGCTTCTCAGACCTTGTTTCTAGGGACCCAGGCTGTGAACCACTCAGAATTCTCAGCCTTAAGAACCTAAGGTCATGTATTCACTCTCAGAGGTCAGCTATGCTGGGCTTCCCAGGTGGCTCAGTGGCAAAGAATCAGCCTGACAATGCAGGAGATGCGGGAGACACAAGTTTGATCCCTGAGTTGAGATAATCCCTGGAGGAGGAAATGGCAACCCATTCCAGTACTCTTGCCTGGAAAATCCCATGGACAGAGAAGCCTGGCTGTCTCCAGTCCATGGGGTACAAAGAGTCAGACACAACAACTGACCATGGTCAGCTATGCACATTGCTTTCTGATTTGTGGTTAAACTAAACTCTTGGCTATTTTCCCTAGAGAAGAAATAGCAGGAGTGATGGATCCTGAGCCTTACTGTGGCTAGTAGCTAAAATCTAAATAGTGGACCATGAAGCATCAGTTAGATATAACTATGGTGTGTTTGGATGTGGGTTTCCTATGAGCACTTGAGCCCTGCAGAAAGGCTGTATTCTGGAGCTCTGCTCCAGGGGATGCTGAAGAGCTGCGTATTTTTCCAGCCAGTGTCTGCTTGCTGGAACACACTTTGTTCTGCACAGGGAGGGCATGGAGCTTTTTGTCAGCTATATGCCCACATCTCTGTCCAGAGGTTCCTTTGAATATCTTTCTCTGTGCTGGAAAACCTTTGCTGACTGTTCTGGGCACTGGATGACTGTTACACCTACTCATGGCTTTAGGGTTCTTTGCTTCCTTAGGCTAGCGACTTAGAAACATCAAGGGACCAAATGACTAGCAATGCCCTTAGGTTAGGAGGCTCTGCCTGGTCCTGGCTCTGTCATTTATTAACTGCGAGTCTCTAGGCCTTAAATCTAGAATGGGGATGACTCCCTTTTCTGGTCCCACAGGGTTCATTTATTTGACAAATATGCACTGACAGCCTATTATGAACCCCTCCCTGCTCCAAACACCATGGATACACTGAATGAAGCAGACATGGTTCTCTGTCCTGATGAAGCTGACAGTCCAGGCTAGTTTGAGAATCAAAACCAGAAAACATATCTGAATACCTTCTGTTAACTACGAAGTGCTCTGCTGACATGCAATCTTCCTGTTGGTTTTGTTTGAATCGTTTTGCAGGCTGTTGTGGCAGGAGACAGGGTTCCAAACAGACACAGACTCAGGGCTCCAAAGAACACAAATATGAGGAAGTTACCTCCTAGCAGAGTTGATGAACTCAGTTCTGCCAGGTGGGAAATTGTAACTGGTCTGACCATGCCCATCCTCTTTTCTTTTTTGAAATCTTTCTTCTGGAAGATAAGAGCATGGGACTGGTGATACCAAGCAGGACCTTCTGGGGTTCCTGGGCAAAAAGCTTTTCTGTGTCCCTCATTTCTTTGATAACAGGAAATAGGCTTCATCCACCCTGGCGCTAGCAATAAAGAATCTATCTACCAATGCAGGAGACATAGAGATGCAGGTTCGATCCCTGGGTGGGAAGATCCCTCTGGAGAAGGAAATGACAACCCATCCAGTACTCTTGCCTGAAGAATCCCACGGACAGAGGAGCCTGGCAGGCTGCAGTCCATGGGGTCGCTAGGAGTCGGACACGAATGAGCGACTTCACTTTCACTTTTCACTTTCAAGCATTGGAGAAGGAAATGGCAACCCACTCCAGTGTTCTTGCCTGGAAAACCCCAGGGATGGGGGAGACTGGTGGGCTGCCATCTATGGGGTCGCACAGAGTCGGACACTACTGAAGCGACTTAGCTGCAGCAGCAGCAGAAGCGACTTGGCATGCACACACCCTCCATGATCTTCCCTGAGTTTCAACAGGCAGATTCAAGCAGTTGTTAATTAGGGAAGGGAGGGGATGTGAAACCTGGGAGAAACAGTCAAGAGAAACAGTAGAACATCCTTGGGGCAAGGTCCTGGTTCCCCATTAAGGGATACACACAACAATATCTGTGAGCTATTTTGCAGATACTGAAACCCCAACCAGGTGGGAGAAGTTAAAAGTTAGTGACAAGATGCTGACCATGAACATGTAGACCCCAGACCGGCTGGAACCAGAAGGTCGATGATGTTGATGGACTTCCATTTACCTCATCACCAACCAATCAGAATAATGTCCATGAGCTGCTCACACTCTCTTTGAACCATCACTATAAAGCTTCACTGCTCTTTCCAAGGGGGACACGATTGAGGGCGTTGGCCCACTGTGGTCCCCTTTGCTTGGTGAAGCAATAAATCTATTCTTTTTTGTTTCACCCAAAACTCTGTCCCTGAGATTTAATTCAGTGTTGAAGTACAAAGGCTGGATTCAATTTTACTGGGGACTTCATGATTCAAACAAAACATGAAGTTCTCCACTGAGATTTGGGCAGACACAAGACCTTATGCACTGCTGGCCAGGCAAGCACCCCAGGACACGTCGAATCTCCTGTTCCTTGCGTTCTTCCAGGCCAGATGATTCCTGAGACAACCTGCTGTAGGTTTCTGTCTGGTCTTACGGCTTCCTGTGATCCCAAATTTCCAAATTATAGGCTACCTACACAACGTAATCTAATTTTAGTAATGGGGAGTTGGGAGACCCTTGGTCCTCTCCTCCACTCTTTTCCCCTTTTTGTCTCCAACAAGCCCCGTCCTCTGGGTCAGGCTCCGTCTGGGTGAGACCCTGTCATTGAACAGATTGACTCTGTGTAACTGCAGAAGTTCAACAGCCCAGAGGACACTGGACCGGAAAATGAGGCGAGTCCTCACCCCAAGTGCTTAGAAATGTAAAATACAGCCCTTCCCCGTCCCTGTCCTCCTCTCAGTCATTCGAATACTCACCCCTCTCACTGGGTGAGCTTTAAATCAACACTGGCATAACACCACACACAAAAATAAACTCGAAATGGATTAAAGACTTAAATGTAAAACCAGAAACTATAAAGCTTTTAGGCAGTACATAGGCAGTATGCTTCTTAACATAAATCACAGCAAGATACTCTATGACCCTCCTCTTAGAGCAACAGAAATAAAAACAAACAGAAAAAACAAACGGGACCTAATTCAATTTAAAAGCTTTTGCACAGCAAAGGAAACTCTAAGTAAGGTGAAAAAACAACCTCCAGAATGGGAGAAAATAATAACAAGTGAAACAACTGACAAAGGATTAATCTCCACAATACACAAGCAGCTCATGCAGCTCAAAACCAGAAAAACAAACAACCCAATCAAAAAATGGGCAGAAGACCTAAATAGACATTTTTCCAGAAGACATACAGTTGGCTAATACACACATGAAAAGATGCTCAACATTGCTCATTATTAGAGAAATGCAAATCGAAATTATAATGAGGTATCACCTCACACCAGTCAGAATTGCCATTATCAAAAAATTTACAAGCAATAAATGCTGGAAAGGGTGTGGAGAAAAGGGAACCTTCCTGCATTTTTGGTGGGAATGTAAGTTGATACAGCCACTACAGAGAATAGTAAAAACTAAGAGTAAAAACTACCTTTAAAAACTTAGAGTAAAATTACCATATGACCCAATAATCCCTATACTGGGCATACACCCTGAGGAAACCAGAATTGAAAAAGATACATGTATTCTAATATTCATTGCAGCACTATGTACAATAGCTAGGAAATGGAAGAAACCTGGATTTCCAGCAACAGATAAATGGATAAAGATGTTGTAGTAAATATATACAAAGGAATATTACTCAGCCATTGAAAGGAATGCATTTGAGTCAGTTCTAATGACGTAGATGAACCTAGAGCTTTTTAGACTGAGTGAAGTAACTCAGAAAGAGAATATTGTATATTAACACATAAAAATGGAAACTAGAAAGGTGGTACTAATGAAACTATTTGCAAGGCAGCAATGGAACGCAGACATAGAGAACAGACTTGTAGGAGCAGTGAGGGAAGGCGAATAGAGAGAGTAGCATCAAAACATATGCATTACCATATGTAAAGTAGGATAACCCAACAGATGAGAATTTGCTGTATGATGCAGGAGCCTTAAACTTGGTGTTCTGTGACTACCTAGAGGGGTGGGATGGGCTGGGAGGTGGGAGGCAGGTTCAAGAGGGAGGGGACATATGTATGCCTATGATTGATTCATGTTGCTATATGGCAGAAACCAACACAAAATTGTAAAGAAATTATCCTTCAATTAAAAATAAATTAATAAATAAATCAGCACAAAGCTTTCAGACAAAACCTGTGTGTTGAGGGTCTGAGTTCACTCAGGAAGCGCTGTGAGTGTGTGGACATCTTTAAAGTTGCATTTTCATTAAACAATGTGTTAGGCTTAAGCTATTCTATTATGTGCAAGTTATTCAGAAAATGAGTTTTCCTGAACAGAGTGAAAAAAGGAAGCAAGGAAAGCAGGAATTAATTATTAGAAATTCTGAGGACAAAGCCTTCTGTCTCAAAAACTCTTCTCTGCTTTACAGAAGACATATGTGCAACGTTTGTGTACAAAACAATTTTATTTAATACAACTCTTCCTCTCTCCACCCTCACATACATCTTCTCAAAACCAAGAGTGTCCTGTGGGTCATGCGAGGTGCTGTGAGGGCTCCCATCTCTCTGGGGCTCAGCCTCAAAACCATGTTGTCTTTGTGATCCTTTTTTCTCTTATGCCACAGATCCAACCAGTCAGGAAATCCTATTGACTCTATTTTCAAAGCGTATCCGGAATCCAAGCATGTCTTGCTTCTCTTACTGTGATCTGAGATTTCAGTAGGATTAGTGCAATAGCCTCCTAATTGCTTTCCCTATTTCCCCCATACACTCTATTTAAAAAATTATACCCAGGGTGGTCCTGTAAAATCTAAGTCACATTAAATCAGTTCCCTTGCAAACTCTTCTATCAAAAAAATGTTATAAACCATTTGCATGCTTTGCGGATCATGGGAATGTCTGACAGGCTCAACAGAATCTACGCGTCCTTTGCTCAGTAGTATTAGCTACTCTACCAGCTCCTGGGTTGGACCTAATTCTCCTAAAGTCTCTTAAAGACTGAAAAACCCTGGAAATGAGGTAACAGCAGAAATAGGCTGAGATTTCTTTGAGGTTATTAATTTTTACTTCTCTCTAGCTAAATTGGGCCTGAAGTTCTCCTGAAGAGCACAGAGCAGTGATTCAAGCAGAGCCCTGCCAGGGTAGGTCCAAGGGATCCATCCAAGTCTGGCACAAGGGAGCAGTCAGAGGAGAACCAAAAGAGCCCATGCAAAGTCATTTGGAAATAAATGAGCCTTGGATAAGTGTCTATAACTGGCAGATTTCCCCCCTTTACCCAGAATCTTTCTTTCAAGGGGAACTCTGGCAGCCCTAGATCTTCCTGCCACAAAATCTGATTTGAATATGGGTGATGCATAATATTATTAAGCATGTATTTTGTGCCACACAGTATTCTAGCTACTTTATGTTCATCCATTCATTTATTCACTCATTCAATAAATATTTATTGGGCTTTTAATAAATTTATATATAAATCAGAAAAATACCCCCCCCCCCTTCCAGAACCTACATTCTAGTACTGGGAGACAGAATGTATATGATAACCATAATGAATAAATAAATTATATTGCATATTAGGAAGTAATGGGGCAGGGGAAGGGAAAGGGAACATCTGAAAACAGAAATCATAATTTTATTGTTGGTCCAGGTAGGCCACATTGAGGAAGTGACATTTGAGAGGAGATGGAGATGGTAATGAAGCTATCCATGGGGCTACCTGGGGGACCAGTGTTCCAGTGCAAAGACCCTGCAGGGAGAGCAACCTGGTTGCTCTGGGACCACCAAGGACCCCTGTGGCTGGAGTGGAGGGAGGGGGGATGAAGTCAGAGGCCATGAAGGGACCAAGAAGCCACTGGAAGTGCCCAGTTTTCTCTATAATCCAGTGAGAAGCCGTGGAGGACTTTACTTAAGGTGACCTGTGTCTTCCAGGAGCTGACCACTGTGCTGAGAACAGAGCGTAGGATGCAAGGGGAGAAGTAGGGAACCAGTTAGGTGGCTGGTGCAATGATCTTGGTGAAAGATGGTGGTAGCTTAGCAGAGGGAATGAGAAAGATTTAGATTCCAGAGATGATTTAAATGTACAATTCATAGGACTCCTTGGATCTATGGCGGAAGAGAAAGTGAGATGATAAAAACAAATACCAGATTTTGGCCTGGAAGAATGGAGTTGCCCTCAGTCAAGGTGGAGAAGAAAGCAGGAGAACAGGCTTTTGGGGGAAAACTGAGAGTTCAGGTTGGAATATGCTACGTTTGTGTATCTGCTGGAGTGGGCAGTTGGCTATGCGAGCCTGGAGTACAGCGGAGTACCTTGGTTGGAAGTGTGCATGTAGGTGTCTTTGGCACGTGGATGGTAATTAACTCTAGAGCTTGGATGCATGCACTGAGGGGATATATGTTGTGTGTAGGTAGAAAGGAGGACCAAGGACATGACCTTGGGGTGGCCCACACCTTGAGTCTGGGAGAAGATGAGGGACTACCCAGGGAGAATGATCAGGTATAGTCAGAAAGGGAGGACAAAGTCAGCAGCATGTCGTCCCAGAAGCTAAGGGAAGAAGTGCCTTGAGGGTGCAGTAATGACCCGCTGTGTCAAAGGTCACTGGTGGTTCAGACAGGGGTAGGACTGAGCTGGGCAGTGGACATAGCAATGTGAAAGCAGTTACTGACCTTGACTAGAACTTTTTATGTGGAGTAAAGGCCATGAGAGCATCAAACTCATGAGAGAGGGTGAGTGTGTTTAAGAGAAAATAGGAGAGGAATTGGAGCAATGAGTGTATCAACATAAGAAATTTTGCTGCAGAGTGTTGTAGATAGAGAAGAGAAGTGGTAGAAGGCAAGGCAATGAGTGTTGAGGGAAGTTAAAAACAGTAAACATCTTTTTGAGATGGGACAAATAACAGCCTTTGTGGAGCTGATGAGAATGATACAGTAGACAGAAAAAATTAATGCTATGGGGGAAAAGTACTGCTGAAGCCAGTGTCTCTGGGTCTTCTAAAGGGGGTAGAATCTAGTCACTTAAGTGACTGAGGGTCACTTTTTGGTAGTTTTCTGGAGCTGCCAACACAAAGGACCATAAACCAAGTGGCTTGAACAATGGAAATTAATTTTCTCGTAGTCTGGAGGCTAGAAGTCCAAGGTTAATGGTGTTGGCAGTGCTGTCTCCTTCTGAGTCTATAAGGGAGGATCTATGTGTAACTTCTCCCCTAGCTTCTTGTGGTTTGCGGGAAATCTTTGTCATTTCTTGGCTTGTAGGCACATCACCCTGGTCTTACCTCCCTTTTCACTTGGCATTCTTCCTGTGTGTATCTGTGAACAAATTTCCCCTTTGTATGAGGACACCAGTGGTATTGAATTAGAGGCTCACCCTACTCCAGGGTGATCTCATCTTAACCAATTATCTCTGCAATGTCCTTCTTTCTAAATAAGGTCACATTCTGAGGTGCTGAGGGTCAAGATTTCAATATAAAGTTTTGAAGGGCACAGTTCCACCATAATAGCTTTCCAGAGGAGGTGGAAAATTTATCTTTAGTAACAGAATGGAAGGTAGAACAACTTGTTTGAAAATGCTGGCAGGTTTATAGATAGGTTTGTGGGAGTCCATGGAAATGCTCTTTTGACGGCTTCCATTTTCTCAGTGATGTGAAAAGCAAGGCCACTAGCCAAGAGTGTGGGCAAAGGCAAATTGAGGAGGAGGATGTTGTGAAGTTGTTTCTAGCAGGGTGGGAGAATGGTTGGTCTAAGGGGATAAGATAGGGAAGCTGAACAGTCTTAAGTGCGTACCTGTGGTCCTTGGTCCTGCATCTAAAGCAGTCAGTGTGGTCCTGAGCTTTTTTCAAGCTCCACTCAGCTGCGGGAGGGGAGGCAGAGAGCTTGGGGAGACTTACAATTCATTAGGGTGTGATCTTGCAAAGTGAGTACAGCACGGGGAAGAGAAAGAGCAGCAAGGGAGTTGAGAATAATTATTGATACAAGCGAGTTGTCATGAGAGACTGTGGAAATAAAACTGGATAACAGGGAAGAGAGGATCCTATGTGAGAATCCTATGGTTACTCTGATTTCACAGATGAAAAGTGATGTATAGAGAAGGGGAGTACTTCTGGGAGTTCAGTCAGTGGCACAGTCAGAACCCAAGTCCAGAGAGTTTGGCTCAGAGCCTGTGTTCTTAGAGACAAGACCATAAAGGTGGAAGGAAGGAGGCAGGAAGGATGAGGCATTGATAGTTATGAGACTGTTCTCTCCACTGGCTCCACATGACTGTAAGCAAGACATTCCCCTCCCCTGAAACACAATACTCCACAATTCCAGTACCTTCCTCCTTCCTGGAGAACAATTTTTTCTCTTTTGTTCTGACAGATATTCTCTTTTACTTAAGACAGATATATGTATGCCTAGTTAGATAATAATGATGGTGTGATCTCTCACATAAAGTCAGACATCCTGGAATGTGAAGGCAAGTGGGCCTTAGGAAGCATCACTACAAACAAAGCTAGTGGAGGTGATGGAATTCCAGTTGAGTTATTTCAAATCCTGAAAGATAATGCTGTGAAAGTGCTGTACTCAATATGCCAGCAAATTTGGAAAACTCAGCAGTGGCCACAGGACTGGAAAAGGTCCATTTTCAATCCAATGCCAAAGAAAGGCAATGCCAAAGAATGCTCAAACTACCACACCATTGCACTCATCTCACACGCTAGTAAAGTAATGCTCAAAATTCTCCAAGCCAGGCTTCAGCAATACATGAACCATGAACTTCCAGATGTTCAAGCTCATTTTAGAAAAGGCAGAGGAACAAAAGATCAAATTGCCAACATCCTCTGGATCATCAAAAAAGCAAGAGAGTTCCAGAAAAATATCTATTTCTGCTTTCTTGACTATGCCAAAGCCTTTGACTGTGTGGATCACAATAAACTGTGGAAAATTCTGAAAGCAATGGAATCACTGCAGATGGTGATTGCAGCCATGAAATTGAAAGATGCTTACTCCTTGGAAGGAAAGTTATGACCAGCCTAGATAGCATATTAAAAATCAGAGACATTACTTTGCCAATAAAGGTCCATTTAGTCACGGCTATGGTTTTTCCAGTGGTCATGTATGGATGTGAGAGTTGGACTATAAAGAAAGCTGAGTGCTGAAGAATTGGTGCTTTTGAACTGTGGTGTTGGAGAAGACTCTTGAGAGTCTCTTGGACTGCAAGGAGATGCAACCAGTCCATCCTAAAGGAGATCAGTCCTGGGAGTTGATTGGAAGGACTGATGTTGAAGCTGAAACTCCAATACTTTGGCCACCTGATGTGAAGAGCTGACTCACTTGAAAAGGCCCTGATGCTAGGAAAGATTGAGGGTAGGAGGAGAAGGGGACGACAAAGGATGAGATGGATGGCATCACCACTCAGTGAACATGGGTTTGGGTGGACTCCGGGAGTTGGTGATGAACAGGGAGGCCTGGCGTGCTGCGGTTCATGGGGTCGCAAAGAGTCGGACACGACTGAGTGACTGAACTGAACTGAACTGAACTGAAGTAACCTCCCATTCTCCCTTCCACTCCTCCCTTAAATATTACACTGTTTCATTGTTTACGACATAACCTTTCTATTCATTTTCACATTTTGTGTCCACAGCCACCCTGCTTAGGCTGTTATCTTCAAGATAAGGAAATGGAGCTTAAAATAGTAAAGAGATGGACTCAACAGCCAGTTCATAGTAGATGCAGGCCTCAAGTCTAAACCTTTAATTTAAAATCAATTCTCTTTTTAGCTCTTAGAATATTTTCTTTGAAAATGGTGATTTTCTGATTTTGAAAGAGGGTGAATTGCAGGGCAGGTGTATCCAGGAACGTAGATCAGCAGTCTTCTGAGATTCTGAACAGTAAATTCAAGAAGTAAATGTGCTGTTAGAGTACATGCCAATCACATTTTCCACCTTGGCTCTGGGGTAAGTCAGGTAATATATGTCTATGTTAATAGAAGGAAAGCTAGTTAAATGCTTTAGTTATGGTACACTGCTGTTAATATCATGTTTAATATGGTAGGTGAAACAGTTATTGGGGCATTCTTTGTCTATTAACAAAAATGCATCTAAAATATTTGGTCAAATTCCTCAATGAAGTTTATTCACTCAGACACTCAGTCATTCATTCATTAAACTTTCATCGAGTCCTTGCTATGAGCCTGAAATCGTGCTAGGCATTGAATCCTTGTCTTTAGGAAATTCATCATCCATGAGGTAATATAGACCTATGAATAAACACATACCCTATAAACTCTGTTGGGAGAAATGAACTAACTGCTAAGGAGCACAGGGCTAGGCCTGACCAATTGCCTGGGCAGATGAAGGAAGACTTCAAGTTGGAGGTGATATTAACGCTTCTTAGAGGAGGTTTCCAGGCAGTGCAGGGGAATGATGGCACAGCCCGCCATAGTTCTCTCCATCCCTATACCCCAGACTACTCTTAGCCTGACCTCCAAACCTGTAATGACAAAATGCACAACACATTAATAGTTTAAGACGAGTGAAGAGCAGAATGTTTCTTCAGATCCAAGATGCCATGGGATTCAAGACCCAGACATTGCTGTGACCAACGTGATTATGGGGAAGAAAGGGCAAGAGTAGGCAGAACTGAAGATCCATTTGGGCTTCTTGTATGAGACAGAAACTCCACCCACATGTCAGTCATGTGTTCCTCTAACAATAGAATAAAGCAAAGTCTTCTATATCAGAGAGAAGGACAGAGGACTGGTATGGACAACACTCAGCCAATGACTTGTTGACTGAGAGATTGTCGGCTGACCACTTCCTCTTCCTCTTGACCACAGTTCATACAATATGGAACTGATATTGCCAATTGTGATGGGCTTACAGATAAAAGCCTCTTCTTTAAATTATGTTTACTTTTTCTGTATTTTCCATATTTTCTGCCATGAAAATGTTTTAATTTAACGTTAATGTATTTATTAACTTTTAAAAAAGTGAAAATGAAGAGGTTATAGTAAATGACTTCTGAGACCCACTCCAACTCAAAATCTGATTTTAAAGAAAGAGTAGAAACAGAGAAAACAAGCAGAGAGTATTGATTTTTGGTGGCAGTAATACATTATGCTGATGATGCTTCCTTACAGCAGCTCTCATTTACTGAGTGCCAAGTCTTATGTAAAACACTTTATGTACATATTCAAATATATATCTAGACATATGTAGTATATATATCTAGCTATTTATATATCTGTAGACATGGCATATATCTGTATATAGATATTCAGATAGATATCTATATATAGATCATATATCTCTAGATAGATATCTATATATAGATATAGATATATTCTTGGGATAGGAAGAAGAAAAATAGTGAAGTGCCTGGGGTCCTTTGGACGTGGAGTTAAGTTCTGGCTGGGTCTACACAGTCCTCATCTGTCTCTGATCCCAGTTCTAATAAAATTCAAAGACAGAAACATTTCCTCTTTATGTGAGCATCAGCAGTATACTCTTCCCCAGGTACAGACTATTTCAAGATCCACTACTAGTACTATCAGTCCCTATCTCCTCCCTTCAGTGAGACAGCTGGAAGCTGCATGAGTGAGTGCCTTTAGATCAGGACACCTCTGAGTGCTGGGGCTGCAAAGAAGGGCAGGGCCTGTGATATTCAGGAGCAACTGGGAGCTCCCACATCCAGAAGTCTGGCTACAGGCACAGCTCATTGCCTATAGCACATCCCCACCCTCCACTACAGGGCTAGAGTCAGATTTTGGTAAAGAAAAAGCATTCTCAGGTGGCCTTAAAGGCAACCTCTAATAAAAACTGAGCATGTTGCTAAAAATTGCTAAAGATTTAAGGAAAACAAACATTGTGTAAGAAAGGAATAAAACTCAACAAATAGAAATACTGGAACCCTAGGAAAGAGAAAGTGGACCAGACAAAAATGGAAAACTGCAATTAATACTTACATTTATGAAACATGAATATTATGAAAAATACAAATTAGAGATTTCAAAAATGATAAAAAATGCATATTGAAAAGAAAGAGTGAATAAATGAGGTGTAGAGCACATTAGACATAACTGAAGAGAAATGAGTGTGTTGTAATATGTGTTAATATACAACATTTGTTTTTCTCTTTCTGACTTATTTCACTCTGTGTAACAGGCTCTAGATTCATCCATATCACTTCAACTGACACAAATTTGTTCTTTTTTATGGCCGATTAATATTCCATTGTATATATGTATCCACAGTTTTTAAAACAGAAGGACCAAGAGCCAAAACATACAGAGAGAATGAAGATATGTGGAGGACAGAGTCAAAAGTCCAATATATAGATAATAAGAGTTGAAGGTGGAGAGAAAAGACAAAACAAAAGAGAGAAAAATCAAAGATACAATAGAAAAAAATATCCCAGTGCTGGAGAAATATGTTTTAGATGGAAAGAATCACACCTTGCTTCTGAGTAGAATGAACAAAACAAAACAAAACAAAAATTCAACCTTAGATACATCCTGATAAAATTTGGACATTGAAGGGGAAAAATCAATCTAAAAGTCTCAAAAAACAGTACCTACAAAGAAGGAAGAATCAGATAAACAACAAGCTTCTGATTATCAATAATGCTACAAGGGATAATGGAATAATATCTTCAATGTTAGGAGAGGAAATAATTTTGAGCCTAGATTCTATAATTATCCAAATAATCATTAATTACCAATTAATTATAATTCTATAATTACCCAAAATATAAGGTCAAAATAGAAGGATTTTAGAATACAAAGTTTGTACAACAACTCTTATTGTAAGCATTTCTGAAAGCTATGGTCCAGCAAAATAAAAAATGAATAAAAGAGAAATTATTGCAGAGAGACAATTTTAAATTAAATCTTAATAATTTTTGACTATAAAAAATAAATCAATGTTATATTAGATCTCAAATACAAAATGATCCATATATATGCTATGGGGAAGAGGAAGCTACCATTTTCATTGTTACAAAAATGGGAAAATATAGGTACGGTTTAGTTTTAGATTACAGAAAAATATGTTTATTGTGTTGTTTGGACGGCAGCAATAAGTGTGGATTGTTTCCAGAGATTGAAAGGAAAATCAATAAGATATGTATAAAAGAAGAAAAAAGAGACTAGCATTGAAATGCATTAAATGGGACCAGCGTTCTTGGCTAACATCTCAATTACTGAACAACTCATTTCCTTCTAACATTTATTGGCTGACTGTTTAAAAGTAAGAATGGAGCTTTGCTCAAGCTTTGCTATTTGTTAGAATCACCTGGATAGTGTTTATAACTCTCAAGACCCAAAAAGTGAATGAATTTGCTCAGTCGTGTTTGACTCTTTGCAACCCCATGGACTGTAGCCTGCCAGGTTCTTCCATCCATGAGATTTTCCAGGCAAGAATTCTGGAGTGGGTTGCCATTTCCTTTTCCAAAAAGTGAAATTACAGTATACTAACACATATACATGGAATTTAGAAAGATGATAACGATAACCCTATATGCAAAACAGAAAAAGAGACACAGAAGTACAGAACAGACTTTTGAACTCTGTGGGAGAAGGTGAGGGTGGGATGTTTCAAAAGAACAGCATGTATATTATCTATGGTGAAACAGATTACCAGCCCAGGTGGGATGCATGGTCAAGTGCTCGGGCCTGGTGCACTGGGAAGACCCAGTGGAATCGAGTGGAGAGGGAGGTGGGAGGGGGGATCGGGATGGGGAATACGTGTAACTTTATGACTGATTCATATCAATGTATGACAAAACACACTGAAAAAAAAAAAACTAAAATTTAAAAAAAAAAAGTGAAAGTTGCTCAGTCCTGTCCAACTCTTTGTGACCCCGTGGACTATATAGTCCATGGAATTCTCCAGGCCAGAATACTGGAGTGGGTAGACTTCCCCTTCTCCAGGGGATCTTCCCAACCCAGGGATTGAACCCAGGTCTCCCACATTGCAGGCAGATTCTTTACCAGCTGAGCCGTCAGGGGAGCCCAAGAATACTGGAGTGGGTAGCCTATCCCTTCTCCAGCAGATCTTCACGACCCAGGAATCGAACTGGCATCTCCTGCATTGCAGGCAGATTCTTTACCAACTGAGCTATGAGGGAAGCCGCTCAAAACCCAGGCCCCACATTAATTAACCTCACACTAATCGTGTTAGGATCTCTGGCATAAATAAAACTTCACAGGATATTCCAGTGTGTAGCTAAGTTTGCTAACCAGGGGGTAGTGGAGGGAACCTCTACGGAAAAGGTCACACTTCAGGTGGGATTAGATAGCCGAGACTCTGATGCCCAGGTCCTTGCACACTAAGATATTCTCTGAGCAGTTAGAGTTGCCAAGCAGGAGCTCTATGTGCCCTGCATGAGCCGAGGAACTCTGATTCTATAAAAGCAGTCTCAAAAAGAAGAGAATGTGCTTACTCCCTTCTAAACTCTACCACCTGGGACCTGTCTGTGTATAGAGCTCACCTCTGTCTGGCCATCAGAGCTGGCATCCACACAGTTGCTCTGTTTGCACTGGACCCTGGTTTCATTAGGAGCTTTCCCACAACTATCATTAAAAAAAAAAAAAAAAAAAAGAAAGAAAAGACCCATCAGGGTCTTCTCAGTCTATGACAGTGACTAGTGACTAGTACTTTAATCTTGCTGAGAACTGCTGATGGGGCAGTTCTTGCCCATCCTTAAAAAACCTTCTCTCTCTTTCCTGCCTATTTAGGGCACACTCCGTTTCTCTTGTAGGATATGGCTTCTTTCTCTCAATTCCTAGTAGATACTTAGGAGTATTGTCTTAGGCCCTAAATAGATGTCAACCTCTTATTTGGCTTAAAAAAAAAATCCTCCAAATGCTTGTTTGATCCTAATTCCAATGCAGTTAAGAGGGATTTAAGCCTGCAGTGCCTGTATGCATTCCCACCATAATCCACCAATGTGTAGGTCAGTCTCCTGAATCTGTTTTCCCCCTTTGACATGATGAAATCCAAATGCCTTTGCATGCCATTTACACCCTTCACAACCTAGCGCTCATCAGCCTTGCAGAACATCACTCTCTCTCTGGTTTCCAGTTAGGCCCATTCTCCAGCTGTCTCTTCAAGGCTCCAAAGCATCACTGCTAGGAGAACATGATAGTCACACAAGTGTTCCATCAATGTTCTCTGTGAACTGTTCCTGGACTTCCCATTCAGAGCTGAGTTCACTTGCCTCTATGCTCCTGTACTACTGTCTTCCTTTCTCTGTGACAGTAGTCGTCACTGTATTATAATCACATTTCTAATGTGTAGCTTTTCTAGCTAGATCAGAAGGAACTGGAAAAGAGAGTCCTGGTTTCTGTCTTCACCCATGGCTAGCACAGTGTTTAACTGTTAATAAATATTTACCAGATTGGAGAAGGAATTGGCAACCCACTCCAGTATTCTTGCCTAGAGAATCCTGTGGATGGAAAAAAGCCTGGTGGGCTGCTATCCATAGGGCCGCACAGAGTCGGACACGACTGCAGCGACTTAGCATGCATGCATGCATTGGAGAAGGAAATGGCAACCCGCTCCAGTGTTCTTGCCTGGAGAATCCCAGGGATGGAGGGGCCTGGTGGGCTGCTGTCTATGGGGTCGCACAGAGTTGGACACGACTGAAGTGACTTAGCAGCAGCAGCAGCATTTACCAGATGAATGAACAAATCAGTAAATGATTTAAGACCCTAACTGACCTAGCAGAAGGGAAAAAAAAGCTCATCTTGGCTAAAATCAGAATTAACACAAAAATTTGTTAAAATGCTTATTTCTAAACTTCAGTCCAAAATGATTTTGATTTAGCTGGACCAAGGTAAGACCTGGCAATCTGTATTTTCAAAATCCCCCCTTTCCCACCAGTTGAGTCTGATTTGTAAGATCTGGGAATCTACCATGGCTTTGGGAATTCTTCCTCGATGTACTTCTGCCCTTGTCCCAGTGCTCAGATCCAGAACAATGAGACTGCTCATGGGCCTGTTTGTTTCTTCCCTCTCCAGGAGCACCAAGGAGATCAGTTACCCCTCCAGTACACTGACTCTGTATAAAGGAGAGTCTTTGCAGCTTAAAACTTTCTGAGAGCTATGCCCTGAGCAAGGCAGAACTGTGCCCACGCAGACGTGTGGGGTCATGGAGCCCAACATGACAAGAGATTTGCATTTTGGCTAATTTCTAAATCTGAGAGGATGTGAGGAAGACACAGCAACATTTTGCTATTGGGGTCCTGTCATCCTGTTACTTTCTGATGTGATTGACAACCCTAGTATGAACAGTCTGCTTTTCAGCCTCCATCTTCCTCTAAATGAATATTGATTCTGTGTTTACCTTTAATTAATATTCATTGCGATAAAGGAATTACACTCATTCACTTTTAATTATATCCTTCTTGCATAAACAGGCTTTTAATAACAGATTTTCCAGAGCAGAAAAAAACAAGCTCTCTGCCCCCAGCCTTGTCTGCTGCCAGGAAAGCCGCCTCTGCAGTTGATAAAGGGAATTTCAGTTTGTAAATTGGTGCAGTGGGAAGAACCGTGGTAGAAAGTTAACTCTTCTAAGTTCTAGCTCCATCCAGCTATGCCATAGCTACCGTGCATTCTTGGGCCATTCTTTGCCCTCCTGTCCTTTACCTTTGTAGCTGAAAAATGGTGATGGAAGCCAATGAATCGTTTTCATTCCTGACTGAATATGAGGATCACCTGAGGGAATAATTGAAGAATACCAAAACCTAGACTATAGTCCAGATGAATTAAAACAAAGTCTCTATGGGCTGGGTGTAGGTGCAGGTATTTTTTTAAAAGATCCCCAGGCGGGATTCTTTTAATGTTGAGAATTACGGCTATCATTCTCATCAGACTTCTGGTTGCTTCTAGTTGTCTGTGGCTCCAGCCAGGGTGAAAGAGTGCACATGGCCCAGAAGGAAGGCCAGTGCTGTTCTCAAGTACCAGTTCAGCCCCGTCCTGGTGCTCCCCTGTGCTGGCTGGGGTCTCACATCCTGGGACAGGTTCAGTGGTATTTTCTAAGAGCAGGGAGGAAGGATAATGTTCACTGAGCACCTGCTCTGTGACAGACACATCCAATGTCTCATCTGTCAGTCATTAGACCCATCTCCTGTCTTCTGTGTCAGGCATGAAGGGCTTAATGCTGGTGAGAAAGGTAGTTCTGGCCCTCACAGAACTTATGCTCTAGTCTCTAGGAGGGAGAGACTTTAAGCTGGTAATTAACAGTTACATGAATTTATGGAATTGAAAAAGAAAAGCATAGGTTGCAATCAGAGGACATAACAGTAGTGGAGAAGTGATGGCAAGGGAGACCTGCTCTATGAAGCAATGGTTAAGAGCTAAGGCCTGAGGATGAGCAGGACTTAGTTCAGTTCAGTTCATAGATGGGGAGGGGCATTTGAGTAAGAGATAGCGCTTCTACAAGGCAGATGTTGACACTCTTGTTTTACAGGTGAGCAAACCCAGTCCCAGAGAGACCAGATCCAGAGCGACCCCCTTGGTTCTGACTTTTCAGCTGGAAGGAGTATCCGAACCCACTGAAATCACATGGTGGGACAGATCTCATTAAAATGTCCATGGCTGCAGCTGGACAGAGCAGAAATCAGGTTGAAATAGGAAAGGAAGAAAGCCACAGGCTTAAGGGAGTCTATAGGCAGAAAATGCCACTTGCTTGGTTGGGTCATAGGCCACATGTAGTCCTGGGAAGGAAGTTGCATCAGTGTCCAGCTTGAATCTTGGATGGGAGTGGGGTTCTCTGTCAGGCAGACCAAGACTTGTGTCGCATGGATACTGGAGGGGTCCAACAGAAAGGGATATTTTGATGATCCTACCAGGTAATACAGAGCAAGGCAGTCTTTCAGCCAATAGAAAGTCTCCTCTCATTACCCTGGGGTTGGGGGATGGGACCGCAGACTCTGAGAAAACTAAGGTAATTCCTGCCAATCAGAGCTGGAGAAGCTCAGCAATGCAACTCTTTCAGGGAACAAAGTGAGACCCCACCTCCTCAGCTGGCTGGGGCTCAGGGGTGAGACTCAAACAGGCCTTCAGAGCCAGTTCAGTGCCCGGGGGGTCTGATGCTGAGATCCACAGCCTGAGTACAGTATCTGAACTGGAGGTTGGGCTAGGGGGGCTTTCCTAAGGGTGAAAATTAACTCTTTCCAGGTGAGGTGGAGCAGGTAGGCAGAGATGAGAGGCAAGCAGGGCCTGACTGCCCATTCCGATCGTTCTCAGTGGGCATGAGATTCTAATATCCTCTGAGAATCTACTTCAACATATCAGGATAGGGTGTGGGCACTCTCATTTTTAAGAAGCTCTTAAGAGACCCTTGGACTGCAAGAAAATCAAGCCAGCTAATCCTAAAAGAAAACAACCCTGAATACTCATTGGAAGGACTGATGCTGAAGCTGAAGCTCCAATACTTTGGCCACCTGAGGAGAAGAACTGACTCATTGGAAAAGACCCTGATGCTGGGAAAGATTGAAGGCAGGAGAAGGGGACGACAGAAGATGAGATGGTTGGATGGCATCACCGACTCCAGGGACATGAGTTTGAGAAAACTCTGGGAGATAGAGAAGGACAGAGAAGCCTGGTTGGCTGTAGTCCATGGGGTCTCAAAGAGTCAGACGTGACTTAGAGACTGAACTACAGTCACAGGCAATTCTAGTGTATATTTTTGGTTAAGAATCGCTGAGATAAGCCATCCCCTTCAGTTTTCTGATGAAGAAATTGAGACTTAGAAGTGACTTGCTCAAGGTCCTATAGCATACTAGGAGAAATAGGACTAAAACCTTGATTTCTTCCTCCCAGTCTACCACTTATATGTTCATGTTAGTGATTAACATCCACAGCAGTAACATCAGCCCTTGACATGCATGCACCCATGCCTCTGATATCACCCGATCTTCTCAGTTAGGGATTATCAATGCCCCAGGTTACAGATAAGCAAACAGAGTCTGTAAATGTGAAATGATTTGCTCAGTCAAGACCATGGAGCTGGCTGGGGCAGGAACATATTTCTTTTTCCCAATCTTGAGATCTTTCTCCTGCTTCAGGCACCATATTATGAAGCTTGAGTTTAGGCTTTTCTCCCAGGAGGTAAGACCTGACCTTTCTCAACCTGGCTGATCTAATGGCCTCTAATCCATTTCCTGTGCATTTGGCCAGCAAGCCCCCTAACGGAGTGTAGCTATAAGGCTAAAGGGGAGCCCAGTAATTAGAGACCTAGAGGTATAAGTGACATTTGGACAACGGCCCAGCTGGCGGCAGTGCATTTGGCACCCCAAGGGCTCCAGAAACCGGAACCAGAGTGCCAAGCATGTCAAACTCATGTCACCAAGGTCTGTGCTCAGCTGCTCCCCTAGCATTTGCAAAATGTCCTGCCCACACTCTTCCCCTTGCATCCTCCCTTGGTCATTTGCAGAAGCAGATGAGTCGAGGTTACATGCAGCTGATCCCAGACCTCCTGGTTAATTATCTTGGCCTGTAATTAGTGTTTCCTATTCCTCACTTCTTGCCAACTCCCGTGGTTTATGTATCATTGCTCTCTCCGCAGAGACTTCTTTGGGAGGGCTCCGCGGCCCCAGAATGTATGTTCCTGGAGGTGGCAGCCTTTTGGAGGTGTTCATCTGCTGCCTGTCCCACCACCCCTTGGCATCATCCCTGACCCCTCCCACCTCAAAGTTTACATTCATCACCAAGTGTTCAATTCTGTCCTGAACATTTCTTAAATGTGTCTCTGTTTTTCCAGCTTTGTGCCTCTGATTTGATCAGACCTCATAATCTCTCATTTGGACTCCCACAGTATTTTCAAACAGGGCCTTCCTGTCTTGTTCCTGCAAATGTCTCCTCTGCAGTATAGGAAGAATAATCTATCTAAATTGCCAATCAGGCTGTATGACTCCCCTATCTGAAAGTTCAGCCTTTTTAGTTTGGCACATAAACGACATGGTGGTCTGCCCATCTTTCTATTCCCTCTTTCACAAGGTTTTTACATGGTTTTAAATTCAGAACTGCTGTAATTTTCTCCTTTTCTCTTTCCCTTATATGTCCCTATACACGTGTACATTTGTGCATGCACACACACATACACACACACACACTCCATCCATGCATGACCAGAATGACAGGACAGGAAGGGGATCTGATTGACTTGGGCAGGCACTCTAAGAACCATCATGAGGAAACCCAGAAGGGACTTAATCTATGTGGCTTTGGAAAATAGGATTAGAAACTTTTAAGCTCATTTTAATATTCCGAGTAGATATTTAACTGATAGGAACAGAGTAAAGAGACAAAGTAGATGATTAAATAGTTAATCTCTCTAGGGGATTGTAAGCACAGAAAAAAGGTATGGGAGACTCCTGTTAATTAATGATTACAAGAAAGCAGGCTTGCCTAACAACAAACCAATGCAACTGAAGCACGAGGCTTGCCCCTCAAATGGTAAAACAATAGTGGAATGAGATCTACTTTCTTCCCTGTGAAGTCAGTAAATTAATGATTCCTAGGACAGGCTTCTCTGTGCATACTAAAAACAAAAATACAGGGAAAAGGTGACATTATACTGAAACCTGAGATGATTTATCATATTTTAGTATATTACCACCTTTCGGCCCATTTCCATTGCACCGCAACAGTCCTAGTTTGACTACGTAGAAAGAAGAAAACTCACCTGCCCAAAGTGGAGGAGGAGTTGATGATGGAAGTTTGATGTCTATTCCAAAATGAGGAAGAAGTTGGTCTTTCCCCCTCTCTGCTTTTCCTTTGATTATAAAACTGTAGCCCACTAAGCTCTTCAGGACAGGCACTCCCTTGCCTGTCCTCTTGTATTTCTCACAAAAGTCCTGTACTAATAAGCCCTGTCCTTGTCGCTCCGCCTCTCACTGAATTCTTTCTGTCCTGGGACAGAAGAACCTCTGCACATTTTGGAGTCCCAAAATGTGTTCTGCGATTTCAAAACCATGGAAGTTATTTGAGCACATAATGGGCTCCCCCAGGAAATAGTGAGTATACCACCTGGAGGATTCAGGCAGAGGCTGTCTGTCAAGGTGCCATAAGTAACAATTCTTGCACGGGGCATGATCTGGGAGTCTTTGACCCCAGATAACTTTCTAATTCCAAGATTCTGTAAATCGCTGATACAAAAGCCACGTCAAATTTTGCTATTTCCACTGAGACTTTCCTGTTTGGGAAAATCTCTCACCTCTGAGCATTTATGTCCGAATCCCCTCTATGCGCGCGTGCACACACACACACACACACCCCACACACATATCTCTGACATGGAAATCTCTGTTACACGGAGAACTTTACCACACACTGAATCAAGTTACTTCAAATATCTGGTGGAGGCACATCTTACACTCACTCAAGTATAAAAGCTGGAGGGGGAAGCTGAGTGGGAAAATAATTTGAATAATGTGGGGATGCCTCCTGGCTTTCCACTCAATAAGCAGAGGCCTCAGGCCACGCTGAGGTGTGAATGGGGGTGGTGAGAGCCCACCGTTTCCTCATTCTCTGTGTGCTGCTCAGAGTTGTGAGGCATCTTGAATAATACAGCTGCTGAACATAAGCCAGCTACTGCAGCTGAGGCATCACCAAAAAGCAGAAATCAGTTCCAGCCTCAAATGACCACTGGTGGTATTGGACTCAATGAGAGTTTGGACTAGTGTCTGTTGTGGGGGCCTTCCAGAATTTTTAAATTTTTAATTTTAAAGGGGCTTTGGGTGCCGCTTGCTTTTCCCTCATATGCCAACTTTAGAGGGTATTGAAGTCCAACTCCACTGTATAAGGTCTATCACCACGCCTGGTGTGGACCAGGCAATGGGAAGGCTCCAGATCTACTAATCTCATCCCCCATGGAACTCTGAGAGAGCATGGTGCTGGGCATATAGTTACTGAGTAATTGTTTAGAAGTTACTTTAGTCTTTTAGGACTGGTTGTGGTAGAAGAAACAGGAGTTTAATGGTTCGTGACCCAGTCGCAGTCCAGGCCAATTCTGTGATTTTAGGTAAGTCTCTTCCTCTCTGTGGGGCTCAGCCTCTTTATCTGTGTGTGGGGGGGGCTATGATGGAGAGGGGGGGAAAGAGTGGATTAAATGATCTTGTATCCAATGTGAATGTGCTAGGGTTCTGATTTTTTTTGTTTCAGAGATTGGCAAAATTTTCCTGTAGAGGGCCAGGTAATTTAGGGTCTGCACACACAGTCTCTGTGGCAGCAACTCAGCATTGCCATTATTGCATGAAGGTAACCATGCATGGATGAATGAGTGATTTGTCTCAATAAGACATTATTTACAAAAACAGGTATCAAGTTGAATTTGGTTTGCAGACCCCAAGTTGTGGACTTTTGTTCTAGTCTAGTCTATCTGTTCTTCATATCGTGGGGCTTTCTCATTCAGTCAGAACAGAGTGGTGGGACTTCACTGTCCACTACTCAGTCAGTTATTTCGTGAAGAGACTCTCATCAAAGTTCCTTACTCCTTCTCTGCCGAATTTAAGTGGTTCCAATCTACAGTAGCTTTTCCTTAGTTTGTCTCAGAGTTCTGTTGAATTTAGAGCTAAGAACCATGTAGTGAAGAAAGTAATAATTGACTATTTTCACTCTGTCAAAAAAGTCTAACTCTTCAAGATTTCCCAAATCACTGTGATGAGTGGAAAATTTGGTCAATAACTTGTGTTGAATCTTTTCAATAACAACATCTGGGATGAATATATCAAGAGCTGGACACATTGGTCTCCTAAGCTTGGCATTCAGTATCCTCTTGCTCTATGATCAGTGACTTTTACATACTCTCCTATAACCTCCAACCAGATGTTGAATCAATTCTATCATCGCTAAGCTGTGTGAATTCAAAGAAGCTCTCTGTGCTTCAGTTTTCTGTCTAATGAAATTATTTGTTTTAAAGAGCTTGCCATGACACCTGACATACAGTAAGCACTTGATAAATTCCATTATTATCACTTTGCCTATGAACGTCCCTCATCTTTACCTGCCCCTGGGGCTTGGCTTACCTTTATCCTGGCACATCTGTATTCTCTTCATTCCTCAGTATTGAACTCACATACTGTTTGTTCAGGAAACATTCCTTGAACCTCTCAGTGAGAAATAAGCTTCCCATGTCCCACTCACCCCTCCATCTTTCTCTACTTCTACTTATCATGGTTATTTTCTACTTTGTCATAGTTTGTTGACACAGTTTGTATGTTACCATAAACATCTTAGAGATAGAACATGTCACCAATTCTTTTCTGGATCCCGTCCATGGTGCTGAGCCAAGTGCTTCAACACATAAAGTGTTCTGAAAGGGTTGGTTGAATAAAGGAATCAAGTAAATCAAGATAAGCCTCAACAGCCAGATTTCATTTCCCCTTTCATTTTTCATTGTGACACTTTGTTTCATGTGGATAGGGCTCTATTGTCAGTTTCCAGTGGAAGTTTAACAGGCTCATTAGTTTTCAGAATGTATTGGGTATGATAATTGACAGAGATGTGATTCTTGCTCAGGTTTCATTGCGTATGGGTGGATGGTTTTTCTTGATAACTTGTAGCCTATGAACTCATCTGTTTATATCTTATCTAGGCACAGATTGGAGACTGGAATTCTATGCCTAGGAGGCAGCAGGAGTAGGTGGCCTTGGAGCCTGGAACTCAAGAGAGAATTGGTCAAGTTTTGCTAATTAATCCTGGGATCCATTGCTCTGCACACCTGGCAGGATGAGGACCATGGGCTGCAGCTAGTCATTTTGCTGAAGAATTCCCACTGACATTTTTTACTGTTATTAGTGAGAGAGAAGTCTGTGTGCATTAGCCACATATCCAGGCCATACTTTACCCCAATTTGGAATATATATTTGTTCCTACTTGATTTCACATTTATGGAGCTGAGTTTAACTTCAGGGAGATTTCAGTTCCCAGGCCTATGATATTTCCAAGTACTGAATGAATCACAGACTTTTAGAAAATTGAAAAGGGTCTCAGAGATTAATGATTCTAATGTCTGATTCATCCATCTCCCCAAATGTCTCTAAGCGAGGGCTGTGCAACTTTGTTACACATGCTTCCACTGACAGGGAGTTTTATTGCTATATGAGGCAGCCCATTTCTTTTTAATTATAACTCAAATTCTATTGATATTAATAGTAACACCCACTTGCATTTTCATGGTGATTTACTTCCAAGAAAGTATCTTCACATTTATAGTGTTTGATTTTCAAAGGTGGTTTGGAAAAGGCCTGGGCCCCTGGGTTCCATCATCCCTACTTCACTGGGGAGGAACAAAGGCCTGAATGGCTCTAAGTCACGAATCTTGTTTAGGGTATTGGACTCAGCGTATGAGGTGCTTCTACTATACCATGAGCTCCCTTTTTAAGAAATAAAAGCTATTTTTGCTTTCAGTTTTAAAATAATGAAAGTATATATATATTTTTTATTTTTTTTCTGAAAAAGTAAAGGTAAACTGAAATACTCGAAAGTGTGTGTTTTGAACTCATTCCCTATGTCAGTACTCCTTTGAGATGGCTTAACCCTGTGAACAAGGTTCTGGGAAGCAAGGAAGCCTGAAAGAGGTCCCACTGGCCTTATTACAGTCTTAGTTTCCATGGAGATGATTCAGGCAGGCACCTGGGATTTGCTTGCCATGGGCAATGGCTTGCATCTCAGAGAGCAAGGAGCAAAGTCCAGGAAAAGCCAGTCTTCCAGTTGCTGTGCGTTTGACCCCAGGAGGAGCTGACCCTACTGGTATCAGCTATCCTGGTGGGCCAGTCCTGCTGAGGGGATCTTTTCCAGTGCCCCATTTGTCTTCTCATGATCCTGGACGACTTTATGAACTCAGTGGTCTGTCCTTTATCTGAATTCAGGAATCCTAGCTTGACTACCCTTTGCTGTTGATCTACTTGGAAAGAGTCTAATGCGTTCAAGTCACCAACAGCCTGATAACAGTATTGTTGAAGGAGCCTACACTGGCTGATGGTGCTGGCACGTCTAGGCCTGTTTCCATAAGAAATAAAAATGCACACGTACAGAAGAAGTTAAAGAAGAAAAGAAGAAGAGAGAGAAGGAGAAAGAGAATAAGAAAGAGAAGGATAAAGAGAAGAAACACTGGATATTTGAAAGACTGAGAAGCCTAAAAGAAGAACTACAGCATTGAGAAATCAAAATAAAGTGGAACCTGTTTAAACAGAATAGAGGCAAGAGAGCAAGAAAGAGAACTCTCTGATACAAATTTTCAATGAGAGTCAAGAAGATATTATCAAAGAGAGACAGCTCTCTTTTTATTAGGAAAAATATTTAATTATTAGGAAAATAATTTAAAAAATATTTTCTGAAATTAAAAGAATCCAGAAAGAGTAAAAATATATGGAAGGACAGAAAACTGAATTATTGATCTCAAAAATAGACTTAAAGGTATATTCCAGAATATAGAGCAAAAGGAAAAATGAATGAAAATTATTACTAAAAGTGAGAGACAAAAGGAAGAGAGACTCAGGGTGCATAATTGACAAGGACAAGCAGCTCAAGAGGAAAAAGAGGAAAGAATGGAGGAATTACACTAAAAAATAAAAATAAAATTTTCTGAAGCTGAAAAAATGACCAACATTTTTGGATTAAAAGTTACAGAATTATATACAAGATTAATAAAATAATATAAACAAGTATATAAATCAAGTTTCTTACAATAGAATACTGCAATAAATATTTAAACAACTCAGAGTAAAAATTCCAATCGTCTTAACAGGCAGGAAGAAGATAGAATGAAAGCATTCTAAGGGTCTCTTCTTGAGGGACCTTGAGCATATACAGTGTACAAAAATCAAATGTATCCAGTTAAAACATAAAATTCTAAAACTGTATCATTTATAAGGACATAACAATATGAAATATCTAGGATAAAATCTAAAAAAGCTGTTCAAACCCCTTTGCAGGTAAGTATACATTTGCTGAAACATTAAGGAAGACCAAACTAAACAGGGAGATACAATATACTCGAGGACTGAAGACCTACTGTAACACAACATTTCTTCCAAATTGATCTAAATATGTAGTATAATCCCAATCAGAATCTTAAAGTGTTATGATCATGTTTGTGATAATCTCAAAACTTATCTTTATAAGTTGATTATAAAATTTATATGGAAATATGAAGAGTCAAGCATAGCCAGGATACTTTTGAAAAAGAAACCAAGGCAGGAAGACATGCTATAAAAATATGAAGACTTATTATAAGGTATTAAAACAATGTAATATTTAATAAGTGATATGTAATAAGTAATAAATAGCAGTATAATATTTAAATTACACAATATTAATAATTATGTAGACATTATAGCTGTTAAACAGTGTAAATTTAGCACAGGATAAGAAGCCAGTGAACTAGAATAGAGAGCCTAGAGGCAGACTCCAACATATATGGATGTCTGATATATAAGTGACAATTCAGACCAGTAGAGGAAGAATGTTTTTTTTTTCTTTCACTAAATGGTATTACCTGGACCCCTACCTCACAACATATACAAAAATTAATTCCAAGATAATTTGAGATCTAAATGTGGAAGACAAATAAGAAAACATTTTACAAGACAAAACAGGCAAATCTTTTTATACATCAAGGAAGGTAAATTTTCCTTTAAAAGTACATAAAAGAGAAATTCCCTGGCTGTCCAGTGGTTCAGATTCAGTTTCTATGGCATCAGGCATAAATCCAGTCCCAGGTTGGGGAACTAAGACCCTGCAAGTTGTGTGGCACAGTCAAAGCTAACTAAATAAAAATAGCAAAAAGGCATGAAAGCAATAATCATGTAATAAAAGAATGAAAAATTTGAGTATATTAAAATGAAGAAATTACACTCATCAGAAGACACCATTGAGAGAGTGAAAATACAAGCCAAAGAGTGGGAGAATATTTTTTCAAGGGGTTCATATCCAAACTGAAAGTGAAAGTTACTCAGTCATATCTAACCCTTTGCGACCCCATGGACTATACGGTCCATGGAATTCTCCAGGCCAGAATACTGGAGTGGGTGGCCTTTCTTTTCTCCAGGGGATCTTCCCAACCCAGGGATCAAACCCAGGTCTCCCACATTGCAGGCAGGTTCTTTACCACCTGAGCTGCAGGGAAGACCAAGAATACTGGAGTGGGTAACCTATCCCTTCTCCAGTGGATCTTCCTGACCGAGGAATGGTACTGGGGTCCCCTGCATTGCAGGTGGATTCTTTGCCAACTGAGCAATCATGGAAGCCCTCATATTTAAAAATATAGTTACAAAACAAATCAACAAGAAAATGGCTGATAATCCAAGAGTTAGCAAGAGTTTTGAACAGGCATTTCACAAAAGATGAAAATTTGTAAGAAATTAATGTATGAAAAAGCATCCAGTTTCATAGTAATCCCAGAGATACAAAATTAAAACCACTGGAATATATCACTACACATTCGCTAGAATGATTATAATTAAAAAGAATAGCCATATCTCATATCAGTGGGAATGTAAAGTAATAGGAACTCATATATGTGGGAATTATGAATAGGCTTAATCCCTTTGTATAAGTTAGGTAATCTCCACTAAATTTAGTCACCATGACCCAACAATTCTACTTATTGTTAAATAGCCAATGGAAATATGTGCATAAGAAACTTGTTTAAGAATGTACATGGCAGCACTGTAAAACAGCCCAAACTGTAAACAACCCAAATGTCAGATAAAGGTGGAAGAGAAAAATAAATTGTTGTGCATTTGTATAATGGAATGTTACACAGCATCACCACCCATTACCAAAAGCTATAGTTACACACCCCTTAGGATCCCTTAGAAGAAACGGAGTAGCCATCACAGTCAACAAAACAGTCTGAAATGCAGTATTTGGATGCATTCTATCAAGGGTGAAACAGACCACCAGCCCAGGTTGGATGCATGAGACAAGTGCTCAGGGCTGGTGCACTGGGAAGACCCAGAGGGATGGGATGGGGAGGGAGGCGGGAGGGGGGTTCAGGATGGGGAACACATGTAAATCCATGGCTGATTCATGTCAATGTATGGCAAAAACCACTACAATATTATAAAGTAATTAACCTCCAACGAATAAAAATAAATGAAAAAAAACAAAACAAAACAAAAAACGACAGGATGATCTCCGTTTGTTTCCAAGACAAACCATTCAATATCACAGTAATCCAAGTCTATGCCCTGACCAGTAATGTTGAAAAAGCTGAAGCTGAATGGTTCTATGCTACATATGAAGGTTCATATGGTTCATATGCTACATAGAAGGTCTGTGCTAGGCCAGACCTTCTAGAATTAACACCCCAAAAAGATGTCCTTTTCATTATAGGGTACGAGAATGCAAAAGTAGGAAGTCAAGAAACACCTGGCGTAAAAGGCAAATTTGACCTTGGAGTACGGAAAGAAGCAGGGCAAAGGCTAATAGAGTTTTGCCAAGAGAACGCACTGGTCATAGCAAACACCCTTGTCCAAAAACATAAGAGAAGACTACATGTGGACATCACCAGATGGTCAACACCAAAATCAGATTGATTATATTATTTGCAGCCAAAGATGGAGAAGCTCTATACAGTCAGCAAAAACAAGACCGGGAGCTGACTGTGGCACAGATCATGAACTCCTTATTGCCAAATTCAGACTTAAACTGAAGGCCATTCAGGTATGACCTAAATCAGATCCCTTACAATTATACAGTGGAAGTGAGAAGCAGATTTAAGGGACTAGCTCTGATAGACAGAGTGCCTGATGAACTATGGATGGAGATTTGTGATATTGTACAGGGGGCAGAAATCAAGACTATCCCCAAGAAAAAAAAAGCAAAAAAGCAAAATGGCTGTCTGAGGAGGCCTTACAAAAAACTGTGAAAAGAGAAGAGAAAAGCAAAGGAGAAAAGGAAAGATATATCCATTTGAACGCAGAGTTCCAAAAAATAACAAGGAGAGATGAGAAAGCCTTCCTCAGCGATCAATGCAAAGAAAACAATAGAAAACAATAGAATGGGAAAGACTAGAGATCTCTTTAAGAAAATTAGAGATACCAAGGGAAGATTTCATGCAAAGATGGGTTCAATAAAGGACAGAAATTGTATGGACCTAACAGAAGCAGAAGATATTAAGAAGAGGCTGCAAGAATACACAAAAGAACTGTACAAAAAAGATCTTCATGACCCAGATTATCACAGTGGTGTGATCACTCACCTAGAACCAGACATCCTGGAATGTGAAGTCAAGTGGGCCTTAGAAAGCATCACTACGAACAAAGCTAGTGGATGTGATGGAATTCCTGTTGAGCTACTACAAATCCTGAAAGATGATGCTGTGAAAGTGCTGCACTCAATATGCCAGCAAATTTGGAAAACTCAGCAGTGGCCACAGGACTGGAAAAGGTCAGTTTTCATTCCAATCCCAAAGAAAGGCAATGCCAAAGAATGCTCAAACTACTGCACAATTGCACTCATCTCACATGCTAGTAAAGTAATGCTCAAAATTCTCCAAGACAGGCTTCAGCAATAAATGAACTGTGAGCTTCCAGATGTTCAAGCTGAATTTAGAAAAGGCAGAGGAACCAGAGATCAAATTGCCAACAGCTGCTGGATCATCAAAAAAGCAAGAGAGTTCAAGAAAAACATCTATTTCTGCCTTATTGACTATGTCTAAGCCTTTGACTGTGTAGATCACAACAAACGGTGGAAAATTCTGAAAGAGATGGGAATACCAGACCATCTGACCTGCCTCTTGAGGAACCTGTATGCAGGTCAGGAAGCAATAGTTAGAACTGGACATGAAACAACATACTGGTTCCCAATAGGAAAAGGAGTATGTCAAGGCTGTATATTGTCACCCTGCTTATTTAACTTCTATGCAGAGTACATCATGAGAAATGCTGAACTGGAGGAAGGACAAGCTGGAATTAAGATTGCCAGGAGAAATATCAATAACCTCAGATATGCAGATGACACCACCCTTATGGCAGAAAATGAAGAAGAACTAAAGAACCTCTTAATGAAAGTGGAAGAGGAGAGTGAAAAAGTTGGCTTAAAGCTCAACATTCAGAAAACTAAGATCATGGCATCCAGTCCTATCACTTCATGGCAAATAGATGGGAAAACAGTGTTAGACTTTATTTTGGGGGCTACAAAAATCACTGCAGATGGTGACTACAACCATGAAATTAAAAGATGCTTGGAAGGAAAGTTATGACCAACCTACACAGCATATTAAAAAGCAGAGACATTACTTTGCCAATAAAGGTCTGTCTAGACAAGGCTATGGTTTTTCCAGTGGTCATGTATGGATGTGAGAGTTGGACTATAAAGAAAGCTGAGCACCGAAGAATTGATGCTTTTGAACTGTGGTGTTGGAGAAGACTCTTGAGAGTCCCTTGGACTGCAAGGAGACCCAACCAGTCCATCCTTAAGGAAATCAGTCCTGTTCATTGGAAGGACTGATGTTGAACCTGAAACTCCATTACTTTTGACCCCCTGATACGAAGAGTTGACTCATTTGAAAAGACCTGATGCTGGGAAACATTGAAGGCAGGAAGAGAAGGGGGTGACAGAAGATGAGGTGGTTGGATGTAATCACCAACTCAATGGACATGACTTTCGGTAAACTCCGGGAGTTGGTGATGGACAGAGAGGCCTGGAGTGCTGCAGTCCGTGGGGTCACAAAGAGTTAGACACGACTGAGTGATTGGACTGATCTGAACTGATAGCTACACATAAAAAGATGAATAAATCTTTAAAATGTAATATTCAGCAAAAGAAGTAAGACATAAAAAATTTATACTGAATAAATTTCTTTATGTATATTTCCAGAAGCTGGCAAATCTAAATTTTAGAGTGCTGAATATAAACTTAGGTGGTTAAAATATGAAGAGAAAGGAGCCAATTCCTATACAAATCAGGATAATGATTCAAAAGGAAGCTTGAGAAGAACAGTTGGCTCCTAGAGTTCTCCCAATGATCTACATTGTTACTCAAATGGGGTAGTGGTTAGATGAGCAATCTTTAACCATACATTTATGTTCTAAGCATCCTCTTCTATATATTTCACAACAAAAATTTAATGTATATCCTTAAAATATAAAAATAAGCTTCCCTCCTAAAACTGGCAATATTAATATCAGATAAGGTAAAATTTGAGGCTAAGAGTAAAAATAGAAAAAGAATATTTCCTGTTTGGTTAAAGGCACCAAGACTATGAACTCCTGGTGGTCCTGTGGTGAGAACTTGGTGCTTCCAGTACAGTGGCCTGAGTTCAATCACTTATCGGGGAACCAAGATCTCACAAACTGCACAGCATGGCCAAAAAACAAAAACAAATCCCCGTAAAGAATACATATTTGTCATAAACTTTCATGTACTCTAAGCAATACACAGCAAGATATACAAAGCACAATTCTTAAAGAAAAAGCAAAATTTGATTTTAAAAAAATGGGTCTGTTTTTAAACAAGAATTTGATTAACCAGATAGACAAAAGAATAGCAAAAGGCTATAAATGAGTTTAGTCACATAAATAGTAGGATAAATTTACTAGATAATCTAGTACTTGATACCTTACAGAGCATATATATTCTCACTTACTGATAGAAGTAGAGTGTGATATCTAGTCATAAAGGAAATCCTGAATAACACATTTCAAAATTTAGAAATCTTATTGACCACCTTCTGGGACTATCACACAATCATACCAGAGCCACATTAATTGTAGAATAAATCCACGAACCTATGGACACCTTATCTTTGACAAAGGAGGCAAGGATATACAATGGAAAAAAGACAACCTCTTTAACAAGTGGTGCTGGGAAAACTGGTCAACCACTTGTAAAAGAATGAAACTCGAACACTTTCTAACACCACACACAAAAATAAACTCAAAATGGATTAAAGATTTAAGTGTAAGACCAGAAAATATAAAACTCCTAGAGGAGAACATAGGCAAAACACTCTCTGACATAAATCTCAGCAAGATCCTCTATGACCCACCTCCCAGAATATTGGAAATAAAAGCAAAACTAAACAAATGGGACCTAATGAAACTTAAAAGCTTCTGCACTACAAAGGAAACTATAAGTAAGGTGAAAAGACAGCCCTCAGACTGGGAGAAAATAATAGCAAATGAAGAAACAGATAAGAGATTAATCTCAAAAATATACAAGCAACTCCTGCAGCTCAATTCCAGAAAAATAAATGACCCAATCAAAAAATGGGCCAAAGAACTAAACAGACATTTCTCCAAAGAAGACATACAGATGGCTAACAAACACATGAAAAAGTGCTCAACATCACTCATTATCAGAGAAATGCAAATCAAAACCACAATGAGGTACCATTACACGCCAGTCAGGATGGCTACTATCCAAAAGTCTACAAACAATAAAAGCTGGAGAGGGTGTGGAGAAAAGGGAACCCTCTTACACTGTTGGTGGGAATGCAAACTAGTACAGACACTATGGAGAACAGTGTGGAGATTTCTTAAAAAACTGGAAATAGAACTGCCATATGACCCAGCAATACCACTTCTGGGCATACACACCGAGGAAACCAGATCTGAAAGAGACACGTGCACCCCAATGTTCATCACAGCACTGTTTATAATAGCCAGGACATGGAAGCAACCTAGATGCCCATCAGCAGATGAATGGATAAGGAAGCTGTGGTACATATACACCATGGAATATTACTCAGCTGTTAAAAATAATTCATTTGAATCAGTTCTAATAAGATGGATGAAACTGGAGCCCATTATACAGAGTGAAGTAAGCCAGAAAGATAAAGATCATTACAGCATACTAACACATATATATGGAATCTAGAAAGATGGTAACGATAACCCTATATGCAAAACAGAAAAAGAGACAGAGAAATACAGAACAGACTTTTGAACTCCGTGAGAGAAGGTGAGGGTGGGATGTTTCAAAAGAACAGCATGTATATTATCTATGGTGAAACAGATCACCAGCCCAGGTGGGATGCATGAGACAAGTGCTCGGACCTGGTGCACTGGGAGGACCCAGAGGAGTCGGGTAGAGAGGGAGGTGGGAGGACGGATTGGGATGGGGAATACATGTAACTCTATGGCTGATTCATGTCAATGTATGACAAAACCCACTGAAATGTTGTGAAATAATTAGCCTCCAACTAATAAAATAAAATTAAAAACAAAAACAAAAACAAAATGAAAACCAAACAAATAAAATTCCACAATTTCTTTAAAGAAATTGTAAATGAAATCAAAAGTATACCCTGAGAGCATCTAAAAATCAACAAAAATAAGAACAGTGCATAGCAAAACTCTTGGTTGATGCTAACAGGAACTTTCATAGATTTTAATGCTTTTACTATTTTACTCAAAGAAGGCCAAAAATAACAACCAAAACTTCAACTCAAGACAATAGAAAAGTAACAAAATAAGCCAAATATATAACTTACATATAATAGTTAATAAAACAAAAGAAATGAATGACTTAGAATACTAAAAATAAAACACAGAATTAATTAACAAATGAAGTGATTCTTCAAGAAGATAAAATAAGCAAGTCCCTAGGAATTTGAGCTTTGAATAAAGGGAGGAAAGAAAAATATAAAGCATTAGGAATGAGAAAGGTATATAACTACATGAAGAAACTAAGTGAAATATAGAATTCTTTAGGAAAGTTGAAAAAACCAAAACTGACTTTCAGCAGGGCTCTCTGGGTCTCCCACCTTGTGTATGTGGGTACAGGAGTGTCAGTGGAAGAGGTCTTTGCTCTCCAGCACAATCAGTAACAGGGAAGCTCAGTTCAGGGGGTACTATTACACTATTAGAGCTACAGAGCTCACTGTGCTCTTCAGTCCATCTTTGCCAGTAATAGAGGATATACGGCATTTTCATCCCCTCTCAGGTCCAGTATCTATTTTTTAATGCATGCTGAAAATGAATAGAAGGAGGTGAGAGTAATTAGCTTTCCAACATATTCAGAGTGTAAATGAAATGAAAAAGTTCCCAAATCTTTTTATGAGATCAACATAAACCTGATACCAAAACTTAGTAAAAGAGCATAAAAAATTAAAACACAGATAATTCTAGTTTATGAATGTTATATTGTGTCAGCTGTTCAGTTCAGTTCAGTCACTCAGTCGTGTCCAACACTTTGTGACCCCATGAACCGCCGCACGCCAGGCCTCCCTGTCCATCACTGAGTCACGGAGTCCACCCAACCCCCTGTCCATTGAGTTGGTGATGCCATCCAACCATCTCATCCTCTGTCGTCCCCTTCTCCTCCTGCCCTCAATCTTTCCCAGCATCAGGGTCTTTTCAAATGAGTCATCTCTTCACATCAGGTGGCCAAAGTATTGGAGTTTCAACTTCAACATCAGTCCTTCCAATGAACACCCAGGACTGATCTCCTTTAGGATGGACTGGTTGGATCTCCTTGCAGTCCAAGGGACTCTCAAGAGTCTTCTCCAACACCACAGTTCAAAAGCATCAATTCTTCGGTGCTCAGCTTTCTTTATAGTCCAACTCTCACATCCATACATGACCACTGGAAAAACCATAGCCTTGACTAGACAGACTTTTATTGGCAAAGTAATGTCTCTGCTTTTTAATATGCTGTCTAGGTTGGTCATCACTTTCCTTCCAAGGAGTAAGCATCTTTTAATTTCATGGCTGCAGTCACCATCTGCAGTGATTTTGGAGCCCAGAAAAATAAAATCAGCCACTGTTTCCACTGTTTCCCCATCTATTTGCCATGAAGTGATGGGACCAGATGCCATGATCTTAGTTTTCTGAATGTTGAGCTTTAAGCCAACTTTTACACTCTCCTCTTTCACTTTCATTAAGAGGCTCTTTAGTTCTTCTTCACTTTCTGCCTGGCTTAAGGGGAAAAGGGTGTTTACATTTAAGTTACCAAAAATATGGGCATATGTCTTTCGTCATGCTAGAACAGGTGCTAAAAGCTTCTCTTTGTGCTGATTGCATTCACAAGTACATTTCCACCTGGATGTGGCAAGCTGTTTACCAGTGGTACAATCTAACATTCTATTTAGCTTGGAAGTCCAGCAGAATAAGAGCACATCTCTCCCGACAATACCTGACAAGTTCTGAGACGTCTCATTGGTCTGGCTTGGCTTCAGTGTCCATCACTGAACTGTTCATTGTGGCCAAAAGACTGGTATTTCAGCTGGCCAAGAGTTGATTACAAATCCTCTCCTAGAGCAGAGATTGAGTTAGCCTGACCTGATCCTCATAGTCTGGAAGTGAGAAAGCAGTAATTCTCCAAGGGAAAATTGAACTTCTTTTTAAGAGAAGGGAGAATGGATTCAGGGTAGGCAGAAAAAGAAAGAAAGAAAAGGAAAAGAAAAAAGAGACAAACAAAAAAATATAAAACAACATTTAATGTAAGATTTCTTATAAAAATCTTAGAAAATCAAATGTAGCTATATATTTAGGACTACTATATGGTCAATAAGAAGAGATTATTCCAGGGCTTCCCTAGTAGCTCAGTGGTGAGGAAGCTGCCTGCCAATGCAGGAGACATGTGTTTGATCCCTGGTCTGGAAGGATCCCACATGCTGAGGAGCAACTAAGCCGATGGGTCAAAACTACTGAGCCTGTGCTCTAGAGCCTGCCTGGCAACCAGAACTACTGAGCCCATGTGCCCCAACTGCTAAGACCCCTTCACCCTAGAGCCCATGCTCCACAGAGAAGCCACTGCCACGAGAAACCTGAGCATCACAGCTGGAGATTAAACCCCAGTCGCTGCAGCTAGAGAAAAGCCTAGGCATCAACAGAAATCCAGCAGAGCCAAAAGTATATAAAATAAAATATTTTAAAAAGAGTTTATTCCAGAATTGCAAAGATGGTCCAGTATTAGAAACTCCATGAATGCAAAACATGACATTAATTATTAAAAAAGAAAAAAACATATAGAGAGACTTTGGACTTGATTCAGCATCTATTTCTGGCTAGTTGATCATTTCTCCAACAAGCATTTTTTCAGTACCAACCATGTGCTAAAACCTTTTCTAGTCATTGGATATAGGAGTGAATAAAATGGGTACAACTCCCTGCCTTGTAGAGGTTATATATTAGTGACCAAAACTCTATGCAAAATAGTAAGAATACAAAACATCTTAAATATGGTAAAAAGTACCCGTCACATGCTAACAGCAAAATTTACGTTAAATATTGAAGTGTTAAACACATTCCCATCCTAGAATTTTTATTTTCTTTATCTTTTAGGGCACAATTTTTATAAGATTTCTGGAATGAGCTGATGTAAATACTGAGTTCTTACTTGTTATGAATATCTCTCCCTGCCCTTTCAAGTGAAAAGAACTTGCAAGATTTTTCAGCCTTGAATACTGTCCCTTTAAATTCTGCACATGTTGCTACTTTTCCTTCTGGCATTTAATATTAATGAGAAATTATCTGAAGCCAATCTAATCTTTGTTTCTTTGTAGGTAAGCCATATCTTCCCACTCAATGCAGAATTCTACAGGACTTTTAATTAGTTTTATTGCTCTTTATGAAATCTTTTCAACCTGAAACACCATCTTTGACTCAAGAATTGCTTCTCCTCTTCCTTTTATTGTCTCTACTCATTTCCCTTTTCTCCTCTAGGTTTTATTTAATACCTAAATAGGATCTTCTAAAGTTGTTCCTTATGTCTTGTCTTTTGTTCACCTCCTTCTCCCTTTCCTTGGACTTGTGGAGACATCTTTTGAATTTTCTCCATCTTTGATGGTTCCGCACCACCACCCTTTGGTTTGTAGTCTGCTGTTGTTTGTATTTTGGTTTTATTCTTCTCAGGCTAGCAAAGGAAGACAGGCTTTCCTTTATCAAACTGCATGATGTTGTTAGAAAAAGATCTCCTTTTAGTTAAACATTCTCAGAAAACAAATTAAATATTCTCTCTTCTTTCCCTAGCAATCTTATTTAATAGAAGGATGTGTGTTGTGATTCCAGAAGCCAATGCTTTCTCTGTATTAGATACTGGGCCTGGATCTGTCAACAATTATTTGTTGACCTTTTAGACATTTAGGTCTAGACAAGAAGAGATTGGAAAAGGTTAGATTTAAAGTAGCTTTCCTTTCTTGTTCTGCATTCTGGAAGCCTGAGAAGGGGAGGCAGATGTTCAGGGGCAAAGATACTTGGGATCTTTGCATTCTTTGCAAGGCTCCTTTCTTTTCTTGTATTTTATTTGATCTGGGGCAGTAGCCTCCTCTGCCCACCTTCAGGGTTCTGTGGTGCCTGGCTTATGGGTCCTTGGACATGCACCAGACACCAGCATACCTTTATATTACCAGGACCAGGAAACCTATTTCAAATAGTTTCAGGCAATAAAGGAGAATGACGTGCTCAGTTAGCTAAGATAAGGTGAACTCCACAAGGGTTGTTTGTTGTTCTAGGTTTTTTTGTTTTGTTTTGTTTTGTTTGCCATAGCCCAGTGATGTCAAGGACTAAGTTTCTTTTGATCTCCTTCCTCTGCCTCTGAAGTGTCAGCCCCACTCCTAGACTGAACTTCCTTAAGGAGATGAGGTAGTTGCAGGCGTTCTGGACTACACGGACCTGCAGGAGAGGAAGCCAGCTAACTCAGTATGATGCACCTGGACTCCATGTGACTTCTGAAGGAGAATGCAGTTTTACTAATGAGCTTAGGCCAGTCTTGGCACTCCTTCTCCTCCCGGGCTGGGATGGGGGCAAGTCATGTTTCCTTACTCCACTATACAGCTGCTACCCAGGGGTGAGGGTGAAATGGGTGGTGAGGAGTCAGCCATAACACGTTCAGATTTTTAGTGTTTCTTTTAGTGTGTTCCCAGAGTTGGGGAGACAAGTTCCAGAACTGTCTAAACAATGCAGGGATAGTTCATTTGGTTATGTAAGTCTATTATATTAATTACCCAATTTATTAAAATCATGTAATCCAATTTTGAGAGTGAGAATTTGGGAAAGATCCTTAGCTTTTGTATCTGTTTTATTTCTCTTTGATACTCTGTCAATGCAAAATCAACTAGACAGGAGAAAGAAAGATGGACTAGCAGAATCTCATAAAATAATACTTAATTTGGACATTAAATATGGACATTTGGATTCATTTATTTATGTAAGCAATACTTTTGAGCACCTACTTCTTGCCAGATATTTCATTCCTAAATGTGGGAAGTACAATGGTCTACCAGATAGAAAATATTCCTGCTCTCAAAGAGTTTAGGTCATAGAAGAAATGATAGTCAAGTCAGTATATTTGTAAGTGTGAAATAAAAGGAGAAACACCAGCTGCATGTGTGCTCAGTTGTGTCCAGCTCTATGTCCCCATGGACTTTAGCCCACCAGGCTCCTTTGTCCATGGAATTTTCCAGGCAAGAATAATAGAATGGGTGCTGTTTCCTATTCCAAGGGATCTTCCCAACCCAGGGATTGAACCCATGTCTCTTGAATCTCCTGCACTGGATGCCAGGAATCCAGGCAAATCTCCTGCATTGGGTGCCAAATCCAGGCTTGGGGAAGTGGTTCAAAGCTTACTTATCAGAGAAGGAAGTCATCTGAGCTAAAACTTAAGAGATGGGTGGGAGTTAGTCAGGTGAAGAGGAGATAAAGGGGCTTTCTGGCCACAGGCTCAGCACATAGAAAGGCACAGAAGAGAGGGAGGCAGCCCAGCAATTCTAGCGCTAGAGTGCCTGGTTTGATTCCTGGTTCTGCCAGTCAGCAACTGTGTGATAGTGAACATTCAAGTTCTCTGTTGCTCCATCTGAGAAGCAGATAAGGATGGGAGCAACCTCATAATGTTATGAAGACTGAGCAAGTTAATATTTGTAAAGCACTTAAAAGAATGCTCTGTTTGTTACATAACAAACAGCATAAATCTTATGTAAACCACAGAACACATCCTTCCACACTGCTTCAGTCAGCAGGGAGTGAGAGATAAGTTACTTTTTGGGGTCTCCTGTTCAAGAGAACCACGCTTTTCCTCTAACCTCCACAGTAGTGGGTCCAGCTGCCTGAACAAGACTGTCCACTCAGTACTTCCTTGGACTGAACTCCTGGTCCACTCAAGAGACAAGCTAGAACTTCTCCTGTGGTTCAGTGGTTAGGACTTAGCAGTGCAGGAGGTGCAGGCCAAAAAACCAAAATGTAAAATAGAGACTATATTGTAACAAATTCAATAAAGACTAAAAACAGTCCACATTAAAAAGAAAAATCTTGAAAAAAGAAAAAGAGAGAGACAACCTAAAGCATGAGATCACAGGAGAACAGTGAGAGAGTGAGATGGCAGTCAGATCAGGAAGTCAATGTAAAGACAGTCAACAAGGAGTCCAGGAGAGTTGGTTGTGTATTGGAAAGTGAAGGCGGGGGCCAAGGCAGCAGTCAGCCACCTGGGAATGCTGTCAGACAGACTGATAGCAGGTCCTTGCCAATGCTTCCAGACCCCATGCAGAGGCCAGACTCCATCTCTAGGAAGCCCAACCAGGACTAAGCCAGCTCCACATCCAGGAAAACCACAATGCCAGGTAGGCTATCAAACCAGTGATCCTTTCTTTCTTTTGTTCTTTCCACAAAAAAAAATTATTAAAATGCTTAACATGTGCCCGACTACATGCCAGGTACTGGAAGTATTAATGATAAAACATTGCCTTTACCTTCAAATGGTTTCTATTAGTGAGACTAATGACAAGATAGACAGTAAATAATGTGGTACTTTGACCAAAAAAATGCACAGGGCATCAGCGTTAACAGTCCCAAAGTTCTGCCCTTACCAAGCCCAGCGGTAAGTTGAAGGGAAAGGGAAGGAAAGGGGTCAAGATAGAGAGTGTAGACTAAGAAAGTCTTCACTGAGAAGAAGCACAATTATTAATAGAAGATCAGAACAAATGGCTTCCAGAATGGCCTGTTTAAGCTACATCACAACATAACTGTCTAGAATTTAGGAGTTGAAGTGTGCAAAGAGAGAATCATATGATGAAGATAAGGACAGTGTCTGAATGAAAGAGAAAAAAATGCAGGGTATCCATTATATTGGGCTTCCCAAGTGGCGCTAGTGTTAAAGAGCTCACCTGCCAATGCAGGAGACATAAGAGATGTGGGTTCAATCCCTGAACTGAGACACTCCCCTGGAGGAAGGCATGGCAACCTACTCCAGTATTCCTACCTGGAGAAGCCCAATGGACAGAGAAGCCTGGCGGGCTACAGTCCACAGGGTGGCGAAGAGTCATACATGACTGAAGTGACTGAACACACACCCGTCCTTTATATTAATGAGCAAGCCTCAAAAATACCATCATATAGACTGTTATTCAGCAATAAAAAGGAATGAAGTACTGATACATGCTATAACATGGATGGATCTTGAAAACATTATGCTAATTTATAAAATACCACAGTATTGCATGAATTGCATCCATTTATATGAAATGTCCAGAAAAGATAACTCTATAGTGACATAAAGTAGACTGGTATCTGCCTAGAGTGTGGGTGGGGTGGGCGGGGGTTGGAGGAAAATGAGGAGTGGTTCCTTATGGGTATGAAGCTTCTTTTTGGCTGATGAAAATGTTCTAAAATTGATTGCGATGATGGTTTAACAGCTCTGTGAATATACTAAAAACCTATGAATTTGTGCACTTTGGGTAAGTTGCATGCTACATGAATTACATATTTAAAAAGCTGTCATAAATATAAAATAAAAAGTGGCTCAATAGAAGAATAAGGAAAAGCAGTGTGACTATATAGGGCGACTATAAGTTCTATATAGGGTGTCAAGTGTTGTGACAGATTAGTCTCAAGAAGTGGTTCTCCACCTGGGCTGATTTTGCCCCAGGGTACATTTGGCAAAGTCTGGAGACTTTGCTGGTTATCACAACTGGGGAGATGGTGTGACTAGTATCTAGTGGGTAGAGACCAGGGATGGCTGCTAAATATCCTAGAATGCACAGGAAAGTCTCCCACAATAAAGAATTATTTAGCCCAAAATGTCAATAGTGCTGAGGTTGAGCACTCTGGTCTGAAAGAGGCAAGCAGAGTTCAGATCATGAAGGGTTATGGGGTCAAGTCATGGAGTTTAGCCTTCCTCTTAAGAGGAGTAAAGAACCACAGTATTTGGTGGGGGATTGGCGTAGTGAGATCTGAATTTTAAACAGATCACTTCTGGTGCAGTTTAGAAAATAGATTAACAATGGAGGAAGGCTAGAGATACTGATTACCCAACTAGGAAGGCAGGAGAAGAAATGAAGGGATTTGAAAGATATCAACTTAGAAGGAACAACTGGTGGAGTATGATGATGATTTGCTTGACTCAGAGTTGGAAAAAGATGGAGAAGAGGGGGAGGTTGGCATCTAGATTTCCTACTTGTGCTAACAGCTGAATGGCTGTAGTGCCATTGACTGAAATAGGAAACAAAGGTGAAGGAGCTGGTTTGTGAAATAAAATAGTAAGTTATATTCTAGATGCATTGAAAGTCCTGTGGAGATAAAAGTAGAGATGTTCAGGTAATAATAGAAGATGAAGTTATAAACTTGGGAGAGACTGGAACTGATGATGGTCATCAGGGTATATAAAGAATTCCCAGGATGACCAAATGAGATGAGATAAGAAGGCAGAACTCTGAGTGGCACTAACAGGCACAGGAAAAAAAAATTGCAAAGGAACTCAGAGAGTAGCCAGAAAGTTGAGGAGAAAAACCAAACACCACAAAGCAGGAAGCTATGGTATCATAGAAGTCAAAGGAAGATTGTTTCAAGGAGGCCAGGAGTATAAAATGTTGCACAGAGGCCAGATAATATAAAGACCAAGAATTACCCAATGAATTTAGCAATAGTAGTTTGAGGGAGACAGGAGTTGGACTGGTTTCAGTGGTGTGTGGAGAACAGGGAAGTCTGGTGTGGTGGGTTGAAGAGTAAGTGGGAGGTTAAGGAATTGGAGGCAGTGAGTATAAGTGACTCAGGTATGGTGATGGGAGAGAGCTCACTGGTAGCTGGAAGAGACTGTGAAGTTCAGATTGGGGGCTTTATGAGGAAAAAAAAAAAAGACTTCAACACTTTGAATGTTGAATGAAGGGGTTGGTAGACAAGAAGGTTAATATATAGAATAGGAAATTAAAATGTCATTGCTTAGTTTAGGTTGAAGGACATCTTGCTATCAAAGCAGTAGAGAAGGACAAAAGATGGATGCAGATAAAATAGAGTTTATACTCTTGGTGGCAGAAAGTTGAGGATATTTTCATTTGAAGATTTCAACTTTCCCCATGGATGAGGTAAGGCAATCTCCTGAGGGTAAGCCAGTGAAACAGCAGGGTTAGACTTTTGTGGAGAGTGGACACAGTTTGCAATAGCTATAGTAGAGTGGAAGAGAAGGAAACAGATTGATAATCTAGAACATGACAAGGTCAGGTAACATGGCCATGGGATTGGGTGAATTAAATAAATAGAGGTGAAGGTGATTGAAAATGAATGGGGTCAGGAATTTAAGATGGAATTTCCTCATTGAAGCTGATTCGTCTTGGCAGAGTAAAAGTATATCATTCCTCTCAGGATATGTTAAGATTCTAAGTAATGTCTTGTTCTGTTTTTGGTTCTCAGTTGGATTTTATCCATAAATTCAGATTCAATAGAACTTGTAACACATCAAATCTCTCTGTCACTTGAACTTAAGGAAACTGTGCAGAGAAGAATGGAAATATTTCAGAAGGCTATAAATGAATATGGTCCATGATGTGCTCAGTGACTTGAAGGTTGCTTTCTCTTGCCCCTGTATAATTTTTGGTCATTCCAGGTACCATCTGTCTAGTGCATTTTCCCTTCCTCAAGGTAAATAGTCCCATTTACTTTGCCATTCTTACCTCTTCTCAGACACTGCCTTAAACTTGTGTAGTAGCTTTTTTCTCTTCCAGCGTGTATATTCCAGGTCTCCTCCTTAGCTTATTGGGAATACCCCAGTTTTCTCCAAAGGAAAAGCCTACCAGGAAATGGCACTTTGAAGGATGGCACTCAAGGCAGTACTCTACTGCACACCTGGGACAACAGCACTAACTCAGGACGCCAGAGTACTCTTTTACATCTCCTAATGTAGATACAGAGAATTGATCTATCTGTAGAATGCCAGATCTGGAACTGATCTTGGAGACCATCTAGTCCAATGTTCTATTATGCAGAAGGGGAAGCTGAAGCAGGGAGTTGAGGCAATATGTCTAGATCATGGCAATCAGCTAGTGGCACAGCCTGGATTCAAATCCAGATCCTCTAACTCCTAATTTGATCCAGGTCAGGAAGCAACAGCTAAAACTGGACATGGAACAACAGACTGGTTCCAAATAAAGGAGTACGCCAAGGCTGTATATTGTCATCCTGCTTATTTAGCTCATATACAGAGTGCATCATGAGAAACGCTGGGCTGGATGAAGCACAAGCTGGAATCAAGATTGCCGGGAGAAATATCAATATTTCAACTGAACTGAACTGATGTTTATCAAATTCCCTGAAATAATATCTCATTTTCTTCTCTAAATATCTAAGCCAGAATACTTTCTCAGCTCAGTTCCACATATCAATAATCTGAATAGTCATTTCCCAAACCTCAGGAGCTTAACAAAAACAAAAAAATAGATTAAAAAAATCAATTCATTATTGGGTGACATGGATTATAACAAATACAGAGTGTGAGAAAACATATAAGAAAGTAAAACCTCAGAGTGTTTACAGCCTTATGACAATCATCAGGCCGTGACCGAAATTGGACATGACAGAGTATTATAAATCGTGGGACTATAACGGAAGGACAGGGAGAGAAAATAGTACAATAGCGCTGATGCCTCAAGCAGCATTCATCACCTATAATCTCCCAGACTCTCCATCTTTGGAGCGGGTCATGTACAGGGCGGGTTTTTGTTCTGAAGTAGCTGCCCTCACTGATCTCTCTCTTCAGACCTGACACCTGCAACTGATAACTTGTAATTAAAAGTGATCATAGGTCCAGACAGACTCCTCCTCATTGAATCAGGGTTATAATGTATCTGGATTTTAAAAAATGAAATGTAAAAAAAATATCTCTGAAGAGTTGTCAAGGAGAGCTATAGCTTTGACCTCTTTTTCCGCAACAACAATGGAAAACCTGATCTTCAATCTTGTAGCTGAGAATGAAGAGTACCCCAAGGACAGATACACAAAGCAACCTGTCATGATGAACTCCAGTGAAATCAATAACTTCAGCGGAAGACTCTAGGTTATGTTGTAAAATTACTCCAGCATGAATCGCATGAACTATGCTGTAGGGTGGCAATGCTGAATCTTTGCATACTACCTACATTGAGGTCACGATCAGGAGTCCTTTCATGAACTCACCAAACCACCCTTGGGTGGGTCTATGGCTTTGAATCTGCTTGTTTCCTGCTCCTGGCCTGGGGTCCTGGCTGCTCTTTGCACATGTTGAAAATTCTCACTGACGTCAGGAGAGGCCCTGGGGCTCTCACTGAGGCCCGAGCTATACTTTCATGGCCAGACCGAAGCCGCAGAGGTGAAAAGCCAGCTCGGCTTATTAACGTGAACAGTAGCCGACTGTGTGGCGCCTCCTGCTTCTTGTTGCTGTGGTCCTGGATGGCCTGCCTTCATTTTTGTAGCTACTCTCTCTGGATTCCAGTGTGTGCTGCCGTTAATTAAATTCGTACATTAGGACTGTGGCCGTCTCTTGGCCTCCATCCATCAGAGAGCAAGCAGCTATCTGGTCTCGGGTCAGCTCAGCCATAATAACTAATGAAGGCTGACCTTGCTTTCCAGAACAGCACAGTGGAAAAAAAAGCACACAAGTGGGATTTAAATACCTCGATTCACTTCCTGTTTCTGCCATTTGTGTGTTAGATCTTGGCTCATCAGTAAAGAATCCACCTGCAATATGGGAGATGCGGGTTCGATCCCTGGGTGGGGGAGATCGCCTGGAGGAGAAAATGGCAACACACTAGAGTATTCTCGCCTGGGAAACTCCATGGACAGAGGAGCCTGATGGGCTATAGTTCATGGGGGTCACAAAGGAGTCATATACGAGTTAGTGACTAAATAACAGCAGCATGTTAGATCTTAGAATTTGCTCAAGCTTCCTGAGTCTCAGACTTTTAATTTATAGTGATTTTTATGCAGGAGTGTATTTTGGTATCATTCTTGGAAATTTTTAAAAATATATGACCTCTACATTCCCAGACATGCAGAATCAGAATTTCCAGAGGTCGGCCTGGACTTCCAGATTTTACAAAGCTCCAATACACACATCACTTCTAAAACATTCATTATTAAGAGTCATAAGCCATTGGGCTATTGCAAGAACAGCAACAATATGGTGATAAACATGTCTAAGATAAAGTGCTCTAAAATTTAGTTGTTCATTTTATCTTCTGCTTTTCTTCTCCACAACATACAGATATTTTCTAGGTTCTTGGTCTTATATATCTCTCTCCTTTACCTATAAAGGTCCTTATCTCTTTTTTACCCTTTATATATCCAGTTCAAACGTTCTATTCCATCTAAGAGCTACTATTTCAAGCCTCTATGTAGTTTCTTTTTTCTTTTTTAAAATACTATCTGATATTTTGTAGTTATGGTTCACATCTAAAACATATTAGTACATATACCATTAAACCTAATGAAATATTATTTCCATTTGGTAGATGAAGACATCTTCATCTTAAGACATCTTAAGTTCAACGATCTTAAGTAACTCAATAAGTATTAGAGGTGGAATCTATACCCTTGTTTTCTAATTTTAAGTACAATGCCTTTCTCCCTGAGTCGGTCTAGAAATAGTATCTGAATTTTTACTCGTAATTCAAATGTTAACCATTGCGAAGCAAGGAAGTAGAGAATGGGCCTGAGAGGCCCTTTAAAATCTCTTCTGTGGCTTGGTGGTTTAATGTTTCTAGTTGTATGTTTAGAAATCTTGATAGCTGGATTCTTCATTCCTCCCCCAGGTATTATGAGATGAGTAGAGAGTTAGTTTGACCTGTGTGGGACCTGGCTCCTCTCCTGGAAGGCAGCACAGAGGTAGCCTCACCCTAAGTGTATGCCGGGCTCAGCATCCTCAGCACTGGAGGTTTGGTGGGCTTTGTACTCATTACCGAGCAGAAAAGGAGAGGAATCATCTCACCCCCCACAGTGAAGGATGGAAGGACTGGCATTTGGATAGTTCTTGTCCCCCAGGTCAGCTAGGCTTTTGTAAAATCCAAATGTGTCATGCCCCAGTGAAACAGTTTTCCTTAAAGACAGGCTTAAAGAACAGAGAGTTCTAGGTGTTTTGAAAAATGCTTTCTTTTCTCCTTTCCTGGCAGAAGCACAGGAAGACTTTTCCATCTTCCTAGTGAGTTTTTCCTGGAGGGAAAACTCACAAAAGGCTGGGAACAGCTCCACACCTTAAGCCTGGGCCTCCTGGATTTTTTTAATTCCCATTCTTGGCCACTAAGGCTCCAGTTCCTGCTGGTACTATTTCTTGTGGCTTCTGCTTCTGAGCATCTGACAGCAAAAAGCTGTGATCCTCTGTATCCCCCAGCCTGTCCCTCCAGTTTTCAGGGAAGCAGTTTGCTCTCATGAATCTGCGAAGAGTTGTTGATGTTGTTTGTTCAGCGTTTTTCTTGTTGTAGGGATGGGAGTGGTGACTTCTAAGTTCCTTCCATGTCAGACTAGAAACTGCCTTCTCACACATGGGCAGGAAGTGAAGTAAAATTAAGTTGCTCTTTGTCTCCATTGGGGTTCTTCTGGAAGCACAGCCTGAGGTGAGAACTTGGTAGTTAATGTGAGGGGTGATGCCTGGGGCAGGAGTGAGGAACTGTGTAAAGTGAGTCAGGTATGAAAGACAAGCCCACGAGTGGGTGCAGCTTCCACCTGCTGGCTTCCTGGCTTGGCCTGTGGTGGCCCCGAAGTGGAACCTGGAGACCTTGCTCTATCACAGCTTCACCACAGCTTTGGAACGGGGCCCAAATAGTTCTGACTCTGGTTCTAAAACCACCTGTGCTTAAGAAAAGACGGTGGTTGTCAAGAAGGGGAGACCAGGGCTCTGTTTGTAGGTTAAGAGCCTGGAGTTGGTCACCCTCCTGTCCGGGGTCAGCTCTCTTCAAGCTCATAGGTCTTTCTACCCTAAAATACCCAAATGCTTTTTTATTAAGGCAAGCTCCAGCTTCCTAGATGGACTGTGCAAGGCCTGACACCAAACAAGTTTTCACAGAACGTGAAACAAACTGCCTCTGAAAATTTGTTTTTGTTTCAGTTCTTTTGATTTTATGCATCGCTTCTGGTACTATCTAAAAACTTTTCTCTATTATCTTCTGAGTGTGATTTTTTTCTGTCTGGAATGGTGTTCTCAGGAGGCTTAGCCCTGGGCCTGAGCAGCAGCAGGTTCTGAGCTTCCTGCTCCTTTCACAACTCTTATTTCACCTTTTACAAAAGAGTTGACGATCCAGAGATGGGCTGGATATGAATCCTGAGGTAGCCCTGGCCTTACCCAGGGAGGTCCATGGTACAGAGCGGGTTTGAGAGTAGGTAAGAAGATGTGATATGACTATGCATCTCTGCCCAGACTGGGTTCCTAAGTGACTACTGTGCTCTCGGAGTCCTTATATACACCCTTTTTGTAGATTTTTTCACCCTGTACCACTACAGATAGATAGATAGATAGACCAAAGACTTTATGGTGACTTACAAAGAAACATGCAACATAGCAACAACAGAAAACTAGAAAAGACTTCTATTTGTCTACTAAGTGCCAATAACTATTTTAAAAAATGTATTGGAGTATAGTTGCTTTACAATGTTGTATTAATTTCTGCTGTGTAGCAAAGTGAACCAGCTACACATATACATATATCCCCTCTTGTTGGATTTTCTTCTTATTTAGGTCACCATACAGCACTGAGCAGAGTTCCCTGTGCTGCTCAGTAGCTTCTCATTAGTTACCTATTTTATACGTTGTGGTGTATATGTGTCAGTCTTCTAATGGTTGTCAACACTATTTTTTAAACCTCATTCAATCTTCACAACAGCCCTGTTAGGTAGGTAGTGTTACTGTCCCTACTTCTTTGATGGAGAAACTGAGTCACAGAGAAGTTAAAGGGACTGGGCTTCCCAGACGGCGCCCATGGTAAAGAACACACCTGCCAATGCAGGAGATGCAGGAGACATGGCTTCAATCCCCGAATGGGGAATATCCCCTGGAAAAGGGCATGGCAATGCACTCCGGTACTCTTGCCTGGAGAATCTCATGGACAGAGGAGCCTGGTGGGCTCCAGTCCATAGGGTCACAAAGAGTCTGACATAGCTGAAGCTACTTAGCATGCATGCCCAGACCACCAAGGTGTAAATGGCGAAACTAGCACTCACACTGGGAGGACTGGCTTCAGATCTATGCTCTTAACTAAAAGGATAAACTGAGAAAAGTGAGACAGGGCAAAGGAAAGCTAGATGCTCTTTTACATACCTGTTTTTCCTGCTGGGCTATGCCCTGCCTGAGGTTAAGAGCCAGCAGGTGATAGATATTTGATAAATGTATGATTTGATCTCTTCAAGACAACTGTCTAACTCTGCTTTATCTTAACTTCGCTGGTTCCCTGTTGTGTTTGCCATATGTGCAGTGAAGGGTCCATGATGAAGAGTAAAACCATCCCATCCCGTTACATTCAAGGTAATGGGGTCACAAAGAGTCAGACATAACTGAAATGACATCCTAACCAGCGTGGCAGTCTTTCCTAGGACATTCCCAGGAGCCCCAGCTCAGAGAGAGTCACCCTCAGAGGAGCGGCAGGAAGATCCCCACTCAGATTCCCCCAGATGGCTCCCTATACCTCCGCCTGTCCTTCTACCACGAGCAACTCACTTTTTCTTCAGACAAGCCCCTTCTTTCATGAGACTTTGTACAGCATCAGAGAAATTTGAGCCCTGACTCTGCCACTTTATGAACAAGTCATCCTAGGGTCCAAGAGATGAAGATATTTGTCTGGCATCACCAGCATATCAGGGACTCCTTGTCCAGAATTCTCTTTCTGTGCTCTGAAACACTGAAGCGGGAGAAATGGACTTAGGTTAGGAATCATTCAGCCTCACTATTCCCCAGGTTGATCACCTTAAACGTCTTTCTGTATGTTCCCTATACCTAGAGTGTTTAACTAGTCAAAGAGACTTTTTAAAGTTATTACAAAATATTGAATATAGTTCCCTATGTGATACAGTAGGTCCTTGTCTATTTTATAGTAGTGTGTATATGTTAATCCCAAACTTCTAAATTATCCCTTCTCTCCCCTTTCCCTTTGATAACTGTAAGTTTGTTATCTATGCCTGAGAGTCTGTTTCTGATTTATAAATAAGCTCACTTGTATCTTTTTTTTAGATTCCACAAATAAGTGAAATCATACAATATTTGTCTTTTTCTTTCAGACTTACTTCACTTAATCTCATAATCTCTAGGTTCATCGATGTTGCTACAAATGGCATTATTTCATTCTTTTTATGGCTAATATTCCATTGAGTATATATATCACATCTCCTTTATCCATTCATCTTTCAATGGGTATTTAAGTTCCTTCCATGTAAGAAAGTGCTTCTATAAACATTGGGGTGTGTATATATTTTTGAATTAGAATTTTCTCTGGAAAAAGATGTTTAAAATATAAAATTATCTCTACATTAAGGACTACCTTTCTTGTTTCTTGCTTCTCTCCTTTAACCAAGCCAATCCTTCCATCTCCATCTATTCCCAAGCTAGAGTAACTATTGAGATAAAGTATCTACCTCTCTTTCATCGACTACGCTAAAGCCTTTGGCTGTGTGGATCATAAGAAACTGTGAAAAGCTCTTAAAGAGATGGGAATACCAGAACATCTTACCTGCCTCCTGAGAAATCTGTATGCAGGTCAAGAAGCAACAGTTAGAACCCTGTATGGAACAATTGATTGGTTCAGGGTTGAGAAAGGAGTATGACAGGGTAGTCTGTTGTCAGCCTGTTTATTTCACTAACACGCTGAGCACATCACGAGAAATGCTGGGCTGGATGGGTTACAAACTGGAATCAAGATAGGTGGTAGAAACATCAACAAGCTCAGATATGTGGATGATACGACTCTAATGGCAGAAAGCTAAGAGGAACTAAAGAACCTCTTGATGAGGGTGAAGGAAGAGAGTGAAAAAGCCTACTTAAAACTAAATACTAAAAAAAAATAAGATCAAGGCACCTGGTCCCATTAATTCATGGCAAATAGAAGGGGAAAATATGGAAGCAGTGACAATTTTCCCCTTCTAGGGCTCTAAAATCACTATAGATGGTGACTGCAGCCATGAAATCAGAAGATGATTGCTTCTTGGCAGGAAAGTAATGACAAACCTACAAGTGTGTTGAAAAGCAGAGATATTACTCTGCCGACAAAGGTACATGTAGTCAAGGCTATGGTTTTCCCAGTGGTCATATAAGACTGGGAAACCTGGACCATAAAGAAGGCAGAACACCAAAGAATTGATGCCTTCAAACTATGGTGCTGGAGAAGACTCCTGAGAGTCCCTTGGACAGCAAGGAGATAAAACCAGTTGATTAAAGGAATCAAGCCAGTTGATTAAAGGAAGTCAACCCCGAATATTCATTGGAAGGACTGATGCTGAAGCTGAAGCTCCATTAATTTGGTCACCTGATGCAAACAGCTGACTCATTGAAAAAGTCAGCGATGCTGGGAAAAATTGAGGGCAGAAAGGAGAAGAGGACATCAGAGGATGAGATGGCTGGATGGCATTATTGATGTAGTAGACATAAACTTGGGCCAGCTTTGGGAGATGGTAAGGGACAGGGAGGCCTGGCATACTGCAGTCCATGGGATCATAAAGAGTTAGACACAAAAGTCTGTTCTGTACATCTGTGTCTCTTTTTCTGTTTTGCATATAGGGTTATCATTACCATCTTTCTGAATTCCGTATATATGTGTTAGTATACTGTATTGGTCTTTATTTTTCTGGCTTACTTCACTCTGTATAATGGGCTCCAGTTTCATCCATCTCATTAGAACTGATTTAAATGAATTCTTTTTAATGGCTGAGTAATATTCCATGGTGTATATGTACCACAGCTTCCTTATCCATTCATCTGCTGATGGACATCTAGGTTGCTTCCATGTCCTGGCTATTATAAACAGTGCTGGGATGAACATTGGGGTGCATGTGTCTCTTTCTGTTCTGGTAAAGTAATTAACCTCCTACTAATAAAAATAAATGGAAAGAAAATAATTAAAAAAAAAAAGAGTTAGACACAACTGGATGACTGAACAACAATATCAAATGGATTTCTGCCATAGATAGGGCCTCCCTCTCCTCTTTCAGCCCCACTCCCTCAATCCCTATCAATAATGTTCTTTCTTGCTCCACCTAAAATGTCCCAAAAAACCCCACATCTCTTTGTATCAAACTTTGTACTAGACTTTGTGATAGGTCATGTGATATTCTGAAAATGGGTACATGCCTAAGATTATGAAAACTGTACTTTAGTCCTAGTTTAATCAAATCTATCTTGGCCTCGGCTTCTGCAACTTGTAAAATGAGGAAGCTGGACTATTGCAGAAATGGCAAAAAAATGTTCAGTTGGCAATGACTGCCTAAATCACTGATAAAAAAGTTTTTGAAGTTATGCCCAGACAAAAGAGAAGGGTGCAATCATTGATTAGCAATGTCTGTCTTGAATAAGAATAGGGCATTGACATCATGTGCCATCCAAGGATTAGATGACCCTGAAAATTCATTTCAGCTCCAAACTGCTGAGTATCTAAATTTTCCTTTTTCAGAACTGACCTGTGCTTTGTATTCTTTGGGGATCCTTCCTCTTTGCTGATTGTCTCTCAGAAACTTTTTAGCCAATCTATGATAATGTACCAACAGTTGAGGAAAACATTCAACTCACCACTATCACCCTGTGTGAGATGGGTAAGTTGTTTCAATATCTTGTCTGTCAATGACATGGGTGGGAAAGTCACAAGATGATACCTGAAGTTTCCTCCAACCATCAGTTCAGTTCAGTTCAGTCACTCAGTCATGTCTGACTCTTTGCGACTCCATGGACTGCAGCATGCCAGGCCTCCCTGTCCATCACAAATTCCTGGAGTTTACTCAAACTCATGTTCAGTGGCATCAGTGATGCCATCCAACCATCTCATCCTCTGTCATCTCCTTCTCCTCCCACCCTCAATCTTTCCCAGCATCAGGGTCTTTTCAAATGAGTCAGTTCTTCACATCAGGTGGACAAAGTATCAGAGTTTCAGCTTCAGCATCAGTCCTTCCAAAGAGTATTCAGGACTGATCTCCTTTAGGATGGACTGGTTGGATCTCCTTGTCATCCAAGGGATGCTCAAAAGTCTTTTCCAACACCACAGTTCAAAAGCATCAATTCTTTAGTGCTCAGCTTTCTTTATGGTCCAACTCTCACATCCATACATGACTACTGGAAAAACCATAGCTTTGACTAGATGGACCTTTGTTGGCAAAGTAATGACTCTGCTTCTGAATATGCTGTCTAGGTTGGTCATAACTTTTCTTCCAAGGAGGAAGTGTCTTAATTTTGTGGCTGCAGTCACCATCTGTAGTGACTTTGTAGCCCACCCCCTCCCCAAATAAAATCTGTCACTGTTTTGATTGTTTCTCCATCTATTTGCCATGAAGTGATGGGACCAGATGCCATGATCTTAGTTTTCTGAATCTTGTGTTTTAAACTGACTTTAAGTTCCATGATTTGATTATTCTGAACTCATGATGTCTTGGCACAAAGAAACAAGTGGTTTACAGTGGATCCATGGGGTTTTTAAAAAGCTGTGATTTCTTTCTCTTTTTTCTTTTTTTTCCCTTCATGGTAGTGAGGAAGATAATGGGCTTCCTCCAGTTCTCAAGTCTCAGTTCATATCCCATGGCCTCCACATGCTCCTGTTCTTGGACCAGGCTGGCCTGGAGCAGTTGCGTATATCAAAGGAAACACATCAAGCACAGGCTAAGGGAAATGGCAGGGAGTGCAGTGGACCAGTCAAGGCAACATCTGGGGGGAAAGTACCATTTGAGGAGTCAGGAAACAGGAAAGCTCTGAGGATACAGGACAAAAAGAGTGGGCTCGGGCTCAGAAAGTAGAAAAAGGATGGGGAAAGGGCCTAGGCATGGTTGGGCAAGTGAGCAGAGTTCAGAGCTAGAAAATGGGATGTCTGTGTTGTGGCCCTCTATTGGCAATAATTTTCTGCATAACCTTGGGCAGGAGGATACTTTCCTTTGTGTTTCTGTTTTTGGTTTTTATTTATCTACTTATTCATTTATTTTTGGCTGTGCTGGGTCTTTTTTTTTTTTTTTTTTTTTGCTGTATGCAGGCTTTCTCTAGTTGTGGTGAGCAGAAGCTTCTCTATAGTCATGTTGCACAGGCTTCTCATGTTGCAGAGCACCAGCTCTAGGGTGCGTGGTCTCAGTAGCTGCAGCCCGTGGGCTCAGCCTGTGACTCACGCGCTCCAGAGTGTGGGCTTAGTTGTCCTGTAGCATGTGGAATCTTCTTGGACCAGTGATTGAACCCAAGTCCCTTGAATTGGCACATGGATTCCTAAGCACTGACCACTAGGGAAGTCCTATGTCTCTGATCTCTGTTTTTTTAGGTATAATAATCAGAAGGAAAAGAGGACAAGTTGATTCCTAAGAGATTTCCAATTCTGATACTCCCCGGGTTTAACCTGAAGTTCCTACAACTATCTGTGCAGACAAGAATATCCTATATTTTTTCTGCAGACATAAGCACCCTCAATGTATAAAGTTATGAAAGGGGGAGAGTTTGTATAAAACAGAGTATCCTGGGAGGATAGGATAGGGGAAGAGGTTTCTGCCTCCCAAACAGAGCACGTTAAAATCTAGAAAGCCTGAGAAGATTTAGGGTGATCCTGTCTGGGACTTCCAAGGATTGTAGTGGGATTTCCAAGGACACAAGCATCCTGCTTGTCTTATCTCTGTCATTTGAATTGCAACATCAGAGGGACAGAGCTTACTTTCTGGGATCTCAGAATGTTTTTAGTTAGAAGTGACTTTGTTGCTGTTGTTTAGTTGCTAACTTGTGTCTGACTCTTTGCAGCTGCATAGACTGTAGACTGCCAGGCTCCTCTGTCCAAGGGATTTCCCGAGCAAGAATACTGAAGTGGGTTGCCATTTCCTTCTCCAGGGGATCTTCTCAACCCAGGGATCAAACCCATGTCTCCTGCATTAGCAGGCAGATTCTTTACCACAGAGCCACCAGGGAAACCCAGAAGTGACTTTGAATTTACAGGTCATCTATTTCCAATACTTCACCCCAGGAATGGGAACTCTATCATGGCATTGAAAGATGGCTCCCACTCCTGCTTGTATATTCCTTTGCACAATAATTTATACAATGAAGGGAGGAGTTAAGAAATCCTTTCATTTGTCTTACTGTCCTGCCTCATGACCCAGGAAATCTCACTAGACCAAATCAGGGTCTCAAGGTGGTCAGGGTCTCAAGATGGTTCTTCCCACTGGCTCCAGGATGCCAACCTGGAATCCAAAACACCATCCTGAGCTCTCCTTGGGGAAGGAGGTGGCTAGAGACATTGCAGGTTAAGAGTCACACAAGAATGAGTTCAAGTCTCACTTATACTGCTTACTAGCTGGGTGACTTTGAACAAGGTAAGCCCCCAAACCCGGCTCTCTGTGCCATTCACCTGAAAGACACCAGGAATAATCCATCCCCCCTGAAGGGACTATGGTGAGGACTTGTCAGGTACATGAGAGACGCCTTAGACACGTGCTCCCCTACACCGACCCCTGCTGTCCAGTGTCTGCACGAGGGTGTGAGCGCCCCATGGGGGTAGGAACTGCTTTAGTTGATGTTGCATGTCCCAGAGCTGAGCATAGCGCTGTGTGTGTGTGTGTGTGTGTGTGTCCCTGGTCACTCAGGTGTGTCTGACTCTTTGTGACGCCATGGACTGTAGTGCACCAGCTTCCTTTGTTCATGGGGATTCTCCAGGCAAGAATACTGAAGTGGATTGCCATGGGATCTTCCTGACCCGGGAATTGAGCTAGGGTCTCCGGCACTGCACTGCACCTGCACTGGAGGTGAATTATTTACCAGCTGAGCTACCAGAGAAGCCAGAGCATCGTGCTTTGCCTAGTGTAAAAATAAGAAAAAAATAAAATAAAAACTAACTAATAGGTACCTCCAGAATCCAGACCAGAGTTTTGCACTCGGATGTCCCTTAGCAAGACCTGTTCACAAACTAGCTCATCCCTGCTGCCCCCTGTCCTCAGAACAAAAACTTGCTCTGTGTACTCAGACAGCCTGAAATGAAAGTTAAAAAAAAAAAAAAAAAAAAAAAAAAAAAAACAGCTGACGTGTGTTCAGAGAAACTGAAACAGTATTTCCTTCTTGCTGGAAACTGAAAGTTACTATCAACATGGATGCCAAGCCTCAGAGCAAGAGAATAGCTTTGGATATCAGGGAATGGGAGCAGACATTTCAAGAACTGATCTGTCAGGAGAAACCCTGGGCCAGATGGACTCTGAAGATGGATGGAAGCCTTCGGCCAGACTGTGTGGCCCAGGGGTGGAAGCAATACCAGCAGAAAGGATTTGGCAGGTATGTGAGTCTGTCTAGCTGTGGGTCTTTCTGGGCCAAGAGGCTCAGCCTGGCACTGATGAATTCTTTTGAGGGCTTGTTAAAAAGAATATGTGTCACCAGGCTGTTCATCCTTTTGCAGTTATAGTGTTCTTTAGTGTGGAAATGACATGGTTCTAAGTCTCTATTTTGGCTTAATGGTAGGAAATTTCTTCTTTTCCTAGGTTTCTTCCCTAAATATTTTTGGAAATCCCCAGGGGATGAAATAAATCTTCTCCCCTATCCTCTCATCACCATTTATTCCAGACTGCCACTATATAGAGACTTCTGCTATCTTACTTCCCACCTCAGTCCAGACTGACTTCCACAGGCTGCAGCAGCCCTGCAAGCCTAGTCCTGGTCAGTACCAGCCTAGGACTGGGGCTTTCCTTTATAGCCCCAAGAACTGACTAAGGCCAGACAATGGCTTTGAATATTACTTTACTGACGAACTGAAGAGGGGTTGGTGCTGCAAGAAATTAAAACCTGGCTCTTTATGTCCCTAAACACTGCCCCTCCTTTGTTGACTGTCTTCCTCTTTAACTTCCAGTGAGAGACTTCAAGTTGCAGGAGGCAGCTTCCTTGCCCATGCAGGAGGGTGAGAAATGCTGACTTGGACAGTCAAGTCTACTTTTTTATATGGCATGCAGGGACCTTCACTTCAACTGTTATATTTCTTCCTGGCCTGCTCTATCTCACCTCAGATGTCCTCGCTTCCCTTCCTTATGGGTTATTAGCCATGACATACATTTCAAGACTTCTATACCCTTGTCCATGATGTTCTGCCTATTCAGCAGGTCCTTTCCTTTCTGCCTCCCTATTTATTCCTCAAGGAATAACTCAAGTGCCCTGGAATTCCTAGGCAGAGTAAGTGTTCCTTCTTCTCCATTCTCATAAGACAACGAATAGTTCTCTCTCTCTCTTTCTCTCTCTCTCTCTCTCTCTCTCTATATATATATATATATATAATAGTTTATATAGTTTATATATATACATAAACTATTGACTTGAGTCTCTATATATGTTGGCAACATGTTTATAAATAACTTGTTCATATATTACATATTACAGAACACATATATACTTATATATAATTATCTTTATCTGCAGAACCTATTGTTATATAAAGCCTTCTGGGGCTGTACAGAACCCAGATTTCAGGCCATTGGCTGAAATGTGGCAGTTATTCGGCTCTGCTTGGAACCCAGTGTACTATGTAAGAGTCTCTCTCTTTGCACCAGTCAGAGCTCTTTGAGGGACTCATGATGTCTTTAATCCGTTTGGCACTCTCCCAAATGAACAGGTGCTTCTCTTGTTCAGATAAATTGACCTGATAATCATTCCAAGATGGAAAAAGCCACCTACCAACATAGTTTTAGAAGAATATTAACCAGTTTTTGAAAAATACTTTGTAGTTTACAAGATGCTTTCACATATTCTCATTTAATGCTGACAATCTAACTCTTGAATATTTTTCCTTTTATGAATGTAAAAAATGAGGCTTAGAGAAGTGTTTTTTCAAAAAGTTCCCCTAATATAAGCTATGGGCTTCCCGGATGGCTCAGTGGTAAAGAAGCTCCTGCCAAGCAAGAGGTGCAGATTTGACCCTTGGGTTGTGAAGATGCCCTGGAGAAGGAAATGGCAACCCACTCCAGTATTCTTGCCTGGGAAACCCCATGGACAGAAGAGCCTGATGGGTTACAGTCCATGGGATTGCAAAAGTAAGACATGACTTAGCAACTAAATAACAACAACAATGTAAATTACTGACTTGAGTCTCCAACTCAAGTATTGTGGTTCCAGGTCCTAAGTGAGGTACGAAACAAACCCCATTGCTCAGTAGAGGCGATGTGGTATAGTAGACGGATCACGGCTTGCGATTGGAAACATGGCTCTACCATCTAACTTTGCGAGTTCCTCAGGCAAGTTGTGTATCATTTTATGATTCAGTTTCCTTATCTGGATATTGGGATCAATAATGCCTACCCAAGAGGGATGCTTTAAAGATGAAATGGGATAATACTGTAAAACATTGCTTCAGAATAGGCACTCTGTAAGAGTTCTCTGTGACCTTGTGAAGACCAAATTTCACTGGCAAATGGCAGAAATGTTTTTCCCTCTGAGACATTCAGAGATGTTTTACTGGCAAAGAGGCAGACTTGGGACCACATCTGGGTGGGAGTTCAGTGGGCCACAGGAAGAAGCTTTATTAGAAACACAATCCCTCTCATTCCTGTCAAATTGTCAATATCACATGCACTTTTTTCAAGTTGGAAGGGTTCTCAAAGACCAGACCAGGCCCATTTCCCCCAGGCGGCAACAGCTGAGGGTACAATGATCTTCTGTCTGCCTGCAGGTTCTCGTGTTCCTCATGCCGTCGAAGCTGGGCTTCTGCCCAAGTGAAGATCCTATGTCACATGTACCTGGAGAACCAGAAATCCCCAGGCAAGGTGCTCATGCGGATCTTTGGACAGAGGTGCAAGAAGTGCTCCCGGTCTCAGTTTGAGAAGCCTGATTTCTCCCTGGAAAGCAGAAATAGGATTCTACAAAACCTGGTGCAGCGTGTTCTGGAGAAATTCTACAGAAATGGTTTCAGGAAGGTTTCGGAGTTACCCGTGATCCCGGAAGTACCTTTGAATGGGTCCCACGACACGGCCAATTGTGAAGCATGCGTTCTGGGCTACTGTGTACTGAACTCAGAAAACGGCATGACAGGACCAGAAAGATCCTCTGTCTCCTACATGGAGACTGGGAGTTCCTCTCCTCACAATGGTGACGAGCGTGGCCAAAACCGATCTAGGAAGCACTTAGCAGTGGGGAGTGGGGATTCTGGCACCCATATAGGCTCAGGGCCCAGCCATGTCACTGCTGGGATCCAAGTGCCTGGAAAAGGCCCTCAGCCTAAACGGGAGATGGGCCAGCTGTTCACACCAGGGGCAGATCGACAGGCTGCACGGGCAACTGGCCCACAGCCCATCCGAGTAGCAGGATCACTTCCCCCAGGGTGGACAGATCCACGGCCCATTCAAGCAGTAGGCCCACTACCTACAGGGCGTGCATATTCACAGTCTACACGGGGGAGAGGACCACAGGCCCCCCGGATGACGTACTCTCAGGCTATAAGGAGGTCAGGCCAGCAGTCAACACACGAGGCACAAGCCACAAAAGGGGCACAGCTTCAGGCCACAAAGGTGACAGAACCACAGCCCACCAGAGCGACAATCCCAAGGGCCACACCAGGGTCAGAGAGTCAGGCTAAAGGGATGGCAGGCCCCCCATCACAGAGGTCAAGCTCACAGCCCACACAGGAGGCAATCCCGAAGGCCACATCAGGGTCAGACAGTCAGGCTAAAGGGATGGCAGGCCCCCCACCACAGAGTTCAAGCTCACAGCCCACACAGAAGGCAATCCCGAAGGCCACATCAGGATCAGACAGTCAGGCTAAAGGGATGGCAGGCCCCCCACCACAGAGGTCAAGCTCACAGCCCACACAGGAGGCAATCCCAAGGGCCACACCAGGATCAGACAGTCAGGCTAAAGGGATGGCAGGCCCACCACCACAGAAGTCAAGCTCACAGCCCACACAGGAGGCAATCCCAAGGGCCACACCAGGATCAGACAGTCAGGCTAAAGGGATGGCAGGCCCACCACCACAGAAGTCAAGTTCACAGCCCACACAGAAGGTAATCCCGAAGGCCACAGTAGGGTCAGACAGTCAGGCTAAAGGGATGGCAGGCCCCCCACCACAGAGGTCAAGCTCACAGCCTGCACAGGAGACAATCCCGAAGGTCACAGTAGGGTCAGACAGTCAGGCTAAAGGGATGGCAGGCCCCCCACCACAGAAGTTAAGCTCACAGCCCACACAGGAGACAATTCCGAAGGCCACAGTAGGGTCAGACAGTCAGGCTAAAGGGATGGCAGGCCCTCCACCACAGAGGTCAAGCTCACAGCCTGCACAGGAGACAATCCCGAAGGCCACAGTAGGGTCAGACACTAAGGCTACAAGGAGGGCAGGTCTCCCACTGGGGTCAAGCTCACAGTCCACATGGCTACATGTAGGACCTTCATGTGGAAGTCAAGCTGCCTGGGGCAGGGAGGAGAGGTACTCACCTGGAGGGTCTGTATCAGACAGCTTTTTCAGATTACCTCCCTCAAATGATCTACGTAACCAGGAGCAGCTGTTCAGGTGGGGCTATGTCTGTATTTTTGCTCTGTTTACTTTTCTGGTGTCTAAATACTTTTGAGTAGAATGACGGGGAAAAAAAAAAAGAGCTGTCTTCTCTTAATTCCATGATAGTCAATGAACTGGCTGCCATTTTAATATGACAAAATTTGCTCTGGGATCAATGCAGAGTAAACTTTAGAGAATAACCAATGGATCCTGGACCTCCTCTGCAGGTAATTTAAAACATGACCCAGGGAATGCAAATTGATTAAGCTACTATAAAGAATACTATGGAGATTCCTTTTAGAAAACTAAGAATTAAGCCATCATATGACCTGGTAATCCCACTACTGGGCATATACCCCTAGGAAACCATAATTGAAAAACACACTTGTAACCCAATATTCATTGCAGCATTATTTACAATAACTAGGACATGGAAGCAACCTAGATGTCCACTGACAGATGAATGGATAAAGAAATTGTGGTACATATACACATTAGCTACAGAAAGGAATGCATTTGAATCAGTTCTAATGAGGTGGATGAATCTAGAGCCTATTATACAGAGTGAAGTAAGTGAAAGTAAGTGAAAGACAAATATTGTGTATTAACACATATATACAGTATATATGGAATCTAGAAAGATGGTACTGATGATCCTATTTGAAGGGCAGCAAAAGAGACGCAGACATCAAGAACAGACTTAGGGTCATAGTGGGGGAGGGAGAGGGTGGGATGACTTAAGAGAGTAGTGCTGAAACACATACATTACCATATGTAAAACAGACAGTCAGTGGGAATTTGCTGTATGATGCAGGGAACCCAACCAGGTGCTCTGTGACAACCTAGAGGGGTAGGATGGGGGGGTGGGGGGTGGGAGGGAGTTTTAAGAGGGAGGGTACATATGTATACCTATGGCTGATTCATGTTTATGTATGGAAGAAATCATCACACTATTGTAATTATCCTCCAACTAAAAAAAATGACCTCACAGTTAATGGAACCAATAATATTTGTTAAATCATTAAAAGATTTTTGCTGGTGCATTCACTCATTCATTGATATCAATATATATAGACCATATCTTGGCTAGAACTGAGGGTCCTGAGTTTCATCAGAAAATTATTGTAGTATGTTGAATAATGGTTCCCCCCAAATGTCGATATCCTAATCTCCAGAACCTGAAATATGTCACTTTACAAGGCTAAAGGGACTTTCCAGCTGTGATTAATTTTAAGGATCTTGAGGTGAGGTGATTATTCCATATTATCCAGATGGGCCAAATGTAATCACATGGGTCCTAATAGGAGGGAGGCAAGAGGGTCAAGGGGCTTCCCAAGTGGCGCTAGTGGTAAAGAACCCCCCTGCCAATGCAGGAGACATAAGAGATGCAGGTTCGATTCCTTTTGTCAGGAAGATCTCCTGAAGGAGGGCATGGCAACCCACTCCGATATTCTTGCCTGGAGAATCCCATGGACAGAGAAGTCTGGTGGGATGTGGTCCATAGTGTCACAAAGGGTTGGACACAATTAAAGTGACTTAGCAGGTAGTATGCACGCACAAGTTGGTCAAAGTCAGAAAAAGGAAATGTAACTGTAGAGATTGAACTGATGTGTTCTGAAGGTGGAGAAAGAGGTCACGAGTATGCAGCCTTTAAAAGCTCATAAAGGCAAAAAAATACATTTTCCTCTGGAGCATCCAGAAGGAGCCAGCTCAGCTGACATGTGACTTTAGTTAAGTGAGACTGATTTTAGGCTTTTAACCTCCAAAACCATAAGATAGTAAATTTGTGCTGTTTTTGACACACTAAAATCATGGCAATTTGTTTTAGCAGCAACAGGAAGTTGACATCACTGTAGGGATCAGGCAGTTATGTTTTAGAATGCTTTAGCTTTAACAACAACATCAAAGATCATAGATTGGAAATATTGACATGCCTATCCCCTCTTGTTCTTTTTTTCTCCTACTTAAACTAACTCAAATATTCCCACCCCATCCCATAGAGATTTTCTCAAGAGTCATCAAATCAAAAGGTATTGTTTAGAATGGAGATATCTTGGTGGGCTTAAGTAGTCTGGTGACCCCCAAAGAGGCTACCTATCCTTCTTGCCTTGGATTGGAAGCGTGTAAGAACTTGCCAGTCCTGTGATCTTGTGATGCATAACTGCATCTTTCTTTCTCTATTTCCATCTCTGTGTTAGGCATTTTACATGGCTTTCACACTGCCATCTCTACATTCCCACTTTCAAAATCAAGCTCATCAGCATCTCTGGTTTTCTTGTTCTAATTTGCCTCAGTCACTCAAACTTATCACCTGAGAATCATCTTTAACTTCTCCTCCCTGTCACCAATGCTTATTATCCCTTCTTTTGTCAAGTTGCTCCCGTCTCTTCCACTATGTTTCCCTATCAACCCCTCTCCTCAGCCAGGTCAGGGACTTGGATTATTGAGTTACTGAGGGGATTTGGATTTTACCTTATAGGCAGTGGGGAGTCCTTGTAAACATTTGAGAATATGGGCAATTTGAGTAGAATAACATTTTTAAAATATTATATCTTTCTGGAAAAGAATGGAGTAGAGGATAGAAACAGTGAGGAGTCTGGCTTGAAATAAGAGACTGGTAAACACAGAGGCTTCCTTGTTGGCTCCATGGTAAAGAATCCTTCTGCCAATGCAGGAGTCACAGGTGATGTGAGTTCCATCTCTGGGTCAGGAAGATCCCCTGGAAGAGGAAATGGCAACCCATTCCAATATTCTGGCCGGGGAAATCCCATACACAGAGGAGCCTGGTAGGCTACAGTCCATGGGGATCACAAAAGAGTTGGAGAAGACTTATCGACTAAACAACACAACAACACAAACACAGGGAGGGTTCTTGTAGATAATAAATATCTTGAAGGAATTTGAAGATAAGAACTGCAAGATGGCAGAAAACCCAAGGCTGAAAGCACTTCTTTTGTTTTTTTTCTGGCCATCTCATTTCACTTCCTCTTACGCCACTTCTATAAGCACTCTCCTTTTCTATATGCCCCCATCCTCAAGATGCTTTACTGAATGTCTGCATTTCTCCTGTTTTCATACCTTTTTGTTTCTTTCATAGTGAACATACACATGAAGATGGGACTTTATTTCTAGCCTGGTTATGTCATATGACCTGTTGTAAGTCATTATTCCTCCCTGAGTCTCAGTACCTCCATCTATAAAATAAATCAATGGCTCCTAATTAAACATGGAGGATTGAACACACGCATTTCCTTCTGATCCCTCTTGAAATCCCACTGCATGGTAGTGAAAGGGGAAACAAGGCATCAGTTCACAGGGGTAAAGAAAATGGGTGGAAACTCCAACCTGCTAGATTACTGATGTGTAACTGACTTAACAGAGCAGAGATCTGTAATAGAAGTTAGGCAAAGGAAAACTGAGGTGCAAGGCAAAAAAGTGTGGCATAGTTTCAGAAAGGCTCAAAAACTGTAGGCGATAAGTGGCTCTGAAGGTGGATATTAGGAAGTCTGAAGTGGGAGGATTGGCTAAAAGCCTTTATAAAAAGTTCCTTTTCTCCACTCCAGTGCAGCCTTGTAACCACTCTTCACACACTCCAGAGTGAAGAATGGAGGTTTGTTCTCTGAAGACATTGACCCAGAGGGACTTGAGGCTTAGGAACTTGGGCATAGTTAAGGGAGGGAGTACTGAGAGGCAATCAGAAAGACAGTGAAATTCTGCATGCTGAGTATAGGCACTCCCTTAGCCCACTAAATAACGAGGCGAGCAATTCTGTATGCAAGGAATATAGGATATACTTTTGGCTAAGAAAAGGTATGAGATACAGATATACATTTTTGTTAATGGAAAAGAAAATACATTTTTCCTAAAGTAAAACTGATTATTTCAGAATGGAAAGAAAGGAAAACAGAGAAACGGAGGACAAAATATGGACATATCTGTATCTACAGAGAGAGAGGGAGCCTGAGCATAAGCACAGGGAATTTTACCTTGCCTCTCATCAAAGTAAAATTAAACGGTTTTTAAAAATAAGACTTAATATTGATAGTATATATAAAACTAAAACTTCATTTTTTTTTTCATCTACTTAAAGGACAAAGTTTTACTGGTCTGTTTCACTTTTTTCTGAAGAGCTTGTGAAAGATTTTTCTTTACCTATTAAATAACCTGCCAATAAAACAGAAGTTCTATGCTTTGTCAAAATAATTTCCTGTGCTTTGTCATCTTAAACAAGACTTTGATGACTTAAGAAAGCTGAACCTTCTCAATATTAAAAGAGTGAAGTTTTGTTAACAACTATGTAACCATCTGTATTAGCCTTTGAAACACTTTATTGTCACTTTATCAAATAGAAAGTTAAGTATTGTTTATTAACACTTTGTGATCTTATTTAGTCAAGTGTCTGAACCTTTTGATATTTTTGACAAACTTCCCCAAATTATATTCTAAATCAAGTCTTTTTGACCTTGAACTAATTTTAGGACTTCTCACAGGGCCCCTGGAACATCTCAAAAGATTTGTTCTCTCTCCTATTTTTTTTTAATTGAAGTATTATTGTTTTACAATGTTATGTTATTTTCTGGTGTATATCAAAGTGATTTAGTTATATATACTTTTTCATATTCTTTTCCATTATAGTTTATCATAAGCCGTCGAATATAGTTCCCTGTGCTAAACAGTAGGACCTTGTTCTTTATTTTGGATACAGTACTTTGTATCTGCTAATCCCAAATTTCTAATTTATCCCTCCCCTACCCGATCTCCCCTTTAGTAACCATAAATTTTCTTTCTACATCTGTGAGTCTGTTTCCGTTTTGTATACAAATTCATTTTTATTATTTTTTAGATTCCACATACAAGCGCTATCATATGATAGTTGTTCTTTCTCTTTACAGAGAGATGCTGAATTAATTAAATTAAGTTTGTTTGATATGTTGGATTACATGAGAAGCATTGGCAATTAAATGATACTAAATCTTCTTAGATTATATTCATGTGGCCACACATTATTTATGTTCCAGAAATTATATAAAATCTGATACATCTTGGTATGTTATCATTTTTAATTCTAATTATTATCTTGAAGTATTGTGTGTCAAAGAAATAAGCAAATTTCCTTATCAATTGCATTATAATGAACTCTCATGAGATCGTCAAACATGGCCATTTTAAAATCTTTGTCATTTACAGATAGTTATTCTTTTACTTTCATGCTTTTGCAAATATGTTTCATTTTCAGAGCCATTCATGGAAAGGACACAAATAAGTACTCTAGAATACAGGTTTCCAATAACTTTGATACCATAAAACTGAACTGAGTAGGAGTTTCCAGAATTAATAGAAAAGTTAGACTTAAGCAGAACAAAAATTAATAATGTGGGACTGAATAAACTGATGGGGATGATTATAATTTTTATGACTTTTTATTTGAAACATTGTTGATTTTTAAAACTTTCACTTTTTCCAGATTTGAGGAAAACTCTCCCTCTTTTCTCTTAAGCTATCGGCAAAGATGACATATTTATCTTTTTCTCCCTTCTTGATACCTCCAAAATTCAGAAATTCTCACTTTTTATTTTTATGGCAATATATTCATTTGCATAAATTCAATAAGAATTTGTTCTTCTAACAGGACACAATTGGAAACCCTGGTTATATTATCAAGGCTTTGATCAGGATTTAAGAATGTGCGTAGAATCAGATATAACCAGGTATCTCAAAGGGACTATGGTTGACATTATGAAGCCAATAAAACCCCCTGGAAATATTGGCCTGCTCTTGCTTACAACATTCCCAGCACCTGAATCAGGTGACTAAGGCAGGTCACTTCCTGAGAGGTGTGACTACCTCAGGATACTCTAGGTACCCTGAGAAGAGAAGAACTCACCCAAATCTGTAAGTGTTGCAGAAAATGTCTGATGGCTAGTTCTTGGTTTGGCTTTCTGGCCTTGAAAGGATTTTAAAAGTTCAGCCTGAGATTTAAGAAAAGTTCCTCTAAGAAAAGAGTGTCTATGATCAAACACTATTCTTGCTATACTTATGGAAATAATCAGGTCAATTTTTTGGAAGTAGATGTATTTTACAAACTGGACTTAATTTGGCTATCTTTGGTAGAAATGGGGGTGATTTTTGAGAGAAAAATTTTATTTCAGTAACACACCTTTGTGGATATTAGATTCTAGTGCTGTTAATTGTCTTTGAGGTTTCTTTTTTGCCTGTAAACTGGACTGAATCCTAAATTCTTCTAGTTTCCTCTAATATGTGGCTATAAATCTCCAAGCTAATGTTTCCATTCTCTTACCATTTTGACTTGGAATCACTAAAATCAGAAGCTGCCCCATTCGCTGAAACCCTGCAAACTGAATGTGAATGACTTTATATAAACTTTAGAGAGATCACCACAACAGTTTGTGTGTAAGAGATCTGTTGCTGTGTTGGCTACTCAGAAAGTTGACCTAAACACGTGATGACATCATTAGCTGCAAAAGATGCTTTGACCCCAACATCTGGAAGCATTCTCTAGAAATCTTCTGGACTGACTGCTCTCAGAACTCAGACTGGGTTTTCAGTCTGCTGCCATCTTTAAACTTTGTTTTTCTTCTGTTTTTATAGAAATGCCTTATTAAATACCTGATTTCTCACACAATAAAGGCCTAATTTGGGGATCCCAAATACAAGACAGCCTCCTGAAGTAAGACACAACCATCATTTAACTGAACTGATCTATTCTCAAGACTGAGACTGGTTTAATGAGATACGAAGTAATATATGTTTGGCTTCTGGATTGTGAAATTTCTTACTTGAAGTTTAAAAGGTTGGACTGAAGCAGAACAGAATTTGTCATCCTGAAACATGCCTCTTTAACATAAAGATTGTTTTAAGCTTATTGTTGTTCAGTCGCTAAGTGATGTCCGACTCTTTGTAACCCCATGAACTGCAGCATGCCAGGCTCCTCTGTCCTCCACTATCTCCTAGAGTTTGCTTAAATTCACATTCATTGAATCTGTGATGCTATTTAACCATCTCATCCTCTGCTGCCCTCTTCTCCTTCTGCCTTCAATCTTTCCCATCATCAGGGTCTTTTCCAATGCGTCAGTTCTTCACATCTGGTGGCCAAAGTGTTGGAGCTTCAGCTTCCACATCAGTCCTTCCAATGAATATTCAAAGTTGACTTCCTTTAGGATGGACTGGTTTGATCTCCTTGCTGTCCAAGGGATTCTCAAGAGTCTTCTCCAACACCACAATTCAAAAGCATCTATTTTTCATGGTTCAGCCTTCATTATTTTAGGCTGATTATTTTTTTAAAAAACAGCAGACAGAGGTAAAACTCTGAGAACTGAGTAGAAGCTTCCATTTTGTAAGGGATATTTATATTTTTAAGGAAAATATCTCCATGTGTGAGAGTGTTTCCCTCTCTGTACCAGGAAGAGAAGATGATTCTAAATCTCTGGAACCACTTTGCAATGAAGAAGGAAAGAATGTAAATCTGCTGAATAACCTTGCTCTTTTTTACTATGTTTTTCCCAGTCACCTGCTATAGCTGACTCCCCACTCTCAACATCTTTAGTCTTTAGCTGAAGATAATATTTAACATGATGATTCTGACCATCTTAGGGTGTTACTCAGTTTCCCAGGTCTTTCCCATGTGTACATGGAGATACACATGGGTTATACATTTATTTGACATTCTCCTGCTAATCTGTCTTATATCAGTTTAATTATTAGGCCAACCAAAGAAACTAGGAGGAAAGAAGGGGAAATCTTTTCACTCCCACATAGCCCAGAAAGCATTAGTCCATCTCCATACTGGATAATTAACTTGAATTATGAAATAATGGATTGAGATGTTATTGGAGGGATGAAAGAAATGGAGAGAAATTCAGCAGCACCTAACCAAGCCATGAGGAAGTATTATCAGGGAGGCCTGGCAGCCAAGCAGGGAACAGAAACAGAAAAGTAATATATGAACACTGTAAGCACTGAGGTAATTCTCAGACAGAGATCTGATTTGAGAAGACTCAGCAAAAGGGAAAAAAAAAAGCCAAAAACTCCATTAACAAAATCAGTCATTTTCTCAAAAGGGAAAGTTTTTCTATGTATTGGTCATTAATGGTAGCCCAGGGCCAAAAGCTATGGATTTCAAGGAATGATAAATGCATCCATTGACCTTTCTTGACCTGCCTTTCTTGTTCTATGCTCTCATCTATCTTTTACTTCTCTGCCCCAGGTTAATTCAAGGCAATTTCAGCTTTTGTATAATGTCTAAACATCTTCAGGCCAAGAAGTCAGAGGAAGAGAAGTCTCTGGAGGTTTGGAAGGACAGATTCATCAGATGTCAGAGCCAGAAGCAGGTTTAGAGAGAAATCCTGACCCATCCCTTTGCAGCAATGGGAGGGAAGAGTGTAGTTGTTTGACCCCTGGTGTCTCAACAGAGGCCAAATGTCATCCATTTCCACTTAGGGATGTCAAAGAGGTGAACACTCTGGGGTGATGCCTCATCCTCAGGATTAAACTAAAAGCCTGGGGTGTGGAATTAGGAAGTCCTGAGGTTCACAGTAGGAAACAGGGAATGGCTGGAGGAGATAAAGGCAGGGGAATGAGAGTAAATTGGGTGAAACAATGCAGTCTGGCTCCTGGGAACTTCGAAATAATCTTAGAGTCGCTGCAGGCAAGCGTTCTGTGTGATCTGACCACCTCTCTGGGGACTGGATGACTGGGAACAGTGTTGGCAGATGCTGATTCTCAGTTCTAGAGTTAGTGTGGCCCTTTCTCCAGAGACCCTGGAAAGCTGAGAAAGAGGAGGTGGGGACCCAGGCGGCTTAGTAGCTGAGAATCCTTAAAGTGGGCTCTTAGAGAACTTCTAGTCCTAATGTATTTTTTTAACAGATATGAAAACCTAAGCTTTAGAGGCAGAAGTTTGCCTGTTAAAGTATAATTTTAAAAAAGCTAAAATCATGTTTCTCACACATACATACAGATGTTAAAAGAACAGTTTTCAAAGATTTTATTGAGCTCATTAATTAATGAAGGAGGCAGAAGATTTAAAACTGGCCTCAAAAACATCTGAGAAGCTAGGTATGTATATGCAATTTAATGGCTTGCTGAGTTACAAGCTATCCAAAAACTGGCTTATGTTTAACAGGATCATAAACTGTAAACATTCAGGCTATTAGTTCCACTGGGAAGAAATTATTTGCATCTTTACTGAACAAAATTTTCCAAATGAGATTTTGCCTTATAGTGATATAAAGTCATCCAGTAAATTGAAAATTGTCTGCACTGAAAGAATACCCAACAATTTCTTTTACCTATTTCTAAGTTTCAGATAATTTTAAAAACTGGTCCAAGATAACACTGGTATGCTGTAAGATAATATCTGATGTCAGATAATATTTGAAGTCTAATTATGCTCAATCCAATATTTTGTCCTTGCCACAGGTGGACTACAGTCCATGGGGTCACAAAGAGTTGGCCATGACTGAACGACTAAGCCCACGCGATCCAGAAAGACCCAGATGCACAAGAGCCAAATTGTGAAAGGAAGAAAGGACTGCTTAGGAAGTGCTATATTCCCTACTCTGGTCTGCCTGGCCCATCCACTCACTTAGGGTGCTGTTTATGAAACACAGACCTGTGAAGAGTTCCAGATGGTGCTAGTGGTAAAGAACCTGTCTGCCAATGCAGGAGATGTAAGAGACTTGGGTTAGATCCCTGGGTCTGGAAGATCCCCGGAGAAGGAAATGACAACTCACTCCAGTATTCTTGCCTGGAGAACCCCATGGAGAGAGGAGCCTGGTGGGCTATAATCTGTTGGGTCACAGGGAGTCGGACACGACAGAATTGACTTACCACTGACCTATGAAAAAGCCCAGACTAATCCCTTGTCCCCATATTTCCCAAACTCAAGGTGTGGTCTCAACCCTCTCTTTCCCTCCAGTGCCTCACCCACCACACACACTGAGTCCTCAAGGACAGTCAAGACAGTCCTTGACTGTCTCTAAGCTCCTTTTCTGCCTATTCTTTATTGGAGCCTTCATTATATGTGTTTCAGTGAGATTCAGTGACATCTTAGTGGAGATATCAACTAAACAGATTTAAGACTGAAGGTACTTGCTTGCCATAGGTATCCATTTATGTTCTTCCACTTCTTAAATTCAAGTATTCTGTAATAGTTTATTTCCCAAAATGGGAGTGAGAACTTTCGCATAGAACCAGAAGGCCTCAGGTGGATGTGCAAAGTCTGCATTGATTTTTTGGCTTTAAGAAAACTCCAATTTCTTATCTCTTCATTAGAGGGAACACTCATGTCCTTCATTTGGGGAAGGCTCTGGGGATAAGTGAGTTACTATTTACCAAAATATTTGGGAGCCTGAGACAAGTAATACCAAGGTGCTTACCAACAATGACAAGGCATCTGCGTAAATATCCATCCTTTTGTTCCTGCAAGATCTTTGTGGGTGGCGGAGCTTGGAAGAATTTCATTACCAGAGTTCATCAGACTTCTCAGTGTCTCTTTAAGATTGTCTTTTTCAAAATTACTTTGTTTGTCTAAAATGAAATTCAGGTAGATAAGAAATGAAAATTGTGCAGGAATAACTATTAACCATTCAAAGGATAACATGATGGGAATGAATCATCTACCCGTAGGCCCTGATTTTGAAGCTTGCTTTTGCATTCTTTTTATCTTCTATTTAAAAAGAAGAGAAAATTTCTAAGAAGGATGAATTTTTTATGGTTAGAGTTTTTTTGTTTTTGTTTTTTAAAAAAGAGAGACCACAAACCCAGTATGGAGTCACTTGTGCTAAGCTCCAGATCATGAAACCTAAACCAAATACCTAGTTTGATTACAGCTTCAGCCTTTCCCAGGAAAAGAACCTCAAACCAGTCAATCTGGAATCACCTGGTCAGTACCAGTGAAGTAATCTGTTTAATAGACCCCTGCTGGCCCCTAAAGGAAGATGATCTTGCCACAACTAATCCACTCTTTGCTGGCATAACTTCCATGTCTTGTTCCCTCTGTCCTTAAATCTTTGATTTTGTACAGGTCTTCAGAGTTCCTTTCTGTCTGCTAGATGGGTTCTGTTCAATTCACAAATCATTGAATAAAGTAATAAGATCTTTAAAATTTACTGAGTTCAATTTTATTTTTAACACCAGCATCATAATATACTGTTGACACCACAAGTCTGAAACAGAGACAGAAGACTTTTGAAAGTGCAATGCCCAATCCCACTCCTGGGCACACACACCAAGGAAACCAGAACTGAAAGAGACACATGTACCCCAATGTTCATCGCAGCACTGTTTATAATAGCCAGGACATGGAAGCAACCTAGATGCCCATCAGCTGATGACTGGATAAGAAAGCTGTGGTACATATACACAATGGAATATTACTCAGCCATTAAAAAGAATACATTTAAATCAGTTCTAATGAGATGGATGAAACTGGAGCCCATTATACAGAGTGAAGTAAGCCAGAAACATAAACACCAATACAGTATACTAACACACATATATGGAATTTAGAAAGATGGTAACGATAACCCTATATGTAAGGCAGAAAAAGAGACACAGATGTACAGAACAGACTTTTGGATTCTATGGGAGAAGGCGAGGGTGGGATGATCTGAGAGAATAGCATTGAAACGTATATGTTATCAAGTGTGAAACAGATTGCCAGTCCAGGTTGGATGCATGAGACAAGTGCTCAGGGCTGGCACACTGGGATGACCCAGAGGGATGGGATGGGGAGGGAGGTGAGAGAGGAGTTCAGGATGGGGAACACATGTAAATCGATGGCTGATTCATGTCAATGTATGGAAAAAACCACTACAATATTATAAAGTAATCAGCTTCCAACTAATAAAAATAAATGAAAAAAAAAAAGAAAGAAAGAAAGTGCTGTGTCAAAATTCTACTTTTGTTGTTCGACTCTCAGCACTTTAGGGCCTTGGGAACATGAGAAATCATTGTTTTATTGGTTGAGAGATGAAGACCCAGAGAAAGAACACAATTTACCCAAGTTCACACAGCCATGTTGAGGTGCATGTTTTATGATTTATAGGGGATGAGGTAGAATGAACCAAATTATAAGATATGGGAGCTAGTATCCTGTCTACTAAATTATCCCTCTGGAAAGACTTATTTCTTAGGCTTGAGCTACAAAGCAGAATGGAGACAAGAAGGGATAATTTCAGCCCATTTACCCTCTTCTCAGTTTAACACTTTCCTTCTTCACTCCTGAGATTTTGCCTTTAAGGCCTGCACATCCTGTCATTCTCTCTGGCCAACCATGCTCCCCAGCATTTTCCCTGTGGACTGTCTTCTCACTTCTCCTCAGAAATATTCATAAAAAGGCCATTTTTTTTGAACGTCCATTAGAAATGCCAAATTTAGAAACACGAAACTAATATCTCAGTTAATCTTCACAACAACACCAAGTCCAGTGCTGTTATTCTCATTGAATAAGTGGGGGAAACTGAGGCTCTTTGGATACTCAGATCATATATCCATTATCCCACAGCTGATAACAGCAGAGCAGAAAGTCGGACTCCTGGACTCTGCTCTTCACTACTCTGCTTTGTAATCTCTCTCATGATTAATTCATCTTTTCAAAATCATGCCTCTCTTATTCTGCTTCCCTCCCTGGTGACAACGTTCACTTCTACACAAGTAGGAGTCATCTTCATTGGATCCAAGCTGGGATCAGAAAATCAAAGACAGGCAAGTGAAAGGAACCCTTCAGTTCAGAGCCAAGAGAGATCTAAATATCTGATTTCCTGGAGATTGGGTGGCCTGTCCGGCACTCATCTTTCATGTTCTCCTTAACGAGCATGAGTTTTTTTTTCAGGTATTTACCTTTCTCTTTCAAAGCTCACATGCTTCACCCACAACCCCAAGGAAAGTTCTGATTTAACCAAAATCACATACCCTGGACAGTGCTTGATTTATAAATGAACATCTGTAAAAAGTTGATCAATAAGATGAAAAGAGAAGTTTGTAGAGAGTCTCTGGGAAATTTTTCCTCACTTTTCAAATAGAATTTCCAAAAAGTGGCCCACATATATTCTCTGGACAACCCATACCCACATTTGAAGTCTGGAATGTCCACAGCTGTCTAACTAATAGGCTGCGGATGAAACCTCAGAGGAAGAGAGAGCCAGGGCTACAGGCTTACATGCACTCTAAGATTTGCCTTACTGCTGGACTTTGTTAGAGAAGCCAATAAAATACCCATTTGTTTAAACCTCACAAAGTCCAGGGATGAAAATGGAATCATGAGTTAGGCAGATAATCCAACGGAAACATTTTCTGAGAAAGCTGGGTAGGGTAGCAGAACATACTATGAAGCGACAGGAGAGGGAACAAAGATATCAGTACAAAGGAGGATGCTGGGAATCAAGAGTCTGAGGCAAAATTTAAAGAGATTCCTGATTAATCTGGGGCATTATTTCTGGGGCTATGTGCAAGGCAACTGATCTGTTTGTTATTGGCTTATTTTGACTCCTAGAATTTTCTTGTCTCAGTTCAAACGCCACCCATCCTCAAGCCCTAGCTCAGAGCTTGCCTCCCGTGGGGAGTCTTTCCGTTTGCACTGGATCTTGTTTACTGGTCCCCTGCTGAGACTTTCTTGTGTTTTCTCTTCTCTACAGAAAGTTTCTCATAAAAACTGCTATGCATCCTTGGCTGGAGTCTTGTCCCTTAAGGTCAAAGGAACTAGTATGTCTTTGTTTCTTCTCCCACAGAGCTGACTCCAGAGTTATTCCCAGAAATCACAAGAGAGTAAATCCACCCCTACTCCCACCCACAGCTGAGTTCAGGGGGAGGACCTCTCTTCCATTTTCAGGCTGTGCTGAGAAATACCACAGCCCTGTCTCTGAGAGAAGTTCCCACTAATACTGGGAGAGGTGACTTTAATACTTGGGACTGTGGAATATATTAGCTGAACTGAAGTTTTAAGGTCATAGAGGCACATTTTTTTGTTTGTTTGTTTTGTTTTTTCAAGCAGGGAAAACTGAGGCAGAAAATAGAAGGAATCTACATAAGGTTCTACTATTAAAATGATCTTTAAACAATCACCATGGAATAGATGGGGAAGCCTGAGCAGCCCATCATTTTCTTAAAGACAACTCCTTGTTTAATTTTTAGGTCTCCTTTTCACTAAATAGCTGGGCCATTTGGTAGTAACTAAGAAAGGTATCTATAGAAATGGCTATTTTAGAAGCAATAATTACTCACATTTCTATATAGCTCTGTAGTTTAAAAAAATGTATAGCTTGGTCTTTCTTACAGTTGTTTTCTTGAGGTAGAAATTGTTTTTATTTTCAGTTCAGCTCATTTGAGTCCGACTCTTTGTGACCCCATGAACGCCAGGCCTCCCTGTCCATCACCAACTCCTGGAGTTCACGCAAACCCAAGTCCATTGAGTTGGTGATGCCATCCAACCACCTCATCCTCTATTGTCCCCTTCTCCTCCTGCCCTCAATCTTTCCCAGCATCAGGGTCTTTTCAAATGAGTCAGCTCTTCACATCAGGTGGCCAAAGTATTGGAATTTCAGTTTCAACATCAGTCCTTCCAAAGAACACCCAGGACTGATCTCCTTTAAGATGGACTGGTTGGATCTCCTTGCAGTCCAAGGGACTCTCAAGAGTCTTCTCCAACACCACAGTTCAAAAGCATCAATTCTTCCACACTCAGCTTTCTTTATTGGCCAACTCTCACATCCATACATGACCACTGGAAAGACCGTAGCCTTGACTAGACGGAACTTTGTTGGCAAAGTAATGTCTCTACTTTTTAATATGCTGTCTAGGCTGGTCATAACTTTCCTTCCAAAGAGTAAGCATCTTTTAATTTCATGGCTGCAATCATCATCTGCAGTTATTTTAAAGCCCCCCAAAATAAAGTCTGCCACTGTTTCCACTGTTTCCCCATCTATTTGCCATGAAGTGATGGGACCGGATGCCGTGATCTTAGTTTTCTGAATGTTGTGCTTTAAGCCAACTCTTTCACTCTCCTCTCTCACTTTCATCAAGAGGCTCTTTAGTTCTTCTTCACTTTCAGTCATAAGGGTGGTGTCTTCTGAGTATCTGAGGTTATTGATATTTCTCCCAGCAATCTTGATTCCAGCTTGTGCTTCTTCCAGCCCAGGGTTTCTCATGATGTACTCTGCATATAAGTTAAATAAGCAGGGTGGCAATATACAGCCTTGATGTAGTCCTTTTTCTATTTGGAAGCAGTCTGTTGTTCCATGTCCAGTTCTAACTGTTGTTTCCTGACCTGCATACAGGTTTCTCAAGATACAGGTCTCTTATGGTCTGGTATTCCCATTTCTTTCAGAATTTTCCACAGTTGATTGTGATCCACGTAGTCAAAGGCTTTGGCATAGTCAATACGTTTTTACTTTAGAAAGGTAGAAACCAGTCTCACCTCACCCAGGCCCTACTCCTGTGAATATTCTTTTCTGTTCACATGGGATTGAGAAACATCAATTCCGAAAATCAGTTTGTTGCCTCCAGTGTTTCCAAGCCCCATTTTCCCTTTAGAGTGGCAGAGCCCTGGATTTATCAGCCCAGCCCTAATGCCAGAATTTGTGTCTAGACCCCCTTTCCTTCTTTGGCTGACAATGGAACCTTTATAATGAAGTGGCCTAGAAAATACTGCCCAGTGCCTTCAAATATTAATAAATTCATTTGTTTCCAAAACTTAGGGAACATGTCATAAAAATTAATGAATGTTCTGGTGGAAATCAATTGCTTTCTGCAAATGGTTCTCTGGATGGTGTAGTAAATTATGTGAATTTTTTTTTTTTAAACTTCTGGGATAGTATATTTCTAGCTAAAGGGTATATTTTGATTATATTTATGATCCAGAAAATGGAGACTTTCTAAAGATCTTCTGGTCTTTGGCTTTGAAGACAGATTAAGTTCGGAGAAAAATAATACCAAAGAATGAAAACCCAAGGGAACCACTTCAACCAAATGTTCCTCATAATTTTGGCTTGGGTATTTGTATTCCTCTTCAATTCTTGTATTTTTACCCTCAGAATTGGGCTAAAGTAAATTCTTACTGAGTTAGAGACACAGAGCCAGGCTCAGAGAGAAAGAAATTTAGAGTGTCATAGTCCAGATAGTAGGGGAGATCACTGATACCCAGCCCATGATTTTTGCTGTATTACATTACCTGTCTTTCCTGTTCTCTCTTAAAAAAGAAAGAAAAAACAAAGAAAAAAACCTGGGCATTGGTATAGAAATTAGCAATGTATTCATTTGTTCTTAATTTTCCAAATTAAAAGTTTTTAAATTACATTAAGATCACAATCTTTTCCCACTCTAAATCAGGCTTCATCTCAAATTTACTAATGTCAGATGGCATCAGATAGGCTGTAGGCTTTTTGGAGGCCCAGCTATGAGGGAGTTGAATTGGAGATACATTTAGTCTGGGTTGAATGGACCACACTGATGTATCTCACATCTCTGGACATGGATAAAACGCATAATTTTATGTAGAGAGTTGGTAACATTTAAATACATCATATTAGTTACAATTTGAAAAATATATTGAAACATTTCAGTAAATCAGTGAGAGTTTATTGACTATTGATTTGGACATACATGAAGCATACTTTGTTTTCCTTTGAAAATTATTTATTGAAGAACTGAAGGAAAATTCAGGTAAAAATTGGTGAATATTTACTGTACCATCTTTTCAACTGTTTTTGATTGTTTGAGAATTTTCATAATAAAACTTCAAGGACTTTAAAAAAAATTAAGGGAACACAGGGCAATAGTGATCAATACAAAAAAATGACAGAAAATTTTCTGATATTGAGAGGCAAATTCTAACAAAAACAAAAATTACCAAAGGAAGTAATTCATTAAGAAGAGAGAAACTTCCAATCACATTAGTGAATCGTTCCAGCATTGTTTGCTAATGTAACTAACAAAGTGAAGTGAATGGTATAAACACACTGGAAAATTTTAAAATATTCTGTAGACTTGACCTGGAATGATAATATCAGTGAAAGATAATATAAAACTGGTGATATACACCACAGCAAGGGCATCAACAACAAACTCATTAATGAGTGACTTGATTCGGAACATTAAAGATGAGTCACTGTATAGAGAAACCTGAAATGCCCTGGAAACTTCCTGCTCACACATGAAAGGAACTTGATAAAAGTTTTCCCTTATTTGCCAACAAGTCTAAAATTTTGCATGGCATTATTAATAAAGAATTGTAAAGCAGAAAGGAACTTTCCTAAACTATCATAATTTTTCAACAAATTGATTAACTATGTTAGGAGAAAACTGTATTATCTTTTTATTCTCTCTATAATAAATGATGTTACAAAATCAAATAAAAACCTGATCCAATTTTAGGGAAATGTATTCTAGAGACATGAGGCTATGTCATTTTTCTGAATTTTGTGATATCTGTTTACATTTTACAATTTGCTGTGATTTGTTTTTTCATTCTAAAAAAATATTTACTTTTGCTCCTAATTTTGTATTCTTTTTCTTAACAAGGGCCTGACCATATTTTATGGACTTCAGGCCCTACCAAAGCTGCGGTCCTCTGTCAGTGAGAGTGGGAGAGGCTGATGGATGTTCCTTACTGAGGCATAGGTGCAAGTCAAGGAGGAAAGTGAGAAGAGGGAGCATCGAGGTAAGCAGTGGCGCAGTGGCAAAGAATGTGTCTGACAGTGCAGGAGACACTAGAAATGCGAATTCGATCCCTGGGTCTAGAAGATCCCCTAGAGTAGGCAATGGCAACCTGCTCCAATATACTTGCCTGAAAAATTTCATGGACAGAGATGCTGGGTGGGTTATGGTGTATGGGGTATCTAAGAGTTGGATAGCCAGCAGCAGCAAACAGCGAATGTTGGCTAAGTCAGGTGATTTCCAAAGCTTCTTAATAACAATGACAATGTCAGTCAGTCAGTCAGTTCAGTCACTCAGTCATGTCCGACTCTTTGCCACCCCATGAATCGCAGCACGCCAGGCCTCCCTGTCCACCACAAACTCCTGGAGTTTACTCAAACTCATGCCCATCGAGCCGGTGATGCCATTCAGCCATCTCATCCTCTGTCATCCCCTTCTCCTCCTGCCCCCAATCCCTCCAAGCATCAGGGTCTTTTCCAATGAGTCAACTCTTTGCATGAAGTGGCCAAAGTATTGGAGTTTCAGCTTCAGCATCAGTCCTTCCAATGAACACCCAGGACTGATCTCCTTCAGGATGGACTGGTTGGGTCTCCTTGCAGTCCAAGGGACTCTCAAGAGTTTTCTTCAGCACCACAGTTCAAAAGCATCAGTTCTTCCGTGCTCAGCTTTCTTTATGGTCCAACTCTCACATCCATACATGACTACTGGAAAAACCATAGCCTTGACTAGACAGACCTTTATCGGCAAAGTAATGTCTCTGCTTTTGAAAATGCTGTCTAGGTTGGTCATAACTTTTCTTCCAAGGAGGAAGTGTCTTTTAATTTCATGGCTGCAGTCACCATCTGCAGTGATTTTGGAGCCCAGAAAAATAAAGTCTGTCACTGCTTCCACTGTTTTCCCATCCTTTTGCCATGAAGTGATGGGACCAGATTCCATGATGTTAGTTTTCTGAATGTCAAGCTTTAAAGCCAACTTTTTCTCTCACCTCTTTCACTTTCATCAAGACGCTCTTTAGTTCTTCTTTGCTTTCAGCCCTAAGGGTGGTGTCATCTGCATATCTGAGGTTACTGATATTTCTCCTGGAAATCTTGATTCCAGCTGTGCTTCATCCAGCCCAGGGTTTCTCATGATGTACTCTGCATAGAAGTTAAATAAGCAGGGTGATAATATATAGCCTTGACGTACTCCTTTTCCTATTAGGAACCAGTCTATTATTTCATGTCCAGTTCTAACTGTTGCTTCCTGACTTGCATACAGATTTCTCATGAGGCAGGTCAGTTGGTCTGGTATTGCCATCTCTTTCAGAATTTTCCACAGTTTGTGGTGATTCACACAGTCAAAGGCTTTGGCATAGTCAATAAAGCAGAAATAAATGTTTTTTTCTGGAACTCTCTTGCTTTTTCGATGATCCAATGGATGTTGGCAATTTGATCTCTGGTTCCTCTGCCTTTTCTAAATCCAGCTTGAACATCTGGAAGTTCACAGTTCACGTACTGTTGAAGCCTGGCTTGGAGAATTTTGAGCATTACTTTACTAGCGTGTGAGATGAGTGCAATTGTGTGGTAGTTTGAACATTCTTTGGCATTGCCTTTCTTAGGGACTGGAATGAAAACTGACATTTTCCAGTCCTGTGGCCACTGTTGAGTTTTCCAAATTTGCTGGCATATTGAGTGCAACACTTTCACAATATCATCTTTCAGGATTTGAAATAGCTCAACTGGAATTCCATCACCTCCGCTAGCTTTGTTTGTAGTGATGCTTTCTAAGGCCCACCTGACTTCACATTCCAGGTTGTCTGGCTCTGGGTGAGTGATCACACCATTGTGATTATCTGGGTCGTGAAGATCTTTTTTGTCCAGTTCTTCTGTGTATTCTTGCCACCTCTTCTTAATATCTTCTGCTTCTGTTAGGTTCATACCATTTCTGTACTTTATTGAGCCTGTCTTTGCATCACGTGTTCCCTTGGTATCTCTAATTTTCTTGAAGAGACCTCTAGTCTTTCCCATTCTATTGTTTTCCTCTATTTCTTTGCACTGACCACTGAGGAAAGCTTTCTTATGTCTCCTTGCTATTCTTTGGAACTATGCATTCAAATGGGCATATCTTTCCTTTTCTCATTTGTGTTTCGCTTCTCTTCTTTTCCACAGAATCATTAGATGTAGTAAAATTTAGTTGTTTTCATCCATTAAGTTTGTGGTAGTTTTTTATACAGCCATAGATAATTGGAACAATCTCATATAATCCTCATCACTGTCCAGTGAGATAAAAATTATTAATCCCAGTTTTTGTGTACAGAACGAAAGTTTGAAGAAGCCAAATTACATGCCCATGTTATGTGGCTGATAAATGGCAGAGCCACAGTTCAGACTTGAGTCTAACGGACTGCAAAGCCCATGTACCTGACATGCCTACTGCACTGACATTCTGCGTGCTGAAAGCTGGCAAATCTAGGAGACAATTTGTCAAGCAGGAGGCCCCTGAGAAAGTCATTCTCCCAGCCCGAGTGGAGTTATATTCAGTACCCAGCTTCCACAACACAGAGCAACTAATGTTGTGCCAAACATTGGTTCCTGGGCAATTTGCCTGATAGCATTTCTTTTTCATCCATGATATGTTTTTATTCTCTTCCAAGACATTTTGCTTTCTCTTAAAACAGCTTTATTGAGGTATAAAACACATACCATAAAATTCACCCATTATAAGTGCACAGTTAAGTGACTTCTAGTAAATTCACACAGTTGAGCAACCATCACTATAATTCATTTTAGAACATTTCCAAATGTTCTGAATGAACATTTCCCAAAAGATCTGTCATACCAGACTGTGGTTAGTCCCCACTCCAACAGCTAGCCCCAGAAACCACTGATCTGCTTCTGCCTATAGAAGTTTGCCTTTTCTAAAAATGTCATATAAATTGAAGCATGTGTTATGTGGTGGGTGGTGTCTGGCTTCTTTTTACTTAGCATTCATCAGTAAGTAGTTTGTTCCTTTTAATTGCCAAAAAATATGCCTTCATATGTATAGCTAGTGTCAGTCACAGAGCTGGGCTGTACTCAGTCGTGTCTGACTCTTTGGGACCCCATGGACTGTAGACCACCAGGCTTCTCTGTCCACGGAATTTTCCTGGAGAGAATACTGGAGTGGGTTGCCATTTCCTCCTCCAGGGGATCTTCCTGTCCCAGGGATCGAACCTGCATCTCCTTCAACTCCTGCATTGCAGGAGTCTTTCTGATCTCAAGTTGTGTATATGTCCATCTCATCCAGTAGCCTCTATTCTCCTGAAGATCAGGAATTGTCTCTTTTCTATCTGTATCTGCTCTATGGCTAGTACAGTGCCTGGTACACAATGAGAACTCAGAAAATATGTTTGCTGTCCTGGAGTGTTTGTTATCTCCTGCATCTTTTACTCAGGCAATTCATTTACCCCTTGGAATAGTTTTGCAAAACATTACCACCTTAGTTTCCACAGAGGAAGGACCTAAGCCTAAGAGAGAGTAAGTGAGTCATCCAAGATTGTACCATTAGTAAACAGACCAGGACTCAAATCCTGATCTGCTTTCTATGGAGTCCCTCTTTTGAGACAGAGAAGCAGGACATCAGAATGATCAAACACAAAGCTTTCATCACTATCCTGCTGTTGTGGATTTCTCTTTTTTCTTTCCTTTTCACTCCATTGACATCATATAATGCTCTTCAATTACAGCTGTCAACTCCATCCCACAATTGCTCTGTATTCTGGGCTGTAATTGCTCCTCACAGAACCTGAGCCCACATGCCTACAATTTCTCTATCAGTTAAGCAGCCCCCAACTGCCTCCAAGGGACCATGGCTAATGCAGCCCACAGAGGTACGTGCACCTGTGATGACTGCCATTTTCCACTTTAGTTATCCCAGGAGAATCGCTGTGCTAGAGTGCCTTTTAAGTGATGTGCAGTGACAACATTCTGATGTGGGTAGGTGGCCAAGAATCATTATCCTCCACAATAGTATTTGAGAAATGGAAACTTCAAGGTGGGAGCTGACACGTTTACTTGGATGTTTGAGGGTGGATGCAAAGGTGAATCCCTCTGGTACTGAGATCCATTTCCTTCCTTAATGCTAAGGGCACAAGGCTCTTTCCCAGATAATAGACTAAGCCTCCACTTAAGGCAAAAACTTTAGCTAATCAACTCTCAACTTTTATTGTAAAAGAAAAAAAGTAGTTTAGAAATAAAGAATTTCTCCAATTTCTTCTGTATAGGAATCCCTGAAATTCATTTCAAAAGAACTCAAGCAGGTCATAGAACCTGAGAACTAAAATGGTCTTGTATAGATGGGAGAATGGGATGTAAGGAGGGAATAGGACTTGGTGAAGTCACCCAGCAAGTGGATGACAAGAACCAGATTTTAAGACTTCTAGACAAGGTCCTTGTTCACCTTGGTTAAACTGAGTGAGGGTTAAAGGAAAGAAGTTATGCCACTTCTACCCTCTGTCTCTTGGTAGCCTCTGACAGGGACAGTTACAAAAACACCGGGTCCATGGGATTGCTAACATCTTATTTCTAGGAGACCATAGTCCAGAATGCAGTTCAGAAACTCTGGCCAAGAAAGTCAAATGTTGCTGAAGAGATAAATAAACACAATAAAACTCTAATAGGGCTACTGAATGTGCCTGAAATAAGTCTCCTTTCTCCACTTCAGCACTGAGAGAAGCTGGTCAAGATCAGGAAGCTGATTCTAGGAATCTGAGAAGATTTGGGGAGAGCCAAATGGATCAGTATAAAGATTTTCCCAATCAATCCAAAGTCCGGGGCGCCTAATCACCATCACAAAGCAAGGGACTCTCTTCCTCGAGGTTGTGTCAATCTATGAGATATCTCTAGTGAATTCTTTCAAACATCTAAGGAAGAAAGAAAAACAATTCTATACATTTCAGAGAATAGAGAAGGCAATAATACATTGCTCTGCCACTATACAAAGACATTATAACACTGGCAGCATCATTTAAATCCTGCCTGCCTAACAGAGCCTTATGGTACCTGCAATTCCAAGAGCAATGAAATCATATACCCACGACATGCTTAAACATATTCTGTAAAATGTATACAAATCTTTAAAGAATAGTTATTTACATTAAATAAAAGCTGGTAACAATCTAGATAAACATTAGCAAGAGAAGGGAATAAACAAATTGCAGTACATACACATGGTGGGGAAATATTTAGAAATAAAAAGAAATAAGGCTTCTCTGGTGGATCAGTAGTAAAGCATTTACCTGCCAATTCAGGAGACACAGGTTCAATCCCTGGTCTGGGAAGATCCCACATGCCACAGAGCAAATAAGCCCATGGGCCACAAATACTGAGCCTGTGCTCTAGAGCCTGGGAACCACAGCTACTGAACCCACACACTGCAACCCACACACTGCAACCCACATGCTCCAGAGCCTGTGCTCCGCAACAAGAGAAGCCCCCTCAGTGAGAAGCCCACATACCACAGTTAGAGAGGAGCCCCCAATCACTGAAACTAGAGAAAAGCTATGCAGCTACAAAGACCCAGCACAGCCAAAAATAAATAAATAAATAAATGAAATTAAAAGTAAATAAATTGCAGATAGATGCAACAACATGGATTAATCTAAAAAAAATTACACCTATCAAAAGGAGCCACATACAAAAGAGTGTATTTGCATAATCTATTTTTATAAAAATTTAGAATATGTAAAATGAATCTATAATTAGAGAAAGCAGATCAATGGTTACCTGAGGCCAGTTGCGAAGGTGGATGAAAAAACTTACTTTTTTTTGCTAGTGAAACTCTGTTTCTTAAAAGGGGTAGTGTTTATGTTTCAAATAAATGTATCACTATCAAAAACTCATCAAACTATATGATTTAAATGGCTACATTTTATCACATGAAAATTATATCTCAATAGAATAGAATTGAAAAAACTAATCAGAGAAATAAGTAGAAATGAAGAAATTAAGTAGAAGGTTATCAAGGTTGTTTCTAATGTTTCAATCAGGGCAGCTTGATGGATGGTGTTTCCCCTCAGTATTGTGGAAATGCTGGAACAGAACCAGGTTTGAGGGAAGGGATATTAATATAACAGTACTGAAATGTTGAGTCAAAGATGCCTATGGGAGTAGTGCTCTGTAAGCCATTTCCAGGGGAAGAAAGAATAGATGGGGAGCCCTGATTTGTAGCATTTTCTGATTTTCATAGTGTAGATACTTCCATCACACCTGATTTCAAGCTACCTATCCTTTAATAACCAGCTTAAAAAATCTTCAAAATGTAACAATAGGTTCTCATGACCCAGAAGGAGCCACTGCCTTTGAATCATCAAAACAAACACAGTATATAAAGCAAGAAACTATAAAAATAGAGGAGTTCTCTGAAGAAATATAGGGGGAAAATGTAGTCATTTGTGAATAGATGTTAATAGAGTACAGGTATGTGGATGCAGTTAAGGAAAAATATATAGAGGGGAAAGAAGAGATGCTTAGTATTTTACCTTGGGCATGATTTTAAAGGTCACCTAAAAGAGAATGGGCAAGTAGAAACAGGTGAGAAGTAAGAAACCAGAGAGGTAGGAGGAAAAACAGGATGGTATGGTGTCAAAGGGATCAAGGCAATGAGCTAAGAAGCGGTGCAATATTAAATTCAGCTAAGTCAAATGAAGACTAACATTTGGGTGTCTGTGGCTTATGGTAACATTTGAGGATGCAGTTTCAGTGAAGTTTTGGATGCTGAACAGGTTGCAGGCAGCTGCTTTCATCCAGAAGTGCAGAGAGGGGAGTAGGTCAAAAATAAGTCTACTCAGAGAAACATATGCTGGCTGCAGAAGCCTATAACTGCAGACTGCCACTTAGGCGTGTCACCACCCTGATTGTCTTCCGTGACCCACATTAACTACTCTAACTAGGGGCAGAGGTGTCTTGACACCTGAGTTGACATTCCCAGGCCTAAACTTGTACCACCACACACACACCTAGGGGTATGTATAGATGCCTAATATGCATAAAAAACAAACATAATGATGTGCTGTGGTGTATAAAAGTAATATATTCTTTAATGTAAAGCATGAGATTTCAAAGAAATTTTAAGTTTGCAGCATGTTACTTTAATCTAAATGTCTATATTTCCTTCAGTTCCTGCCCTCCACTCCACACTCATTCCCACCTCCATGTGGGGCGTCCACATTCATTCTCCTCAGCCGTCAGGGACATCTGGATGAATAAGTCTGACAGGCTGAGAGAAGGCCTGTGCTGACAGTTGCTAAGAATAAGGAGGTGATTCCCAGTGTCAGAAGCTCTTTGACTTCTGGGCACCAACTATCCCTGAGGAACCTGGAGGACTGTTGTTTCTTAGGGCCCTTCCCAGAAGAAGTTGTCAACCTCGTGGTTTAACACTTTAATTTACCGTCCTTCACGTGATCCTATCTACCACGGCTTCAGTTCACACCAGGCCCACAAGCAGCCCACAGTCCACTGCATACCCTACAACTCAGACTGAGGGGTCACAGAGAGGGTCAAACCTCCACAAACACGTAGACAAGGGACTTCCTGGTTATTACTGATGCCAGCACTAGCTGCAGAGACTACTCACCAGGAGAGAATGGATATATAAACCTTCCCACACTTCTATGTAACCGGGAGCTTACTGAAGCCTGAAGGCTTCTCAGAACAGCTCATGGAGCATCAGCCCTGCTTCATAGACAAAGCTTTTATATATAGACTCTAGGCTGCACACTCTTCTTTGCACACTCATCACATGTTCTCTCTATGAAAAAGATACCTCTGGAATTGAGCGTGTCTCTGTATGAGAGCCCTGGCTCCAGGTTTCTGAGCCAGTCAGGCTAGCTTCTAGGTCTCCTACCAGGTGAAAGAAATTTGGACTGAAGGGACCATGGAAGGTTTGGGAAAAGGATCTGCCCTACATTCTAGGAAGTTGACTCTGGTGGCTGTATGGAGGGCAGATGGGAGAGAATAAGGATTAGAGTTTGGGAAACAACTGAGATTTCTCTTTAATGAGTCAGTGGTTTTTAATTGGGCTTCTGAGGCATGTTTTGAAATTTTGTGGGATCTTATGATTTGTTACTAACGTTTCATGAACAAGACAAAGATGATATACATCTAGGCATTTTATGCCAAACGACTAAAAATTATTCTGAATTCCACAAAAAAACTGAGTATTCCTTTCTATAATAGTCTGGATCTGACATTTAACTCTGTTTTATCTACATATACACTACAGGACTTCCCTTGTGGCTCAGACTGTAAAGTGTCTGTCTGCCTACAATGTGGGAGACCCGGGTTCGATCCCTGGGTCAGGAAGATCCTCGGGAGAAGGAAATGGCAACCCACTCCAGTACTCTTGCCTGGAAAATCCCATGGATGGAGGAGCATGGTAGACTACAGTCCATGGGGTCGCAAAGAGTCGGACACGACTGAGCAACTTCACTTCACTTCACTTCAATGATAGTTGAGTCCTAATACAACACACCTGTGCATGCGTGCTTGCTAAGTCGATTCAGGTGTGTCCAACTCTTTGTGATCCCATGGACTGTAGCCCACCCGGCTCCTCTGTCCATGGGATTATCCAGGCAAGAATACTGGAGTGGGTTGCCATTTCCTTCTCCACAGGATCTTCCAATTCCAGGGATCGAACCTTTGTCTCTTATGTATCCTGAATTGACAGCTGTGTTCTTTACCATTAGTACCATCTGGGAACTGGTCTACATTTATAACTATGACAATCAAATTATGAAGAGACACAAACATTTGACTGCTTGATCACATACACTAGCCTACTGAAATATGATATTAATTTGCTATAGACTACTTTCCTTTTTTCTCTGTGTTTTAAATTCAGGGTATTATTTTTATGTTTGTGGAATGATATATTTTGATAGATTATATTATCTATAATTTTCATTTCCATATACTAAAAAGTCTATCACAAATATTTTTATTTTTATTTATTTTTAGGAAAGAAAGCATTAGATCTAATAATGTTGAAAATGACTGGTTTAGGTGATAAATATTGAGAGGCTAGGCAAAGCCCTGTGGGGAAACAAAAGTTGGATGTAGAATTAACAGAATTTGGAAAATGATTTGATTCAGAGGATTAAAATTAAGCTCTGTTTCAATCTTCTCTTCTGCAGGGCAAACAAACTAAATAAACCCAGAGCCATCATCCAACTTGGTCTGCTTCACAAACCTTTCATTTTGTGGTTGCTGTATCCCGAAACACTTCCCCGAGTCTCAAAATGGTATTCAGTTCTAGAAACTAAAAACTTAAATATATCGAAGTGAGGAGCTGAGACCCCCAACCCCCAAACAAATAAGCCATGTACTAGCTCACAGATCTGACCATGGACATGATACACACATGTAGCAGACATTGTCAGTAGCCTGAAAATATTCTCTTGTCTTCTGTATCTGCTGTTGTTCAGTTGCTAAGTCATGGCTGATTCTTTGCAACCCCATGAACAGCAGCACACCAAGTTTTCCTGTCCTTCACTATCTCCTGGCATTTGCTCAAACTCATGAGTTAGTGATGCCATCCAAACATCTCATCCTCTGTTGCCCCCTCTCCTCTTGCCCTCAGTCTTTCCCATCATCAGGGTCTTTTCCAAAGAGTTGGCTCTTTGCATCAGGTGGCCAAAGTATTGGAGTTTGAGCTTCAACATCAGTCCTTCCAATGAAACTTCAGGGTTGATTTCTTTTAGGATCAACTGGTTTGATCTCCTTGCTGACTCTGTATCAGCTGAGAGTCTTGCAACTATCAGCCCTTGGATTTCTTTGATTAAGAAACTTCTTTGGCCACTGAAGCCTGCTTTGCCCAATGAAGGAGGCTGAAAGTGCTAGAATAAATGCATCTCCCCATCCCCTAAACAGCCCTCAGACAATAACTGGGTGGAGTTGCTGTATAAATAACCAAGCTATCTGGTTTTTTTGTGCAATAACTCTAAAATGTGTGTCCTATGTTGACTCCCAGTGTTTCCCCAACGGGATAAAGCTCTAGTCACCCACAGTAATAACTGACTTGATAATGCATCCTACATTAACTGCCATTTTCTGGCTTATTTCCTTCTTCCTCTCCTGGGTATTTCTTACCTCACCCCATCAAAGTACTTTGCTATCATATTCTTTGTCTGACGGTCAGCTTGTTGGGAAACCCAAACCAAGGAAACTTGTTATCTATTGCTCTGGGGACCTCTTATAATAGGGGGATGTAGTCAAAGAGAACAGCCCTAGGAAACAGGCCTGAGTCAAAGCCTCACCATCAGACCATTCATTGCATTAACATGTCCTGGAAAAAAAGTGTTTACTGTATCTGTGATTTCTCAATAATTCCCATGGTCCTTCCCCATTTGTAAGGTCTTAGCAAGGGCTGCCCAGGCTGTTGGGAGATTAACTGTCATCTCAAACCATGAGTAGGCTTTCCCAGGTGGCTCTAGTTGTAAAGAATTCACCTGCCAATGCAGGACACATCAGAGACGGTTCAATTTCTGGGTTGGGAAGATCCCTTGTAGTAGAAAATGGCACCCCTCTCCATTATTCTTGCCTGGACAATCCCATGGACAGAGGAGCCTGGTAGGTTACAGTCCACAGACTTGTAAAAAATCTGACAGGACTGAGCATGCAGGCATGCATGCAAACCATGAGCAGTGTGCTCTCTCCAAGATGAGTCAGCTGCAGGGAGAATGGAACCAAATTCTAGAGGTGTTTTGAGCTTCAATTTTCTCAATGTTTGTCTCCCTGAAAAGCTTAATCTTTAGTTGTTATCGACAACTCTTGTGACCACATTTGAGAATGTGTGCAAGGAGCTGTGTAGAGAAGTGTGGAGAAGCAGAAAGGAGAGGAGACAAATTGGCAGAAATGATTTTAAAGATGCCTGTTTTCCCAATTACTTAAGCTTATCTGGTTTTGTCGACATCAAGAGAGGCATAATTTTCTAGTTTTTAAAATACAAATTATACCTCAGTAGATAGTAAATGTGTTATCACAGGTAAAAGGAAAATATATTGTCAAAATAATTGCTGTGGGAGCTAGAAGCTGATTTCAGAAAATCTTTTCAGTTTTTCACAGGCAGGGAATAGTCTTATTAGAACAAACTAACCAAAGTCATTGGTACAATAGCTTCTGCTCAACTTTCTCCTTATCAGTTAACATTTCTAGTTCTGTGCATCTTCACATTTTTTGTGAAGATGAGGATCTGGTTAAATAATTGTTTTTTAAATTAACAATCTTAAAATGCTAAAAGTTGTACTATTAGTAACTGTTAAAGGGAGAGAATACACAATAGTATTCCAAAGTATGCAATATACTGTTAAAGGGACAAAATATGCTATCATTACTTAACAAACCACCTCAAATCTAGTGGTTTAAAACAACATTGGTTTGCTTGGCTCATAAGTCAGCATTTGGGCAGGGACTGGAAGGAACAGCTCACATCTGCTCCTCATGGGGAGCTGAGTCAGCTTATAGACTGGGGATCAGAATCACTGCAGGCCTGAGGCATTCGCATGCCAGAGGTCAATAGTGACTATGATATGACAGCGGCAGTTGTCATCCACAAAGTCTATACGTGACCTCCCCCTGTGGTCTGTTTGCTTCCTCATGGCGTGGTGATTGAGTTACAAATGAACATGTCCCAAGAGGACCAGATGTCACCCATATTGCCTTTTAAGGTCTTGGCTCAAAAGTCCCAAACTCATTTCCACTCCAGTAATAAGCCCACCCAGACTTAATGGGTACAATGTCAACATTGCAGGAAGAATGTGTGGATCATATATATTGTTGTAGTTGTTGGTCCTCTATTGGACCAGAACCTGGTGGTCTGGAGTCGATGACAAGAAAGTGAAAGAAGTAGAGAGGCTAATATTCCCTGAGTAATGCAGCCAGGCTTTGCACTCCAGGGAATCAGCCAGAAATAGAGAGATAGAAAGAGCAGAAGAGAAAAGAAAGAAAGACCTGGGGACCCAAGCTCTGATGGAGCAAATGTGTTTTAATCAACATGGTGTGGGCATATATGCTGTCTTACAAGGTAGTTATTTTCAGCAAAGATAAAGATTAAAATTCCAGACTTACAAAACATAAGGCGATCCTTATCAAAGAGAGAGTCACAAACAATCACTTTTACCATATGGTTCATAAAAAGGAAGAGGGTACTTGTCAGAAAAACTGATGTTTTTATACAGAAAAACTTGTATAGAAAAACTAATGAAGGAAATCCTGTGCAAGCATCCCATCTCTTTGATCTCCGTCCCAGGAGAGGCTTGCCTGCTCCTCTCGCCCCTGACAGGGACTGATAAGGAACAGAGGGCTCAAGAGAAATAGGAAACAGCACACAGGAATCTTACTGTTAAATGCTTTCTGACAATTCCACCTATTTTATTATATTTGTAAAAAAGGTCTTGACCAAATGAGTTTGGTTAGTATTAACCAACCTTATAGAAAGGCAATGATAAACAACAAATATAGTTATCAAGACAATCACCAAAGTTACAGTTCCAGACCTGATGCTGTGGGTAATAATTTGAAACCATCTTCATGGGTCTAGCCCAGACAATTGATCCATGAGCTGTTTAGCTAAAGTTTCCAAATTAGTGGAAGAGGGCAGACATTTTGAAAAAGTTTCAAAGATTTCCTTTTGCAGTAATTGTACATTCAGAGAGGCATTATCATGTAAATGAAATTTGATTTGTTCCCAGTTGTAGGCACTATGATTGAATTGAACAGAAGTGACACAAAATTGACAGTTAATACAAGTTACAGAACATAAAGTCTTATTAAATTGTAAATTTCTTATGGATATAACAAAAGGAAGTGGGACACAGGCCTGTATAAAATATGACTGATTATAGCGAAAGAAATAGTTACTATGACCATGACTGGTCTCTGTAAAATGTCTAGTCCAAGTTTCCAATTCTTCGGTGCTGGTAGCAAGTTTCCACATGTCCCATTGTTCAGGCCCAATTTGTTTATTGAGGATGATTCGAGGAAGAGGAGGGGATGCCATTCCACCATCAAGCCAGCCAAGAAGTCCTTTTTCATGGTAGTGTTTCATCAGTAACTTTTCACATAATGTTTTTTGTTCTTTCCCTAACTCTTCCCCTAAAGTTTCAGTAATATAAACATGGTTCACAGACAGAGAAAGGGCAGCAATGTCCAAAAGTCTTCTTTTGGAGGCAGGACAAAAGCCCAAGTTTGTCGCAGATGTTTATGCATAATGCCCCTGGGGCCAGGCACAGTGGAAGGCCTAAAGAAATGTTAATTAGTTTTCCCTCTTCTCCAGGGTGTGAGGATTTCAGGGAAGGGGCATATGGGTAGAGTCATTGGTTGATATGATCAGTCTTTTCTGCATCCACTTTATGACCTGTAGTAAATGGGGATTGGGTAAGTAAGCCCAATTAAGTTTGGGAGGCACGGGCTAGCAGGAAAATGTATTCAGGTCTCCGAGGCATTCCCTGTTGAGAGATCAAATTTTCAGCATGATTAGTAAGGGTTTTTAATCTGTCCCCAAGAGGGGAGGTCATAGGGTTGATGCCGCTGAGGGCGGTGCTTTCTGGAGATCTTTAAAGCTGCCATGGCCCATATTGGAATTTCTTCCTCCTGGGGTGCTTGTTGTTTTGTCTCCATTTTGAATGTTGGGGGCCCCCCTTGGGTAGAATTTTCCGAGGAAAAAGTTTGTTTGATCCATCTGGGGAAATACAAACATATCCCTTTCCCTGTAAGATTAATTTCCCAGATTTCCATTGTTTATTGAATCCGTCTTGGTACTAAATGGGCAGAGGAAGAGAAGTGTCCTTCAATTCCTCAAAATGTCTTTCTGCCCTTGTTAAAATATTTCCCTATGGTAGGTTTAAAAAACTTAAAACAAATAAAGCTGTATTAACAATAGTTATGGGTTTAGAAAATATCTTATGTTGGAATCTAGTAAAGTCTGCTTTAGATAAGGAAGACAGTAGTGTTCCTGTGTATCCCCATTTTTTAGTTTTTTTATTTGTAACTTTAGTGTGTGATGTGCTCATATATGTGTAATATAAATGGGAGAAGTGTGGTTTTTAATAACAGATTGTAGTTCAAAAAGAGTTGTTGAATAATAGGCTGATTGGAGTTTATGGTGGAGGTTTTTATATTTTTTAATACAAAAACTGAATATATAGAATCAGAGACTATATTAATGGGGTAAGGATGTAGGCAAATAACTTGAATAAGAGCAAAAATTTATTTGTTGAGCAGAATGGAATTTAGTGCAAAAGACTTTATATTTTTTAAGAGACCAGAATGAAGCTTTGGCATTTTTAGTCCCATCTATATAAAAGAAATGCAAAAAATAATAAATTCAGTGTTTTTGAAGACATTCCACAGCTTACCAGAAAGATAATGAAATGAAATTTCTCCAAAATATTTTAGAAAAGCTAATTGGAAATCAGTAGAAGTTTGTAAAGTGTTCTCAAATTGAGATTTATTTGTAATGAAATGAAATTTCTCCAAAATATTTTAGAAAAGCTAATTGGAAATCAGTAGAAGTTTGTAAAGTGTTCTCAAATTGAGATTTATTTGTAATGAAGTTTTATTAAAGTATAAAGGAGATAGAGAAAGCTTTTGACATAGGCATCAGAAGGGGGCAGAAAGAATGGCACCCTGCTAGTCTTTAACCAGATGTCATATAACTACCAGCAGTTTGCTTAATTAGAGAAAGGAACTGTCTCAAAACTGAAGAGTGTTAGAAAACGCCCCGGGAAGAAAGAGCCACCTCTAAGGACCGGTGGTGAAGGCCTTTATTGGGCAGTCGCTCTCGGGCAGAACTCCCGGGGAGGGGCGGGTGAGTGAGGAGACAAAGGGAGTCTGCGAGGAAGGAGAGGTGGGGAGAGGTTTTTATAGACCGGGCAGGCATCCAGGCCAGGTCTTTCTATATAAGGAAGAAATCGCGGGCTACAGCGGCGGTGGGTGTCCAAGGGCTCTGTGTTGGCTCCTGATCGGACCAGGCTGCAAGGGGGGTTGGTCCCCGGAAGTTTAGCCAGCCTCCAGAACTTGTCTGCGGCACTTTTCCCGGGGCATGCCTCAACATACCCGACCTTTCAAAGGGAATAGCACCAGGCCCCTCACCCACAACATGCATTTTGAGATAACCTTGGCACCAAGTGAGTTGTTCCGGGCCACAAAATGATTGACATGAATCTTGAAGAAAGGCAGGTTTCCAAGCAAATGCAGTTTCATTAACATAGCTTAAGAGAACATTTGCATGAGTAAAACATACTGGTTTGTCAAGTCGGTTGAGTCTTAGGCAGAACCGACTTGAAGACAGAGTCTGGGGTAAATGTATAGCATATTAACACAGCTTAAGACAAACATTTCCATAAGAAAAATGCATTGGTTAACTCAAGGTTTGAGAATAGTTAACTTCAAGTGAAACCAGGTGTCATTATGGCAACACAGTATTTTAAGAGAAATCTCCTTTTAAATTTGTATAGAGAAAAAAAAAAAAAAAAAAAAAGAAATATCACTAGTTTGTTTCCTCCTGCCACTTAAGAGAGATAAAAATGTCTGACACTTGCAGCTTATTTTCTCCATTTGGAAACCCCTGGCCTTCCTGTCTGTTAAGTCAAACTAGATTGGCCAAGTAAAAGACCGAAGGTTTGTGGGGGCAGGGGCCCAAAAAGTCCAGTAGGTATTCTAGAGGGGACTGCTTGAGGGTAAAGGAGAAAGTCATTTAGGGCTGGTATATCGACAGCAGCACTGCTGGATGTTGAGGGTTTGAGGGAAAAGATGGAATTTTCCCCTGGTTTTTGTTGAAGGGGACCTGGGGGGTCTCCTGCTTGGAGTTTCCCGGAATAGGTTTCCCTTCAATATCAAATTTAGATTTACACTCTTTGGCCCAATGCATTTCTCTACAGCAGCAAGAGCAGATTTTTGGAGGTTTTTTTAAATTAACTTTCTTAGGGCAGTCCCTTTTTAAATGGTTTTTATCTCCACATGTAAAGCATCCTTCATTTCCCTTTTTAAAGCAAGCAGACATTGTCTCAGCTAGCATTTGCATTTTTTGAGTTTCTGATCTTATATGGCGGCAAGCCTTCAAATAATAAAAAATAGTCCCTGTCTCACGAATTGGGGCTACAGCCTTTTGAAATTTCTGATTTGCATTTTCATAAATAAGTAATTTTTTTTTAGTTGTCTTTTAGTTTTTTTCCTTTCTTTTCTTTTCTTTTCTCAATTACAGTATGGGCTTAAGGGAGTCATTGCCAGAGAGACTTTGGCATTTGTGCCCGCTGGCAGGGGAGGAGTGCTTGGAGCAACCGAGGCAGGGTTAGTAGGAAAATTCTGAAATATCTTATGTTGTTCTAATTGGGCCTTTTGTAAGGCTTCATCGTCTAATTCATATTCATGTAATAAGTGTTCTGCTTGTTGCCGAATATCAGGAGGGCTAGAATTACCTTGGAATGGCAGAATCACAGTTTCAATGAGAGCCCACAAGGCCAGAAATCTATTGGAATACTTTTTCCCTGTCTGATGGCTCATTCAACATTCTCTTTGACCCAATGCCAAATTTCTAAATCAAAGCTGCCTTCATCAGGGAACCAAGGGTTACATTCAACCACTGTCTGAAGGCAAGCCTCTATTCGCTGGCATGAAACCGAAAATCCCTGAACTTTAAATAAGTGGTAAAGTAAAGTAGAAAAATGAGGGGGCTTTCCAGCCAACTACCCATGTCTTAGTACTTACCGGCCTCAATAGGCCCTCTGGGGTCACTCCGTCCGAATCTGCCACGTGTACCAGGCCCCGTTCTGGGCGCCACTTGTTGGTCCTTTATTGGACCGGAACCTGGTGGTTTGGAGTCAACAATAAGAAAGTGAAAGAAGGAGAGAGGCTAATATTCCCTGGGTTATGCAGCCGGCTTTCACACTCCAGGGGATCAGCCAGAAATAGAGAGATAGAGAGAGCAGAAGAGAAAAGAAAGAAAGACCTGGGGACCCAAGCTCTGATGGAGCAAAGGTGTTTTAATCAACATGGTGTGAGCATATATACTGTCTTACAAGGTAGTTATTCTCAGCAAAGATAAAGATTAAAATTCCAGACTTACAAAACATAAGGTGATTCTTATCAAAGAGAGAGTCGTAAACAATCCCTTTTTCCTTATGGTTCATAAAAAGGAAGAGGGTGTTTGTCACTGTACAGAAAAACTAATGAAGGAGATCCTGTGCAAGCATCCCATCTCTTTGATCTTCGTCCCAGGAGAGCCTTGCCTGCTCCTCTCGCCCCTGACAGGGACTGATAAGGAACAGAGGGCTCGAGAGATAGGAAACAGCACACAGGAATCTTACTGTTAAATGCTTCCTGACAGTAGTCATTTGGAGAAATGTGACCCTTCACAAGCAGCAGAATGCTCACAATTTCAGCAATGATTTTAAATGAACACATGAGCCTATCACCCCTGGCAATGATGCCTCAGAGTCTCAGGATTTCTTACTATAATTGGGCACCTCTGCTCCAGAACAGATGCAGGTAAAACACACTCTAACAGGATTTAAGCAATTGCCCACAGCTTCAGACCCTGACTATGCCATGTTTTCATCCATGGAAGAGGAACCTCCTTGGCCTATACTGAGCATATCTTCCAGCCCACTCCATATTCTGTTCATTCTGTTCTTTACCCAATCGTTCGCCTGTGCTGTGCTTAGTCACTCAGTCATGTCCAACTCTTGAGGCCCCATTGACTGTAGCCTGCCAGGCTCCTCTGTCCATGGGATTCTCCAGGCAAGAATACTGGAGTGGGTTGCCATTTCCTCCTCCAGTCCAACTCTTTAGGACCCCATAGACTGTAACCCTCCAGGCTGCTCTGTTCATGGAATTTTCTAGGCAAGAATACTGGAGTGGGTGGTCATTCCATTCTCCTACATGTAGTTTATTTCTCATTCAGCCAACAGCATTTATTTTTTCTAAAAATACATACCTATTCACAAAGTAACCCACCACAAACTAACTCTTGTTCAATTTGCCTACAAAATAACAAGAAAAACATAAGTAGCTATCATTTTGAACACTTAAATGCCAGTCACTGAGCTGAGTGGTTTAAAAACATTAACTAAATTAATCATCATTGATATAATAAGGCAGGTTCTGACATTAGCATATTTTGTAAATTAAAAGGAAAAAACCTCTGAAGTTTACAATAAACTTACCCAAAATTCCCAGTAAACTATGGACAAGTCCCACAAAGACCTTGCTTTCCATCATTATGATGCTTCGGGTTTCTGTATAGGATAGGTTGATCTACTCAATGAAATGTTCATGGACTTGTAGAACTGGACATTATTTTTCTAGTTCCACATAATAACAGTTTTCCTTCACATCCATACAACTTATACAACACCAATCTAGTATTTTCTAATTAAATACACACTCTTTTTCCTTTGTTCATTTGCTTAATGTGTCTTTCTACTCTCCAACCAGAAAAACAGAAATTTCTTGCTTAAATGCCATCTCCTCTGGGAAGTCTTTCCTGACTTCTTCAGTTAAATGTCCCCTCCACTAAATTTCTATGACAGTACATTTCTCTACTAAAACTCCTTAGTGTCATTCAATTTATTTGTCTATCTTTTCCATAAGACAATGAGGGCCTAGGATATGTTGTTTATCTGTGAAGTCTCAAAGACAAACACAGCACTTTGTACCAAGTAGTCACATCGTCTGTATGTTGGAACTCCAGCTTCCTGTCCTGATGGAGGAACAGATACCACACCAGCTCTCTTTTAGTTAATTAGTATAAACCTATACTAATTAGAGAAAATAACTGTTTTCTGATGTAGAACCACATCAGTGGCAGTGCACTGGGATCTCAGAGATAGGAAACAAACAAGATAATCCCAGATCATGGAATGGCTTTCTGTTTTAAGGCACTTTCCAGACTGTAGTACAGAAAAGGGAAGGCAAAACAGAGTGCAACTGCTCAGCAGAGCTAAAATGATGGAGATTCGAATTTGGAGTTACTGAGGCAGGTAGAATTTCTGGGACAGGGTAAGAGGGAGAAGGAAGCTATGTACAGAGGGAGCTCCAAAAGTGTTCTTAAGGACGCCCTTGAGTCTTAGCTGAATACTAACCTGTGATGTGCAGAGAAAAACTGCATAAAGCTAGAGTGAAAATATCTCTCAGAGGGGAAAAAAAAACAAAACTGCTGGGAACTATGAGTTAAACAATATTAGGGCTTCCCTGTGGCTCAGATGGTAAAGAATCTGCCTGCAATGCGGGAGACCTGGGTTCGATCCCTGGGTTGGGAAGATCCCCTGGAGGAGGCCATGGCAATCCACTGTAGTATTCTTGTCTGGAGAATCTCCATGGACAGAGGAACCTGGTGGGCTACAGTCCATGGGGTCGCAAAGAGTCGGACATGACTGAGCGACTAAGCACATACACACAGAGTTTGTATAAGGCTTAAAGGTGTTTGCATTCTCACAAGCCACAGAAGAGAGAAACTTTGCTAAAAATCTCAGAAATTCAACAAAACCCATATAAAGGCAACACCTTAGGAAAAGGAATAGAACTAGCCCACCATAGAGTAATAGTCACTCTAGACCAACTCTTTAGAGGTTTCTAAAGAAATCTTGAAAGGACTATGTTTGTCCATGAGCAAATTAAATGCCTGCTGTAACAAAGCATTAAACTCTATTTTGAATAAAGACAAATTCCTTCAAAAATATAGTACCTATAATGTCAGCCATAGAATACAGTTTACTAAATGTGTAAATGAGCATAAATACCTGATATGCAATCAAAATAAAAATCAGAAAAGTAGAAGACAACCAAGAAATGAGAAAGATGATGAACTTTGCAAACAAGAACTTTAAATCAGCTATTATAATTATATTCAAGAATGTAAAGGAAAATACATTAACATAATAAGCAAAAAATAGGAAATCTTATGAAAGAGACCCTTGAGACAGAACAAAATGGAAGTTCTAGAATTAAAAGTTACATAATCTGAAATTTAAAAATTATGAGGTTAACATCAATTAGTGCATAAGAATGGCTAATAGGAAATTCCCTGGTAGTCCAGTGGTTAGGATTCCACTTTCATTGCCAAGGGTATGGGTTCAATCTCCATTTGGGAAGCAACTGTGTGATGCAGCAAAAAAAAAGAAAAGAAAAAAGGCCAATAAACTTGAAGACAGAACAACAGAGATTATATAAATGGAAGCACACAGAGATAAAATACTTGAATAAAAAAGAAAAACAGTCTCAGGGACAATTGTCCTATGATCTAATATCAAGGGATCTACTTTTAATTTAAGTGACATGAAAAATATAAACCCACAGACATAAAAAGCTCAGGGTACTTTAAGCAGGATAAACAAACACCCCACACAACAGTCAGAGTGTACTGTAATCAAATTATATTAAACTAATGTTGTGTTAAGCAAACAATAAAGAAAAAAATCTTAAAAGCAGCTAGTTGGAGTTGAGGGAGGGACATATTACAAACAAACAAAGGAACAATTATGAGTTACTGCTGATTTCTCATCAGAAATAGTTCAAACCAGAGAAAACTGGAGCAACAGTTATGTCTTATAATCATTATTTCATAACATTTTTTAGTTGAAAAAGTACTTTCCCAACACTTATATCTTCATATAAACTTTACAACATGATCCCAAGAGAGAAACAGGATTAGGGTTATTATTCTAAATTTATAGATGTAGAAAGTAAGCTCAGAGATGTGGATTTACCCAACAGAATTAGAACTAAATCCTGATCTTCAGGGTACCCAGATCACCATCATTGCCATCACACTGACTGGCATACTTCCCTTGGGTTGATTTCTGATATGCCTCTTCTTCTGGGCTGACTTTCTGGGTCTGTTTTCTAACTAAAGTAGCCATGACACAACAATAATCCCCATTTCTTGCCAAATTCCAACTCCCAGTTTACTGCCTTCCCAATTCTGTGTTACAATTCAGGACTCTGAGGAGGTTGAATGATCCTTTTAGCCCTTTCCAGGTAAGAAACACAAATATGAAACCATGGTTTCTTAATCATAGCTCAGCTGCCCCCCTTGAGTGGTTCATATGATTCTGACGTACCTCAAATTATATGTCATATCCCAAGTTTGGACCATGATAACCCAACAGTCCTCCCTGTTAAAGCTTGACCATCCTCTCATTCGCTCCTCGAAGTCCCAGCTTTCAGTGCAAAACAGAAAATTTCCTTTCAGGGTGACAGTAAAGGTAGTAATAGCAGTAACAATTAAACCTCTCACATGTTTTCTATGGGGAGGGGACAGCTTGTTTTGTCTAGTTTCATCCTCTAAATGGCCCATCACCAAACACAAAATTGGATTCACTCAGCATGCATCTCCTAGAATGCTTTGCAAGACAGAATGAAGTTGAGAGGATGTGATGCACAGCTTTCACCAGTTCATAAATCTGGAAGGAAATATTTCACTTTAGACACACAGTCCAAGATTCTGAAAGAGAAGTGGTTTGCAGAAGGTCACCCAGAGACCTGGCAGCTGGACTAGGACAATGACTTTCAATCGCTCCCAAAGTGTCTCTCCTTCAGGAGAGGTAAATTCCAAGGTAAAGATGTGATGATTCTGGTTGAGAGATTTCCTCTTAGATGAGGTTCAGGTTGAAAGAGGAGACAACTAACTGCCCTCTGGGTGAACAGGCTCTATTTCTCAAAAAAAGGCCTTGCATTTATGTTGTCCTCAGGTTTCGTTGCTTTGAAGAGGTCTCATTGCATGCTTCTTGTGTTTGTGTGTTTGTCACTCAGTTGTATCTGACTCTTTGCCACCCCGTGGACTGCAGCCATCCAGGCTTCTCTGTCCATGGGATTTTCCAGGCAAAAATACTGGAGTGGGTTTCTATTTCCTTCTCCAGGGCATCTTCCTGACCCAGGGATCGAACCCTGGTCTCCTGCATTGCAGGCAGATTCTTTACCATCTAAGCCACCAGGCATGCTTTTTACCAGCCACTTATTGTCTTCCCTTGGCAATATGTTCACTACATTCCTTTATATTTGCTTGAAATGCAGTTCTCACATATGCAGTTAAAACCTCAAGAATTTGCTGATTCAATTTTTGATTGTTCTTTTCCAAGTGTTTTCTACTTCAAAACCCTCTTCACTCCAGTGGGGGTGGGGGTGGTGATAGGAAATTCAGGAGTGAACTTAGTCTTAGGAGTCTCACTATATTTCTTTAAAGAGGAAAATCAGCACAGCCTTTGATAAGCATGTCTCAAGGTTTAATTTCCCCTCAGAATGTCAGAGAAAGTCGGTGCAATGAGCATACATCAAGCCTGCAACCTTTCTTACAAGGAAATTTCAAGAGGGTCTACTGCCCCTGAAAGCAAGCAACTCTTTGCTCTGTAGCCAAACATATCCCTAGACATTTCAAGAACCCTTTCTGAAGGGAGAGGAGATCTTTTGCATCTCAGCAGCAGATCTTTTGCAAGCAGTTAAGAGGCCAGCAGAGAGTTGGAGTCGCGCTTATTACCATTATTAGTATTGGCTGTTGCCATTGTTATGATCATGTTGCAAATTCACTTAATGGTAACAACAGGGGCTGGCCCCAAAAAGAGATTCAAAAAAGATGCAATCTCTGCCCAGGGGCCTCATTTTTTAGCTGAATGTTTTTCCAGTAATCCATTCTCACAGTCCTCTGGTGCCTGTTGTGGATTTGTCTGTGTACTTTTACCAGCCTGGTTAGATTCATGTCGATAAACTCTGCACACAGAGAAACTGTCTAGCTCATATACATTTTACTGCTGCTTTTGATAAACCAGAGCCTCTTTAAAATAACAAGATGTATTGACATAATTATGCACATACTGTGTCTTCTCAAATAGGATTTAAAGAAACTAATGAGATGCTTGGTGTTGGAAGTGACCTCAGAGAGCCAACTACATAGTGCTAAAGTTCTGCCCTTCGATCTCTTGCCCATTCTTAAATACTCTTAATGTTGTAGAACTCAACACCTCTTAAAGTAGTCCATTCCATTCTTAGACAGCTTTGACAGAAGGTTGCTTCTTATATTAGGCATCTGTTGAGTCACTGTCCCTCTCCTTTCAGAGAGCAGCATTCTCTGTATGGGAAAGCAAAGGCCTCTCCCTCTCTTTGCTCATGGCTCTGCCCTCTCTAGAGGGCTCCCTGGAACTGGGGAGCTCTCTGGTTTCTTCTGGCTTCTCTACGGTTGCCCTTCAGCCCCCCGGGCATCACCTGAAGTTCATACTCCAGTAAAGGGGCTGATGCTTATTAAGTCTCCCCAAAGCTTAGTGACTTGAAGCAAGATAGAATCATTGCTTGTTATTGTTATGCCCGATGTCTGAATCCCCGAGCGGGAAGAGAGAAGGCTTCCAAGGCAATGCAACTCGCAAAAAAAGGGAAGTTTATTACTGACTCGAGCCAGGGCCTTCTGCCTCCGCCATCACAGTGGTGCAGGGTCAGAAAAGCCCTGAGCCCAAGCTGTTACAGAAATTTATAAGACATGCATAATCAATTAGTAGCTGGCTTAAGCGGATTGGTTACATGTTTACAAAGCAATTCTATTGGTACAGACTTTCGCGGGCTTTTTCAAACCTGGGCTTTCGCGGGCTTTCTCAAACCTGGGCTTTCGCGGGCTTTTCAGCTTTCCCCTTTGTCTCTTACTGGGCGCATATTGATTGGCTGGCTTCAGGTTACCTGATGGGGGTGGGGAATCTTACCATTTCGGGGAAAGCTAAAACTTAGGTCCAGGCTGCCTGTCATGGAATTAACCCTGGCAGCCTCACATTCCCCCCTGTCTTCTTGTTCCTATAGAGGAATCTTTCTCTTCATCCTGGGCTACCATCTGATATTGCTGCCTTAATACCATAATCTGAATTGTATTGAGACGTTCTTTAATAAATGACATTAGCCGGTTTAAAATACAAGGGCCAAATGTAAGTGTTAATAATAGCACTATAAGTGGCCCCAGGAGGGTGGAAACTAAGGTGGTCAGCCAGGGGGAGCGTTGAAACCAAGACTCAAACCATCCCTGTTGGGCCTCTCGTTCCCTCTTACGTTGCGCCAGCCCTTCTCTCACTTTTGCCATAGATTCTCTTACCACTCCTGTATGGTCTGCATAGAAACAACATTCTTCTCCCAGAGCCGCGCAGACCCCACCCTGTTGGAGAAAAATTAAGTCTAATCCTCTCCTATTCTGCAAGACCACTTCAGACAATGAAGTCAGAGACTTCTCTAAGTGGCTGATTGATTTTTCTATGCGAGCTATATCTTCATCTATGGCGGCTCGTAGGGAGGAAAACCCTTGGCCTTGCAGAGACAGTGAAGCTATTCCTGTCCCTGCTCCTGCCAGCCCAAGACTGAACAAGGCTGCCATGGTAATCGCACTGATTGGCTCTCTCTTTTGTCTTAGCAATTCCCGGTCCCAATGTGAGTACATAACCTCTTCAGAGTGGTATAAGATTTTTGGCATTACAGCAACCAGGACACAGAATTCTTGATTCTGGTTAAAAACCTTCACATTTAAACATGGGGTTAGCCCAGTATGTGAACAAATCCACCAACCCCCAGCCTCTGGCACAATCCAATTTTTGCCATGTAAGCGTAGGTTACTGATAGTCCGGGCACAGAGGGGAGTTTTATCACGTGGCACTGTGCCCAAACAGAGTCCCTGTCCCCAAACTTCATTCATTGTGAGGCCAACCTTGCGTTCTTCCCATCGGCATTGGGGCGGGTTCTGGCCTGAAGACAAGTGGTAAGAGACATTGAGGCCTATAGCCTCATAAAAGGGTGGGTGAAGATTATAACAAAGCCAACAGGACTGGGTCGCGTTAGGGTTGGTATGGTTTAAGACCGTAAAGGCTGCATTCACTAAGGCCCATAGGGGGGTCCTGAATTGTTGAGCTAATGGTAACAGCCAGAGGGCCAGGGGTCTCTGTCAATTTGCCTCTAAGGCTCGGAGTAGAGGAGATGTTAAATGTTCCCGGCGAGCTTGGTCTGAAGGTAGTTGGCTTGGGGGTCGCCTTGTGCCCCTGTAACGTTTTGATCAGATTGGGACCTAAACTATGTACCTGCACTGGCTCAATAACCTGTTTAATGATCAAAAGCTCGCCTGGGTAGGGGCCGGGCCAATTTACATGAAGCTGAAAACCCCAAGTCAGTCCTGAGGTCCAGCGGTTTTCTTTTTTCGCCCGTTCCTGGTTAAATTGTATTCGTACCTGAGGGCCATGGTGTCTACGGTCCTTGAAGGTGAAGCTAACTAGATCTCTGTTTCCGACATCCCACCTCTGGGGTCCATCACAAGAGGTCACACAACTCCAGCTCCTGCAATAATAGCTTTCTATGCCACCACAGGTTTTCCAGTTATTTCTTACATAGCCCGGGCAAGCCCAGAACCCCAACCTATGGTTTTTTATCCCATCCCTATAATACTTATCATAGAGACCGTCCTGCTTTGCGAAGAGGCTTGAGAGGTCGAAGTTCAGGTCCGGCCACCAGGTGTTCGGAGGGTGGATTCCTGATGTCTCATTGAGCAGCTCATGAGTTTGCCCGTCGCTGAGTTTCCAGGTGATCTTAGCAGGTTGATGGGGGTTATGACTGGTCGCTCCTGGGTCGATGAGAGCTGCCATCAGCAGGAGAATTAGGAGGCCTCCCGGCGGGCGAGTTTCAGTTTCAAAGGATTTGACGGGTGAGGACTCGCCTTCCATTCTGCTCGTGCTTTTTCCTGTTCTTCCGGCGTGGCTTGCCGCACGTGATTGCAGTGAACCCAGGGTCCAATTCCGTCGACCTTGACAGCAGTAGGAGTGGTAAGGAGAACAACATAAGGGCCTTTCCATCTAGGTTCTAATACTCTAGATTGGTGTCGTTTTACCCAAACCCAATCACCTGGGCCAATATTATGTGAGGGAAGAGCCCTCCTGTTTTGGCCCTCGTGTATCTCTCGAATCAATTTCCAAACATGGTTATGCACCTTACTTAATGCCATCAGAGTTTGCTGGAATTGTCCCAAAGTAGGGGGTGGCAGGCATTTTCCTTCGAAAATAGGATACACAGGAGGGGGTCTCCCATATAAAATCTCAAAAGGAGTAAGATTCAGCTTATAAGGGATGTTACGCGCCCGAAAGAGTGCAAAGGGAAGGAGGGTCACCCAGTCCCCGCCAGTCTCTATTGCCAACTTTGTCAAAGTTTCTTTTAGGGTCCGATTCATTCTCTCAACCTGTCCTGAGCTCTGGGGATTATATTCGCAATGTAACTTCCATTTCGTCCCCAGAGCTTGGGCCAGCCCTTGTACAATCTGGCTCACAAAGGCAGGTCCGTTATCAGAGCCCATAGTCACCGGCAGCCCATACCTAGGCACTATCTCCTCTAAGATCTTCTTAGCAACCACTATTGCTGTCTCTCCCTTAGTGGGGAAAGCTTCTACCCACCCCGAGAAGGTATCTACCAGAACCAACAGATAGCGATACCCGTACTTGCCTGGCCTTACCTCAGTGAAATCTATCTCCCAGTGTTGCCCTGGCTCCTCCCCCCCGGTACCTCATTCCCGAGTGCTGCTTCTTCTCTGCCCTCATCAGCTGGCACGCTTCGCAGGCTTGAATTATCTCTCGTACAGCTGCATTTTGTCGAGGGAACCTCAGGCAGGCCGTCTGGAGAAGTGTTAGGGTCTTTTTTTCTCCCAAGTGGGTAGTTGTGTGCAGGTGTTCACACAGGTGACGACCCAGGGTGGCAGGCAATATCAGGTTGTTGTTTTGGTCCCGGTACCATCCATCTTGGTCATCCTTCTGGAGGGTGGCATCCTTGTTGATCCAAGCGAGATCAGGGAGGGAATAGTCGGGGACTGGCGGCAGAGTCCCCATACCAGGAGGTGGAAGTCCCACAGCTAATATGGGGGCGGCGTAGTCCCGGCTAGCCGCTTCTCGAGCGGCCGCATCAGCGGCACGATTGCCCCGCGCCTTAAGGTCTTCTCCTTTCTGGTGACCGGGGACATGTACTATTGCTACTGCCCGGGGCAGTTGGACAGCCTCCAGGAGCCTGCGAATCTCGGGCAGATTTTTGACCTCTTTTCCCTCAGCTGTCCGAAATCCCCTTTCTTGGTATATGGGACCTTGAATATGGGCAGTGCTGAAAGCATATCGGCTGTCAGTATAAATGGTGACTCTCTTCCCTTTGGCTTGCTCTAGAGCCTGTATTAGGGCAATCAATTCTGCTTTTTGCGCAGAAGTGTTTGGGGGAAGTGTCTCAGCCCATATTGTCTGCCCTGAATCATCAACTATGGCGGCTCCCGCCTTCCTTTGCCCATCTTTTACATAGCTGCTCCCATCGGTGAACCATACTAGCTCACTGTTGCTTAAGGGAACATCAGTTAAGTCTTTTCGTGCCGCCAGGGCCTCAGCCAGTATCTCATTGCAGTCATGGAGAGGGCGGTCCTTCTCTGGGTTAGGTAGGAGCGTGGCCGGATTTAGGAAGCAAGGGGTCTGAAAACGCACCCGTGGGGCATCGAGCAGCAAGGCCTGGTAGTGTGTCAAGCGGGCATTGGAGATCCACTTACCCGGCGGCTGCTTTAAAACCCCTTCGATGGCGTGGGGGGTGTACACCGAGAGTTGCTGTCCATACGTCAACTTGTCAGCGTCGCGGACGAGGAGGGCTGTAGCTGCAATGATGCGAAGGCAAGGGGGCCACCCAGCGGCCACCGGGTCTAATCGCTTCGAAAGGTATGCTACCGGCCGCTTCCATGGTCCCCATTGTTGCGTCAAGACCCCCTTTCCTATTCCTTGCTTCTCATCTACAAACAGCTGGAATGGCTTATTTGGGTTAGGCAGGGCAAGGGCTGGGGCTTCTAGTAGGGCCTGTCTAAGCGTCTGGAAAGCCTTTTTCATTGGCTCAGTCCAAGTCCAGTTTGGGGTCTCTTTACTTCCCTCATACAAGGGCCGGGCCTTCTCAGTAAACCCCATAATCCACAGTCTGCAATATCCAACAGTCCCCAGAAACTCTCTCACCTGGCGAGGGGTTTTGGGCTCTGGTATCTGCAATATTGTTTCTTTCATGGCCTGAGTTAGCCACCTTTGTCCCTGCCGGATCTTATACCCCAAATAGGTGACCTCTTGCCGGGCTATTTGTGCCTTCTTTGCGCTAGCACGATACCCCAAGATGCCTAGGGTCTGTAAGAGGTCCCCGGTGGCACGGCTGCATGCCTCCTCTGTGGTTCCAGCCAACATGAGGTCATCTACATATTGTAGCAGAATGACCTCTGGGTGGCAAGCCCGATATTCGCAGAGGTCCTCACTCAGAGCCTCATTAAACAAGGTAGGGGAATTCTTGAACCCCTGTGGGAGACGGGTCCAAGTTAATTGTACTACCGGTTGGCCCTCCCCCTCAGTCCACTCAAAGGCAAATATCTCCTGGCTCTGGGCCGCCAGGGGTAGGCTGAAAAAGGCATCCTTCAAGTCCAACACAGTATACCAAGTGTACTCAGGCAGTAAACTGCTCAGGAGGGTATATGGGTTAGGGACAGTGGGGTGTATGTCACTCACCCGCTTGTTGACTTCTCGCAGGTCTTGGACAGGTCTGTAATCTGTCCCCCCTGGCTTCTTCACCGGCAGTAAGGGGGTGTTCCAAGGGGATTGGCATCGCCTGAGAATTCCGGCATCCATGAGACGTCGAATGTGGGGAGTGATCCCCCGCCGAGCTTCCTGGCTCATGGGGTACTGTTTCACCCTCACAGGAACTGCCTCTGCCTTTAGCTCGATGACGACCGGATGTCTCTGTTTGGCTAGTCCCATCCCTGCCGTTTCTGCCCAGGCCAATGGGTATTTATGGACCCACGGTTGTACATCTAGTGCTATGGTCTCTGAGGGCTTAGGCACAAAAAGTCTGTATTCATCTCTTAAGGCTAGGGACAAGACATGTATCGGTTGTCCAAGTCCATCCGTGACTGACATTCCCCCAGGGTCAAAATGGATCTGAGCATTAACTTTAGTCAACAAGTCCCGTCCAAGTAGAGGGGCTGGGCATTCTGGTATCACCAAAAACGAATGGGACACCTGGTGGGTCCCCAGATTTACTTTCCGTTCTGTGGTCCAACAATATCTTTTTGTCCCCGTGGCTCCTTGCACTAAGCTGGTTTTTTTAGACATTGGTCCCAGTTTTTTATTTAAAACAGAGTGTTGGGCGCCAGTATCTACCATGAAGCCAACGGGTTTCCCCTCCACATGTATGGTTACCCAGGACTCGGGGAGGGGCACCGAGTCTTGACTCCCCTAGTCACTGTCTTCCCCCGCATATAGAACTCGAGTTCCAGGGGAAATTTTCTCTCTCTGGGTCATTCCTCTCTTTGAGTCCCTCTTAGGGCACTCGTTTTTCCAGTGCCCCTGTTCTTTGCAGTAGGCGCACTGATCCTTCTTTAGGGCCTGCCTTTTTGGTTTTTCTTTTTCTCCCATCCGGGGGTCTCGAGGTTCCCTCAATTCTGTTCCGGCCTTTATCCCAGCAAAAAGGATCTGGGCTAGCTCCCTCTGGTTCTTCCGGTTTTCCCTAGCCCTATGTTCCCTATCTTCTTTCCTGATCTTCTCAGCTAATTCCCTTTCCTCCCGTCGAATTCGTTCTTCCCTTTCTTCTGGGGTCTCCCTATTATTAAATACCTTTTCAGCTACTTTCAGTAAATCCTGTATTGTCTGTTCTCCCAATCCCTCTACCTTTTGTAATTTCTTCCTAATATCTGGGGCTGCCTGATTTACAAACGCTAACAGAACTGCAGCGCGTGACTCCTCAGCCTGGGGGTCCATAGGTGTATATTGCCTGAAAGCTTCCATCAGCCTCTCTAGGAAGGCTGCTGGGCTCTCAGTGGGCTCTTGCCTTACTAGATTTACCTTTGCCAGATTCGTCGGCTTTCTTGCTGCAGCCCGCAGGCCAGCAATTAGAGTCTGGCGGTACACTCGGAGATGCTCCCTACCCTCCACCCGCTCAAAATCCCAGTTAGGCCGCAACAGAGGAAACCCCTCGTCCACGAGATGAGGCTGGGCGGTTGGTCTCCCGTCGGCCCCCGGGACCCGTTTCCGTGCCTCTGCCAGGATTCGCTCCCGTTCTTCCGTGGTGAAGAGCACCTGCAACAGCTGTTGACAATCGTCCCAGGTGGGGTTATGAGTGAACAAAATGGAATCTAAGAGGTCAATGAGGCCTTGGGGTTTCTCTGAGAAAGGAGGGTTCTGGGTTCTCCAATTGTACAGGTCACTCGTGGAAAAGGGCCAGTACTGATAGGTTCGCTCTCCGTCCGGGTTAGCTGGTCCCACTCGGACGGGGAGCGCCTGAACAGTGGATGAAGGTAACTCTGGGTCCCCAGGGTCTTGCCCACCTCTATCTCCCCTAGTTCTCCCCCGGGTCCCCAGTGCCGGTCCCCCCTCATGGTCAGTTCCCGTTGGCCCTTTTAAACCTCTCGGTTCACCCGTGGGAGCTTCTCTCCTCGGAGGGGGTTGCGAGGAGGGCACATATGGCGGAGGCCTTATCTCCGTTTCTAGATCTATCAGGTTTGGATAAGATGATTCCTGAAGGACTGGTTTTGGGTCGTCTTTCTTTTTGGTTTCCTCCGGGGGGATCTCCATCACCAGGACCTGTGAATTGGAGGAACTAGGAAGTGTATAAACAAAAGGTTTTAACCATTTAGGTGGATTTTCCACTAAATCCTGCCAGACCATGACATAGGGGACCTGATTCGGATGGCCCCAGGGATCAGGAGCCATAATCTTCTCCTTCACAGCCTGTATGATGGACGGTTGAAAGGTGCCTTCCGGAGGCCATCCTACCCGAAAGGCGGGCCACTCTGCAGAACAAAAAGTTATTAATTTACTTTTCTTGACTAGCAAAGACAAGTTATGGGCCCTGGCCCTGACATCCGAAAAATGGTCAGTCATGAGAGAAAGTGGGGTAGATTCTCTCTGACCCATGGTTAAAATAAATGGTAAGGAAGAAAGAGAGAGAAAGTCACTGAGAACGACCACCAAAAATCCTACCGGGAGTGGTGGCGGCCAAGAGGTTGGGCTTATGGTATGCTTTTGGAACTGTTTATGTGCCTACGTCGTTGCACGGAAGTTTTCTTGCTGGGGGCGGGCACCCTAGGGGTTTCTAGCCCGTTCCGTGACCCCCTTATCCTCTCACGGGAGTCTTCAAGTGGCAGGCGCCCTAATGGCCTTTAAGTGCCTGACCCGTGCCCACAAGAAGAATTTTAGGCCACGTCCTCAGTTAGGGATGTTAAAGGAGAGTTTCACCCGGTCGGGCTCTAGTTACTGAGGCTCACTTATTGTAGGGCCTTCAGAGTCCGCCAGAGTGTAGCCCTGGCCAGGATTCATCAATTGCCCCACAACCGTTCGCCTGTTCACTGAAACTCCCGAAAAGAAAAGGAGTGGAGGGGAGATCGGAGAAGAAGAGAAGGAGAATAAGTCAGAAGAGAAAAGAACGATGCCCCAGAAGAGAACGAGAATAGAGACAATGCCGGCACACACAAAAACACGGAGAGCCGAAGACAAACACACGGACAAACAAACGTCGGCCGACGACACAGCGCTGGATTTTCGGGCCCCCTGAATTTTACCTTACCGAATGGCGTCCGCTGTTCACCAGACTCGGGGTCGGGAGAGGAACTTTCTTCCGCGCGGAGTCGGCTGCCTCCCAGCGCGTCCGCTGGCCTTGGCCTTACGCCGGCTGGTCCCCCCCCTTTCTAGAAAGCCTTCCCTGCAGAGTCGGCTGCCTCCCAGCGCGTCCGCTGGCCTTGGCCTTACGCCGGCTGGTCCCCCTTTACAGAAAGCCTTCCTTCTGTGCCAGATACGCACCCTCCTGCTCCCCAACAGGGCCCTGAATTTACTGTGGTCTTTCCTGAGCACCGGTGTTATTATTTATCCTTCCCCCTTTGTCCTGGAAGCGTTCTCTTCTCCCGGTCAAGGGATCCCGGACGAGCCCCCAAATGTTATGCCCGATGTCCGAATCCCCGAGCGGGAAGAGAGAAGGCTTCCAAGGCAATGCAACTCGCAAAAAAAGGGAAGTTTATTACTGACTCGAGCCAGGGCCTTCTGCCTCCGCCATCACAGTGGTGCAGGGTCAGAAAAGCCCTGAGCCCAAGCTGTTACAGAAATTTATAAGACATGCATAATCAATTAGTAGCTGGCTTAAGCGGATTGGTTACATGTTTACAAAGCAATTCTATTGGTACAGACTTTCGCGGGCTTTTTCAAACCTGGGCTTTCGCGGGCTTTCTCAAACCTGGGCTTTCGCGGGCTTTTCAGCTTTCCCCTTTGTCTCTTACTGGGCGCATATTGATTGGCTGGCTTCAGGTTACCTGATGGGGGTGGGGAATCTTACCATTTCGGGGAAAGCTAAAACTTAGGTCCAGGCTGCCTGTCATGGAATTAACCCTGGCAGCCTCACAGTTATGATTCTGAGTATTGGTTGGGGAGTTGCTCTGCTGGTCCCTCCTGGGGTCCATTGACTGGGCTGGAAGAGGCAAGTTGGCATCACTCTTGTGTCTGGCAGTCAGTGCTGTGAGTGGCCTGGGGCTCCTCAGTTCTCTTCCATGTGGCCACTCTTTCTTCACTAGGATAAGTTGGGGTTCTTAAGTGGTGGTCTCCCGACAGTCGTTCAAGGGGGTGAAAGGTCTAATCTCGAAAATAGCACATCATTTCTGCCACATTTTTATTGGTCAAAGCAAATCACAAAGGTATCCCAGATTCAAGGTTGCCAAGCAGACTCCACCTCTCGGTAGGCTGTCATGTTCTTCAGTCCACCAGCCTACTTTCTGCTGGAATACACAGGAGGTATGTGTACAGAAAGGAGAAAGGAGATGTGGCGCACAATGGCTCTCCTTGTCTCTCTTGCCACCTTGTTCCTTCGTCTTTTCAAGACCAGTATCTCTGGGTATATGATTATCCCCAATTTTTTAAATAAAATGTTTCAATAATTTGGGAAGATTTTTATTGTATAGAAGGAAGAAAGTATAATTGCAGCAAAGTTGAATATTGCCTTAAATCTCAAAAATGAAGGATCCTAAAAACTCATGAAGAGATCCTCTGAGGCCACTTTTCAGACTTTCATTTTGGATCCTTTATCTTCAGGTTCAAGAGTTTCCTCTTCCCTCATGTCAAATGCCTCATGGTTCAAGGGTCAATATCCAAAAATTTCCACTTTCACTCCACTTCCTTTTAGGAAATCATACCTCTTATTGAAAGAAGGGAGTCCCCCACCCCAGATTCTTTGCCCTTTCCTGATATAAAATGACTGAAGTTTTAAGCTTGCAGTCATAGCACCTCAAACCCTCGCTAATATTGGTCATCAGCCAAATTTCACAGACAGGCAGGCACATGACGGGTGTTGGATCCCTGGGGGGAGTTGGGTGTGGTAGTCTTTTGGAGTTTACCTTTTTACATCCCCTTGTGAAGGCTGATCAGTGGAGAAATAACTTCAGAAAGAATGAAAGGGATGGAGCCAAAGCAAAAACAATGCCCAGTTGTGGATGGGACTGGTAATAGGAGAAAGGTCTGTTGCTGTAAAGAGCAATATTGCACAAGAACCTGGAGTGTTAGGTCCATGAATCAAGGCAAATTGGAAGTGGTCAAACTGGAGATGGCAAGAGTGAATGTCAACATTCTAGGAATCAGCAAACTAAAATGAACTGGAATGGGTGAATTTAACTCAGATTATCATTATATCTACTACTGTGGACAGGAATCCCTTAGAAGAAATGGAGTAGCCATCATAGTCAACAAAAGAGTCCAAAATGCAGTACTTGGATGCACTCTCAAAAACGACAGAATGATCTCTGTTCATTTTCAAGGCAAATCATTCAATATCATGGTAATCCAAGCCTATGCCCCAACCAGTAATGCTGAATAAGCTGAAGTTGAATGGTTATATGAAGACTTACAAGACCTTTTAGGACTAACACCCAGAAAAGATATTCTTTTCATTATAGGGAACGGGAATGCAAAAGTAGGAAGTCAAGAAACACCTGGAGTAACAGGCAAATTTGGCCTTGGAGTATGGAATGAAGCAGGGCAAAGGCTAATAGAGTTTTGCCAAGAGAACGCACTGGTCATAGCAAACACCCTCTTCCAACAACACAAGAGAAGACTCTACACATGGACATTACCAGATGGCCAACACTGAAGTCAGATTGATTATATTCTTTGTAGCCAAAGATGGAGAAGCTCTATACAGTCAGCAAAAACGACCTGGAGCTGACTGTGTCTCAGATCATGAACTCCTTATTGCCAAATTCAGACTTAAACTGAAGAGAGTAGGGATAACCACTAGACCATTCAGGTATGACCTAAATCAAATCCCTTATGACTATACAGTGGAAGTGAGAAATAGATTTAAGGGACTAGATCTGGTAGACAGAGAGCCTGATGAACTATGGACAGAGGTTCGTGTCATTGTACAGGGGACAGGGATCAAGACCATCCCCATGGAAAAGAAATGCAAAAAGGCAAAATGGTTGCCTGAGGAGGCCTTACAAATAGCTGTGAAATGAAGAGAAGCTAAAAGAAAAGGAGAAAAGGAAAGATATTCCCATTTGAATGCAGAGTTCCAAAGAATAGCCAGGAGAGATAAGAAAGCATTCCTCAGCAATCAATGCAAAGAAATAGAGGAAAACAACAGAATGGGAAAGACTAGAGATCTCTTCAAGAAAATTAGAGATACCAAGGGAACATTTCATGCAAAAATGAGCTTAATAAAACACAGAAATGGTATGGACCTAACAGAAGCAGAAGATATTAAGAAGAGGTGGCAAGAATACACAGAAGAACTATACAAAAAACATCTTCAAGACCCAGATAATCACAGTGGTGTGATCACTCATCTAAAGCCAGACATCCTGGAATGTGAAGTCAACTGGGCCTTAGAAAGCATCACTATGAACAAAGCTAGTGGATGTGATGGAATTCCAGTTGAGCTATTTCAAATCCTGAAAGATGATGCTGTGAAAGTGCTGCACTCAATATGCCAGCAAATTTGGAAAACTCAGCGGAGGCCACAGGACTGGAAAAGGTCAGTTTTCATTCCAATCCCTAAGAAAGGCCATCCCAAAGAATGCTCAAACTACCGCACAATTGCACTCATCTCACACGCTAGTAAAGTAATGCTCAAAATTCTCCAAGCCAAGCTTCAGCAATACGTGAACCAAGAACTTCCAGATGTTCAAGCTAGTTTTAGAAAAGGCAGAGAAACCAGAGATCAAATTGCCAATATCTGCTGGATCATCGAAAAAGCAAGAGAGTTCCAGTAAAACATCTATTTCTGCTTTCTTGACTATGCCAAAGCCTTCAGAATTTGTGGAAAATTCTGAAAGAGATGGGAATACCAGACCACTTGACCTGCCTCTTGAGAAACCTGTATGCAAGTCAGGAAGCAACAGTTGGAACTGGACATGGAACAACAGACTGGTTCCCAATAGGAAAAGGAGTACATCAAGGCTGTATATTGTCACCCTGCTTATTTAACTTCTATGCAGAGTACATCATGAGAAACGCTGGGCTGGAAGAAGCACAAGCTGGAATTAAGATTGCTGGGAGAAATATCAATAACCTCAGATATTCAGATGACATCACTCTTATGGCAGAGAGTGAAGAGGAACTAAAAAGCCTCTTGATGAAAGTGAAAAAGGAGAGTGAAAAAGTTGGTTTAAAGCTTAACATTCAGAAAACTAAGATCATGGCATCTGGTCCCACCACCTCCTGGGAAATAGATGGGGAGACAGTGGAAACAGAGTCAGACTTTATTTTTTTTGGCTCCAAGATGACTGCAGATGATGACTGCAGCCGTGAAATTAAAAGATGCTTACTCCTTGGAAGGAAAGTTATGACCAACCTAGACAGCATATTAAAAAACAGAGACATTTCTTTGCCAACAACGATCTGTCTGGTCAAGGCTATGGTTTTTCCAGTGGTCACGTGTAGATGTGAGAGTTGGACTGTGAAGAAAGCTGAGTGCCGAAAAATTGATGCTTTTGAACTGTGGTGTTGGAGAAGACTCTTGAGAGTCCCTTGAACTGCAAGGAGATCCAACCAGTCCACCCTGAAGGAGATAAGTTCTGGGTGTTCATTGGAAGCACTGATGCTGAACCTGAAACTCTAGTACTTTGGCCACCTGATGCGAAGAGTTGACTAATTGGAAAAGACCCTGATGCTTGGAGGGATTGGGGGCAGAAGGAGAAGGGGACGACAGAGGATGAGATGGCTGGATGGCATCACTGACTCGATGGGCATGAGTTTGAGTAAACTCTGGGAGTTTGTGATGGACAGGGAGCCCTGGCGTGCTTCGATTCATGGGGTCACAGAGTCGGACATGACTGAGCTACTGAACTGAACTGAACTGAACTGTGAAGGCTGAGGCTGGCAGTTCCTCTTACAAGTGATCTATTAAATTAAGATCTGATCCCAAGAATAAATATCAGTTGTGTGGTGTGTGTGTATGTGTGTGTGTGCGAGCATGTGTGAATACAGGAGAAGTATTGTGGGAAGACTGGAGATGGTTCAAGTAGAGTGGGTTTTTCTCAGTTAAAAATGGAGTCACATATAGCACAGGGAACTATACTCAATATTGTGTAATGAAACATAATGGAAAAGAATATATGTGTATATTCAGTTTTATATATAAAGTTATATATATATGTATATGTATACTTTATATATTTTGTTCTTTAGTTGCTCAGTTGGGTCTCTTTTGAGACCCCATGGACTATGGCTCACCAGGTTGCTCTGTATATGGAATTTCCCTGCTGGTGCTAGTAGTAAAGAATCCACCTGCCAATGCAAGATATATGAGTTCTGTCCCTAGATTGGGACGATTCCCTGGAGTAGGATATATGTGCGTGTGTATATATATATATATACACATACACACACACATATATATGTTGTTGATTAGTTGCTCACTCATGTCCAACTCTTTTGCAACTCCACAGACTGTTGCCTGCCAGACTCCTTTGTCCATGGGATTTCCTAGGCAAGAATAGTGGAGTGGGTTGCCATTTCCTTCTTCAGGGGATCTTCCTGACCCAGGGATCAAACCCATGTCTCCTGTATTGCAGGCAGACCCTTTATCGTGGGGCCACCTAGGAAGCCCAAATGTATATATGTCTGTATAACTGTATGTATATATATGTATGCACAATCACTGCTATACACCAGAAACTAGCACAGCACTATAAATCAACTATACTGCAATTTAAATATATATATATATATAAATATATATATATAAAGCACCATTAAACATACTGAAAAAATTCTACCACATTGGTAAACCAAAAACATCAACAACCACAAAAAAACAAACCAAAACAATAACAGTAAAAATGCAGTCAACGAAACCTCATTACTGATTGAGAAGTGTATGCGTTTTCTGCTACTCAGTCTTGGTTTCTGCCAGAATCACGATAGTCTATGTCCCTGACTGTTACTTCAGTGGTCCCTACCACCAACCACACGTGCACACACAAACATACCTCTGAAGGAATGTGCTGACTCCTCTTACTCTATCCTGGAAGAAATCCATCTTCTTTCCCCCTGAGGACACACAGAAAATTAATTTTTTATGAGAGACTTTCGTGTATTTCAAGAAAATTACCATGTCCTTCACAAATCTCATCTTAAATACTGCTGCTGCTGCTAAGTCACTTTAGTCGTGTCCGACTCTATGCAACCCCATAGATGGCAGCCCACCAGGCTCCTCCGTCCCTGGGATTCTCCAGGCAAGAATACTGGAGTGGGTTGCCATTTCCTTCTCCAATGCATGCATGCATGCTAAGTCGCTTCAGTCGTGTCAGACTCTGTGTGACCCTATGGACAGCAGCCCACCAGGCTCCTCTGTCCACAGGATTCTCCAGGCAAGAATACTGGAGCGGGTTGCCATTTCCTTCTGCACTTAAATATTGAGACCGGCTTAATAAAATTTTATCTGGCAAATGTCACATTAGTGACGCAAAAGCTATAAGAAAACATATTTATTTGAAAAACTCATGCCTTTGTTTTTATTCTAGATATTTGTTGCGCACTGAGCAGAAATTCTAAAGGTTAGACACGGATATGGATAGTGGATGAGGTGTTGAACATAAAATGTTAAATCAAATTCTGTTTCTATTTCTCTTCTTTTGTGTCCAGTACCTACTCAAAAAAGATAAGAAGGAAGGGAAGACTGTAGAAAAGATTCTATATTTAATCTGATAATTCTTTTCTATAACTAGAAAAGTCCTACAAATTCATTTAATAAGTATTTAATAATATTTAGTAATATCTATTAATCACCTATTATATATCAGTCACTGTGCATCTGGAACCTAGAAAACCTTTGGTAAATGTCTTTCAGGTAAAGTAAGGGGATCACTTAATTGATCAAACTCTGCAAAGTAAAACTTACTCCCATTTTCTAGAGAAAGAAATTAGAATTTGGGGAGGTAAGTGAGTGTGCCAGATTGTTACAAGAAAGAAGGGTAGAACCCAGGTCCTTCTCACTGGACTCAGGGCATACCTCTCCTGGGCACTGGGGGTTATGGAGTAGAAACAGTACAAGGGACTCCCACTGTGTTCTCACTGTCTACATGTGAGGAGGAGAAGCCAGGGCTCAAGAAGAAGCCTTCCCTCAAGGAGGAGGGAAGCACTGAGCTGGTCGTGGAAAACCAGTGGCACAGGGGCCACAGGAAGGGCTACTGACAGGGAGGGACTCAAGAACTAAGAAGCGGAAACAGGAATGTGCTGGTGCTCAGAAAGGTGCTGAGAGGACCATTCTGGCCAGATGTGGGAGGACTCATTTTAGGGATGTGTGGAGGTAGCCTTGGAGTTCTGTGTTTGTTTGACTCTAGTCTTTGATATAGTTGGACCATGGAGAGCTCGGAATGACAAATTATGGAAGTTTATTACTATATTTAGGCCAAGGTCAAAACACGGGCCGTGTTTCCAGAGATGTAGATAGACCTGTTTGGGGAAAATTCTATCTTCCTCTTGATGTTAGGCAAGTTCTGGCTGGCCTTTCCTCACTATTGCAGTGGTTAGCTGGAGATACAGATTTGGGATTGGGGAGATAAAGGAGACTAGCTCTTTTGATATGCTTACCTACCACCAAAACTGGGAAAAATGTCTCCACACAGTACCTAGCATATACTTTCCTCACAAGTCCCTAGAATGTTTTGCAACAGAATTCAAAGATGAAAGATCCTATAGCCCTGACAGTTAATTCTTAATCTCTCTTTCCTCCAAAGTCCAACAAGAAGGAGCCAGTGAATACCTTAGCAGAATAGTCACTTGAAGAAAAGTGTTGTGTGGGAGCATTGACCTTGGCCTCATGGCCCAGCATGGCTCAGAGAAGAGACCCAGAGGCAGGAAGACCAGGTGGGAGACACGGCATTAATTCTTACATGTGGTGGGCAGGTTGTCCAGGAAATGTGAAGAATCCGTTCCTCCATTTACTCATTCAGTTACTTGTTTATTTTTTCACTCAGTATGTAGAGAAAACCCACCCATGTGCTAGGTGGTGGGTGGGTTATAAAGCTCTGAAAACTAGGGTGAACAAAACAGACATAATTCCTGTCCTCAAATAATTTACAGTGACTTTTCTAAACTAATCATCCAGTATTACAGTGTTTTAGGGTGATGGGATACCATAGAATTCAAGAATCCAGCAAAGGGAGATGATGCCTGAATACATGGTGATCTGCCTGAACCTAGAGGCAATTTCTGTACCTAGTTGGAATCTGACATAAATTTCTACCAAAACAGAAAAATCTAGAATTCATGTTTATAGGTATGTGCATCTGAACCTGAGACTTTTTACTGGGATTGGTCTTGAAAGGAATTATAAAAGGAAGTAGGAAGATATTTTTCTTCCTTCTTCTGGAGCAAAAACAATGGGGGATAGAGAAACCACAAGTCAAGTCTCCTCAGGAATGCTGAGGAATACAAAGCTCGGTGATAGCCCAAACAAACAAACAAAAAGTCACCCTTTAGGTTGAAAGTGATTGCAAAGTCAAGAAAGCATGAGTCTTTCCTTATTGCTCTAGGCATGGTGATGTAATTGACTCCAAGAGAAATGATCTTAAGAAATTCACCGCCAGGAGGATGGATGATAGAAGGTGTACTTGCAGTAATCAGCTTATTTCTTTAGTTTATGCCTCCATCCTCATCATGTAATTGTACCAGTCTCTTCTCCAAGTCTCATGACATTATTTGTGAGATAATTTAACATTCTGCTGTGTAACCTTTCTGAGTATCAGTCTTCCCTTTTGTAAAATGATCATATGTTTGGGAAGGCACCGTAAGACTGAGATGATACCACATGAACAACTTGCCAAACACAGCACCTGAAACTTAACAATTGCCTCATACCATCGCATCTAGGAAAAGTAAAATACTTTTAAAAAAAGATTGTTTTTTTTCTCGTATCTTGTGAGAGAAGTTTGGCAAAAAATAAAGGAAATTATTAATACTGGTTTCCTCAGTCACGTTTGAAGTTCCCTTAAATTATTCATCCCAGTATTGGTGGGAAGCTCAAATAAGGTACTGTATAGACAAGCCCCTTGCAAACGATTAAGTGCCCTCCACACCTGAGGGGTCAGATTAGGCCGAGGGACCTGGTCCCTGCCTTAGCACAGGAATGTGGTTGTCCCCACACATCACTGCATGGAGCTTTTCCACCATCAGGCCCTCTTCTGACTCCAATTTGTGCAGCCTATATCTTCCCTGGTGGCTTGGAGGTTTAAGCGTCTGCCCACAATGTGGGAGACCTGGGTTCAATCCCTGGGTCGGGAAGATCCCCTGGAGAAGGAAATGGCAACCCACTCCAGTATAATTGGCTGGAGAATCCCATGGACAGAGGAGCCTAGTGTGCTACAGTCCACGGGGTTGCAAAGAGTCGGACACGATTGAGCAACTTCACTTCACTTTTCATAGCTTCTCTGCTTCCCGGAACCCAGGCTCCAGAAGCCATTGATAGTCATGGACACCGGAGTGAACCTCCACCCAACTTCAGCCAGCATGCCTGACTTCCTAACAGAAAATAAATGCTGATAATCCCCTTACCAGCAGGGAGAGACTTCTGATTAACAACTTGGGGTGGGTGACCCTGGGCTGAGCAACAAATTAGGATGCAGATGGTGCTTGGCACTGCTGACCCTGTGGCCACTGCAGCTCTCACTGCTTCCTGGCCCCATTGCCAGCAGCTAATGACCTTCTATCTCATGGAAGGCCTCCCCGAAGCTATTTCCAGGGGTGCTTCTGGAAGGAGCAGAGATGATACTCCAGAACTTTCTGATAGCAAACTCCATCGTATGAGTTTCTTGACTATAGATAGACCTGAGGCTACAGTACAGCCTCCACTTAAATATAGACCCGGAGGAGAAGCCTCTTTGAATAGATTCATTTCCACTTTTCCTTTCTCAGAAAAACTCCAAAACCAAAACCCCATATATATTCATGGGACTTCCCTTGTGGCTCAGCTGGTAAAGAAACCGCCTGCAATATGGTAGACCTGGGTTCACTCCTTGGGTTGGGACGATCCCCTGGAGAAGGGAAAGGCTAGTCACTCTAGTATTCTGGACTGGAGAATTCCATGGACTGTATAGTCCATGGGGTTGCAAAGAGTTGGACACAACTAAGCGACTTTCACTTTCATATATATTCATTATTCCAACTGTTATTACTCTTCTGGGGTGGGGGGGGGGTGATTCATTCTCAAACCTTGGTGTATGTCAAAATCACCTGAAAACACTCTAAGTAGCAAGATCTCTTCCTCTACTGTACCTGTTCAAACCTACGAACATCAGAGGATCTGTGTTTTATCCAGTTTCCCAGGCAATTCCTATGTAGATGATTCTTAGACTACACTTGAAAATGCATTATTTTGAATACAGAACCTGTGTCATAGAGTGTTAAAATTGGAAGAGACTTCAAAGATACCTAAACAATCTCACACTCTGCAAACGAGGCAGCGTCATATCATGTACCGACCCTACTAAACAGCCAGGTTAAATTCCTGGCTTACTCTGTTACATGCAGTATGATTTGGAGCAAGTTACTTTAATTCTCTTTGCAATTTTTTCATCTATAATATAGAGATGATATAAAATGGAGATTTATATCACAAGAGATTGTGATACACATCTCAAAAGAGATTGTGGATGTTTAAACAAATTAATACTGGCAAAATATTGAGAATGTGTCCTGTGTCTAGTAAGCATTTGATAGATATTATTTTTATCATTCACAATTCGGAGAAACAGAACTACTTCACATGGTATAGATTCAGGAATATATCACAAGGATTAGAAAGAAAGAAAGTTTAGTCGCTCAATCATGTCCGACTCTTTGCGACCCCATGGACTGTAGCCTACCAGGCTCCTTTGTCCATGGGATTTTCCAGGCAAGAGTACTGGAGTGGGTTGCCATTTCCTTCTCCAGAGGATCTTCCTGACCCAGGGATTGAACCTGGGTCTCCCATGTTGTAGGCAGACGCTTTACTGCCTGAGCCACCAGGGAAGTCATTACAAGGATTGCTGCTGCTAAGTCACGTCAGTCGTGTCCAACTCTGTGCCACCCCATAGATGGCAGCCCACCAGGCTCCCCCATCCCTGGGATTCTCCAGGCAAGAATACTGGAGTGGGTTGCCATTTCCTTCTCCCGTGCATGAAAGTGAAAAGTGAAAGTGAAGTCGCTCAGTCGTGTCCGACTCTTTGCAATTCCATGGACTGCAGCCTACCAGGCTCCTCTGTCCATGGGATTTTCCAGGCAAGAGTACTGGAGTGTGTTGCCATTGCCTTCTCCATTACAAGGATTAGGCACACACAATTGTGGGAGCTGATTATGTTGACTATTTAAGGCTGTAGTTTCTGCATTTGGTGCTGGGCCTGAAGTCAGCAGGGCTAGAAATGTAGAAGGAATGTAGACCTAAAGTAGAGATACCAAGAGCAGATTAGAACCCATAAGAATTAGCTGGAACACTACATTAAGTCTCCCACATACAAATGAGTTCAAAGAGCACATTTGTAAGTCCAACAATGTTAGCCTGGGTACTCAACTAACACAGCTAGTTATATAGTACTGTACTGTAATAGGTTTATAATCCTTTTGCACAAATAGTATATAAAAAGTAAATGCAAAAAATAAAACATTTTTAATCTTACAGTACAGTACCTTGAAAAGTAATAATACAATACAACAACTGGCATACAGGGGCTGGCATCCAGTGAACAGGCAAGAAGAGCTACTGGCTGGAGGAAGGAGAAGAGGTGAGAGATGGTAGAGCTGAAGGATTTTCAGAAATAGGAGATGGAGACAAACCACAGTTTCACTCATGCCTGACGTTGATGACACCAGTTCTGGTTCTTTATTGGATTTAATTCTGTCCACCCTCTTGAAAAAATGATCCAGTGATGTGTGGGTAGCAGTGCTTTTTTTCTCATCAGAGTTGACTTGATAGCACTGGATTGCATTCTGAATGGTTGCTGCAACCTTTGTGCACCATTCTACATTCGGGTCCCGTGCCTTAGAAACTAACAGTGTCTCCACAAGTAAAGAAAACCCCCTTGTCATTTCCTGCATCCTGAATCTCTTCAGTTCTTCAGTTACTGCTTCTATCTCTTGTCTCCTCTCTTCATCCTTTCTCTAGACCTCCAGCTCCTGGCACTTCTTACCAGTATCAGCTGCATCACTGCTGCTTTTATGCTTGTGTCTAGACATCCTGGGCTTGAAATAAAGATGCTGTACTACTGTACTCTATACAGGACTGAATAATAAGGTACAGAAGAGAACAACCACTTGTTGAGGATGAAAGCACGTGACAATGTATGCCAGACATGTGAACTAACTTATGTAGTTAGATATGCCAATGTATGTTTGCATCTTCTAAGTCCACAACTTAAAATTTCACATGTAGGGGCTTTACTGAAATCTATCTCATCTCTTTCAGTCTCCTTGATGCTCTTGACCTACACGATGAACTAGCACCCTGCACCACAGAGTAGAATCCGTGTTTGGCCCAGGATTCAGGGAAGTTGAAGTCAGGGACATGACAGAAGCTGGAGGGGATGGAAGACCTGACTATACCCCATACCAATAAAGTAATGGAGCTGACCAGCAACAATGTGCATGAACTACAACAGTGCCTGTCTTACTGACCTTTAGAATGCAAAAAAAAAAAAAAAAAGGCTCTCCTTTATGTCCCCCTTCCCAAACTCACATGACCCTAACTTGTGGTCAACTCCAACTTGGAATCACATAGAGAAGGGAATTACAACTGTAACTTTGCATTTTAACCCTAATGTGGAACCATATAGAGAAGGGAATTCTGGAATTTGTAGTTCCAACTTAGCTAAACTGATACAACACAAATCACATTATCAATTTCTCTTACTACTTATCAGAAAACTGAAGGCAGAGAATGAGAATAACTTAATCAAGGTCACACAGCAAATCTGTAGAAGATTGACAAGGGCCTGGACCTATTCTTTCCTATGTCTATCCTTCAAGCCTCTGGTTACTGCAAATATCTTAAGAATGTGTCCGTCTGAATATTCTTTGGACCTATAGACAGAAGGTTCAAGGGGGTAAAGGATCCAAGCCAATAATAAATGTACTGAAGTCTTGATAGCTCCCTGATACTCTGTTCCTAGGCAGGGAGGAGTCCCTATTCTGACACTGATCACTGAGAAAACAACTGCATCAGTAAGGACAATAGAAGGCTGAAGAGACATCCTTCAAGAGAAAAACAATGGTAGTGTTTTGGGGTGGAGCTTGATGAAAAATGGGACATTAAGATGACATCAGGGCCTTAGGGCCTTTAGCTTAATTTGTAGAGTCCATCAAGTCTAACTCCATCTCTCCACTCTCTTATCCCTTCATACTCTGCCCTGGTGAAGCCAGAGATATGATTTGTCTGGAACTGAGGGGCTTCCCAGGATGTAGTGCTACAATTGGAAAACTCCAGCAAGCTGGGGTGAGTTGGTCACCTCAAGGCCCAACAAAATTTATCCAAGGGAAACAACAGGTAAATAGAAAAGCCAGCTTTGGAATCATACAGTCTTTTCCTGGCTGTTATGACCCTGTAACTCTCAGCTCAACAAGCCCAAGAAATTCTCATAAGCAATAAGCAAGCCAATAAAAGGAAACAAGACTCTCCAGTCATCCTCAACTCCTCAGAAGTCCCTGAGCTTCTATTCCCACTTGGATTCTGAAATCTTTTTAACTTTCATCTGTTTCCCCACAATGTATCAAAGTCCTGTTGGACTCAGTTTTGTGTTCGGCCTCTGGATTTTACTGTGGCTGTTTCACTGCCTTTGGCCTCGCTGTTGTCTTCCTGATTCTTCCCAAATAAGAAGACCTAGAGGAGGACACCCATACTCAAAGCACCCAGGACCTCCAAGACGGAAGGACCTTGAGCAGAAAAGAAGGCAGTGGAGGCCTTATCTGGTTTCTAGTATTGAGATAGCCACTTAAAATATTCTCCAACTCTTTGGTTGAAAAGTTTGAAATAATCATGGATGCTTATCAAGACCTTTAGCTTCCACCATACAAACATCATATCAGATGAATCACCTTCCGGATCTACCAACCAGTGTCTTTGTTTGGCTTGCACAACTAAAATTAGCAGCCCATTCACATTCCATAAAGGCTGGGGAATTAACTCATACACATGGGACAAAGGAGAAGGATCCAAAGAGGGGCCTCTTCCCTAAGTCTCATCCGTGAGATTCTTCTCATTAAAGAGGCGCTCTCAAGCGTCCAATTTGCCGCAATTATAGCAATCAAAAAAGCATTCAGCTTCCTTCCGCACCTGACAAGCCAGCTCATCCATTCTCTCCAACAGTGGTGGGCTGGATGCTAATGCAGCTCCCACCCCGCCCTGTTCCAGCTACAGCCAGCAGCAATCCCACCCGACTCCCACCCTCACAGCCGGGGCTGGTTCACAGGCCCAGATACTCAGTCAGGTTGATGCCGTGTGGTAGACCTGTGCCTGTGCCTGACCCACCCGGGGTTCATGGCTCTCCAGAGAAAGAGCCCTTGATGCTGGCTTATATATCTTTATCCCCAAAGGCTGGAAGAGAACTGATTATAGGCAACCTCCTCCATTCTGTGAGTTTCTAAGGGCTGATAAAGAAGCTCCTGCTGAGATAACAGGTGCAGGTGGAGCGCCGTGGAGTTGCTGGGGCTTGTCTGATTACTGCATTGTGCCAGCCTCCATGGCACTTGAATGGGAGCTTTGTGAGTGTACAGTCTCCCCAGATTGTGGGGACCGGCTGCTGCTGATGGCGGAGTGGAGATCTGCTGATTAAAGGCCCATTAACAAAGCGCAAATAACTCTCAACTTCCTCTTCTCACCTGCTTCTTTGTTTTAGTCTAATGGCTCTTGGGGGAGCTGAAAACGTTATTTAATTATTCCTAACCCCCATGCTGATGCTATGATGACTCCTTCTAGAGCATGCCGTCCCCAGCAAGGCTTCTGTAAACATACTTATGAACTGCTCCAGGCTTGGCAATAGATATAAGAAGTCTGCAGCCACTCCAAACAATCAGGCTGGTATTGAGTCATCTACATGGACCACCTCTGTACTACTCCCTTGAAATAGTCTGGCTGCACCATGCCATGTTTCCAACTACCTTTAAGGCCAACTGACCACAGCCTCTGGATTATTACTCACCATGTTTCTCTCAATGTCCACTGAGAGTCTTTGGAAAACAATAAGCAAATATTTATTGTTGTTAAGTATGGTCACTGAGCCCTGTGGGACATTCCCTCACATTTTCTGTGTCTATAAAATGTGGATAATGGGAATAATCAGACTCTCTTCAAAGTGTTGTTATGAGTCACAAATAAGATAATGTCTGCAGTATACGACGTCATGCTCCATTGAGTTGGTGCTCAATTGAAGATCACTATTATTTCGTTATTGTTTCTGTCACATCAGTTTTTAGTTTATTTTTTTAAAAGTTTCTCCAGAATGTCTCCCAGTCTAAGGATAATTTCTGCTACAGCAAGGCACACTTCTAGATTTTTCTATTTGCCACTCAGTGTACCAGGCAGCTAGAATGTGGAACAAGGACTTGTGGAGCTGCAAGCCTCAGGCTAGAGCCCTGGCTCTGCCTGTTCCTCTCTGGCTGTCCACCATCAGGCATCCTTCGGTCTCCTCTCTGCCCTCACTCTTTCTTACTTCCTTAAGTACCTTAAAAAACACCCCCCTGCCTTGGCCTCACCTGTTAAAATCCCACCCTTCTTCCAGCTCAAACCAAATGTCTCACCTTCCAGAATCCCTTCTCTGGATGCCCCAGTCTACAATGGCCTCTCTCAGACTGCTCATCCCTTTGTCTTAGCACCACAAAGCTTAGTAATTGCCTGTTAAAAGCCTCACTTCAATGGAGAAAAAAATGCAATCTTTACCTTTTTGCAGCACTTCTTCGCCTACTATGTTTTCTACACTTACACAGCTCTTTAGGGGAAAGAATGACAATAAGTGGCTCAGTGGCCAAATCCGATCTGTTTTCTCACTTTGTCTGACCTAGAGATAAGAACGGTTTTGGTATTTTAAATGGTTGGAAAATATCAAAAGAAGAATTATTATTTGATGACACATGAGAATTATATGAAGTTTAAATTTGAACATCCATAAATAAAGTTTTATCAGGACACAACTGTTCCCATTGTAATGTATTGTCTACAATTGCCTGCACACTCCAATGGCATAATTGAGTAGCTGCAACAGACACTGTATTATCCACAAAGTTTGAATTATTTACCAGCTGGCCCTTTACAGAGAAAGTTTGCTGTTGTTATTGTTCAGTTGCTAAGTCATGTCCGACTCTTCATGACCTCATGAATTGCAGGGCACCAGGCTTCCCTGTCCTTCACTATCTCCCTGAGTTTGCTCAAACTCATGTCCACTGAATGTTAAAATCAGTTTGCTGACTCTTCCTTTAAAGTAAAAACTCCCTTTCACATTTGCACATTCATGTGGTTTGTGATAGGCCTATGCAACATCTCCATTTTCATAAAATCAGAAAAGTGAAGCCACCTGTTCAAGACTGCACAGTTTTGAGGTGTCAGAACTGGCAGTCTCTAGCCCACTCTCCTGACCACACATAGACCTGTATCACTCTTTAAGCCAGCCAACATGGAGGAAACGTCTGCCTTGTAATCGATTCTCTATCACATGCCTCATTTAAAACTCCAAGGAGCTCCCTCCAGAAATCTGGACATGCAGAAATGTGTCCTTGCGTTAGTGACTCCCAGTCTCTCATTACTTTGCTGACAAAGGTCCATCTAGTCAAAGCTATGGTTTTTCCAGTAGTCATATATGGATGTGAGAGTTGTACCATAAAGCAGGCTGAGCACTGAAGAATTGATGCTTTTTTTTTTTTTTTTTTTTAATTGATGCTTTTGAACTGTGGTGCTGGAGAAGACTCTTGAGAGTTCCTTGAACTGCAAGGAGATCAAACCAGTCCATCCTAAAGGAAATCAGTCCTGAACATTCATTGGAAGGACTGATGCTGAAGCTCCAATATTTTGGCCACCTGATGTGAAGAACTGACTCATTGGAAAAGACCCTGATGCTGGGAAAGATTGAAAGTAGGAGAAGGGGATGACAGAGGATGAGACGGTTGGGTGGCATTACCGACTTGATGGACATGAGTTTGAGTAAGTTCTTGGAGTTGGTGATGAACAGGGAAGCCTGGCGTGCTGCAGTCCATGGGGTCGCAAAGAGTTGGACACGACTGAGTAACTGAACTGAATTGAATCTCTTTGGAATGGGGTGTTCAGTTCAGTTCAGTTGCTCAGTCGTGCAAATAAAAGTTATCAATAACTGGTAAAAGGCTTCTGCTCTTGGGTGGTACTGGAGCTGACTGGGTCCACAAGAGTTGCATCCTGCCAACCATACCCCTTCCTTGGCTGACTCTGATAAGGTTTAATTAGGGGAGAGATCACGTGCGGCTGGTGACCACTGACTGCCAGCAGAATGTACACATGAGCAGTAGCTAGTCTTTGGGAGAGATAGATGAAGAGTCTGGCCCCCATTTAAGTCATTCTCAGGTAGCTGCCGGCCTGCCCCACCCCCTTTCCTCACCTCCCACTGTTCTCCTCTTCTCCTGAGCTCCTATGGTGGGTGCTCCCCAGCTGTTCTTAGTTTCTCCCTCACTGGTCCTTGGTTTCAGCCTCACTTTTTCCCTAGGGATCTATTTTTTCTTTTCCAGTGATGTAGGGTGAGTTACTTGCCCTTGCTGCAGTATCCTCAATGTTGAATTGGGATAACACCTCTACTTCCAGTGTAGTTGGTATGACCACTTGTGATAATTTATGCAAAGTGCACTTAGCACAGTGCCTGGCATATTGGCTGGACTCAGTAAGTGATAGTACAGTGGTACTACTGTGTCATCATTTTGAGTCTCAGTAAAGGTAAGTACTAAACCCCATCCCAGGAGTCTATTTCTTATGACTTCGGCAAAACCTTCCCTCTTTCCTTGCTCTCCAGTTTCCAAGTTTCCTGACATTTCTTCATAACTCACTTGCCAGGTATGTCTGTTGATAGGATATCTGCCCTGGAGAGGTGGTGTAGGTTGTGGACCAGAACTGAGTCCCCTTAAGGGGAATGCCAGATGCCCTCCATGGGCTATAAACCAGAGTTCCCAGGCTCTCACTAGAAAGTACCATCCTAAGCCTGCCTGGAGTGCCCACGAGTGGAGCTGAAGCTATTTATTGCTACTTTTGAGGAGATTCCCATTTGGGTAATATGTAGTATATTAGTTAGAGTTCTCTGAGAACTCAAAGTTCTCCAGAGAAACAGAACTTATAGGATATGTATATATAGAGAAACATATTTATTGTAAGGAATTGGCTTATACAGTCATGAAAGCTGTTGAGTCTGAAAAACAGTGTGGACTAGCATGTTCAAGACCTAGGAAACCTGATTGTGCAATTCAAAGGCTAGCAGCCTGATGGTTCAGAAGTCTGAAGGAAGTCTGCTAGAGAATTCCCTCTTGCTCCAGGAGACCAGATTTTTTGTTCTATTCAGGCCTTCAACTGATTGGGTGAGGCTCACCCATGTTGTGGAGGGTAATCTGCTTACTTGAAGTTCACTGATTAAATATTAGCATCATCCAAAAACTCCTTCCAAACTGACATAAAATTAACCACCACAGATAACATGCATAAATACTCTCTTTCTCTGACAACTCCCATTCTGTTGACATCCTGTGCTAGTGTACTTTAGGAGGTAAAACAACTAGAGAGTCACATGAAGTTTCTTTCTCTTTCCAGAGTGGTTGAATAGTAATACTATAGCCTCTTGGTGGATAAACTTGTCTCAACTGTGTACAGAAGTTTTCGGTCTACACTCTCTCATTGGTTTCTCACACAGGACCAATCAGCTGTTCCAGTGCCCTCATTTTTCAGATAGAGAAACTAAGACCTGGGAGTAGGAGAGCAGGCTCAGCCAAGGTCATCCCACATGATAAAGTTGGTGGAGGGCTAGGAGAGCTTAGCCCAAAGCCCAGCCCGGGGTTTTCCCTTCTGACCTAAATTCTGTATAATTGGCAAGTAATGAAGCTAAAACCGAAGCTGCTGCTTTGAGTAGGTTTGGGATTCTTTTAGTCCAGGGTCTGTAAGAGAAAAATTGTGAAAGACTTTAATATTTAGTGGTTGTCCTAATTAGCTCTTCCCCCTGGGCTATTTTGTCTCTTCTTGTCTTTGACTAGGCTATTTTATAACTCAGTACAGACAGAAATTAAGTTGTAGAAAATTGATAGTAGTGCAAATAATTCTTATCCATAGAAATTGTGTCTGTGTATGTGTTAATTGCTCAGTCATGTTCAACTCTTTGCGACCCCATGGCCTCTAGACCACCAGTTTCCTCTGTCCATGCGGTTCTCCAGGCAAGAATACTGAAGTGGGTTGCCAGTTCCCTTTCCAGGGGATCTTCCCAACTCAGGGATTGAACCTGGGTCTCCCACACTACAGGCAGATTCTTTACCACCTGAGCCACCAGGAAGCCTAGAAATTGTATCTAATGGAATATAACTGATTATTGCTCTTTAGATAGAGATCACTTTTGCATCCTTTTGTAAATCCATTTCAGTGTTCTGATGTGACTAAAAATATGTGACACTGTGAGTTTACTTTTGAATTCACTGTAACATCTGTTTCCCTCATTGATTAATGAGTTAAAAAAAATCTTTGGCATGTATTCATTTTATATTTGTATGAGAATCAGGATTATATCCTCTTTTACAGTGTATATTTTGATAGATCTCTGTGTAAATAATATTTAGACCTATTTTCCTATACTGTACTATGTTTCCACACCTCCCTTAAAGAATAAACTGAAGCTCCTATGACTTCTGAACATCTTGAAGAAAAATAGCTAATTTTGTAAAGTTCTTTAATGTTGCTTTCATTGTCATCATCTCATTTGATTCCAGCAATCAGCCTGTGAGAGAAGATGGTGGTAGTGATGGTTTAGTCACTAAGTCTTGTCCAACACTTGTGGCCCAATGGACTGTAGCCTGCCAAGCTCCTCTGTCCATGGGGATTCCCCAGGCAAGGATACTGGGGTGAGTTGCCATTTCTTCCTCCAGGGCATCTTCCTGACATCGAACTCAGGTCTCCTGCATTGCAGGCAGTCTCCTGAATTGAAGGCAGATTCTTTACCAACTGAGCCAGCAGGGAAGCCCCATAAGAGGAGGTATCATTCCTATTTTGCCAATGAGTGAAATGAAGGCAGGGGTGGGGTGGGGGAGGGAACAAAAATCTGTCTTGTAAAACTAGGATTGTAGAGCTCCAGGAAGCAGTGAGAGCTACGACCTCAGCATAAGTCTCCTGTCTCCTGTCTCTAAGTCCTATGCTAACCCTCTTCCTTAAGTCAGGTCTTCTTTCTCCATGAGAAATGCTGTGGACCCAGCCTGGCAGCTGAATCCCAGCCAGGGAGAGCTGCTGTTTCAGAAAAAAAGGGCCGAGAGTTTGGATGTGAGGGAAGTTCTGAGTTCTGAGTTTTAGCATCGAGGATGTTATTCTGCTCCCTTTTTCATTTTTCCCCTTGAGAACAAAAGCTGGTTTTACATTTTAATGGATTTAATTACTGCATGGAGATCTGAACAGATAGGAAAGGAACAGGCAATGAGGACACAGTAATGGTCTATTGAGCATCATTTGAATTAATTTAGAGTTTTCATCTTTGTGATTAGTGTGGTTATTAGTGTTTATACTTGAAGTTTGCATTAACAGGGTATTACTGTGAATTTGAAACATTAAAGCAGGCCCGATTTCCTAGTATTTGTTTACTTATTAATCAGTCATTCATAATTGCTGTGGTGCTGACATATAAATACCCCCTGCATCCAACTTCCCGGCTCAACTTAATAAAGAGTAATATCAGGCCTCATTTAGTCAGTGTTTAATGCTAATAGGTTGTCCTTATCTATTTTGGTGACTTCCCCACTGTGGACATTCTCTCCTTTGTCCTCAGACCACCGTGGAGAGGCAGATAAAACCTCAGACTTTATGGAAACAGCCAGAACTGGGTCTTAGTTTACCATGTCTCTGGAAAAGTCATGCCTCCTCTCTGGGCTTCAGTTTCCCAGCTGGAAAATAAGAGGTTTAGATGAGATGATACCCATGTCTTTGCAGTCCTATGGCTCAGAGAAAATCAAAGTGGAGAGATGACTGGAGAGTCAGAAATGTAAAGTTGTGACTAAGAAATCATCTATCCTGACACATTAATTCTTCAATAGAGGACAAAGAGACTCAAAGAAGATTAGTGATGTTCAAAGTCAGATAGAAGGTTAAAGAGTCAGAGTCTGAACCTGAATGCAGACTTTCTAATTTCTAATCTGGTCCCATATGCTTCTTTTCATTTGGTTGTATCAAAGTCTTAAAGTAGATACAATGACAGTGACAGTGAAAGTTGCTCAGTTGTGTCCGACTCTGCGACCCCATGGACTATACAGTCCATGGAATTCTCCAGGCCAGAATACCGGAGTGGGTAGCCTTTCCCTTCTCCAGGGAATCTTCTCAACCCAGGGATCGAACCCAGGTCTTTCATGTTGCAGGCAGATTCACCAGCTGAGACACCAGGGAAGCCCTTTAAAGTAGAGTACATATTAATAGAATATCAAATTATAAGACCCCCATAATATTCCTACCTAATTAAATACAAATGTTAATCTATGTCCATATTATTCTGTTTTCCTTTCTATCAATATAACATAAAAATCCAGCTCAACTTTAGATCCTCAAATGACCATCCTCATAAATAACTACCATCAGGAGGCTTGTGTGTATCATTCCTATGTTGTTGCTAATATTTAATTACATAAAAAATGCCTGTGTGCATGCTTATTGCTTCAGTCATGTTTGACTCTTTGCGACCCCATGAACTGTAGCCCACCAGGCTGCTCTGTGTATGAGATTCTCCAGGCAAGAATACTGGAGTGGGTTGCCATTTCCTCCTCCAGGGGATCCTCCCAACCCAGGGATCGAACCGGCATCTCTTACATCTCCTGCACTGGCAGGTAAATTCTTTACCACAAGTGCCACCTGGGAAGCCCTATGAAGTATTCATTGTTTATTTGACTTATTGAATTTCATGTTTACCCTCTACTGGTTTGGAAACATACCTTCTACTCTTGTGTTTCAGGTATACCTTTAAATTCATAATATGCCTACTTGATATTCAAAATGATCGACCCTGAATCAGAATCTCTATCCTCCTCCTAAGCAGAACCACCAACAATCCTTATCCTAATCCTATGTAATTGGTTATCAACAATTTTGTTCTGCTTGTTTTAAACGTCCTCAATTAGTTACTAATCTTTTAATAGTTTGGGCTTATTTAGATTTAGACGTTACTTATGTATGCTTTCTCATCACTGTTTGCTGTACATCACTACTTCAATATGTGGTAGAGGATATTCCATTGTCTTCAGATTTCTGGGTTTGCTGAAGTTTTTTAATCTGATTTAGTCCTAAGGATAATTTCTCTTTTCTGTAACTTTAAAAATCTTGTTTCGGTGTTCTTAATTTTTACTTCAAAGTGTGTTCAATGTGGATTCATGTTTTCGTTTTTGCTGCCCTGGGCATTCTCTCCTTTGTCCTCAGACAACTGTGGAGAGACAGATAAAGCCTCAGAGTTTATGGAAACAGCCTGAGCTGGGACTTAGTTTACCATGTCTCTGGTGAACTAGATGCATTATTGTTGTTATTAAGTTGTCAGTTGCTAAGTCATGTCTGATTCTTTACAACCCCATGGACTGCAGCATCCCAGGCTTCCCTGTCCATCACTGTTTCCCAAAGTTTGCTCAAACTCATGTCCATTGAGCCGGTGATGCCACCCAACTGTCTCATCCTCTGTCACCCCCTTCTCCTTCTGCCCTCAATCTTTCCTAGCATCAAGGTCTTTTCCAATGAGTCGGCTCTTCTCATTAGGTGGCCAAAGTATTGGAGCTTCAGCTAAATTGGATGCAATGTAAATCTCCAATCCAAAGGATCATATCTTTCTTCAACTGTGGAAAATTCTCAGTTTTCATCTTACTGAATATTAACTTTCTCCCTTCATTCCATGAAAGTGAAAGTCACTCAGTTGTGTCCAACTTTTTGCAAGCCTGTGGACTATACAGTCCACAGAATTCTCCAGGTCAGAATATTGGAGTGGGTAGCCTTTCCCTTCTCCAGGGGATCTTCCCAATCCAGGGATCAAACCCAGGTCTCTGGCATTGTGGGCAGATTCTTTACCAGCTGAGCCACAAGGGAAGCCCAAGAATACTGGAGTGGATAGCCTATCCCTCCTCCAGTGGATCTTCCCAATCCAGGAATCGAACCGGAGTCATCTGCAGGAAAATCTCCTGTAGGCGGATTCTTTAAGGACTGAGCTCTCAGGGAAGCCCCTTCTTTCCGTATGAACTCCTGTTAAATGAGAGCTGTCTGCATTCTAGTTAATGTCCTGAAACCTGTCTTCCAGGCACTAGTTCTGCCTGCAGATGTCTAATCTGCTGTCTACACTGTCTGTCAAGTTTTCAATTTCAGTGGTTTGGGTTTTTCCATTTCTAGAAGTAACATTTTCTTCTTTCTCAAATCTGCCCATTGTTTTTTTCATGGAGACTTGTTTTTTTTTCTTACAGATTGATAGTTAATTTTACATCTTTAACATTTAAACATTTATGTTATAGTGTCCCCTAAGTGACTTTATCCTAAATTCTTAACATGCAAGCTCTCCTGTCATATGTATTCATTCTCATTTTTTCCTTAAGTAATTTTCTTCTGGAATTTTTGAGTGTGAGCACATTGTCAGTGATAATATATGGGTGCCTGGGGAGTCACTGGGATATGGGGCTTGGAATGTCCCCCCAGAGAAGTTTTGCATTTGTTTTGCTTGGTACCCAAGAGGCACCATGGCCCCAGAAACATTAATTTTTTTTTCTAAACCTATATATTGGATGGATAAATGAGTGAACACACTATTCCTTTGCCTTAATTGGAATGCAGAAAAATCAATTTAAATACATTCAGTGCTGCTACCTGTGGCCACACAGACTAGGCATTGTGTGATAGAAGAGCTATGTGACATGGTGACCTTCAATTCTTTTTCATTGAATAACTTAATCTATGTAAGGAAAGTCATTAGGACAGTGAACCGCCATATCATCTGTTAGAAAAATCACAATGATTATGATGGTCAGCTCTTAACCAGCCCAGCAGCAGAAATTATAAATAATTATCCTCTAGATCAGAAATGGATAAACTATGCTATACTGTTTTCCATAACTTTGGGCCAAGTTTAGCTCTCTGCCTGTTTAGTAAATAAAGTTTTACAGTTACTCTTACTCATTTACATGTTGTCTATGGCTGCTTGAGTCCTACAATGACAGAATTGAGTGGTCGTGATAGATAATGGTTGTTTTACAGCCCATGAAATGCTTCCCCAGTGGCTCAGCGGTAAAGATTCCACCTGCAATCCAGGAGATGCGGGTTCAGTTCCTGTGTTAGGAAGATCCCCTGGAGAAGGAAATGGCAACCCACTCCCGTATTCTTGTCTGAGAAATCCCTTCGGCAGAGGAACCTGGTAGGCTGTAGTCCACAGGGTCACAAAAGAGTCTGACACAGTTTAGCGACTAAACAACATCCCAAGAAACCTAAAATTTTTTGTATCTTTTTACCTTTTGACCCTGTTTACCCATATCTTCCACCTTTAAAACCCTACCACTAATAGCCACCAATCTGCTCTCTGTATCTATGAGCTTGTTTTTTGGTTTTGGTTTTTTTTGGATTCTACGTATGAATGATAATACAATTTTTGTCTTTGTCTGACTGATTTCCCTTAACATAATGTTCTCGAGGTCCATCCAAGTTGCTGTAAATTGCAACATTTCATTCTTTTTTATGGCTGAGTAACATTCCATTGTGTGTGTGTGTATCTATATATATAATGTGTGTGTGTGTATGTATAAATATATATACCACAATGTCTTTCTCCATTTGTATATCAATGAACACTTAAGTGGTTTCCATATCTTAACTATTGTAACTAATGCTGCAATGGACATGGAATGCATGTATCTTGTTGTGTTAGTATTCTTGTTTTCTTCATATGAATACCCAGGAGTAGGATTGCCAGATAATATGGAAGTTCTTTTTTTTTTTTCCAATTTTTGAGGAAACTCAATATTGTTTTCCATAGTAGCTGTACCAATTCACATTCTCACCAGCAGTACAGAAGAGTTCCCTCTTCTCTATATCCACACCAACACTTGTTATGACATCTTTCAGATTTGACACTGAAACATGAACTCCCCAGGTCAGTAGGTGACCAATACGCTACTAGAGAAAAGTGAAGAACCAGCTCCAGAAAGAATGAAGAGACAGGGCCAAAGCAAGAGCAGCACCCAGTTGTGGATGTGACTGGTGATGGAAGCAAAGTCTGATACTATAAATAACAATATGGCATAGGAACCTGGAATGCTAGGTCCATGAATCAGGGTAAGTTGGAAGTGGTCAAACAGGAGAGGGCAAGAGAGAATATTGACATTTTAGGAATCAGTGAACTAAAATGGACTGAATTGGGTGAATTTAACTCAAATGATCATTATATCTACTACTGTGGGCAAGAATCCCTTAGAAGAAATGGAGTAGCCCTCATAATCAACAAAAGAGTCTGAAATGCAATTCTTGGGTGCAATCTCAAAAATGACAGAATGATTTCTATTCATTTCCAAGGCAAACCTTTCAATATCACTGTAATACAAGTCTATGCCCCAACCAGCAATGCTGAAGAAGCTGAAGTTGAACGGTTCTATGCTTCAAGAACTGCTAGAACTAACACCCCAAAAAGATATCCTTTTCATTATAGGGGACTGGGATGCAAAAGTAGGAAGTTAAGAAACACCTGGAGTAACAGGCAAATTTGGCCCTGGAGTACAAAATGAAGCAGGGCAAAAGCTAACAGAGTTTTGCCAAGAGAACGTACTGATCATAGCAAGCATCCTTTTCCAACAACACAAGAGAAGACTCTACACATAGACATCACCAGATGGTCAATCCCAAAATCGGACTGATTATATTCTTTGAAGTCAAAGATGGAGAAGCTCTATATAGTCAGTAAAAACAAGACCGGGAGCTGACTGTGGCTCAGATCATGAATGCCAAATCGCAAAATTCAGACTTAAATTGAAGAAAGTAGGGAAAACCATTAGACCATTCAGGTACGACCTAAATCAAATCCCTAATGATTATACAGAGGAAGTGATAAATAGATTCAAGGGATTAGATCTGATAGACAGAGTGCCTGAAGAACTATAGATGGAGGTTTGTGACATTGTACAGGAGGCAGTGTTCAAGACCATCCCCAAGAAAAAGAAAGGCAAAATGGTTGTCTGAGGAGGCCTTATAAATAGCTGAGAAAAGAGAAGTTAAAGGCAAAGGAGAAAAGGAAAGATATACCCATTTGAATTCAGAGTTCAAAAAAATAGCAAGGAGAGATAAGAGAGCCTTCCTCAGTGATCAGTGCAAAGAAATAGAGGAAAACAATAGAATGGGAAAGACTAGAGGTATCTTCAAGAAAATTAGAGATACCAAGGGAACATTTCATGCAAAGATGGGCTCAATAAAGGACAGAAATGGTATGGACCTAACAGAAGCAGAAGATATTAAGAAGAGGTGGCAAGAATACACAGAAGAACTGTACAAAAAAGATCTTCATGACTCAGATAGCCATGATGGTGTGATCACTCACCTAGAGCCAGACATCCTGGAATGTGAATGGGCCTTAGGAAGCATCGCTACGAAAAAAGCTAGTGGAGGTGATGGAATTCCAGTTGAGCTATTTCAAATCCTGAAAGATGATGCTGTGAAAATGCTGCACTCAATATGCCAGCAAATTTGGAAAACTCAGCAGTGGCCACAGGACTGGAAAAAGTCAATTTTCATTCCAATCCCAAAGAAAGGCAATGCCAAGGAATGCTTAAACTACCACACAATTGCACTCATCTCACATGCTAGCAAAGTATGTTTAAAATTCTCCAAACCAGGCTTCAACAGTACACGAACTGTGAACTTCCAGATGTTCAAGCTGAATTTAGAAAAGGCAGAGGAACCAGAGATCAAATTGCCAACATCTGCTGGATCATTAAAAAAGCAAAGGAGTTCCAGAAAAACATCTATTTCTGCTTTATTGACTATGCCAAAGCCTTTGACTGTGTGGATCACAGCAAACTGTGGAAAATTCTTAGAGAGATGGGAATACCAGACCACCTCTACCTCCTGTAAAATCTGTATGCAGGTCAGGAAGCAACAGTTAGAAATGGACATAGAACAACAGACTGGTTCCAAATAGAGAAAGGAGTACGTCAAGGCTGTATATTGTCACCCTGCTTATTTAATTTACATGCAGAGTACATCATATGAAATGCTGGGCTAGAGGAAGCACAAGCTCGAATCAATGTTTCTGGGAGAAATATCAATAACCTCAGATATGCAGATGATACCACGCTTATGACAGAAAGGGAAGAACTAAAGAGCTTCCTGATAAAGGTGAAAGAACAGAGAGAAAAAGTTGGCTTAAAACTCAACATTTAGAAAACTAAGATCATGGCATCTGTTCCTATCACTTCATGGCAAATAAATGGAGAAACAGTGGAAACAGTGATAGACTTTTTTCTTTTGGTCTCCAAAATCACTGTAGATGATGACTGCAGCCATGAAATTAAAAGACACCTGCTCCTTGGAAGAAAATCTATGACCAACCTAGACAGCACATTAAAAAGCAGAGACATTACTTTGCCAATAAAGGTCCATCTAGTCAAAACTATTGTTTTTCCAGTAGTCGTGTATAGATGTGAAAATTGAACTATATAGAAAGCTGAGTGCCAAAGTATTGTTGATTTTGAATGGTGGTGTTGGAGAAGACTCTTGAGAGTCCCTTGGAAGACAAGGAATTCCAACCAGTCCATCCTGAAAGAAATCAGTCTTGAATATCCATTGGAAAGACTGATGCTGTAGGTGAAGCTCCAATACTTTGGCCACCTGTTGCGAAGAACTGACTCACTTGAAAAGACCTTGATGCTGGGAAAGATTGAAGGCAGGAGGAGAAGGGGACAACAGAGGATGATATGGTTGGATGGCATCACTGACTTGATGGACATGAGTTTGAGCAAGCTTCTAGATTTGGTGAGGGACAGGGAAACCTGGTGTGCTGCAGTCTATGTGTCGTGGAGCTGGATACGACTGAGCGACTGAACTAAACTGCACACTTGTATTTTCTTATCTTTTAGATAATAGCCGCTCTGACACATGTGAGATGATCTCATTGTGGTTCACCCTGATGATTAATGATGTTGAACGTCTTTCTACTGAGTTTCTTTTCAGACATCTTGAGGCTTGGGGATTCCTACGATGCATAGGGGACATACATTTACTCTAAATCCCTGCACAGCAGGGACACATGGAGGCTTTTTTTTTTTTTTAACACAGAATCCAAATAGTATCTCTATAGTCTCCTTAGGTTAGTGCTGTAGGCTGTATAATGGTTGCCAAATTTTAGGTCCTAATCCCTGGAAATTGTGATTGTTACCTTACATGGCAAGAAAGACTTTGCAGATGTGTTTAAAAAAAGGAGTTTGAGATAGTATTCCATATTATCCAACTGGACCCTAAATGTAATCACAAGTACCCTTACAAAAGGCAGAGAGAAATTTGACTACAGAGGAAAGAAGTCAAAGTGATAATGGCAGCACATACTGGGGTAATGGTCTTTGAAAACAGAGGAAGGGGTTGTGAACCAATGGATTCAAGAAATACAGAACTACAAAGTAGGAAAGGCAAGAGAAGGAGCTGTTTTCTAGAGTCTCTGGAGGAAACAGCCCTGCCAACACCTTGATTTTAGACAGCTGATCCCCAGAAATGTGAGAAGATAAATGGGTGTGATTTTCCCACTAAGTGTGGTAATTTTTTAAAGGAGTAACAGGAAACAAAAAAAGCTGGTAAGCAGAGTTTTTCTAGTCCTCTGGTTGAGAGTTCAGTAATTCAAAAGTCTCTGCAGGAAAAACTGACTGGGTTTTCATGAAGGCTGGTAATGAGGATGTTATCATTTTCACCAAGTCAGGCTGGGAAGACATCAAATGACAAGATTCCACAGCTCCTGTGATTGCAAATCAGTCTCAAGACAAGGGGGAAAAAAAGACAAGAGTCCAAGATTCTGAACTTTTAATTTTATTAGCCAAATCAATGGCTCTGGGTGCTCTATCATCGTTGTCAGAGTAGTAGTGATAGAAGGTGGTGGTTGTATTCCACATGTTTTATAAATCACCACATGGACAGAAAAAGCATGTTAGGTAAATTAAATTACACACCTCAATTTTCTCATCTATAAATGGAATGAATAATGATGCTTCTGTCACAAAATTGTGGTGAGGCACCAATTCATAGATGCTGAATGTCAAACACTTGTATGTATATGTATATATGTGCCTGTATGCCTTAGCTTTGCAGATAGACCGAGCGTCTCTGGCGAGACTTGACCCAGGATTCTTGTTCAAGTATTATGAGAAGAGAATTGAGTGACTCAAAAATATAAGAAGAGTGAAGACTTACAAGGAAACACAAGTTTTTCCATCACAAAGATTTGGAAAATGAGATTGTTAATTTTGGAAGCTGAAAGGGCTAGCTTAAAATAGGAAATGCTAGTGTGATTGCCTGCTGTTCATTCAACAAACACGTGTCTGCAGGGTAGTCCCTATAGAAGGCGAGATGCCAAGGGCTGTGAGGAAGATAGATATCAACAGCAGTCGCACCCCCGCCATTTATATCACACCCGAGCAAACTCTTGTAACAGTTCACAACAGTGCAAACGGGCGTCACAGGCATCTCTGAGGTGGAGAGTCAGGAAACTACTTATTAGTGTTTTGCAGATGAAGAAACTGACCCTAAGGTTTAACAGGATCAGAGCATCAGAGCGGGCTGTCAGCCCAGTCTCCTAATTCGCTTCAGTTGACTCAGTGTCACAGACTAGACGAGATCTCGGATCTCAGAGTGCTTGTAACTTAGTAAGGAAGACAAGACAGAGCGAAAGACAGCGGGGGCGAGGGGAGTACTACAGGGTAAAATGTGACCGCCGCCAGATATGACAGGAGAAAAATAAGGGCTTTGGGAAGCTAGGAGGGCTGTGATGTGGATCGGGGTGGCAGTGCCTGGTAAGGCAAAACCAGAGGCTCAGTGGAGGGGCATTAAATCACACACACTTCAAAACCCTTCACTGTGACAAATGAAAACCAATAAGCCAACACCAACACAAATGGTTTCAGGTTCTGTCAGCGTGAGGTACTGTATTCTCCCTTCCACAAACAATTATGATATGCACATTATATACGGGGAATTGATCACACTGAAAAGAAAATGACGACTTAGCCATGGAATCAGCCTGATTTGGGGAAGGAGGGGCACCCTGCTCACCAGACCTGCAGCCCAGCCCTGACACCCGCGGTGACCTTGAGTCGTGCGTTTCCCCTTCGGGTTTTGCCTCTTCTCCCACACATCTCTGTAAGATTCCCTGGCCGCTCTAACATTCTATATTTGAATAAGGAGAATGTTTCTCTGTGCTGTTGTCTTCTCTTTCATTATTCATTCTTGCTTTCATGTCTCAAATTGTTATATTTTCCTTCTCTCTTTTTCTCATTTCTTTCTCTTCCTTTTTCTAGGGACGGTTCCTCCCCTCCCCCTCCCTGCCCTCCCCCATGGTTATTCTCCTTCTCACTTTCCGTGTCTGCATATTTTCTTCCTCATTACCTAAGCACATGTAAATTGGCCATGTGCTGAGGCGGAAGCAATTTTTTTTTTAAATTGGTTAAAATGCACCAACGTCAAATATGACGAATTCTTCCACTTTTGGACTCCTCATGATTTTAATCATCCCAAATCAGTCATTTAGGAAATGACAGCATGAGAACCAAATTCCCTTAGCATCAAATCTTTCGTCTTTTGATGGTGTGTGTGTGGTGTTTGCCTAAATTGTTAGTGGGTTTGTGCATCATTTAACTCATCAAGTAGAACTGAACACCTGCTGTGTACCAGTACTGGCTGGGTAGGTGGAGATGGGAAAGATTTTTTTTTTAAAAAAAGGAACAATCTCTAGTGTCTAGTTGGAATGGAATTTGGGTGCTTGGTGGATAAAGCATGCACAAATAGTTAGAAGTAAAGAAGGAACTTTTGAAGCAAAATAACGGTATTTTGGTCCCAGACCCAGGAATGCTTGACTCTTGTCTTAGGAAAGAGTTTTTGAGTTTTTTAACTGAAAACACACTAAACAGCAGCAGCAGAGAAAATTGTCACCTTGCCATGAGGTCTGGGCCTGATAATTCCTAAAAAGGATGTCTATTAAAAGCTGATTTAGAAAACACAAGTTAAGCCTATTAACTGCCTTTCTAAGCACCAAATCTGTATCTTGGGACTCATACATTCAGGGGTACCTATGCAAAAAAAAGAAAGAGAATTGGTCCCAGAGGGACCTTAAACTTGCTTACTCATTCAGGTGTGAATGGAAGTCAAAGGCCAACAAAAATGATCAGTCTGGCCTGGGGCCAGGCTTTACCTGGGTTTCAGGCAAAAACGCATGAGAGAGCACATCACAACATGCTGCTGTGTAAGCCACAGTAAACCAGGCCACAAGTAAACTGGGATTATTGAATGTCCTGGCTCTGGACAATTAGTAAATTCTTCTACCTTGGAAATGGGGGTAACTAGAGGGGGTATGTTGTCTGCTACCCCAGTCCCCATCAGTGCAGGAAGAGGTACAGACCTGAAGTATTGGGTTGGTCAAAAAGTTCATTTAGGGTTTCCCCATAAGATGTTATGGAAAAAACAAAAGGACCTTTTTGGCCAACCCAAATATATAATGTGAATGAGTCAATGGGAAGAACAAAAGCATTCCCTCCTCCATCAGGGTGCTGGATGAAAGACATTATTAAGGAGAAATTCAGTATGGAGTTGCTGTTGTTCAATTGCTCATTCATTTCTGACTCTGTGATCCCATGGACTGCAGCATGCCAGGCTTCCCTGTCCTTCACTGTCTCCTGGAATTTGCTCAAACTCATGTCCATTGAATTGATGATGCCATCCAACCATCTCGTCCTCTGTCAGCCCCTTCTCCTCCTACCCTCAATCTTTCCAAACATCAGGGTCTTTTCCAATGAGTCTGCTCTTTGCATCAGGTGGCCAAAGTATTCGGGCTTTAACTTCAGCATCAGTCCTTCCAGTGACAGGATTGATTTCCTTTAGGATGGATTGGTTTGATATCCTTGCAGTCCAAGGGACTCTCAAGAGTCTTCTCTAGCACCACAATTCAAAAGCATCAATTCTTTGGTGCTCAGCCTTCTTTGTGGTCCAATTCTCTCATCCCTACATGACTAATGAAAAAACCATAGCTTTAACTATTCGGACCTTGCTTGGGAAAATGATGTCTCTGTTTTTTATATGCTATTTATATTTTTCTTCCAAGGAGCAAGCCTCTTTTAATTTCATAGCTGCAGTCACCATCTGCAATGATTTTGGAGACCAAGAAAATAGAATCTGTCACTATTTGCACTTTTTCCCCATCTATTCACCATGAAGTGATGAGACTGGATGCCACGATCTTAGTTTTTTGAATGTTGAGTTTTAAGCCAGGTTTTTCACTCTCCTCTTTCACCTTCATCAGGAGGCTCTTTAGTTCCTCTTCAGTTTCTGTCATTAGGGTAGTATCATCTGCATATCTGAGGTTATTGATATTTCTCCTGGCAATCTTGATTCCAGTTTGTGATTCATACAGCTCGGCATTTCACATGATATACTCTGCATATAAGTTAAATAAGCAGGGTGACAATATACAGCTTTCACATACTTCTTTCCCAATTTTGAAACAATCTTTAGTTCCATGCCCAGTTCTGTTGTTTCTCGACCCACATACAGGTTTCTCAGGAGACAGGTAAGGTGGTCTGGCATTCCCACTCCCTTAAGAATTTTCTACAAATTATTATGATCCATACAGTCAAAGGCTTAGCATAGTCAGTGAAGCAGAAGTAGATGTTTTTTCTGGAATTCATTTGCTTTTTCTATAATCCAACAGATGTTGGTAGTTTGATCTCTGGTTCCTCTGCCTTTTCTAAATCCAACTTGTACATCTGAAAGTTCTCAGTTCATGTACTGTTAAAGTCAAGCTTGAAGGATTTTGAGCATTACCTTGCTAGCATGTGAAATGAGTGCAATTGTATGGTAGTTGGAACATTTTTTGGCATTGCATTTCTTTGGGGTTGGAATGAAAACTGACCTTTTCCAGTCCTGTGGCCACTGCTGAGTTTTCCAAATTTGCTGGCATATTGAGTGCAGCACTTTCACAGCATCATCTTTAGGATTTGAAATAGCTCAGCTGGAATTCAATCACCTTCACTAGCTTTGTTCATAGTGATGCTTCCTTGGGCCCACTTGGCTTCATACTCCAGGATGTCTGGTTCTAGGGTGAGTGACCATATCATCATGGTTATCGAGGTCATTAAGATTTTTTTTTGTATAGTTCTTCTATGTACTCTTGCCACCTCTTCTGCTTCTGTTAGGTCCTTGCCGTTTCTGTTCTTTATTGTGTCCACCTTTGCATAAAATATTCCCTTGGTATTCCCTTAGTATCTCCAATTTTCTTGAAGAGATCTCTAGTCTTTCCCATTCTATTGCTTACCTCTAGTTCTTCATGTTGTTCACTTAAGAAGTCTTTCTTATCTCTTCTTGTTGTTTTCTGGAACTCTGTATTCAAATGGGTGTATCTTTCCCTTTCTCCTTTGCCTTTCACTTCTCTTCTTTTCTCAACTATTTTTAAGGCCTCCTCAGACAACCCGTCTGCCTTCTTGCATTTCTTTTTCTTTTGTTTTGATCACCACCTCCTGTACAATGTTATGAACCTCCGTCCAGAGTTCTTTAGGCACTCTGTCTACCAGATCTAATCCCTTGAATTTATTTCTCACCTCCATTGTATCAACCCCAGTTCAGGTTATATGAGCAAGTTCAGGAAAGTGAGCAAAGAACGGTAACAGGAGAATATGGTGAAATTATACTCTGATTTCTGAGTAAATGCCCGAATGAACAAAGTGGCTCACTCAATGCTACATTGTAGATCTAAGGCCCAAACAGAGGTTCTGACTCCTGGTCTGGGGTTCTTCACATTTCACCATGGCTGCCAGGGTGACAGGCACCTGTCTGTGCAATGCATAGCTGCAAGGTCTTGCCAGGTAGGTAGAGCACCTGGGAAAAGGCTGAGCATAAAAGATGAGATACCTGTCCTTCAGCAGAACAGAGGAAAATGAAAAGAGTGTGTCAAGGGCCTAAGTAGCGAGGAGGGGTTAACCAGGGTTGGTTTTCCAAGAAGGTCCCAAGACAGAGTCATCTTCTGACGAAGATGAGACCAAGGCGGGGTTTAATTGCAGACAAAATAGGAGGCAGCCCCTGGGCCAGTGTGACCATGTCAGAGGGCTCTTGCAGCCAGCTCACCTAGTGCTGCACTCTCCAGCTAATCCACGAAGACTTCAGAGAATCTACTGGTATGCTCTGGGTTGTTATATCCATTTACGAAAAATACTGCCCTGAACTGAAAACAGACCTTTAGCTCTCCTTACCTGGAGAGAGAGGGGCTTTCCTGGTAGCTCAAACGATAAAGCGTCTGCCTACAATGCGGGAGACCTGGATTCGATCCCTGGCTTGGGAAGATCCCCTGGAGAAGGAAATGGCAACCCACTCCAATATTCTTGCCTGGAAAATCCCATGGACAGAGGAGCCTAGTAGGCTACAATCCGTGGGGATGCAAAGAGTTGGACACGACTGAGCGACTTCACTTCACTTCACTTCACCTGTAGAGAGAGATGGACCCTTTCAGAAAGTGTAAGCGATACAAGAGTTTCTACCTCCATGTACCTTCAGCAGGCACTCCATAAATGCTTAATCTGCTCACACCACATCTGAAAGTGGACATAAACATGTTTTATATACTGATGAGAACATGAGGTTATTACAGACATAGTATCTATAAAAGTGGAATCAGGACAATCACCTTCCTGAAGCATCAGTGTGTGCACTAACCAGGGAGCCAGGGAACTTATCTTAATCCCCCGGGTCCAGAGTTTTTATCAGGGTCTTATTGGCAGAGAATTGAATATGACCATGCATGTAACACTGTGGTTTCCAAGGATGATGATGGTTTGGCGTAGCCCCTTATTAGTTGCTTTAGGGTAGCCCCTTATTAGTTCCATGGGTCCAGGCAAATTGTTCCACTTTTCTGACCTTCAGTTTCCTCATCTGTAAAGCAAAGATAAACAATACCTACTTCCACATATTCATCTAAGGATAAGATAAACAACATTTGGACATAGTATATGCTCAGTGAAAAGTGCCATTACTCTGGTGCTGTTTGTTATCCTATACATTATAAAATATACTTATTACCTGCTATAGAACAGTGATTCCCAAACTCTATTATGCGTAAGAATCATTTATGGAGTTTGTTAAAAAAATCTGCTGTTTCAGTCCTATACCACTTCAAAAGATTTTCAGCTATGACTATAAAACATGCATCCCTGGGTGTCTCTGATCACCCTCTAAAAAATATTGTCATTAAAATATGACCACTCTGGGTTCGTAGCTCAAAACTACCCAGGTCAAGCTTATACCCATAAGATTTCCAACTCCTTTTCCTTACCATTCCCTCCAACTCTAAACAGAGAGGAGGTAAAAGGTGTTTAAAATAAGCTGCTGCTGTTATTAGCATCATCTTTGGGAATTTCAATGTGCAGCAGTGAACTTCTTTCATAACTCAGTTGGTAAAGAATCTGCCTGCAATGTGGGAGACACAGGTTCAATCTGTGGGTTGAGAAGATCCCCTGAAGAAGGGAATGGCTACCCACTCCAGCATTCTTGCCTGGAGAATCCCATGTACAGGGGGCTTGGCAGGCTCCATGCGGTCGCAAGAGTCAGACACAACTTAGAGATTAAGCCACCATCACCACCAAGTGAGGCAGCGTTCAACTTTGGCAGCAGAGTCTAGTCACTCAGATAGCTCTCAGCCAACCCAATGCTACGGCCACACCCCAGGCCAGTTAAGTGAGGATCTCTGGGTGGCCTTAGGTATGAAGGTTTTAGAAGCTTACCAGGTGATTTCAGTGTATATCTAAGTTGAGTATCACGCTATAGATCCACTTTTCCATCTTCCCTTCAAATCTTCTCCCTCACTTAGTTTCCACCCCATGCCTGATATCTGGGTATTTCCTCTTTTTCAACTTTTGCCTGTGTTCACCGAACAAGTTCCTTCATTTCACTGTCATATTTCCTGATCCACTGATGCCTCTTACTGGGCTACCCTTGGCATTGATGTCCTACTCAGAACTTCTAATCACACTCACAAGACACAGCACTGGAGCTCTGGGAGAGTTCTACTCTATCTTCAGAGTGGGGATCAGATGGGAACATGCAACTGTCTTTCCAACACTTCCCGATTTCGTCCCAATTGAATATTTACCCCACTCTTGGCTACCCATCCTACTAGAACTCAGGCCAACATCTTCTCTGTGAAGCCATCTCTATCTATGCTATGACCCTGGTACAAAGACCCCTCTTCTTGACTTCCCGAATGACCTCTACATTACGTGTTAGGACATTATATCTTTTTACAAAAGGGGAAAGTGTTGTGGTAACAATAACCACTGGAACTTCTTGTGAAAAAGAAATCGTAGTTGTTTGGAAAATTATGAGCGTTTGGGATAGAAATTTATACCAAGAGTGATGTAAAACAGATCAGAACTACTTTGCTCAAAATCCAGGCTGGATTTTTTTATTACTCCAAGAGGAATATAAGAGATCAGCCACTCTGTAAGGTGACCCATCCATGGTTTCTTTAACATCCTAACTAAGCTCTGTGATGGTGTGCTAAGTTTCTCGGTCATGTCCTACTCTTTGCAGCCCCATGGATTATAGCCCAGCAGGCTCCTCTGTCCATGGGGATTCTCTAGGCAAAAATACTGGAGTGGATTTTCATGCCCTGCCCCAGGGGATTTTCCCAACCCAGGGATCGAACCCAGGTCTCCCACATTGCGGGCAGATTCTTTACCAACTGAGCTACCAGGAAAGCCTCAAATAAGCTCTATGAGCCTTTCCAAAATACTTGATCAAAGTAGATTTCTTGCAACACTGCTAAAGGGTCTGAGTCCAGAGTATTGCAGGGAAAGACAGGTCATGTGAATACTGGCTTATAGACAAGCAGTAAGCAGAGAGCTCTAAAGGAAATCTTAAGGAGTGATTTGGATTACAGGATGTGGGATTTGAACTAAGGCCAGGTTTAGCCAACCTCTGAGGAGCACTGTGGTCTCAAAGGTATCTGGATTACATTTGAGCATTCTGTATGCCTGCTGAACTGTGAGCTTTCTAATGGCAGGACCTACTCCACTATATCTAAGTTCTAATGCCTAGCCCAATTCTTGGCACATGAGATGCTCTTAATAAGTGTTTGCAAAACGAACAATACAGGAAGCATATAATATAGGATTTATCCTAAGGTCAAAGTAAACATCAGTCTTCTGTCTGTGGCTATTTTGTGGCTGACTAAATTCACTTTCATTAGCTACTTAGATGCTATTGAACTTCTTTCTCCAAACTCTGTTACTCAAAATTTGATTAATTTGAGCTCAGAATGACATTTCAGAATCCCTTATTCCCAAACACATAGCTCATCAGAAATGCCTCCCACTATTTACAGATTCGCTTCATTGAAATATGATGATGCCAGGCAGACAGCAATGTGTGTTCAGTGGAATTCAATTTTCCTGATCACTGGCTCCATCGATCAGTCTGTTTGCAAAGGGCTGATGCAGGCATCAATACACCTCATGTAGACGATGGGTGAGTCGCTCCTATTATTTCTGCATGTGAAAAGGGTTGTAGACTCTAATGATGGGATTCTGGAAGATCACTTTATTGTTGTTGTTTTAAGCTTTATTGAGTTTCTATCATGAGCCAGGAGTTTTTACTATGTGTTCATATTTAATCTTTATGCTTGACATTTTTATGCCTGAAAAGTCTGAGATAGAGGACTTGGGGGGAATTGTTTGTGGTTACAGAGCTGGCAATGTGTAGAGCCAGGATTCAAATGTAGTTCTTTTGATTCCCAAAGTGAGTTACCATCCATTATGCTGCTTTTCTTCTTGGGAGTTATCTTAGGACCAAAGCAAGTGAACAGAGGGAGTGATTGAAAAAGGAATCTGAGACAAGTTGAGCAAGAAGAATAGTAATGGTGGTTTATTGTTCATCATACTCACTGCCTCTCAACCCCTCCTGAGACCCCCATTGTGCCTACAGAGACATTTGTCTCCATAGCCGGAAGGCCACACTTGGCCACTGGCCAGTTTCTCCTCGTGTGATGTGACCTCCCAGAGGGTACACACTTAGCACCTATACTTTGTATAGCACCCAGACCCAGATGAGCAAACGTAGTGCTAGAAAGAAGGTGCGCTGATGGCAGTGGCAGGGAAAATAGAAGACCAGGGAAGGAATCTTTGTGGATCCCATGGGAAGGCAGCTTTCTCTTTGGGTTTACCAGAGGGCATGACCTGGGCATCTGATCAGACAGAGGGCAAAACACAAGGAAGGAACCTCCCAGAATCCTAGAATACCTGGTAGCGGTGTTAACCCAAATCCAACTCAGGCTAAAATCTGCATAGTATCCTTCTTTTCTAATGTAGGCAGAGTCAGGAAAATACCTCTGTGGGACCTGCCACAACTCCATCAAAATCTGGGACACTGACTACTATATCTTTCCAACTTCAGGAAACTTTCCTTGTTGTTCATAATTGTGTCAACAGATATCTGTTAACCTATAACTACTTTCAAGTCTTGAAATGCGTGGAAAATTTCAAAGGGAGCTTCTTTTTTTGACCTACAGGCAAAGTCTGAGAAAAGTAGAAGCATGTTTCTCTTTTCGGGTAATAATTCTAGGTGGTAAGACCAAAGCTGGTCAATAACTGACCTCAATTTCTCTGAAAACTGAATTGGGCACCATGAATATTCCTTCTGCAAGTAAGATAGTTTTTCTTTTCTTTTTTTAATTAAAATACTGAGTTTATTTCACATGTATATTTTTGTCTCCCCACCATTTCCATCTGTCTGATCACCACTACTACTATTCCTATCATAACATTCCATACATACTTAAAACCAAGCAAAGGGTGGAGTTCCATCTTTAAAAACTAAACAGGCATTTTGGACAACACATTCTTGGCAATGGAACATGGACAACGGTAGGGAAAGTTCTCACTCTGCATTATAAAAAGGACAGCCAGATATCAACTGTTACAGAAATGAAATAAGACGGAAATTTTTTAACAAACTGTTTAAACTATTTTCTTAAAGAGACTTCCTCCACTGCCAGAGATCTTGAATAGCCTCCTGGTCAGTCATCCGGAAACAATTCTTCACATAATTGATAAACTTGGCTTCCACTTTGGGAAGGGAACCACCTTTTTCTGTACTTGTTTGCATTTTTGCTTTAATGTCTTCTACAGAGCTAGGTCCTTTTGGTGTTTTAGGTGTTTTTTCCTATTTTTTGAAGGATTCTTGACCTTTTGGTCTTGGTGTTGATGACTTTGAGTCTTTTCCATTTTGGTTTGATTTTTGTGCATTTTTGGCTGGTGTATCTCATATAGATTTCTTTACTGGAGCTTTTTCTTCAACTTCCTCATCAAAATCATCATCATCATCATCATCTTCATCAGCAGCAAGCTTTACTTTTTTCTGGGGAAGCTTGCTACCACTTCCAGGGGTAGAACGCTTTCCAGATACACTTAGGAGTTTCACATCCTCCTTCTCTTCATCTTCTGACTTTGCATCTTCCTCCACAGCTACTAAGTGCTGTCCACTGATATGCACAGGCCCTGAACCACACTTCAACCGTAAGACCACAGGTGGTGTAATTTCGAAGCCCCCAAGAGAAACCATTGGCTGTACAGACATTTTCAAAGTTGCCAGTATTACTTTAATTGGACTGCCTTCGTAATTCATCACCTCTGCTTCAACAATGTGTAACTCATTCTTTGCTCCAGCCCCTAAACTGACCGTCCTTAAAGATAACTGGTGCTCATTTTCATCATTATCCACCTTAAAGTGATAATCTCTGTCAGCCTTTAGTTCACAACTGAAAAGATAGTTCTAGGGCCTCAAGGGGCTCATGTCCATGTCCATTGAATCCTCCATGGGTTGGCGGCACGCACTTATGTGGGAGAGAAGCTGGGCAGAATTAAACGACCACTATTCGAACGAGCAGCCACGCAGGATGGAATCACACCAGGGAAAGAGGATAGTTTTTCAAAGCCATCACTTTCTGAATATTTTCATAGACCTTTCGATTTGTCTGCAGGGCCTGGTTAACAAAGAAAAGGATTATTCGTAAGACATATAGCAAACCTGAAGTCAGCTGGGGTGATACTATTATTGCCATTTCACAGATGAAGAAACTGAGGCTCAGAGAGTATACCTGAATTATTAAAGTTCACACAGCTAAATAATGGTGTCACTGGGATGACACCTGTGTACCTTATGGTATACTGTTTAATATCATGCTGTACGTTAATGCTTGACTTCTGCCAGCTTCTTATGATCACAGTCATATTTTGTCATTCAACCTTGCATCCTTAAAATTTGAATCCTATTCATTTCTCCTAGAAAAAGAAACCAGGTTAGGTACAAACTGCTGTTTTAAAATATAATCTGATTCTACTCTGAAAAGAGAAACTTGAGGAAGCCCTTCTGGAGGGCAGGAAAAGGTCACGGTAGGCTCAGTGTCTGAAAATCCAATATGGATTTCAACATTCAGGTTAATAAGCAAAGAGTCTTAGATAATCTTTCTAATCTTATTCAGGACTAACTCCTGTTTCCAACTTGACTGATAAAGTTCAGTTATACTCCTGGTCAAAATAAACACTCTAGGTCAAATATTTCACTATTTTGCTCTTGTTCAGGCTAAATATTTTATCCCTTTTGGACATCAAAATGTGTGTGTGTGTGTGTGTGTGTGTGTGTGTGTGTGTGTGTGCCTGTATACTATTTCCAAGCCCTAGTAATTATAAGGTAAATTTTAAAGCAAATATTATACAAGTTGTCTCAAAATTGGTTAATCATTTTAACTGATACCTTGTGTTCCAGTTGCAAAAAATAGAAGAAAGAAAGGAGAATAGAAATACTTGAAAAGACATAAATAGGGAGAGTGTCATATCAACACTGACACATACACAACATAAATAATCTCTTGAATGCATAAAGTATACTACAGCTTACAAAGTGCTTCCACCTACAAAACATCTCTACTGTAACTCTCAATACTACCCCACATATGAAGTAGGCAGAATAAGTATAAATAGCATCATTTTAAAAATCAGAAAAAGAAAGACTTAGATCTAGAGTCTTGTTTAGGAGCCTTGAGTGGAGAATTTCTTCTGCACTGTCATTTCCACATCTATTAGCCTTCACTTACATGTGTTTACCAGTAGAAGAAACCATTAAAAGTGCTTTATGTTGACTCACTTAATGTCTAAATTGCCTAGGTAAACATACTCTGATTCAAAATGCAATTGAATTTTTTATGTAAACTAACCAAAATATAAGTCACAGTGGGAATGGGTGGCCATTCATTACCAAAAAATGTTAATGTTGGCTATGTGAATGGCACACATTTAAATGGTTTGTGCTGCATTTGCTCAACACTAAACACTCTTCAAAATGTTTCCCCCCAGACCGTGTCTTTTGATCCTCACCAGATCCGCATTTGACACAGCAGGGAAGCTGAGGCTCCTGTCTCCCAGAGCTCAGTCACATTAGCCATATTTCGACAAGAAGCTACACTGTTAGTACTGGTGGGTGGTAGATGTTGGAAGGGAACTGGAAAGGGAAAAAGTAAGGGGCGGGGAGTGGGGTGGGGGAAAAACCCAAGGGATAGAGAATGGCTTAGAGGACAAAGTCCTCCAAGCAAGGTGAAGGCTCGCTTCGAGGGGCTCAGGGTCAAGATGAGGCTTTCTCTTGCTTTGTACTTCAGCCTTCACTACGTCCAGCCTTCTCACTTTCCAGATTCATTCTCCTTCATCTTGAACCTTTAATGTGCTCAAGAGGCTGTGCACACAGATATTCTCTCCACAGGCATCTTGTAACTCTATCTGCAGGCACACTCTAGGGTCTGATGAGGAAAGAGGGTGGGTAGGGTGGGAGCTGGGAGACCAGTGGCCATTGTCTCCAGTGGCAGCCTGATGTGTGTGTGTGTTGTGGGAGTGGGGCAGGGGGATAATTCACAGGATGCAGAGCTTCAAATGTGTGGGTGAAAGATGCAGGTGTCTTCTTGATCATGGGGACGGCTTGCCACATCCATGCCTGAGTGCCAGCGCCATCTCACTCAATGCTGCACGCTATAGTGCTGGTGTCTTGGGTCAAGGTGAGGTCACAGGTTGTGGGCCAGGACTTGAGGGTTCTAACCACCTCTTGGCAAGATTGCCCAGCCTTGTCATTTAATTTTTCACTTCAACAATCACTTATCAAACACTGAAAACGAGCACCATACCAAGATCTGGGGACAGAAGTAGACTTTCATTTATTATAACGTATTTTATATTTTATTTAACTTGTTGTAAATTAATATATATAATAGTCACTATATACTAAACACTGTTCTAATTGCTTTCTTCCTAATTTAATCATCACTTCCCATTTCACAGGTAAGAACATTGAGACACAGAAAAGTTAAGAAGCTTGCCTGAGGTCATATTGCCGGTGACTGTGAGAGCTGGAAATTGAATCCATGCTGCAAAAGTTCAGACTAAATGATGAGACTTTATTTTTGGGGGGCTCCAAAATCACTGCAGATGGTGACTGCAGCCATGAAATTAAAAGACACTTGCTTCTTGGAAGAAAACCTATGACCAACCTAGACAGCATATTAAAAAGCAGAGACATAACTTTGCTGACAAAGGTCCATCTAAGTCAAAGCTATGGTTTTTCCAGTAGTCATGTATGGATGTGAGAGTTGGACTATAAAGAAAGCTGAGCACCAAAGAATTGATTCTTTTGAACTGTGGTGTTGGAGAAGACGCTTGAGAGTCCCTTGGACTGCAAGGAGTCCAGTCCATCCTAAAGGAAATCAGTCCTGAATATTCATTGGAAAGACTGATGCTGAAGCTGAATCTCCAAAACTTTGGCCACCTGATGTGAAGAACTGACTCATTGGAAAAGACCCTGATGCTGGGAAAGACTGAAGGCGGAAGGAGAAGGGGACCACAGAGGATGAGATGGTTGGATGGCATCACCAACTGAATCAACTCAATCAATGAGTTTCAGTAAACTCTGGGAGTTGGCGATAGACAGGGAGGCCGGGCATGCTGCAGTCCATGGGGTCACAAAGAGTTGGATACGACTGAGTGACTGAACTAAACTGAAATGTTTGTAACCGCTGTCTTTCAAAATCTCTGCCCTAAATAAGTTGTAGTCCAGAGTGCCAGACAATATTTAGACATGACAAAGTAAAATGATTGTTTTAATAGAGATATGTGCAAAGTGCTATGGAAATTTAAACAAGTTATACTGCCCCATACTTCTCCAGTCCCGGCAGCTGTATCCCTGGTCTCCTCGCACCCTATTCTCACTAGGCCTCCTAATGACCTAGTTCCATATCTGACAAAGAGACCAACTCTATCACTGTCAGGGTTGGGGGTAGGGGGTTTCAGCTTCTTATGCCAGGAGGGCAGGCACTGGCATGCAGACAGTCTTGTCTCTGGTCCTGCTTAGGTGCTTGCTCTCTAAATGGGTGCCTTCAGCCTTAATCTTCTGACCAAGTCCCATGTCGTAGCATTAGTCCAGTAAATTTCACTTCTGCCTTGGCTCCTGCTGGGGCTCTTTGGAAAGTGCGCTAATTTCTCATTTCTGGTGGAAGGGGACCTGGCTGTGACATTTCAGTTCTCATCCAAGAACAAGGTTTGGAGTACTCTTCCAGCCACTCTACCCCTCTCATGGCTTTGAGTATGTCCTCCAATGCTTGGACATAGAGGATGACCTTCTCTACAGAAGAGGGCCTCTTATCATTGAATGGTCACTGGGGATTTTTCCCATGAGAACTTCTAAACAAGCCCCTGAGGTCTGGCATGCCTTTAGGACTGAAGTTCTGCCTTCTCTCTCCAGGCTTCTCTCCATTTCTACATCTGAGGTCCTGAGACTTCTGACTGATGTTACCACCATTGCTTGCCTGTCCCAGACACCCCCCTTACCACTTCCCTTAGCCAATCACATGCCGGGGCCAGCATCTCTCTCCACACCCAAAACATCCTCTGCCCCATTTATCATAGCCCTTCCCTGTCCTATGCAGCTGGTTCTGCAGGACTATCCTGATGTCTCCTCCAGAGACCTCTTCAATTACCAGTAATTTGTCAGCAATCTTCACACTGGGACTGTTTATTTATATCAGAGTCTAGCCATTGGTCTCACCTTATTATTATTTTTTTGATGTTTTTGTCTCAAGAAAATCAGCCATTCCTAACATGTAAGACATTAGCATTTTTCACTTAGCTTTTTTTTCTGGATCCATGAAACAAGGGCCCTGATTGTATACTATATAATCTAGAGGAACAGGAGATAAAAATTCAGTCCCAATATGCTATAATAAATATATTTGACATTCTTTGACTGTTTAAGATAGGCTAGGCATCCACTACATACTTATATCCACTTTCTCATCTATCCTTAGAAAGTTATATGAAATTGGTTATATAACCATTTTACAAATGGGGAAACTGAGGCATGAAAAATTAAACAATTTGATGGTCACACAGCTAACAAGTGGAGGAACTAGTTATTAAAGCCAGGTCTGTCTGCCTGTAAAGTGAGTTCCAACCACCATCATTCTTCTTTCTTCATTTCTTCCTTCTGAGCCTTGTTTTCCTTACTGTAAAATAAGGGGGTAAAATGAATCACAGGGCTTTAAAAGTCTGTTTCAGCTTGAGAAGAACGTGTATCTAGCAGTGCAGATCAGAGTTCATATGATGCTGTTTTCCTTGCATCCTGCTTCATCTTTTTCCCCTGGAGGGGCATCAACTCTGTCTTCCAGATCAATGGGTGTCCTTTGAAGGAGGGGGCTGTACAATCTTGGAGGCTTGAAGCAGATTATATTCAGTCCCACAGTGACTTTCTTCTAACTGCAGCAATTTAGTGTCTTATACCTATTAGGAGTTTAATAATTTTTATGAAAAAATGGAAAAGCTTAGAGTTTGGGAAACTTGTAGCCAAGAGAAACCTGAAGGCATGTCTTCATCTAACTTAAAAACTAGCTCTGATTGGGAGTTAAGCCAGTTTTGAGGCTACTCAGTGAACCAGCCAGTGGAAACTCCCTCATCACCATCCAGTACACCACCTCCCCTGCAAAAAATAAAACAACAACGAAAACTTCTTAGAGTAGGAAGGACTTGGGAGGTCATACTACATGATGTCTTTATTTTGTGTATGGGTGAATTCAGCCCAGGAGAGGATCCAGTTGCCTGGTGACTCAGTCACAGGATGGTACCCTGAAATGTTCAGCTATTTTTATGGAGAGTTTATTTGCCATAAACATCTTGGCTGCAAGCATTTTAGCTGCAAACATTTTCACCGCTTAACTAATTGGCCTTCAGACAATTCTGCTGTGGAAGATACTATAACTGGTTGACAATTTTTGGCTTGCACTTGGTTTTAACTGGTTGAAAGGAATTAGTGTTTCTTCCAGTTAGCAATGTCACTGATGGCTTTATTGAGCTGATGATGATTTACACCAAGAGTTGGTATATTTGGAGACACACTACATTGGAAGAGAAAGTATGAGGGCCTCAAAGGTGCAGAGTTGAACCCATATTTCTTCTGGAACTTTGGAATGTCTGTCACTGGACATGTGACAAGAAGCCAAGAACAAGCAACAGTATAGAGGCTTTCATAATGCAATACAAAGCCCAGTCACAAACATGTATCCTAGTATTTGAAAGCTGATATCTCTCTTTCTGTTTTTTTTGTTTTACTTTTGACTTTTTTTTGGCCATGCCATGGCTTGTGGGACCTTAGTTCCTGAACTGGGTTTGAACCCAGGCCCTTGGTAGTGAAGGTATAAATTCCTAACCACTGGACCACCAGGGAATTCCTTAATGAAGAAGGAAATTTTAGCAGAAAAGAAAATGTCCAATGCCAAAACAGAAGACTAATCAACAAGCAAAAAGAAAAATATATAAACACTATGCATAAAGGAGTTGGAAGGCAAATGCTCAGGTACAAACCACAGAATGTCATTTATTTGCACAGGATTGCCACGAATCTACACACATCATCAGTTCAGTTCAGTTGCTCGGTTGTGTCCGACTCTGTGACCCCATGAACCACAGCACGCCAGGCCTCCCTGTCCATCACCAACTCCAGGAGTTTACTCAAACTCATGTCCATTGAGTCAGTGATGCCATCCAACCACCTCATCCTCTGTCATCCCCTTCTCCTCCTGCCCTCAATCTTTTCCAGCATCAGGGTCTTTTCATATGAGTCAGCTCTTCGCATCAGGTGGCCAAAGTATTGGAGTTTCAGCTTCATCAGTCCTTCCAATGAGTATTCAGGACTGATTTCCTTTAGGATGGACTGGTTGGATCTCCTTGCAGTCCTAGGGACTCTCTAGAATCTTCTCCAACGCCACAGTTCAAAAGCATCAATACTTCAGTGCTCAGCTTTCTTTATAGTCCAACTCTCACATCCATACATGACCACTGGAAAAACCATAACCTTGACTAGACGGACCTTTGTTGGCAAAGTAATGTCTCTGTTTTTTAATGTGCTGTCTAGGTTTGTCACAATTTTCCTTCCAAGGAGTAAGCGTCTTTTAGTTTCATAGCTGCAGTCACCATCTGCAGTGATTTTCGAGCCCAGAAAAATAGTCAGCCACTGTTTCCCCATCTATTTGCCTTGAAGTGATGGGACCAGATGCCATGATCTTAGTTTTCTGAATGTGAAGCTTTAAGCCAACTTTTTCACTCTCCTCTTTCAGTTTCATCAAGAGGCTCTTTAGTTCTTCTTCACTTTCTGCCATAAGGGTGGTGTCATCTGCATATCTGAGATTATTGATATTTATCCCGGCAATCTTGATTCCAGCTTATGCTCCATCCAGCCCAGCGTTTTTCATGATGTACTCTGCATATAAGTTAAATAAGCAGGGTGACAATATACAGCCTTGACATACTCCTTTTCCTATTTGGAACCAGTCTGTTGTTCATGTCCAGTTCTAGACTCAAATATTTTATACTTTGCAATAAAAGTTTTTTTTGTTATTCATGTTTTATTATGTCCTTATTCATGTCCCTCTTTTATTTTTCGTAATTTTATCTTTCATGGCAAAATTGCCTTATGATAAATCGGTTATGTCATGAAAATGCAGCAAGAAGGTTTGCAGCAAAGATATCCAACAAAGATACTTTAGGTGAAAACATCCAATCTGGTTATCATCATCTTGTTAGGAAAACGATGTCAAGAGCTTAGTGGTTGATGTTTTTTCCTGAATTATTGCATTCTTTACAAATGAAGAAAGAACTGAAATCTGAATTGCAACACCACCTGCTCTCTGAACACTTGAGCAGTTTTTGCTTTCACACCCACCAGCTACATCTTCCAGCTAAATGCTCTGCAGGAAACCCTTCATCTCCAAGGCGACACTACAGTTCTTTGCAATCACTGTTTATGCTGTTATTATCAGTATTTTAAAAAATATATTTAACAGTCTTAAAATTCACTGAAGTTGTTCAGTTCCATCCAAGAAAAGGATTGGCCAAGATCAAATTAGCATTTAGTTAGCTATTTTAAATACAATTCAAGCTTGTTGAACAATGATGACAGGATGTCTCAGAATGGATCACATACAGAATTTCCCTTTAAATTCAAATTCTCCCATGCTTAAGAGAAAAGTGCAAAAGGGAGATGTGAGCTGACAAAACCAAGACAGTTCATCTCCATCATAGAAGAGGCATATCTTTAAAGCAACAAGAATAAATTTTTTGCATGGAAATTCTCAGAGTCAAGTTTCAGAAAATTTCCAAGAATCAGAATGATCCCCTAAGCAAGATTTTAAGTAAGATATTTTGAGATCCCATACCAAGATCCCTGGTGAGAAGCTAACAGTAGAGGGGACAGAGTCAGGAGCAGGACTATGGGATCTTCTCCAACTTGCAAGCTCTGACTCTGACTGTGGTGATCATCTGTTCAAACTACATCGTCCACAGGAGTGTGGGAACTCAACTCAGTGAGCTGGTAGAGCCAGAAGGGAGATCCAGTCTGACAGGTTGGGGGGTGGGGGTGGGGGGACAGGAGTGTCCAGGCAATCATGATGTGGAGTCAGGTAAGTGCACCAGCATGGTGGTATAGTCCAGATGAACTGCTTTTTTTGAGCATGACTTCAGGACTCACTGGGAGTTGGGAAGGAGAATAGGATCCAGTGCCCAAGAAAAGGAGAATGGCCAGACATATGTAGAGATCCTGCTGCTGTTGCTGCTAAGTCACTTCAGTCGTGTCCGACTCTGTGTGACCCCGTAGACGGCAGCCTACCAGGCTCTCCTGTCCCTGGGATTCTCCAGGCAAGAACACTGGAGTGGGTTGCAATTTCCTTCTCCAATGCATGAAAGTGAAAAGTGAAAGTGAAGTCGCTCAGTTGTGCCCGACTCTTAGCGCGACCCCATGGACTGCAGCCCACCAGCCTCCTCTGTCCATGGGATTTTCCAGGCAAGAGTACTGGAGTGGGTTGCCATTGCCTTCTCCATTCCTAAGCCTGGTCAAATGGCTAGTATTTATAAACACTACAGTTTCATCAGGAAAAAGGGACAGAAACGTTTATTCATATTGACTGAGCAAGCACAGCAAGAAATAGGTGAGGCCTGTAGCTTGGATGAGGGAGCATACCAGGTCACAGTCCACTCTGGCATGGTGACTTCCATGCCCAAGAAGAAGAAAACCACCTAGGCCTCTCCTGGTAGATGGGCTCAGGGTACTCCAGGTCTCCAAGCTTGACTTGGGGAAGAGAAGTAGAGGCCTCAATGCCCGTCACCACACAAAGTCTGGAAGTCAGGGACTGCACTCCTGCTTTAAAGGGCACTGCTCATCTATGCCTCAGCTATAGCACCACAGAAGGGCATGCGGCTAACCTCTGGCAGAGAGAATGCAGGTGCCATTCGTCTGCCTCGATGTCTGGGCCTCTCTCCATCACCATCAACTGAGAAACCTATCAGGTACTCAGAAATCCACCTCTTTCAAGTGAGATGGCTGCAATCAGATCAATGTGTTGCCTCTCCTAGGTAATATATTTGTACTTATAGATACGTGTGTACGTCACTTTAGTCGCATCCAACTCTTTGCAACCCCATGGACTGTAGCTCTCCAGTCTCCTCTGTCCATGGGGATTCTCCAGGCAAGAATACTGGAGTGGGTTGCCATGCCCTCCTCCAGGGTATCTTCATCACCCAGGGATTGAACCCATGTCTAATTATGTCTCCTGCTTTGGCAGGCAGATTCTTTATCACTAGCACCACCTGAGAAACCCAATATATACATATTCAAGGTCAAAAAATGTAGCTCCTAAACCTAACATCAGTATATTTTCTAAAATGGTATAAATTTGGGGCTCTGATGCTTGGCTTATAAGGAAGAAGAGAGAAGAAAATAAACTGGGGATGTGGTGATTTTTGTGTTGTGGATTAGTTGTGAGTCATCTTTACATTCTTCTTAAAGACTGTCCCGATCTAAAAAGTAAACACTATGGAAACCTCTCATATCTTCTAGCACTTGAATATTTTGGAAGCACTATACAGTTTTATGATCATAAACTTAGATGTATAGATTATATTTTAGTATTCCCATTTGACAGTTACAAAGTTAAAACTTCAAACAGTGGAGTCATTTGTCAAGAGTTATCAGTTGTCAGTAGAGGAGTGTGAACCCAAACTTGCTCCTTTATCTTTTGAGTTTCAGACCCTGGGCTTGTGTAAAAGAGTTTTGTACCAGACACTTACTGAAAATGGCAAGACTGATTTATTTGAGATAACTGCAATAGGGGAGAGACTCCAGTGTATCATCTGAGCTCACCTCCACTAAACAAAAAGCAGAAGGCTTTTTAAATTCTGGAGAACACTGAAGGAAAAGTACTAACGGCTGCTGAGGGGTGGACAGTCAGTGTGATCAGGCCATCTGTGTTCACTGTCTGGTGCTTATCAAAGTTAGGCTTCCACTATCCCACAGACACCGGGTAACACTGGCTCTTTCTTGGCATTTACATTTCAAAGGGATGGCTCCCAGGTCCTTGAAAAGGACGTTCCTGGGTTGCAGAAGATACGTCTCAAAAGGACAGAGAAAGGATTTACCATTGTAAGTTTTATAAAATATATGCTCTATGAAAAGAGAAGTCGGAGGCTTATAGTCAGGTTTTGGCTGGAATGAGCAGTACATTCTTTTGGCAGCATTAAGCTTCCACAGGCAGGCTCTTTAAGGGAACTTGAATAGTCATCCTAGGGACACAGCCTCAAGCTGATAGACTAGAGTGTGTTCAAGTCTCTTAGTGTGGGGGTAGATGAAGTCATTTGTGCCAAGAGTTGTGCAGATTTCACCTGCTACCATTCTGAGTGGGTTCTCTATTTTAGTGCTAGATGGACTGGATCTCAGGCTTCTGGGGATGTCTCCCTGATTCCAGCCCTAGAGAAAAAGTACTTCATGTTTCAGAATCCTGACAACTCCAAGCCTTACATAAAAGCCATGTCTGCACTTAATTTCTCACCATCCTACTAGAATCCAAGTGAAGGGTTACTTTCTTTTAGGCTAAAGGGCCAACTATCCCACTTTCTGCCTTGTGTCTCAGGAGTACCGTTGTCCTGTAGCTGTTAGACAACTGTGGCCTTGCACCCTAGAGGGAGCCAAACTTTTCACTAAATCTATTTGCTCTGGAAACCTTGCTGAAAGACTCAGCAGGGGGAGCAAAGATATTATTATTATTTTCCACTGTTTGATTCATGTAGCATTCATTAGATGATTATAACCGTTGGAATTTGATGGATGGAGCAGTCTGTCTTGTCACTATATTTCTGAGTTGCTCTGTAGCTACTCAGTAATTACCACGCAGCAAAGTGGGGGCATGTTCAAAAATGCTAATGAATTATCAGTTTTCTTTAAGCCTCATTAGATTTCTGGATAGCAAAACCTCCCATTGACAAGATCTCATCCAACATGATTTACCGAAGTCTCTTGTTGCTTGTCAGGCACAGCAGTATCTCTGCATGCATGAGGAAGTGTGGAAAACACAGTGGTTTCCCGCTGTGCCACTATCTTACACACTTGTTTTTGTTAGAGCTTTTTGTGTATGCATCTGTGGTGTATGTATGTTGTGGAGGTGGAATAGCGTAGACTGAGGTCTCTGAAGAAGATTTCAAAAAGGGCAGTACTGAATTCTATTATAGAACTGAATTTTCTGGTTGGAAATTATTTTAGATTGATCTTGAACTCTTGCCTTTCAATCCCAAATCTACTTTTCTCATATAAGTAAATGGTAAAACAATCTGCCCAGTTCTTTTGGTCGAAAGCCTAGGCATCATCCTTGATCACCTTCTCTCCCTTAGCTGTCATATCCAATCCATCAGCAAATCCAGATGGCTCTACCTCCAAAAGCTATCTCAACTCTATCCTCTTCTATCTCCATTACCATATCTCTAGGCAAAGCCACTTTCATCTTTTTCTAGTCTATTGTACCCACTTCATCCTTTGGTCTCCTTCTTGCCCCCTTAAAATTCATTATTCCCTAAGTAGTCAGAATGACCTTTATGAAAATAATTCAGATTGTTGCGCACCACTCTCCTGCTTCCCCCCACAGTGATACAGTGAGGCAAGCAGAATAAAACTCAAAGTCCTTTAGACAGTTGACATAGTTTTATAGGAACTGGCTCTTATCTACCGCTCAGACCTCATCTCTTGGTTTTCTCTCTACCATTCACTACCTTCTAGACAGGCCTAACTCATTCCTACCTTGGAGCCTTTGCATTTCCTGTCATCTCTGCCTGGAACCTTATTTCCTCTGAGTTTCACATGGATGGGTTCTTTATTATTTGGGTTTCAGCTCAAATGTCATCTCAAATTAATTCCTCAGAGAGCAGTCTTCTACCTTCAGACACTTTTTACAAGACTGCTCAGCTTTGTTTTCTTCAGAGCAATTATTATTTCTTGGGATTTTATAACAGTTTTAATGTCTGTTTATTGCCTGCCTCCCACGACTTGCACACAAGCGTTGTGAGGACAGGGACCTTGCTCTTCTTGGCACCTGCTAACCCTTAGCTATACCCAGAAGAGAGCCTTGCACATAACAGGAGCTTACAGGAAATTGACTGAAGGGATGAAGGAGTGAAAGAAGAAATGAAGGAATCTAAGTACAACTTCTTTCTTCATGAAATGAAGAAACTGAAGTCACAAATTCAAAGTGGTTTGTCCAAAATTACAAAGAGGAGACTGTACTGTGCTCCTGATCTCCACTTTCATGATCTTTCCCACATCTCAAAGTGGTTGTCGACCAGGGTGATTTTGCCCACCAGGGGACATTTGATAATATCTGGAGAGATTTTTCATTGCCTTAACGGTGGAGAGATTGCTACTGGCAGTGAGAACAAAGCCTGGGATGCTGCTAAACATCCTACAATACACAGGACAATCTCTAGCAACAAAGAATTCTCTGGTTAAAGATGTCAAGAGTGCTGAAGTTGAAACCCCCAAGCAAATCACAACCTCCAATCCCCTAACTTAAAGGAAGGTTACTCCTCCTGCTTTCTTTGCTCTTCTGGGCAACTGGAAAACTTTACATAAACCAGCTTTTCTGTCCAATGAGTAGTCACTTTCCATCCAAGAAAGATGCTGTCTTTGATCACCAGATTCATCTTTTCTCTCTTGAAGGTAAGTTTTCCAACATCTAATTAGCATAGAACATGCCACTGAGTTGACATTCAATTAATATTAGTTTTAAAGTTTGTTAAAGAAATTAGCTGCTTTAGCATTTCTTTCTGCTCATCTACATTCTATATTTCAGTCCTAAATTATACCACTTCCAGGGGATCTTTTCTGAGTCCTAGGCAGAGTTCGTATCTCCCTTACATAATATTCTCCTAGTACTCAACTTATTTTATATTTTTTTTATTTTTTATTTTTTTTCATTTATTTTTATTAGTTGGAGGCTAACTACTTTACAATATTGTAGTGGTTTTTGCCGTACATTGACATGAATCAGCCATGGATTTACATATGTTCCCCATCCTGAACCTCCTTCCAACCTCCCTCCCCATCCCATCCCTCTGGGTCATCTCAGTGCACCAGCCCCGAGCACTTGTCTCATGCATCCAAGCTGGACTGGCGATCTGTTTCACACTTGATAATATACATGTTTCGATGCTGTTCTCTCAGATCATCCCACCCTCGCTTTCTCCCATACAGTCCAAAAGTCTGTTCTATACATCTGTTTCTCTTTTTCTGTCTTGCATATAGGGTTATCGTTACCATCTTTCTAAATTCCATATATATGCGTTAGTATACTGTATTGGTGTTTATGTTTCTGGCTTACTTCACTCTGTATAATGGGCTCCAGTTTCATCCATCTTATTAGAACTGATTCAAATGAATTCTTTTTAATGGCTGAGTAATATTTCATTGTGTGTATGTACCATAGCTTTCTTATCCATTCGTCAGCTGATGGGTATCTAGGTTGCTTCCATGTCCTGGCTATTATAAACAGTGCTGCGATGAACATTGGGGTGCACGTGTCTCTTTCAGATTTAGTTTTGTCAGTGTATATGCCCAGCAGTGGGATTGCTGGGTCATATGGCAGTTCTACTTCCAGTTTTTTAAGGAACCTCCACACTGTTTTCCATAGTGGCTGTACTAGTTTGCATTCCCACCAACAGTGTAAGAGGGTTCCCTTTTCTCCACACCCTCTCCAGCATTTATTGCTTGTAGACTTTTGGATAGCAGCCATCCTGACTGGCGTGTAATGGTACCTCATTGTGGTTTTGATTTGTATTTCTCTAATAATGAGTGATGTTGAGCATCTTTTCATGTGTTTGTTAGCCATCTGTATGTCTTCTTTGGAGAAACGTCTGTTTAGATCTTGGGCCCATTATTGGAATACAAGCAAAAATAAACAAATGGGACCTAATCAAACTTAAAAACTTTTGCACAACAAAGGAAACTATAAGCAAGGTGAAATGACAGCCTTCAGAATGGGAGAAAATAGTAGCAAATGAAGAAACAGACAAAGGATTAATCTCAAAAATATACAAGCAACTCCTGCAGCTCAATTCCAGAAAAATAAATGACCCAATCAACTTATTTTAAATGAAATACTGACTTAAACCCAGGAGTCACTCATTTTCCCACCACCCCTAGTGGTCTCTGCATTCCTTGAGGGCAGGTACCAAGTCTCAGCAGAGCACTGTGCAGACTGGGTGCTCAGTGAGTACATTTCGAAAGGAAGACACATGTCTCTGACAGGCTGCATATCCATTCAAAGTGACAACAAAGAAAACCTTGCAAAATAAGCACAAGAGAGAAGGAAATGCTTTTCTCATTCACTGTAGCCAAAGGAAGTTGGGAGGCAGGCTTTTTAATTGATGCATCTTTTCAGAATATCACTTCTCTTTTGTGGATGAACGCAGGCATTCATGAGGCGGACCAGTGGAGCCCGCTCCCCACCAACTAGAGAACAGACAGAATGAGCAGTTATCTCTAAATTGATGGCGAGGTTCCCAGGAGTGGGAGGAAGTATGGTCTCTGCAAATCCTAAAGCGAATGACAGGGACAGGTGGGGAGCAGGCTCTGTGATCAGCACCCCAAGGGAGATAAGGAAAACAAAGTAGCAACCTCTCCTGCTTTCCGGAAGCAGGCTTGTTAGCCTTAAGCTTCCTGTGCTATTTAACTCAACACAGCTGCAAACAAACAAGATTAGACTTGAATGATTGATTTCCTTTTAAAATAGAACATGAAACAAAAGCATTTTTGTTGTTGTCACTGTGGGCAAAGCAATGGCAGTGCCTGTGGAGAAAAACAATTCCAATACACCGATTCTTTCCACGTTAGCTTAAATGACTTGTTTAAAACACAAAACATTAAACCTAAAAGGCCAGTTAGAAATATTTCTATGTTCCCATTTTACAGAGGAGGAAACTGAGACCTGAGGAGGAAAAAGGACTGACCCCCAAAATCACACAACAATGACACAGCCAAAGTCTAGAACTAAGCTTCCTGTCTCCTGGGTCTGCTCAGATATCTGTGATGTGGAGAGGGGGAAGATCTTTGAATCAAAGATTCTCAATACCTGAGCTCCAGATTTTATCAAACTACAAATTGTGCAACTTTGGGCAAGTCCCTTTTCCTTGCTTCACCTCCCTCATCTGTGAAATAATGGGTTTAGAATGAATGACCCATAAGACTCCTCCCAGTAGCAAAGTTATCTAACCATGATTTCAGTAAATGTTAATATCAAACAAATAAATAACATTACAGCATGCATACTATATACCAAATGCTGTGCAAAATGTTTTTTTGTTTTTTCACGAGATAGCTTATTTAATCTTTACAGCCCTGCATAGTAGGCGTGTTTGTCACTCTATTTGCATATGAGAAAGCTGGAATTCAGGTTAAGTAACCAGCTCAGAGTCACACAACTGGTATGTGGTGACAATGGGATCTGAGCAGCTACCTGTCTGACTTCAGAAATGGAACTTCCAAGGTCAACAAGTGTTCAAATGCTAGTACTGTCCAGTTCTTCCAGGGAATAAGAACTTGTGCCCAGCTCCACAGAGGTCCCCCCAGTTTAGGACACTCTGATTGTGACAGAGTAAAACAGACAGAGTGTAGCTTGTACCCATTGATCGAATAATGCTGCAAGACCACCAAGAAGTGTGATATCTTTTCTATAAAATAGTTCCTTAGATAAGAGAGGATTGCTTTTATGACCCTTATTCTGAAAATCTTCTCCAAATTTCCAGTTATCTCCCTGGTTCTTTGTTTGGGCCTGTGTTCAACTCCCTTACTAGTCTCAGCAAAATAACTCTGCTCTCACCCAAAATATCTCATACTTTCTACTTAGAGTGTAATTACTGATCAACTCCCCACTAATTGCTAGAGAGGTGGGAGCAGAGCGCATGATTTCAGTGCAAACTTGAACATGGTCTCTCTTATTTGGGGCCATGATAGAGTCACAGGGATTTACCCTTCCATCTTACACAACTTAAAATTTAAAAAAGCAAGGTAACACAAAGAAAGGGAATAATAAAGATAAAAGCAGCAATGTATGAAATAGAAAATAGAATAATAATAGAGAAAAATCAATGATTTGAGGAGATTACTAAAGTTGGTAAATCCTGTGGTCATACTGATAAGGGAAAAAAAGAAAGAAAGAATATAAGAATAACCAATATCAGGAATGAAAAAGGCCATCGCTACAGATTTTATTGATATTAAAAGGATAAAAACTAAATATTATGAATAACTCTATGACAATATATTCTATATATTATTTGAAATGGACAAATGCTTTGAAAAACACAAATTTCCAACTTCACTAAAAAATGCTAGCCCTAATATACCCATTTTTATTAGAGATATTGAATAAATAATAACCTTTCAGAAAAAGAGAAATCACCATACCCATATACGTTCAATGGTGGATTCTTTCAACCATTGAAAAAAGAAATTTTACTAATTCTCCATAATCTCTTCCATAAAATAAAAGCAGAAGGAACACTTTCTATCTCATCTTTTGAAGCCAGCATTGTCCTAGATATCCTAGCTAGAAAAAGATATTGCATATAAAAAAAGCATAAAACTATATCCCTATTTATGCAAAAATTCCTAACAAAATTTAAGTAAATTTAACAGTATGGAAGGAGATTAACACATGATGAATAAGTGAGGTTTATCACATAAACATGCTTTCCTAAACATCTAAACATCAATCAGTGGAATTTACCATATTAAAAGACCAACCCCTACATGATCATCTCAATAGATGTAGAAGAAAACATTTGATAGAATTCAATGTCTATTCATGGTTAAAATCTCCTAGCAACCTATAAATAGAAGGGATTTTTTCAACCTCATAAACAGCATCGATAAAAGAAAAACTTGCAACTAACACAATACTTAATGATAAAGACTGAATGCTTCTCTGTAAGAGTGGGGAGAGAAGTCATGAACACTTGTTCTCAATACTTTTTTTTCAGCATTGTAATAGAAGTTTTCAGTTTAGTTCAGTTCAGTCACTCAACCGTGTCGGATTATTTGCGACTCCATGAACCGCAGCTCGCAAGGCTTCCCTGTCCACCACCAACTCCAGGAGTTCACCCAAACCCACATCCGTTGAGTCAGTGATGCCATCCAACCATCTCATCCTCTATTGTCCCCTTCTCCTCCTGCCTTCAAACTTTCCTAGAATCAGGGTCCTCTCAAGTGAGTCAGCTCTTCGCATCAGGTGGCCAAAGTATTGGAGTTTCAGCTTCAACATCAGTCCTTCCAATGAACACCCAGGACTGATCTCCTTTAGGATGGACTGGTTGAATCTTCTTGCAGTCCAAGGGACTCTCAAGAGTCTTCTTCAACACCACAGTTCAAAAGCATCAATTCTTCAGTGCTCAGCTTTCTTTATAGTCCAACTCTCACATCCATACATGACTACTGGAAAAACCATAGCCTTGACTAGATGGACTTTTGTTGGCAAAATAATGTCTCTGCTTTTAAATGTGCTGTCTAGGTTGGTTATAACTTTCCTTCCAAGGAGTAAGCGTCTTTCAATTTCATGGCTGCAATCACCATCTGCAGTGATTTTGGAGCCTCAAAAAATAAAGTCAGTCACTGTTTCCCCATCTATTTGCCTTGAAGTGACGGGACCAGATGCCATGATCTTAGTTTTCTGAATGTGGAGCTTTAAGCCAACTTTTTCATTCTCCCCTTTCACTTTCATCAAGAGGCTCTTTAGTTCTTCTTCACTTTCTGCCATAAGGGTGGTGTCATCTGCATATCTGAGGTTATTGATATTTCTCCCGGCAATCTTGATTCCAGCTTGTACTTCTAGCCCAGCGTTTCTCATGATGTATTCTGCATATAAGTTAAATAAGCAGGGTGACAATATACAGCCTTGATGTACTCCTTTTCCTATTTGGAACCAGTTTGTTGTTCCATGTCCAGTTCTAACTGTTGCCTCCTGACCTGCATACAGGTTTCTCAAGAGGCAGGTTGGGTGGTCTGGTATTCCCATCTCTTTCAGAATTTCTCTTTCAGTTTATTGTGATCCACACAGTCAAAGGCTTTGGCACAGTCTATAAAGTAGAAATAGATATTTTTCTGGAACTCTCTTGCTTTTTCAATGATCCAGCGGATGTTGGCAATTTGATCTCTGGTTCCTCTAACTTTTCTAAAACCAGCTTGAACATCTGTAAGTTCATGGTTCACGTATTACTGAAGCCTGGCTTGGAGAATTTTAAGTGTTACTAGCGTGTGAGATGAGTGCAATTGTGCAGTAGTTTGAGCGTTGTTTGGCATTGCCTTTCTTAGGGATTGGAATGAAAACTGACCTTTTCCAGTCCTGTGGCCACTGCTGAGTTTTTCAATTTTGCTGACATATTGAGTGCAGCACTATCACAGCATCAGCTTTCAGGATTTGAAATAGCTCAACTGGAATTCCATCACATCCACTGGCTTTGTTCATAATGATGCTTTCTAAGGCCCACCTGACTTCACATTCCAGGATGTCTGGCTCTAGGTGAATGTGAGTGATCACACCTTCATGATTATCTGGGTCATGAAGATCTTTTTTATGTAGTTCTTCTGTGTATTCTTGCCACCTCTTCTTAATATCTTCTGCTTCTGTTAGGTCCATAATTTCTGTCCTTTATTGAGCCCATGTTTGCATGAAATAATCCCTTGGTATCTCTAATTTTCTTGAAGAGATCGCTGGTCTTTCCCATACTATTGTTTTCTTCTATTTCTTATCTCTCCTTGCTATTCTTTGGAACTCTTCATTCAGATGCTTATAGCTTTCCATCTCTCCTTTGCTTTTCTCTTCTCTTCTTTTCACAGCTATTTGTAAGACTTCCTCAGACAGCCAGTTTGCCTTTTTGCATTTCTTTTTCTTGGGGATGGTCTTGATCCCTTTCTCCTATACAATGTCATGAACCTCTGTTCATAGTTTATCAGGCACTCTGTCTATCAGATCTAGTCCCTTAAATCTATTATTCACTTCTGTATAATCGTAAGGGATTTGGTTTAGGACGTACCTGAATGGTTTAATGGTTTCCCCCACTTTCTTCAATTTAAGTCTCAATTTTGCAATAAGGAGTTCATGATCTGAGACGTAGTCAGCTCCCGGTCTTGTTTTTGCTGACTATATAGAGCTTCTCCATTTTTGGCTACAAAAAATATAATCAATCTGATTTCAGTGTTGGCCATCTGGTGATGTCCATGTGTAGAGTCTTCTCTTGTGTTGTTGGAAGAGGGTGTTTGCTATGACCAGTGTGTTCTCTTGGCAAAGCTCTATTAGACTTTGCCCTGCTTTATTCTGTACTCCAAGGCCAAATTTGCTGTTACTCCAGGTGTTTCTTGACTTCCTACTTTTGCATTCCAGTCCCCTATAATGAAAAGGACATCTTTTTGGGGTGTTAGTTCTAAAAGGTCTCGTAGGTCTTCATAGAACCATTCAACTCAGCTTCTGCAGTGTTACTGGTTGGGGCATAGAGTTGGATTACTGTGATATTGAATGGTTTGCTTGGAAATGAACAGAGATCATTCTGTTGTTTTTGAGATTGAATCTAAGTAGTGCATTTCAGACTCTTTCATTGACTATGATGGCTACTCCATTTCTTCTAAGGGATTCCTGCCCATGGTAGTAGATATAATGGTCATCTGAGTTAAACTCACCCATTCTAGTCCATTTTAGTTCTTTGATTCCTAGAATGTTGATGTTCACACTTACCATCCATCTCCAGTTTGACCCCTTGCAATTTGCCTTGATTCATGAACCTAACACTCCAGGTTCTTGGGCAATATTGCTCATTACAGCATCGGACCTTGCTTCTATCACCAGTCACATCCACAACTGGGTGTTGCTTTTGCTTTGGCTCCATTCCTTCATTCTTTCTGGAGTTATTTCTCCACTGATCTCCAGTAGCATATTGGGCACCTACTGACCTGGGAAGTTCATCTACAATGTCTTATCTTTTTGCTTTTTCGTACTGTTCAGTGGGGTTCTCAAGGCAAGAATACTGAAGTGGTTTGCCATTCCCTTCTCCAGTGGACCACATTCTGTCAGACCCCTCCACCATCACCCGTCTCTCTTGGGTGGCCCCACATGACATGACTTAGTTTCATTGAGTTAGATAAGATTGTGGTCCATGTGATCAGATTGGCTAGTTTTCTGTGATTGTGGTTTCAGTCTGTCTGCCCTCTGATGACCTCTCATCGCCTACCGTCTTACTTGGGTTTCTCTTACCTGAGACATGGGGTATCTTTTTCACAGCTGCTCCAGCAAAATCCAGCCGATATTCCTTACCTTGGATATGAGGTATCTCCTCATGGCTGCCGCTCCTGACCTTGGACATGGGGTAGCTCCTCCTGGCCTCTCCTGCACCGCGTAGCTGCAGCTCACTGCAATAGAGCAAGATAAACTTTAATACAATTTGAAAAGGAAGAAATGAAATTGTCATTGTCTGATGCTGGAAAAGATTTAGTGCAGGAGAGAAGGGGGCAACAGAGGATGAGATGGTTAGATAGCATCACCAACTCAATGGACATGAGTTTGTGTAAACTCCAGGAGATAGAGAAGGACAGGGAAGCCTGGTGTGCTGCAGTCTGTGAGGTCACAAAGAGTCAGGCATGACTGAGTGACTGAATCACAACAACATGATGACATAATGCATTTGCAGAAAATCCCAAGAAATCTCCAAATCAGCTACAAGAACTAGTAAGTGAGTTTATCAAGTTTGCAGAATACATAAAACTTATCTACAAGCAATAAAAATATTTTATATAAGCAATAAACTACAATAAATGGAATTTTAAAATAACGTATTTTCAAACTGAAGTAATTAGTGATGAATTTGCCAAAAGAAATGTAAAGCTTTTACACTGAAAACTAGAAAATATGATGAGAAATGTGAAAGAATGCCTAAAGAAAATAGGATATATCACACATATAGATTGGAAGACTAAATTTTTAAGAGGTTAATTTTTTTCTAAATTGATCTATAGAGTCAGTACAATCTCAGTTAAAACTGCATTTTTATACAAATGCAAATTTTCCAGCTCTTTGCAAAATCTATGACAATTCAAAGGACTCACAGTGGCTAAAACAGCTTACAAAGCAAGAACACAGTTGCTGAATTCATACTAACTGATTTCAAAATTAATTTAAAATATTAAGACAGTATAGGATTGGGATGCAATTACAGAAACTTATCAGTGCAACAGAATAGAGTACCTCGAAGGACTCACAGTGACTAAAACAGTATGAAAATCAAGAACAAAGTTGCTGAACTCATACTAACTGATTTCAAAATTAATCTAAAATATTAAGACAGTATAGAATTGGGATACAGTTAGAGAAACTTCTCAGTGCAACAGAATAGAGTACAGAATTAGATACACATGAACATACATGGTAAACTGATTTTTGACAAAAATTCAAAGAAAATTAATTGGGGAAAAGGATACATTTTCAACTTATTCTACTGGCACAATTTGATAGCCATATTAAAAAAAATCAACTGCAACTCATCACAATATACACAATGTAACTCACATGGAACACAGACAATTGCAAGGGAAAACTACAAAACATTTGGAAGAGTGGGAAATGTCTTAGTGACATTAAGTTAGCAAAGGATATCTTAAGTAAGACACTGAGAACATAAAGTATGAAATAAAAACATAGGATGTTGAATTTTACCAAACTTTGCTCTTCAAAAGATGTTGTTAAGAAAATAATAGTCATGCCACAGATTAGGGAACATTTTCATAATATATATCTGGCAAAAGACTTTTATCCAGGCTATGTAAAGAACTGTTACAATTCAAAAATGAGGAGACAACCTAATTTTTTTAAATGGGCAAATAATTTCAACTGGCACTCCATGAAAGAAGATATATAGATGGCATAGAAGCATATAAAGAAATGCCTGACTTTATTTAATGATCTATGAAATGCAAATTAAACCACAATTCTAAAACTGCACATTGATTAGAATGGCTAAGATTAAAAAACAAAAGAAAATAATTTCAAATGTTGATAAGGACAACTAGAATGTTCATGTACTGCTGGTGGGAAGATAAAATGGTATGATCACTTTGGGAAGCAGTTGTAATTTCTTATAAAGCTAAACATATACCTGCCATGCAATGCAATCATTTCACTCCTAAATACCCACCCAAGAGAAATGAAAGTGCATATTCACAAGAAGAGCTTTACATAAATATTCATAGCAGTGCTATCAGTATTGGCTCAAAGTTGGACCTACCCAAATGTCTATCCTCAGGTCAGTGTAAACAATTTGTGACAAATCTATTCAATAGATCAATGTTCAGCAATTAAAAGGAACAGACTATTGATACATACCACAACATGGATAAATTTCAAAATAATTATACTGAGCCAGACAACAAACTGTGCATAGTTCATGATACCATGTGTATAAAATTCTAGAAAATGCACACTAATCTACAAAAACAGAAAGCAAGTCAGTGGCTTCTTGCAAATAAGAATAGAGGTAAGGGTTTGCTACAAAATGCATGAGGAAATTTTAGAATGATAGAAATCTTTATAATATAATTATGGTATATTTACAGAGAGTAAACAAATGTTTAACCTTACATATTAAAGGTGTGTAGTTTGTTGTACATTTACCACACCTCAAAAAAGTTGCAAATCATTTTTTAAAGGAAGAAGGAAAGGAAGAAAGACAAAATTTTATAACAGGGAACTTGACAGAATCCTCAGTAAGAAAAGCATATAAGAAGAAAAGACATTGAGGAACTGGTGGAAAGAAAACTCAAGAAAAACCAGTAATATATTAGGAACAGGACTTTGAGTCAATAGCATTCTGTCAAAGACATTCCAAGCGTAGGTTGATTCAGACTGGCTTTATGGAAGAGATAATCTGCAAAGAGGCTTAAAGCAGTGGTTTTAGAATGTAGGCTGCAATATGACACATGATTCTTGAGCAGAGTCTTAGAAGAAAGAATATTAAATTACAGGCTTAAAAGTGTCACCTTGTCACACACTCTGCCTCCAAGCAGAGTTTAGAGATATTTGGAGAAGACAACTGTTCCACAGTCCATTTCTCTAAACTGTGTTCATAATATCAGGAAATGTCTAGCCACCCATCCAGGAGCCTTAGATTCCTATTTGACTCCTCTCCTCCCTTATTCCCCGTGACAGCCATTGAAGAGAGACGTTCAGATCTCCCCTGAAGAGACAGCCTGCTGCAAGAATTAGAGGTAGCTGCTCTATTTTTTAGATCCCTCACAGCATCTGAGCTAAATCCATTCTCTGGCAGCTCCCAGTCAATGAATGAGCCTCACTGTTTCTTCCCAATGAGGGATTTTCACCCGCCAATCCTGGGAATAGATCTGCCCATGGCTTGGCCAAAATGTTCTCCAAGTTTCACCAAAATCTGAGGCTCTTCTTTATAATTATCCTTCTTTTCTCTTGTCTTTCATGGATATCGGACATGCATCAAGGTCTGAAGTCTTTCCCTACCCACTTCTGCTCTCCTCTTTATTGTTATAGGCATTCCCCCCAATACATCTCTTGTACTTCTCTTTCTTGCATTTGCTTCCTGGAGGACTTGAACTGACATGTACCCCTGACACTCCATTCCTACCACTTTAGTCCCCAAGTTTTGTTGAGTCTATCCTCAAACTCTCTTTTGAAGTTACTTCCTCTTCTCCAGTTTCACTGCCACGGTCCTGGGACAGGCTGCCTCATACCATTGCCCAAAACTTTGCCCTAAAAATCGTCAAACATCAGATTTGAATTTTAATGCTAATGTTACTCTAGGAACAGACTGGTTGCTTGTATAGCCTGGATATCTGATAAACAGGGCTACACTTCACTTAAGAACAAGATATAATTTGAAACGGGGATGATAAGTTTGATTGCTAAGATCCGCTCTGATAATTAAGTGGGATCTAATATTCCATGCTCAGATATTTCTTGCTTCTTTTATATCTGAAATGAGAAATGTTTAATCACAGTCTCTGCTCTTTGCTAAGAAACAGGGAGGCTGGTGAAAATCTGATTGGTAAAGTGCTATGAGCTCCTTAGAAATGTCAATAATCCATCTATGGATAAAAATGGGGACACACTACTGTCCCCATATATACCTTTCATTTTGACTTCAAATAAGGCCTGACTGCCATCATCTGGTGTTTAAAGTCCTCTATAATCTTTCTCTCAAATAGCCTCTCTCGTGATACATATGTTCCAGTCAAATGGAGCCACTTGGTTATCTGCAGCACAGTCAGCGTTTTCCCACTTCAACGATTTCGCTGTCTCTTTCCTCCATCTGGAATCTTCTTGCTTCTCACTCCCAAAGCTGCTTGTCCAAATTTTACCCATCATTTAAAGCATATCTAAAATATGACATCCTCTGAGAATCCTCAGAAAGTACTCTGGCCCTCTGCTACCATTTCCCAGTAATTTTGCTTGTGTATTTCTCATGGCACTCTTTGCTTGCTGCCATGTCTTGTGTTTATTATACTCCCCCTCTAAGATCCCCTGCTAGGCTTCTTGCCCATCTCTCTGATTCCTGCCCACCCCCAGGACCTGCCACCTAAGGGCTGCGCAAGCCCTTAGCTATAAATAGGTACATTGTTTTCAGAGGTACTCATGGGTTCCCTTACCTTCTGTGCATTCCTATAGGCTACCCCTTTGAGACTCAAAGTCTCAACTGTCAGGGCTGCTGGAGAGAGGTCTAGGCAGCTTTGCCAGGATACCAGGTATTTCCCTGAGCAAAGCCTCTTGTGCAATCCAGGGAGTCTTGCAGTGTTAGCACAGTTACCTGGTAAAAACTGGCTAAAAGAATAAATAAGCAGAAGGTCTCCAAGTTTTCATATGAGGATATGAATAGCCATCATTTCTAAAATAGACTGCCTTACCTCCAGGGTCTCTGAGCTAAAGTTTTCAGAAATTACTGCAAGTTGGTGGAACCATGAATATTAGTAGCTTCCATCCCACCCCTAAGATCTGCTCCTTTGTGTGTTCCCTCATTCTGATTCTCCAGTTACCATCAAACCACTCACTCTGTAAAGTCACAACCAAAATGTGAATGGAATTCCAGTGCATTTTTCTAAGAAGCTTACAGTGGTTCTAATCTTGCAAATGGGCTCTCTCTGCTTGGCCATCCAACAGCTTCCATGAACACATTCCCAGGTCAGTAAACATTCAACAGGGAAAACATATTGAGGTCTACCATGTGCCAGGAACAGGACTGGGCATACACAGATAAATAGAACCCAGATCCTGCACTCAGAAAGTACTCAGTGAGCCAAAACAGCCTTTATTTTTAGGATGCACATCAGTTTTTTTCTTTTTTTTAAGTCAGTTCATTTTTTTCTTGTTTAAATTTTTACGACAAAGCAATAACTGCAAAGAAATAGAGGAAAACAATAGAAGGGGAAAGAGTAGGGATCTCTTCAAGAAAATTAGAGATACCAAGGGAACATTTTACGCAAAGATGGGCTCAATAAAGGACAGAAATGGTAGGGACCTAACAGAAGCAGGAGATATTAAGAAGAGGTGGCAAGAATATACAGAAAAACTGTACAAAAAAGATCTTCATGACCCAGATAATCACGATGATGTGATCACTCATCTAGAGCCAGACATCCTGGAATATGAAGTCAAGTGTGCCTTAGGAAGCATCTCTATGAACAAAGCTAGTGGAGGTGATGGAATTCCAGTTGAGCTATCTCGAATCCTGAAAGATGATGCTGTGAAAGTGCTGCACTCAATATGTCAGCAAATTTGGAAAACTCAGCAGTGGTCACAGGACTGGAAAAAGTCAGTTTACATTCCAATCCCAAAGAAAGGCAAGGCCAAAGAATGCTTAAACTACTGCACAATTGCATTCATCCCACACGCTAGTAAAGTAATGCTCAAAATTCTCCAAGCCAGGCTTCAGCAATATGTGAACCATGAACTTCCAGATGTTCAAGCTGGTTTTAGAAAAGGCAGAGGAACCAGAGAGCAAATTGCCAACATCCACTGGATCATCAAAAAAGCAACAGAGTTCCAGAAAAACACCTATTTCTGCTTTATTGACTATGCCAAAGCCTTTGACTGTGTGGATCACAAAAAACTGTGGAAAATTCTGAAAGAGATGGGAATACCAGACCACCTGACCTGCCTCTTGAGAAACCTGTATGCAGGTCAGGAAGCAATAGTTAGAACTGAACATGGAACAACAGACTGGTTCCCAATAGGAAAAGGAGTACGTCAAGGCTGTATATTGTCACCCTGCTTGTTTAACTTATATGCAGAATACATCATGAGAAACGCTGGGCTGGAAGAAGCACAGGCTGGAATCAAGATGGCCAGGAGAAATATCAATAACCTCAGATATGTAGATGATACCACCCTTATGACTGAAAGTGAAGAACTAAAGAGCCTCTTGATAAAAATGAAAGAAGAGAGTGAAAAAGTTGGCTTAAAGCTCCACATTCAGAAAACTAAGATTATGGCATCTGGTCCCATCACTTCAAGGCAAATAGATGAGAAAACAAGTGGAGACAGTGGCTGACTTTATTTTTCTGGACTCCAAAATCACTGCATATGGTGACTGCAGCCATGAAATTAAAAGACACTTACTCCTTGGAAGGAAAGTTATGACCAACCTAGACAACATATTCAAAAGCAAAGACATTACTTTGCCAACAAAGGTCCGTCTAATCAAGGCTAAGGTTTTTCCAGTAGTAATGTATGGATGTGAGAGTTGGACTATAAAGAAAGCTGAGCATCGAAGAATTGATACTTTTGAACTATGGTGTTGGAGAAGACTCTTGAGAGTCCCTTGGACTGCAAGGAGATCCATCCAGTCCATCCTAAAAGAGATCATTCCTGGGTGTTCACTGGAAGGACTGATGTTGAAGCTGAAACTCCAATACTTTCGTCACCTTATGCAAAGAGCTGACTCATTTGAAAAGACCCTGATGCTGGGAAAGATTGAGGGCAGGAGGAGAAGGGGACGACAGAGGATGAGATGGTTAGATGGCATCACCGACTCAATGGACATGGGTTTAGGTGGACTCTGGGGGTTGGTGATGGACAGGGAGGCCTGGCGTGCTGCGATTCATGGGGTCACAAAGAGTCGGACACGACTGAGCAACTGAACTGAACTGAACTGGACCATCCAACTCTGTCAATTCTCGTTTTAAGGTTCAGTTCTAGAACAGTTTTTTAGTGTGGAAAAACAAACCTCCTTGATTCAAAGGATCAATTCTGCCCATCGTATCTATCCAGTGCAGTGAGACCCCAACCCCTCATCTCTCTAGAGAAGCAATTTTACCAAAGCTCTGTGATGATAATCAGCAGAACACAAAACAACAGCCCAATGTATGAATTACGACAGACACAGAAAGAGGAAAGGTGTTCTTGAACATCTTGGTCTTCCACGCAATGTAAAAGTTCTTTGAGTTTTCCCAGGTATAAAGTTAACTAAAAACAGGAAGTTCTAAAAGACAGTTCACAGAGGCAGGCAGATCGTGATCATGGATGGCAGTTTTCTCCGGTGTGGTTAATTAGTTCTAGCTGAAAAGGCAAATATGTTTCCTTCGGCAGAGCAGAAACAAACATGGTTTTGTCTTAATTTGCAAAAGGTTTCAAACAGTAGTGTTTTTAATCGACAGGCTAAATGTCCAATAGCTGCTATCAGCTCAGCTCCCAAGGCTGCAGCACAGCCTATAAATTTCCTGAAAGCTTATTGAAACAAAGTTGGGTGCCAAATTCTTGAGAGAAGTCTCTGCTTCGAATAACAAATCTTCCAGCTTTTTAACTTCTTCCCAAGGTCTTAGCCAAGATAAAAGAAACATAGAAGTGTCACCTTGGATCCTATCTCGCTGCTGGTGAAAAGCCTGAGAAACCTATCACTGCTTGCCAGCGTACCAAAGCTTCATCTTGTCAACAGCTCAAGTGCCCTGGGATTTTCCATTCTTCTGATCTGTCATTATCCAGACACACACACATTCAGTTGAGCTGTTTCCAACTTTTAAAAGAGTTGCTCCTGAAACACATTTGAAAACTTAGGTGTTGTTGCCTATGTGGAATGAGCCCTGAAACCAAAGTCAGGAGACCTGCATGATGGACTTTTGAACTCACTGCTTATCTGTGAGAAAACAATTCTTGAAACTGTATATCTATTTGGCATATAGGGATAATGGACTTCAGGTAGTGCAGTAAAGAATCCACCTGCCAATGCAAGAGACACAAGAGACGTGGGTTCAATCCTTGGGGTGGAAAGATCCGCTGGAGGATGAACTAGCAACCCACTCCAGTGTTCTTGCCCGGAAATTCCATGAACACAGGAGTCTGACAGGTTACAGTCCATGGGGTCTCAAAGAGTTGGACACAACTGAACACCCACATATAGGGAAAATAGCACCCACTCTGACTATAGGATGTCTGCAGAACTCAAATGAGATAATTCATGGAAATAAACTCGATGAAAGGAAAAGTCTATATAAATGTAAAAAAGTAAATAGAGCTGAAGGCAATATTTAACTCATATTACTTACATAGACCACATGGATACAAATATGTAAAAACACTGTCTTTGTTAAATAGCAAAAGAAAAAAAATACCTTAGGATTAAGAATTAACAAGCCTGTAGACTGCAGACTGGATGAACCGTTTTAGCACATATGAGACAATACATCTTTTGTTGAATAAAATTGTGTACATAAGTGATGGGATGTAATCCATATATCAGCTCAGACTCCATCTTGGCCGTAGCCTGTGAATGGCATCTCAGTTCAGTTCAGTTTCGTTCCATTGCTCACTTGTGTCTGACTCTTTGCAATGCCACTGGGACTGCAGCACGCCAGTCTTCCCTGTCCATCATCAACTCCAGGAGCTTACTCAAACTCATGTCCATTGCGTCGGTGATGCCATCCAACCATCTCATCCGCTGTCATCCCCATGACATCTCAGGAAGAATGCTTATGCCCCTGGAGGGTGGGTGAGTTGAAGCACAGGGCATTACTGTTGAGGAGGGAGTCCCAGGACAGTGAAGCTCAGTGGAGGAAACCAACAGATCCAGACAAGTTTAAGAGTTTTAGTTAAGTATCATTCTACTGAAAACTGTTGGGAAAATAGAATTAAAAACAAACCCTCTTCCTAGCCCAGAAAACCGTTCCACAAAAGTAAAAAAGAAGGAAAACATTTTCATTGTTGAAAAAGCATTAAACCATGTGATATATATCACAGGCAGTTTGCCCTGTGATTTCAAAGGCAGAAATGATTCACACTCCCTTATAGAGCCAGGCAGATACAGGTCATTAGACACAGGGATAAACAATCACTAATCCTCAAGTAAGAGCTCTTAACGGCACATTTGTCATACATAGTTCATCCTAACTTTACCATGGGAATTGGGGAGACCGCCCATGTTAGCTAATTGGTTTATCTGGAAGAGAAACCAGTTTCTCACCTCTTTATGACAAGAGGTGGTTTTGCAAATTAGAGCAAATCACCTACTGAAATTAGGCTCTTACCTTCCCATGGGAACTGGGTCATCAGAGCGCTCCTTCCCTTGATGTTTGCATTTCAGAAAGATGGTTTCCAGAAAGATATCCCTGGGTCATAAAACTGATGAGAGGTGCCCGTCAGAGAGACGAAAAAGTACTCACAAGTTTTCTAAGGTCAATGCTCTAAAAAAAAGGAAGGAAGGGAAATTTTTATTTTCAACAGGGAGAACAAAGACTTTAACTTTTAATTTGTATTTGTGCTTACAAAACTGCCCAGCTTTTTCAGCAGAAAAATTACATTTGAGAGAACAGATGGAAGGTATAACCACATCTTATTCCCAATGGTGACTTCTGGGTGGTAGAAAATCTGGGTAATAATCCCCTCCTTCATGGTTGACTATGCAGCCCAAGTGAAGTCCTGAAATCCTACCTTTCCTGTGGCAAGTCCTCAGCCCTTCTCTGATATTACAGACTCCTAGTAACCAGAAGTGGGATGTCAACTTTCACATGCCGTCTGTTCCTCCAAAGATTTCTGCTCTGAATGCTACTCTCTACCCTCTCTGGGTCATCCATTGGTCTGTACGAATTGCCTCCTTGCTGACTACCTCTGAACCTCTGATCTCTCTGCTCCACACAGGTGTTCTGTTGTTCTCCAGACCAGGGACTGAAGCCCTACACCACTGCCAGTTGCCTGATGTGGTTCTGCATCCACCACGTCCTGGCGCCACTCGGGCTTTCCACCATGGAGCCAAGGGTAATACCTTGGTGTCACACAGGCTTGAGAAAGCTGCTCTCTCCAGTACTACCACCTGGGGCTCTGCCATTGCCTCCCCACTTACCTTCCATATCCAAAGCTCTCTTCTATACATAGGGAAACACTGTCTCCTTCTTGAACCCCACTTGGACCTCCAGGAATAGAATCCTTTACATTTTCACATACAGTTCTCTCTTAACCCCTGAGGAAACTAGCTGGGACCATTTAACATAGTGGTTCTAGGGTGACCAGAACTCTTTGCCTGAGATGATCTAGTTTCAGCACTGACGGGGACAATCTCCCCACACCCCAGCACAGTCTGGAGTAAATCAAGATAGTTGGTTACTCTATGGGAGCATCTCAATAGCAGGCATGGGCTTCCCAGGTGGCGTTCATAGTAAAGAATCCTCCTGCCAATGCAGCAGATGCAAGAGACCCAGGTTCCATCTCTGGGTTGGGAAGATTCCCTGGAGAAGGAAATAATAACCCGTTCCAGTATCCTTGCCTGGAGAAGACCGTGGACAGAGGAGCCTGGCGGGCTACTGTCCATGGGGTCACAAAGAGACATGACTGAGCACTTTTCAGCAGCAGTAGCAGTTTCCCTGGGGACCTTGTTAACATGCAGATTTTGAGTCAGTGGGTCTGGGGCATCGCCACATTTTGAGCAACTAAAGTATAAAGTACAGCACTGTGAATTTTGTCAGTTAATTTCTCCCCTTTAGTGCTTGCTACTGAATATGGGCCTCTATGGTAGGCTCTGCTTATTTTTCGGTACTCATGATTCTGTACCCAAGTGATTTTTTTCTGTACTCATGATTCCACCATCCCTCTTCACAATCTGGCTCTTGCCAGAGCCTCCTCTGATCTACCAAACTAGCCCAGATAAACAAAGACAGTAAAATTTGAGCAGGCAGAATTGAAGGAAAATCTAACTATAGAATGTTTATTTATTAAAAAAAAAAAAAAAACATATGGAATAACATTAGAAGATTAATGAATGGGTTAAACAGTATATCAGGCACAGTAGAAAGGAGAGTTATTGAACTCTAAGATATAGTAGAAGAAACCATATGGAAAAAAAGAATAGAATGACAAAAAAAGATGGACATGTTCGAAAAAATTTAGACACAAAGATGTTAGAGTGCAAGTCTCTAATTTGCTCATCAGAATTTCAGAAGGAGAAAATGGAAGAGTGAAAACACTTGAGGAGCTTATGCAACTGATGAAAGACAGCAACACTCAGATTCAGAATGCTCAATGAATCCCAAGTAGAATAAAGGAAAAGAAATTCACACTGAGGCACATTGTAGAGGAACTGCAGAACGCTGAACACAAAATCTTGAAAATAGCTGAGATAAAAATCTACACAATTGATAATTCACTTCTCAGCCACAACAATCAAAGCTAGAAGACATATCTTTAAGAGAAAATAATTGTCAAGATAGTATTGCATATGTAGTGAAATCATGTATCAAGAATAACAGTAAATTAGAGACCTGTTCAGACAGAAAAAGTTTTTTCACTTCCAATAAACTCTTACTAAAGAATATCTGGGTGATGTTCCTCAGAAAAAGAAAAGAATTCCAGAAGGAAAATCCAAGAACTAAAAATTTCAAGTGAGAACAGTGTAATATTGTATAGACTTGGTAAAACTAGGCAGATATTGACTATAAAAGAGATTAACAATAAAATTCAATTTGTGGTGTTAAAAAATAAAGATAAAATTTAAATCTTGGAAAACAATGATGTGTGGGGTGAAATTAGTAATTTCCTAAAGCATTTTAATTTTATTTTGTTATTGAGAAGGAAGATAAACATCCAGTTTGCTTTGGGTTTTGTTAAGTTAAATACATGTAAAGTAAGTAAAGATAGCCCAAAAAGTGGAACTTCAAAAAAACTTCCAAATTGGTGGAAGGAAATAAATTCAGTGGGGTGTGAGTAGCAGACAACGTGTTAGTCATTCCATCATGTCTGATTCTTTGCAACCCCGTGGACTGTAGCCCATCAGGCTCCTCTGTCCATGGGATTCTTTAGGCAAGAACACAGGAGTGAGTTGCCATTTCCTTCTGCAGGGGATCTTCCCAAACTTTTAAGGTCCAGTGACTGTGAGAGAGTCACTTCTTAGGTAGGTTGATAAGAAGTCCGGGGTCCCTGAGAAGGAAAAAGTGGTCTGGGGCTCTCGAGGAGGAGACCTGTTTCTCCTTCTTGACAAACTTCTGAGTGGGCAGCAGAGTTGATCCAAAAGATGGAAAGAAAAGGGAATTAAAAGGAACATCGGAAAAGTGCAAAAATGGAAAAAAACAGATAAAAAAATAGTCTCAGACATATCATTTATCTCAATCAATGTGGTTGAACTAAACTCCAGTTAGAATATTGGGCTTTTCAATTCAGTTCAGTTCAGTCACTCAGTCCTGTCTGACTCTTTGCGACCCCATGGACCACAGAACGCAAGGCCTCCCTGTCCATCACCAACTCCTGGAGTTTACTCAAACTCATGTCCATTCAGTCGGTGATGCCATCCAACCATCTCATCCTCTGTCGTCCCCTTCTCCTCCTGCCCTCAATCTTTCCCAGAATCAGGGTCTTTTCAAATGAGTCAGCTCTTTGCATCAGGTGGCCAAAGTATTGCAGTCTCAGCTTCAACATCAGTCCTTCCAATGAACACTCAAGACTGATCTCCTTTAGGATGGACTGGTTTGATCTCCTTGCAGCCCAAGGGACTCTCAAGAGTCTTCTCCAGCACCACAATTCAAAAGCATCAATTCTTTGGTGCTCATCTTTCTTTATAGTTCAACTCTCACATTCATACATGACTACTGGAAAAACCATGGCTTTGACTAGACAGACCTTTGTTGGCAAAGTAATGTCTTTGCTTTTGAGTATGCTGTCAGGTAAAATAAAGTCTGTCACTGTTTCCACTGTTTCTCCATCTAATTGCCATGAAGTGATGGGACTGGATGCCATGATCTTAGTTTTCTGAATGTTGAGTTTTAAGCCAACTTTTTCACTTTCCTCTTTCACTTTCATCAAGAAGCTCTTTAGTTCTTCTTCACTTTCTGCCATAAACATGGTGTCATCTGCATATCTGAGGTTATTGATATTTCTCCTGGCAATCTTGATTCCAGCTCATGCTTCCTCCAGCCTAGTGTTTCTTGTGATGTACTATGCATATAAGTTAAATAAGCAGGGTGACAATATACAGCCTTGACATATTCCTTTTCCTGTTTGGAATCAGTTTGTTGTTCCATGTCCAGTTCTAACTATTGCTTCCTGACCTGCATACAGGTTTCTCAAGAGGCAGGTCAGCTGGTCTGGTATTCTCATCTCTTTAAGAATTTTCCACAGTTTTTTGTGATCCACACAGTCAAAGGCTTTGACATAGTCAATAAAGCAGAAATAGGTGTTTTTCTGGAACTCTCTTGCTTTTTTTGATGATCCAGCAGATGTTGGAAATTTGATCTCTGGTTCCTCTGCCTTTTCTAAAACCAGCTTGAACATCTGGAAGTTCATGGTTCACATATTGCTGAAGCCTGGCTTGGAGAATTTTAAGCATTACTTTACTAGCATGTGAGATGAGTGCAATTGTGCAGTGGTTTGAGCATTCTTGGGCTTCCCTGGTAGCTCAGAGGTTAAAGCGTCTGCTTGCAATGTGGGAGACCTGGGTTCAATCCCCAGGTTGGGAAGATCCCCTGGAGAAGGAAATAGCAACCCACTCCAGTATTCTTGCCTGGAGAATCCCATGGACAGAGAAGCCTGGTGGGCTACAGTCCATGGGGTCGCAAAGAGTCGGACACGACTGAGCCACTTCACTTCACTTGAGCATTCTTTGGCATTTCATGTCTTTGGGATTGGAATGAAAACTGACTTCTTCCAGTCCTGTGGCCACTGCTGAGTTTTCCAATTTTGCTGACATTTTGAGTGCAGCACTTTCATAGCATCATCTTTCAGGATTTGAGATAGCTCAACTGGAATTCCATCACCTCAGCTAACTTTGTTTGTAGTGATGCTTCCCCAAGGCCCACTTGACTTCACATTCCAGGATGTCTGACTCTAGGTGAAATCACACCATCGTGATTATCTGGGTCATGAAGATCTTTTTTATACAGTTCTTCTCTGTATTCTTGCCACCTGTTCTTAATATGGGGTTTTTAGATGGATTTAGAAACAAACTCAGCCTATATGGTAAAAGATAAAACTAAAACATAAAGGCAGAGAGAAGTTAAGGGAAACTGATGGACAAAGAAATTCTAGGGAAAAGTCAAACAGGGTAGACTTGGTGTAAAAGTGCTACTAAAGAATGTTAGTTAATAAACATTGATAAAGCTGTAATTCTCTAAGGAAATAATTCTAAACTTGCAAGCACCTAAATGCATAGATATAGCATGCAGCAAGAGGACAACGCATATCATTTTTGAGTCCACATGGAATCTTTGCATAAAAGTGGCCGCAAGTTAGACCAGAGAATTTCCAATAAATTTTAAAGCAAACACAGTATAAATACCAAAGAGAAAGAAATGCATATTAACGGTGGCAAGAATTATTTCAAGGACAAGTTTATTTCGTTTTTCTTTTAGAAACTTAAAGGACTGAATGTACATGAGTTTGAACAAACTCTGGGAGATGATGAGGGACAGGGAAACCTGGCGTGCTGCAGTCCATGGGTCACAAAGAATCAGACACGACTTCACAACTGAACAACAACAACAAACGATCCGACAATCTCACTCCTGGATGTATACCCAGAAACGATGAAAATTCTAATTTAAAAAGATACATACACTCTAATATTCATAGAAGCACTATTTAAATAGTCAAGACATGGAAGAAACCTAAATGTCTATCAACAGATGAATGGATAAAGAAGTTGTGGTATATACACACGGTGGAATACTACTCAGCCATAAAAAGCAATGAAATAATACCGTTGACCTCAGCATGGATGGACCTAGAGATTATCATACTAAGTGAGTTAAGTCAGACAGAGGAAGACAAACTTTAGACTATGTCACTTATATGTGGAATCTAAACAAATGATACAAATGAACTTATTTACAAAACATAAATAGATTCACAGAAATAGAAAACAAACTTATGGCTACCAAAGAGGATGTGGGGGAGGGGTAAATTAGGTATTGCAATTAACATATGGTCACTACTATATATAAAACAGGTAGCAAGGACCTACTCTGTAGCACAGGGAACTATATTCAATATTTTCTAGCAACCAATAATAGAAAAGAATCTGAAAAAGAATATATGGATTCAGTTATATATATATACTTTGCTGTACATGTAAAACATTGCAAACCAACTATATTTCAATTGCTTTTTAAAAATGTGTTTTTTAGGCTTGCTGATCGACATGAATATGGATTTTGATAAACTCACATCTTGTTTTCTGGAATTCTCCATCTGACTTTTTTCTTTAACGTACAAAATATTTGGTTGAAGCATGAACAGTCTATAAATTCGTTCTCCAATGTCATGTTGCACACACATGTGCATGCAAGTGTACATGCTCACTCTTTGGTTGTTTGACATTATTTAATCCTAACAACAGACTGAATTTTAAAAATTCAGTTCTCCATGTTAGCTCAGACATTAAAGACTCTTTTAGCAATTGAAATTCACTTTTTTTCTGCACAATACTTTAATATTTATCATCTCATTTGAAGAGGAAAGACTAGATTATCACTTACAAATAAGGAAAATGAAGTCCAGAGCAGATAAACCACAAGATCAGAACCTAGGTTCTTTGAATCCAAATTACTGGAGATAAAAGTGATATCTCTTTTTTAAAAAAATGGGTTTTGGTGTTTGTTTTTAGCACTAAGCTAAAATTATCTTCCAAAAATAGTTCTGTCACACCTTTCTCAGAAGCTCTGGGGGGCTCTCTGTCACCTGTTGGGTATTGATGGACTCTCTCAGTTGTCTCCCCAAGTCTGCCTTAGTCCTCTCTAAGGTTTACTGTCTTCTGCTCATCTCTCTTCCTTTCGTTCAGCCCCTCCTCCCCTAGTCTCGCCACGTTGGTTTACCGCCTGGGCCACAGCGTGCCTGATTTTGTACACTGCTATACCTTTGCTCCCTGGTGGTCAGCAGTAAAGAATTCACCTGCAATGCAGGAGACATGAGTTCAATCCCTTGGTTGTGAAGATCTCCTGAAGTAAGAAATGGCAACCCACTCCAGTATTCTTTCTTGGAAAATTCCATCTATGGAGGAACCTAGTGGGCTACAGCCCATGGGATCCCAAAAGAGTCAGACACAACTGAGCAACAACAAAAATGCCTTTGCTCAAGCTGTTTATTCTGCCTAAAATACCTGCCTATTTATATTTGTCTAACACATTGTTAACAATCTCTGACTTCTCTTGGATCCTTGGCTTGTAATAATTCGCCTTTCCCCAGACTCCTACCATGAGCCTTCCCTGACCATTATTGCGGTCTACTTTTAATCAGAGTGACTTCACTACAAATCAAGAGTTCAGGAATGGCTTGCAGGCAGTACCCACATTTCACCCTAGCTAAGTTTCTGTCACATAGAAGATGATTTTTGAATTCCCAGAATTAATCAATTATACCATTTAGGGTAACCAGAAGTGCCAGACCCATCTAGAGAGACAATTTGACCCTGCCAAAATTTCCTCCCCTGTAAAATGAATGCAGTTATGCAGAGAAGTGGCAATATTGTCACAATCACAAAGCGGGTGACAAATATAAAATACTAGAATGTTACTAATGTAAGTTGTCTAGCGAGCCCAGAAATTGGGCTAGCCAAGGAGAAAAAGTTTTCTCACTTCTGTGCTTGTTTTTCCCCATAGTGCAAAGTTAATTTGTACCTAGCTCTTCTAAACTTTTATCTTGCTGGCTTTCAGTCTCCCAAATTCAAAAAAATATTGAATTGCTCCTGACATCTAGCTGGCTTGATCTGGAGTGCATGCATAATTTAAGCTGATTGAATATTTTGCCACATTAAAGTGGAAAATATCTGAATCCCCAAAACAGTAAAAGAAAATGACAGGTTCAAATACCACTTGGCATCACCTTCCAAAATTTCTGCCAGGTAATTAAGGCATTCTAGGAGGCTGAAATGGAAATTTGCCTTTAGCTACAGGATTTGCTTGTGAACACTCCAGGCCCAGAAAGATGACTGTTCTTAGTGGATGCAAAGTCTTCTTTCCTTGGAAGCAAGATAAAATAAACACATTCCTCAGATTATTTGCTTTTTTCCTTTTTTAAAGATTTTTTTTTTGGAATTGATTTCCTTTGGAACCAAAGAAAATAGTGTTCGGAAGATGCTTTCATTAGTAGAATTTATTTAGCTTTGAAATACACAAAAAAGACTCTTCTAAAACCCTCAAGTTTAGATGGGGGGTGGGGAACTAACAAAGTTGCCAAATGGCTCAGGGTTATAGTTGCTCTTGGGTTTCCCTCCTCACTCCAGCCTTGCACCTCCTCTAACTCCCTGATACCCCTGGGGCCATGAAGCAGGCTTTCCTCTCACTCTAGAGATGACCTTGTGCACTTGACCTGAGTCCTGAGAGTGCGAAGATGAGGCATCTTCTGCTTCCACAGTTGCAGCAGTATGACTATAGAATTGACAAAGCCAAAGAGAAAATCTACCAGAAAGCAGAATGTGGCAAACTGGAAAACCAGGGCAGAGAGGCAGCTGAGCCTCCAGCAACGCCTGGAGGGAGGAACACATAGGATCTGGGAGATGCCTGCGCACTGGGTGTAGGCGGACAAGCTCTCTGTTGCAGTGCAGGGGCATTTCATCAGACCTCGCTGAGCCAGGGTACTCCTTAGGGCTCTCAATTTCTTTTTGTCTTCTTCCCATGCTCATCAACAACAATTCTGATCTTCCTTTTGAGATGCCTTGACTCTGGGAATGGGGGTGGAAGGTGTGAATGTTCTGGTCCCTGGAAAGGATGGGTGCAATCAAAAATATTGAAAATAGAACACTTACTGAGGGCCTTGTACTGGCTGAGCTCTGGGGATTTGGCAGGAAAGTAAGAAAAGCCCGCCCTCATGGAGTTTCCATTCTAGAAGAGGAAGATGGACAATAAACATATGAACAAGCAAACAAGATTAATTGATATAATAGTGAAGATCATGGAGAAAGTTTTACAAGGTGAGTTTGGGGAGCGTAACTGGATGGGGGGCGGGTACAGCAGATGCAGTTGTTGAGAAAGCCTCTGTGAGACAGTGCTCTTTGAATAGAGACCTGGATGAGAAGAAGGCGTCAACCATGTCAAGATTTGGGAGTTCTGAGCAAAGGAAATAGCAAGAGCAAAGGCTCTGAGATGAGCAAGAATCTACAGACAAGAAAAGGAAGGAGGGCTATGTGTCTGGAGTACAGTAAACACAAGGGTGAGCAGGAAGAGGTGGGCTTGGAAAAGTCTGACGCGGATTGCTTCTATAAATGCTAAGAAAATAGACCTTGAGAAACTGAGAAATGGAAAACCAACAGACCTTGGACCAAAGTGAATTAAGATGCTACCTGACATTTCCCCGAGGAATTTCTTCCACTAGCCAGTGCTAAACAGCAACCCTTCTTAATTATCTTTTCCCCCTCAAGAAAACCCTCCGATTCTTGGAATTACCAAGGAAAGTCTCATAACACACCTGTTAGTTCACACTGTGGGCATTCACACCTACTGTCCCTTTGTTCAGAATGCCTTTCCTCCAGTCTCTGCCTGAAGACATCTTGTTCCCACTCTTCCAAATTCAGCTAAACTATCCTCCTTGTACCTATGCCAAACAAAGGTGGAATGCTCCTGCAGAAGTTTGTAGAACTCCATTATAACATCTTTCCAATTGTATTGTGTTTGTTGCTCTCTAATCCAAGACCAGGAGTTCCAAAAAGGACAGAACACTTTCTTATACATCTTTCCAGTTTCTATACTCAATGGGGCACTAGATAGATGGTAGGAGTTCAGTAAATGCTTTGCAGGAAGGCATAGAGGCAGGAGGGAAAGGAGAGAAGAGAGTAGACGGGGAGAGGTGACAAAAATTCTCTCCTTGACCAATCTCTGATCAGATCAGAATTCTGAATTCTCTTCCCAAGTAGACCCTCACTTTTAGGCTTCTGTGTTTGTCTTTACATTGTCCAATTTTAGCAAGAATCCTGTGAAGTTGGTTTAGTTAGAACCCTCCATCTTCCATGTCTGACCTCCCTCCATATTCTTTCAGGTTCCTCATCCTTCTCCATCCCACAGATGAAGTCCGATCACTCTGGTCTGCCATCAGAATCCCCCTTTATCTCTGATGCTTTCTCTTAGTAATTTTCCATCACTGATTCCCACCTTGCTCTTTGGCTGTAAGTTCCCAGTTTTCTTTGTTGTGTTGAGTTGAGCGCATTCTCTCTCTTCAACTATAAATCCTTATTGCAGTGGTTCCTACGACTATCCTATAGTCCCCTTTGAATAAAATCTGCCTTACCATCTTTCACAAGTGTCATGAATAATTTTTTTTTTTTAACAGAAGGAGGAAGGGAGTGGGGAAGGAGAGGAAGGGAAGAAATAGAGAAGGAAAAGAAAGAGGAAGAAAGGAAGGAAGGAGGGAAAATGGAAAGGAGGAAGAGGAGAAAGGAAGAGTTTAAGTTGCAAATTGAAACAAGCTGGTTTAATTCTGGGATATTGGTAGTTTTAAAAAAAGGGAAATAAATGCTCCAGAAAAAAATGTTTTTGCGAGAAAAGTTATATTCACTTGGGAAATTATTCTTTTGCCCTGCTAAGACCAATATAAAATCCCTCCCACACTTCTTTTCAAAGGTATTTGCATATGAGTCACAATTCCTGCCAATCCCAAATTACATAGATCAGTATGGCAGCAATTAGGCGTATAAGGAGCTAGCAGGGAAGAATGGTAGCTGTTGAATTCTGTGATGGGAACAGAAAACCTGTACACAAGGGCTCATCTCTGACTAGTTACAGAGAATTTGAGAATCTGCGAGGCTCTCCCAGGAAGCAGTCTTTCTTGTGTGAATTATTAGGGACACAGAAATGAACAATAGCGAAATGAGATGATTCAATAATGGTGAAGTACACCAGGCTTGGAATGGCGTATACGCCTAAGTGTGGTTTTATTTTGGGAAGGAGAGTGGTAGCAGAAGTGGGAAAGGAGCCGTGACAGAGGACATCCAGTGCAGAAGGGTTCCCAGAATATAAGCATACTGTGAACAATGGCATTGTTTTCTAACCCAGTGGTTTTCAGTCTTGGCATCACATTCAAAGTTATCCACTGAATCATAGTGCCTGGACCCCAGACCACCTAAGCAAGAATTTCTGGAGATAGGGCAGTAGCATCAGTGTTTCTAAAAAGCTTGCAACACTCAGATCCAAGTGATTAAAACTTATTTACTTAACACCATTCACTAAGCTTGTTCACAAGCACTGCTTTGTTTAATCTAGTTTATGTGTGCATACTAAGTCACTTTAGTTGTATCTGACTCTTTGTGACATTATGGACTGTAGCCTGCCAGGCTCCTCTGTCCATGGGGTTCTCCAGGCAAGAACACTGGAGTGGGTTGCCATTCCCTCCTCTAGAAGATCATTCTGACCCACGTCTCCTGAGTCTCCTGCGTTGAAGGCATATTCTTTACCACTGAGTCACTAGGAAAACCTCAATCTGGTTTATAAAGCAAGCTAAAACCAAATTTCAGAGATGAGAAAGAACCTCATTCTAGATCATTACAGCTAATTATGAGGTTCAAACCTTTGCCTCCAGACTTCAAGCTCAACTTGTGTTCAGTCCAACAGACCAGTTCAGGCACCTGCTTCCAGATCCTGTCTCAGTAGAGAATCTTATCTGAGTGATTCTGCTCTCCCCTTTCTATGCCCTTTCTTCTTGAGTAACAGCTCCCTTTTCTCCAGAGCATTTCCTCCTACACCCCGTTTATTCCCAAATGCCCGTTCCTGCTCGCATTCCCACTGGGATGATCTGGGTAGTGACTAACCACTCTGTGGGAATTCGTTTTGTTGGCAGCATCCCTGTGGGGAAATGTTCTCTTTGAAAGAACACTGACAAATGAGGTAAAATACAAACCATTGGTGCATCTAGGTGAAGAGTATATGGGGATCTCTGGTTCTATACTTGAAATTTCCTGTAAGTTTGAAATATCAGAATAAAAAGTTACAAGAAGGAAAGGAGGAAGAAGAGAAGTAGGAAGGGGAGAAGAAAACATTGGCAAGATTTCATATAGATTAAGTGGCTTTGGTGATGAACCTGAAGGTTAGCCTGAAGGTTTGGAGGCCTGAGTCTGCTCCTGACTCAACCACTGCTCTGCTCTGAAGCCTTGACCATCCTCGTTTCAGATTTCTTATCAGGAAAATGGGGGAGCTGGAGTAGATTATCCATCCCTGTAAAGTTTATTGATGCATGGCAAACCACCCCAAATCTTAGTGACTTAAAACAAAAATCGATTATTATTTTTCATTGTTTTTTTGGACCAACTAAGCCCACCTGAGTGATTCTCCCTTGGGGAACTCTGATGGGGTGACAGTGAGATAAAAGTTGGACTTGGCATTACCTGGCTCAAATGGGCTGGACATCCAAGGTGGCTAGTGTACATGCCTTACAGTTCATCCCGGCTTTTGGCTGGGAGCCCAGATGGGGCTGTTGATCCATAACATCTATACTTTAATATCTTACTAAACAAGCACGATGATGTTCTCCTCAATTATGGCAGGCATTCTTTTAAAGGATATCTTTAATAAATTAGATGTCCCATACTCAAATAAATAGTATTATTATTGCTGTTATTTACCTTCTGCTGGCCATTGGCTGTTCAGTTCAGTTCAGTCGCTCAGTCATCCCCGACTCTTTGCGACCCCATGAATCGCATCACGCCTGGCCTCCCTGTCCATCACCAACTCCCAGAGTTTACTCAAACTCATGCCCATCAAGTCGGTGATGCCATCCAGCCATCTCATCCTCTGTCGTCCCCTTCTCCTCCTGCCCCCAGTCCCTCCCAGCATCAGGGTCTTTTCCAATGAGTCAACTCTTTGCATGAGGTGGCCAAAGTATTGGAGTTTCAGCTTCAGCACCAGTCCTTCCAATGAACACCTAGGACTGATCTGTTACCACCTTGCTAACTGCCATCCTGTTGGTGTCTGGATGCTTCTTCTGACTACTCCCTCTCCTAGCGGTCTTTGAGTTCCTAGTCACTCACTGGAAATGTAGCCACCTAGGAATTCCAGAGTAAGTAGCAAGGGGGAAATACTTAGGAAAAACTGTGTGGGATTTTCATTTATAAAATCTGCTATTGTTTTTAAACATTAGTCACTGTAATATGGTGGGCTTCCCAGGTGGCTCAGTGGTAAAGAATCTGCTTGCAATGCAGGAGACACAGGTTTGATCCCTGGGTTGAGAAGATCCCCTGGAGAAGGAAATAGCAACCCACCCTAGTATTCTTGCCTGGGAAATCCTATGAACAGAGAAGCCTGGTGGGCTACCGTCCACGGAGTCACAAAAGAGTCAGACATGACTTAGCAATTGAACAAAAACAACCGTAATGTGGTAGGTAGATAAACTACATTCCCAAATGCATCCTCTTTCATACCCTTACCGTGATGGGTATGGGAAATATGCAGTGTTTGGGGCTTGCCTGGAAACCCATTAGAATCAGAGCTGTCCACAGGCAGAGAGCTCATGTCCCAACTGAGAAGGTTTTACTCCTGCTTTTTAGTTTGCATACTTGCTTTAATCAGTTACATATTTACATTTAAAGTCCACGATTCCATAGATTTGTTTCAGAAAGGAGTAAGTCCCCCCTCTTGAAAAGTCCCCTCCCCAGAGACAATTGCTTTCTATTATTTCAGCTAGGTTTTAGTTTACTTTCGTATTTATTTCAGATATTGCTACTTCTTGATTTTTTTCTCCCTCCTCCATTATCTCATATATACATCCTTCCAGGCTACCCAAATATTCTCATGACAGTTACATCTTAATCTGGGCTAGGTCAATGTTCTCTTTTTTTTTTTTTACAATTATGTAAACACCCTTCCAAGCTGAATCCCATGGTATTCTCTGATCACTTTTCCTTTCTAAATAATTATATTTTTCTTCAGAGCTAATGATTGTCTTACTACTGTTGTTTAATTTACTTATCTTTCTATGTAGGTAACACAAATTCATCCAAATCTCTGTCAGCTATTCAACTCTCATCTCAAAATATTCAGAAACAACAGCTATTCAATCAATTATATATATATTGAGGAATTCTTGCTTTTGTTTTCCCCCTTGTTTAAAGAAAGCACATTCTTTGGTAGAGCAGAGCTCTCTGAAAAAGAATATAGTAAAGGTAAAATTTTGAGAACTTACATTTCTGAAGATGTCTTTATCTTGTTCTCAAATCTGATTGATAATATGATTGGGTATTATGTCTAACTTATGAATCATTTTATTAGGTGAAGCACACTGACTGAAACCGCCCACCCTGGCCAGGCACCATAGTAACCGTTTGCATGAGTCGTTTTACAACAGGAGGTCCTGGTAAGGAACACGGAACTAATAAGCCACCACCAACCGGAAGAGTTTAGGAAAGTTCAAAAGGAGACACCACATGTCCGACCACCTCACAGAATCCTTCTCTCTGGCATCCATCTTGACTGAACAAGACATGCATCACCAGGAAGCACTCTGAGTCAGAATGATTGGCTAAAGACCACACAGAAACTAATCCCATCACCATAAAACCCAAGACTGCGAGCCACGTAGCATAGCTGTTCTCCTGGGTTCCCTTCACTACTGCTCTCCACCTGGGTGCCCTTTCCCTATAAAATCTCTTACTTTGTCAGCACATGTATCTCCTCGGACAATTCATTTCTGAGTGTTAGATAAAAGCCCAGTTTCAGGCCCTGGAAAGGGTCCCCGCTTCCTGCAACAATTTTATTCAGAATTTTGAATGCTCCCCTACAGCATCTTCTAGCTTCTTGTATGACTGCTCAAAGAAATCTGAAATGATTTTAACTCTTGATCTTTTAAATATTATTGCAACTTTACCTCTCCTCTCCTCTAATTTCCTACTAGTACAAGAAGCAAGAAAAGTTTATTAGAAGCTCTGGACTTAAAGGGGACTGGATTTGCTGAGTGAGGACTCTAATGGTGAGTTTGGGCCATTTTATATCAAATGTATATATCTTTCCTCTTTCTGGGGAAGAATCCTCCATTCTCCAGTATTATATTGGAGGACACAGTCTGGTAGCTGGCATTCTTAGAGCTGTGTTGGCAGACCTGGCTGGAGACCTGAATATTTAGGACACAAAAGTTTTCTTGTCCCTGTTCTCATAATGGTGCCATACTGTCAACTGCACCTAGAATCCTCTAGCCCAGGGTGTATTGTTTTATCCCATCCAGAGAACACATTTCAAATCTTCTATCAGAGTGGGGTAGAGTGTATACCTGGCTGCAATGTGTGAGGGAAGGAATCTAGAGATCTGTGTCATAAACAGACTTTTAAGCAGACTTTTATTCCTTTCCAAATCCTAAGGGACTTGGTGTGAATTCACAAGTTTTTGAAGGATTCTGCATGTAAATAGGTTCTTTGTCAACTTTTTACCAGTACTGGTTTAAGATTCAGCTTTTTTCCCCCCGGCTGCTAATTTATAACCATTCATTTGCATTTCACTTCTTAAAATGTTGCTTGCAACTTTATCTCTTTTCACTTTCTCTACTCCTGTGGATTTTTACCTTTTAAGATACCTCTCTTCACTGTTGTTTCAATAGAGTTTTGGGAATGGAGTAAAAAAACAATGTACATTTTTTTCAACCCACCATCTTTACCAAATGTTCCCTGAGGATGATACCTTCAATTGGTAAGATCAGAGGTTAGAGTAGAAAGATTCAGATCACAATATTTCCTCAGGCTTAAAGGGATTGAATTCTTAGGGCAAGTTCTCATTCCAATTTGCATTCTCACTTTGTGTAATTATCGAGGACATCACATTATTACCACTCTGAGTCCTATCAAAATAAGATGACAACGATTCACTGCGTGGTTACTCCATGCCACTCCTGAGTCAAGTACATTACAAACCATCTCGTTTAATTCTCATACTGAATGACTGCATGCCATAGGTAGTTTTATTATTCTCATTTTTTAAATGAGGAGAATAATGCTTGGAGAGATAAAATAACTTGCCCAAGGTCATAAAGCTATAACTTGGAGGAAGGAAGATTCAAACATGGGCCTGTCCCGCTGGTAGTTACTTTATTGTGAGGTTTCTGCTTTTTGCAGTTTTTCCTGCCTTGGTTGATGAAGGCTACTTGCACTGCAGGCAGATTCTTTGACTGCAATTACTTGGCTGAACCATCGCTACAGCCCCCCCACCATTGATGCTACTGATGAATGTGCACCCCGCAACATCAGTTTCACAGAATGCACTTAATAAGGGTACAAATCCCTGAAGAGTGACATTCTTGGAAGAGGAACTAGAGATCAGAAGAAAATCATGGTTGCACAGAGGGGAGGCAATACAGCACAAGCCCAGGAAACTGTCCATATCAAATTTTTTCTCCCTGAAGTACTGGCTCAATTATTCATACATTGCACACAACAAATTGATATTTGTCACATGCTCCAACTGGGGGTATGCATCCTGCTTGGGGAGTCAGCCATTACTATGACAACAACTTCTTTATTTTTTTCTAAAGGATTGTTATAATTAGCTGTCACATGAAATCAGATACAGCAGCTGACATCCCCGTCAGACCCTCTAACCCTAGCCATTTAAGATTTCTTGGTGACAGGAAGCACCAATAGGAGCCTTGGCCAAGTGGGTGTCTCCAGGTTCAAGAAACTTCTCATTAAGGCAACCTAACTCTAATTAGATGCTGCCTCACTTTCAAGCATATAAGAGAAATAAGACTCTGCAAAAGAAATCATGTTTATTGAGAGATGGTTGACTCAAGAGAAATAAATAATTTCTCAATGACTCAAGAAATAATTGGTTTATTTCTCTAAGGGTAAGGAACCATTAAAAGTCAGATGCTACATGTTTGTATAGGCCAAGTTTTGTATAAGGATACGTAAGTTGATTTTACTTGATCTGCAGCTGGAAAAGCAGAAGTAGAAATGGGAAACTAACTTTCTGCCCTGCCTACATTGTGCCAGGCATCTTGTTAAACTGTCACAAATGCACTACCCATTGAAACCTCGCCTACAATTTAAGATGAGGCAAAAGAAATCCTCAGTAGAGACTAAGTACATATTATGCATTTTCATTTTAAAGAAGATGCATCTGTGGCTCAGCAAAAAGCAAGAATGCTTTCTAGCTGGAAACTATACTCTAGAAATCCATGTCAAATGTCAAAAAAAAAAAAAAAAGGTGGAGAGAAATAAATAAGAATATTTGGTATTTCTCTGATTCATGGGCTTTTCCTGGTGGCTCTGATGGTAAAAAAAAAAGAAATCTGCCTGCAATGCAGGAGACCTAGGGAGGAGACCCAGGTTCAACTCCTGGGTCGGGAAGATCCCCTGGAGGAGGGCATGGCAATTCACTCCAGTATCCTTGCCTGGAGAATCCCATGGACAGAGGAGCAACTAACACCTTCACTTTCCCTGATTCATATAGTTTCCACAAATCTACTGCTAACTCCTGACAATCCAGGGGTCCACACATCACTGGTGATAGCGGGACAGAACATAGGGATCAAGGAGGATTAGAGACAGGCTAGCCTACTGCAGAGATAGGATCACTAATCACCCTTAGACCAACAGCAACAGTAAAGCTGATGGTATGTAGTGGTTGTGTGCTCCCCCTCCTATTTTACAGATGAGAAAACAACCCTGTTGGTTGTGTTGCAAGAGTCACTTGACCAGTTCACAGGACGACTAATCAGCAGAGGAAGAAAGCAGACCTCAAAAACCAGAATGCCTTTCCCTCCATCACATAGGCTCATGGGGATGTTATGTTAGGATTTCTCATATAAACTCTCTGCCCAAAGGAATATTTGACTGGGTTTGCTCACAGTGGAATTTCAGATGATGTTTTAGGTGAGAAATATTTATTCAGAAAAGCGTTCACTTCCCCTTTTTAACATCAGCTAGACAGCCACTTAATCCATCTACACATCCTAATCTCTCTAACTCAGCTGTGAAAACATAAAACATTCTACATTCCAGTCAAGAAACAAAATCACCATCATCATCCGTTTCACCTTCTTTCCCACCAGATGCGCTGATTAAAGATTCTGTGGTGTTTTATCTATTTGCTTTGCCTACCCTCAGGCCCCTTCAAATATCTGCAGATAACGATTGAATCATACAAGAATTGTAATTAGCTTATTCTCTGAGTTACATTCCATTCTGATAGACTTCACAGATACACACTGGAAAGACGTGTTCTCTTTCCATAGTGTTAGCAGCCTTTCCTTTTCTCTTTTCACCGGGAAAACACGTCGCAAAGACATTAAGTTATTTTTCTTTAAATAAATCTGATACAGAGAAGGCTGAGCAGAGAGTATGGAAGCTGCATATTATTCTTCCCCTATTCTCAAACTATTTTCTTCACTTGGAAAGAAAAGCTCATCTTGAACCCCATTCCATTATTAATTTGGCCCTGAGAGAGTTATTTAAGGTTTCTGAGCCTTAGTTTTCTTTTTAGTCTTTTAGTTGAGGATAATAAAACATAGTTCAAGGTGAGAAGGTTGGTAGAATTAAATTAAATCATATTTACAAAAGGGCACTGCAATATGTCAAATACATAATAAATGATAAATGGCTGCTTAATGTAATAAAATGTGCTGAGTGACTAATACATGTCAGCCACTGTGGAAAATGTAGAATTGTTAAAAGGATTAATAATGACATTAAATCAGTAATTAATATTAATATCTACCATTTATTCGATAAATCTCATTGGGTACCCAATAACATAGCAGGCATTGTGCAGGGCTGTAGGCCGTCCCTGTCCTCAAGTTGCTCGTTGTCTCATTTGAGGAGCAGAGGCAAACAGGCAGTTTATAATACAGTGTGATCAGCACCACTAAAAGCTTGAGAACGGGGGAGGAATAGCTAATCCAGGATTGAGACATCAGGGAGGGCTTCACTAAGGAGGTGATAACACATGATGTGGATGAAGGGGGGATAGTTTTTGAGGAAGACAGAACAATTTCCACAAAGTCCTGAAAGCAAAAGAAAACAGAACATTCAAGGATTGCTTTTTGTCTAACGCAAAATAAAAGTTGGAGGTAGCAGGTAACGAGAGATGATGCCACAGCAATATAAAAAGCCTGGGTTATTAAAGATGATAGGAAGTTTAGGAGACTTAGACTTCAATATAAAGGAAACAAAGAGACATTAACCAGGGTAGTGGCATAATCGGATTTGAGCTTTTGATGGTCATTCTGGGTTCAGTCTGGACAATGGATTGAGTGAACATAAGAGGACAAGGAAATACTGCTCAGGTCCAAGTAAGGAATGGTAGGAGCTTAGACTGGGTTTGTTGTTCTTCAATCACTGTCATTTCCGACTCTCTGTGACCCCATGAACTGCAGCATGCCAGGCTTCTTTGTCCTTTACTATCTCCCAGAGTTTTCTCAAACTCATGTCTGTTGAGTCCATAGTCCACTGCCAATAGGTTAGCTGGCAATAAAGAAGGATAGAAGATAATAGACTTGAAAGAAGTTTGAAAATATCTAGTCACTGAGTGAACCTGGAAGCATCAAGCTGACTTGAGTGTACAGATGAACATAGGTGCCATTTCCTTAGCAAGGGACCCAGGAAGAGAAGCTGGTATAGGATGGGGTAGGTGGAAAAAACTGTGATACCCAGACTTTAAATCTGAAAACAGGCAGCAATAGCTGAAAATCTATTTCTATAAAGCATAGAAATATTTCTCTAAATGGAGAAGGAAATGGTAACCTACTCCAGTCTTCTTGCCTGGGAAATCCCACGGAAAGAGAAAAGTGGTGGGCTACAGTCCATGGGGTCACAAAAGAGTTGGACACAGCTTAGCGACTAAACAACAGCAACAATAGAACTAAAAGAGGACTGTATGTAGATAAGAGAAGTGACCTATGAGATGGGGCTAAATAAGTTGACAGTAAGGATAGCCTCTCAGACGTTTCTGTGTATCTGCAGAACTAAAAAGGCAAGAACACTCAGATTCAGGTTGATTAACTAACCTGATCTCCAGTTAAGTGGCTAAGTCTACAATATATCCCAGAGCTTATGGAGAAGTCATATGGACTTAGTAGTTGCTGAAGCTGGATGATGGGTACATGCAGGTTTATTGTACTCTTCTGTCTTCTTTAGTATGTTTTAAATTCTCCGTAATGAAAGATTTTAAAAGATAAGCTGACCAGATAGTTTTGATAAAGCAATCAATCTTTACAATGCCAAAAGCAAGCTAATTTAGAGACATCACCTCTTGCTGACATCTCCAGAGCCTTTCCAAGAAGGGTCCCCAGGCAAAGTCAGGCGGTGCACAGAACCATCCTCTGAACCCTCTGAGCATCACCATTACATCATATATTCCAGGTCATGCCAGAGTGTCTTCTCCACAATCTAAGTGTCACTTCCTCTGGGAAATCTTCCTGGCTGTACCACTCCCTCTTGCTGAAGGAATGATTTTTCCTTCTGATGTGCCTTGACCACAGAATGTTTCCCTAGGTTTCTTGGGTTATTTTATAATGATTCCTGAGTTCTTGACCCTGCTGTAAGCCCCTCACATGCATAACTCATCTCTGAATCCGTAGGACAGAACATTTATGGTTGCTAAATCAACATTTGTGTAGCATGTCTTCCTCATTTGTGGGAATGAGTCAGATTTCTCAGAGTCAAGAATTTGTATGATCCTTTTCAATCCCTGCAAGACTGTCACTTCAGAATTACCTTGGCTCTTGGCAAAAGAATATCCATCTTGTTTACCATACCTCTGTGTAGGAAACACTATGATTCTCTAGACTTATGTAAGAGTAATGGAGCCCAGGAAATTTCTCAGATATGATAGAACAAGATACTTGAGAGTGCATATAAACAGGTAGAAAAATGTAGAACTATAATAAACTATACAAAAAAATCCCCTAAACATAGTTTTACTTTCAGTTGACAATTATCCTTAAGAATAAGACTCTCTCCTCTGAATTCTCTCTTCCACCGTTCTCTGAAAAATGAAATTGTCACTTTTCATCACTATGTTGCTTTCATCAACAAAGTTTATAAAATGCTAGTCTTTCCAAACTAATCTGCTCCCCAGTGCTCAAGCATGTTCTTCTCTTTCCCATTGCTCAGTGTTTATTCTCACTTGCCCTTCTTCACCTGGTGGGGTTATAGCCTGCACTCCAGTTATAGTGAACTTGAAGGTTCACTCAAGTGTTGCCTCAATTTCCTTCAGTCAGTTCAGTTCTGTGATTCTGTTGTGCCCAACTCTTTGTGACCCCATGGACGGCAGCACGCCAGGCTTCCCTGTCCTTCACCATCTCCCAGAGTTTGCTTAAACTCATGTCTATCGGGTCGGTGATGCCATCCAACTATCTCATCCTCTGTCGTCCCCTTCTCCTCCCGCCTCCAATCTTTCCCAGCATCAGGGTCTTTTCCAATGAGCCTCTCTCTGACAAAAGGGAACAGAACATTGGAAGAGAAATTTCCCTAAAAAGAAATCAATAAAATATCTTGGTTCCAGGAGCAAGGAAAGAGTCAAATTCCCAAAGTAGTCCACTCAAGCAGGGCAGGACAAGCCTGGGTTGCTGACCCAGTTAAAATAACTCAAAAAGGAACAGGGTTGGTTCTAGAAACTAGAGAAGGGCTTGTTGTTGTTCAGTCACTAGGGCATGCCTGACTCTTTGCAACCCCATGGACTATAGCACACCAGGCTCCTCTGTCCTCCTTCTCAAATGTCTCCTAACTCTGTTCCCTCTGCTTCTTCCTTCCACACACCCTAGATTCTCTCTCAGGACTTTGTGTATCTCCCAACTGGACTATGAACTCCTCTGCAGAGGCAGGGAGTTTTTGCCTGGATGCCCTCATGTCATTTGTCACCATGCTTTCTGTGCCATACCATCTATCGCACCTTACCTCCAGTGTTCATAACAAAGCAAGTATTTGTTGAATAGACTCTGCAGAACTTGATTTTCTCCCTGTACTTGTTGTAATAGATAAAAGAAATGAGGTTAACAACCTCAAGGTTCTGAAGGGCTGTGATAATTCCTCATGGATATTTGATGCAGAGCAAATGGCTCAGTAACTCAGTCAGTCCAAGTCACCCACACAAGGACTCCAAGCTAGCATGGAGACTGGAGCCTGAAAACCCTTCCTACAGAAAAGTCTAACTAGTAATTTTATTTGACATTCTTCTTAGACAACACATAGCAATGTTTGTCTGCAGGGGACAGAACAGGGTAAGAGGCTGAGGACTGGAAAGAAAAAAATCGAATCCACAAAAGAAAACTCTCAGCTTCAAATATTTGAGTGTACATATTTGTGTCATTACTTATCACATTTTAAAACACAGTACCAATTAAATCTGGCAGTTTAATTGACAACTGATGAAAACCACCATATTGTTACCCAGTTAAGTTTCATTGATCTTGCTATTTGATCTCTTTTTTCCGACACCAGTAATTTGGCAGCTTCTTTACTGACAATGTAAACTGCTCAAACTCCTATGAGAGACATTTTGGGGAGGGAAGGATATAACATTATTGTCTAGACTGACACAGTTCAAAAAAAGACAATTGAAAACCAGGTTCTTAATTGAGAACCAAGAATAATACAGTCCATAAAATAAGTCATTGCTGTTTATAAGGCAAAGCTGGACACAAATGGTAGTGTTCAAAAGAGGGAATTATTACAGCTTTGATTTTTCTAAGCTGATGAATTTCATCAGCTTAATTGAATTAATTGGTCCATCTGGTATGTGATTAACAGCATATGTAGAAATTAAGGAGACATCGCGTATAGGTGGCCTTATTCATGAAAACGGAGAAGGAAATGGCAACCCACTCCAGTATCCTTGCCTGGAAAATCCCAGACAGATGAGCCCTGTGTGCTACAGTTCACGGGGTCACAAAGAGTCAGATCCAGCTTAGCAACTGAACAACAACAGTTCATGAAAACATAAAAGAATATTCTGTTCAAAACGAACAATTTTTTGGCTTCTTCAATGCTTGAAATTCCACCATTGTTTTCAACATGTATACTTTTTCTGACCAAAAAAGGTAATCTTCAACTTATCAGGAACTGGGCAAGCTTTAAAAAATAAAATTGTTAGGTAGAAGAGACCAGGTTAGAAAAGGTATGAGAATGGGGTTGTGGGTTTTAGAAAATGGAGATGATGGAGTTCTCTCAGCTCAGGTCAATAGCCTCGCATCAGTAACTTGGAGACCGAGGTGGAAAGACAACTCTGTCCATTCAGCCAGCAAAAAGCTGACTGACTGATTGGTCACTTCCTGCCTGTTGCTCCTGCTACTGAGCTTTCATCATTTTTCTCCAAGACTACTGCAACACCCTCCACACAAATGTCTACATTTCTTCTAAAATTTTGTCTGATCATGTCAATCACCCGATTTAAAATTTTTCATCGGCTCACACTTCACCCTAAAATTAGTCCCACATTCTTTAAGCTCGAATTTCCTCTCTTAAAAGCTTAATCCTTCAGGCCACCTCCCCATAAACCCCATGTATCTAAACATGCCACTTCCTTCCGAAGTTCTGAGTTCTGGCCTTTATGCCTCTTTCCAAAAGGAATTTTTTCTCTGTCTTTTCTGCTAGGTGGTCTCCCAAGCATTTTTCTGGGATGAGATTAAAAGTTACTTTTTTGGAGATGTGCTGATTTGTATCATATTTTAGATTTTGCAGATAAGTGATATCATGTGGTATGATATCTTCCTTAGTATGACAAACTTTAGGTCTATTCACATCGTTGCAAATCCACATATCTATGAAACAAAAACAGGTTCACAGATACAGAGAAAAGATCTGTGGTTGCCAAGGTGGGACAGGGAATGAAAGGAAGGAGTGGGTGTTTTGGATTAGCAGAGGCAAACTATAATATATGGGATGGGTAAATAGCAAGGTCCTACTGTATAGCACAGGGAACTAGATTCAATATCATGTGACAAACCATAAATGAAAACAATATGAAAAAGAAAGAACACATGTATGTATAACTGAGTCACAGTGCTTTACTTCACTAAAATAGTTTTTAAAAATCCACTCTTTCAGTAATGTTTCTGGACTCACTCAGCCAGAATTAATCACTCCTTCCTGTGTGACTGCACAAAACCGAGTTCATACTATGTGACGGTCTCATTGAAAGAACAGTGGCTGTCTGTCTCTTCATTTATGTTAGACTGTGAGGGCAGAGACTATGTGTTGCAGAGGCAATGAGATGTTTGCAGGAAAACATTTTATTTCTCTCTGAGCACATAGAAGGACCATACTTCCAGTTACAGTATGCCCAGATGTGGCTTGAAGCAACCTATGGTCAATGCAGTGGGTACAAAAATGATGTAAACCACTTCCCACTGACCCTTAACATTTAATTCATGATTTGCATTTTTTTTTCTCTTGCCAATTGCTCAGCTACAAGTTAAAGATTCCAAGAAGCTGCTGGTTCTAAGGGTTCTGGGTCTCTGAGTCACCACCTGGAGGAAATCCATCGCACTGAACACTGGCACCAGATATCTCCTGCGCAAGAAGTAAACCTTTATGGTGTTAAAACACTGTTACTAGGGGTGTTGCAGAAACCAGCCTTACTTACTCTCAATAAAGCTGTGTCTTACGATCCTTTATGATGCCTTCATTCTCATTGGAACATACAGTTGTCCACTCCTCTGAATCTACCTGATCCAGTTCTGCAGTCACTTCCATTTAGGCCGAATCCCTTGGTCAACCATTTAGTAATGTTATTAATATCACCCTAGAAATTTTCTTCTCATGTCTTCCTTTATAAACTACAACTAGTACTAGTTGTACTTATAATAGTTAGAGCAGTAGTGGTTGTTGATATTCTTTAGGAGCACATAATGCTTTGCAGATTAAATATTTTTACCTTCATTATCTTACTTGATCTTGGTCTCTTGTTGTTTGTCTTACCTCAACATGCTTCCTACCTGCTACACCCATCCCCGAATCTGAACTGATACCACAGAGAAAGTCACAACAATCTACTCTTTGGCTTTCACACAAATTAGTGCTATCTCCTCACTGCTAGTGAGCATAACATTTAGTCATCTCTTTCACTCTTTGTTTAGGTCTCCATATAAAGCTTCTTAAAAGTGTTTATTAAGACTTTATTTTTTAAAAGCAGTTGTAGTTTCTCAGCAAAACTGAGAGGAAAGTACAGAGATTTCCCACTTTCCCCCTGCCCCTATATGTGTGTTGCTTCCCCCATTATCAATATCCCCTTCCAGACAGATACATTTGTTAAAACTGATGCATTATAATCACTTGAAGTCCAGAGTTTACCTTAGGGGTTTGCTCTTGGGTGCTCTACATCTTACAGGTTTGCTTAAATGTATAGTAACATGTATCTTTCATTATACTATCATGCAGAATAGCTTCCTGCCCTAAAAATCCCCCTTATTCTGCCTATTTATCTCCTCTCCCCAGCCCCTAGCAACCACTGATTTTCTTACTCTCTCCACAGTTTTACCTTTTCCAGAATGCCATATGGTTAGAATCACACAGCAAGTAGGCTTTTCAGATCAGTTTTTTTTCACTCTTTATAGCTGTCCATCCATTTTTTTCCTACTCCCCTCAAAAACTTCACCCCTTATTTCCACAGTTAATCCCTCCCATTTTTACTTGATCTTTCCTTCCAATAACTATTTTTTCTCTCTCATTTCTCTTAGAAGGCAAGACGGTCAAAAATTCTGCCTTATCTCTCATCATGCCTCTTTTATCATTATGCTTCAAGGCAGCCTGCATTTCACAAATACCAAAATTCTTGGTTTCCCAAATACAGCTCATATACCTTTACATGATGTTATCTTTTTTCTGAAGTGCCCATCCCCCAGTTCCCAATCTGGAAAACTCTTTTTTGTCTTTCAAAGAGCAAATTAAATATCATCCCCTTTATGAAGTCTTCTCTGATATTCTCAAGCAGAAATAGTGGCTCCTCCTTTGTCTCCCCTAGCACCTCAGCTATGACTGTATTATATCTCATTGTATTATCAAGTCATGCGAGTGGTGGAGAACCTGCCTACAGTATAGGAGACCTGAGTCAGTAAGATCCCCTGGGGTAGGAAATGGCACCCCACTCCAGTATTCTTGCCTGGAAAATTCCATGGTCAGAGGAGCCTAGAGGGCTACAGTCCATGGACCTGCAAGGAGTCAGACACAACCGAGTGACTGAGCATTCATTCATTCATTTGTTGGCCTCTCTACCTCCTGGACTGTTAGCATTTCTGAGGGCAGGACTGTGTCTGATGTCTTTCTTTATTTTCAACACTAGGAACAATGCCTTGCACAAGCAATTCTTTAAGTCAGGAAAACAGGCAATTGAATCTGTTCCTTGAAGGAACGGCTCAAGCATCCTAAGTATTATTAGCAACTCAGGACCATGGCATCCCCAGCTCAACTGAGTTTAAGCAAACTCTGGGAGATGGTGAAGCAGGGAATCCTGGTGTGCAACAGTCCATGGGTTGCAAAGAGTCAGACACAACTGAGTGACTGAACAACAGCAGGACCCAGGGCAAGTGGGGCTGAAGTGAAGCAAGGCACCTATCTCTGTATGGGGCAGTAAGATTGACTCTGTTTTGTACAACAAATTATAAACTTAACCTGGCTGTGAGTTCTGTGTCCCTTGAGGGGGTGGTCAATCAGGTGTGGCCATACAAGGGGACACAAGGAAGCAAAACTTTTTGTGCTCACAGATCCTTGAGAGACAATCACCACACACCATGAGGGGCCACATGGACAGAATGCCAAAGGAGCGGACTCGACCAAGCAGGTGTGGGGCCAAGGAAAAGTGAGGACCTGTGGGCAAGCACCTTTACTGGGGATTGGGGTGAAATACACAAGAAAAAGGGGACTTCACTGATGCCTTCGAAAGTCACTAGGTCACAGTCAGCGGAGGTCAGGAAGTGGAACTTGTGGCACATTGGTTACCTGGGCAGGGTATTCACAGTCTATTTGCAAGGATGTTGAGGCAATAGAAAACAAAAGGGGGAAATAGCATAACGTTTTAGAAATTCACAATACATTGAGGATCTTAGACATATTTTAAATGGTCTCAGAAAGCAGAACTATGACCAACAGACAAAAGTCACTAGGAAACAGATGGGCACTCAAGATTAAGAAAGGCCTTTCTAGCCATCAGAGATGTGAAAAATGGAAGAGGTTACCTTGGAAGGCAGTGAACCTCATTACTGCAGGCACTCAAGCAGAGGCCAGATGGTTTGTGTGGGAAAATTGCTACATAAATTGACACAGCCTGCAGGACCCATGTGGTGCTGTGTGGGATTCTCCTTGGTGCAGATAAAGTCAAGGCCCACCTTGTTTGGGGAAGGCTTGCACAAGATGAACAATCAAAGGTCAAACTATGTGGATTTTTATGATCCTTCTTTCTAAAGTTTTTTCTTCATATTTCTAGTATAACAAGATATTCTAGATTAAAAAAATTCTGAAGTCAAATATATTTGGAAACCACTTCATATATCATCCTATTGATGATTAAAAAACAAAAACAAACAAACAAAAAAAAACCTTGAGAATTCCTGAAATAAGGGAGCCATGCCACTTGGCTTATCTCAGAATTTCTCAAAAGTTCTGTTCACAAAATTTTTTATTGTGTAATATACCTGTGAATAGAAAGGGAAAAGGTGGAAGTGGTGACAGATTTCCTCTTCTTGGGCTCTAAAATCACTGCAGATGGTGATGACAGCCTTGAAATTAGAAGATGATTGCTTCTTGGCAGGAAAGTTATGACAAACCTAGACAGTGTATTAAAAAGCAAAGACATCTACTTTGTCAACAAAACTCCATGCAATCAAGGCTATGGTCTTTCCAGTAGTAACATACGGTTGTGAGAGCTGGACCATAAAGAAGGTAGAGCACCAAAGAATTGATGCTTTCAAATTATGGTGTTGGAGAAGACTCTCAAGAGTCCCTTCAACAGCATGGAAATCCAACCAGTCAATCCTCAAGGAAATCAGTCCTGGATATTCACTGGAAGGACTGATGCTGAAGCTGAAGCTCCAATAGTTTGGTCACTTGATGCAAACAGCTGACTCATTAGAAAAGACTCTGATGCTGGGAAAGATTGAGGGCAGAAGGAAAAGAGGGCAACAGAGGATGAGATGGTTGGATGGCATCTTGGGCAAACTCTGGGAGACTGTGAGGGACGGGGAGGCCTGGTGTGTTGCAGTCCATGGGATCACGAAGAGTTGGACGTGACTGGGCGACTGAGCAATATACCTATGAATATTTCATGGAAGAGTTCTATCTAGTTCTACTTTCACTTAGGTAAAAATATCTTGCTCTGGAGAGAGGCAGATACAGCATTTTCTCCTTTGCTGATTTCAGATCATACAGGTCTAAAATATACAAGAAGGCTGTAGGCAAAGTAGGGGATTCTTACCCCCAAGGGGAAAAAAGGTATTTACCAAACTCAGATGCCTTTTCTCATTTAAAAATGATCCCACCCTTTAAGAAAGATGTTAGTATTCTTTTTACATAGGGGGAACCAGATGCAGCCAGCAAGAAGATGCAGGATTCCAAAATCTGTGATATTCCATTTCTGAACTCAGCTGGGGTTGAGTTGAGAGGCCAGAAATGGAGGAATTATACTAAGAGACTGTCAAGACTATGACTAGCTTCATGGTCAGTGACTCTTGATTTCATTTTTTGAGAATTAACATTCTCCAGAAGCATAAATGTCACCTTGATAATAACTACTGGAGACTATTAAATCCAGAAATTTATTTTTTCATAGTTGCCAGGAAAATGAGAATGCAGGCAAATATGATCATTACTCAAAGGCAGTATGAAGATCAATAACCCATTACTTCTGTCAGCTATATCCCCAGACTGGGCCACCTTCTAAAGCAGAGGCTGGTAAGTTACCTGCTAGGTGAGAGTCAGGATCTACATAAATAGGCTGGAAGTAAATGAATTAGATACACCCATGGACACTGGGCCAGGCAGCAAACAATGGTAAAGTTTGGATGTTTTTACTGTCAAAAATACCTCAATGGGTTCACACTTTGCTACCAAACTACTAATTAAGTAAAAATCAGATTTTGTTTTCATCAATGACCAGTTACAACTGAGACAAAAACTGTCAGTTAAAATTTGAGACAAGCATCTGCCTAGATACTGTAACTGTTAATTTGCTGTAACTCCAGTCATAAGCAAGGAAATCTGATATCTCAGAGGCTTTTGCCTTTTCATTTCAGGTAATAGCCCAGCTTCTTTGGGGCTATTTAAAATACAGAAAGTAGTCTGAGATTATGGTGAGCCTGTTTCATATATTTTACATAGGCTTATTGATATAATTATCTTTTATGGTTTTGAAATGGAAAGAATTAATTAAGCAAATAATAATCAAAAAGGACAATAGCCTGGGAACCCTATTACAGCCTTCATGGTCTTGTAAGGGTCTAAAAACTTAGTAGAAAACTAGCCTAGATCTATCTCAAAGGACTCTTCGGACTCAAAAATGCTGAGAAAAAATCCTATGGCTTTATGTTTTGTTTTGTTTTCAGGGAGAAATGATTGCCCCCCCACCAGTCTGATCTCCATGAGCTGTTGGAACAATTCTGCAAGGCCTTTTAATATTCCTGCTAATGAGGCATCCTTAGGTCCTTCCATTAGGTTCATTCCGTGTCTTGCTGAGAAGGCAGGGTGGTAACAAAATTAAAAAAAATAAATAAAAAGTCCTCTCATTGCCATAACACAAATCATACCCAGAAGCAAAAGAGGGGTGGGGGAATCTCTAAAAACTCCACATCCTGCTACCTAAACATTTAAATAATTAGTTTCCTGAAGATTGCCTGCTAGACTTGTAAACAGCTACAAAGGTCTTAATTTTTATTTTACAACGTGTTTCTGAACTCACGGCAAACAGCCTACAGGTTGGCCATTAATTGGGTATCTTTTATTTATTTTCTTTGTTTGGAGGACAGGTTATTAAGGAAAAGGTAAACAGAGAAACTAACGTTAGCATCCTTCTTCCATTAAGTTCTCCTTAATGTTCTTTATAGCAAAGGAAAAATCTCCAGAAGTGGGTGTCTTTATGCCAGCCTCCTCCTTGTAAAACTCTCACTTAAGATGCTACTTTTCACTGCTTCTTTTAATGATCATATTATTTTGATTTTATTAGTTTGGCTTCTTTCTAACTTCCACTAATGGATGAGTTAACACATGACTCACACTTATTTATTTTGATGTTTGGGGATGCAGAAATGCTTTTAAAAATTTCCATCTATATAAACATGGAGACCACTTAGCACTGAAAGCCATATTTGATTATCCATAAGAGAAAGCTCCTACTCTGAGCAAACCAGTAATACTGGTAAATTGATAGCACTTTTGCCTTCCTAGGAGTCTAAAGGACACTGCACGGAGGGGTTGCATTCTCTGTTTAAACTATCCTCCTGTGTAGTGTGTTTGGATGTTCCGGTAATGGTTGGCTATCGCCAGAGAAGTATGATGGGCCAGATGATTTCTTAAAGATGTGATATTAAAAGTAACTGAAAACATATACCCATTAAGGACAATGGTAGGAAAGTTGGAAAGAAGTTTGATTTGAACTTTTTAAAACATATATTATGTGCTAAAGTTGGTGCTGGGGGCTAGGGATAAACAGATAAATACTCACCCATGTAAATTCAGAATTTGGCGGCAGGGTATTAATAAACAGCAGTGATGTATAAATAGAAATAACTTTAAAGAAATAAATTCCAGTTTTGCATAAGATGAAGTAAGCAAACATCTCTGTCTCTCCCACTGGAAGTAACTAACAATGCTAGACGATATGCATGCAGCATCTGTCTGAGGACTCTGAAAAGTAAATGCTAGCTGGCACTTTGGGAAACTAGAAGTACTATCAAGCTGATGGTGCCTTTATAGCTCCAAACCCAGAAGAGCATACCAGGTGCAAACAGAAATAGCTTTCAGTGAAACCCTCTCTGTTTGGTCCCAGGAGCCCCTGCAAGCCAGGGAGAACAAGTAAATTCCCTTTGGTGTTGTTGTTGTTCATTTTGTTGTTTTCCACTCTCCTCCTCCAGCCCTAAGGCAAACCCATGGTGGCAGCAGTGGCAGTAATAACTCTTCCAAAGAGCAGAAATGATGGTAGTGCCCATAAAGCAAACGTTTAAAATTCTGCGCCAAGAGTATGGAAGGAAATCTCATTGCTTTTCTTCCCTCCTCTCATTCCTCTTACCACTTGACATGGGAGTACACAGCAAAAAGTACACGGCAGGGTAGGCAATTAAGAGCCTCAACTTTCTAGCCAGAAGACAAAGAAGGGGGATCCTCAGAGTTAGAAAGTCCCCAGGAGATGTACAGCAGGAGAAGCTAGGGGAAAATATCCCATAAAGTTGTGTATCAACTCCTAAGAGTTGCATGCATCTGAACTTAAACAGTGAACCACAGGCTTTCAGAACTAGTCTCTATAGGAGAGTACAGCCCAGGTCCTATACTGGTCACTGAGGAGCATATAGCAGGGCAGAGACAAAGGCTTTGCAATGGCTTTGCAAACTGAATTGCCACTTGAACTACAGACCTCAGAAAGACAACTTGGACTTATGGTTTAGACCTAACCCAGTCAATTATCTGCTTAAAAAAAAAAGCCACATCCTATATTTTCCATAGAACATAAGATCAAGAGTCTTCCAATGTAATACTCAATGTGTTCAGAACACAATCTAAAATTGCTCAACATATGAAGGATCAGGAAAATTTCAATAGCTTATATTCAACAGATGAAAACCTGAAATGGCAGAAATGTTGGAATTATCAGATATTAAAGGAGATATTTTAACCATGCTCTAAGAAGTGAGGTTGCTCACTCTTGAAATAAATGGAAAGAGAGAGAGCAGCAGGAGAGAAATAGAAGATATTTCTATGGATCAAATGAAAAATTTTAAACTAAAAAATACAATAACCAAACAATTTAAAAATATAGTGAATGTGTTCTTACAACAGAGTAGAGGTGACAGAGGAAAGTTCTTTGAACTTTAAGACAGATCAATACAAATTATCCAATACAAACAACAGAGGAAAAGATCTTTCCAATTTATCATGTGATCACTCTGTCTCATGTGCCTACCACTTCATTCTTGCATCACCCACTCCTTCACAATTTGTAGCCTACAAAGTGGCACTACATAGATATCTGGAAACAAGAATAATGCCCTCTTTGGTCTGCTCTCCACACTAGCTCATGAGTAATTCTCCAGGCAGCTCTGTTGGAACTATAAAATCATCACCTTAGACTCTAAGCTCCAAATTTAAGGGGAGACCAGGATATAGTTCCCAATCACTTCCCAATCACCCTGCACATTTGTTTCCCAAGTCACTTCAATCTTCTTGCCTCCATTATTGCTGTCAATGCCAACCTGTCATCGAATTACTCTCCCTACCTCAGTCTTCCTCCAGCCCTCTGGTGTAATCTATTTTACAGAGTTCTCTTAATAAACCCAACTCTCATGATACCATCCTTGGTTCCTGCGCTTCATAAAATTAGTTAACACTAGAGCACAGACTAAACAAAGAGAAAGGCATTTAGCACCCTTTACTACCTAGTTGCAGTCTAAATTTGTGGTTTTGTTTTCTGTTATATATACTAGAAACTCTTTAGTCCACACACCACTTGTTATTTCTCTAATCCTCCAGGCAATTTTATGTATCAATGCCTTTGTTCAAGTGGTTCTATTGGAGGACCTTACATATTCCCTAAAAGATTTTACCTGTCAAAATTTTTTTATGAGACAAAGTCTAGTGCAAATAACATTTTCATGAAAACATCTCAGAATTTACTCCTCCTTTCCATTGGAATTTACATATATACACACATTTCCTCAGTATCAGATTTTCAAAATATATCGTTACAACAGGCCCTAGCTTATTTTTAAACTTTTTATTTTGTTCTGGGGTAGCCAATTAACAATGTTGTAATAGTTTCAGGTGAACAACGGAGGGATTCAACCATACATATGTGTGTGTGTGCTCAGTTGTGTTTGATTCTTTGTTGCCCCGTGGGCTGGACCCCACCAGGCTCCTCTGTCCATGGAATTTTCCATGAAAGAATACCGGAGCGGGTTGCCAGGTATTTCCTCCTCCAGGCCACCTTCCCAACCCAGGGATCAAACCCAAGTTTCTTGCGTCTCCTGCAAGGTCGGGTGGAGTTTTTACCACTAGTGCCACTTGGGAAGCCTCTACCTATGCATGTATCCACTGTCCCCAAACTCCCCTCCTATTCAGGTTGCCACATAACATTGAGCAGAGTTCCAAGTGCTATAGGGCAGGTCCTTGTTGGTTATCCATTTTAAGTATGGCAGTGTTGTACTAGGCTTTTGTGTGTTTACTCGAATGCCACCCTCAATCCCTGACTAACCTTGAGAACTCATTCCAGAAAAATCTGCTTTACAGGAGTAAAACTATCTTGCCCTGAATACTGCTCTATTTCATTAGTTAAAAAACTCATTCATAAGATGTTGGAGACACAGAGAGGAATGAGACAGTCTCACTCTGTCTTATTTTAATTATAAGACTGGGAAACCACACAGGAACACATATGGTATAGGAATGTTAATAAATGTTTCAGACACGCTCAGTGGGCTAAGGAAGCATACAGAGGACTATGCCATCTGGAGGGGAGCTGGAGATCTGGTCAGCCAAGCCTCCTCAGGATAGACAGTGCCTGAGCTCAACGTGCAGGATGGAGGGTGAAGGGGAACAGAGGCATTGGAGGCAGAAATCAGATGGGTCTATTAGAGCCCTCCTGTTTGGTTATAAATACAAAGAGCAGAGAAAGGGCAATTTTTACAAAGAAGAACAAAATTTTCAAAGACAAATAAACTGGGTCTCAGAAATGAATTAGAACCAAGGCACTGGAGGCCATAGGAGTCTTTTCACACTGACTTTACCTTCTCTCTCACTGCAGACTGACTTTGTCTGGTTCCCAGACCACACAGTAAAACATGGTCACCTGGAGCTCCCAGGCTTACATTTTTTTCTGGTTTATTGCCACATAACAAATTACCTCAATACTTGGTGCTTTAAAACAATAAGCATTTATTATTTTATAGCTTCTGCATGTCAGGAATCCTGGCTGACTTAGCTGGGTCAGAGTCCCATTTTAAAATATACCTGCTGAAAACTCAATCAGCAGAGGGGGAAGCTTTCAGGGAATAGGGGCTGAATTTCTCACCTCAATTGAGTGGGGGCTCTCACTGGCCCCTAAACACACACACACACACACACAAACCCCTGACCTCCCTGCTTTGTATCTGCTGTATATATTAGGATTTTGAAAACACTTTTGTTTGAATGAAGCTTTGAAAACTTATACATGATGAAATTGAGGCCCCCAAAGAGGCAAGACTTGTTCAGGATCACAGAGCAGGTTAGTGGCAGAGCAGGGCAGAAGGTAAGGGTTAGCAGAATATCAGTATTTCATGCTGGTGCCTAGAGATGATGCCTAGGGCCTTAGTAGTGGTTTACAAGGAGGACAATTGAAGTCATGTAATTGGGGTTTAAAAGGAAGAATGGGGAGAAGGAAGTGCTGAAAGAATGAGTACCTGACTTTGTTAGAGGGAAATAATGGGATGATCATGCCGAAACTGGCAAACTGGGTCAAGGTGAAGATCTGTTTGGAATGAGTGAGACCTACAGTATTTTCTGGTTGAGGGACCAGATGGGAAGGAAATTTAATATTTGAAGGAGCAGTAAGCCAGAAAGAGTGCATTTTGAAACCATGTACATGGAGAAAGCTGGAAAGGTGGGGGGCAGGGACCATATGCAAAGAGACATGGGGCACTTCTTCATCAAAAGGTAAAGAAGAGGAGGAAAGAATGGAGAAGAGCTCAGAGCAGCGTTCCTGGGGAGGCACAGGAAGGTGAAGCGCCTCAGAGGGGAGGTTCACTCTCACAGGCTGAGACACAAGCAGACTCCAGGGAAGACTGAGGGAAATGGGGCAGAATTTGAGACTCAAGAGTGTGAGGAGAACCTGCACCGGTGCTGGAGGGCAGCAACTGGGCATGAAGGAACAGGAAACAAAAGGCTGGGGAGGAGTGGTGAGGTCTCCGTTGAGGTCAGACAATGGGATTTGCAGCGGGATTACTTATGTGAGTCCATGTCCCAGGACTTCTCTGACCGCCTAGAAACCAGCATCCCAGCCCAGCCCTGTGGGATCTTGGGCGTACCTAGAACTTTACTGCTACTTTTGCTTAGAACTGGGGAGCTGAGAAATTAGTTAACGGTGGCCAAACGGACATTATAAAGATGGGGACCAGCCATGTTTCCTCATCACTAAAGACAAAAAGTAAGGCTTACGAAAGGGGATTCAATAGAACAGAAGAAATATTGTCCAGCTAGACTCAAGAAAACAAATTCCTTCCCTATAATAACTTTGTTTCGTGGGACAACAATTAGGTTACAGAATGACATATTTAATTCCTCAATCAGTTATTTCTTTTATGTGCTTAAGACTAAATGAGCTTAAACTTCAGCTTGAACTATTTAAGAAAATGTCAAAGAACACATTTGTGGGGCTGTTAAAAAGCCGGATGGTGTAATGGTTATTATCGCAGGCTTTGGAGCCGTGCTGTCTGGATTTGAATCTTGCCTGTGCTGCTTAGAGGTTGTGTGACGCTGGGTGAGTTACTGCCCTTTCATGTTTCTTTCTTTTTTTTTTTTCCATCTCTAAAAAATTGATGACTACAGTACCTGCCTCATGGGGTTGTTGCAAAAAGCCCTTAGCACCATAACAATACAGCTTTCAATAAATATTAATTAGCTATTATCATTTAAAAAAAATCAGATTGCTTAGTGAACTTCCTAGGAGCCCTGGCTCTCAGAGTGGGGAACTTCTGAGCCTATTTGATTTTCAAACTGTACTCTTCAGAGCCCAAGGGTGAATAAGAGATGCTTCTGGGAAAATGAGGGGGAGGAACTTCTACGGCCCCAGTCCCTTCCCCGGCTTCCATAAGAACAGTTCTGCACTGATCAGTTTCACATATTTGATAGACTTCTGCCTATACCTCAAAAGAAGATTTCAATATCAAGAAAGAAACCTGAAATAACTTTACAAATGAGGAAACTGACGTTCGGAAGGGGAAATGACTCACCCAAGGTCAAATGCTGAATTGTCGGTAGAGCAAGATCCAGCACCCAGGCCTCCTGCCTCCAGTCCAGGGTGTTTCTACTGCACCTCTCTACCTGCAGTTCCAGCCCCATTGCAAAAAGGCCTAAGATTTTTTTCTCTCCCACAGAACCTAGCCCAATCACATTTCCTCTGGAAAACCTTTCCCAGTTCCCGCAGGCAGTTGGCTCTTCCCTCCTAGATCTTCCCACAGTACCTTTTCCTGTATAATGTTTTAAATGGCAAATCTTGACTGATGGATAAAAGCCCTCAGTTTCAAATGAAACCATATTTTATCTATGTTGGACTTCCTGGTGCCAAGTCCAGTGACTGGCATATAGTAGGTGTTGGGCAAATAATGGGTGTGAATAAACATTTTAAATAAAAAAAAATGATGTATAAATGTGATGAATAATTAATGTTGCTATTATGATTATGGTGAAGGAGTGGCAGATGTAACAGTTCTTGTCCCAAATGAGCTAATTATTGAGTTGGCTGAAAGCTTCTGCAAATTTTATTTCTTTTGGGGAATAAAATGTGAGTCCAAAGTGGCACATAGGGTTTAATTTTAATTTGTAACATAAAATACCTCTGCGGTTGGAGAGGAGGTTTGCGGGGAGGGTGGGAGGGACTGGTTAAGGGCAAGCAGTGTCTGCAAGAAGGTTTCAGGAAGACCTGCCGACCTGTGTGCACAGCCAGAAGCCAGCTTCTTTCTCCTGTACAAGGCCTGTCTGCAAGCCCGAAGAACCTTTTTCCTCTGAGCACATTCCGTGGCTGATTGATTAGGGGAGACCTTTTAATGAAGGCATTAATAAAAGAAGCTCCAGTGCCAGAGGGGTCCTGCACTAATTAGGATGGTGCCAGCCAGGAGAACACCCACACAGACAGCTCTGGGTCTTCTCCACGGCGGGGGTGCAGGGAGCTGCCGGTTGTTGCTGCCCCCCTGCCCTCTCCTCCCCACCTGGGGCCTGTTTGTTAAAATCTGCTTCCTACACAGTCAGACCCCTGAGAATGTGTGGGCCTGCCCCGCCCCAGCCAGAACCTGGGGAAGTGGCTCTGTTAAATCTTCTGGGACACCACTGTCTTTACAGAAAGCATCGCAGCTGTGTGTTTCCAGGGAATATGGAGAGACGGCAGTATGAGACCTTCCCACCTCTCAGTTCCCTCAGCTGAGCAGAGAAGCTTTGATTTCCTCCCTTCACTCTGTCCTTTATTTTATAACCTTCCAAAGTGATTGACTATCCCATCTGTATCAGTCAGTATTTTCCAGAGAATATATAGATGCATACACACATATGTGCATATGAAAATCACTGGCCGATTGACTTGTAGACATTGTCTAATGCAATTGTGCACGCATGCTAAGCCACTTCAGTCATATCTGACTCTCTGGTGACCCTATGGACTGTAGCCTACTAGGCTCCTTTGTCCACGGGGATTCTCCAGGCAAGAACACTAGAGGGGGTTGCCATTCTTCTCCAGGGGATCTTCCCTACCCAGGGACCGAACCCATGTTTCTTCTGTCTCCTACTTTGGCAGGCAGATTCTTTACCATTGTGCCACGTGCAACTGTAGGAGATGACACATCCAAAATCTGGACAGCAAGCCAGCAGGCTGGAAACTCGGGCTACAGTCTTGAGACAATTTTTTCTTCTCCAGGAAACTTTCGGTTTTTGTTCCTATAGCCTTTCAGATTGAATGAGGCCAACCCTCACTATTAAGGGTAATCTTCCTCTATTTACATTTAGCAGCAATTGTAGATGCTAACCTCATTTGCAAATTACCTTCACAGCAACACTTAGTGTTTGATTAATAACTGAGCGCTATAGTCTAAACCGAGATGGCACACAAAACTAACCATCACACTGTCTTTATGACATTTGAACTTCCCAGGATTTCTTTAAGCTAAGCAGAAAAGTTAGCATTATCTCCATACAAAAACTGAGGCGTTTCTAGTCGTGTCCTGTTTACTTTCACACAGCTTTGTAGTGCAGTAGCTGGGTTGCGTCCGACTCTTTGTGACCCCATGGACTGCAGCATGCCAGGCTTCCCTTTAATGTTAACGTTAAAATTATACCACAGTTTCTGGAATCACTCTTAAGTTCTTAACATGAGATGTTCCTGCCTTTCTCACACAATGTTCATCCATTCATACAAATAGGCATTCGGTCCCCACAACATGCCAGGCACTGACCGGAACAGGATGGACATGGAGTCCTGGCATGACAAAGATGATCCTCTGCTGAGAGAAATACACACAAAGATACTAAAGACACACACACACATGCATGTGGGCACACGGAGATGCTCTTTAAAAGGCTTCTCTGAAGTTACCAATGACCTCTGGAAGAAGCAGGAATTGTCATCCATAATAGAAAAGCATAAGACTGAGAAGATTGGAAAATGCAGCCATTTTTTCCAAAGACAGAGACAAGTTAAATAAATTCAGTGTCGGTTTACTTTAGAAGAGTCTGAGCCCCGTATCTGTGGAGGAAAGGGAACACGTTAGCTGCCAGGAAAGTGTCTTGGTTTTCACCTTTGATGGGAGAGGGGCTGCTGGATGGAAGGCAGGTGGAACCAACATGGGGCAGAAGTAGACTGGAAGCTCCAGGTAGGCTGGAAGCAGCAAACCCCCTACCCAGGTCCCTGGTCTACTCCTGGCCTAAATTGCATGGGGAAGAATGATTCAAAGTTACCTCTCAGGCTGATGAAGACATTTTATTTAGGTCATGAAATCAAAGTATTTTATGTAGCTTTCTGCAAATGCAGAATATGTGCCTTCATCCTGCATCTAGGCATCCCTTCCCTCCTACCATCACCAGGTTGGAAATGGACGCTCTCCAAACAATATTTGTTGTATAGGATTTCACAGTTTACAAATGCTTTCAAATATATCATCCCACCTAATACCTGGAAAAAATGCAATAGAAACACTATGAGATTGCCATTTCACAGAAGAAACTGAGGTCCAGAGAGATGAAATGACTTAACCAAGGTCTCCAGACCAATACTGTTGAGGGCGTTAGACCTAAGAGCATTTCACCTAGCTCTTACTACTCGGTCACCAAAATCAAACATCAGTACTATAGCAAAGCACCACATACCGGATGGCTTATTGTCTCTCAATCTAGAGACCAGAAGTTCAAGGTCAAGTTCTGAAGGCTGTGAGGAATAACCCGTTCCAGGCTTCTCTCCTAGCCTCTGGTGGTTTGTTGGTATTTTCTGGAATTCTTTGGCTTGAAGGCACATCACTGTAATCTCACCTTCAAGTTTCCATGTCCCTCTCCCTGTGGGCATTTCTGTGTCCAAATTCTCTCTTTTCATAAGGACACTAGATAGGCACATTGGATTAGGGGCTCAACCTACTCCATGTAGGACTGCATCTTAACTAACAACATCTGCCACATTCTGTTTCCAAATAAAGTCACATTTTGAAGTCCTGGGAGAGGTGGAGGTCTCCAACATAGGAAATTTGGGGGGGACATGGTACCATTAAATCCACTAAAATTAGCGTCCCTTAAATCTGTCATCTTACCACCCTGTGAAGTGGTAAAGCTGAGATTATCAATCCCGTATAATGGATGAAGGTGAGAATCTTCAAAGTAAGGTAAGTTGCCAAGACCACGGTTGGCAAAGCTGCCCCTGCCCTCACTGTCTCACTACCAGCGTTAAAAGCGGGGCCTTCAGCTATGCTATGGCACATGGAATCACCCTGATGTCCTACCTGTGAGGTTTAGTGAGGGTAGAGAAACAGCTCACATGATCTTTGAGAAATTGCCGATTGAGAGAAAAATGAATGACCTAATGGAATTTTTAGACTGTGAAGTACACTTGGAAGGGATTTTCACTTGAAAAGGAAAGAAAAATAGTGTTGGGTCTGCGTGCAGTCCATCTCCAAATACTGTACCAAGGAAATGGAATCAGATAGAGGGCATACAAGGTTAACAAGATAACGAAAAGATTAGCTCTACTCTTTAGGAATATTGACATTCCTTCATTGCCATAACTATGTCAGCAAAACTTTTGGAATCACAAATAGGATCAAGATATTTGAATGAAATTATCTCAGACTAGAAAACCTTTCAAAATTACCTAGATTGTTTTGAAGGGAACAAGAATCTTTGGTCTCAACAAAAACATACAAGTTACAGCATGCCTGGAAAAGAATTGATTTGAGTCATAACTTAAGCAAGGCCTTTCAGATGAGGTATGGACCATCAGTCAACACTCTGCTGTCTGTAGAGCAGTAGAGAAAGTCTATGGTTGCAAGTGGAAAGCATGGATTCCCATCTTGCCTTGCTTCATCACTTTCTGATTAGATGGGGGGCAACTTGGACAGTGGGACTTGTTTGGCTTTTTAGGTCAGACAGGCCTCAGTTTGTGTTATGTGTATCACTCACTTGCTATGTCACCAAGGGCAGGAATTTGAGCTCTCTGAACCTTGGTTTCTTAATTTGTAAAATGGGTATAAAAGTCATTAGAATTAAGCAAGATAATATATAAATGCCTGCCACATAAGAGCTCTTAATGTGAGCTGTTTTTCCTCCTCTGTCTCTCTGATTCCACCCTATCTACCTTCACACAGCTATTAGAATGATAGCTAAAGAAAACGAAAATGATTATCTCTTAGAGGCATCCTCAGGAAGCATTTTTTTTTAAGTAAACAAAACCCTCTTTCTGAACCTTTGCTGTTGTTGACTTGCCTGAGATTTTTGAGGCTGTTGCATAATTTCAATAGATCTGAGGTTGAACCAGGCATCTGCTTGGCAAGCACAAACATCAGTTGAAAAATGCAAAGAAAAATGGCATTTCCAGATAGTATTTCTAGCAGATATGTCTTGGTAATCTCACAAAGCATGCCAATAGTAACCATGTGGACCATCATTCCCACATTGACATATACTGTTCAGGCTACAAAGGTTTTGCAGGGCTTTATTTCCTTAAACCTCATTTAGCCTGTCTGTACTTTGGAGAGGACACAAGTAGTTATTACCTGCTTATTCTGTCATGAATACACTGAGTCACAGAGCAGCTAACTGGTATTGGAGCCAGGACTTAAACCTGAGCTTCAGGCATCCCAGGGAACCACACCGCATTGCCTTCTGGCCTGGAATTATCAGTCCAAACCTCATCCCAGAACTCTGGCAAGAGGCAGAGCTAATCCCCAAGCTGAAGCAGAGCTCATATCCGTGACCTTCTGTGCTGGGACTTTGTCCATTACTTTTCCTACCTGCTCCCTCATCACCCACCTCCCCAAAGAATCGGAGCTTCCTTCCCCAGGAGGAGAAAAACTTAACATGGATTCTCACTTAGCCAGTAGCTAGTTTTAACTTCTGTTCCTCTTTAGATTTTTACCAATGTATTGAATATAGCTGTTTTCTTGGTAATATTGAACATATTTTTACATTCAGTAAAAATATGAACATAATTTTATTTAGTCACACATTCGCAGAGACCTATCATATGTCAGGGGATTTTGCGGGAACATAACATCAATCAGATACAGACACTGTTTCCAAGGAACTCATGGTCTAACAAGGGAGATAAGACATACAGTGGGTAGCAAGGAGGGGAAGAGTTCTAAATGGCTGCAGCAAGCAGCTTCAGAACCCTAGTCCAGACCTTAAGGGGACTAGCTACTATTTGTTCTTTCTCCACTAGCGTGTTCCTTCTGTAGACCGAGGCATCCGTCCTAGGTGTCTGGAGCTACATTGTATAGTAGAGTAGTCATTGGTGGTAGAAATATCCTATACCTACACTATCCACGAGCTTTACTAATAGCTCAGCTGGTTAAGAATCCACCTGCAATGCAGGAGACCCCAGTTCAATTCCTGGGTTGGGAAGATCCCCTGGAGAAGGGATAAGTTACCCATTCCAGTATTCTTGGGCTTACCTGGTGGCTCAGACTGTAAAAGAATCTGCCTACAATGTGGGATACCTGGGCTCCATCCCTGGGTTGGGAAGATCCCCTGGAAGAGAGCATGGTAAACTACTCCAGTATTTTTACCTGTAGAATCCCCACGGACAGAGGAGGCTGGTGGGCTATAGGCCATGGGATCGCAAAAAGTTGGACACAACTGAGTGATTAAGTACAGCACAGCCCAGCATGCTGTCCTCAACAGTTACCATGAGCCACGCTTGACTTCTGAGCACTTAGAATGTGGCTAGGGCAACCAAGGAAAAGAATTTTTAATTTTATTTCATTTTAATCAATGCTGATTGTAGCTAGTAGCTACCATGTTGGTCAGCACAGAAGTACAGACAAGAAACTGGGCAGCTCTTCATGGCCATGTCAGTTTTTAGGGGGGCAGCTGGAGGTGTCTATGGGGAAGAACTCTCCCATGGCCCCACTGCTCCTCCAGGACATCTGTCATCATCTGGTTGTCCTGGAGTGAACGTCAGGAAGCTGAGACACATTCCTTTGAAGTGTCACTGAACCAACGTGATAAGTCAGACCCTCCCCACACCTACATGTGGCTGCCACCAGCAATCCTCCCTTCTCCTCTGAGTGATGAAATTAATAGATTCTGGCAAGGTTCAGATTTAAAGAGGAACCAATCCTCTGTGAAAGAGAAGCAATGAGTTGTCAAAAAAGCCCCAGGCCTCACTAGCAAGGTTGTGTGGTGGCCTGAAGGGAGTGTGGAGTGGACATAAAGAAATCTGTGATCCAGCCCGCACCTGCTGTGAGCCCACTCTGTGACCCTGAGTAGCTATTCCTTCTTGCTGGGCCTTGATGTCCTTTTCTGTAACCTGGGGGATGAATTTTCTGATTTGTCAGCCAGCTCGAAGCTTCAGAGAAAACCTTATTCCCAGAGACAGCAATTTAACATTGAAGGAGAGTCTAGGGATGTATTTTCCAATGTGAAGCACAAGGCAAAACTAATTTAGCAGAAAATAAAAAATGGGAATAGTTGAAAGTACATGGTGTTATCGGCGGTAAGCGAGTGCTACTCGTGAACTTAGCAGCAGTAAGAAGAAAAAAGGACAAGAAGATTACAGAGGAGGAGGGGAAGACCGACAAGGAGCCCGCAAGAATAGAGGCAGGAGCCACGGGGGCAGATAAATAACAAGAGAATGACCAGCCGCGCAGCCAGAGAAGGGTGAAGAAGACAGCAAGCAGACCTCCCTGAACTGGAAAAAGCAATTCGATTAGGGGTGATGAGCAGCACAATTTTTGCCCTTGATGCGGAACATCCTGACTTCAGTCAGTGTCTGAACGCACAGGAGAGAAAAACGCCTGCGGCAACAACTTCAGTAGTCAGTCAGTAAATATTTATTGAGCACTCTGCAACACTGGCTCTCAGTCCTGGATGAGTGTCAGAAGCACCTGGGGAGCCGAAGGAATACTAAATAAAAGCCTGATGCCCAGACACCCCCCAGGCACCCTTCTCTAATTGGTCTGGGTGGTGCTCAGTACTAGTGGGAGATGAAAGCTCCCTAGGTGCTCTGGCCTCAACTGAGAACCTCTGGTTTCTACTGCCAGGTTTCATGCTAATCCAGGACCTACAATGGGAAGCAGACAAACATGCATGGCCCCTGCCCTCGCCAATGTGGGACAATGATCTCTAAATCATACATAACACTCAGAAAAGGGGTCTATTTCCATATAAGTTGAAAGTCATTAATCTAGGACTCACCTCCATTAGGTCAAATCTCAAAACCCAGCATTCTTTCCCTTATACCACATGACCTCAAGCAACAGGATGTAGAGAAAGATGACTTTCTAGTGGTTCCTTCTCTTTTATCATCAGCACTTGAAATGCTCACTAGCCTCTGATCATATCCAGACTTGTCAGACTCATAAGTGCCTAAGAGCTGCAGGGGGTGACCACAGGCTAGGAACCCTGGGATAATCCTAATGTGGATTACAGGAGGGGACACCTCACTTGAAGTACCTGAAAAGGGAGGGAAACACTAACATATGGATACCTAATACTTGCCAGGCACTGTCCTAGATGTTAGACACAGAGATGGAGCCTGGAAATTCACCAGTAGCTGCTTCAGGCTAAACAGAAAAGGGCTACTTTTTTTTTCCTCTCTCTTTTTGCTTCACAGGTATTACATTAAAAAAAAAATACATATTAATAATAGAACAGTAATTTAACACATGGCTGATTGGAGAAAAATATTTATTGTCTATAGCATCTCTTTCCATAAGAAGTATGGATCCAGGTAACTAGAGGATTTTTTTTTGTTTGCTGATAGTAGAAAAAAGTCTTCATCTTCAGTGTACAGGCCTTAGACTTATTTAAAAGATGATATTACAGAGTGAGAAAGAGCATGCAAGTAGAAGAGAAGAGACTAAGGTGTCTAAGAAGAGTAATTGAGTAATTGTTTCTAGGAAGAGACTAAGCTGTCTCTCAGAGTAATTGTTCCCTGGAGGCAGGAGACAGCAACCAAGAGGCTGCATGAAGGCAGGAGCAAAGCCAAGTTATGTAAAGAAACAGGTGTGAAAGAAGATGCCGGTCTGGGGGAGTTGAATGGGAACTCCTGTCCACTGCGAAATGTTGTCCTCTTTTGCCTCCCACCATGATTTTGACAGTGCTCCACATCGCTCATTTTTCCTCGTGAGTGAAGTTAATCTGGAGAGAGTGTGGGGAAAAAAAAAGGAGAAATGTGGGGACAGGACTGAGCAGCAAGCTTAGGTTATGCCTATCAGGCATTTGGGCTGAAAAGGAACTTGGATGCAGATGCTTTTGGGTAGAGGATTAGGAAATCTCTTTTACAATAATCCCATTTACATTCCAGCTGAACTGAAACTCCACTCTAGATAGGAAGCAGAATCTGGAAACTCCAAGCTTTGAAAATGTACATCTACATAAGAGCCTGGAAGTCTCTTGGAAGGGAATTGATCTATGTTCTTGTACCTACTTGCATCTAGTAATTTACTTAGTGAAAATGTTTACTGTCATTAAATATGCTTCTGCCATATCATTTTCAGTAGCTTTATAATATCTGTTGTATACATGCACATTTATTCAGTCAATATATTTTGCTTGGCATTAAAGCTGTTTATATGATTTTTTAAATAAACTACACTGAAGTGCTATAGATATGTTCTTATACATTTTCCTTAGGAAAAATTCCTAGGATTAGAATCTATGGTCAGAAAAAATTTGTATTTTCAGGGATGTTTAACATGTTCAAGCAATGGAAATATATGTCTATATATACACATGTATGTGCAAAGACTTGATAATTGCTTGTAAAGGTAAGATCACAATGGATTGAAAAGCTGTTTATATGTTTACTGATGGAAAAGCCTGAGAACTAGGGTGCTAGAGCTCTCCTTGTCTCACCTAATTAGGATTAGCATGCAGACTAAGGAGCTTACCAGGTGGTGCTAGAGGCAAAGAATCTGCCTGCAATGTAGGAGACATAAGAGACTCGGGTTTGATCCCTGGGTCCAGAGGAGCACTTGGAAGAGGTCATGGCAATCCACTCCAGTATTCTTGCCTAGAGAATCCCATGGACAGAGGAGCCTGGCAGACTACAATCCATGGGGTCGCAAGAGTTGGACACGACTTGAAGACTAAACCATCATCACCACCACTAAGTTGCTTCAGTTGTGTCCGACTCTTTGCAACCCCATGGACTATAGCCCACCAGGCTTCTCTGTCCTTGGAATTCTCAAGAATACTGGAGTGGGTTGCCATCTCCTTCTCCAAGGGATCTTCCCAACCCAGGAATCGAACCCAGGTCTCCTGCATTGCAGGCAGATTCTTTACCAACTGAGCTATGAGGGAAGCACTTACTACGCAGGAACAAATTGAGACTAAAGTGGCTGTCTCCATGGGGAGTCTCAGAGACAAGAAAATAGTATTGAAACTCTGCAATCTTGGTACAAACCCCACAGAAGACTTTTACTCTCTTCCTGTTCTCCAAATTTCTTTGTATAAAATCACCACTGACTCCACTTTGCATACAGAAAAAGAACTCCTTGAATGACTCCTTGAATCATATCTAAAGTCCCCAGATGAATAGAGAAGATGATAGAAACAGAAAATCATCCTTTTGTAGGCTCCAAAATAATAATTGATTCCTGCAAGTATCATCAAAAGGAGTTCAAACAATTAGGTAAAATGTATGGAGAATAGAGTATTTACCCTAGTACCAAAATATCACCACACAAATTACTAATTCAAATTAAAAAAAAAAGTTACTGAAAGAAGAACTGATAGTCAGTACATTTCACCAAGCAATCAAACCTAACATTGCAGATAGTGGGATAGCAAAAATTTCCCTTTTAACTTCTGTTTTGGCTGTATCTTTCAAGTCTTGACACATTTTCATTCAGTCACTTCTAAATATTTTCTAATTTAGTGTTTTTAATGCCCCTAATTTAGTATTTAATTTTCTATTTTGCTGTTTTATTTGATCTATGAATAATTCATGTGTTTTAAAACTTTTTAAATGTGTGTGAATATTTAATTAATTTTGGAAAATAATCAAACATATGCACTGTGGTTTGATTTTTATTTTTGTTGAAACTTGATTTTTATGCTTGTGGAAAAGTATGTGGCTAATCTTTGTGCATATTTGGTATGTGCTTGAAAAAAGTGGGTTTTCCCTGATTTGGAAATGCAGGACTTTAGCTATCTATGTATATGTATTAGATCAAGGTTGGTAATTGTGTTACTCAAATGTTTTATATCCTTACTAAGTTTCTGCTTACTTGGTCTATCAGAGGAAGGAATGTTAAAATATTCCACTATAATTGTGGTTTTGCCAGTTTCCTCTTGTAATTTGGACTATCTGACATGTGTGCTCGGTCACTCAGCTGTGTTTGACTCTTTGTGACCCCATGGACTGTAACCCACCAGGATCCTCTGTCCATGGAATTTCCCAGGCAAGAATGGAGTACAACCCACTGGAGTGGGTTGGCACTTTCTTCTCCAGGAGATCTTCCCAACCCAGGGATTGGACCCACATCTCCTGCTTGGAGTGGATTCTTTGTCATTGTGCCCTCTGGAAAACCCCTATATACATATATATTCTCAAATATGTACATGCATATCTGAGAAATTATTTTTAGATGCAGGGAGGTACAGGATCAAGGTCATCAAAAATAAGGAAAATGAAAAATTGTCACAATCTAGAGGAGACTAAGGAGACGTGAAGAGGAAATGTAAATGGTGTTCTATGGGATCCTGAGACAGAAAAGGGCAGTAGGTTAAAAACTACAAACCTGAATTAAGTACAGACTTTAGCTAGGGCTTCCCCAGTGGCTCAGGGGTAAAGAATCCACTTGCCCTGCGGGAGAAGCAGAAGACAGGCTGGATCCCTGGGTCAGGAAGATCCCCTAGAGGAGGGCATGGCAACCCACTCCAGTATTCTGGCCTGGAGAATCCCATGGACAGAATAGTCTAGCATACGACAGTCCATTGGATCACAAGGAGATGGACATGAATAAAGCAATTGAGCACACAGGCATGCACCATAGACTTTAGCTAACAATAATGTATCAATACTGGTTGCTCAGAGGGTAAAGCGTCTGCCCGCAATGTGTGTTCTATCTCTAGGTAGGGAAGATCCCCTGGAGAAGGGAATGGCAACCCACTCCAGTATTCTGGCCTGGAGAATTCCATGGACAGAGGAGTCTGGAGGGCTACAGTCCACGGGGCTGCAAAGAGTCGGAGACGACTGAGTGACTTCACTTTCACTGGTTAATTAGTTATAGCAAACACACCATACTAGAAGATGTTAATAAGGGGGAGCAAGGTATATGGAAACCTCTGGTCTATTGTATCTACTTTTCTGTGAATCTAAACTGCTCTTAAATTTCATGTTTTTTAAACGAAAGTTGTGCAGGGTTAGTGACACCTGCAAGAGGAAATGTAAACCTTAACCCAGGATTTACAATATTCCCACAGGTAGAACCTTGCAGATGTTCTCAAATTGAAAGTTACAGAAACAGAAGAAATTAAACACCAAGACAGAGACAGATACACACAGAGACAGACAACACATTAAAACAGCAAATTAAAGGCTCCCAAGAATTTGAGATAATAGAATTATCTGCTATAGAGAAAAACAATTATTTTAAATCACTAAATGTATGAAAGAAGGAATTTAAAATGTGGGAAAATAGAAATAGTGGTTGTACTATACATTTTCTTCATTTATAGAAACAGTTATGAGACCAAAAAGACATAGAAATTACCTTCTTTAGCAGCCAAATAATCAGAAGAATTTTCTTTCTCAGTAGTATAATCAGCCACGCATCTTGCTCTAATATTGAATGGCCATTATCAAAGACATAAAGATTTAAGTACCAGCTTTAGAAATACATGTCACCAGACTGGCAAGGTAGCAAGATTCTGAGCAGCCTTAAGGAAATGTATGAGAGCACCACTACTGAATGATCACATGAAGGTTTGGGAACAGAGGCCATAGAAGATAAGATTCTCCAGCTACATACGGAAATTTTATTTTCTTTGAGTTTCCTCCCCATCAAAGGAGAAATTTACTTTCTAAGAATAAAATTTTAACTCTGAGTTATTTAACAAAGAGTACATAAAATCACTGAAGTTTGTCTATAGTCTCGAGTTCTTGAGTGGTTTTGCAGACTGAAAACTATTACATCTGAAAGTGAAAGTTGCTCAGTCCTGTCTGACTCTTTGTGACCCCATGGACTGTTGTCCATGGAATTCTCTAGGCCAGAACACTGGAGTGGGTAGCATTTCCCTTCTATAGGGGATCTTCCCAACCCAGGGATCAAACCCAGGTCTCCCGCATTGCAAGCAGATTCTTTACCAGCTGAGCCACAAGGGAAGCCCAAAGTAGAACTATAATTCTATTTTGCTTTAATTTCACAATCTCTGAGGCCTAGAAGTGTCTGCTCACTTGTACTGAATGGGAGATGATTTCACATACATTTTTGAGCTTCTTGTCTATACCATTAGTCAAATCAGAAGGCAGTAGAAGACCCTTTCTTAACAAAAGGATAAGAGAGCAAAGGGAAAGAAGACAGGAAGCCTCCTTTTGATGTAAAAAACTCTCCTTAGAATCTTCTGCACATTCAGTTGTCATCTATGCAGCCATGACTCAGTTAAATGATATCAACTGCCCCAAGTCAAGAATTATTTTATTTTTCCTTTGTCTAAAATTATAACCCACTCACACGGGAGCCAGTTAGTCATCATCATTGTAAAAGGGCAAAGAAATATGCTACAATCTGATTAAATTCAAATGCGCAGGATGTATTGCTCAACCAGAAGAGCATCTTGTGTTCTTATTAGAATTTTGTTACAGGCAATATTTTTCACATTTATCACCCTTCATCAGTTTTCTTAGTTAAGAGGTAGAAGCTATTTTCATTTTCTTACAAAAATTAAAGAGCAAGGAGTTTGTGTAGGCACATAAAACAACAAAAAAGGAAACAAGAACCAGTTTTCCTGACCCCCTGTTCAGATCCTAAGAAGCTTTCTTCTGAGAATATCTAAGATTAAATAAAAGAATGAAAGTAAATGAATGTATCAAATGTAAGAGGCAGTTGGAATTCTTCACTTTCTCGTTCCCTCCAGAACAAATCATTCAGCAAGTCTACATCACAGAACTTTCAAAATTTTCAGACTTTCACCAATTCCAGTCTTCTTTCATCTCTGTTACTTTCTCCATAGTCCAGACATAACTGTCTTCCTATGTTGGACTATGACTGAGACCTCCTAAATGCCACCCTTGTCTCTCCTGTCAGGCTTCAGTTGATTTTGGTCATAAGAGTCAGAGTGTGCTAAAAAAAAAAAAAAAAAAAGTGAAGGCAAGATTCACTCTTCTGCTTCAAACCCTCTAATTACTTCGCCTTGCACTTGGAGTAAAAGTCAATCTTAGTACAGCCTCTGTGATGCTATATGATCTGGGTTTGTGTCGACAATTCTGATCTCAGCTCCTGTCCAACCCTCCACTCATTCACAACCTGCCATCCATACTAGCTTTGTTTCTGTCTCATAGTCAAGATTATTGCTACCTCAGGGCCTTTGCACTGACCATTCTCTGAGCCTGAAATGTTCATATCTAAGATCTCAAGAGGCTGGCTCCTTCAAATTCCAATTAATCTTTATTTCACCCCCACAAAACCTGCCCCTCTCCAGCTTTGTCATTTTGATTTCAGTTTAAATGCCACCTTCTCAAAGAGGACATGCCTAACCTCCCTGTCTAAATAGTTCCAGTCATTCTTTTTTTCACCACTTTGCTTTACTTTTAAAATTTGTCCTTATTTAATACATTTAAAAAACCTATTTATTTTCTATTCCTCACCTCTCTTCCATTAGAATCTTAGTTCCATGTAAGGAGTAAATTTGTCCATTTTGCTGATTAATATACTTCCAACATCTGTTCTAATGCTAAACATATGAAGTGGGTAGTAAATACAGTTGATACAATGTTTTTAGAGCAAGAAGCTAAATAAAAGTTGGCTGGAGTGCAGAATGGTAACTTTTTGCTTACAAGAATAGAATGAATTAGATTTAAGGAAATCCTGATTAAGTAAAATCTTGCATCAGTTGAGTACATCCTATTTTACTTTGTCTCATGTCCAAAAATGTTAGCAAAGCAGCCATTTGACAAAGATGGCTGATTATCCATCCAGATTTATGACTCTCCTTCCTTATTATATTCATAGGATTAACAGCGGAACTTGACTGCCCAACTTAGAACTGTGTTTCCCAGTCCTCTCTCATCCACCCCTCCTCAAACTTGCAGTTTAGTGCACCATTTTGGTGAGTTCTAGCTAGTGAGTAGGGAGATGCTGTGTGCCTGTTCCAAGGGCCCTGAAAGCCTGCCATGCAGTACTCCTCCCAGCTCTTTCCCACATCTGACAGCAATGGAGCGGATGCTCAGGACAGTCATGGGAGCCCTGTGTTAAAGACAACAGATTTTCCAGCAGCTTAAGTCTAAGAATGACTGCATAGAATAAGCCACCTGATAAAGTGTTTACCCACTGGTACTATTTCCTAAGTCAGAAATACTTTCCTATTGCATTTGAGCCATTATGCATATTAGCATCTACCTGTTACTGCATTTAGCCTACAAAGTAATATTATCTAAACTTCAGGTAAATTGAAAATACCACAAGAGCAGGCTTATCCTATTAAAATTCTCCTTTATGGCTCTTGGGAGACTTAAGGCAAATACTTCTACACTAAATTTAGGAGGTTAGAACAGAAGGAAGGATTGCAAGGCATGAGGATACATATTAGGGACAAGAAGGTGAAGGATTCAAACACAGAATGACAAATAATTTCCAACTGGTCATGTCCCTGCACAAAGACAATAAAGGGGCTTCTATTTCTGGAAAAGAAAATCTAGAAAGTTATTCCATGGAGATGGTAATATTTCCGTGATAAAGGTGAGTTCATAGTTAAATTATAAAGGAGGAAAATTTTATCTGTGGTTTCCTCCTTGAGTTCCTTTCTTACCCTCCAGCCAATGCAAAAGCCTCCTTTCCATAACCGTTCTCTCCAAAGAGTGGCATCCTGGCAATCAGGAAGGCCAGCTTTTAGCTTGGTTCCTCTATCACTTCTCTTGAGCTAGTTACTTCACATTGCTGGGTCTAAACACCTTTCTTTTAGAAGGAAGTAGGGTAATAATGGCTGGTTCTTAGGTTGTATATTGTTTCCTGTTCTGATACAACATTGCGTAGACTGATCAATGGACTGATCAATGAATCAATGCGTTAGGCCTTGATATCCTGGAGAAACAAATCTTCAAAGGCATCATGAGAGGTCTTTGGGACTAGATCTGAGGGTAACAAAAACTTTCCCCTTGAGGTTCTCCTGCCATTCCGTGAGAATCATTTCTCTGCTAAACTCGGCTAGCAAAGCTCATCTTTAATTTTCATCTGAATGACCTCTCTTGGGAAATAATAGACCAGCTTTGGTTCTTCTTTAATACAAGACTTTCATAATATGTAATTTCTGTGCAGAGGCAAGTGCACCAACTACATTAATCTCATGAGCTAATCTACTCTGTCCACCACCACAGTGGCATTTGGGGGCCCTCACTAAGGCTAATGTGGCCCCAGGAACTACATGGACCTTCAAGAACACCTGGGGTATAGCATTATATCTTCCTCCAATGAAGTTCAGAGAGATTATTAAGGTGGACACCACACTTGAAAGACATTGTGATTAGAAGGAGAAAATGGTGAGGAGATTCGGCCAGCATGACTCATGGCTATCCTCGTGTGAACTTTTGGGGTGTGCTGGGGAAGAGACACTGAGCTTGAAGGATCCCAGACATCAGTATCTATAGGTCTTTGCTATAAATCCCTTCCATTTTCTCATAGGAGGAAACATTCTGCCTTGAGGTTAGGACCTCAGGCTGAGGAGCTTGGGAGTGGGTCTTGGAAAGGTGAGTGGGAATCCTTAGGTTCAGTATTCAGAGTTTCACTTTATCCTTTTTTCGGGCCATACTTCGCACACCAGCCCTGTGCTGTCCCCAACTCAGGATTCAGTGGTTCTGTTTTCTGAAGGGATGAATCTCAGAGCTCCAGTGTTGTGGGGCACAGAGGATATCCTGGTGGTCTGGAGTAAGGAAGGAACTGGAACTGCAATTATTCGCTCTTCAAATTCTGATTAATCTTGCTTTTGATAGCTTACAGTGAACGATGTTGGATTCGTGATCTCTGAAGAAGAAGATTTAGCTTCGGGACCAGGAACCAGGCTTGATCACTTGCGTAGCAGGGTTTTATTAAAGGATAAAAAAGGGACAGCGAAAGCTTCTGACATAGACATCACAAGGGGGATGAAAAGTGCCCCACTTGCTAGTGTTAGCAAGGGAGTTATGTGTACATGCACATGCTCATTCACTTCAGTCATGTCTGACCTTTTATAACCCCATGGACAGTACCCTGACAGGCTCCTCTGTCCATGGGATTCTCCAGGCAAGAATACTGGAGTGGGTTGCCATTTCCTCCTCCAGGGGATCTTCTTGACCAAGGGACTGACCCCTGTCTCTTGCATCTCCTGCATGGGCAGGCAGATTCTTTCAACACTGTGCCACCTGGGGAGCACAGTCAGTCAGTTCAGTCACTCAGTCGTGTCTGACTCTCTGTGACCCCATGAACCACAGCATGCAAGGCCTCCCTGTCCATCACCAACTCTCGGAGTCCACCCAAACTCTTATCCATTGAGTCAGTGATGCCATCCAACCAACTCATCCTCTGTTGTCCCCTTCTCCTCCTGCCCTCAATCATTCCCAGCATCAGGGTCTTTGCAAATGCATCAGGTCTTTGCATCAGGTGGCCAAAGTATTGGAGTTTCAGCTTCAACATCAGTCCTTCCAATGAACACTCAGATTTCCTTTAGGATGGACTGGTTGGATCTCCTTGCAGTCCAAGGGACTCCCAAGAGTCTACTCCAACACCACAGTTCAAAAGCATCAATTCTTCAGAACTCAGATTTCTTTATAGTTCAACTCTCACATCCATATACATGACCACTGGAAAAACCATAGCCTTAGCTAGATGGACCTTTGTTGGCAAAGTAATGTCTCTGCTTTTTAATATGCTGTCTCAGTTGGTCATAACTTTCCTTCCAAGGAGCAAGCGTCTTTTAATTTCACGGCTGCAATCACCATCTGCAGTGATTTTGGAGCCCCCAAAAATAAAGTCAGCCACTGTTTCCACTGTTTCCCAACCTATTTGCCATGAAGTGATGGGACCGGATGCCATGATCTTAGTTTTCTGAATGTTGAGCTTTAAGCCAACTTTCTTACTACCCTCTTTCATTTTCATCAAGAGGCTCTTTAGTTCTTCTTCACTTTCTGCCATAAAGGTGGTGTCATCTGCATATCTGAGGTTATTGATATTTCTCCCAACAATCTTGATTCCAGCTTGTGCTTCATCCAGCCCAGCATTTCTCATGATGTACTCTGCATATAAGGTAAATAAGCAGGGTGACAATATACAGCCTTGACATACTCCTTTCCCTATTTGGAACCAGTCTGTGTTCCATGTCCAGTTCTAACTGTTGCTTCCTGACCAGCATACAGGTTTCTCAAGAGGCAGGTCAGGTGGTCTGGTGTTCCCATTTTTTAAAGAATTTTCCACAGTTTATTATGATCCACACAGTCGAAGAAGTCAATAAAGCAGAAATAGATGTTTTTCTGGAACTCTCTTGCTTTTTTGATGATCCTGTGGATGTTGGCAACTTGATCTCTGGTTCCCCTGCCTTTTCTAAAACCATCATGAACATCTGGAAGTTCATGGTTCACCCACATAATGCTGAAGCCTGGCTTGGAGAATTTTGAGCATTACTTTACTAGTGTGTGAGATGAGTGCAATTGTGCAGTAGTTTGAGCATTCTTTGGTATTGCCATGCCGTGTGGGGCCACCCAAGATGGACGGGTCATGGTGCAGAGGTCTGAAAGAATGTGGTCCATTGGAGAAGGGAACGGCACACCACTTCAGTATTCTTGCCTTGACAGTGTTAGGTTCATGAATCAAGGCAAATTGGAAGTGATCAAATAGAAGATGGCAAGAGTGAATGTCTACATTCTAGGAATCAGCGAACTAAAATGGACTGGAATGAATGAATTTAACTCAGATGACCATTATATCTGCTACTGTGGGCAGGAATTCTTTAGAAGAAATGGAGTATCCATCATAGTCAACAAAAGAGTCCGAAATGCAGCATTGGATGCAATCTCAAAGACAACAGAATAATCTCTATTTATTTCCAAGACAAACCATTCAATATCACAGTAATCCAAGTCTATACCCCGATCAGTAACGCTGAAGAAGCTGAAGTTGGGAAGCACAAAAGGAAACTAAGAGTGAAAGTCACTCAGTTGTGTCCAACTCTTTGCGACCCCATGGACTATAGAGTCCATGGAATTCTTCAGGCCAGAACACGGGAGTGGGTAGCCTTCCCCTTCTCCAGGGGATCTTCCCAACCCAGGGATCAAACCCAGGTCTCCTGCATTGCAGGAAGATTCTTTACCAGCTGTGCCATTAGGAAAGCCTGGGAGCTATATACTTTTTAAATTGGTTATTACAATAAATCAAAGGAATGTCTCAAGGTTGTAAAAATCTTACTAGACCCACTCCCACAATTTACATTTTAAGATAACAGGACTAGAACTAACAATAGAAAGATCTCACCAGACCCACTGTCTACACTTTAAGATGACAGGATTATTCAGAATGTTCTTAAGAAGGAGAAGCATGCTCTCTAGCAGGATACATTGTTATTATATAGTCATTGGTAGAGAGTTTAAGGAAAAACACATCCTTGAGCAAGATGGATGGAGGTTCCAGACATTGTACAGGAGACAGGGATCAAGACCATCCCCAAGAAAAAGAAGTGCAAAAAAGTGAAATGGCTGTCTGAGGAGGCCTTACAAATAGCTGTGAAAAGAAGAGAAGAGAAAAGCAAAGGAGAAAAGGAAATATATACCTGTTTGAATGCAGAGTTCCAAAGAATAGCAAGGAGAGATAAGAAAGCCTTCCTTAGTGATCAGTGTAAAGAAATAGAGGAAAACAATAGAATGGGGAAAACTAGAGATCTCTTCAAGAAAATTAGAGATACCAAGGGAACATTTCATGCAAAGATGGGCTCAATACCCATTATACAGAGTGAAGTAAGCCAGAAAGATAAAGAACATTACAGTATACTAACACATATATACGGAATTTAGATAGATGGTGGCGATAACCCTATATGCAAAACAGAAAAAGAGACACAGAAGTACAGAACAGACTTTTGAACTCTGGGGGAGAACGTGAGGGTGGGATGTTTTGAAAGAACAGCATGTATACTATCTATGGTGAAACGGACCACCAGCCCAGGTGGGATGCATGAGTCAGGTGCTCTTGCCTGGTGCACTGGGAGGACCCTGAGGAGTCGGGTGGGGAGGGAGGTGGGAGGGGGGATCGGGATGGGGAATACGTGTAACTATATGGCTGATTCATGTCAATGTATGACAAAACCCACTGAAATGTTGTAAAGTGATTGGCCTCCAACTAATAAAATAATATTTAAAAAAAAAAAAAAAAAAAAAAAGATGGGCTCAATAAAGGACAGAAATGGTATGGATCTAACAGAAGCAGAAGATATTAAGAGGTGTCAAGAATACACAGAAGAACTGTACAAAAAAGTTCTTCATGACCCAGATAATCAAGATGGTGTGATCACTCATCTAGAGCCAGACATCCTAGAATGCAAAGTCAAGTGGACCTTGGGAAGCATCACTATGAACAAAGCTAGTGGAGGTGATGGAATTTCAGTTGAGCTATTTCAAATCCTAAAAGATGATGCTGTGAAAGTGCAGCACTCAATATGCCAGCAAATTTGGAAAACTCAGCAGTGGCCACAGGACTGGAAAAGGTCAGTTTTCATTCCAATCCCAAAGAAACACAATGCCAAAGAATGCTCAAATTACCACACAATTGCACTCATCTCACACGCTAATAAAGTAATGCTCAAAATTCTCCAAGCTAGGCTTCAACAATATGTGAACTCTGAATCTCCAGATGTTCAAGCTGGTTTTAGAAAAGGCAGGGGAACCAGAGATCAAACTGCCAACGTCAATTGGACCACTGAAAAAGCAAGAGGGTTCCAGAAAAACAGCTATTTCTGCTTTATTGACTATGCCAAAGCCTTTGACTGTGGGGATCACAATAAACTGTGAAAAATTCTGAAAGAGATGGGAATACCAGACCACCTGACCTGCCTCTTGAGAAACCTGTATGCAGGTCAGGAAGCAACAGTTAGAACTGGACATGAAACAACAGACTGGTTCCAAATAGGGAAAGGAGTATAGAACTGGACATGAAACAACAGACTGGTTCCAAATAGGGAAAGGAGTATGTCAAGATTGTATATTGTCACCCTGCTTGTTTAACTTATATGCAGAGTACATGATGAGAAAAGCTGGGCTAGATGAGGCACAAACTGGAATCAAGATTGCTGGGAGAAATATCAATAACCTCAGATATGCAGATGACACCACCCTTATTGCAGAAAGTGAAGAACTAAAGAGCCTCTTGATGCAAGTAAAAGAGGAGAGTAAGAAAGTTGGCTTAAAGCTCAGCATTCAGAAAGCTAGGATCATGGCATCCGGTCCTGTCACTTTATGGCAAATAGATGGAGAAACAGTGGAAACAGTTGCTGACTTTATTTTTGGGGGCTCCAAAATCACTGCAGGTGGTGATTGCAGGCATGAAATTTAAAGACACTTACTCTTTGGAAGGAAAGTTATGACCAACCGAGACAGCATACTAAAAAGCAGAGACATTACTTTGCCAACAAAGGTCCATCTAGTCAAAGCTATGGTTTTTCCAGTAGTCATGTATGGATATGAGAGTTGGACTATAAAGAAATCTGAGTTCTGAAGAATTGATGCTTTTGAACTGTAGTGCTGAAGAAGACTCTTGAGAGTCCCTTGGACTGCAAGGAGATCCAACCAGTCCTTCCTAAAGGAAATCAGTCCTGAGTGTTCGTTGGAAGGACTGATGCTGAAGCTGAAACTCCAATATTTGGCCACCTGATGTGAAGAGCTGACTCATTTGAAAAGACCTTGATACTGGGAAAGATTGAAGATGGGAGGAGAAGGGGACGACAGAGGATGAGATGGTTGGATGGCATCACTGACTCAATGGACATGAGTTTGAGTAAATTCTGGGAGTTGGTGATGAACAGGGAGGCCTTGCATGCTGTGGTTCATGGGGTCACAAAGAGTTGGACAGGACTGAGCAATTGAACTGAACTGAACTCAGAAAGATGAGTTATTTTGTTGTGCAATCATCAGCTCTGGACTTAAAGAAAAATGTTTGTCCTTTTCTCCTCCTTGAGAAGTCCAGACTCCTATCTCCTTCTTGAGAGCCCCAGAGCCCTCTCTCCTCCTTGGGGACCCTGGACTTCTAATCAACCTAGCTAGGAATTCACTTTCTCACTTTCACCCCCAGAAAACTTGCCTCCTGCTTTCTCACCCAGGTCTGAGCCTTTTAAGGATTCTGTTGGTCAAGTTCAGGTTGGCTCACCCCTTACAGCATCCCATTCCAAGGACCTTAGCTTTTAACTGTCTTTAACCTGCTTTCAGGCCTCCCAACCCATGTCAATATCATGTAATGTCTTTGAACTCTTTTTCCACTCTCTGTGTCCTCAGGACAAGGTACATCTCTGAGCAATTCATTAATTTTAAGAGAAGTCCAGATTTTTTTTAATACAATATTTAAAACTCTAATTTCCCTCTGGAACCTTGTTTTGAAAATTGTTGGAAATGTATGCATTTCTTAGTAGAGGCTGTGTCCATAGTGTTCCTGAGTCTTTGTGGAATCAAAAACCACTACGAGCCTCAAGAATCCTGTACAGAAAAGTGGCCTCAGTAGACAAGTAAAGAAAATGAGAAGCTTCTCTTGGAATGCAGACTGTTAATTGTTTGAGAAATCATCTTTAAGTGGTAGTAAACTTCAAACTGGTAGAAAGGTCTCTCAAACTTCTCTCATCCAGGGAATTCTGTGTTGTTTTTCTCATTGTCTGGAGGAGTTGTAGGAGAGTTTTTCTGTTTTCTGATTCCATCTTTTAAAGTCTAATTAGATTTGAAGTGCAACCATCTGGCTCCTCCTGCAGGAGGTGCTGAAGCAGCTCTGATGCTCAAAAGTCACGACCAGAAAATCTTTCATGTGAATAAACACTCCCATGCGCGCCTATGCACACTTTTAATACTTAAACTTCCAAAGGTTCAATTCCAACAAGCTCTTCCTGTAGAAAGCTGACTTTTTCTCTTTCCCCCACCCCATCCCCTAACCTCCATTTCTGTGCAGAAACGTCAAGGACATTCCTGGGTTGACATCAAGAAGCTTCTCCATCTAACACTGACAGGAGCCACTGATGCTAGGAAGCTTTTCTCCTGTGGGGTTGTGAATCTCTGCTTTCCTCTCATTAATCAGAGAATTTTACTTCCTTGGGCAAACTGGAGCGCAGCTGTCAGTTATCCATTGACAGAGAAATCATAATATTATTTTAATTTATCTTCAGCACCCCTCCCACTCTTACTGAGTTATTTTGGGTGAAAACCGGGTTATTTTTGGCTCTGCATTGATCTTCATGCAAAAAGAGACAGAATAGCAGAATGCTTAGGATCTCAGTGTCAGCCATACTGGATTGAAACCCAGGCTCCCTCATTATTAACTAGGTATGGCATATTGAGCATGTTACTTGGCCTATAATTACTCTAAATATCTATGAAATACATAATTATACTATGTTTTCAATAGAACTCTGTGGAAGATTAAACCGAACAAAATGTACAGAAAGATTTGAACATATAGATTAGCATACAGTAAATGCTCAATAAATTTAAATTATTATTGGTATTGAGAAGATGAATATAGTGTGTGTGTGTGTGTGTGTGTGTGTGTGGCTCAGATAGTGTGTGAGGAAGCAGCCAAGTGGCTGAATAGGGAGACCACCCCAACTCCACCTCACCTCCTCTCAAGAACACACCAAAACCACAAATATCTGCAGAACAACACTGGATGAAAAAGCCCAGAACCTACCAGAAAAGATCTTCTAAAGACATAGAGAACCCCAGAGCATTTGGTTTTAAAGGCCAGTGGGGCTTCGGGAGTCTCCACAGGACTGGGGAGTAGAGACTTTGGTCTTAAAGCACATTAAAACTACAAACACACACAGGAACACTGGGCAAAAGCAGTGATTTGATAGGAGCCTGGGTCAGACCTACTTGCTAGTCTAGAGGAATCTCCAGAAGGTGAGCGGATCCTCACCTTGGGGGCATGAAGGCTGGCAGCAGCCTTATCGGGGAGCTCCTTCTATTGTGTGAAAGCCACGTGGGACTTAGTTACCTCGAATACCTGATGCTGCCCATCTGCCTGTGGACCTGCTCTGAAAGTCTGTGGCCGAACAGCTAAGTGCGGCAGAGACGTGACCTCACCCATAAGCAGACATGCTACCTAAAGACTAAAGACCCCACACTTCATGGCAAATAGAAAGAAAAAAAAGTGAAGCAGTGACAGATTTTATTTTGGGGGGCCCCAAAATCACTGCAGACAGTGACTGCAGCCATGAAATTAAAAGATGCTTGCTCCTTGGAAGAAAAGCTGTGACAAACCAAGAGAGCATATTAAAAAGCAGAGACATCACTTTGCTGACAAAGGTCCATATAGTCAAAGCTATGTTTTTTTCCAGAAATCATGTACAGATGTGAGAGTTGGACCATAAAGAAGCCTGAACACCAAAAATTGATGCTTTTAAATTGTGGTGCTGAAGAAGACTCTTGAGAGTTCCTCGGACTGCAAGGAGATCAAACCAGTCAATCATAAAGGAAATCAATCCTGAGTACTCATTGGAAGGACTGATGCTGAAGTTGAAGCTCCAATACTTTGGCCACTTGATGTGAAGAGACGACTCATTGGACAAGACTGATGGTGGGGAAGATTGAAGGCAAAATGAGAAGGGAGTGACAGGATGTGATGGTTAGGGAGCATCACGTACTCAGTGGACGTGAGTTTGAGCAAACTCCAGGAGATAATGGAGGACAGAGGAGCCTGGCGTGCTGCAGTCCCTGGGGTCACAAAGAGTCAGACACAACTTAGTGACTAAACAACAACAACTGCAGGCCAGAAGGGAGAGGCACATTAGTGTGTGACATTGCAGAGGTTTACAAGACCTACACCAAGGAATATTGCAACTCTGCTGGATTGATGTTTCTAAAGGCTTCAGTCCCACACCTGTCAGAACTTCTCTATAATTTCTTAAAAGGGGAGATCACTCTATGTCCAAAGGTGGCCTATATCCTCTTCAGAAGGCTCAACTGTTAGTAAATTATTTATATTGAACCAAAACAGCACATGATCATTTCCATGTGCTGGTGGAGCGGCCCACTGAGGGCACGTGTGTGCTAAGTTGCTTCAGTCATGTCCAGAAGGACATGTGATGCAAGTCTAATTTGATCTCCACTTCATGGTCCTTCAGGAACTTGGACCCAACTGTCAAGTACCGCGTGAGTTTTTTCTTAGCTGAGGCCCTGAGCTGGACATGTTCATTTCCTCCCAGGGTTTCTGCATGCCTTGAACACAGGCCCCTCCCCATCCTAGAAAGTGTTCTCTATTACTATGAGTGGTATCTCATCATGAGTGGTACCCAGGGCCTAAGGCACAACTGCAGGGATGCTTTCACCAAGGCAATCCATGCTTTTCTCAATTTCTTGTAAATCTCCCGAGCTCCGTGAATATTTCAAAAAGGCCATATGAAAGGAATCCATAAGCCAGACTGAAAAAAAATAAAAAAACAAACCAAACCTGAACTCCACCATAAAATAAATGTGAGATCATTAAAATTCCTTTGAATTGTACCAACAACCGACTATTTTTAATGTGGCTGCCTGTGCACCTTTGTTTATCACATGTGTTGAGAAACTTGAAACAATCTGGAGTATGGAAGAAACTGGGGTTACTAGATTCTCTTTTCAATTCACTTTGGGAACCAGTCCTGTGACTAAATTAGATTCAGGTTCAGATTCAGTCTCTGCCTTTTATCAGAAGCAAATGTTATAAGTGGTATAAACTTGTTTATGTTCCTGAATTTTGTTTCCTTAAATCTTCAAGGTGAACCCAAAATCCCTACTTCCCATGACTACAGTGAGATGTTCCCGGATCAATGCTTGTGAACACATTCCACGCAGGATGTCACAGGAAATACTCAGAGGTACTGCCACCTACTGGTTTCCAGTAAATACAGACTCAAGAGTATACATGTTGCAAGGACTCTGGGCTCTTTATTTCACAGCAATCTATTAAAAGTTTGATTGTTAAGAGACCTCTTTGAGTAAAATAACAATGGAATGGAGTTAGGAGTCCTGGAATGTATTTCCCACTCAGCTCATGTGACGTCGGACAAGTTCCTGCCTTAGCAAGTGTCTCAGTTTCCTTATTTGTAGATGGGAATTCTAATTATGATGGGAAGATTCTTCTCAAATCTGATATTTTTCAGATTATAATTTACTCTCTTCCCTTCCAGCCCACATCATTGCTTGATACTTCCTGGTAATATACTTCAGAAGCTAAATTTTATTTTAACTCCAAAAATATGTTGAATAAGAAAGAAAAGAGTCCCCAGAGCATTCAAGCTAATGTCCCAAGCAGAAACTTAAATGATTTCTTGTTACCCTATTTATGAATCAAAGAACTTAGAAGCTACACAGTTTATTTGTATATGTGTCATTTCTACTTTTCAGACAGTAAGGAGTTATACAAGGATAAATGAACAGGTCATGTATCACTCAGGCTCCCTGAGCACATCCAGTGCCTTCTTTAAGAGTTGTTGAGAAAGAGGGATGCCCTATAAAACTGCCTGGTAGGTATCAGGGACCAAGTCTCCTAACTAGCAAGCTTGCCTCACAAGGTTGCCTGAGCAATGACGCCATGGTAATATCTGCACCTCCAGGCAAAGTGACATATGATAAAGGGAAAAATAAGAACCCAGTTTTTCTGTAACATTATACACTTTCTCCTGTCCAAACCCACTGCAATGATATTGACCCTAATATACAATTCTACAATTTGCAAAACAGTTTTATTCCCAGTAGTTTACAACAACAATAATCCTGCAAGATAATGAAGCATGGCAGGAAAGAGCAGATCTGAGACTATTATCATTTGCCTTGTAGAAAAAAATTAAGCCTAAGTGAAGATATAGAATTTCACACAGTCAAAAAGAGTCGGACAGGACTGAGCGACTTCACTTTCACTTTTCACTTTCATACATTGGAGAAGGAAATGGCAACCCACTCCAGTGTTCTTGCCTGGAGAATCCCAGGGACGGCAGAGCCTGGTGGACTGCCATCTATGGGGTCGCACAGAGTCGGACGTGACTGAAGTGACTTAGCAGCAGCAGCAGTAGCAAAGATGGAAAGAGTGGCAAATTTTAGAACTTGAATTCAAGTCATCTGACTCCAGATCTTTTATTCAGTCTGGTGCATCATACTGCTTCTCACTGTCATCAACTTGACTCCCACAGTGGTGCTAAATGCCAAGAAGGACTAGTGGAAAAGGACATCACCATGAAAAGGACATCATGTTGAAAGCTGGTCATTCTAGTGACAAAGCGAAAATCTGGATGTCAGAACAATGAGGCAGTCACTTACTATCAGACTTCCTATCAACACGTCTCAGATGCTAGGAGACAATGAAAACTCTTCAAACTTCAGAGGGAAAAGAATTTCGACATAGAACTCTATACCCCCCAAAAAATCAATCAAATCTAAAAGTAAAGCCATTTAAGACATTTTTGGATGCCCTTATACTCTGATTAAAAAATAATACTTGAAATGTGACTCTCCATCAAAATATAAGAAATTTGACAAAGAGGATAAAATGGGACAGCAGAGAATAACTGAGAAGTAAGAGGGACTAGAAATCAAGTAAGATAGAATCTATTAGATGGGACATGTGGAAGATTCTCCTTTAACCTGAAATATGCAAATGGAATAGAATATTTTCTTTTATATGGCTTAATCCACACTTCTTAGTTCTATATAGAATATTTATATAACAATAACATGGTAATTCTGGCCATTCATTTTCTTTTTTATAATTCATCTGTTATAAGATGTATGTACAATGATAGGAGAGAATGTAGAGATAAGAAATTTTATAAAATAAAAATAATTATAGAGGAAATAAAAATTTGGAGATGGGTGAACTGTGGTGTCGGAGAACTCTTGAGAGTCCCTTGGAGTGCAAGGAGATCCAACCAGTCCATCCTAAAGGAAATCAGTCCTGAATATTCATTGGAAGGACTGATGCTGAAGCTGAAACTCCAATACTTTGACCACCTGATGCGAAGAACTGACTCATTGGAAAAGACCCTTTGCTGGGAAAGATTGAAGGCAGGAGAAGGGGATGACAGAGGATGAGATGGTTGGATGGCATCACTGACTCAATGGACATGAGTTTGAGTAAGCTCCAGGAGTTGGTGATGAACAGGGTAGCCTGGCGTACTGCAGTCCATGGGGTCGTTAAGAGTCGGACATGGCTGAGTGACTGAACTAACAGGGTATATCATTGTCATTTTCTTTATAGTGGAGTTTTAGCTGTCTAAAGTTTGATAAATCATGAAATAGAGTTTACTTGTATTACTTAAATTCATGAAGACAACTAAGAGAACATTCAAAAATAATAATCAGGCTAACAAAAAGTAGGAAGTGGAAGAGGAAATAAAAGTGGATGGTAATGTCAGTGAGTAAACTCCTTAGACCTTTTTCTAGAAAGTAATAGGTCTTTCTAGAGTTAACACATCAAAAAGTAGAGATCTAAGTATGTTGTATAAAGTATTAACAATAATTACTACTAAAACTAAAAAGAGGAAATACTGACAGTGTTTATCTTTGGGGAGAGGGCTGGTAATAAAATGAAGGGTAACTTTATGTTCTATTTTTGTTCTTCTGCACTATTTGAATACTTTAAAATTCTACATGTGCATTAGTTCTATATTCAAACAAAGGAAAATTCAGTCTATTTGAATATCTTATAATCTGTGGATGAAAACCCCATCTGGATGATGGTTTGAATGATGCTGGCATATCAATCATTACAAAGAAAAGAAAGAGAAGACTGAAAAAAATCAGTTTCATCTCTTTTATTTTAAGTATGAAGTATCATGAACCAAGAGGAAGTGACTCTTTCAAAGAGACTTTACAGTGCTAACTGTAAAACTTAGATTCATATTCTGATGAAGAACTGACTTGAATTTTTTTTAAGTAACCAACATTGTCCCAATGTTGAAGCACAGTCATGGTCAAAATCTGGTAACTTCTGGCACAGTTAACTTCCCTGTCAACCAACCTTTTCAAAATGAGACCCTTTTATCTCTTATGGTTACTTAAGTATAAAATTGGATAACTACAATGCCTACTTTACTAAGCAGTGGATTTCCAAGAGTTGTAAATCACCAAATCTCAGATCAATGTTATTAATGCTATTTATATGCTTTCTCATTTGCCATAGTGTAAGGACGACCCTTCATAGACTTAGGATGGATTTACACATACGCAAATATATTCTGTTTACTCTCCCAAAGCCTGTCAAACTGACTTGGGTAGAAATGTCAGGCATTTATGACCCACTAGGTCTTTAATTTTGTGACAGGTCATGGACCACTGAAAGGGCATTTCCTCTTTGTTCACTGACCATGCAGAGGTGCTGAGTAGGGACATATGCATGCCCTAAACTAGCTTTTCTTCCTTTCTTTTTTTTCCTTCTTCCTTCCTTCCTCCTTTCCCTCCCCTTCTTCTTCCTCCTTCTCTTCCTTCTTCTCCTTTTCCTTCTTAAAACTAGACTAATCTCAACAGAGACCATAGCCTTTCAAACCCTTCTTTGTACTTAGCTCAGTACCTTCCTAGCTCCAGCTTTCTCTACTAACTGCACTACACCTATACCACTGTGGGTGCCCGGTGAACAACCCTTTATCAGGTTTTGTAGAACCTTGAGCTTTACCACCCCCATGGATGGTTCACTCCACCTATACCATCTTCCCCATCCATCATGCCCAAATCCTACCCTACATTTAAGTCTTAGCTTGTGGATCAGCCTCCTCCATTAAACTTTCCTTTATCTGCAACCTAAACTTAAGCAACTGCTCCACCCTCTGCTTGTTACATCTCTTTATCTTGTCCTGGCTTTCAGTTCAAGTCTCTGTGTACATCACACTGGAGTCTTTTATGCATGTGCTTCAACATCTGAATATTCTTTCACATCCGTGCCCATTTCCTCTCTCTGCTCTCCTGTTCCATAAAGTCTGGCAAATTGTAGGTGCTCAACAAATATCTACTGAGTTCTATTGATTTGCCAAGTCTTACATAGATGGTAAATGTAAAGTTGAGACTAGAACCCAGGCTTTTTATTGTGGCTCAGTATATTCTCCATCATACCCATGGCCTCACACATCATGCCACACATTTAAGGAGCTGATCTGAGCATTTTGAACCATGACAGGGAGTCAAGTGAACATGTGTGACTTGTCCCAGACTGATACCAATTCAAGCTGACAAGGTGAAGCATAAGGTATGAAAGTGTCCTTAAATAAAGCAAACGTTAGAATCTGCCATTTTGATATTTCATAGGTAGTGAAAACATGTCAGACTTCATTAGGCACATTCAACATCCCTTAGAGAAAGGACAGAAGTTGTTTGGTAAAGTGTCAAGGCTGCTACCCACTTTTTCACCTATTGTCCTCAGGTGAATGAAAGAAACTGTTTTCTAAAAGTGGTTTACAGTTTAAAAAAATCTTCAGAAAGCATTAGACTTGCCATGTGTACTTTCTGATTTAAGAGGTGATTTAAGAAATTGAAAACCGAGAGGCTAACATTTAATAAGTTTGTCTTCCTGGACAGATTAAATTAAAAAAAAAAAAAGCTCAGTTTTGATTTATTATGATCAGTTTTTAACGAAGAAAAGTCTGCATCAATTAAAATATTGAAACTATAATCCCAATCTAAATTGTTGTTGTGTTTCATTTCCTATTTCAACCTGAAGAAGTAATAAATAATGATCCATAAACTAAAATGTAGTGGGAACCAATGAAGACAGTTTAGTTGAGGTTAATTTTTCCTTTTATATTCTGAGTCAAGGAAAACGTCTATAGCAACTGTACTTTAAGATGCTACCAATCAAAACTGGATTGTCTGAATTCCTACTCTTTCACAATGCTCAAACAAGCTCTTTTTCTAGTCACCTGCCTTCCTTATTATACACAACCCACTTACACGAGATCTCTATAGCTCAATATAATTCAAGTACCCCTGTTCTATTCAGAAAATTGAAACTTGAAGGAACACACTGTCTGAAATACGCATTGATCTGTACAGTGTAACAACAACAGCAACAAAATTATCTAAGACTTCTTAAGTAAAATAAGTCCAGATACTTGATAGGAGAGTCATCTTGAATCTCTCGGCATAATAGATAATACCGACACTTGTAATCACACCACTCTCTAGGGGTTCAGAGTGCTTTGTTGCTGAGGAATGAATCCACAAGAATATTCAACAGCTGCTGCACGTGTAGCACTTCTGGGGTATTTCTCATCTAGCCCCCTTGTTTATTCAACTAAGACATTTTCCCTTCATTTATATGGAATGTCAGCCTCTTTGAAATATATCACTGGTAAAAATGAGATAAAGGTCCACTGGAAATCATAAATCTTCTCAAAATAAAGATAAGGAAAGTCCCATTTGGATATTATAATGGGTTGAATCATGCCATCGAGAAATATACCTGTGAATCCTAACCACTGTACCTGTGAATGTGACCTTATTTGGAAATAGGGTCTTTGTAAATAAAACTGAGTTGAGGACCTCAGGATGAGATCATCTTCAACTTAGACTGAACCATAAATTGAATGGTTAATGTCTTTATAAGGGAAAAGAGAGGAAGATTTGAGATACTCAGATGTAGGGGACGAGGCAATGTGAAGATGAATACAGAAACTGAAGTGATGCAGCTACAAACCAGGGAATGTCAAGGATTGCCAGCAACCACCGGAAGCTAGAAGAGATTCAAGAAGCTGCCTCTTCCTCAGGGCCTCCAGTAGGAACCATCACTCCAAATCCTTGTTGTGACGAGACAAAGAACTGAGAAGCATACACTCGCCTGACAGAACCAACCCTGCCAATGCCTTGATTTCAGACATCTGGCTTCCAAAACTGTGAGGGAATAAGTCTGTGGTACTTTGTTATGGCAGGCTCAGGAAACTAATACAGACTCAGTAGTGGGTACCTCAACAGAAATTTTTGGCTCAGTGGGAAAAGGAAAGTATATGTGTGTATACCACACATTATGTGTGTCTACATATCTATATGAATCAATACTGTCAACATAAAACCTCCTACTCCATCATGAGAGTGACAGTTGAGAGCAGTGTTCAGTAAATATTTGTTCCAGGAATGAATAAAGTACTTTATCAGAAAACTAGCAGTGTGCATGCTGTGGAGATATGGATCAGCTAATATCTTCCCAAGACTGGGAGACTTAAAGAGATTGCTGAGTTCTGTTTTTTTCCCCAGTCTGTCTGGGGAACATCAAGAAGAAAAAACTAACAAGCTGCCCTCCCCAAAGACTCCCTTACCCCCTTCCCTTGGCCAGTTGAAAGGGATTCCCTTTATCTCCAACTCCACAATTTCCGTTTATTGCATTGCATCACATTGAGTATGTATATAACATATATAATATATCATATATAAAATTATATATCCCAGATGGCTCAGTGGGTAAAAAATCCACCTGCAATGCAGGAAACACAGGAAATACGGATTCGACCCCTGGGTCGAGAAGATCCCCTGGAGAAGGAAATGGCAACCCATTCCGGTATTCTTGCCTAGGAAAGCCCATGGACAGAGGCGTCCGGGAGTCTACAGTCCATGGAGCTGCAAAAGACTCTGATATGAATGACTGAGTAAATGGCAATACCCTTGCATGGTCTCTCTCATATTAAAGCAAGCAAGTCACAGGCAGTCCTGCACAGTGGAAAGTGGCTGAATTCAAACCAGGGGACAGAAGTTTTCTTCTCACTATGACCCAAAACAAGCTTCACCCTCTCTGTGTTCAGGCTCTTCTACATAATAGGAACAAAGCTTCCTGTCAAACAGCTCTTACAGGCTTTCTGGAAGCCATGAATAAAATAATTACAGTGGAAGTATAATCAGAAAGAACATGCCAGAAAGTATAGCCAGGGAGAGTATACGCTAGGAAAGTCTGTCCACATTAAAACAAAGAACTGTTTGCCTCTGCATCCCTGGTAGCACGGCTTACCCCAGAACCCGCACATAGAGGGTCTCAGGAAAGGTCTGGGGTGGGGGGAAAAAATAAATAAATAAAGGAAAGGTCTGGGGAACGAACAACAGGTGTCCAGGAGCATCATCCTCACTCAGGTTGAAACTCCCGAAGCTTCAGGGCAGGGTTCATTAAAGGTCCTTGAAAACAAACAAATGAATGAACCAGATAACCACACTCTCCCTGACTTCACAAAGGACCTTGGGGATTAATAGGACCCAGTGCTTTATCTGCAAAGGGTCTCCAGCTGCTCCTGGCAGCCTTATCCCTGCGCAAATGGAGTCCCCATGATCATGGTCAGCCGGACAAAAAGACCAAGAGATAGGCCTTTTTCTCTGGGCCTCAGGCTCTAAAAACTGTGAGCATCTCATATTTGGCATTTTCTTATTTTGTAGAGTTATAATGAGCACTTAATTCCTTAATTTCGAATAGCTACTAACTGGATTCTGAGTTAATGTAAAATTTGAGACTTTTAATTTCTCCCATCAAATTTCCTAGTCTTACTCTATTTCAGGCTCCTGCCAAAGAGTCTTTTTGTTGCAAAGTTTAATTTGATTGGTTTGTAGAACATCTAGATATGCTTCTCTAGTTGTTAGGGAAGCTTACAAAATTTTACTGAGTCACTGATCAAGCAGGAAGGAACCTGATAGAGAGATATTCTCTGGAGATTCCTAACTTAGAATCTATGGATCCCAAAAGGCCCATGTATGGATTTCAGGAATGTTATAAACCCCCCAAATTGTTTGCACATTCATGTGTGTGTGTGTGTGTGTATTTGTGATGGCGGTCATTTCCAGATCTAGGACAGGCTAAGAATCACCAATCCATTCCAACTGTTTCATTTAAAATATGTTTGCTAATGTGCTGTCACTATTACCATGATACTGAATACCTACCATGTATTCATCAAACAACCTTCCAATCTAGGTATTTTTATTATTACTATAATGAAGCAATTGAGACTGAGTAACTTGGTTCAACTTGACTGGGAAGTGCAGCTGGTAAGAGAGAGCAGGATTCCAATTTGCTACAGTCTGAAGAGTACACTTTCCTCCACACAGTACCAAGCCTCAAGATGTTTTTCCTCTAAACTTTGTATGATGTGGCTCCTCGCAGTGGTCCCTCCCTAAGGTCACTGGAGTGCACATGGAGTTGACGGTCACTGCTCTGTCTCAGCTTGCCACCAAAAACGGGGTCAGTGTTTTGCCTCCGTGTTCTGCCTATGGCCACAGGTCTCAGACAGTAGAATAATGGTCTCAAAGGGAGCAGAAGGAGCAGGCGCAGTCTGACCACGGCTTTGTGAAGAAATGCCCAAGCAGACTACTGGCCCAGTCCGACACCTGCCTGAGTTTGAAACCCAAGGAAGTGGAAGTGACTTGTTTAAAACACTAATTAGACTGGAGCATAAAGGAAGAGAAGTTATAAAGACCAGGAGGCAGAATGCCCAGGTTCTAGTCTGAGTTCTGCCATGTCAGGTAACTTCGGGAAATTCTCCCTGCTTCTCTGTTCCTCAGTTTCCTCATCTGAAAAACAAGAGACTGAATCATACAATTTCAAAATCCCTTCCACCTCACTACACCAGGAGTGACTAACTTGAGCTTCAGTTTTTAATGTTTTGAATATGTGTTGAAGAATTGCAAAATGTTAGAACAGTAAATCAGATTTCTCATAATTTTCAAGGTCAGAAGCAGAGTCTGGGAGGATATTTTTACTTATAAATCATCTCTTGCTTTAAAAGACACATAGAAAGTTAGTAGAAGTCGTTATTAGTGAAATCATCAGGAAAAAGTAGCAGAGCATGGTCAAAGGGAGGCAATTTAAGATGATAGATTATCTACTAGCTTGTCTCCTGTCAATTCAAAAAGCTTTCTGACTGCTTGCTTTCCATTTCCAAAGCTTTAAACTCAAATAGCTCTTTACCAAAATGATTGAGCCAGACAAATTAATATAACTGCCACAAGAAGCCTAGTGCCCACCACCATCCCCTTTCTGTCTTTTAATTTCATCTAACATTTCTATGAAAAAAGAGAATTACCATTTATTGAGGTACTCATAATGTGCCAAGATCTATTTAAGGCACTTAATATACATGATATCATTTAATACTCTCAATAGCTAGGTTGGTTATGTGATATGGGGCTTGGTCCTTAATCCCCGCATCTTGGCATGTCTCGTGCCCCTTGCCCTTCTCCATGTCGCCTAATTAGAAGAAGATTGTGATGGCTGGTACTCTTGCAGCTATCTTGAGATCAAGAAAACACACACACACAAGATTTCTGAGTAGCATAGGAGAACCTACACTCATCACTTACACTTATGGGTGATATGCCAGTGATGGACTGCCCACCTCTGGATATCTTAATGCTTGATAGAAAAATAGATCTCTGTATATTATTTAATGCCACTTTAATTTGTTTTTCTCTAACTTGCAGTTGAACTCATTTCCTAACTGAAACACATGAAACAGCCCAGTAGAAAAATATTTCTTGAAGATGTCTTACTGTCTCCAAAATTTATGACCATCACGGTCTCGTCTTGAGGATGTGGTATTAAGGAGAGGGGAGGACAGAGATGTACTCATAATGCAGGGGTAAACAGAAAGTAAACTAGACCCAGCTAAAAATTTCAGGTCTGGAACTGAGGAAAAAGAGTTGTGCTGGGAAAAAAGCCATCAGGACTCTACCCTGACTTGGCCACTAAATGAAAGTGATCTTTTAAAAAAAATTATTTTATTAAAGTATGGTTGATTAACAATGTTGTGTTAATTTCTTCTATACATCAAAGTGATTCAGTTATATATATAAAAATATATATTATTTTTCATATTCTTTTCTGACTTATTACAAGATGTCGAATATAGTTCACTGCGCTATGCAGTAGGACCTTGTTGTTCATCCATTGTATGTATACCAATTTGCATCTGCTAATCCCGAACTCTTAATTGATCCCTCCCCCCCACTCCTCCTGGGCAACCACAGTCTGTTCTGTATGTCTGTGAGTCTGTTTCTACTTTGTGAATATCCACATATTAGATTATGAACTTCATAATTGCTAAGGCAAAAATGCAGTCAGTTTCAGAGGCACTAACTTCCTAAAAGTCACACAGCAAATTTGCAGCCAAGATAACCAGGAAATTTAGGGGCAGAACTGGGACCCTTGGACTCCTTTCCTGTGCTAAGTGATCCCTAACGAGCCCAGGGACAGCTCCTTATAGGGAGGGCAACCAGCTGAGGGACAGTTCAGTCAGTCAGTTCAGTCTATCAGTCGTGTCCGACTCTTTGTGACCCCATGAATCGCAGCACGCCAGGCCTCCCTGTCCATCACCAACTCCTGGAGTTTACTCAAACCCATGTCCATTGAGTCAGTGATGCCATCCAGCCATCTCATCCTCTGTCGTCCCCTTCTCCTCCTGCCCCCAATCCCTCCCAGGGTTTTTTCCAATGAGTCAACTCTTCACATGAGGTGGCCAAAGTACTGGAGTTTCAGCTTCAGCATCAATCCTTCCAATGAACACCCAGGACTGATCTCCTTTAGGATGGACTGGTTGGATCTCCTTGCAGTCCAAGGGACTCTCAAGAGTCTTCTCCAACACCATAGTTCAAAAGCCTAAATTCTTCAGCACTCAGCTTTCTTCACAGCCCAACTCTCACATCCATACATGACCACTGGAAAAACCATAGCCTTGACCAGACGGACCTTTGTTGGCAAAGAAATCTCTCTGCTTTTTAATATGCTGTCTAGGTTGGTCATAACTTTCCTTCCAAGGAGCAAGTGTCTTTTAATTTCATGGCTGCAATCACCATCTGCAGTGATTTTGGAGCCTCAAAAAATAAAGTCTGACACTATTTCCACTGTTTCCCCATCTATTTGCCATAAAGTGATGGGACTGGATGCCATGATCTTAGTTTTCTGAATGTTGAGCTTTAAGCCAACTTTTTCACTCTCCTCTTTCACGTTCATCAAGAGGCTTTTTAGTTCCTCTTCACTTTCTGCCATAAGGGTGGTGTCATCTGCATATCTGAGGTTATTGATATTTCTCCCAGCAATCTTAATTCCAGCTTGTGCTTCTTCCAGCCCAGCGTTTCTCATGATGTACTCTGCATATAAGTTAAACAAGCAGGGTGACAATATACAGCCTTGACGTACTCCTTTTCCTATTGGGAACCAGTCTGTTGTTCCATATCCAGTTCTAACTGTTGCTTCCTGACCTGCATATAGGTTTCTCAAGAGGCAGGTCAGGTGGTCTGGTATTGCCATCTCTTTCAGAATTTTCCACAGTTTATTGTGATCCACACAGTCGAAGGCTTTAGCGAAGTCAATAAAGCAGAAATAGATGTTTTTATGGAACTCTCTTGCTTTTTTGATGATCCAGCAGATGTTGGCAATTTGATCTCTGGCTCCTCTGCCTTTTTTAAAACCAGCTTGAACATCTAGAAGTTCACGGTTCACGTATTGTTGAAGCCTGGCTTGGAGAATTTTGAGCTTTACTCTACTAGCATGTGAGATGAGTGCAATTGTGCAGTAGTTTGAGCATTCTTTGGGATTGCCTTTCTTAGGGACTGGAATGAAAACTTGACCTTTTCCAGTCTTGTGGCCACTGCTGAGTTTTCCAAATTTGCTGGCATATTGAGTGCAGCACTTTCACAGCATCATCTTTCAGGATTTGAAATAGCTCAACTGGAATTCCATCACAACACTCCCCTAAAGTCTGTAAACATTGAGTAGGTCAAGACACCAGAGATTGAGGTTGTTTTCAGAACTTGGTGTCCAGCCAGGGTGGACAACCATTGCAATAAGAAGGCTACATTAGGAAGAGTACAGAGGGATGGTGAGTCAGAAATGTATCAGTAAAAACCATCACAGAAAGGAGAACTGTGGTTCCCATCTAGGCAATATGCTGGAGATGGACAATCATTAGAATCTAGACCTGGGATAGACAGCCTGCCACTCTTACCATCTGATGCATGTGATTCTTCTGATTTGACTCCATTCTGAACAGGCAAATTTTGAGTAAGGTTCAGCTTTCTAGGGAAGCATTCTTCTGGGACATGCCAGGTCTGCCATATGATTTATGAATTCTGGTCCTTGTGGCCATGGTCCTTCATTGGGAATCTATAATTTTTTTGTATCAACCTCATGAGCTTGGTTGGACAGATGGCTCAGTGATAAAGAATCTGCCTGCCAATGCAGGAATCACAGGAGATACGAGTTTGATCTCTGGGTCAGGAAGATCCCCTGGAGTAGGAAATGCCAACCCACTCCAGTTATTCCGGCCTGGGAAATCCCATGGACAGAGAAGCTTGACAGAATACAGTCCATGGGGTCGTAAAAAGTTGGACACGACTGAGTGACTGAGCGACTGATCGACTGAGCATGCACACATGAACTTTGCTAGTCTAGATCTTCCATGAGAGAAGAATGAACACTTTGGTGCTCATAAAATCTGGTGTGAGCCTGCCAGACTGAGGACCAGAAGCTGGCCAATTCCCTAAGGGAAGGAATGTATCCTTTCAGGACTCTTGGGAAGTGAGGAGCCAGTGGTTCCTCTGGGGGGCCTTCTCCCTAGTCTTGTGTTAAAACTGACACAGGGTAAGCCCTGAGGAGAGCTTGAGTTCCACACAAGAAAACTCTTTCTTGCTCACCTCTTCCCTTGCCTGTTTGAGAAACCCCTGTTCACAACCTTGGATTTAGCCACCAGTGATTCTTATTACTCCTGGGAACTTGTGCCTACCTCAGACCCTGCACATTGATGTGAAAATCATTACATCTTAAACAGCCAAATTGCTAGCACTTTACATTTATTAGACCCACTTCCCTATGAGAAAATTTGAAAATTATGCCTCTTCTTGGGTGTTTTATAACCGATTTCAAATAGCCCAGCCCAGCATGAAACCACAGGGAACTGAAATGAGGATAGAGGCAGAAAGGGGAGAAGGATCAACTTTATCCTCTGATTAGCTGAGATGAAAAATGACTTGAGAGACACAAATGGAATGACAATAAGCTGGTTCATTGGCTTGATGGCCTGTTATTCATAAACAGATAATGGAACTTCTGAAGCTTGTGTAGCTTAAGTCGTTTGTGATGACCAAACAGGACCAGCAGAATTGCTTTCAATTTGGGTTTCAAACACATCCCTAGGCTAATGTAAAATACAGGGAAAAAAAATTTTTTTAATAATATGAAGAAATCATAGTATATCCAATGGGAAATCAGAATTGAGAAGGAGACAAAACAACTCAGAGTTGCTGACTTTTTATAGTTCAGTTTTGAAACAATATTCTTCCCAGAGGGACTTTGGTGAAACCTCCTTCCCAGTCCACAATCAGGATGCAAGCTGTAAATTCCTATATCCTGAAAAAAATTTTTTTATTGAGGTATGACTAACCTACAAAAGCCTGTACATATTTAATGCATACGACTTGATGAGCTTGAAAACATCCTCATACTTTATGCCATAAACACATCAATCACCTTTAAAAGTTTCCTGTTACTCCATATATTTGTTTTATGTCTATTTTGCAATAAGAACACAAGATCTACAGTCTTAGCAAAATTTTAAGTATATGTACAGTATTGTTAACTGCAGTTCTCTAGGACATACTCATCTGTAAAACAGAAACTTTGTACACTTTGGCTAATGTCTCCCCTTTCCCCAGTCCCCTAGACCCTACAAACCACCCTCTCCTCTCTCTATGAGTTTGACAATTTTAGATTCCTTATATAGGCTGTATTATGTAGTGTATTTCCTTCTGTATCTGGCTAATTTCACTTAGCATGATAACCTCTGGCTCATTCATGCTGTCACGAATGGCAAGATTTCCTTCTTTTTGAAGTTGAGTAATATACCATTATATGTATATACTTCATTTGCTTTATCCATTCATTTATCATTGGACATTTACATTGCTTCCCTATCTTAGTTACTGTGAGTAATGCTGCAATAAACATGAAAATGTGTCTTCAAGATTCTGATCTTAATTCCTTTGCATATACACCCAGAGGTAAAATTTGCTGGATCATGTGATAGTTCTATTTTTAATATTTTGAAAAACCTCTATATTGCTTTCCATAAGGGTTGTCTCAAGGAACCGGAATGAGAAGAAAACATTAAGCCCAAAGTTGGCAGAAGAAAGGAAGTGATGTGAAGATTAAAGCAAAATAAATGAAACAAAAAAATTTTAATCAACAAAACTTAGAGTTGGTTTTTTGAAAGAAATAAAATTGACAAATCTTAGCTAGACTCGAAAAAGAGAGAGAAGATTCAAGTAATTATAGTCAGAAATGGAGTGGGATATTATGACTAGTGCCACAGAAATAAAATAGGGGAGTATAATGAACAATTGTATACCCATAAACTGGATAACTTAGAAGAAATCGATAAATTTCTAGAAACACACCATGTACCAAGACTGAATCAAGAAGAAGTAGAAAGCCTGAACATGTCAGTAACAAATAAGGAAACTGAATCAGTAGTTAAAATAGTCCCAAGAAGTGGAATCCCAGGGCCAGATTGCTCACAGGTAAATTCTACCAAACATTTAAAGATTTCATAACAATCCTTCTTAAACTCTTCCCAAAACTAGAAGCGCCGGGAACACTTCCAAACTTATTTTCTGAGGTCTGCATCAACCTGATAACAAAGCTAAACAAGACACCACAAGAGAAGAAAATCATGATCTCCATTGAAAATTTATGTAAAAATCCTCAGTAAAATGCTAACAAACCAAATTCAGTAGCGTATTTCAAGTATCATGCACCATGACTAAGTGAGATTCATCCCTGGGATGCAAGGATAAACCACATTAACAGAATGAAGGAAAAAATAGCAAAATATTCTCAATGGATGCAAAAAAAAAAAAGCATTTGACAAAATCCAACACTTTTTCATGATAAAGTTTCTCATAAGAATTATGAACAGAAGGAATTTATCACAGCACAATAAAGGCTATGTACAAAAAACTCACCATCAATATTATATTCAATGGTAAAAAACTGAAAGCTTTTCCTCTAAGGCCTGGAACAAAGCAAGGATGCCCACTTTTGTCAAATATTTAACATAATTCTGTAAGTTCTAGCTAGAGCAATTATGTAAGAAAAAAAATGCATCCAAATTTGAAAGAAGTAAAATTAATCTGTTTGCAGAAGACATGATTTTATGTATCTTATTTGATTCAGCATTGACACTTACTCCATCTTCCTTACTTTGCAGTCTTTCACCTGAATATCTTACCTCCCCTAATGGATGGCCAGTCTTTGAGGGAAGGGCTAGGTCTCTTCCATCTATTTTTCTTGCAGTGATGGCTTCATGCCTCTCAGCTTGTAGGTGCTCAGTACAGATGGAGAAGGAAAATGTGGGTAAACTGTAGTATAAAGGGGGTCACTCGTGGGCCTACAGCTCTTAACAGTTTCCAAAATGGCTTCACAGACTTGATCTCATTGGAACCTCCAAAAACTCCAGGAAGTTCACTGGGACTATTATGTTCTTCCTTAGATAAAAATGCTTTATCTTCTATAGGCATCATTTTCATGGGTCAGCACTAAAACAGGGATTATAATAGCCCCTATCTCATAAAATTGGTACAGATACTAAAAGGAATAAAATAATTAATGTATGTAAAGGCACACACAACAGAACCTGGCACTTAGGAAATGCTATACACGCTTGCTATTATTACTTTTTCTCATTAGTTTCTTATTTAATCTGGAATCAGAAGACTAGGACCTAGATTTTCTGCTCCTGAATCCAGGGTCCCTTTCAGCACCTTCAGGCCTCTGACACAGCATGAACCAGGTCTGTGCAAACCACTTCCTGCTGGGTCCTTCCATGGCCTCATTTATGTCACAGGTATTTGAAGTAGACCTTCTCCAAGGTCACTGCCTGTCATGGCCATCTATGGCTGCTTTCATGAAGATAAATATTCTTCCCTTCCTGAGAAGCTTCTCTTTTTCCACCAGGGTTCATCTCTTCCTTTCCACAGAAGAGAGAAGGCCTTTTACCCCTTGGATCTGCAGCCCTCCTGCATTCTTCTAAATAGTCATCTGCCCTCCACCTGGATATGGGACAGGTAATGCCCTGAATGGGCAGAAATGCTATTGCAAGTCCTCAATCAGAGAGGTAGTTACACAAAGTGGTTGAGGGGCAGAGAAGTACACAGCAGTAGAGAGGAGACCCTGGCCACAGTCTTAATGCTGATGCCAGGGCAGTTGGCCTGTTCCAGGAGGAAAACAGCTTCATTGAAGAAGGGTCAGCGTGGCTCACACATTCTCAGCCCACCGCCACAACAGTCCAGCATGCTGGCTATGCTCTAAATCCTTCCTCAGATTATTAGAAGGTCAAAAAGAAACAAAAAAGTTAAGCTCTTAAACAAAAAGCAACAACCATGTCCTAGGGATTTGAACACAGACTTTAGTTGCTGAATTTATTCAAACACAATAGAATCCTTTCTCCATTCTCATACCCACTGGTCAAGGCAAGGTTGTATGTCCCTCAGGAGTCCTTTCTGACCACCTCTCAGCAAAAAAACCCTTTCTCTTCTGTGTGAATGAACTCCCATGTGTTCTCTGTCTTGTTCTGAGACATTTCATTCTTCTGCCTTGTTAAAAGTTGTCATTCTATTCCTGACCTCAAGCATCACTCAAGTGCAGAGTTAACTTTGCTCTTATGGGTGCCAAGGTAGCCCCTTTTACATGCCTCTTCTGTAGCCTTTACCTCATTTCCTCATGGTTATTTGCTTAGGTCCATCTCCCACACCCCTAGCCATCACCATTGCTGACTTCCACTAGAATAGAGAAGGTGTTTTTTCTTCCTTGTACCCCCATTGCCTCATATAGTGTTATTATTTGTGAACTGAATTCAGTGAGGTCAGATTGAGATTTACTCATACCAAAATGTGCCTGGCACATAGGAACTTGCTTATTACTTGTTAATTGAATGGAAATTCTGAATTAGTGACTATTTCCAAGGAAATAAATCTCCACTGTTTTTCAAATTTACATTATAAACTTAGATAGTAATGGGTATCGAGGAGTACAATGTATGAGTGGGAAGAATGGTTCTGGGAAAAGTTTTGATTCATGATAGTCACGTTTTATTAAAGTCCATTAGCTTTACAAAAGACTAGTCTCTGAACTTCATAAGCCATAGGCTGGGAAGTGGTCTTAGAGCAATGTGTCTAGTTCAACTCATATCTGATAGTTGAACATCCAGTCTACCTCTGAGCACCTGTACAGATAAGAAAACACTAGTTCTTTAAGCACAGATTCAACTTTTAGGCAGCAGTATTAAAATGCTTCTCCTAGAAAATAATAGCAAACGAAGCAACAGACAAAGGATTAATCTCAAAAATATACAAGCAACTCCTGCAGCTCAATTCCAGAAAAATAAAAGACCCAATCAAAAAATGGGCCAAAGAACTATAACAGACATTTCTCCAAAGAAGACATACAGATGGCTAACAAACATAGGAAAAGATGCTCAACTCACTCATTATCAGAGAAATGCAAATCAAAACCACAATGAGGCACCATTACACGCCAGTCAGGATGGCTTCTATCCAAAAGTCTACAAACAATAAATGCTGGAGAGGGTGTGGAGAAAAGGGAACCCTCTTACACTGTTGGTGGGAATGCAAACTAGTACAGCCGCTATGGAGAACAGTGTGGAGATTTCTTAAAAAAACTGGAAGTAGAACTGCCATATGACCCAGCAATCCCACTTCTGGGCATACACACTGAGGAAACGAGATCTGAAAGAGACACGTGCACCCCAACGTTCATTGCAGCACTATTTATAATAGTCAGGACATGGAAGCAACCTAGATGCCCATCAGTAGACGAATGGATAAGGAAGCTGTGGTACATATACACCGTGGAATATTACTCAGCCGTTAAAAAGAATTCATTTGAATCAGTTCTAATGAGATGGATGAAACTGGAGCCCATTATACAGAGTGAAGTAAGTCAGAAAGATAAAGAACATTACAGCATACTAACACATATATATGGAATTTAGAAAGACGGTAATGATAACCCTACATGCAAAACAGAAAAAGAGACACAGATGTATAGAACAGACTTTTGGACTCTGTGGGAGAAGGCGAGGGTGGGATGTTTCGAGAGAACAGCATCAAAACATGTATATTATCTATGGTGAAACAGATCACCAGCCCAGGTTGGATGCATGAGACAAGTGCTCGGGCCTGGTGCACTGGGAAGACCCAGAGGGATCAGGTAGAGAGGGAGGTGGGAGGGGGGATTGGGATGGGGAATACATGTAAATCCATGGCTGATTCCTGTCAATGTATGACAAACCCCACTACAATATTGTAAAGTAATTAGCCTTCAACTAATAAAATAAATAAATAAATAAACCAAAAAAAAAATGCTCCTTCTATATTAATCAGTCATTATAAACAATGGCCCCAAGGAACATGTTCTACAAGGACAAATAAAGAGAAAGCAAGGTGCAAAACCCAACACAGGCATCATGAACATACCCATGAAAAATATGTATGGCAGGGGAAAACATAGAAGAAAATACATAAAAATTATAATTCATTCACTTCTTTATCAGACAGTATTAAGGCTCTACTCTGCACTAAGCACTGTTCTAGGTCCTATGGATATTATACGAATAAGATAGATGAGCTCTCATGGCTGAGTCATGGTGATGAAATTGGACTGAATTTTGTTTATTTTCTCTATATTCCACATCATCTGGACTAGGCTTATCTTGATCATTAAAATCCTATAAGGCTTAAGAAGTCCTTTCATACACTGAAAGTACACAAATCTTTTATTTCTCGAATCTTGGAGTTCTTAGAAAAGATGTCATATTAATAGTTCCCCTGAAGAAGATGTTGAGGAAGAGATAATCAACTGTACCAAGGTGAGTGTGACATGTCTGCAAGGAACTCATAAGCTAAGCAATACCTTCCATGAATTTAAAAGAACAGAACAACCACACGATTCTCAAGCTGGAGAGGACCTTCTGATTTATTTATTCAGATGATCTCAATTAAGAGCAGAGTCAGATCAAGAAATCACAGGGTAGTGTTATAATAATAAGACCTCAGTGGTGAAAGGACACTTAGAGTCGGACCTGTAACCAGTGTCCCTAGATGTCATTCAATGTCAGACTGAAGTCCTCTAAAAACAAACCGTTTCAGATACTTGGTGAAATTTTTGCAAGAGAGTATTTCAGCTCATTAAAAACCTAATGAATAGCTCATGGAGGGGAGTTGTACACTTCCAGTGGCTCTTCCTTCAGTGTTTGGTTGTCTTCAAAGGGAACTGGGCTGGAAGGTTCATGAGCACCTGCTCCAATCAATTATGTGAAATGGTCTCCATGCATTACTACAGATTTATGTCCTCCTGGCAATATGGCTGTGAGTGATGAGCAGCATCTCCTTATAACATTCCTAGTAGACAAGATTGCCCATCAAACCAGGGTCACTTTACCTGGGATCACAGCATAGAGTTTGGGAAGGAAGTCTGATGATACAGACCAAAGCTGTCTCAGTTCAAACTCCTTGAAAATCAGTAAAAATATTACCCAAATTCTAGAATCACTAATAATGGAGTTCAACCAAATAGCCTTACTGACCCATACCAACAACTTTAAAATTGAATTTTTCTTGGGTTTGCTGGAGCTAATAACACCTCCCAAGGCAGCTAGCTGCTTTAGTAAGCTTTGCAAACTGTGTTTTCACAGAAACTGAATGTAAAACCAGCGGTGTTCTTCAGCAGAGCGGTGTTCTTCAGCAGAGAGATCTTTGCTAGAAGCAAAGTAAATCATTCAGGGAGAGGCATGTCTTGCCCTGGTCTGATGAGATTGGTAACATTATCTTCATTTCCACAGGCTTACTTACTGACTACCAGAATCTGCCTCAGAATCTTGCTCTGAATGTTACAAAATTTCTACCACTTCAGGTTCATGCCTCTTCTATTACAGGACAAGATAAGAGGATGGGTACATGGGGTCTCAAGTTTCTTAGTAAATATCCTTGTCATACAGGGGGCTCCAAAACTAAAACGCTCATTTGTTAAGACCTGCCTGAAGTGTACTTTTTTTCAATAAGTAGTATTTGGGGTTTGGATTAAAAAAAAAAAATTTTTTTATCCTTTGGCAGTTCCCTGCCTCAATTGCTTTATTAAGAAATGATCAATATAATAATTTACTCATACTTGTATAGGAAAGTTCTTGGCCTGCTTGAAAATTAAATAATTATTTTCTATTGATGGCATTTCCTTTGAAATCAAAGTTCCTGAAATGGATGTTCCTGAGAGGGTTCTAACTCATAAAAGTTGAGGAGAGTGCTAATTGCTGTTTTGCTATTTATAATAACAATGTCAGTACGTCTGAACAAGTCATCTGTTAAAGTAATGAGGGACAGCCATAAATGGTGTCCATTTTATGAGAAAGGTCTGGAGAGAGCCAAGTTGCAAAAGATCAAATCTACTTCGCAGAGATCAGGATGGATGGTCTTTTAACTGAGATTCTTTTAGAAATTGATCTGTACTGTGAAAACAGCAGAACACCTGACACTTGAAATAAATCTCTTATTAAGTCAAATTGTTTTGTTGGCTATTCTTGTACCAAGTTTTTCACCTCTTGCTTGTTTTCCTACATTCAAAGGTAAAAGAATCTTTCTTCCAACCCAGGAACCAGTGAACACTATGTTAGAGAGAAAAATGTGCTGGTTCAATTCTCAGGCACGATGTAAGCTGGTTAGGACATGTAACCTAACCAGTTTCTGTGTCTCAATTTCCCCAGCTGTGAAATGGGATTCTTGTTACCAGCATCCTCACCTCACTGTGTTAATCTGAGGATCAAGCAAAATAAAAAGGTAAGAAAAAGTAAAATAGACTAGAAGTGCTCTGCTCCCTTATTACTGAAATTATATTTTGATAGCATCTCTTGGTTTTGTAGGAGAGGATAAATCTTTGCTCTACCCTCCTAGACTCTAAAGCTAGGGTCCTCGAATTAAACTGATAAATATTAGAATGAGAAATAAAACAGTTTTAATTACATATGCACCAGAGATCTCACACACACACAAACACAACACACACACACACACAAATGCGACTCCAGGAGGTGGCTGGCTAGAAGACTGACACTTATGGGCCATCTTAGTTTAAACAAAAGAAGAAGGAGCTGGGGACTTTTGGAGGGTGGGAAACTCCCTCCAAAAGTTACAGGAAGGTGAGAGGAGAAATGTGTGGTAAATAAAATTGTTACCTATTATAAATTGATAAGTTTATCATAATACAATGCTAATACATTTTAAAGGGAATAGTGTCCTTTTTTTTTAGTTAGCAAGAACAATATACTTTGCTGTATTTCTCTTTTTCTTGGACACCAAGAAGTTCAAAAGCAAATGTATTGCTTATTTGCAAGAATATTCTCCAAACCTAGAATCCTGCTAAAAATTCTTTCTTTAAAAAAAAATTAATAATTAAGGTTGTCTTGTTATACAGATGTCTCTCAGCTAAGAGTTGTCTCCCAGTGTAACTAAGGAGATATCTATACAAATGGAAATTTCCTTTATAAATGTAAATTTCATTTGCAAAGCGAGAAATTTATACTCTTATTTTTAGGCTGTGGGGGGAGGGGGAGGTGAAGATTTTTTCTGCATCGGCTGGCTCTCAATTGCCTTCAGCTCAAAATAATTCATACACTAAAGAGGCATATTTTGAGGTGACATATTCTGCTACCCTTCAGGATCATAATTTATCTGTTACATGCCTGTCTTCCTAATGGACTGTGAGGCCAAGGCTTATCAGTCTCCACGCCAAATTAACAGGGCGTTTCTGTTAGTCTCTTTAAAAGGCATAGGTCTACATGGCACAGAATGATGTACAAAGAGAAAAATCAGTTACTCAGTTTCACATCACGGAGAACAAACCTACAAATATTTTATTGCATTATCTCACTTTTTTGACAGTATACAAATATTTGTCATATAGTCACTAACTAACCTGAGAGGGATTTGTCAGCCTTCATCATGGATTTACCTGAAAGCAACAAGGAAACAGCGCACACATGTACACAGACACACAGCCGGCCCCAGGGTAGAATGTGAAAAAGCAGCTCAGAAAGAGGAGTGTGCGCCCACTGAAGGCTAAACAAACCAAGGAGAAAATAAGGCAGAGAGATAGAAACAGTAAGAACCAGAAGAGGGGTTTTTGCTGTTGTTAGTATTGTTGTAAAATCGATCAGGAAAGCAAAAAGAAGGGAAAATGTTAGTATCACAAGAAGGAGATATTCACAGTAGGATTAACCCAGAGAGCATTCCCTGGGGTGCTATGTAATCTGCAGTGAGTACCAAGGTCCAGGGTCTAACAAGAGCTTTCCTATGCTAGTATGGCATGCTGCAGTCAGTCCACGGGGTCGCAAAGAGTCGGACATGACTGAGCAACTGAACTGAGATGATGCTAGTAGGAGCTAGCTTTCTAAAGTGCCAAAGGGCCGGGAAGAAAGCTGCAGGAACAGAATCCGCATCTAGGAGAAATGTGCACACCAGCTTTCAGAAGCAGCAAAGAGTATTCCAGTACTGAAATATTTTCTCCCGAGGACTCTTATAAAGGGTATACTGCTGGGGACAATGTCCACACATTTCCTATATAAATAAAACGCCTTGACTGTACCTCACCAACGTCAGGAGAAGTGATTCCACGAGTGGCAGAAAGCGTACTTTAAACCAGAATCTATAGCCCTGAGATCTAACTCTCCAAAACTCTTACCAGCTGTGAGTCCTTGGACATATTGCATAATCTTTTTTTTTTTTTTAGTTTGAATTTTCACATCTGAGAAAGAAGAATATTATTTACCCTGACAGGGTTTCTGGGGGAAAACTTCAAAGTACCTAGCAAATAGTAGATTCAATAGTAGCAAATAGTAGTAAATATAGGCTCCCTTCTCCCTGTGTGAAGCCCAGCAAATCCCATGTAACTCTGATCCTAAATGAGAAGCTGCTGTAGACAATAACTTTCTCTGATCCAAATCCTGAGTGTAGAGTGGACAGATCTTAAATGAATCAAGCCCTTAATCCAAAATTAGATTTCCTGCACACATTCTTCAGAGCCAACATCTCTTTAATGAGCCCATTACATTAAGAGTTAATTTATAACAAGTAGCTTAGTACCCCAGCTCTCTGCTCTACCCTCTTTTCATCTGCTCAGCAAGACCACAGGCATTAACTACAAGAATATATTCTGTATTTTGAAAGGGGGAAAAAAAAAAAACAACCAAACCTGCCACCCCTGGATACTTATCCCTTTAAGGAAGCCCAAGACCTCAACAACAACAAAGCTTGGTGTGTAGGGACCCTGCAGGGTTCATGAATTTCAGAAGCTTGTAAGAAATTATCTGTTTTGCCGGACCCTTGCTGGGATCAATCAGCCCCTCAGTAGTTGGTGCCAATTAAGAGCTAGTGTGATGCAAAAAGGATATTTTAAACACTGTTTGACACCAAGTACTCCTCGGTTCTCTTCCCACCTCCCTCCCTCCCTCTCCTCTAACTCTTATACCAACCACCTTTCAGTCATTTCCTTCTTCCACCACGACCCTGCTCTGAAAGTCATGGCAGGTAATGAAAGTAATGGCACTTGTCTTCTTTCTGAAGAGAGATGCTGTTTATCAAGTGATCTCCCATCGTCAGACATGATCTCCCACGGCCCTGTGCTGGACAGCAAGCAGCATTTATCACCGCTGCTGCCTCCCATCTCCCTTTGTCTTTCCCTGAGTCCTAATCCGTTCCCGACAAAGCTGCCAAAGTTACCTTCTGAAGATCAAGTCGGATCTGTCATTCTGCTTATAATAAATCCCTGGCTCCTTCCCATCGCCCAGAGGATAAAGCCCTCCAAGGGCTGATCCCCATCCTCCTCATCAGTCTTACCTCTCACCACTCCTCCTCCTGCCCCATTCTTTCTGGCAATCCCCTGAGTATATCCATCTACTTCCTCTTCCTGTTCTTCCCTGTCCCTAAATTACCCACAGCACCCTGCCCATGGAGCTAACTCATATACATCCTTTAAGATCCAACTCAAGCATCTGCCCCTCCAAGGAACCTCCCCCGGCTACCTCCAGATGACTTCTGTGCCCCTGTGCCATATTCCCTGGCTCTAGCGCTTGCTTCTGGGATAGCACTTCTCAGACCGTAGACTTCTCAGCCAGTTAACTTATCTGTCTGAACTCCCATCTCCAACTAAACTGGGAGTTCCCTGAGAATAAGGGTAGGCTTTAAGTACCTCTGCCTTCTAGTATCTTGCATGGTATTTCATACATAGGAAGCTATGAGTTCTCAATGTGGCCACTTGTCACAGTCACCTGGGTGAGTTTGTTCACAATGCAGATTCTCTAACCTTACTTTGGACCTATTAAATCTATGTGTCTGCCAAGGGTGGAGTCTGGATTTCTGTGTTTTGTTGAAGTGCCATTGATAGTGTGCAGACCTTGTTAAGATACTCTGGTAGTAGGTGTTAATATATTTAGTGATGAGTGCATGAATGAATATATGAATGTGCCCATTTTAGAAATGAGTCTGAAGAGTTGAAAATTTGGCTCCAATTGTACACAGAAGGCTTTTGAGGAGATGACATACAAAGGGGTATGGGATGGAACTTTTCTTGGACTATTTATTATTATTATTTTAATGTTGATCATCTCAATTACTCTCTAGGCTTTGGGGAACAAGGATCAGCTTTGTTTATTGTTGGAATTTAATAAAGTCTGACCCAGTATCTAACAGGTAATTTGACCTCAATATTTGTTGAGGTACAACAGTACAATGTGAATCACAAAGCACTGTGTTTGAAGTTAGAAGCCTTGAATTTCAGGCCTGGCTATGACAATAACTACTACTTAGCCTAAGGCAGGAATTCCCTTGAGCCTTAAGATTCCCCTATCCTACACAATCAAGGAGGTAGACCAGATGATCAAAGGTTGCATCTAGCTCTGACATTTTTAACCAAAGAGTGTATCTAAGCTGGAGTCTGAATCTTGGCCTATTGCTGAATGAAAGGTCTTCATAGTGATAGGCGAGATGGTGGTTGAGGTCCAGAGGGAAAAGTGACTGGACTATACTGTATTTTTTTAATTCATCAAGAGTATAGCCAAAATGAAGTACTGCCTTTTGTCCTGCGAAAATCAAGTGTTCAGCCTTAAGCACCCCCAGGGCTTGGTAGTCAGACACCAGCAAAAATCTCCCTCTCTTGATCACATGGTGCATCGGTGTAAAGACTGTGTCCCTGGAGGAGTAGGGCAGGTTAGGAGATGCAGTGGGAAGGCATGTGCTCAGGAACCTTGCATGAGCCCCAGAGTGATGGTGCAAATCACAGATCAATTATTTCAACTGATTTTTCACAACCTTACAAAAAAATCACAGGAAAAAAATGAACAAAAAGCACAAATAACTAATTCTACCTTGCTAGTTGGGAAATTAAGTCTTACAGAGATTGGAGGATTTCTGTGTAAATGTATGGTGATTAAATGGCAGCAATCTGACGTTTTCTGGTCCCAGTGTAATGTTCCTTTGGCTACATCATGTTGCTTCTCTTTCTAACCTTCTTTGTTGGACCCTAACAGAATTTCTGACAAGGAAAAAGGTCAAGTATTTCTGTCTCTATTTCATAGAGCAGGAAATTGAAGCTCAAAGCGACTTTTCAGTCTCACAGTCAATACTAATAGCAATTATTTCCAGTGTACTTTTGACTATATCACTACTGTTTTTTTTTAATCGTTTAATTGTATTTTGTTATGTAACCTTACTGATACCCCATTAGGGAGGCAGAGTAGGCTGGTAACAATCTCCAGTTTTCTAATAAGAGAAAACTGAGGTCCAGAGAAGTATCGATAATATTGGAGGAATTTTTTAAGAGGAATTTATGAATTTGGATTGGCGTAAGAATGAACTTTCCAACACCCTGCCCCATCACAGGACCAGAGGACTTCTCAGAGGTATGATACAAGAGTCTATGAAAGGAAGAAGAATTGGCTTGGATATCCATTAATCTCCTTCCTGGCCCCATGTGTCCATGATTCTACATCTTATCCCAAGCCCACAGCCAGGATGTGATCAGTCAGGATGTGAACCCGTGTCTTCCAACTTCAACCATCCCACCAACTTTGACTGACGTGCTTCTCCAAAGATTTCAGAATCCATTTTTCCTAGGTGTAGGTATACCTGTCATTTGACTATTAGCCAGAGGGCAAATATGTCTCTATAAGTTTCCTGGGTGAAATGTTGATAAACTGGCCATGCAACAAATCACAAGTACTGAACATGGGGTAGGCTTCTTGAGCACTATAAATGATAGAAAAATTCCCTAACGTGAACCATAGTCCTGACGTTTCCACCAAGTTCCTGAGAGTCCTGGGCAAAGTCATTTCCGTTCTCATGGCAGTGAGCATTCTCCCTTGTATAATGTAATTATTGGGCCAGAGGATTTTTCAAGCTCACTAGCGCAAGGCTGAAGGACAAGCTTATCTTTGCTACTAACCACAGAAAGGCTGAAAGAAAAAGACCTGGGACTTATCAGCTCAACTTGGGGCTCAGCAGAGAATGCCAGACTTAACCATTTTGGCTGACACTTTACCAGCCCTAAATTCATTTGAGGTTGTAAAGTAAGAACGAACATAAAAATGATAAAATCAGAAAGTCATTGCGGTCTCTTAAGTCCTAAATGATGATGTGTTTCTGAGCTCTGTCCCCCAGTCTCAAGCAGGCACTGTCTGATGTCAGTAACTGGAGTATTTTCCCAACTGCAGCCCATCTTTACTTCTCATCTCTAACCCATCCTCCCTCTCCCCTCTTCCCATATACTCTCCCTGCTGACATTCCTGCCATTTCCTGACTGGCAGCCAATTTTCCTACCTGTCATTATCAATTCCGCTCATTAACTCTCCCACCTGCCTCAGCTGAGGCCTCTTGACACCAAAAAGCATCTCTAAAAAATGATTTTTCCAAGCAGAATAATTGAAAGTTTTTGCGCACCTAGGGAACCTTTTCTCCAAAGCTCTCAGAGCCATTTCTAAATGTCAGTAGAAACGTACATTTTCTACCAAGGAGGCACACTTTGCCATTCCACCACAACCAGATGAAAAGTGAAAAGTAAAGAATCAGTAGCTAGTTTTTTTTTTCTTCTTTTTTCTTTGAGAAGTGCAAAAGTGATCTGATTGACTTGTTAATTGCCTTGTCTCTTTCTCCAAGAAGTTCCATGAACTGCTGAGGTGCTGAGACTTGTGATGACCCTTCAGAGAGGTTTGTACCACACTAAGGCAGGAACACACTTGGGGAAGAGTTCTGTCTCTGCTATCAGACTAACTGGATTTAAGAGTTATAACAGCGCATGTGGAGACAATCCTTTACTATTTATAAAGTATTTGCAAACACTATCTCACTTTGCGCTTGAGGTTTCCTCTACTGGGAACACTCTTTCCTCAGCTATTTGCTTGACTTGCTCCTTACCTGTGTCAGGCCTTTTTAACCTCATCTTTCCTGGTGACATAGGTGCCTCCACTCCACCTGGCGCTTCCATCATATGCTTTTCCTCGATGGCATTCTTCACCAACTGACTTACCATACATTTTATGTACATAATGTGAGCTCCCTGGGGACAAGCATCTTCACCATTTTCGCTGCTATAGTCCCAAGTCCCAGCATGCTCTCTGACACAAAGTAGTTGCTCAGTTAACACATGTTGAAGGACTCAAGGAATAAATGGGTGTATTTGCTATAAGCACAGTACTCAGCCTTGAGGAGTAGACATTGTTATCATCGTTATTTTGTGGATGAGGTGAAGGAGGCTCAGAGAGGTCAATGAGTCAGCCCGAGTGGCTTGGGTAGCAGACCTGGCTCTCCTCACGCTGCCTCGTGGTGTGTTCTCCAGAGAAACATAGCAGGAACAGACACAGCCATGCACGAACCTCCCCAGGAAGGAGCAGTAAGATCCTTAACACTCACCCCCATGCCCTCATCCCTGTGTTAGGCCCCTCTTGCATGTCACCCCACCAGTCCTCCAGGGAGGCCGAGTTCCTAGGTACCCAGGGCATTTGATGAATGCCTGTAGCCCTAATCACCCCATTAAGGTGAGAGCAAACAAAGAGAGGGATAAAATAATTGCCGAGTCAACAACCTGAACAGCTGGCCAGAATAAAGTCAACACAGTGATTGCTCTGTTCCAACAAAGAAAAGCGTGGCGACTAAGCCTTTCCACTATCTCTTCTCTTTTTGATGGATGTTTCTCTGCCTGTGAACCGCAGAGCAGCTCATGGAGGCCAGCAGCTCTCCCACCCCTACCGCCTGCCTCATTGCCTCTTGACAGAAGTGGGCCATTACTCTTCACTAAAATTCATTGTCCACACATTTGACACTTGACAACGCTCGGGAAATTGATCTGCTCAAATATTTTTGGAGCTAAATTAATGCAATTTGTCCTTCCATGGCTCCACACCAGCATCCAAAGAGACAGAATCAGTGGTAAGAGGATGATTATCCCTTCCTGGGAAGGGAGGGAAGTCTCATGGGAGGGAGGTAATCCAAAATCTAGGTAGTGTGGGTTATAAAACGATTTAAAAACATCAAATATCATTTGTGCTGCTCTACTGCTTACACAGAACACTCATGTACATTATCTGTGAGATATGAGCCTCATACTAGCTGTGAGGAAGCTGGGAAACATCTGACTCTCCATTTTATAGAAGACAGAACTCAGAGGTACATGACTGGCCCAAAGTCACACTTCAGTTGGTTAAAGATCAAGGACTTGAATCCAGGCTTCATGGCCCTAAGTCATATGCTGTGTGTCACTGATATGGTGTGTGTGTGTGTGTGTGTGTGTGTGTGTGTGTGTGTGTGTGTGTGTGTGTGTGCACAGGCAGGAGGTATGCATGCAGAGAAAGAGAGATGGACATTTCTCCCTTCTCTGACTCCACACCTTCCGTCTTTCCCTCACACTCTTTACCTAACCCCAGTCTCCATCTAGTACTCCCATACTCAGGGGTGGGCACTCTGACTGATGTCCTCAGACTGATTGTCTCCAGTGAGGTGGACTAATTCCACAAGTATTTGACCTGCCTCAAGAGCATGGGTTTTGGGGTCAGATTCTGATAGGGACACAGTAAAAGGACAAAGTAGATGATTAAACAGATTTATCCCACCAGGGGATTATAAGTAGAAAAAGTATGGGAAACCCCTGTAAGTTAATGACTACTCAAGAAAGTAGGCTTTCTTTTGTTGCTTAGCACAAAACCATGCAGTGGAAGCATAAGACATAGCCCCAAACAGTGAAACAGCGGTGGCATGCGACCCACATACCGCTCAGTGAGCTCAATAAATTAGTTTTACGTGTGCTCTCTGCACACATAAAAACCAATAATTTGTGAACCTAGCTTGACCAGGTAGAGACAAAAAAAAAAAATCTCTCCTGTACAACCTGGAGGAGGAACCGATGATGGAAACATGACATCTACTCAAGAAAGACAAAGAAGTTCTCCCTTTCCCCACTTTTCCTTTGATTCTAAATCTGTAGTCCGCTAAGCTCTTAGGCACAGTATTTCTCACCCACCAGCTTGCAAACATCACACACATCCTATTCTAGTAAGTCACTTCTTACCTATCACTTAGCTCTTGCTGAATTCTCCTCTATGCTGAGATATAAAGGACTATGGCACCAGAGCCCTTCGGAGCCCCCTAAATGACATCTGATGGTTTTAGCTCCACCAGGGACCAATTGCTCTGAACCTCGGTGTCCTCATCTGCCCCACAAGTTGCTGACAGACTGATATGAAAAGGCAAGTCTGGTATCCATCACAGCACATGGCACACAGTGAGCGCTCAGTTCAAAAGCAGTTATTATTGATTACTCTGCTCACTCCTGTGTCACATCTGGGACGTGGTGTCCAGGCTGTTATCTGGTCTAATGCTCTTTTCCTGAAACCTTCACCAGAGTCACTCTCTGGGCGAGAAGATGGAGGGGATCAGTGGTGTTCCCTCCTCTGAAAGTTTCCAGTTGCTGAATGATAGCAATTACAATAAAAACAGTCATTCTCATTTCCTGAACATTTATTTTTGCCCAGAGTCAAAGTGTTCTCAACTTATGGATGCCACTGATGCAGTCAACAGCCCTGTCACAAAGGACTACCATTCTCCTCCTTTTAGATGTAGTAATGCCATTGATTGTGTCACTAGCACCACCTGGGAAGCCCCAATAAGAATAGGGACCTTGTCTAATCTATTATCTTTACACTGTTTTCCTTGGGCCTAGAACTGGGCCTTGCACACAACAGGTCCACAGGAAATAACTGTCTAAAGGAAATAAAATCACTGAGTAATTCATATTGTAAGTCAAGAGTCTAATTTACAGAAAGTGGTCCAACCCCATCAATCCATCAATACTCAGTTGGCATTCACTGTATGCTGGGCTCATTTTGTGAACTTGAGGCTGGGACGTGGCTACAGAGATGAATATGGCTAGTCCCTAAGCTCAGGAAGTTTATACCCCGGTTAGGGAGTTAAGAAATATGCATCTGAAAGCATAACTGAAACAATGCCATCACCACTCAGGGACAAATAAGGGTTCTGAACACAGGAGTGTTGAAGGCTAAACACACAGAGGGGGAAGGAAGCTATGAAGGACATTTCACAGAAGGTGCTGTGGCTCTCAAATAGCCATAGCACAGGAGTGACAGCGAGAAGGGACCCTCTCTGGACCCTTCAACTACACTGCAGGCTTTCCTAGAAGCTCTGTGACTCCAAGAGACATGGAGTTAGAGACTTTGACTCAGACCCTGGCACTTGGAGAAGAGTCTACATGAATCAAGTGCTCTTTCTGTGAAGGATGCAATGCTAGTTTACACGGGTCACCTCAGTTATCCTCACCATAACCCTGCTACAGACTCTCAATAATTCTCATTTTAGATCTATGAACATTGAGACCCTGGGATGGGAACTCTGCCATCCAAAGTGACACAACCAACAGAACCTGGTGTCCTGACCTGTCCAGCCTCCTACACTCACCCCACTTCACACATCTGCCCCCTTTTGCAGGCTAGCAACTTGTTCAAGTTCACACAACAGCTAAGAATCTATTTCCTGGTCTATACAAAGTAGATGCTCTTAAAGAAAAATAAACAAACAAAAAAAACCCTGGCAGAGGTGAACCGGGGCAAAGCCCACTGTTGCTCCTTTTGCTCCAGTGCAGAAACTGAGTGTTTCAGAAGGCTCACTTGCTTATGTAAAAGCAAGAATAATGGTTGTTAAAATGCAAAGCTGTACTTCCCTGTAATTCATTTGGTGCTCCCACCCCTATTTCTGAGGAAATGATACCCTGGTGACAAGCTCTTTAAAGAATTTCCTCTCTACTTCTTTCTGCAGTTTGGAATAATTGTATGTCATCACAAACCTAGGAATAGTCAAGATTGCAAAATTCTTGCTGTGCTCTTGGCAAAATTATTACTCACCAGTCAATGTTTATAAATCAAAATGCTTCCCCTAAGTGTCATTAAACACAAATATTTATCAGCACTGTGCTAGAATGTTAGGCTGACAAAGGTTAGGTGTTGGTGGGTGTGCGTGTGTGTACATAATTAGACTCAGATTTTCAATGAGTACAAGATGACTAACTTCTGCTGCTTTACTTCTCAGAAAAATCTTCAAAATCTTAGCAGTATTGACCAGAGAGAGCCAGGAAAATTTTGTTTCTTAGCTCTTTGCAGGCATTGTGAAAGGTGCTGCCTACGATAAGACAAATGAAAGACCAAGGGAAGAGACAAAAATGGGCAGATCAGGATAACCAATGCTGATGGATAAGTCATTGTTATAAACTCCTACTAGAATTTGAAGAAAATGCAGTTTTTAATCTCTTTCTTTGATTTACCTAAGCTCTGCTGTGAGAGTTAACACCTCCTAAGATAGGTTAGCAGGCTTCCGTGGAGGCTCAGGGAATCTGCTTGTAATGCAGGCTACCTGAGTTTGATCCCTAGATCAGGAAGATCCCTGGAGAAGTGAATGGCAACTCACTCCAGTATTCTTGTCTGGAGAATTCCATGGACAGAGGAACCTGGCAGACTACAGTCCATGGGATTGCAAGGAGTCAGACACGACTGGGCCACTTTCACTTTTTCAAGACAGGTTAGCATATATCTTACTGAAGTCAAATTCCCTAGAAGCTGAGCCTGAGGCTGGGGTTCTTGTTCCAGTGATTTATTGGGAGAAGGGCTCTCTGGGTAAAGACAGTAAGGAAAGCAGAGTAGGGCAGGGGGAAAAGTCAGAATGTTCAATCCCACAGTAGCACAAATCACCCACAGAGTTAATCCCTACCCCAGTCCCAAAACAAGGGAACTATCTAGCCTTCTGTACTCTGTGTCAGCTACTCATGGGCTGAGGTCTATCCCTGGAAAGACTTCCCTTCTTCTGTGATGTGACACAGCTGTGAATATTATGACCAACACACAGAAGCTGGGACTCGTGTATGAGTTGCAAAGGCCTGAGTGGGGCACTGAGTCAGCCATGATAGCACTTGTCATGGTCCTTATGAAACTTTTCATTCTTCAGAATAAGGTGCAAACTTTTCAACATGAATTTGATTCCTTTTTTTCATTCTTCATGGCAACATGGCATGTGGGATCTTAGTTCTCCAATCAGGAATTGAACCCATGGCCCTTGCATTGGAAGCATGAAGTCTTAACCAATGGACTGCCAGGGAAGTCCCTCAACATGGATTTGAAATCTTCTGCATTCTGGCCTAAACCTCTTGATTCCGAAATAGATTTTCTAAAAATCTCAGCCTACTGATAGATCTGTCCAAATGTCTATGTGTGTGTTGAACATACTATCCCAGGGTGGTCATATAACATTCCCTCTCACACTGCCAATAGCCTCCCCTGTTTTCAGAAGGAAGTGGACTTCCTAACCCAGCCGTCTCTGGGTCCCAGCCTAGCCCTCCAGCCTTATCTCCTCTCACCTCTTTTCACACAGCCCAACCTTGACAGCGCAGTAGACTCTGAGTCATTTCCCAAAGATGCCATGTTCTTTCACCTCCCACTGCCTTTTTGACACTTGTGATCAATAAAGGTAGGATAGTACAGAGAACAGAAGCCCACTTCACCCCATCCCTCAATGCTGCTGGCATTCTTGTCTGAAAGCAGTCTTAATCTCCAATGGTCCTTCTTACAAACCTCCCATGGTCTCTGTCTTAAAGATCCAAGTCCTTTGCCTGCTTCTCTCTTTGTTCTCAGTTCTGCCATCCCACTCCAGTGCACATGTCACCTCTTCTGTGGACATTTCCCTGACCCACCCTAGCTTTCCTATCCCCTCACAGCACCACCCTGATTCCTGGTCTTAGCACTGCCTGTATTCTGCTATGAGCCAAGGTCTGTAGTGTAGGTGCCTACCTCCACCACCAGATTGTGAGCTTCCTAAAAGCAGTGTCCTCCATGGCACTTGACAACTTGCTGGGTACAAAATACATGTCAGTGCAAGTGTGCTGAAAGGAAGCAAAGAATATTCCTCTAGAGAATAAGCCCCTGGGAGAGGCATCACACACAAGGGGAAACTTCTATAAGGGACTCATTGTTTGAAAAGATGTAGAGAGTGACATAATAACAGCAGCAGCAAAAACCTGCACCAAGACTTGTTGAACACATATCAGAATCTGTATTTAATATTCTGCATGAATTCACTGATCAAATCCTATTAGGCAGGTACGGTTTTAACCACCATTTTACAGATGACAAGACCTTGTCGTGAAGATTATGTGACCTATTTAAGATCACACAGCTAGTAAGTGCTAGAGCCAGGGTGTTGGAGCCAGACTCTGGGCCTCAAATCTTTGCTCTTAAGACTAAATCTTCGATGCAGGGAAGATTGATAAGTCTCATGAAGTGAAAATGAAAGCATTAGTTGCTCAGTTGTGTCCAACTCTTTGTGACCCTGTGGACTGTAACCCGCCAGCCTTCTTTGTCCATGAGATTTCCCAGGTAAGAATACTGGAGTGGGTTGCCATGCCCTCCTCCAGAGGATCTTCCTGACCCAGGAATCAAACCAGCATCTTTTACATCTCCTGCATTAGCAGGCAGTTTCTTTACCATCTGAGCCACCACGGAAGTGCAACAGTCTCATACTTGAAGTTATCCACCCAGAGGGCAGGGCTTCCTAGGTGGTGCAGTGGTAAAGAATAATAAGATAGAATATGCAGCATAATAAAAAACACAGTCAAGGCACTTTCAGTGAGTAACGATGAAAAGCCCTCTGGTTGGTTCCTCTTCTTTCCTCAAAGGGAAATGGCCAGAATGACAAGACAAAAAAGCAGATTCTTGATGTGTATTTTATGTGTACATAGTCAAATATTTTATTTATTTATGTCAGAAAGGTTCTGACGTGGAGTGAGAATAGTGCTTCTCTGGATCTCGTTTCCTCATGAGTAAAAAGGGTTTTTGCCTGTCCTAAGTTATCTTAGGTGTGCTGCAGTCCATGAGGTTGCAAAGAGTTGGACACAACTGAGCGACTGAACTGAACTGAACTGAAGTTATCTTAGAACCCCGCACTGTTCTCCTGTCAGTTATAAGCTCCACAAAAGCCTCTAACACAGCACTAGGCACATAATAGGCCTCAATACATATTCTTTGCATGAATGGTAGACCAGGCAACTGGGAGTAATGCAGCATTTCTTTCTTTGTCTTTTTTTATTGTAATAAGTATTTCTTCTTTATTTTGTTTTGAATAAGTTAGCATACATTTATTGTACATATATATTTGACTAGGAAGATAGACCCTTGTTGCAAATGTCTACCCTTTCTTGTTGACTATCAGTGCATTTGGGCCATGAAAAGCCCAAACGTGCAATAAGTTGTCCCTTCTTTGCCGTGGCTGTGCCCACGAGAGTAATTCAGTAGTACTTTATGCTGCAGCTGCTCTCAGGAGTCTCACAGTCCAACACAATGTTTCTTAAAGTGCCGTTCTGGGACTCCCTGCTCCAGGATTGGATTAGGTGGGGAGCTTGTACAAATGCAGATTCCTGGGCTCAAAGGGGCTTTTCTGCTCATTCATGTTTGAGAACCGCTGAGGTTATCGCTCTGCAAGGGTCTGCAAATTCTGTTCAAAGCTAACCACTTAACCTAACTTCAGGTGAAGTTCCAAAAAGAAGAAGGGAGAGGAAATTGTCTTGTTTCTCCCACACTCTACCTAATTTAATCATCTCACTCTCTCTACCTTCTCTCCCCTTTTTCTGTTCCCCCTATTAATCCCCCCATTGTCTCCCCACTGTCATTTATAGGTGTTGGCTCAGGGCAAGACCCAGGACAGCAGACAGAAATGAAACCCTATATATAGGATTTCATTTATATAAATGCATAAATGTAGAATCTAGAAAAATGGTAGAGATGAACCTATTTGCAAAGCAGAATAGAGACACAGACATAAAGAACAAATGTATGGACACCAGGGGAGAAAGAGGGGTGGGATGAATTGGAAGATTGGGATTGACATATATACACTACTAGGTATAAAACAGATAGCTAATGAGATCCTGCTGTATAGCAGAGGGAACTCTACTTGATACTCTGTAATGACCTAAATGGGAAAGAAATCTTAAAAAGAGGGAATATAGGTATACATATAGCTAATTCATTTTGCTATACACCAGAAACTAACACAACATTGTAAAACAACTGCATCCCAACAAATTTTTTTTTTTTTAAAAAGAAATAAAATCTTTTTAAAGATTTCAAAGATCTCACAGTCCCACAAGAGAGAAGAAACAGTAAATTACATTTGGAGGTAATAAGCTCTAGAGCAGAAATAAGCTAAGATGTCACTTCCCCCACGTACAGAGTAAAGATAGTGGTTGCCACCTTGTGTTGGGCTTCTTCCCCTTAAGTACTATCCCCTAAATGTTGATGATCAAAGGAACTAAGGTGAAGAGTTTTGTTGTACTTTTTCAGCTTTAGTGAGGTATAATTGACAAAATGGTAAGACATTTAAAGTGTATATCCTGCTGATTTGATATGCGTACACACTGTAGAAGAATTTCCGCCATCTAGTTATTTAGCACATCTATTTTGGTGAGATCATTTAAGTTCTATTTTCTTAGCAATATTCAATTATACAGTACAATGCTATCAACCGTTTGATGTTAGATCCTCAAATCTTATTCACTGTATAACTGAAAGTTTGTACCTTTTCACCAAACTACAGCCCCAGCAACCACTGTCTACTTTATGCTTCTCTGAGTTTGATTTTTTTTTTTATTCCACATAAAAGTGATACCAAGCAGTATTTGTCTTTCTGTGTTTGGCTTAAGTTTTGTTACATTTTTCATCTCAAAGGTTTGTTTACTCTTTTCTTTAATAATTTCCTACCAATCCATACTCACCTTGTTTTTTCATCTTAGAAATCCAATTCCCTTCTATCCCCAGAACCTGCTTTTCTAGGTCAATATTTCTTCCTCTCAGAATACTTCAACTTTGTGTATTTGTTTTTTATTTGTGCCCAGCTTAGTCACAGGATAGGCTAGTAAATACTGGTTGGTTAACAACTTTTAGACAGTAGTAAATAATAATGATCAAGACTATCCCCTGAAAAATTCATCTTCTACATGATGCTTTTCTTGCCTGTACTCTCATTGTGAGTGGATTTTTATCATCTTAATTTCAGAGAACATCTGATATGTTTTTGTAGACTAAATTCTAATTACTCAAACATTTACCATTTAGCAAAGTTAGACATGAAGGTTTGTTACTTGGGCTCATGCTGTGAGCTAAGCACATTGTATTTTCTGTTCAATTCAATCCCACAACATACTTCCCGGGAGATATTACTACCCCTGTTTATAGAAGAGGAACCTGAAGTTCAACTCCACAGCTAGTTACTGTGAATAATATCCAGATTTTTTTGAACAATGACCAAACAATTTTTCTTTATACTACCCTACCTCTCACAAATATACCATCTGCTGAAGGAAAGTATTATCCTTTGTGCAATTAGCTACTGTATCATCACACTCTTCTCTCTTGACATTTTGCCTGCCTCTCTTTAATATTCATCACCATACCCCTGCACAAGGGCCAACACAGGGCTCTAAATATAGTAGCTTTGGGGAAAATAGAATGATTGATTAAATAATGATTGATTAAATAAATGACTTCTTTTTAAAACCAATAGCCTGAGTGCAAAGTACTGGCTCTGAGAGCATGGAGCATCATTTTAATTGGGGAAGCGATCTGAGAAGCTTCAAGGAGGATGCAGCCTTTGGTGAGGGAGATTTTCGTAGGTAGCCAACATTGCCAAAGGGCTTACCAGGCAGAGGAGGTGAGAGAAAGGCAAAGAGGTAGACAAGGCTGATGGGCTGTGAAAATGAGACTGAGAGTATATATATGAAGCTTAAGGCATACTGGGGACAAGAATAAGAGATGCAGCAGGAGAAAGATCGAGGCCAGAAAGTGAAGGGGCTTGAGGCCTTGGAAACAATGAAGAATCACCAGTTGTGCTTGAGGGGATGAGAAGTGACCCCAGGGTGCAGGAAGGACATGCAGCAGCAACAAATAAACCTCAGAATTCACTGTGCCCCAAATTCTAGCACTCAGCTCTAAGTTTCAGATGGGGGAAAAAGAAAAGAGACAAGAATTATACAATTCAAGGCACAATAAAATATTTTCCAAAAAGTCATCACATTCCTCTCCCTGCAGCTGAGCAAAGCCCTGTGAATTTGTGCTCACAGTCTGGAGCGATCCAGAGAGCCTGTCAGGAGGTGCTATGTAAACCTCCTCAACTCGGGGATGCATTCTAGAGCACTTGTTTACAAGACAGAAACATCCCCTGGTGGAATTTCATTGTCCCAGCAGGCTTCAAGGAACCGAAAGTCAGTCTACCTGTCTGTTCTCACTGCCTGGATCCCTGGCCAGGGGCTTGACGGTGTTTGAGCCTGTGAGTGTCGGGACCTTCAGAGCACTCAGAGTCTGTGCTGGAAGTCAGGGCAGCAGAAGGAATCTGCCTCCAGGGACGTTCTGTGTTGCACTCGCGGAGACCTCAGCCCTTGCCTCGGGCAGTCAGCTCAGGCGGTGACAGAATTTTTTAAACCCACTAGGGTGTGGTTTGCCAATGTCCTTCCTGAGGCGGACAGGAGGAGCACTGAATCAAAGATCCTGAACAGAAAAAACACTGTCCTGATGACAGCATGAAGGTGAGGACCCTGCAGAGTGCAGGGGGCCCTAAGCAATCTGCACACAGTTGACTTTCTCTCCACATCTACTTGCCCACTGGCCACATCATACCGGGTTGAGTCTTCAGGCTCTCTCCTGCATGTACTCTGATATATGGCTAAAATGACCCTTCCTCCACAACTTGCATATATTTGCATTTTGACGAAGATTAAATGCTTGGGAGTAGCTCCTTTTAGGCTTTGCTGCTCCTGCTGCTGCTAAGTCGCTTCAGTAGTGTCCGACTCAGTACGACCCCATAGACGGCAGCCCACCAGGCTCCTCCATCCCTGGGATTCTCCAGGCAAGAACACTGGAGTGGGTTGCCATTTCCTTCTCCAATGCATGAAAGTGAAAAGTGAAAGTGAAGTTGCTCAGTCGTGTCCGACTCTTCGCGACCCCATGGACTGCAGCCTACCAGGCTCCCCCGTCCATGGGATTTTCCAGGCAAGAGTACTGAAGTGGGGTGCCATTGCCTTCTCTTTTTAGGCACTAGCAAAGGCCCAAAACTCTCTCTTTGATATGGGATCTTTCCCTGCTCCCCCAGCTTATCCCATATCCCATTAGAGCACAAAGCTCTGGACCAGAAATACTTCGATTCCAATCCCATTTCTGCCATCAATAGACAGTTCAAATTTAGGCAAATTATTTGGAGTCTCTAAGGCTTCATTTGCTCATATGTGAAATGAAAATGATGCCTTTCTTCTCCGTCTCACAGTGGGAAAGTGCCGTGTAACTGGAAGTGCTGCTCACCCCACCAATGAGCCCTTATACCTGCTCATCTAGGCAGCTTTGGGGGACACCTTTCCTGCCTCTGAGCAGAGCTCATCTCAATGGCCTGCTCATGAAAGACCTGTGGCTCCCTATCACTTACAGAGTAAAGTCCATATTTCTCATTTGAATAGACCAAGTCCCACACAGGTTGGTCCCAATCTATCTTTATTTTTGTCTCCTGGTGATAAACACACACTTAATATGGGCCAGGCACTCTTCTCAGTATTTCATAGGCCTGCATATACCAATCCTTATAAGTGTGAATTGGGCAGGCCTCTGATTCCTACTTTCAGATGTGGAAAATGAGTTTGAGAAAAGCAAGTGGCTTGTCTATGAATCTCATGATCAATAAGGTAAAGCTGAGATTCAAACCAAAGCCTTTGAACCAGATGACATTTTTTCTAGATAGTCCCTGGTTTTGAACCACACTGTGCAACACACCATTTCTCAAATGTGCACGTCCTGTTTGTCACCACTCTGTGCCTTTATTAATGCTATCATCTTCCCTCGGCACACTTACTCTCTACCTGTCAGGATCTCTCAGGTAGAGATCCTTTGAGGCCCCATATGACTGACTGCAGGAAACTCTCCTGCTGACTTCAAATGACTCTGCCTCTCCTGCTTGCTTAGCTCCTGGCGCCTATGTGCCTTGATGCTCCACTAGGTCACAAGTTCTTTGAGGACAGGGACAGGCCTTATTTGACCGTCACCTCCTAGAGCACACACGAGCACATCCTGCACTCTCTCCCCGCCAGGGATACGACACCCCAGCAGCTTTCAACTCCCTGTCTCATGCTGACATGGCTTGTAATCTTCCAAGCTGGAGCAATAGCTGGCCCACCTCCTTGTACAGATGAGGGCTCTAAAGTCCACAGAGAGAACACATATGCTCACAGATGCCAGCCAGGGAATGTGCTTCCCTGGTGGTTCAGTGGTAAAGAACCTGCCTGCCAAAGCAGAAAATGTGGTTTCAATCCCTGGATCCGGAAGATCCCTTGGAGAAGCAAATGGCAACCCATTCCAGTGTTCTTGCCTGGGAAATCCCAAAGACAGAGGAGACTGGTGGGCTACAGTTCATGGAATCCCATGGACAGAGTACTCTGGCAGACTACAGTCCATGGGGTCACAAAGAGTCAGGCACATCTTAGCGACTGAGCACACACACACACGCATGCATACCAGCCAGCAAGGTAAGCGCAGACGCAAGACAGACAATAAAATCCCCATTCCTGGCTCGCTGATCTTTCTTCTCCACCAGTATTTGGCCTCAACTTCTTCCACATATACAGTGAGTGTTAACATTTTTCAGAGACCACATACTGCAGTACAAAGAGGTAAGTCATAGCAATAGCTAACATTTCCGGAACCCTTACTGTGTGCCTGGCATAGTTCTGAATGTGCCTGGCACAGGCATATCATTTGGTCCAAGCAATAAGCCTGTGGGTGAGGTTCATGTTTGTCATCACCTTCATTTTATACATGATAAACGAGTCACAGAGAGGTTCAGTAACTTGCCCAAGGTCACACAGCCAGGATTTGAATCCAGAGAGTCCAACTCAGACCCACACATATAGACGCTCTGCTTTGCTGACTCAAAAGGCAGTAGGTCCTATTGCTGATTCCTATGTGTCCTCAGGGTCTATCCCGGTGACTCAATGGTAAAGAATCTACCTGCAGTGTGGGAGACACAGAAGATGTGGCTTTGATCTTTGGATTGGGAAGATCCCTGGAGGAAGGTATGGCAACCCACTCCAGTGTTGCTTAGAGAATCCCATGGACAGAGGAGCCTGGCTGGCTGCTGTCCATGTGGTTGCAGAGTTGGACACAAGTGAAGCGATTGAGCACACGTGCACACACACATGCGTCCTCAGACACAGCTAGAATGCATGTGCGATTCATGGAATGGTGAGGCGAATGCACAGGGTAAAAGAGGCAAGACACGTCCTGCGAGGCCCTGTGCATAGTAGGCCCTCAGTAAATCACAGCTCTGAATGTTGCTGAGAAGCCCCTCTCAGAGACAGAGTCCAGACTGGCAAAAGCTTTTCATGGTAATGAAAGAGCTAGGCAAATAGAAACGTTTAATGAGCTGTTTATTTTCAGATTACCTGCACTGGGTTGAGAGAAAACCTTAAGTGCACCACTCCAGTTGTGAGAAAAAGGTAGGCGAGAGTCAAGGTTTGACTTTCGACTTTAAAAGCTCTTAAATAATTACGGCGTTCAGAATAAACAAGGCCTTCATGCTTCATTAGGCGATGTGTATTACGTCTCCATTAACATACTGTGGCGCTTTTCCATTTCCCATTTTGTGAACCATGCTGAGAGGAGAACTGAAGTCATCAATGTTAATTGATAGCTAACAGAAACAAACTTCCTAAAAGGGGAATGATTTTTTAGGCCCTAATTTGATTAATTATTAAAGCTCCCAGAACCTATCTTGATGGGGTGACAGGAAAACAAGATAATGTTAATATTTGTTCATCTGCAAACATGGCTTGGTTACAGCCTACATGTACCTGCACCCTTTAGTATTTGTTCTTGATCCTCCCAAGGTAAATAGGAAATCCAGGAGCAGCTAAAGGTAATTAAAAACAAAGTACTGTTCTCACTTTCACTCCCGAGATGTATATCTGAGATATATTAATATCTTAGTTGAGATGATTTGAAGAGAAAGACTCTGCTTTTGACCCTGTACTATTCTTTCTCAGCCTGCTCTGATGCCTCAACAACCACAATGCTCACTGCTTTGGTTCATGACAAAAACGCAAGCTTTAAATGACTAAATGGGTGGTCATCTGAGTGAATACCATTTATTAACACCTTTACAGTTACATATTTTTTAACATTTTTATTGGAGTGTAATTGATTTACAATGCGTGTTAGTTTCAGGTGCATGACAAAGTGAATCAGTTATACACATACATATATCCACTAATATTTTTAGATTCTTCTCCTGTGTAGATCATTACAGAGTATTGAATAGAGTTCCCTGTGCCATAGACATGCATACACACATATACATATGTATACATACACATACATATATATACATACATACACATATATACAGCAGGTTCTTATTAGTTATCTATTTTATATATAGTAGTATATATATATCAGTCCCAATCTCCAACACCTTTATAGTTATAGATGTATATGCAGGTATAGCTGTAAGTTGATAGATAGACAGACACAGATGTAAGCATAGACGTAGATACAGGTGAATAGATATTTCAACAAACACATGTAGGCTATTTTGTGTAGCAATTAAGGATTGGCCTCTGGAACTAGATTCCCTGGTTCTGATTCTGGGATTAACTAGTAAGTAGATTACTTACTACTGGGAAACCTTACAAAATATACCCAAACCTCCTATACCTCAGTGTCCTCATCCATAGAGATTTAAAAAATGACCTCAATGTAGTTGTTGTGAGGATAAATGATTGAATAAATGTAAAATGGCTTAAACAGCTTCTGGCATAAGTCTTTCATTGGTATTTGCTTGTTACTATGATCATTGTTTTCTCTATGTGCCAAATCTCATTGTGGGGAATACAAAGGTGACTCAGATTCAGACCTCGCCCTTGGGAAATTCATCAACCATGTGCATTGAGACTTTTGCACAAATAGAAAATACAATTTCATAAACAGTAAGAACCTTCCAGAGAAACAAAATAAAAGCTATGAAGATTCAGAGGGAATGAGAACACTTTCCAACAGGGAAAACAATGGATGTTTTGCAGAGTGAGAGGACATGCTATGTGGAGGAGAGCATGTGCACAGAAGGAAAGCGTGAATTGTTCCCACCAAGAGAGGTAACAGTGCTAGTCAATTACGTTTTAACATCAAGTAGGGAGAGAGAAGTCAATTTGAGGGGCGAAAGTGGGTGAGTGGGCTTCTCAGGTGGCTCAATGGTAGAGAATCCACCTTCCAATGCAAGAGACTCAGGTTTGATCCCTGAGTTGAGAAGATGCCCTGGCGTAGGAAATGGCAACCCATTCCAGTATTCTTCCTTAAAAAAATCCCATGAACAGAGGAACCTGGTAGGTTACAGTCCATGGGGTCTCTAAATGCCAGACATGACTGAGCACACATGGACCTTCTATTCTATTGGCTAAAAGTAACACAAATTTATTATCTTAAGTTCTCAAAGTTTAAAGCCTGAAGTCAGTCGCATGGTATCAACAGGGCTGTGTTCCTTGTAGAAGGTCTCAGGGAAAATCCATTTCCTTGACTTTTTTCAGCTTTTGAAGACGTCACATTTCTTGGTTCATCACCGAGTGATGAGCACACACATGCAGTGGGTGTAAGAATGGCTCTTCCTAAGCTTGCATGATGAATGGTGCCAGGAAGTACTCCCCAAGACCAAAAGGGGTGGGGAAGCCATGGGCCACTACCAGAAGATGGAATATGCCATCAGTAGAAAGAACAAGCCAAACAGAGTGAAAGGGAATGAGGTCTCACCCCATCTGTCTTTCACTAGTCCTGGTGATACCGTGGGTGATTCCCTGTCCTTCTCTGGGCCCATTTGCCTCAGCTATAAAATAAGAGATTGGCTCAGCTATAAAATAAGAAATCTCCAAAACTCCTTCTAGCTTTGGCATTCTCGGAGTCTAAGATTTTGCCAAAAGCCGGGGTACTCCCCTCTCTGAATCAACCCTCCCTCCACCAACTGCCTGCTCACACACATTTCCAGCCCCTGGTTCCTTCATTTAGGCACAAGCAGAAATTATGCAAACAAGAAAATGACAAGAACTCACCCCAAAGTGAAAATATTAGTAAAGGGTTAAAAGTACAAAAAGCAAAGGAAGAGATTGAGGTCAGAGGCCAAGCATTTCTACAGACAGGATGAGAACAACTTAATGGCAAGGCCACCTTTTTCAGGGCCTTCATGACTGGGTGGTAAAGTTATTAAGTAGCTCAAACCATTCCTTTCTAATGAAGTGGTTTATCGGGACAAACACTTCAAGCTAAGAGGCAATGTTGCTGCAGCTAGAATTGAAGTGTTTTGCAAAGCATTAACACAATCTCTCACTGTCCTTCATCCTCCCCACTCTATGTGGAGTTGAGTTATCTGAATTAGCATTCAGCCAATACCATTTGGAGCCTTTCTGTGGCCCAAGTTTCTTAAAATTCTTCTATGTCACTTCAACTGATATTATTAACTTTTCATTAACTTTAATGGAAGCTGTGGGCCTGAAGTCCATTTTGTCCTCTGGGACTTTTGCTTCTTGTTTGGTGGATTTTGGGGCTTTATTTGACTCATTATAAATATACATTGGGTAATGACTACTAAGGAACAGTGGCTCCTGAACAAAATGGAACTTCCCCACCCAATTAATTTAATAAACCAATAGATGTTCAAGATTAGAAGAATCACAAAGGTCATTGAGTCCTGCCATCATTTGAACTTCCTTTTAATGTCCTTATCAAGTAATAGTTCAGCCTTGGCTTGAATGGATCCAAAGGCTGGAAGTCAACATCTTTCAAGTGCTCATTGTGTGACAAATATCCAAAACATGTCAGCATTCTGCTTACTCTTCTTTGGGTGCAGTCTTATTTATATTCATGGTTCCTATTTGGCCATGAACAATGAATTTCCGATGACCCATCTTAAGATCATCCTCCATCTGTTCGGTCAATTTCCATCTCAGAGAGCCAGACCATGGAATGTATACCTACAACTTGGTTAAGAACATTATACAACCGAGGATTGACCCTTAGTTTTTTGTGTAAAATATGAAATAGTAGTTGTGGTTGGCAGAATAGCAGCTCTCCTCAAATAAATTTATGTCCTAATTACTGAACCTACGAATGTATTACCTGATGTGGCAAAGGGGGCTTTCCTGATGCAATTGTGTTAAGGATCTTGTATTGAGGAGATTATCCAGATGGACCCAAAGACAAGGGTCCTCGTAAGAGAAAGGCAAGATGAAGGACAAGGAGATGTGACAATGGCAGAGGAAGTTGAAGTGGCATGGGGTCATGAAACAAGGAATGTAGCAAGTCTCTAAAAGCTGAAAAAAGTCAATGAAATGGATTCTCCCCTAAAGCTTCTAGAGGGAACACAGCCCTGTTGACACCATGAGACTGACTTCAGGCTTCTGACTTTTAGAACTATAAGATAATAAATTTGTGTTACTTTTAGCCAATAGAATAAAAGGCCCATATGTGTTCGGTCTTGTCCTACTCTTTTGTGACCCAATGGACTGTAGCTTGCCAGGCTCCTCTATCTAGGCGAGAGTAATGGAGCGGGCTGCCACTTCCTACTCCAGGGGATCTTCCCAACCCAGGGATTAAACCTGCATCTCTTGCACCTCCTGCACTGGCAGGTGGACTCTTTACCACTAGCACTACCTTTTAGCCAATGTATTGTGCTAATTTGTTACCATAGCAGTAGGAAGCTGAGACACTAGTAATAATAGAATAAATTTAAACCTGAATTCAATTGGATGAGTTCACCTAGGGGTAGCGACTGACTGAAGGTACCCAAATTCACAGAAGTCTAAGAACCTAAACTGACACTAATTTTAATAATTATTAACATTATTTTATCCAGGATGTGCCATTTCTAGGATCAGGATACCTAAGAATGAAAATGATATTTGTTTAGTAGTATAAAAATCAGAGCGGAGGATATTATACTCTCTTTTCAGATATTTTTTATCAAATACAAATTATCCCTGGGCTGTTACTAGATACTCCTGCCGCTCAATCTGAAGTACAGATTCTCTCTCACAGGAAGGTCTATAATCATTAGGTAGCTTTCTCTCCCTTGTTTTCTCTTATTATTTGCTCTAACAAGTCATAAAAACACCTTTCATCTTGTATCAGTCAGGGCATACCTAAACACATTTTCCTGATAGACAAGATCAATTTGAAGCCTCAGAATTAGCACACATCTTGTATTAATTACATCTGAAATAGATATTTTTGAATATCTTAGAAGGGGGGAAAAAAGCTATAGTTTCACTAACAACATTCAGAAGTCATCTCCAAGTGAGTTATTTCCTGGAAGCATTCCATACTTGATGGATGTCATACATTTCTGTTAAATTCCATTCCTGAGAACAATATTTTCTGACATTCTCCTCAAATCCTTGAGCTATGCCCTACTTGGTTCCTGCAGACTTCTTGTCTTAGTACGGTTTTGAGATGTAAAAGAACTCTGTGTGTATTCACTTTTTCCAATGAGAAATTGCAGAGTCACTCTTGACTCATTACTGTCTTTAAGGTCTTCTGTCTAATTGGTCATCAAATTCTGTCATGTTTTTTCCTTCCAAAATGTCTCTGGGTTTATTCCCTCACTGGGTCAGCCCTCCAACTCCTGCACCATCTGATAATCATATTGGATCTCCCTGCCACCAAGTAATATTGAATGCTACCAGTGAATGCCAAGATGTGGCCTCTCTGTCTATTGACCTTTGTCTGGCCCCAGACCTAGGCACTTATACCTCTATCCATGACCCTTGAAGAGCTGACACGTATTTCTATGCCAAGTCCAGTGTATCCAACTGGCTTGCAATCTGTTCTCCACCTAAAACATTTACCTTTCACTATTTATTTAATAATTATGCCAATTGGGTTGATATCCTACAGATCCTATCCAACAAGACCTTCCAAAAAGTTGCCTGTATTGGATCTCACTCCTAGACCTACCCAGGTCTAACAGGAGGAGATACCCAGGGTTTATGACTCTTATCTAATGTGAGAACCACAGCAAGTTTCCAGGCTGGCTCTGTCACCACCTCCCTAAGCCCCCCTGTAAAGTGGGGACAACAGTTACACTTATTTGCCTGGGTTGGAAGGGTTAAATGTGATGGCTATTGTCACTGCATGAAGTTCAGTGCCCTTTTAACCCAGTGTGGGTTCTCAAATAGAAAAATAAGCAGCAATGAAGCCTCTCAGGACTCTCAAATTTACCCAAGCAACTGAGGCAAAGGGCCTCTCAGACTCAGGAAACATTAATTCCTTACTGATTACCCTAGCATGCATGTATGCTAAGTCGCTTCAGTCGTGTCCAGCTCTGTGCGACCCTATGGACAGCAGCCCACCCTAGAGCCAATGAGATATCTTGTTCTGCCACTCATGCGGTGCTAGAGTAAACAGAACCAAAGGATGGGTGGTTATTCTGTGAGCTGCATGGGAGCAAACTAGACCAGCCAGTGATTTCCATACCAGCAAATTCTTGGAGCACAGAAGGGTCATACTGATGACAAAATACAAGTCTCTTCAGTGGTAACCTCTGCAGTGGGTCACCACATAGTGCAAAAGAAAGATTATTTTATTCTAAAGTCTGAGCAGTTGATTCTGTCACTAACTGAGCTTTGACCTCAGTTTCAAGATCTGTGCATAAGCGATAGGACATAAGACCCTCCACCCAACACATTCTTCTATTTTATCTCCTCCAGGTTTCCAATGCTGCAAGAACTATGAGAGAGAAAAAGAAAAGGAACAAGGGAGGCAAGGAGAGAAGGGAATGGAGAGAGTTTAGCTTAGAGTTGAAAACTGTACAAAATTGAAGGATAAATCTTATTTAAATTAGTAAGCATAATAAAGATAGTAAGGATAATAAAGATTGTAACTGACTTATCTTAGGGCTACTCTAAGTCTACCTGGTTATCTTAGAGTTGCTCTAAGTTAGCACTACCAACGATGATGTCTATTTTCCATGACCACCAGCCTCATAGAATTTAGAAACTCTGCACTCAGGGTTGCTTCATAAAAAGGACCAGCTCTGGGAAGTTCCAAGCTCTAGGATGTCTTTCAAATGCCAAGACATCAAATTTCAGGCAGGCATCCTGGCTCACTCCAACTTTGGGCCAGTCTGCCTACTTGAAATGAGAGGCTATAAGCCAAAGCCTCCCAGAATGCCTAGAGGCTAGAATTCCTACCTAATTACAGGAAGTGCTCAGGCTGAAGGCTTGCTTCCTGTCCAGACTGTGTTCTTCCCTTCAGTGTCCACTTTCTTCCCTTGTTGACAAGATGTGCTTGATGACAAGATGTGCTTGATGACATAAGAATCCTTGGAACCCATTTTTTTAAAGTTTAAGGTAGAGTCTAGCCTTCCTGACCTCCAGAACGCTGGTCCCCCCAGGAGAAGATACGGACAGCCACAGGAACTGACAGCCATGTCAGCTCAGAGAACGGGAACCATGGGCAGGAAGAAGAGAAGGGTTCATGACAGACCTTCATCTTTAATGTTATCACTGAGGCTAATGAAAAGCATCAGGACATTGTTACAATGAAATTCATCCTGAATCAAGCTGGTGTGGATGTCAGGGAATATGTTGGCCTGTATTTAAGCAAGGAGAAACTGTGTGCCTGCCATAAGTTATATTAGAAACAAAAGCTGAGACAATCAAAGTGGAATGCCTAACTCCCAGGGCTAAAAAGAATTTTTTTCTGTCAACCTGTTCCTAGGTCTGCTGTTCCAAATTATCACAAACTCAGAATTTTAAAACAACATGCATTTATTCTTTTACAGTTCTAGAGGTGAGAAGTCCAAGGTCAATTTCACTGGGTCAGAGCCCAGACCTCAGAAAGCAAGTGCCCCTTTCAGAAGATCTAGGGGAGAATCTGGGTCCTGGCCTTTTCCAGTTTCTAGAGCGGCATACCTTGGCTAAACCTCCTTCCTCCAGCATCTTAGTGTCTTACTTAGCTCCTTACCTTATTCTGTCTCAAATTGTTCTCTCCCTCTCTCTTATATAAGGATGCTTGTGAATACATTTAGGGTCCACCCTTTCAACCTCAAGATCCTTAGTCGGTCTGCAAAGTCCTTTTGCCATATGAGGTAACATTCACAGATTCCAAGGGTTAGGATGTGGGTCTCTTTGGGAGGCCTCATTCAACCTATCACAAGTGCCCTTGACTCTGTCAGATGTGGAAGTGGGTGGAAGGATTCAAGGAAGCAAGAAAAGTGATGGATCTGACACCTCCCAAAGTAAAATTAACCTGAGGGCTCAGCAGTGTGACTCAAGGTCAGGAAGTCAGCAGACACAATCTCTTATAACATCTCCAAAGGTTATTCCAGTAGAAGTAAGATTCAGATGGAGACCCAGCATGGCCTGTTGGCAGACAGACACATTCCTTGAGCCATGACCTCAAGCAGGTGGTGGTAAAAGGTTGCTGCTGTGAGCCGTGTGTTACTCTGGGATTGGTGACCTCCAGAAGAGAGGATTTTGATCTGGGGTCAGAGACGAGGCTTGGCTACTTGGAGCCTTTTGTGTAGCAAAGTTCTATTAAAGTATAACAGATAGAGGGAAAGCTTCTGACATAGACATCAGAAGGGAACAGAAAAAGTGTCCCTTGCTAGTTTTTAGCAAGGCATGTTATGTCTGTTGGTGAGCTTCTAATCAGATAAGAGAAGCATCTCAAGGCTGAGGGAGTTTCCCCAGGCCCCTCTCCCACAATATGCATTTTTGAGATAGGGGGGCACAAGATGTGTCACCCCTGGCCATAAAACGATTGACATGAATACTAGTTTGTTGAGCCATTATCAGGCCAAGGTTTGAGAAAAGAAAAACCGGTTAGTCTTAGGCAGAACTGGTTTCATCAACAGAGAAGGAAGGGAAAAAAAAAAGTCTGCCACTTGCAGATTATTTCCTCCTGACACTAGGGGACCCCTGCCTTCCTACCTATTATCCTCTCAGTGGTACCCTGAAGGTCTGTGCACTAGGAACTCTCACCTTCATTTTATAAGGGTTTATGATGTTCCTGGAAGACTCTGGCTAGATTTTCAAGCCCATTAAGCCTATTGACAATTTCAGCACCTGCCCTGGAGAGACTGGGAAAGAACAAGCTTGGTGTAACACATGACAGACCCTCCACTCCTATACCCAGTTTTGAGCCAATGTCTCAGGAACAACCAAGAGCAAATAACAGAGTGACAAGTGGTTCCAGGGGCTTCATGAGATTCTGAAATAAGTGGGCACTATCTCAGTGCTGGGGCCATGCAGATGACCCTCTGGAAAATGTGTCTGGGAATCCTGTGCTTCCCATGGTAACTTCAGACCCTATCTGGGCTGGAAAGGCCTTAATCTGGGATCTTGGAGCCTGCAGAGCCATTTCTCTGAGCTAGTGCACCTTCCAGTAGAAAGCCTTAGTCATAAGACCCCAGGGCTCAGACAGAACAGAAACAAAGGATGGCAAACTTCGAAGCCTTAGGTCACAGAATAAGATGTCTTCCTCTTATGTAACAGATTCCATCCCAACGAATCTGCACATTAGGGTATAGACCCTCTGTATACACCCTGCCCAATACCCAGTTCCCTTTCAAGCTTCAGGGAGCCTTAGAAATACCAGAGTTCATGGGTTGACATGTCCATTCTTCCTCTATACAAAGAAAGATGACTTGGACATCAATGAGCCATGGCCCCCTTTCTACTCCTAAAGGCACTGTTTTAATTCCCTTTATCCTTCCCAGTTCAATCCCCTCACTCCTGAATGTTCAATATTCTGGGTCTTGGACTTATATTTAAATCAAGTCTTCTGACTATCTTATTGGGTCCGGCATTTTAATTGCCTTCTTTTCCTATTATTTGATGTCTTCTTTTTATTTAATGACTTGCAAGAGCTCCCGTGGCACCCAGATTATATAAGTGCCAGGTCAGGGATAAATGATGCCAGCAGCTTTACAGCCTGGAAGGAAAACATTTAAAGAGAATTTAATTTCATTCTACTTTCCTTTCAGCACGCAAAGACTAGAGGAAAATGATGTGAGAGTTTTCTGTTTTTTTTTTTTTTTTTTTTCCTTTCTGAAGTAGGGGAGAATTTGCAAGAGGAAAAGCTTTTTCCTAATACCAGTTTATTACTATTTTTTTAAAGGCACTCCAAACATGAAGTGAATTGGCATAGCCATTTCTTTATCGTTCTTAACATGAACAATCCGGTATGATTGCCTTTAAATGCATCTCTGGGGCTTCAGCTATTTTTAATTAGTGTGGTTTTAAGTTTTTGTTTTTTCTTTCGGGTTTTTTTTTTTTTTTTTTTTAATGTTATCACTCTAGTTGATTTGTCTTCAATCTTCACACTCCATCAGTCTCTGCCTTCTCACCGAACTCTTCTGTATCCCCCATCATATTTACCCAGGGTTTTATAGAAATGGGTAAAATTCTGAATTATCTTTGTCTATAGGGATAAATGTCTATGGTTCTTTCTTGGCACCTCCCATCACCCTCTCACTCTCATGCTTAGAAACAGAATTGAAAGTTTATAAGGATGTGTTCCCTCTGTGATGAGGAAAAACCCAATAAGTTGTATCATAAAAAATGACTCATAAAATTCAAAGTGGGAGACTGTACATTTTCATGTTTCTCCAATTGTATAGGGAAGGAAACTGAGATCCAGCCTGGCTGAAATCACTGCCTCGGTTGAAGACCAAGCTGGCCTCCAGGCTGGTGCTTGCACCAAGCCACCCACCTGCTCTAACCTGGTCTCTGAAGCATGCAACAAGGCAGCAATTACAGGACGTGTTCTTCAGTTCCACCACTTCTCCGACTCTCCCCAGGAGAGCTGGGGGGGTGCTCCAGCATTTCTCTGCCCAGGTACTGTGGTCATGTTCTGGAGTGGAAAGATCCTAGGGCTGAAATTCAAAACACCCCAGTTCTAATCACCTTTGACACTAATCAGTCCTATATGATTGAATGAGTCATTTAAGTCTCCAAATTTCCATTTCCTCCCCATGAATGTAAATAATATCTACCTGACCTACAGCACAGGATGATGATTAACAGCTTTCCCATTTTTTAAAATTTCTGTATCCTTTACTTCCAGCACACCTTTCTTTTCTGGTCCAGTCCATTCAACCTCCTCTCTTCTACTGCCTCCCACTAGGGGCTCCCCTCAGGGTTCCATCTTCCCTCCAATTCTCCATTGACTCTGCGTACTACTCCTGGAAAATTTCACCCCTCAGCTTCATTCATGAATTATGATTCCCAAATCTCATCTTGAGCCCAGACCTCACTCCTGAAACGTCTATCTTCACCATTCCCCTTTGGTGGTCCTCAGTACCTAGAGTCAACATACTAGCCATACACCTAAGCCTTCTCTTCCTCTATTGTCTTGGTGACTGGCCTTCCATGCCACTCTGTCCCCTACATTTAGAAAGTGGAAACTAAATGACAGGGACCTACTGTATAGCACAACATCTTATAATAACCTATAATGGAAAAGAATCTGGAAAAAGAAAATATATATATATACACATATATTATGAATCATTTTGCTGCATACCTGAAACATTGCAAATCAACTATACTTCAATTAAAAACAAAAAGTGGACGCCAAGAGTTTCCACCTAAATGCCCAGCCACATTGTATATGCTAAAATATTAGATTGTCTTTCTCCTAAAGTCTTTTTTTCCATTTCATCCCATTTTACCCACCCTCACTGTCTAGTTAAGGCTCTATTTTTCTCTTACCTAGACTATTTCATCTGCCCCTAACCTATCTTCTCTTTTTCCAGTTTATCCCTTTCCAATTTATTCTCTACATCACCATTTTAGTTAACTACCCAAAACACAGTTCTGATCATTTTACTCTCAGTGTATTTAATAGTCCCTAATTATCTGGGAGTTGGTGAAGGACAGGGAGACCTGGCGTGCTGCTATTCATGTGGTCACAGAGTCGGACACGACTGAGCGACTGAACTGAACTGAATTATCTGAAAAACAAAAGTAAAACTCTTTCATGATGTCCTTCATGCTAACCCTCCAATTTCATCTATTATCTTACCTCCATTAACATGCATGCCCACACAGACACACACACACACACACACTCACACCCCATCACCACCACCACTACCACAATTCTCAATTCTTATTAAAAACATCCAATCTACTTATAGCAGACAACTTTTGGATTTTCCTTTCAACTTTCAAGCTCCCTTCTTTGAAGCTTTCACTCATAGTGGAGAGCTTTGAACACCATGCTGGTACTACGTGACCTTCCCAATCTTGTTTTTTTGGTAGGGCTGGGTAGATTCTGGACCCAAGCTGAGTCAAGTACCAAAAACGTAGACTGAGAGCTATAAACTAGACACCTACAGTTCTGGGAAATCCTTTTCTGTTCTTGTTCAGCTCCATTATGTGGCCTGACATTACCTTGCCCTTGGGGTCTATGGCATGCCCATGGTTCCCAATCATACATTCCTGTTCATATTCAAGCAAGTATGAAATGGGTTTCTTATACTTGCCTACAAGTGAGACTGAGTCACAAATCAATGTGTTTAGTATCTGCTTGTCCTTTGACTGAATTATCTTCCAACCCTTTTCATCTTCTAGTCATCCTCAGGACCTAGCTAAAGCATGGCCTCCTCTGCAGACACATTCACTTACTCTTGCCTATGAACTGCAACTGCATTTGCTATCATACTTAATCATGACTTTGTTTACAAGACAGATTTTCCCAGAAGACTATGAGCTCCTTCAGGGCAGAGATGAGGCCATAATTACTGTTCCAGCACTAGAAAAGAGCTTCACACATAGGAGACACTCGGTACATTTTGTCTTGAGTGAATGAATTGATACTTACAGAAGTGCTCAGAAAACTATTAAGGGCAACACACCATTAGATGCAATTTTTTAAAGAAAGCAATAATCTTCATGTATAAAACAAAGATCTTCTTCTCTAATTACTAGATATTCCCTCTGTCCTAAAATTCTGATTAAAGCTTTGTCCTGAATATAAATGTATTGTCGATACTATCAAGTTATAAGCTTTCCATAAAAATTAAGACAAACACAAAAGGCAAACCAGATATTGAAGTTGCTACCAATTTAGAGAAACAGAAGGCTATATAATAATGGATCAACCTTCCAAATGGCTCTCCATCTTTTATTTAAAGTCACTTTAAGGTTGAATTGTCAAAAAACATTTTGTTTTTGTTCTGGGGCTGCAGACTATAGCAAAACCTCTTTGTTTTGACTCCTGCAAATACATTTTAGTTCCTGAAAGACAATGAAAAGTATTCACACCCCATCTCTAAAGAGATTCATTCTTCCCCCATCCATCTCAGGGAAAGACTTGACTCTCTGCATCAACTATGATCAAGCAACAACTCAAACTGTTGTTTGAGGGCCAAGGAAAATCTAGATCAGAGTAATACACCTTAAAGCTGATCCATCATTCTTGGGGCTTCTCTGGTGGTCCAGTGGGTTAAGAATCTGCCTTACAATGTAGGGGATGCATGTTCAATTCCTGGTTGGGAAAACTAAGATCCCACATGCCTCAGAGAGGAGCACCTAAGCCCTCACACTGCAACCAGAGAGTGCAGTCTCTGTGCCACAGTGAAAGATCCCATGTGCCACAGCTGAGACCCCACTTAGCCAAATAAATAAATAATTTTCTAATGTCTTTTAAAAAGCTGATTCATCATTCTTGAAATGCTCACTGCATTTTCTCACTCTGTATTTTTGCTTTTGTCCCCTCTGTATGGAGTCACAGTCACACGCATCAGCTCTCCACCAACTGTAAAAGCTCCCCTCTTCCAGTTTCCCTGCATGGGAACGTTTTTTTCTCTTGGTTGCTCTCAGGCAACAACTGCTTCACACTTTACCAGTAGAACTTCCTACACTCACCCCTGAACTTGTCAACTTTCCACTCCGTACTGGGCTCCTCAAGGTCAAGGTCTGAGTCTCTGAATACCCATAGCATCTGGTTGGTGCCTCAGCACTCAACAGTATTTCTTGTAACTAAATAGAAAGAAAATATTATTCACCAGTCCTTCTTGAAGACTGCATGACACTGCACTGGTTTTAAAACTAAGCCCAGCTAGATTGCGAAATCCAGTTACCCAGTTCTGCTCATTGTGTCTTAGGTTAGCAGAAGTTGACCACACAACCTTCCTAAGCACCACTTCCTAACTCTACCTCCCCAAGCACCAAATTGTCTTAAATTCTACCATTAACTTAGGTGATGGTTAGATAGCACCACCAACTCAATGGACATGAATTTGAACAAACTCCAGGAGAGAGAGGAGGACAGAGGAGCCTGGCGTGCTGCAGTCCATGGAGTCTCAAAGCGATTAAACAATAGCAACTTATATCCAGCTGACACCACAAGTGTCTTGGGGAAGATGATAAAGGCAGCACTGGTAAGAAAATCATGAGAGCTAAGTTTTACCCTGAATGTAACATTGAATATAATATTTTTCCTACCTAATCCTCACCTTTGTCATCTATTAAAAAAAAGGAGTTCTCAGTATTTGAGAAAATGTTTTCCCATGGTTTGGTGACAGTAATGAAATAAAAAAACCAGCCCAAATTAGCTTTCAACTAACACGTAATCAATATAGCCAAGGTACCATGAGGCAGAGTCCACCAAAAAAGAAAAGTTGGTAGATTTAACCCTTTTCTTAGAAATCTTTCTTTCTTGAAACTTTAGAATATCTTTTTTTTTTTTTTTTTTTAATTCTCAGGAGACAAAAACAAAAGATAGAACTCATACTGAAAGGTGTGCAGAAATGGGTGAAAGAATTAAAATATGTGTCATTTGCAAAATAACAGAATTGGGGATGGCTAGGAGGAAGAAGAGAACATGCGCGGGCAGTTAGGGGCCAAAGCATGGGTGGTCTCTGCAAATATTTGGAGGACTTCCCCTGAAGGAGTGATTAAACGCTGTCTAGCTGTAAAGTACCTCAGAAGGGAATGAGTCCTCCACCACTAGAGAAAGTTAAGTCTGGGTGACACCTGGATAAGGATATGGTAGAGCAAGTGCAGGGATCGAATGAGGAATTAGAACATAGTCCCAAGGACAGGTTCGAGTTCTGAGCCATGAGTTAGCTAGCGTATAGCCAGGAAATACTATGATTCTTTCTCTTAAGTCCAACCATATGTTGCTCAGGCCTGGATCAGAAGAGTATTGGTGAACCTCTGAGTGGGGGAGCTGGACAGAACTGTTAACAGTAATGAAATTCGACAGATACAAATTTACCAGATTCCTAAAGAGGCTTGTAGCAGGTTAAACAGCTTTAGGCCATAATGGCCCCTGGCCTGGCCCCAGTGAACAATTGATTTTCTTTGTGATTTGATCCACCCAGGCAGATAAAGCCTTTGCCAGCTAACTCCCAGGTTAAGTCTTTTTTTTTTTTTTTTCTGATTGTCTTTCTTTTTTTAATTTTTAAAAAATTAATTGTATTAGAATATAGTTGCTTTATGGTGTTGTGTTAGTCTCTGCTACAGTAAAATGAATCAACCTTAACTCCTTTCTGAAATTCCTTCCCTTTCAGGTCACACAGTGCCTTAAGTAACTTGAGTTCCCTGTGCTACGCAGTATGGGATAAAGAAAAGGTGGTACATATACACAATGAAATATTACTCAGCCCCCAGGTTAGTCTTGATTCAGCTCCTTCCAGATAGAGATTGAAATAGTACATTTCAGTTTTTCACACTAGTGTCTGATTGGTTCAGCTCCCAGTCTCCCTTAGAACCACATGATGGGAACTTATGCTAACTGGGATAAAGGGAATTTAGAAATACCTGCTGAGATTCAGAGTATTCTCTTTATAGACCATTTCCAAAGAAGCAATTTTAGTGAGGCCAAATCTTGATGAGATGAATAAGGACAGAGAGGCAATAAGTAGATGAACTTAATTATATGGATTTTCAAGTGTAGCAAGTTACAATGCAAAAGTTGCCTGGAAACATGGAAGGAATTCTTTTGGCTGACAGAAAGGGACTATGAGACCAGCAGAATTATTTGATTTTAGATTTCTTCTTTGGTAAAGACAGATAATCCAGTCTCAGAGTACTGAGGAAATTCTAAAGACATCAACAGCTTCTCTCCCAAACAAATTTGAAAAAATCAAATGTTTCTCAATAGAGAAAAACATAAATAATTTGGATATATTTGTATAATGAAATATTATGCAGAAATTAAAATGACTGAAACATATCAAAGATTATAACTAAGCTACAATGTATAAAGACTGTTAAAGTACAAAGCAATACTATGTATTATTTATGATCATGGAAATGGCAACCCACTCTAGTATTCTTGCCTGGATAATCCCATGGACAGAGGAGGCTGGCGGGCTATAGTCCATAGGGTCCCAAAGAGTTGGACATGACTGAGCAAGTAAGCATACACAGGCATGTATAGTAAAAATATAAAATCATGGACAGGAAGAATACACATTAAATTCATAAGAGTGCTTGGCTCCAACAGAAGAGAAAGGAATAAGAACATACCTGATGATGAGATCAAAAGAGACTTCCACTTTATCCGTGAATTTATTTGAGAAATATTTTGGTATGAAATATAAAAATTTAAAAATTAAACATCACATTCACCCAAGTATGAAGCTTGGGTGACTTTCTTGTTACCACCCAAGCTTCATACTTTTTCCTTTATTGTCACAAAACAATGATTCTCAAAATGTAGTGTGCATCAGAATCTCTTATCCCAGATGACCCCAAAAACAGTCTTAAATTTCACTGTGATTGGTCATGTGTGCAAGTCATCAACCCATCGCTATCACCAAGGGATGATATATTCTGAATGGCTTAATCCATTCTAGTCTCCATCCTGGACTAGAAGTGGAGTCATTCCCATTTCCACATGGCTGAGCATGCACAGAAGGTGGATTACAAAAGGTAACTGGGGTGCTGCTCTCCAAGAGAAGAATGAGTGTTAGAGAAGAACTGAGAAGAAGAGGAAGAAGAAGGCAGCAGCAACAACACCAGAAATCTGTCCATTGAAACCATCCACAATAGGAGATCCATGAATAAGTGTTTTCATAAATCATATAAGAAAAAGAGCATGAGAGCCAGGAGGTTCCAGAAGATTTCTTGAAGGTTATAGAACTTGAGTGCTCCTACTTATGAGTCCATCATGCGAACACATGTATAATAACAGGTAAAAAGGAGGATGAAGAAGATTGTTGGTGATTAGTTTGGTAGAATCATCATCTTTCATCCCTGTGTTTGGGGAGATTGTAGATGGAAAAATGAGGAAGAATGATCTAGGAAGAAAGTTCTAGTTAAATTCATAAATCTTGAGTCTCATAATATGCCTTTTGCAGTCAAATAAATCCTTACCAGGGTGTAGCAATTCTAGGGTAATTTAATGTTTTTTTCGTAGAGTGTGCCATTTGACCTTAATGTAGCATTGGAAATGAAAATGTACTTTTACACATTTTTTATACAGGAAAGATAGAATTATATAGCCATTAACTGGGAACACATTATCCTTCTTAACTATTTGAACCTTATTTTAAAAGCTTGAATTTCTTTGAAATATTATTAATTTTAATGAACTATTTAATCTCTAGATAACAATTTCACCATCTTAATGGGCCATATTCCAGAGACACGTGAAGCTAATAGGAATGAGGTGGCCACCTACATGACCTAGAATATTTATCTGAGACCTTGAGGGATGTATCAGCTTCAGTGGTATAAAAGGCTACTTAATAACAGCTTGTCTCATTTATAAGTCTCAATGAAAGTTTTCAGTTCTCTGTATCCCAGCTTTAGGCCAGCTTTTCACAGGATATACCTGCAAGGCCAGAGGAAAGAATATACAACCACTACCCAGGGTTAAGTGAGGCAGATGTCACGACCTGTATACTAAAGAAGGACTGATGGATTTGTAATTACCTCAAGTGAAAAATGCCCACAGCATGGGTAGTACTAAAATTTGTGTGTGTGAGACTGAGTGGAAAAAAGATGTGCTTAAAGTCTAGAGCTATTAATTTTATTTGTTTGTTTATTCATTCCTTTAGCAAAACTAAGACTATGAAATGAAACATGTGGAAAAACAAATTAGGAGGAGTTCCTTGGAAATAGTGCTTCTAATGAAGTAACAGAATAAAATCCCTATCCCAGAGCCTAGATCCATTTTTCCTCTGACAATAAAAGAGTAGTAATGCCCATTCGTGTATGTATAGAAGGGCAAATTAAGATGATCTGAAGCTGATCTGCTCTTAATTTGCCCAGCAAGTTATAGTTTCCCTTTAATTCACCTCTTTCCCCTAAAATACTCTGGGAAGAACCCTAGATTGGAAATCAGACACCTATTTCCAGCTCCATCACTCACTAGTTAGTGACACCTTGGGCAAGCTATATAATCTCTCTTTCCCTCAAGCTCTTCATATATAAGAGGAATATAAACACTTTTCAAGCTAACCTAGATTATATTGCAAAAGCGTGTATTATATCATTATATAAATTATATATTATAATTTGTTCATCCCACCAAGGGTAAAATCACTTTAACTTTCAAACCATAATTTAAAACTAATGAAGAGAATAATTTATAGAGAACAAAGCAAGGAAGCTACTGCACCTCTTTTTATCCCTAGCACTCTAGATGGTTTGTGTATGTTCAGTTGTGTCCAACTCTGTGCAACCCCTTGGACTGTGGCCCACCAAGCTCCTCGGTCCAAGTGATTTTCCAGGCAAGAATACTGGCATGGGTTGCCATTTCCTTCTCCAGGGGATCTTCCCGACCTAGGGAGCGAATCTGGGTCTCCCACATTGCAGGCAGACTCTTTACCAATCGAGCCACCAGGGAAACCCAGCAGTCTAGACAAACCTCCATTATAGCATTTGCTCATTTTTAAGAAATATGTCGGTTCCCTGAAAGCATACCATACAAGCTTTTCCCCCCAGTGTCCAGCAAGTCCTTGACCCTGAGGCACATGCTAGGTAACAAGAAACTGAACACCTAGAATTAAGGCGTTCATTCTCACTTACTGCAGAAGCAGAGGTCACAGAATTGTCTCCTCCTGGGTCCCATGGATGTGTATCATAACGTCTCTGAAGACCACCTTCCCAGGCACAGCCCTATCTCCTGGCTACCAGTCCATCCACCACCTCCTGGGGAAGGACTTAGTCTAAGTCCTTTGCTTCTTGGGTCTGTCTTTGCTTCTTGGGTCTAATTTAGTCAAAGACTCTCTCCCTTGAATTTCCTTTTTCTTCATCCATACCTTTTCCATTTCTGCCTAACATTTTTTCTATAACTACGGGAAGCTATTTTATATAGACTGTCTTATTTTTTTCTCAGATGCAGACCAGTTGTTTGGGGGAAGGTGAAGAAGTTCCAGGGACAAAATCAACATTGACTAATGGAACACAACAATTAATGGAACTAATGGAACACAACTATCTAGAAGGTCAGATTCCTTGAGGGACAGTGTAGGAAAATCATCAAAATAACCCTGAGGTATAAGAGAGGGAACTGACTTTTTTCAGACTCTACATCAACTTACTGCATATCCTGGGCAGTATCTCCATATGTCAGCCTCCAGTAAAATGAGTGCTAAGGAAGAGAAAATCTCAGGGCTCTTTTCATGTCTACTGTTCAGAATTGAAGGTATATTTTTGTGTCATCATAAAACAGAATTATCTCTTTATTGGAGAATAGTTTGAGCCAAGGCCAAAAACCTGGTCCTGTATTAGGACCAAGTGTGAATTTGCATGATCTTAAAATAAACGAATGTTATAAAAGTGCTAAAGAATCTGAATCTCTATAACTGAGTCCATAGCTGGTGGACAGTTAAGCAGGCCCTATTTGAGGAACTGTCTAAAATGTTTAAAGAATACTGGACTAATTTCAGCATGCAAAATGAGTGAGTCTGCTAGTCACATACCTCAGCGGCTATTAAAGTTATAACCATGTACTGTGTCTTTCTGGAGTCACACCAACATCATGTACACTAACCACAAATGCCATTTTCCTGTGCTACTCTTAAGAAAAAATGTCATTGCCTAGTAATAGAGATTTGTTTCACATGAGACAAGCTCAGGGATCATTCATTTATTCTTCAATGAACACTGAGAACCTGCTATGTGCAATGCCTGATTTCACCTTACATATGAATCTGACATATATTTAGTCATTGGATGTTCATACACAAATGCTTTCTAACATATACTCATGTAAATATTAATATTTTAAAAATGGGTTAAAGTGATAAGTAAACACCTTGGAAGAGATGCAGATTAATAGTCAGAGAAGGGTACTATCCCAATTGAGGGCTCAAAGCAAGACTTTTATGGAACAAGAAGCATATAAAACAAGTCTTAAAGGCTGGCTTAGATTCAGGCCTGCAAAAATGACAGGAAATAGCAAAAGCAAAGGAAGAAAGGCTAGAAAACACAGCATATGTGATAACAGAAATAACACCAATTGTGGCATTTAACTTACCAAGTGTTTACTACAGGCTAAGAACTATAAACACACAGTCTTGCTGAATCCTCATTACTCTAAGGGATTGATTTTATTAGTATTCCTGTTTTCAAATGGGGAAACTTGAGGTCCAGAAAACAAGAGCACCTTGCCCAAGCTCTCCCATTAAAAGAAACAGTAGATAGTTTAGGTCTGCTGAAGCCTGTGGTTGTGTTAAGAGGAAGAAAAATATAATCTGAGAGATTCATTGTGGTTAGATGATAAACAAGCTAGAATGTTAGACTCTTCCAGTGAATAAAACTTAAGAGGAACACAAATGAACTAAATGAGAAGTAAAATGTAAAGCCTTCTATGTATTAAAACAAACAAACAAACTATGCTCCATATCTTGATTAAAATGACCAAAAATCAGTACTCCCTTAACTCTTCTGTCAATATCAAAGCACAAAAAGGCAGGCACATCTGGAAGGGATATACCTTTGCCAGTGTGACCTCCTACTTAAAAAAGAAAAAAAAAGAATTTATTTGCTTGGCTGTGGCTTGTGGGGTCTTCATTGTGTCACATGAGATCTTTCATTGCAATGCAATGACTCTAGCTGCAGCACACTGGCCCAGTTGTTTCAGGAAATATGGATCCTAGTTCCTAATCCAGGGGTCAAATCCATGCCTCCCATGATGCAAGATGGAGTCTCAACCACTGGAACACCAGGGAAGTACCTACAACTTTCTGCTTCTGCAGGTGACAAAACTGAGACTGAAAGACATCTAACTCTGATTAAGTGTTCATTCAATTTAATCTTTAAGTAAAGAATAAATATAGATATGTGGGTACATAGCTATATAATTATTACCAATTATTTCCATACTACTGTTGGGAATGGACAACAAAAGATGAAACTAAAAACTTAAAATCTCCTGGCACTTATAGAATCTATGCACTGCTCAGAAAACAATTAAGTTGTGTTCTCTTATGGGCTTTAATCATAGTAATGTGATTATATCACTCTACTGAGTTGTGAACTGTGAACTTCCAGATGTTCAAGCTGGTTTTACAAAAGGTAGAGGAACCAGAGATCAAATTTTCAACATCTATTGGGTCACTGGAAAAGGAAGAAAGTTTGAGAAAATCATCTATTTCTGCTTTATTGACTACGCCAAACCCTTTGACTGTGAGGATCACAAAAAACTGTGGAAAATTCTGAAAGAGATGGGAATACCAGACCACCTGACCTGCCTCCTGAGAAATCTGTATGCAGGTCAAGAAGCAACAGTTAGAACTGGACATGGAACAACAGACTGTTTCCAAATCAGGAAAGGAGTATGTCAAGGCTGTATATTGTCATCCTGCTTGTTTAACTTATATGCAAAGTACATGTGAAATGCCAGGATGGATGAAGCACAAGCTGGAATCAAGATTGCTGGGAGAAATATCAATAACCTCAAATATGCAGATGAAACCACCCTTATGGCAGAAAGTAAAGAAGAACTAAAGAGCCTCTTGATGAAAGTGAAAGAGGAGAGTGAAAAAGCTGGCTTAAAACTCAACCTCCAGAAAACTAAGATCATGGCATCTGGTCCCATCACTTTGTAGCAAATAGGTGGGGAAACAAAGGAAACAGTGAGAGACTTTATTTTCTTGGACTGCAAAATCACTGCAGATGGTGACTGCAACCATGAAATTAAAAGACACTTGCTCCTTGGAAGAAAAGTTATGACCAACCTAGACAGCATATTCAAAAACAGAGACATTACTTTGCCAACAAAGGTCCATCTGGTCAAAGCTGTGGGTTTTCCAGTAGTCATGTATGGATGTGAGAGTTGGACTATAAGGAAAGCTGAGCACCAAAGAATTGATGCTTTTGAACTGTAGTGTTGGAGAAGATTCTTGAAAGTCTCCTGACTGTAAGGAAATCCAATCAATCCTAAAGAAAATCAGTCCTGAATATTCATTGGAAGGACTGATGCTGAAGCTGAAACTCCAATACTTTGGCCACCTGATGTGAAGAACTGACTCATCGGAAAAGACCCCAATGCTGGGAAAGATTGAAGGCAGGAGGAGAAGGGGACAACAGAGGATGAGATAGTTGGATGGCATCACCGACATGATGGACATGAGTTTGAGTAAGCTCTGGGAATTGGTAATGGACAGGGAAGCCTGGCATGCTGCAGTCCATGGGGTCACAAAGAGTCGGACATGACTGAGCAACTGAACTGAACTGAAATGTGTTGGTTGGTAACCAAACAAACATAATGTATTTAACACAGATAGATGCCCCTTAAGTGGACACATTAATTCCCTCCTCAAAGTCTTGTAAATAAAAGGTGCACCAGTACCTGGAAGGATGTTCTGTTTTCACAGAGACTAATAAAGTGGCTTGGATTTCTTGTTTGATCAGCTGTTTAGGAATTAACTTCCACTAAGTAATATTCATTAATATATTTAAAATGTGTATTATCTAACATAAATATTTTCTATAAAATAAGAAATTCCTCTTAGATGTTTATATGCTTCCACTAGTAAGTATGTACTCCATAGATTTATACTGATTTTATGAGTTTATTGCACTTCAGTAAATAATCTGCCTGCAAAGCAAGAGACCCAGGTTCAGTCCATAGGTCAGGAAGATCCCCTTGAGATGGAAATGGCTACCCACTCCAGTATTCTTGCCTAGATAAATTCATGGATAGAGGAGCCAGGCAAACTGCAGTCCATGGGTTGCAGAGTCAGACACGATTGAGCAACTATCACACTTTATGTGTTTATATTTAGTTTCTTCTTTTAGCAGTTATTTTGAAATACAGTTGATAGTTAAAACACACATCCCCAAAGAGACACCTTTTTAAGGTTTCTGTGAGTTAAATTAGCAATGTTTTTATCTGTCTTGAGCAATACCACTTAGTATGTTGCATGCTCAGTTGCTCAGTCGTGTCCGAATACTTGTGACCCCATGAACTGTAGGCCACCAGGCTCCTCTGTCCATAGGATTTCCCAAGCAAGAATACTGGAGTGGGTTGTCATTTCCTCCTCCAGGGCATCTTCCCAACCCAGAGATCAAACCTGCACCTCCTGCATTGGCAGGCAGATTCTTTACTACTATGTCACCTGGGAAGACCTGCTTAGTTTATTATAGTGTTGATAATAATAGTTAGTGTATACCGAATATTTTTTATTCTCATTTGCACTTTTATTTTACTTTCACTTTGATAAAATCAAAAGAAGATCTGAGATCTCTCCTCTTATTCTGTGATTATGATATTATACTCCAATACCTTTAAGAGTATAACAGTCACTGAGGTGACCCAGCACATGTGTTTCTTGAAACCCATAGCTTTCATGTTGGAATCTTATAATTAAACTAATATTTCCCTTGAGGAAAAAAAATTAGCTTACTTTTAAACAGAAGCAGCCATTTAACCTTGTTCAGTTACAAAGATTTTAAAGTAATGTTTTTCTCTAGATAAATGTTCACAAACTGTAAATACATTTTAAAAGCTCAGAACTTTGTTTTAGCTATTTAAACCAGCTTCTTTCCTCCAACTTCTAAGTGGTTTATCCCTTTCAATTTTAATATATTATTTATTTTACATATCAGCTTTGTGGTTAGTTGGATATTTCAGCCTGCTTACCCATTAGTACTAATACTCACTTCTACATATAATTTTAAGTGTATTTAAAATGCAATATGTGTTTGTGGCAGCCCCTTCCAATAATTATCACTGGATTAAAATTAGAATTCATAAAATCATTTGAAATTATTTACATCTAAAATAACTCAAATTATCAGAGTTACCAACTAAAACATAATTTTTGTTACCACAGGGAATTTTAAACACTATATCTGTGAGATTTGGAGCACGTATATCAAATAACTTGACTGAAATCACAAATTAAGTAATTTATCATTGAACAGATATTTAAGTCAATAAGAAACCAAAATCTTATTTTTCATAATTTCACCATAATTTTATTTTGTATTTACAGCCTTCAATTTCTAACACAAGGGTCTTACTGAGGATTGGAGGGGCTAGGGAGGTGAGATGGGGTTTGGAGAAGAGGAATCAGAGGTCTTATATGGGCAACAATCATTAATAAAGTTAACAGGATGTGAAAGTCTTCCAGAAGAAATTCTTGCAGCCAGCTTTGCGTTCTCGGGGTGCCATGGCCGGGTTTGAGTTAGCAGATCTCTGCAGCTCCAGCCTCATTTCATCCTGCTCAGCAGCCTGGGACAAATCTTCAGGCTCCAGGGCATCATTCTCTGTCTGGTTGGGTTCAGACAGCAGCTCTGCCAAGAAGTACTTGGCCAGTTCCTGTATGTGGTGGAAGGAAGACAGAAAGAAAGAGGATGAAAATTAGGATGGTGAAGAAGAAAAACCAGAAAAGCTTGGTTTGAAATGCAGGTTTAACCACAACCAAACCCCAATTTTCCCAGCTGTGGACTTTTTGTGACACTTAAAATCAGTTATGGATGTAAAAAATCAAGGGCTGTTGCTACAACCACCAAGTTACACAAAGAAGCTTTAAAAACTCAAATGTTTGGGAGAGTTTTCTGCTTCTGTAGGTTTAAAACACACACAAAGAAGGAAATAGATTGTTAGTTTTGCAAAGGTGAAACATAAGCCAACAGTTTAATTCAATGTCCATATCATGAGCTACAAACTAGAATTGTTCTTACCGTTTTTACTAAGTCACCTGTTGGGGAATGAGACCTTTCACAACCGGGAACATGTTATGTTCTCGCTGTACAGTGCCCTTCCGCCCCCAGTCCCGCTGCATGGGAGGGAGGTACTGCCTAGCTGCTTCAGAGGTCCGCGCTTTCAGCACCTGGGTCAGCACCTCCCGCGGTCAGCACCCGGGAGAGATGCCATCATCCCTTTGAGCTCAGTTAACCAAGGTCTTGGAATTGTCTCGAATGCCAAAGAACTCACCTGAACTGTGACCTACTGCGCTGATCGGGAAAGGAAAAAAAAAAAGGTAAAAAGGTATTCTGGACTTGGAAAGTTTTCCCGAGAGTTTTGGTGGCTAAGGAACCCAAAAACGCACCGGCACTTTGGGAGCACCTCAAATTCACCCAAGGGAGCAGGGGCAAGGCTTGGGAAGGTTAGGGGATTCGGGTGAGGGGAAGGAAGACGTCGAGGGAGTCTCCTTACCTGCTTGCCAGCGGCAGCAGCCAGGGATTTCTGCAGAAACTGACGGAGTCGGGGATCCGAGGGCGCGCCGGTGACGCTGCCAAGAGCCAGGACGATGGAGAGTGCGGCCAGCGCGCACTGGAGGCGGCAAGACAGCATCTCGGCGGCGGCGGCGAAGCCGAGCTAGAGGGCGGCTGGTCAAACTCTAGGAGCTGATCGCAGGCAGCAGCGACGGCTGGAACCTTGCCTCTCCTAAGGCGGCTTGTGTGCTCTCCTCCGTCTCCCCCTTTTTAAACTCTCTCTCTGACGTCAGACGAGGAGGCGCCCCCAGATCTCACCAGCGCTTTTACGCACCATTACCCTCGTGAAATCAATCACAGAAGTGAGAGGAGGCTGCACAATCAAAAGTAGCTTATTAAAAAAAAATAAATCCTGTCCATGCACAGGCCCACGCAATTCCACACAAGTCGCTCCATCTACACAATTTTTTATATTCACTCAGTGCTATGCACATACACATTCCATAGTTTCACTCACACATGTGCACATTCAGTTACACACACTCAAACACTCAGCCTCTGCAGAAGCAAATGCACCATCACACCTAGCTGCATGCCCATAAATATACCAGACAACTCTATCCATCATCATATTCAAACATTTCAGAAGCAAATGCAAAAGTATGCGAGTGTAACAAGTGGAGACTGTCACGAGCATTCCTTGTGACAATGAATGTCAGAGCATTCCTCTAAGAACAGATTTGAAAATGGAATGTGGATTTTAGAAAGATTGAATTCTCTTTCTCCGTTATCTCTGTGAAAAGTCTTGTAGATTAAGAAGTCATGGGGCTCTAAAAGAACTTCACTTCTTATAATGGAGAAGAAAGTACCTTAAGTTCACCCACTATCCCTGTTTCTCAACAGCTGAAACACTTTTAGTCTACCTGCCTTTCCACTGTGACCCTCCCCTGCAAAAAATGCTAAAGGAAAAAAAGAAAAATTGATTTCATTTTTGTCCTTGATACTTGGAACTATAAAGAAGTCTCAGAAACCATCTACTAAACCCCAGAGTTTGAGTCATTGAGGCTAGAAATGGGCAATGAAATTCTCTGACTCACATAGTGCACAGCTGGGGCCAGGACCAGTCCTCCACACTTTAAGGCCAGGGTTCTTTTCACTCAACTCTGAGCTTCCTAATAGGTTCCTGACTAGTAGTAGCAGTTTTAGGTCAGCGGCTCCCAGTCTGGACATACAGAAGTCCAAGAACCCCCTGAACACGTGTGACCATTATTGTATGCTTTTGTGCAAGAACAGCATTGAGAGTACTCCCCCGCTCCTCTCACAAATAAAAAAGAAGTTTGAGAAATGCTGGTCTAATTCTAGCTGTGGTCTGGTTAGATGTTTGCTGTCCTGATCAGAGTTCTGGCAGCTTTTTTCCTTTTTTTTTTCTCCATGAAATAATTCCTTATCAGGGAAGGGCCAGATGAACCCTGCAGGCTCTTCTGGGACTTAGAGTTTATAAGCTGCAAGCTCATAAAAGCTAAAATAAATTACTGTATCTCTAGAAACCAAGTGAAGCAAAGGACATGACTAACCCTGTCTCCAGCCAGGCATCACATACGTATTCTCTATACTAGACCAAGACAGCGTTAAGAGGCAGGAGGGACTGGGAGGTGTACTGAATGGCTTGATTAGTTGTCACCTTTTCCTTTTGTATCTGCAAGCAAAGAGAAGAAGTGCCAAAGTTTCCAGGGCTTGGTGAGTCCAGACAAGGCTAAGCACAAGTGAGGCATTAAAGTCTTATCTCACAAAAGGAGATAAGCTTTTGAATGCAGTTTTTGGCCTTCTTACAACCCTGAATATTTATTGCAAGGACTGATACTGAAGCTGAAGCTCCAATACTTCGACTACCTGATGCAAAGAGCTGACTCATTGGAAAAGACCCTGATGCTGGGAAAGATTGAAGGCAAAAGTAGAAGGGGGCCACAGAGGATGAAATCATTGGTTAACATCACTGACTCAATGGACATGAGTTTGAGCAAACTCCAGGAGAGAGTGAAAGACAGGGACACCTGGAGTGCTGCAGTCCATGGAGTCTCAAAGAGTCAGACATTAATCTCTTCCTCTCTTAAGGTCCTCTTACCATTTCTTCTTCTTTCCTTCTTAGCACTTTCTCTTAAAAAATGTTTATGATTTTTAGCGGTTTAAGTAGTCACTTCAGATCAGTTAGTCTGGGTTACTTTTCTCATATCCTCGCTGAAGTGTTGAGTCTGTGGATAAGATGACTTCTGGGCTTTTTGTTTTGATTAGTTTTATAATCCTTAAATTATTAGGAGTCTAGAAGCCACTTAAGAAAGAAGAAGAACCAAGACAAAAGGGGATGCAAATTCTTCCTTAAGTCCCCCACTCATGACCAAATTTTGCATAAAGCTTAATTTAGCACGAAGACACTTGAAACTTCCCCAAGCCGAGCTCTTTACAGCCAAATTCCCAAGGCCTCACTCCCAAGTTCCAAAGGCTGGAAGGGGGAGACTCTTTGTGTTTGTACTGAGGACCCCACTTCCTTGATCACCAGAAATGATTCCTCTTATCCTTATTCAGCCTTCTGTTGTTCACCAAGTACTTTCTCACCCAGTATGTCAGGGCACACTAGCCCCATCTCCCAGAGGAGTCCCTGAGAGCACAAGTGCCTCGCAAACAGGCACAGAGGCAGGAAGTGGCAAAGTCGCTTCCCTGCTCCCCTGACTCAGAAATGTTTGCAGCCAGGATACAACTACTTTGAGGGAGGCATCCAGGACTCTTTCAGGTGCTACTCTCCAGCCAGGATCTCATTCCCCACTTCCCTGTGAAATGTGCATTAGGGGGAGACTACCTGTCAATATGAGAAGCAAAACTCATTTTAATAAGAGACAAGAAAATCTGTGAGCACTCAGATGTTCAATATTAAGCAGTGCAGGGAAGCAGAGAGTAACTATGCTTGGAGTCCAGAGACCTGGGTTCCGGTTCTGCTGCTGTCCAGCTACGGGCTTCTTCTCTGGGCCTTAGTTTCCTCATCTGCAAAATAGAAGGGTTGATAGGTAATCTTTGTGAGTCTTTCTAGCCCTGACTATCAACAAACTTAAGTCTGAGAAAAGTAAGAGGCAAACTAGAGCATACTGTACCATGCTGTTCCTTTCTCAACTTGAGAACTTCATATTGGAAAAGGAGCTGTCTTTTATGTAATATGAGGGGAGAAGCCAGATGCAGTGGGCATTTCACAGGCCTATAAGGAGGAAAATTAGCTCTTGCATCTTGCTTCTGCTACTGACCTGCCCCTTCCCACCTGCACCTCAGTTTCTCCATCTGGAAAATTTATTTACTCCAATTCTTTCTACAAATAAGTGCCAAGAATCTGCTCTGCTTGAGAGGTTGTATGATACTTTAGTAGTGAACTATATAGACAAAGTCCTAGTGATAAAAACAAGCAGAGAACATCAATTAATTAATATATGCTCAAATTGATTAAAATTAAAACAAGACAGACAGGGGTCAGATCACGTAGAGCCTTGAAGATCATGGTAAGAAAACCATTGGAGGATTTTGAGCAAGGGATTGACCTAATTTGATTTTTTTTTTAAAGTAATTCCTTCTGCTGAAGTAAAGAATTAACTGTAGAACAGCAGAGTCGGGGAGATGACTTAGGAGTCTAAGAACCATTTAAGAGAAAAGAGGAGCCAAGATGAAAGGGACACGTTCTCCCTTAAACACCTAAGCCAGTTTTCCTGGCATAAAGTCATTTCATACCTCCAACATGAACCTTCTGTAGCCAACCCCTAGGGCTTCTTTCTACAGAAGGGAAGATGGTTTGTGCTTGTTTTGGGGACCTTACTGCCCAGGCTAGTTCAGGCAAGAGAAGATGGTTTATGGGCAAGAGGGACAGCTATGAAGGAGCTGAGCACTGGTTAGGTTTGAAGTTTATTTTGAAGTAGAGTTGACAAGACATGCTGAAGGTTTGTTTGGATTTCGAGTTAAGGAAATGAGAACAATTGGTAACAAGTGATCTAGACATTCCCTAAAATGTTTTCAAGTTCCACAAATTCCTGAGAGTACAGAAAATGGATTTCTGACAAAATCTCCTCTTGGGCATTTTATAAGTGAAAAACCATTTTATTTCTCAGTCAGAAGAGAGTGAGAATTACAGGTGGTGGGGAGAAGCAAGATGGAATAGTGGAAAAGTCCTGGCCTGGATGTCTGAGGTCTTAGACATAAGTCTTCAGTTTTCTCTTGCTTAAAATGGGCCTGATAATCCTTGCTTTTGCTAAAACATGATTTGAGATCGAGGTCAGACAGTGTAAGTGACAGTGCTTAGTTATCCATAAGACATGATGAAAAGAATGTCCTGTTTTTGTTGTTGCTGCCCAGAGGGAGGCCGTCAGCCAGCACCAAGGGTTAATAGTCAATAAGTCAACCTCTGAAAGCTGGAGTGTTCTCACTGGTGCTCTGACCTGGCTAGACAGTCAGGCCTTCCTCTGGGGACACCCATCTGATGGTCCAAAAAGATCTCTCAAGAAATGCAACAGACTAGTGCTGAAATCCATCTATTAGAATTACTCTACAAGCATCAGACTCCTAGAAAATAGTCTCTTCTCTCATGTACTTTTCCTTGAAGATATAGCACCTTAAAACTTCACAGTTATTAACACTTTAATGTGAATTTATATGTTGAATTATTTTCTTGCTTAGAGCTGCCTAAAGGACAGTTTTGACTTAAGTAAAGCTGGGAGATCAACTTGGAGTGGGTGATTCATCTTGTAGAGGGCAGACTTATTGGGAAGTGTTGTTGGGGATGCAGGCAGGCTATAGGGAGCACATAGACTCCTTTTGCCCAAGGGCAAGTGTGCTTGGGTGAGAATATCCTAAGGACCTTTCCTTCCAGACCAATCCTACCACCATGGGGCATGAAAATAAGAACTTGTGATTCTCTAAGGACTTCTGTGAAGCTAGATTTCAACTGGAAGAGTCCCAGCTCATGTCCCTGAAATTGCTGGTGGTGGAAGAGCCAGATTATTCCGCCAAGTTGGCTTTCACAAACTTCCACAAGGAGCGTTCCTGGTAGCTCATAAGATAAAGAAAACTGCCTGTAATGTAGGAAAACTGGGTTCAATCCCTGGATCAGGAAGAGTCCCTGGAGAAGGGAATGACTACCCACTCCAGTATCTTGCCTGGAGAGGAATCTGGCAGGTTATATAGTCCATGGGGTTGCAAAGATTCTGACATGACTGAGCGACTAACACTTTCACTGTCTTGCCTAAAGTGATTACATTAGACAAGAAGAGTGAAAGGGTCACTAATTGAAGTCCAGGGGTAAATTTTTTCATGGGTGGGTGAGTGGTGACAGCTTAGGTCTGTTCTCCTGTAGTACTCTCCTATCTGGTCTCTATCCCATCACTTTCCAGCTCAGAAGCCCTCAGTGATTCCCTCGTGCCGATTAGTTCAAATGCAAACACATCAACCTGGCGGTCATGTTTCCTCAGACCCTAACTAGTCTGGTCGGTCTTGCTCCTTGTCACTCCTCACCTCCCAACCTTCCCATTGACCCCAACCACCTGCTCTTCGCTGCACACACTCTGTCTCCTGCATCCATTCCTGTGTGCATGCTCCTCCACCACTTGGAATACCTTGGATCCATCTCTGACTGTTAACATCATGTGGCTTATTTTAAGACGTCTCACTTAGAATCAATATGGCCCCCTCCTGCCCCCAAGGGTGCATCTTTTGCACCTCTCCTCTAGTAGAGACCATGTTAGATCACTGTATTTCTGTTCCCTGAGTGTCTGTATGTGTCATCCATGAGCCTAGATTCACCGCAGAACAGATCCACCGGGGGCAGAAATTTTATTTTGGTCATATTTGCATTTTCCTCAGAGACCATAAAAATGTGAAGCACAGAGTAGTTGCCGAAAAATGTTGATTGAGTGGAAGACAGATTTCTTCTTCTTATATGTGAGGTCTCTGTGAATTCTGTAGCTAGAATGAAACTTAAGTGAACCTCAGGTACCTGAGGACTATCTCACTTGACCCCAAACCCTAGGTAGCTAATACTTTCAGGAACACATATCCATTGATTTCTTAGTCATCTCTGAGATTCAGCAAAGAAAAACCCCTAATTGCTGTTCAATGTAACTTTTCCTATCTACTTAGAACTAACTGAAGTTGTCATACGAATGTTCTAGAATACTCATTGGAAAGATATAGGACTTCCCTGGAAGGTTTAGAGAGGACTCATCCACCAATCACAGAGGAAACCATATAAGTGCCAAGCACACAACAGAAGAGAGTAGCACAGTTGACTCGCCTCTGCTTATTTGTTTAGCATTTGATTGTGTGTTAATATCAACCAAGCAAGGGCATGGAGACCTCAGGTTTCATAGTCAATGCATAGCTGGGCTGATGTGGGGCCCTTTCTGCCACCCCAACATTTCCTCTCACTTTGAGAGAGAGAGAGAAAGAAGGACACATTGCCCCTAATTATGCTCCCAGATTCCTTTCTCTTTGTGAGCTCACTAGTGTCCCCAGTAGTATCCCTCTTGCTGATCTATGACTCCTGCGCAGGGCTCCCCAGTGAAATTAAACTGAGCTGTGCTCTGTCCCCGGCTGTGCCACCCAGAGGACGTCTCCCAGTTCTCTTCACCTATCTTCCTCCTAAAAACTAGGTGCTGAATTTCAGGTCTTCCATGAGCCTTCCCAGTGTAGTCGTCAGGGGAGGCTAGGTCTGGCCAAGCTGGGTCTGAGAAATGAGAAACCGGAAACCAGTTGCCCTGTCCCTGGAACAGTATACAATAGATGGTGAAGTTCTCCTTCAATGTGATGCTGAGATAACCACAATCCCCACCTTGAAATGGCATGACAGGGGTATATGAACACAGAAATGCCCCCATGGAGTGAGAGCATTCCTGCAGACTGGAATACTCAAGCTGCGAGTATTCATCTAGACTAGTGGATCTTAACCCTGGCTTCATACCAGAATTGCCTGGGAAATATTTTAAAAGCACAGACAGATGCCTAGGACTCAATGCAAAATTCTGACTCCTAGACCTGCATCTTTTGAGAGCTGAATTGTGGTCTGCAATCAGAATGACCGAGGAAATGATGGGATCACCAACCACTGCCCACCACCGCTCCCCTCTCGTCTCATCCCATCCTATCCTTTCTCTCTCTTCTCTTTCTCCTCTTCCCCACCTTTGACCTGGCGATACACAAGCACAGTGGGCTTGACTTGACCCCATCAGGAACAAAGCACCTATTTCATCGACTTTCCTGGCACAGCCCCAAGAATTGAGGGCAACGGCAGGACTGGAGCCAGAAGTGGACCCATTCACAGACCAGAAGCATCCAGTGCCTCCCCAGGCTTCACACATCGGAAAACTGAAGTCAAGAGAAAGGAAAGGTCTCTCGCCAAACCACACAACTAGTATTAGAGAGTCAGATCCTCTGATTCTCTCAGTTCTGTCTTTTTTCTGTGAAGTTTTTTGAACCCCTTCCACCCGGGCAGTCAAAATCGTCTGCACTGGCAGTTCCTATCTTGTTACCTATGTGTCTCCCCGACAGCCCGAAGCAAAGCCTTATTCCCTGACAGGAATATGACCCTAGAGAGGAAGCTTTGCGGATTAATGTGTTGGGCCTTCATGCTTTTGCGTCTACATCCTTTTCTGATTGTGCATTTCCTAATCGCATGATAGGATCCAACCTGCTCCTCAAGGCCATGGAAGCGTATGGCTTCAGCTCTGGCTCGGGAAGCTGTTGTTAAACTGAGCTCGCCTGCCCTCTGCTGGCTCAACTGGTAGAATGCAGCTTTATCTAAAATGTTCTGTTCATTCCTTCATTTACTTCCTTCACTAACTTTTTAAAGCACCCACAATACAGAGAACACTCTGCTCGGTGCTAGGATCATAAAGAAGTATTCAGACAAGAATCTCTTTGTTTAAACATTTGATTATTGAACACTCTGTGCTAGACACTGTGCTACTGATTCAGAGATGACCCAAACTCACTGTTTGGCTTTGAAAAGAGGTTGCAATCTAGTAAATTATTCAGGTTATTGTCTAAGACCTCGAATCAAACAATTAGCACTAGAGGGAACTTCAGACCCTTTATAATCCATGTTAATCCCGTAGGCTTCCCAAATTAGGTACGCATAATTAGGCTCCCCTATGCAGGCAGGCACGGGACTCCAGAAGTGGGGGGAGAGGACGTGGGGCAGGAATTCTATTCCATTGAACAGCATTCTGCAACAAAGTTTCATAGAAACAGAAAGTTTAAGGGGGAAAGGAAGTTTGAAAACTGCAGTTTCTCATACAAACTGTCCTCTTGACATGTAACCTGAATGTCCTCCAACCTCATGAACCTACACTCATAATTGATGTCAGTTTACAGATGGTCTCAGGCCTTGTCACTTTTTGAATCTTCATAGCAGTGAAATCTCACTAGCTTTGCAAGGTGCCTTCAAGAAGGTCTCACCTGCATTGAAAATTCCCTCCTGTTCACGTTGTCGCTGCTGTGTTTGGACAGAGTTCTCTTGTCTCCAGATCACTGGCAACGTTGCGCCCAGAACAAAGGACACATGATTCTTGTGCCCACTGCTCTCCCCATGATGCTGTAAAATGCCAACTTGGCATCTCTTACACCATCTCTTTCCAACTTTTGACTGCATCTTACATAAGAAATGCATTTTACATTACAGGGCAGTGCATGTACACACCTGCACACAAGTTTCTCAAAACAGTACTTAACCTTTACAGTTCACGCTGGTATTTTTTATTCTTTCCTAATTCTTTCTTTCTTTAATGCCAGTTATGACCCATTAAGTTAACTATGTGACCCACTGCTGAGTCATAAACCAGTTTGAAGGCTCTGCCTTGGGCCATGGCCCACCTGCTTGCCCTCTGCCTGGACTTGGAACTCCCAGGCCGCATCCCTCCCTCTACTGTGAGAGCCTAGTGGGGCGCAAGCCACAGACCCTGCCACTGGGGCGTTGCTGTTCACTTCTCTCCTCTGCTTTCTATAGTTCTAGAGGGTCTCATTGCTGTTTTCAAGCCAGGGGCCTACACTTGTTAAGCAACTTATATCCCTGCTTTTTGAAACAGCAGTGTTTACTAACTGGTGGGTTGAATGGTGGCTCCCCAAAAAATATGTCCACGTCTTAACTGCATACCCTGTGACTGTAACTTTATTTGGGGGCGGGGGGAGGTCTTTGCTGATATAATTAAATTACAGATGTCAAGATGAGATCATCCTGGACTATCTGTGTGGGCCCCAAATCCAAAGAGTATACTTACTATTAAAACATAATCATTTAAAGATCACTTAATATTCATCTAAATCTATATCAGTAATTTATTTCTAACCATCTTGTTCTAAGAGGCTTCGCTGATGGATAAGTGTAAAGAATCCACCTTCCAATGCAGCAGACACAGTTCAATCCCTGGATTGGGGAGACCTTCTAGAAAAGGAAATGTCAACACAATCCAGTATCCCACAGACAGCGGAGCCTGACAGGCTACAGTCCATGAGGTCACAAAAGAATCGGACACAACTTCTCACTAAACAACAACAATCTTGTTCTGATGACTATTCAAAGTAGTTTACAAGAGTAGACTTTTTAAAATGCAACTTAGAAAGTAGTAACTTGATGTTCAAGATGGTGAACTCAACCCATGCCCCTATTTTGCAAACCTTTCAAGCATTCCAAATTCCTCACTGACATAAATGTGAAATAGGGAGAGAATGGAGTTTGGCTTCAGGCTGATACATGGGGAGATACACGAAAACAGTCCAAAGAATCAGAGTAAATGCCTCTCTCTCTCCTATGGACAAAGTTACTACAGGAAACAATAAAATAAACAGAGCAAAATCTCTCTAACTTACAGTCTCTACAAGATTTGTAAGGCTATTGCATCAATTTTTTATATTACATTAGGCAATGCAAAAGGAAGGAAATCTATGTTGATAATGGTTTTTCTTCCTATCTCAGTAAATTCCAGAAGACACTGAAAAAATACATACCAAGTTTTGAGAGAAAAAAAGATAAAAGATTGTGATAATAAAATTTAAAATTTGACCTATATATTTATGGGGGATAAGAACAATACAAGGTCAATCACCTACTCTTTCTCTCCCTGAAAATATTACTCACAAACATAAAAAGGAAGAGAATAAATCAGAATAAAGAATTCAAAAGTACAGTGGGCTAGAATAAATATGGTGACAATGAGTAAGTCTATAATATTTAAGAGTTCAGTTCAGTCACTCCGTCGTGTCCAACTCTTTGCAACCCCATGGACTGCAGCACTCCAGGCCTCCCTGTCCATCACCAACTCCCGGAGTTTACTCAAACTCATGTCCATTGAGTCAGTGATGCCATTGAACCATCTCATCCTCTGTGGTCCCCTTCTCCTCCTGCCCTCAATCTTTCTGAACATCAGGGTCTTTTCAAATGAGTCAACTCTTTGCATCAGGTGGCCAGAGTATTGGAGTTTCAGCTTCAGCATCAGTCCTTCCAATGAACACGCAGGACTGATCTCCTTTAGGATGGACTGGTTGTATCCCCTTACACTCCAAGGGACTCTCAAGAGTCTTCTCCAACACCACAGTTCAAAAGCATCAATTCTTACGGTCCAATTCTTTATAGTCCAACTCTCATATCCATACATGACTACTGGAAAAACCATAGCCTTGACTATATGGATTTTGTTGGCAAAGTAATGTCTCTGCTTTCGAATATGCTGTCTAGTTTGGTCATAATTTTTCTTCCAAGGAGTAAGCGTCTTTTAATTTCATGACTGCAATCACCATCTGCAGTGATTTTGGAGCCCCAAAAAACTAAAGTCTGCCACTGTTTCCACTGTTTCCCCATCTATTTGCCATGAAGTGATGGGACCAGATGCCATGATCTTTGTTTTCTGAATGTTGAGTTTTAAACCAACTTTTTCGCTCTCCTCTTTCACTTTCATCAAGAGGCTCTTTAATTCCTCTTCACTTTCTGCCATAAGGATGGTGTCATCTGCCTATCTGAGGTTATTGATATTTCTCCCAGCAATCTTGATTCCAGCTTATGCTTCATCCAGCCCAGCACTTCTCATGATGTAGTCTGCATATATTTAAGAGTAGATTCTTCAATTAATATTATGAAACATAACACGTATGTCTAACATAATTCTTGAACAAAAATGGATGCGCTGTAAACTATTTTATTAACTTAGTTACAGAATACTAGCCTATTCTAACAAAACTGGAAATCCAAGTTGACAGGAAAGAAGGTATGTGAAGTTCTTCCCCACCAACCAAAAGAAATAAGAGCTTTTGAGCCTTTCTTGCAATAGATACAAGAATGTGGATGAAAATGTAGTAATATTTCCTAAAAATATAAATATACTCAGAAGAGTAGACATTTGTTGTAAAACTTTCTGGGGAAAATGATTTTTAAAAGTTGAACAGTACTGTAAAATAAGTTTTTAAAGAATTAAGAAGTGGGAGGGAGGGGGAAAGGAGGGGATACACGGGACTTACAGCTGATTCATACTGTGCAGCAGCAACTAACACAACATTGTAAAGCAGTTACTGTTGTTCTTGTTTCATCACTAAGTCATGTCTGACTCTTTTGCGATCCCATGGACTGTATCCCACCAAGTTCCTCTGTCCACGGGATTTCCCAGGCAACAATACTGGAGTGGGTTGCCATTTCCTCCTCCAGAGGATTTTCCCGACCCAAGAACTGAAACTTCATCACCTGCATTGGCAGGTGGATTCCTTATTGCTGAGCCACAAAAGAAGCCCCTGCAAAGCAACTATCCCCCAAATAAGAAAATCTTTTAAATGCCAAGAAAAGAGTTAAGAAGTGATCAAACAAATAATTTTATATGTGATGCTTTTCTCTCTAAACTACAAATGCTTTTTGTAGTGTTGCTTTTCTAACTAAACTACAAGTGTATTCTATTTCATTTTTATTCTAAGACTTAGAAACACCCATTTTCAGTTTCCAAATTCTTAAATTTTATGTGATCCACCGGAGAAGAGAGTGGCAAAGCACTTGAGTATTCTTTCCTTGAGAACCCCATGAACAGTATGAAAAGGCAAAATGATAGGACACTGAAAGATGAATTCCCTGGGTCAGTAGGTGCCCAATATGCTACTGGAGCCCAATGGAGAAATAACTCCAGAAAGAATGAGGAGACAGAGCCAAAGCAAAAACAACACCCAGTTGTTGATGGAAGTAAAGTCCAGTGTCGTAAAGAGCAATATTGCATAGGAACCTGGAATGCTAGGTTCATGAATCAAAGCAAATTGGAAGTGGTCAAACAGGAGATGGCAAGAGTGAACATTGACATTTTAGGAATCAGCAAACTAAAATCAACTGGAATGGGTGAATTTAACTAAGATGACCACTTTGTCTACTACTGTGGGTAAGAATCCCTTAGAAGAAATGGAGTAGCCATCATAGTCAACCAAAGAGTCCAAAATGCAGTACCTGAATGCAATCTAAAAAACAACAGAATTAGCTCCGTTCATTTCCAAGGCAAACCATTCAATATCACAGTAATCCAAGTCTATGCCCCGACCAGTAATGCTAAAGCTGAAGTTGACCTGTTCTGTGAAGACCTATAAGACCTTTTAGAACTAACACCCAAAAAATATGTCTTTTTCATTATAGGAGACTGGAATGCAAAAGTACGAAGTCAACAAATACCTGGAGTAACAGGCAAATTTGGCCTTGGAGTATGGAATGAAACAGGGCAAAGGCTAATAGAGTTTTGCCAAGAGAATGCACTGATCATAGTAAACACCCTCTTCCAACAACACAAGAGAAGACTCTACACATGGACATCATCAGATGACCAACACCAAAATCAGATTGATTATATTCTTTGCAGCCAAAGATGGAGAAGCTCTATACAGTCAGCAAAAACAAGACCAGAAGCTGACTGTGGCTCAGATCATGAACTTCTTATTGCAAAATTCAGACGTAAATTGGAAGAAAGTAGGGAAAACCACTAGGCCATTCAGGTAAGACCTAAATCAAAGAGCTTATGATTATACAGTGGAAGTGACAAATAAATTCAAGGGATTAGATCTGATAGAGTGCCTGAAAAACTATGGACAGAGGTTCATAACATTGTACAGGAGGCAGAAATCAAGACCATCCCCAAGAAAAAGATGTTCAAGGTGGTTGCTGAGGAGGCCTTACAAACAGCTGTGAAAAGAAGAGAGGTAAAAGGCAAAGGAGAAAAGGAAAGATATACCCATTTGAATGCAGAGTCCCAAAGAATAGCAAGAAGAGATAAGAAAGCCTTCCTCAGTGATCAATGCAAAGAAATAGAGGAAAACAATAGAATAGTAAAGACTAGAGATCTCTTCAAGAAAATTAGAGATTCCAAGGGAACATCTCATGCAAAGATGGGCTCAGTAAAGGACAGAAATGGTATGGACCTAACAGAAGCAGAAGATATTAACAAGAGGTAGCAAAAATACACAGAAAAACTATGCAAAAAAGATCTTCAAGACCCAGATAATCACGATGGTTTGATCACTACCTAGAGTCAGACATCCTGGAATGTGAAGGCAAGTGGGCCTTAGGAAGCATCTCTACAAACAAAGCTAGTGGAGGTGATGGAATTCCAGTTGAGCTATTTCAAATCCTAAAATATGATGCTGTGAAAGTGCTGCACTCAATATGTCAGCAAATTTGGAAAACTCAGCAGTGGCCACAGGACTGGAAAAGGTCAGTTTTCACTCCAATCCCAAAGAAAGGCAATGCCAAAGAATGCTCAAACTACTGCACAATTGCACTCATCTCACATTCTCGTAAAGTAATGCTCAAAATTCTCCAAGCCAGGCTTCAACAATGTGTGAACTGTAAATTTCCAGATGTTCAAGCTGAATTTAGAAAAGGCAGAGGAACCAGAGATCAAGTTGCCAATATCTGTTGGATCATTGAAAAAGCAGAGTTCCAGAAATACATCTACTTCTGTTTTATTGTCTGTGCCAAAGCCTTTGGCTGTATGGATCACAACAAACTGTGGAAAATTCTTCAAGAGATGGGAATACCAGACCACCTGACCTGCCTCTTGAGAAACCTGTATGCAGGTCAAGAGGTAACAGTTAGAACTGGACATAGAACAATAGACTGGTTCCAAATAGGGAAAGGAGTACACCAAGGCTGTATATTGTCACCCTGCTTATTTAACTTATATGCAGGATACATCATGAGAAATGTCGGACTGGATGAAGTACAACCTGGAATCAAGATTGCTGGGAGAAATATCAATAACCTCAGATATGCAGATGACACCACCCTTATGGGCGAAAGCGAAGAACTAGAGAGCCTCTTGATGAAAGTGAAAGAAGAGAGAGAAAAAAAATTGGCTTAAAACTCAACATTCAGAAAACAAAGATCATGGCATCCGCTTCCATACCTCATGGCAAATGGTTGAGGAAACAGTGGAAACAGTGGCTGACTTTAGTTTTTTGGGCTCCAAAACCACTGCAGATGGTGACTGCAGCCATGAAATTGAAAGACACTTACTCCTTGGAAGAAAAGCTATGACCAACCTAGACAGCATATTCGAAAGCAGAGACATTACTTTGCCAACAAAGGTCCCTCTAGTCAAGGTTATAGTTTTTCCAGTAGTCATGTATGGATATGAGAGTTGGACTATAAAGAAAGCTGAGCACCAAAGAATTGATGTTTTGAACTGTGGTGTTGGAGAAGACTCTTGAGAGTCCCTTGGAGTGTAAGGGGATACAATCAGTCCATCCTGAAGGAGATCAGTCCTGAATGTTCATTGGAAGGACTGATGCTGAAGCTGAAACTCCAATACTCTGGCCACCTGATGCAAAGAGCTAACTCATCTGAAAAGACCCTGATGCTGGGAAAGACTGAAAGCGAGAGGAGAACCAGATGACAGATGATGAGATGGTTCAATGGCATCACTGACTCAATGGACATGAGTCTGAGTAAACTCCGGGAGTTGGTGATGGACAGGGAGGCCTGACATGCTGCAGTCCGTGGGGTCGACACGACTGAGCGACTGAACTGGACTGAGCTGTTTAGTTTTCTCAGTTAAGTTTCTCACAGGAAAAAATCTTTTTCTGCACAGTTTTATTTTTTAAGTTCATTGAGATATCTGTGTGTCTCATGGATAAAGAAGAGATAAATCATCTCTTTGTTGATGTTCCACAGCCAAAAGACCATCAGAAACACATGTGTCACTGAACAAAGTTGAATTATTTGGCTCATTGCAAAGAGTGAGAATGCCCTCGGCAACCATGAAGCATCTCAGCAAGACAGTTTACAAAGGACACACTCTAGCATTGAGACTGGTGTCAGGTAGGGGGAGGATCAGGTAAAAGACTTTGCTCTGGTTTAAATGTTGGCAGAAAGTGGAGAAAAATTTATGATTAGATATCTCAATGGTTCCTATCTAGACAGTGAGAAGACAGACAGGAACACGGGGAAAGTCGTGACTGGTAAGATAGCAGCCAATATTATATTGGCCAGAAGAGGAAGTTGTTAGTCATTTTTGTGTTTTAGACCATGTTTGTGCTCTTATTTATATTCAATTGAGACTACAGAGTGGTCTTCTGTTTTTGTTGTTGTTTTAATTTATTTGACTATGCTGAGTCTTAGTTGTAGCACACAGAATCTTCAATGCCACGTTCAGGTTCTTAGTTGTGGCATGCAAAGTCTAGTTTTCTGAGCAGGGATCGAACCCAGGCCCCCTACATTGGAAGCATGAAGTCTTAGCCCCTGGACCATCAGGGAAGTCCCCTTATGCTTGCCTTGATCAAGCATCATAGCAGAGTAGTCTAGTCTGAGACTGCTGCTCTGTGGAGTTCTGCTCAACAGGAGAGTACTAGGGCCATCTGTAAATACCAGGCTGGCTCCCAGGGGTTTCAGTTTTTCTCTTTCTCATCTTTTATGGAAACACTTTGATATATGAACACAAACACATATGCATACATAATCCAAAGTTTTATATATTTTACTTCATAGGGACATTTATTCTTACTTAATGAATCTACTAAATGTATATAATGAATGTAGATATATGCATATTTAAATCATAAGAACGTAATTAACCTTCAATGTAGCAACAAACAAAAAGGAATAAAAAAGCAACATGGAAAATCAGCTATACTCTAGTTGTTCTCAACTGCATTCAAAAAACATGAACAATTAGGACCAGAAACAAGCTGCTACTTTCACTGATTATTAAATTAGTTAATTGACTTTATTTTCAGCATTGCATAAACAAAGGTTTTGGTGTTGTTTGAGCAAAGTTGTTACTTTTGTGACTTGCAGCCCAGATTCTCATTATGTACAGTGCACCTGAAGATATCATCTATTGCTGTATCTAAAGATAAGAAATGAGACTATTCTAGCTCCTTGAGTGAGGAGAAAACATGGATGGAGAAAGATCAGAACGAGGAGGAAAACTGAATGCTACTTTAATACGTAGAAGCACCTACGATAAAATATGTAGGCTTTCAACTGTTTCTAGAAGACACAAGGATAGGATTGTGGTTCAGCACTATTTTTTTTTATATTTGTTTTTAATGAAAAGTTCTAAAAATGATAATAAAATGTCTCTCATGCTCCTTGCTCTCACTCCTTACTTGAACCGAAAGAGCTGTTTTTGCCCAACTCCAGCCCTCGTTGCTTTTCTGCCTCTTTCTAGCCACTGTGCCCCGATTCCTCTTGGGCTCCATTCTGCCCTCTTCTGGTAGCTGGTTGCTTATTCTTGCTGAGCATAAAATAAGCTCTGTCTCTAGGTCTCCCTTTATCTTTTTCTAACTTATTTACTTGTTTTTGGCTGTGCTGGGTCTTTGTTGCTCCGACCGGGCTTTTCTCTAGCTGCGGCAAGTGTAGGCTCCTCTCCAGCCGCAGTGTGCAGGCCTCTCACTGAGGTGGCTTCTCTTGTTAGGGAGCATGCGCTCCAGGCATTCAGGCCTCAGTAGTTGTGGCTCACGGGCTCTAGAGTTCAGCCTTTGTAGTTGTGATGCATGGGCTTAGTTGCCCAAATAGGCATGTGGAATCTTCCTGGAGCAGGGATTGAACTTGTGTCCGCTGCATTGGCAAGTGGATTCTCAACCACTGAATAACCAGGGAAGTCCATGGGTGCTCTTTTTTGTTCACTCAGCACGGGATGCCCTTAGCTCCCTCTGAGACCCACCCTTGACTCCCTGACCACTTCTACAAAATATACCCTTGAGTGACTGGTCTAAGAAACCATCCCTAACTCCTTATCCCCAGGTATGACTAAAATTGTTCCTTTCCTACCAGTGACTAGCACACGTGGTGAGCCCTCCAAGTCAGCGACTATGTCTAATTGTCTTTGTGACCCTAGAACTTAGGACTACCAGGAGTAAAACAGACCAGAGCAGACAGATGTTGACTTACGGATGAAAATGGAAGGATAACAGGTGTATAACCATAGGATATCCTCCATGCAGTTTTTCCTGGGTTGGTAATGGGTCTGCGTTGACTCACTCCACTGTGCTGTTCGACTAGTGCTTAGAGATCCTGAGTCTTAGCACAAATTCCTTTCCACGCCTCACCATCTTCTTCATCAGATACTCTGCAAGCAACTGCCAACCAGCAATTAACGAAAGCCAGATATACTGACTTAGTGGTGTGAAAATAGTACAAAGAGACACACAGGGGTTACAGGGCACTGACTTCTTGTAACACCTATAACACAGATGCTGTTACAGGGTATAAAAGAATTAACAAAGAAAACAAGAATAAGAAGACAGCCTCTTTTGACAGGCCACATGGGCTTCATGAGAGATGAGGAACAAATATCCACTCCACATCACAGGGACAAACGTCTGTGCCCACAGGGTTAATTTCACACCAAGTATCTGAGAAAGTTCTCTCCTAAACCTCTTGTCAGCCACACTAGCAGACAATTTTTGCACAGTTTTCAGACATTTCTGCTTCCAGGTTTTAGAACTCTGACTCTTGACTCCCCACCCCAGCCCACTCCCGCTCCTCCAAACTTCAGGTCCAGCTGTCATCCGAATGTTCGTAGGTGCCTCTGCCCTCTGGCAAAGTGCTGTGGTCTTTGTCCAGGATCTGAGTTGAGTCTCAATATATATAATAAATATAATATATTGAGCCCAAACAGGCTTATTTAGTTCTTTATTTCTTGGAATCCTGGGTCCTGTAACAGACAAACTAACCAGCTCACAAACTGGACATCTCACTAAGCCTCAGTTTTCCCCCTGTAAGTGTGGATAGTCATAGTGCCTATTTCATGGGCTGTTACTAAGGGGAGATTAGAAATACTAGCTGACATGAAGTCTGCATTCCCTTCACTTCCAGCTGGGGTATCACGATACATGAAACACACAGGATTTTTCTTGGTAGGAACAAGGGTGTGCTAGAGAATACTGCAGCAACAAGACAAGAAGTTAGTCAGTCGACCATTCTGATTAAGCAGTGGCTTTGTGTCAGGTCCCGGAGATAGACAGATGAAATACAAGTGACAGTGGGAGACAGGCGCACATGCAGATGGTGACAATATGTGAAATGATGTAGCAGAGGTAGCTTCAAGGGGTGAGGTCCTGACATCTCCCGGGCTTAGCACAGTGCCTCACACACAGTAAGTGATTATAACAGCAAGTGTTTCTTGAGTCCTTCTCAATAAATTGTATGTATTATTACTATCTGGAAATGAGGTGTGGCTGGCTAATGAGAGTTTCATCCATTAGCAGGAAAGAATGTAAGCAAGAGAGTGACTCAACCATGTAGGTTATCAGAAAATTACCCCAGGATAGTGGTGATATGCAGGGTGGGCTATGGGCTGTGGGGGAGGCTACAGCCATGATGATAATGAAGGAGACTACAGAGGCAAAGCATACAAATGATGAGTTCAGGTAGCAGTAAACAGGAAGAAAAGGAAGAGTATCAACCCTGGAGGTAGTTGGGAAGAGCAATCAACAGGGCATGGTGACCAATTTGTCCAGGGTGGGGAAGGGTGGTACAAGAGGTCAGGAGATAACTCCCAGATTTCTAAAATAAGAGGAACAAATTTGGATGGCAGAATGATGAGATCAGCTTTGGTCATGCTAAGGCAACTTCTGGTGGACAGGTCAATTGATCTGGAGATCTGGAGTTCGGTAGAAATAGTTAAGAGAATTGATAAGAACCAGAAGTTCCTATGTAATGAAAACCTAAATCATGGGGGGTGTATATAACAGAAAATCAGCAGAGCAAGAGAATTCCAGGGAATGTAAGGGATGCTGAGAGAAAGAATGTCATAGCAGCAAAGAGGAAACAGAAGTAGGAGACTAAGGGGCAAATGCTGACCTGGAACCTTCAAGGAGGGAGAGCAAAAGGCTGCAGTGAGACAGAGATGGTTTGGCAATGGGGTGCAGGGTGACAGTTCTAAGGACATGGAAATGAGACTCCCAAGAATTAAGGAGGACAAAGAAGTAGAGATAAATATAATCTACTCTTTGAGAAACATGTCTTTGAGGGAATTTTTAAAAATACCTGGTAGTAGTTAGAGGGGATGTGAGGTTGGGGAAGTTTCATTTGAGTTAAATATGAAGAAGATACAGGTGTACTTATAATACTGAAAAGAAGGGATTGCTAAAGGAGAAGATGTTCATCTTCTAGAATTTTCCCCAGATCTCGTCTCATTCCACCTACTCTAGTCCCCTCACCCCCACTCCATTTTTAGTGGCTCTTCAACCCCCAGGCCCACCTCAGAGGTTCCGCCTTTGCTGACCCACCTGAGGCCTGACTCTCCCCCTGACGCAATCTCAGCAGTCTAGCCCTAACCTCACACACCACGACTTCAGTGAGAGATGCTGCTGGAGCTGCTTTATCAAGCTGGGAACAGTTGGAGACCTCAGGAAACTTCATGATTCCTGGACTGCCCCGTTCATCTTCCCAGAAGACACCTCGTGTCTGTGGTTGAGCAAAACCCCTGAGGCACGTGCTCTGCAGAGGCCCAGGCCCAGCTGAGCCTCCTCTGTGACTGGAAGAGGTGAATACAACCCCACATGCCCGCTAGTTTACAAATGCACCAGCATGAACTTTTCCTGTGCCTCCACTGCACCCCGTCGAAGAGATGTAGATTTTCCCAGACAGCCTAGCTCTCTGCTCCTGCAGGTCTATGGAGAAACCTGGACAAGTCACCAGGAGCCCTCTGTCAAAGCCAGACAAGGGTAAAGCCAGCCTGCACATAAATGTACAGGTGACAACAGTGTCCACAGCAGCCCATCTCTGGAATCACATGCAGACAAACACGTTACCTTGAACTCCCATCTTCAGTTTTCAGGCCCCACTTGGGGCAGAAGCTCCAAAGGTGAGCTATAGAAAGGTGTGAATGTCCCTGAACAACTCGGAGTGTGAATGGGAGAGTTTCTTTTCCTATTCCAGATAATAATAAGCACAGGGTTATCTGATATCAGATCATGAATCAAATTACCTAGTCAAATCATCCAAGTCGCAGCTATATAAAGCAAATGCATTCTCCATCAGGGGGCAATCTTGTTGACTGGGCAAGGGGGAGGGGCTGGCAGACAGGCATTGTCTCCACTGTGTGTCCCCCTGGTCATTGCCTGCTCTAAACGGAGGTACACAGCCCCACTGTGACCTGGAGGATTCACATCCCCAGATCTGCCTCACCTGCCCTTTCCCTCAGCATCCCTGGCATTTAGAACAGCTGTAGAATCTTCTACAAGGTATTTCCATACAGGATGGCAATATCACACACCATACTGCATCACATGTAAACAGTGGTACCACGGCTCGCATATTTCTACAGAGCACGGGAATACATTCTCCCAAGTCCCAAACCAACACACACACACACACACACACACACACACACACACACACACACACACACAGAGCCATCACTTGCGGTGAACATTTACAACGCACCTCCTTCCCAGGAAATAAATTTAGGTAACACTGGGATTCAAGAATTCCAGACAACTGACAGAGCACAGAGGATATTTGTTTATTTGTGTATCTGTACTCCACCACATGTCCCTGTCCCCAGACGGCTTCAGACTGCAGATACTTTAAACCTGTACCCACCTCTTATTTTATGAGACCACATACTCTGACATGGGAATTTCAAATTCTAGACAAGTACTATTCAGTAGAAGTTTCTGTGAACATGTTCTATATCTGCACAGTACCACTAGCCACTAAGTCCTTGACATATGGCTGGTACAACTGAGTAACTGAATTTTTCATTTTATTTTAGTTAATTTAAACTTAGCCACATATAGCTAGTGACTAACAGTACTGGACAGTGCAGTTCTAAATAATTCCAGCCAAGCAGGCTCTAGCATCAGAGTCAAAAAAAAAAAAAAATGGAGCCTTTCAGAATGGTGGGAGCTGGCTTTCCAGGAGAGGGACAGGGTAAAGACACATTGAATATTGACTGAAGATGCCTCGGCTGGAGCCACAGCCTGCCCCAAAGGGAACATGGTGGGATGCTCAGAAGCAACTGAAGATGAACTTGAGAATCAGGCAGGGACAAGACTGGACCTAAGGGGTCCTAAGGGGATATGGGATATGGAAATGAAGTGTCAGAAGGGGTGGAGATGGAGGTGGAAGGAGGGGCTGCCCCCAGTGAGATTAAGTACTAACACCAGACCGTGAGAGTTCTAAATCTACCTTAGACCCTTCTCCCCATGCCCCCATCACTGTGAGTTTTAATGGAAGGATTATTAAATACCTCCTGGAGGAACTTTCATTCTGCAGGGTAATAAACTGAAGTCCAGAGAGGTAACTGGGCTGTCCAGCATGATAAACTGAATCTGTAGCAGAAGCAGGACCAGAACTGCACCCCCTGCCTCCCAGCTCTCACTCCCACGAGCCCTCCCCGACCCTCAACCAGCTGCACTAAAGGAAGGTCGATCTCCGGAAGGAGAACTGCAGGTAGACAATGAGCAAACAGAGGGAGGCCCAGAAGAGGCACCAGCGAAGGGAGAAGAAGTTGTAGCCGGATCCCTCCCGGGCCCTTGACTTAGAGGCACCAGAGAAGGTCGCCTCCTCCTCCAGCAGCTTCTCGCTGGGCTTCCAGTGCACGATGCCCTCCTGGCAGGCCTCGCAGAACTCGCTGCGGTGCGGCCCGCTGTCTGGGCGGCTGGCCACGTGGATGCGGTACTGGCCGCCGTCCTCGTCGTAGCACTGCTCGCGCAGGCTGGTGATGAGGTTGTCCACCAGGCTCTCGATGTTCTCCTCCAGCATGCTCGACTCGTCCAGCCGCGCCGTGCCACACTCGTAGCACAGCTGCTTGAAGACACGCATGCGCACCGAGCCGGCCCGCTGGGTGCGGTCCAGGTACATGTGGAAGAGGATGACCACGTTGGCTGACTGCCAGGTGTGCCAGCACCAGGTGCAGTGGAACCTGCGGGGTAGAGAGACAGGGATGGTCAAGGCGGGCCTTCCTTCCAGCCAGCCCTCCTGGAGGAGCCTGGGAAGGAAGGGCCCTGGGCGCCTGTGCCCGGAAGTCAAGGTGGAGTGTTTACTGCCCCCTGGGTACATTAGTGCCTGAGCCGGCGTCTCCGCCTCCTCTTGGAGAACTCCCCTGGGCCTAGGACAGCATCCTCATAAGCCAGACACTGGAGCCATCTGGCTTCCAGCATTGCTCTCCAGCCTACCTCCTGTGTACCCTCCCTTGGCCAGACATGGGTCTGGATGCTGCCCAGGGTCACTCCTGCCAGTTTGGACCTTATTTCTCATCTGTGAAATGCAGGATAATTGTGTCCAATAAGAATCCTCCTGCTCAGACCTCTCATGACTCTGATAAAGGTGATGATCACACATCTCACTCATGCATCCTGTCTGCTCTGGGGCAAAGACTTGCCTCTAGCTGTCTCAAACACAGAACACAGAGAATTCACGGGACAGGCAGGCAGATGGGTGAGGTGGGCCAGCAGGGGGAAGACTATAGAGTTTTGTCCATGCACCTTCACAAAGCGCACTGTCCTATCCCTTGACAGATCATCCTTAGATCCCAATCCAGGGTTGCAGCTGAGGTTAGGAAGGTGCATCTTGGTTTGCATACCCCTCCGCACACATATACACACTCGCACATTTATGTACACACAGGCCCTCCACACACATATACACATCACATTTATATACACACTGGCTGCTTTGTCTAACCAGGCCCCTTTGGGTTTCAACCTCAATAAATACAAGAGAAGTGGCCTGGGACTCATATGGCTTAGGCTTCATCTCAGCTCTCCCCAGTGCTTGCACATCTTCAATGACAGAGAACTCAATACTGCCAATGGCAATTCCTTCCATCCCTGAGATAAAGCTCTTCCAGGGTCCTGTTCCTGAGGCTTTACGGCAGTCTTGGGTCCACTGAGTTGTCTGCCCTCACTGCTGACCCTCTCCAAGACCCCTGTAATTGGCCCTGAAGGACCTCTGATGAAGAACTCAATTCAGTCCAACAGGTCCTGCACATCACCTACTGTGATGCCAAGCACCACACAGCCCAGGCTGTGTAATGGAGATGAGGCCAAGCCTGGCCCCAAACCCCAGGGCCCACAGACAGCACAAGCGCAGCACAGGATCCAGGGCAGCCTGAGGCCGGGTTGGCAGGCCAGAGCGTCCTCACTGGTCGTGAGCCAACAGGGAGTGTGCCCCTCCATCCTGCCTCCCTGTGCTCGGCCAGAGCTGCGGTGCAGCAGGGTTACTGAGTCCCAACACTTATAGGTAGGGTGAGCCTCTGTGCAGAATATGCACAAGGGTGATGCTTCTCCAGCCCCGCCTGAGGCCAGCTGGGAGCCAGAAGTAGGACCAGCTGATCCCTAAGGTGAGAGGAGCCACAAGCCTGTGGGGCTCAGCCTCCAATTTGCTGGGCCCCTGCACCTGAGTTTCCAGCCCTTCCACCCCTCCCACTTGCCAACTCAGAGCTTCACATTGTCAGTCTCCTTCTTCTGCACCTTTTAAAATCAAGCCAATCTGGAGATCTTTCCTCTTTCCCCTCCCTCAAACCAGACCTCAGGTCTTATATCTCAAAGCATTGGAGCCAGAAAAAGGGAAACTTAGGATCATCTAGTCAGCCTTTCATTTCATGGAAAGAGAGCCCTCTGCACACACACAGCTAGTCAGAGACAGAGCTGGGGCCCAGCCCATAATAGGTGCCCATCAGATGTGTCTTGCGTGGGTTTAAGTTGAAATGAGCCAATCAACCCCTGCCTCTCTGTCTTTTGTCCTACAGTCAGGTTCACGCTAACATTTGCAGGTTTGGGGGAAGGAGTACAAGTGCAAGCTCCCCACCCACAGCCTGCCTCCTTCTTTCCCACCCCCAGCACCACAAGGAACTTCACAGGCAAGCAAGCATGTGTGAACAGCCCAGTCTGTGTGTCCCGGTTCTGTGTGTTTACACCCTCAGGACACAGACACCTACTGGCCTCCTCAGGAGCCTAGGGTTACCATCTGCCCTTAATTCAGTGGACCCAGGGAAGAGTCCCACATCAACCCTGGAGATGAGCTTGAAGCAGGTTGGGCAGGGCATTCTCTTGATCCCAACCCCAACCATGACCCAGAAGAGGGAGAGGCAAGTAGACCTCAGATGGATGTGTCCTCTTGACCCAAGGACCGCTTGCTGTTTGAAAGACATGGAGCTCCTATACCGTATGTGATGTGGTGCCCTGGGGACCCACTGAACTCCTGCCCAAAGATCTTTCTGTCACAGACCCATAGGTAAAAGAGCTGGAAGAGATTTGATTGATTACCTCAGGCCCACTCTCTGGTTTTGCAAATGTGAAAATGGAAACTACACAGGGAAAAGGATTTGCCCAAATTCACAGTTGTTAGCTTCAAAGCCAGTTTCTGGAAATTAGCAGGTGAACAATAAATGTTTTTGTATTCAAATCTGATGTCATTGACTTGACTGCACAGACCTAGGACCAGAGAGAGCTAAGGCTTTCCCCAATGGACCACTTGGCCTCCTCTGCTCTTTACTATGGAAAATGCAGAACTAGAGACAGAATACAACTTGCTAGGAGCACTCAGGGAGTCAGTGGCATAGCTGGGATTAGAATCAAAGTTGGTTGGACCCACCTAGCAGTTCCTTCTCTGGCCTCTAACCTCTAACCTGAGTTGACCCTACAATGGGGCTCCACGCATCTCTGCCTGGGTCTCTTGGAAGGTGCCCCCAGGGCTGTGCCACAGGGCTCCCCACAGCCCGTCACACCCCACCTCTTACCTGCCTGAGGCATGCTGTTCCAGATACTGCTTCCAGCCAGGGGCCAGCTCATTGGGCTTGAGGTTGGGGTCTATGATGAGCTCCCAGCTGTCGGCTGGCTTGGCCACCTCCATCTTCTCATAGAAGACTTTCTTCCACTCACAAGTGGTCAGGCTGGTACACATGGTCTGTTGGCAGGGCTGGGAGTTTGAGCTCAACCTGAGCGAGAACTCAGAAAATGGCCAGGTAGGTGCAGAGCAGTGCAATCTCTGAGGTCTGAAAATCTTCCTTGTCAGGACCAGAAGGAAACAGGACCCAGCAACCTCCTTCATCACCCTGGTACCTGTTGCCATGGCAGCTGAGGCCAGGGCTGGGTAAGAGGGAAGTCCCAAAGGGGAGTCCCAGGGCCCTGAGCTAGGCTGGGGATTCAGGGCTGGGCAGTGATGCAAGGGCAGTGAGCAGGGTAAAGGGCTGAGCCCCAGACCACACTCACCCAGGCTTCCCAGGTCTCCAGGAGGCAAGGACGATTCGGTGTTTCTGTTTCACCCCTACCAGTCTTCCAGGCATTCTGCACTTCATGTACTATGGTGACTGGGATACCCTAGGGGACCACGGAGAAATGAAAGAGTGGGAAATGCAGAGCCTATGGCACCCACACCCCTGATGTGCTGGAACCATCATTTACCATGTGCCAAGCACTAGCTGCTTGACCTATGCTCTGGCCAAGGCAGGGATTACCCCCTGCTTCACCCAGATCAGAAGGCTGGGCTTTATACACCTCCAAGTGGCCCATCCATGAGCCAGATTCAGCTCCACCAAACCCAAACCCATATGTTCATTTTGTTGTTGTTCAGTCACTAAGTCATGTATGACTCTGTGACCTCATGAACTGCAGCATGCCAGGCTTCCCTGTCCTTCACTGTCTCCCAAAGTTTGCTCAAACTCATGTCCATTGAATCGGTGATGCGATCCAACCATCTGATCCTCTGTTGCCCCCTTTACCTCCTGCCTTCAATCTTTCTCAGCATCAGAGTCTTTATTGCAGTACTACTGCACTCCTGACACATTAGGGAAGTGACACATTGAGAAAGAGGTGACATGTGGTCCCTTTGCTTGGGGAGCTCACAGACCAGGGCTGAGAGTCTCACCAGAGTTGGTGAGACAGAATATAACTTCACATGCTGTGAGAAGTATGGTGATAACATTTTAGATTCAGAAATTCATAGACTTGTTGAGCTCGTATTTGGTTCCTAATCCCAGGTAGCTGCTGGGGGAGCAACGTGGTTCTGTGCTGACGGCTACTGCTGCCTCCACTGGTGCTGAAAGAGGCAGGCATTAGGGTACCCACAGCTCCCTGATGCCCAATTTAAATACCTTTGAGACTAGCAGGGAACCTGGCCCCACATTTGCATAATCCAAACGAAGGCACAGTTGCTGGAGAGAGGCAGCCTCAGCAGGAAAAAGACAAGGTGACCTGGCGGCTGACTCCAGCTCTGCCCCAAGGTCTACATGGCCTTAGACTCTGTCATTTCCTACGGTGGCGTTCAGTCTTCTCACCCACACAGGGGAGGCTGTGATAGAGGGGCTCTTCCAGCAATAGTCTGGCCTTCCCAGGTGGAACTAGTGGTAAAGAACCCACCTGTCAATACAGGAGACATAAGAGATGCAGATTCGATCCCTGGGTCAGGAAGGTCCCTTGGAGGAGGGCATGGCAACCCACTCCAGGATTCTTGCCTGGAGAATCCCATGGACAGCGGGCCCTGGTGGGCTATAGTCCATGGGGTCACAAAGAGTCAGACACAACTGAAGCAACTTAGCACACATGTACACTGGCTGTAGTCACCTTTCGGTTCTTCAGTTAGGAAATTGGATCACAGAGTGAAGAGCTTGCAGAACCAAAAGGAGCCAGAAGGAAAGCTTTCAGCGTTGAACTCCAGACTTGGTCTTTGCCCTGAGTGCTGTTCACCTCAGGTGGGTCATGGGAATCACCACTGGAACGCCTCTCAGAGGGGGTCGTGCCCTCTACCAGCTGTGTGCTGAAGACCTCAGAAACACAAAACTCTGACTCAGAGACCGTGACTGAGAGCACTAGCGGGGCCCTTTATTTATTTAATTTTTGGCGGGGTGTGGGGAGGCCTACTCTTTATTTTTAAATATCTGATTTCCTCATTGAGCGCCTCATCTCTTCCCTGAAATCTCGTGACGCTGAATTAAAACTGCTTCTGCCCAGAAATGGAAATGATCTGGCCAAGGAAATTCCTGGGCTCAGGACTGGGCGGCTCACTCCTCGAAGGAGGTGCTCTTAGCGGTCGGGTTAGCAGCCAGGCAGGCTGGGGGTTCCTGGGAGTCCTGGGCCCTGAATGACTTGAGGAGCTCATGGCCCAGCCCAGAGCCATGTGCCAGGAGCTACTCTCTTGAAAATACTGTGTCATTGTTCTCAGAACAAATGACAATGAAGAAAAAAACCAAAAGAGGGCAGGATTGTCAGGGTTTACCTGCTTGCTTTTACTCAAATGATGCAATCCCCTTAGGCCTAGAATGAGTCTTAATTTGAGTGGGAGGACTCTAAGCAGAGACCAATATAAGTCTTCCTCCTGTACCACAGTCCTGTTTTCTCTCAAGGAGAAATGCTTGTGATACAACCAAATTACACCTCACAATTACAACCTCACTTGTCTGTAAAGAGCCCTGGGTTGCTCCTGGAGCCGCAGTGTAAGAGATCACTAATGTAGCTGTGGCCACATCACACACTGGCAGTTTCACTCTGCACGGTGGCATTATTTTTAAAAAAATGTTTATTGGAGTAGAGTTGATCTACAATGTTATGTTAGTTTCAGATGTACAGCAAAGTGAATCTGTTATACATATACATATACATATACATATACATATACATACATCCACTCTCTTTTAGATTCATTTTCCCATCTAGGCCATTACAGAGTATTGAGTAGAGTTCCCTGTGCTACACCATAGATTCTCACTAGTTGTCTATTTTATACATAGTGGTATGTACATGTCAATCTCAATCTTCCAACTTATCCCTCCTGCTTTATCCACTGTTAATCATAAGTTTATTTTCTTTTTTTCACTTTGACTTCAGTTTTATTCCAACTGTAACTTCCAGAGGGGGAAAAATGATCTTTTTTTTTTTCTATTTTTTACATGTTCATACTGAATAGCATGAAACATATCAGGATCTTTGGGGGGAGGGGAGCTTGTACTTCCTTATTAACATAACATAACTAATAAAGTTGACAATAGATTTAGAAAGAAATATCTCTTTTAGTAGCATTTCCGAAGATTGCCGTTACTGATGTGAACCCACTATTGAGACTTACGGGGTTCATAAGGTTATTTTTTACATCTGTAACTCTATTTCTGTTTTGTAGATAAGTTCATTTGTACCTTTTTTTAGATTCTGCATATAAGCAATATCATGATATTTCTCTTTCTCTGTATGACTTACTTCATTCAGTATGACAATCTTTAAGTCCATCCATGTTGCTATAAATGGCAAAATTTCATTCTTTCTTATGGCTGAATAGTATTTCATTGTATATATGTACCACATCTTCTTTATTCATTCCTCTGCCACTGATGCACATCTAGACTATTTCCATGTCTTGGTTATTGTAAATTGTGCTTTGGAAAATATTGGTGTGCATGTATCTTTGCAAATTATGGCTTTCTTCAGATATATGCCTAGGAGTGGGATTGCTGGATCATATGGCAACTCTATTTTTAGTTTTTTAAGGGACCTCTATATTGTTCTCCACTGCGGCTGTATTAGCTTATATTCCCACCAACAGTGTAGGAGGGTTTCCTTCTCTCCAGAAGGAAAAGCTTTCAGTGTTGAACTCCAGACTTGGTCTACAAACAAATTTATTGTTTGTAGAGTTTTTGATGATGGCCATTCTGATCAGTGTGCAGTGATACCTTATTATAGTTCTGATTTGCATTTTCCTAATAATTAGTGATGTTGTACTTTTTAAACATCATATGTCATTTTTGGAGAAATATCTATTTAGATCTTCTGAACATTTTTTGATTGGGTTTGTTTTTTTTAATTGAGCTGCATGAGCTGTTTGTATATTTTGGAGATTAATCCCTTGTTAGTTATTTCATTTGCAAATATCTTCTATTCTGGAGGGTTGTGTTTTCATTTTGTTTATGGTTTCCTTTGCTGTGCGATAGATTTTAAGTTTAATTAGGGCCCATTGTATTTTTTTTTTTTTCATTACTCGAGGAGGTGGATTGAAAAGTCTTACTGCGACTTATGTCAGAGTGTTCGGCCTCTATTTTCTTCTAAGAGTTTTACAGTGCTTGGCCTTACATTTGGGTCTTTAATCCATTGTGAGCTTATTTTTGTGTGGTGTTGGAGTGTGTGGTCTCAGGACTTTATGAAGCTCAGGTTCTTTATGTCTCATCACAGAAAAAATTCAGTGAGAGACAAAGCGATAGGTAAGAAGTGGATTTATTTAGAAAGAAACACACTCCACAGACAGAATGTGGGCCATGTCAGGAGAGAAATGTCCCCTACTTAGTTTTTAAAAGATAATATAGAAGGACAGGGAAGCTTCCCAGGTGGCTCAATGGTAAAAATGCACGTGCAGGAGTCTCAGGAGATTTGATTTGGATTTGATTCCTGGATCAGGAAGATCCCCTGGAGAAGGAAATGGCAACTCACTCCAGTATCTTGCTGGGGAAATCCCATGGACAGAGGAGCCTGGCAGATTACAGTTTTGGGGGTCGCAAAGAATCAGACATAATTGAGCACGCATCATGCATAGGAGGACAGGAAAATCTTAATGTGAACTGATTCCAGTAAGGATGGGAAAAAAAGAATCTGAAAAATAATTTATACTAGAGAGTAAGTTCTGTGATGATAAAGTAGCCAAAGTTGCAAAATTCATTATAATTATTTAATCCGTGTTGCTCTCTGCACAATTAAATCAAGACCAAGAGGGCGAGGGAACTCTAAGCTTCAATCCAGAATGGCTTCAATGTCCAAGGGGACCTATTGATGTAAACTGGTCAGAGTACACCACCAAACTCATGGGTAGCTTCAGTTTCCATATGGGAGTCCAAGTTTTTCTTCCAAGAGACTTTACATGATGTAAGAAACAGCAGAAGTCACAAACCTGAGACATCAGGAAACAGCTAAGGAAACAATGAAACAAGAAAAAAAACAGATTATTTCTTCACCTTAAAATCTAGTTGAAAGGAAAATCCTGATTAGCCTTAATTATAGTAAAAGTTAATAGTGACAGAGTGCTTACTTTGCATCATGAGTTTTTCTTAGTACTTTACATATGTTAATTAATTTAAACACACAAGAATTCTATGAGGTTGATAATATAATTATTATCCCCATATTACATATGAGGAAATTGAAGCATCAAAAGTCTAAGTTATTTATTGGCAGTCACTTAATTGTTGGTCTTCCCCAATGGCTCAGCTGTAAAGAATCAGCCTGGAATGCAGGAGATGCAGGAGACTCAGGTTCGATCTCTAGGTTCCTCTCTAGGAGGAAGATCCCCTGGAGGAGGATATGACAACCCACTTCAGTATTCTTGCTTGGAGAATCCCATGGGCAGAGGAGCCTGGTGGGCTATACTCCATAGGCTCACAAAGAGTTGGACACGACAGTAGCAACTGAGCTTGCACGCATGCACTTGGTTAATCAGTGACAGTTCCAAGATTTGGACCCAAACAATCTGGCTTACCAATATGTACATTTTATCTTAAAGAAGCTTTTATCTTAAAGAAGCTTGTCCCTAGGTCCAGATTTATTAAAAGTAATAAACTCACTATAAAATGTCAAGCAATACAACAATATATTAAAGAATAGGCCGAAGTTCTACATTCTCTTCTCCCTACCTATCCCTGCCCTTCACTATTTTGTCGTTATTATTGGTAAAAATTTTACTTTATTTGACCATAAAATGTGTTTGAATTAAAAAGGGAGTGTAACGATTTTAAGTGTTGTATAGCACCGATATATTTCTAGTCTGGTATATAATGACTTACAAAGCATAGAGTCTTATTCCCGAGCCTGTGTTCAGACACCCCATCTGGCTCCAGCCATCAACCCCTCAGCTGCAGCATCCCCTTGAGCCTCACACATGCTGCTGCCCACACCATACCTTGTGACGTCATTACGATACTGCCTCTGTGTAAAAATAGACTATCAAAAGCTGAAAAAAAGTGGTTAATTTGTGATATGAGGTCACGCTTCGGCAATCTGTGATTCCAGTAAAAGGCAGCAAGCCTTTGTATACATTTCTTGAGTTTTCGACTTCGGGATTCTCGAAAGTTCAGGCAAATAGTCTCCAGCAATGTGAAGGGTCTGCTCTTGGCATAAACCTTTCTATGGGGAGACAGAGACCTGGATACTTATCTCAAATTGGTGATAACCTCAGATGGATCACTTTCATTCTTGAGTATCTTCTATTTCCAAATCTCAGAAGTGCCCACCTCCCCAGCTCTGTTCACTGATGAGATTTTGGTGTTGAGAGGAACCATGAAAAGCAAAGTGCTCTCTCCAACCCTAATGCAGATGTCTGGTCCTTAATGTTATTGTTCCTACCGACCCATCTGTGTTTCCCCGTACTTTTGCTTCTGGTAGTCCCGTAGCTTCCTCCAGCTTTGTCTTATGGATTCAAGGAACTATAGGTACTGAGATCTATTTTTAAATCCACAAATAGACAGTTATTGATTGACTCCCTGACAATGCAGAGTGAAGCTCTGAGGCTATTGGGATGAACAAAACACAGTCCCTGCCCTTCTAGATTCAGTCTGAGGCAGCACAGAGGTGGCTTTGTGGTCTTGAAACAATCGTACCTTCACTGCAATGACATTCTATCCATGAACATGTGGCTCTCTTGCTAGAATAAGCTCCTTCTCTTCTTCTCTGACCCATGAATTGTTTTAGGGTTTTGTTGATTTTTTTTTTTTTTTAATTTACAGATGAATGGGATTTTTCCGGTTTTCATTTTGTTATTGATTTTTAACTTAATTGCATTGTTCTGAGAGAATGCAGTCTGTAATGGTACCAAACCTTTGACATTTTCTGAGGCTGCTGTTGCCCTTTCTTTATTGTACTTTTCTGTATTTAGGCTTTTAAATTTTGTATTGAATATATTTTGAGAGATGGTGTAATATTACAGTTAAAACCTCAAATTCTAGAGCCATTATCTGTATTTAGCTCCAGTTCTGCCTGTTACTGGCAGCATAAAATTGGATGATTATCTGTCTCCATGTCCATAGAGTAGGGATAGTACTGGAGATTTTGCAATGGTATTGAGAGGATCAATGAGTTCATACTTATACAAAGCTAAAAGCACGTAGTGAATGCCCCTGGCACATAGTGAATGCTCCACAAATGGTATTTATTATTATCATTTCACTATATTATATTGCTATTAGTATGTTCCATTTATGAAACATTCTGAAAATGATGAATTTATACAGATGGAGAACAGATTAGTAGTTGTCAGGGATTAGGGATGAAGAGAAAAAGAGGATAACTGAAGGTGTAGCACGAGGGAGTTTTGTGGTGATAGCACAGTTGTGTATACTGATTGTGGTGGCCATAAATCTATACAGGAGATAAAATTGCACATGGCTATCCACACACACACATACACACACATGTGCATGCACCAATTCGTGTAAAACTGGCAAAATATGAATAAGATCTATGGTTACACCGTCTGAGTCACCGTCCTGACTTTGATATTGTGCCTGGTGGCTCAGACAGTAAAGAATCTGCCTGCAATTCAGGAGACCCAGATTCAGTCCCTGGGTCAGGAAGATCCCCTGGAGAAGGGAATGGCTACCCACTCCAGTATTCTTGCCCAGAGAATTCCATGGACAGAGGAGGCTGGTGGGCTACACCCTTCGGTCACAACACAACTGAGAGACTAACACCTTTATAGTTACATAATACTTTACCACTGGGGGAATCTGGGAGAAGGGTACACAGGCCCTCTATGTACGACTTTTGTGACTTCCTATGAATCTATAATTATTTAAAAGTAAAAAAAAAATTTTTTTAAGATCCTAGAAGTGAAAGTGAAAGTCACTCAGTTATGTCCGACTCAGAAGTGAAAGTGAAAGTCACTCAGTTATGTCCGACTCTGAGACCCCATGGACTGTGGACCCACCAGGCTCCTCTCTCCATGGAGTTCTCCAGGCAAGAATACTGGAGTGGGTAGCCATTCCCTTCTCCAGGGGATCTTCCCAACCCAGGGATCAAACCCAGGTTTTCCAAATTGCAGACAGATTCTTTATCATGAATCTATAATTATTTAAAAGTAAAAAAAAAAATAAATTTTTAATGATCCTAGAACATTGTGACTATTCATTAAATGTTATTTAGTATCACTATTATTGTCATCACTGTTTTCCAAATTTTTATGCACTTCACTTGTATTAATTTCAAAATTAAACACACAGCAATAAGTTATTTTTAAAAGAAAGATTATGCCTTAGCAGTTATGAATTGTAATTATGTAGGAACTTTAAGCCCCACGGCAACTGTTAAGTAGAGTTTTTGTAAGCCCCTCTTGAACTGTGACAGTAACAGAAGGCTTGACCAGGGAAGCCCAAATCCTGGGTGTGTAAGTGTTGGTCTCCTGGATGCAGAACACACTGGGAACAACAGATGAGAAGGGGCCAGCCTCCAGCAATTAGAACTCTGGGGTCTGGATGCCTGAAATTCTAGTCCTAGCATGCCCCCAGCGAGAGAAATTACCCATCACTGTCTCCCATCTCCCAGTTACATAGGCTGGAAAAGTCAGAGTCATGGTTTCTTGAAGTGGCTTGGGAGACCATCCTGGACTGTCTTTTCATTTAGAACCAGAACCTGAGGACCAGAAGAAGCTTCCTGACCAAGAGCAAAGACCTTGAGTAAAGGTCAGAGCTGTTTGCCTGGGACAGCACTGTGTGAAGTCCACGTCAGCAGGGATTGGCTGATGCCACACCACCCCCCCCACACACACCTACCCAGGGTCACTGAATATGACTAGGAGGGCACAATTTAGGGTCCCTCACCAGGTCCTTGGCATGGAAAGGGAGCAGCTAGGCAGCCAGGCCACACCTGATACCAGGCCCCCGAAGTTCAGGGCCACATTCTGACATGAGCCTGCTGTTGTCATGTCATGCCATGTTCTATGCCATGCCTCTCCATTTCCTCTCCATCTTCCTTAAAAGATTGTGATTTTACATGGAAGAGAATTCTAGTTCTGAGATCCTGAACTCTCTCCTAGCCTGTGATGTACAGTCAGAGAAGCCTTGCACATGAAGATAGCGCGATGACGCAGAATTTATTTTTACCTCATCACCCAGCACACAAAGATACTGTCTACGTGAGCAGCCTCCGACCGCAGGTTGGAAGGCAAAGTTTCCACTCCCGGCCCAGCACTTAACCTTCATGTGTTCTCCTTTCTGAGCCTCAGATTCTTCATCTGCCAAATGGATTCTTTCTTGACTGGCAAGATGGCATTGAAGATTAAGTGAGCTCGTGGAAATGAAACCTCCTGGTGATCTCTAAAGTTAGTATTCTTACTAGTGTCATCTCCTTTGACCCCCCCCCCCTCCTTTCCAAGAAGAGCTGCAAAAGCTAAACTCAAAGGAATGACTTTCTGAGTGGAAATTTACACTCCCAAGCAGGTCTCTGAAGGAGAGATTTGAGGGCCAAAGGACCTCAAGTCACATCCCATAGGCCACTAGCCATTTCTGTTGGATAACTTTGCTGAGGAAGGAGGGTCATAGAAAAGGAAGAAGCACAAAGCGTAGGAGGCCAATTAGAAAAAAACTGCACAGACTCATGTACATCGTGGGGGCTTCCCAGGTAGCACAGTGGTAAAGAATCCTCCTGCCAAAGCAGGAGATCCAGGAGACATGGTTGTCTCTGGGAAGATCTTTTGATCTCTGGGAATACCCCCTGGAGTAGGAAATGGCAACCCACTCCAGTATTCCTGCCTGAAAAATTCCATGGACACAGGAACCTGGCAGGCTACAGTCCATGGGGTCGAAGAGAGGTGGACATGACTTGCCACTGAGATACTCATTTACAGTCTTTCCCCGGAAACAGTGGAGGGCACCTGTGCCCTTCACGGCTTGGTCTACCCTGCCACCTTGTGGCTCTTCGCTAGACTGCACTAATAGAACTGCCTCATATAATCTGGGTGCCAGAAGAGCTATGAAACCAGCTGGAACCCTTAATCACATACTCACTCTTTCAGTCTGCCATTCAAGAAAACTCTACAGATGCTCATGGTTTTCCAGGCTGAGAAAATTCGTGAATGCATGGTCTTTAAAGAGTTCCCAGGGTGAGGGAAAGTAGAAGAAGAAAATAACACAAGTTAAGCAGAGACTGTAACCCTGCTTACAAGGACACTGAAGACTGGTATGTTGGGAAAATGATGAATTTCCCCATGAGACTAAAAGAGAGGGAGCTCCAGGTAGGAACAGAGGGCGATGAGGTGTAGTCCCACTCTCAACAAATGCTGTGTGTGAACCCCCAAGAAAAAAGGAGGGACACAGGCCACCCCTGGAATGCAGCTCAGTTCAGGGGTACAGAAGCTGTTCATTCTACACAAAATAACCCCAGACTCATATGGTCATGCTCTTTCCTCTTTTGAGTTTCATAAACAGGCCCATGCTCTTGACTCTTTCCATGATCAGAACCAGTGGGATGGGATCTTAGAAAAACCTCAAGCTTGAACAGGACCTTAGAGCGATTTAGTTCAACTCTCCCCACAAGTCAAAGTTACTGCCACCTCACTGTGCATTTTCTGCTTCGTCCCCTCAGAAGTGAGCCCAGAAGCTCACCTCAAAGCCCATCCCATGCTTAGACATCTATGTGAAAATCCTTCATTCAATCCAATTGAGTTCCTCCTCTTTATAAATCTTGGCTCAAGTTTCGCTCCTCTCAGGCCACACTGAAAAAGTGATGCCATATAGGAAGACATAGGACGAAGACAATCATTTAGTGGCTGCACTCAGGTTGTAGAAATAGAAAATCATGGCAGTGATTTTACTGAAAAGAATACTGGTTTAGCTATTGGGAAAGGTGTGTCTGAGTCCTCCTAGAATCTTTGCTTACTGTCACTTGTCATCCTTTTATGTACGGTGAAGGGGCTGAATGAGAGTCGAGATTCTCACCTCTCACCAGGGAGCGGGCAGCAGTACATTTACACGCTCACTATGGCAGAGGTCTGGATTAGGTCACCACCAGGGTCAGCGCAAACTCTCCAGGACTTTTCAAAATACCACTAAATATAATAGTCTCCTGTTCCTGTTAGGGGACTTTTATCAAACCTGTAAAGATCTGTATACATATTCTCAGAGATCCCTATTCTGCAGAGATTTCATGGCTCTCAGAGCTTTCTCCCCTCTGTATACTGGAAGTCCCTTACTCACTGAGCTTAGTTACTTTGTTTCCTGGTTCTCTTCTGAGATGAGGCACACTTCCCTCCCTCCCCTGCAGCCGCCATTGATAAGAAAGACTGGTGGTGAGAGGGGAAAGAGAAGAGATACTGCCCGACTCCTACCAAGAGACCTCTTGTCTGGGCGAGGTCAGGTATGCGCCCCTCCCCACCTCCTGCAGTGCTTTACTGGGACATGACTGAGGCCACCCTGCAAAGCCCTGTGCCCGGAGTCAAGAAGTCCCTCCAAATCTTAGTTCCCTTCACCTCGGACAGTAAAGAGAAAGTGTAAAGAAGACGCGTGGTGAGAGCACCTCACCACCCCCTCCCACGGATAACTCCTGTCCTGTGCTGAATTGCTGTATGCAATTGCTGTATGCGCTCAGTCATGCCCGACACTTGAGACCCCATGCACTGTGGCCCACCAGGCTCTTCTGTCCATGGGATTTTCCAGGCAAGAATAGTGGAGTGGGTTGCCATTTCCTTCTCCAGGGGATCTTCCCAACCCAGGGATTAAACCCATGTCTCTTGCATCTCCTGCATTGGCAGATGGGGTTCTTTACCACTAACACCACTTGGGAGGCCCATAGGCTAAAGTAAGCATCCCCATTCTTATGTTGAAATCCTAACCCTCAGTACCTCAAAATGTGACCTGATTTGGAAACAGGGTCTTGGCAGATATAATTAGTGAAGATGAAGTCAGTATGGTGGATGCTACTCCCATGTGATTGGTGTCTGTATTAAAAAGGGAAATACGGATACAGGTACACACACACACACGGGGAGAATGCCAGGTGAAGATGAAGACAGAGATCAAGGTGATGCTTCTACAAGCCACGGAGTCACAAGTGTTTCCACTAAGCTAATGGAAGCAAAAGGAGAGGACTGGAATAAAATCCTTCCTCAGTGAGCTGCAGGAGACCCCAGTTTGATTTCTGGTTTAGGACATCCCCTGGAGAAGGGATAGGCTACCCACTGCAGTATTCTTGGGCTTCCCTGGTGGTTCAGCTGGTAAAGAATCTGCTTGCAATCCGGGAGACCTGAGTTCAATCCCTGAGTTGGGAAGATCCCCTGGAGAAGGGAATGGCTACCCACTCCAGTATTCTGGCCTGGAGAATTCTATGGACTGTATAGTCCACAGGATCGCAAAGAGTCAGACACTACTAAGTGACTTTCACTTTCTTTTCACTGAGCTCAAAAGGAAGCAAGCCTGCCAACTCCTTGATCTCAGAGTTGTGGGACAACCCACTTCTGAGTCCAAGCCACTTAGTTTTTGGTGCTTTATTAAGGCATCCCTAGCAAACCAGCCACCTCCAGAGATGGCTGCTATGGGTGACATCAAGGAAGGGAGATCTTCACAGATGGAAGGAGGCACTGCAATCCCACAGAAAGGAGGAGGACTTCACCAGCCCCCGGAGTGCTTCCATCCAGCCCCAGGTCCACAGGCCCGCTACCCTGTGCTGCCCTAAAGAGCAGCTTGCCATTCCCAGCATTTTGGAATCCTCAAAGCCGCACCCCTCTCCCACCCCAAGAGTCAGAAACATCACTTTTTAGCCACAATGGCATGTCTCATGTTTCTTTGTGAGTTTACTTCCATGTTAGACCATGTTTTGTCTTTCCAAGTGACTGCACATTTCCTGGAGGCTGGGACCATGTTATAAACCACCTGGGTGTCAGGAGAGCTCTTTGTTAAAAATTTTGGGTGTGACCTTAAACTTATTGCCTTTCCCCTGGTTTTGACACCCATAGACTAAAATCTGGGCTTCCCAGGTGGTGATAGTGGTAAAGAACCTACATGTCAATGCAGGAGACACAGGTTCAACCCCTGGCCTGGGAAGATCCCCTGGAGGAGGGCATGGCAACCCACCCCAATATTCTTGCCTGGGAAATCCCATGGACAGAGGAGCCTGAAGGGCTTCAGTCAATAGGGTCTCAAAGAGTTGCCCTGACTGACGTGGCTTAGCACGCACACAGCCTAGAACCCCGAGCTTCCCTAGTGGCTCAGACAGTAAAGAATCTGTCTGCAATGCAGGAGTCCTCAGTTCATTTCCTGGGTTGGAAAGATCCCCTGGAGAAGGCAATGGCAACCCACTCATGTCCTTGCCTGGAAAATTCTACGGACAGAGAAGCCTGGTGGGCTACAGTCCTTGGGGTCACAAAGAGTAGGACACAACTGAGTGACTAACATTTTTACTTCTTTCTTCAGACTAAGATCCTAATTGCTAAGGCCCGTACAGGCTTGCTATTCTGTGATTCTGATTCTAAGCAAGCTTGTTATTTAATCAACCTGCCTGTTGCAAGTACTAAAGGAGGAGGGACCCAGGAAACTCATCTCTTAGAGGTGTTAACGGAGAAGTTAGTCTCTTGTGATTATATGAGTCAGAATCATTTAATAAAGGGGCAAGACTCCAGGGGCTTCAGTTCAGTTCAGTCACTCAGTCACGTCTGACTCTTTGTGACCCCATGGATTGCAGCATGTCAGGCCTCCCTGTCCATCGCCAGCTCCTGGAGTTTACTCAAACTCATGTGTCCATTGAGTCGGTGATGCCATCGAGTTGTCTCATCCTCTGTCGTCCCCTTCTCCTCCTGCCTTCAATCTTTCCCAGCAGCAGGGTCTTTTCCAAGGAGTCAGTTCTTCGCATCAGGTGGCCAAAGTATTGGAGTTTCAGCTTCAGCATCAATCCTTCCAATGAATATTCAGGACTGATTTCCTTTAGGATGGACTGGTTGGATCTCCTTGCAGTCCAAGGGACCCTCAAGAGTCTTCTCCAACACCACAGTTCAAAAGCATCAATTCTTCTGCGCTCAGATTTCTTTATAGTCCAACTCTCACATCCATACTTGACTACTGGAAAACCCATAGCCTTGACTAGACGGACATTTGTTGGCAAAGTAATGTCTCTCCTTTTTAATATGCTGTCTAGGTTGGTCATAACTTTTATTCCAAGGAGCAAGTTGTCTTTTAATTTCATGGCTGTAGTCACCTTCTGCAGTGATTTTGGAGTCCATAAAGTCTGTCACTGTTTCCACTGTCCAGGGACTTAGGGTTAAGATAGTTCTCTGTGGGTTCCAAACCCCACTGAGTGTTCTTCCTAGACTCCAAGACCCTCCTGCTCAGCCTGCCTTTCTGGAAGGCCATTTCCTTAGTGATGCTGAAGCCTTTCCTCCTTCAGTGAAGGTGCCTGACCCTGGAGACTGTGTTGCTGGTGCCCATCAGGTCTCGGCAGCTGCGTGCCTTTGAGAAGCCTCCTGCCACTGCTTTGAGGGATTGGAGGAACGTAGTCTTTCCATGTGGTTACAGTACACTGGGTATACAATGCTTTGTATCTTACATGGGAGGGATTACAGCATTCCTTAGCCTCTTATTGAGAACCCTGAACTTGATCTGAGAGCACTGAATGGTCTCCCTGATGGCACACACCTCAAACCTTGGTTACATGTGTAAACTGTGCTCTTTTGGTTCCAGGAAACAGGGATTCAGTCAAACCAGGCCCAGTGTGATGGGTGATATAGGAGTAGAGGCAGAGACCTTATTATGAAGTGGTTATAAAAGAGATGGAATATTCTAGAAATCAACCTGGTGGTGGCAGGGCATTCTAGTTAAAATCCTTGCTCAGGGGTCGCATTGTGGTGCCATTAATGACACTCACCTTCTCCCCAGGGGATCAGCTTTTCTCTGCATCACTTTCCTTTTCTTTCCTTATCCCAATTCTCTTAGTGTTTTCCAAACATATCTCTGATAGAATGTATAGTTTCTAGAAGGCACAGAGTGAACATTTTTATTATGAATGATGACTCTTTATTGTTTATGTTGGAAGAACTATCTAGTGAAAGTGAGTTGATTTGAAGAAAACTAGTACATAAATGTTCAAGGTATGATGAAATAGCAAAATCATGAAGGTGGATTACATATCACCGAAACTGGAGAAACACTGGACTGGCTGGTTGTTTCCAAATGTCACTGTAAATCCCCAGGACACAAGATTCTAGTGGCCCAACTCATCATTGCCTCTCTCAGGCAGCACTTTGCCCTGGGGTCCCGTGTCCATCCTTAGACAAATCAGCGAGGCAGGTCATGTGGTATGAGATGTGACTACCCAAGGTTTGACTCCTCCATCAGGGCTGGGACAAAGCAGTTTTTTTTTCTTTAATTCTGTGTGCAGGTGCAGTTTGATGTGTTATTATGGCCCCTGGTTTTCCATTGTAACTTCTCAAACTGCTGCTATTCTGGAGTTTCTGAGGCAGGTGTGTGTATCCCCCCCACTCCCCACCCCCGATACCTCTACTCTGAGTAGTTATGAGATAGAATGTGATTGCTGATACCAACGTGCTTTGAAAATCCTAAACACCTCACAAATGCCAGATGTTATTACCGTGTTTAATAGATATATTACTCTGAGTGACACAGAGAGGCAAATGAACCTATATTCCAAAGGAAACAGCCCATTTTTTCCAAAAAAAGAGGTGATTGAACGTCCACCAACAAGCAATTGTATGAACTCAGATTAGTTGGCCACATCTTAGCTGCATTACCCTGGACAAATCCCTGCATCAGCTTTCTCATTTCTGCAATGGGAACTTTTGTGACCGATCTTCTTTCCCTCCGGTTGGGGTCAGAGGCGGGAGCCTGCCCTCCACTCTCTGCCCCAGTCCCTTCCTGGGTCGAGGACAGATGTCAGCGAGGTGATCCTTACCATCCTTCATCCTTTCCAGCTCCGAAGTAGATTCTAACCAATCTCTCCGGGTCCACCTTCCAACCACTACTCTGGTCCTTAGCAACTTTTCCTCTCAAAACCCCACAGCTGAGAGAAAAGCATCAGACACCCTGATTTAAAAGTTAGGCATTTGTGAAAAGTTGTGCCACAATCACGCTTTGGTAATAAAAATTCTGTATTCCCTCTGCCCCAGCACAACTGCTTAGAGATGTTTGCCTTTTACCTGTTATTGATTGTCAATTGGCTGCAGTTACTCTTTGATCTTCTCTTCTGTTTGAACTTGAATGCCACCCACACTGTCTGCCCCAGCCTCCTCCTCTCTCTATTAAACAGTAATGATATGTAAACAAACGCGGAGGCCCCTGGGGAGCCGAGCAGCCCTGGGGCCAGCCTCCCTCCAGCCTGTGAATTGTCATTCCTGAAGCTGTCTGTTTTGTAAGTTCTTCTGCCAAGTGTCGTGGGAGCAGAGGGATCATTTTCCCCCCTTTCAAAGAGCGGGGTGAGCCGAGGCTTTGAGCTGGCGAGTCCTTTAAAGTCATCTTCAAAGGAAACCTGAGCTGCAAGGCCGGCCATGTGGCTGGCAGAGGGGCGATGTGACTTTCTGAGGTTCCCTCCTGGGCTTTGGGTGGTCAGCTCCCGCAGACTTCCCAGCACGTGCTTGGAGCCTGCTGCAGGGGCATTGCCAAGGGACGGCACTGTCCGGAAAGTGGCCTGAGGGCCCAGGGAAGGCTCCCTCCCGTCCCCGCCCCCCACCGCCACCACCACCCAGGAACGGGAGGGAGCTGTGAGGACTTTCTCCTCTGGGCAGGCAGCCATGACCACACTTGTCTTCACCATTCTTAGCTCCTGCCAGTCAAACTTGGTTTCTGAGGGGGTTTGAGGTAAAATAAAACCGGGTGCCAAAGTAAGCCAGGGTGAATCATGGAATGGTAAACAATCTAGTTAATCCGATTCCCTCAGGGGTGGGTGGGAAAGGGACTCAGAGGCGTAATGGTTGTCACACAGGAAGAGGTAGCCGACTTCCACCAGAGTTCTTCGTGCAAAGTGTGCTTCTGCAGGGATGGGGTTTGGCTTGGCTCACAGGGATTCATAAAGCTTCTGAGTCTATAGATGTCTGTCCATCACCTAACAGACAGCAAAAATCCTCCAAAGGCACCAGGGGTGAGGAAGGCAAGAGTTGAAGCTGAGGCTTTCCATACTGTCCTTGGACCCCCAGGAGAGAGAAACTGTTTACAAAGCCAGGAGGCAAGATGAGCCTTCTTGCTTCATAGAATGAGCAAACTCTCCAAGACCCAGAGGAGGAAAGGACCCACACATTGGTGTCAGAAGGGCCAGAACTGAGATCATTCATTTAAAGTTCAGCCTAGAGCTCTGAGTGAAAAATAAAGTGAATGAAGACAGTTTTATTTATTTTTTTGAAGACAGTTTAAAAAAAAAAAAAAAAACAGAAAGAGGAGGGAATCAGCCAGAGATAAGAGGCAAGAGGCCCATTCAAAATCCCCGACCTGGGCGCCACATGAGCAGAATCTGGCATCTGTGGTCCATCCTCCTGCCAAGAGCTGAAGGTGGGCCGTGCCCAGCAACCCACCGCAAACCCCAGGCTCAGTCTTTCCCTCCATGAGCACCGCCCACCCGGGCGAAGCGCTGGGGAAACAGACTTATTCAAGTCCTGACTCCAGCACAAGGAAAAAAATCCAGAACAAGCCGACTTGACTTTTCAACATTTTATTCTTGTATTTGTACAGCTATATTTTACAACGCGGTAATGCAGTTTAGACACAGCCAAACCCTGTCTCCGGAGTAGTTATAACACAAGCATGACGCAGAATGTGATGAGACAAACATTCCCAAAGAGAGCTTAGTTAGTGACAACTCCAAGTCCCTGTGTCTGCCTACACTTCCAAAAGGGATGGCGCAGTCGTCCCCTGTTGAAAACTTCCATGAAAAAAGGCACCGTAGGACACATTGTACAGGTATATACAAACCGAAAACTAGAACAAAACTACACGTTTTTTCCTTCTGAAGCTTTTTTTTTTGTTCTTTTTGTTTGTTTGTTTTAATACACACTTTGTAAATTGTAAACCTTCACTTGCAAAAAAATACAAATACACTGAGGCATTTTAGACAAAATATTTTCTTACTTATACAGATGCAATACTTAAAATAGTCTCTTAAGTGCTCTTTCTCAATAAAGATTCTCAGATCCGTGTCTGCCTGCAGATACAAAATCGAGCCTTTAACGCAGTTTTATATTTTTAATATATCTTTTTTAGGTTTATATATATTTATTTTATATATATATATTTATATATTTACAACTCTGCCATATATTCCTTCACCTTTGGTTAAAAAAATTAAAGCCCTCTCTTTGATAACATACCGAAGTCTCTTCTTTTAAAAGAATGCACATTTACATACAAAAGAAACATCTGATCCCACAAAACATATACATTCCTCATTTTGCAGACTAAGTCAAGTCAGAACGTTTGCGTACTCCCCCCGCTTTGATATATAAAATGATTTTGCTTTTTGCTGACATGGTTTGCCGTACACATAGGAGAAGAAGCAATATTATTTTCTTAAAGTTTTACGGCAGTGGGGGAAGGGGAGCTGCCTTGGCGCCCCGTCCCCCGCCCCTCCCCCCACCCCGCCCCCGCCAGCTATGATTTGCACTAGTGGATGAAAGAGGCACTACATCATGGGATGAACATTGTAAAGTGTTACAGTATCCTTTGGGTAGATTCCGAAAAGGGGCTCGAATGGAAAGCATCAACACTCCATGCTTCAGCAGGCTTTGGGGAGCTCCGGGGGCAGGTCAGTGGCTGACACGCGGTATTGCACCTTGGTGTTGGTGATGGCGCCGTGCTTCTGGCGCAAGTGAAGACGCAGCTGACTTTTGTGGCGGAAATGCAGGTTACACTTCTCACACTGGGGGAGAACCAGAGGCAAACTGTTAAGTCATCCATTCAGGAAACGTGTCATTACTCGAAGACCTTGAGAAGGAGATTCTCCCTTCCAGGGATGGGGCAGTTCTTCCCTTCCCTCCTGTGGGCAGGTGAGAGCCCGCAGGAATGCTGGCTTCTGCTAAGGACAAGTACACTTTGTGCAAATGTATGTCTCTTCCCTGCTTTCCAAAGTCTTGGTCATGCTTTTCCCCTGCTTGAGATTCACTTCCCTGCTCTAACTCAACAAATTCAAGTCTAAACCAAAAATGCAGTTCAGATGCAAACTCTTCTAATTATTAAAGTTTTCCTGAATCTCTCTGGGGTGAAAATAATTCCTCTTCCCTTTGGCCTCTGTAAGATTTCCAGCCTTGCCACTTAACGCCAAAAAAGCCTTGGCATCCCAAACATTACCATCCTTCTCAGATGCTTTGACAGTGGTTGACTACTTCTCACTAAACTTTGTAATCTGCCCAGTACCTGTGAATATACCTCTTAGGCATTTATGCAATATATCTGAATATATTTGGACAAATGGATTAGAACAGTCTGAATTCTGCAAATGAAAATTCTGGAAATCTCAGATATGCTTTTAAGAGGCAGTTCTATTCCTTTAACTTAGTGTATGCATCTTAGAGGGCTTCTCAGGGGGCACTAGTGGTAAAGAACCCACCTGCCAATGCAAGAGACTGGGGTTCGATCCCTGGGTCAGGAAGATCCCCTGGAGGTGGGCATGGCAACCCACTCCAGTTTTCTTGTCTGGAAAATCCCAAGGACAGAGAGGCCTAGCAGGCTACAGTCCATAGGGTCACAAGGAGTCGGACACAACTGAAGTGACTGAGCACATATGCACACATAGACCTCAGATCAGCTAACAAGGCATTAGCAACTAAAGCTGTTTCTTGTTTTGATTCCAAGAATGGGTGATAATAATTTTAGTGGAAAAGTTCTTTAAAAATAAAGTGGGTGACTAAATGTAACGTGGTACCCGGATGTAATTCTGAAACAGAAAAATGTTTCAGGCAAAAACTGACGCTGCTGCTAAGTCGTTTCTGTCGTGTCCGACTCTTTGTGACCCCATGGACTATAGTCCACCAGGCTCCTCTGTCCATGGCATTCTCCAGGCAAGAATACTGGAGTGCGTTGTCATTCCCCTCTCTAGGGGATATTTCTGACCCAGGGATTGAACTTGCCTTTCCTGCATTGGCCTGAGGATTCTTTACCACTAGCACCACCTGGCGAGCCTAGGTAAAAACTAAGAAAGTAAAAATAAAGTACGGATTCCAGTTAATAATAACATTCCAGTATGGATTCATTAGTTAATGGTTAATTTACCCTAGCAATAAGGGGGAAGAAGGCAATAGCACCCCCCTCCAGTACTCTTGCCTGGAAACTCCCATGGATGGAGGAGCCTGGGAGGCTGCAGTCCATGGGGTCGCTAAGAGTCGGACACGACTGAGCGACTTCACCTTCCCTTTTCCCTCTCATGCATTGGAGAAGGAAATGGCAACCCACTCCAGTGTTCTTGCCTGGAGAATCCCAGGGACGGGGGAGCCTGGTGGGCTGCCGTCTATGGGGTCGCACAGAGTCGGACACGACTGAAGCGACTTAGCAGCAGCAGTAATAAGGGGAAATTGCATACATATGGTAATTCTCAGTGCTATCTTTGCAACTTTTCTACAAATCTAAAACTATTCTCTAAAAAAAATGTAATAAAATATGTTCATATAGAAAATATGTCTTAAAGTAAAAACGGAAATAAACTTAGAAAAAAGTAAAACAGGTGTGCAGTGAGTAGAAAGAGCCCCAATCTTAGGAGACAAGGGCCCTTCATATCTGTGCTACCCACTGCCATATGCCCTGAGCATGGCATTTCTCTCTGAGCCTTGGCTTTCCTTTCTGTAAGGGACTGAGTCAATATACTCTGAGGGTCACTCAACTCTGATATCCTGTGTATCTAAATGTCCAGCAAATAATTATAACAGCAAGTATGTACTGGACTCTTACTATGCAGCAAACACTGTACTGAACACTTCAGTGAATCCATTAATTTAACATAACTGTGAGAAGTAAGCACTATTATCAGGCTCAGATGAGGAAATTAAGGTACTGAGAATATAATTAATTTGCCCAAGAACAAAAGCAAGTGAGAAGATACTCATTCAAGGAGTGATAAACAAGAGAGTGAAAATAACCACCTTTTCAGGTTAACAGTTTGATATGGGTTAACCATTCTTCCTTTATTCGTCCTTGTGTCCATCACTACCTACAGAGATGTCATAAATTCAGCAAAGCCAGCCTCATCTATAACAGTAGTTTCTACGCTTGTAGGACATGGGACTCTTTTTTTCAAATTAAATGGAAATTGGAAATGGAAAGAGGCTGCTATATCATTCCAGTGCTGCCCTGCAGGGTTTGAGAACCTCAGTGATTCAAAGAACAAAATTGGAAACCTGCTCATCTACCTCATTCTCACCATTTCATAGAGAAAGAAGACTATGGCCCAGTGAGAGGGTCAGGGTTTGTCCACAGTCTTAAAAATGGTGATTGCCGAAGTCCAAATAAGAACCCAGATTATCTCAGCTCCCTGGCCAGTATCTTTCCACTTTATGGCAGAGGTCAGCAAGCTGTTTCTGTAGAGAGCCAGACAGTAAATATTTCACACTTGGTGGGCCTGACATTCTCTGACATAACTACTTAGCTCTGCATTGTAGCGTGAACGCAGCCAGAGACATACGTCAACAAGTGAGCCTGGCTGTGTGCCAACAAAACCTTATTTATGGATGCTGAAATTTAAATTTTATATAATTTGCATGTCATAAAATATCATTGATATTTTTAGCCATGTGAAAGTATAAAAACCATTATTAGCTCATGGAATTTCAACAACTAACCCATAAGCCATAGTTAGTCAAGACTCCACTCTAGAACATTGTGATTCCAGTGGCCCGATCATGGCCTCTTGCTTCTGGTCATCTGTAACTGTCTTTTCTCTATTTTTTTTCCCCCTTATATCACCACATTTCTCTGGTTCCCCTCCTAGTCTGTGACTGCTCCTTTTCAAACACTTTAGCTCCTCTGAAGTAGACATTTAGCCCAGCTTAGGGCCAGCTGGAACACTCAGTAAGTGTTTGTAGAAGGAATGAATGACTCTGATGTCTATGTAATCACAGTCCAGACCTCTTTCTTAAGGACTGGATTACCTAGCCCAATACCCTCATTTTACAGATGAGCAAACTAAGACAGATGCTGAAGCTAAAGCTCTGATACCTTGGCCATTTGGTGTGAAGAGCTTACTCACTGCAAAAGACCCTGATGCTGGGAAAGATTGAAAGTAAAAGGAGAAGGGGGCGTCAGAGGATCATCTGGTTAGATAGCGTCACTGACTCAATAAACATGAATTTGAGCAAACTCTGGGATGTAGTGAAGAACAGGGAAGCCTGGCACGCTTCAATCTATGGGGTCACAAAGAGTTGGACATGACTCAGCAACTGCACAACAACAATGACAAACTAAGACTCAGGCCAACCTCAAGCTGGTTGTCTTTGAAAATCAGACCTAAATCTGGTCTTAGTTCAGTGGTCATCCCACTGCTCGCCTGAGATTGAAGCGAACAGTCCTGTGGCCCCAGCCCTCCACCTCCCCGCGCCTCCCAGGCCAGCCAGTGGCCCCAAGAGGCTCACGTACATGGTAAGGTTTCTCTCCTGTGTGGATTCGCAGGTGGCTCTTCAGGGTCTGAAGGTGCCGGAATCGGGTGCCACAGATTTCACAGGGATAGGGCTTCTCGCCAGTGTGGATGAGCACATGGGCACGGAGGTGGGCCACCTGCACGGAAGGGCGCAGAGCAAACGAACTGAGAGGCTTGGTCGAGGTGGGCTGCAGGCCCCCGGAAGCCTCTTATCAGCACACTGGGTGGGGGTCCTTGGCCCACGCCCCCTGCTCACCTGGACAAATCTGGCTCCGCATGTTTCGCATTTGTAGGGCTTCTCTCCAGAGTGAATTCGGGTGTGGGTTTTCAGGTTGGCCGGTCGGTTGAACTGGGCCCCGCAAATGTTACAACGATAGGGTTTCTCACCTGTTGCAGAGAAAAGAACAGGAGAGCCATAATCAGAGGAAGTCTCCACAGTCCCTGAGCCCTGGATTGCAAAGCAACTGGCCTTTCCTTGTGCCACTTCGGCTTTCCTTCCCTTGGAAGGGGTCAGAGAGAGGTGTCAGGGGCCTGCCATCCCTACCTGCCACCCCTCTCTCACACACACACACCAGCACACCTCACCCATGACCAGGGTCAAGAAGCAGGCGGTGACGTGGAGGAGGAGAAACAATGTCAGGCATGGGTCAGGGAGGGCCTGAGGTCCCAGGAACCAGCTTTGTCATCAGGATGATCTTACTTCGGGATGTGGACATGTTACTCGCCTTTTCTGGGCCTCAGTTTCCCTCTCTGGCACCGGAGGGGTGAGTTGAGATGACCCAGGAAGGCTCTGCTAGCTCCTCCCTTGGGTAAGGCTGATTCAGTCAACCCATTCCTCAGAGAAATAACACTCAGGCTGCTCTAGTTTCTGTCGTTGAGAAAAAAACATGCTTTTCCTTTCTGCTAGCTGCAACTACAGCTGGATTCTATTTGCAAGAGAGGTGGGGCCTGCGTTGGAGAAGATGCTCAAACAGAGGAAATCAATAGAAGGGCCACATCTTCCTTCATGGAAAGTTTCTGGGATAATGGGCCCATTTAAAAAGCCAGGAGAGAGGCAACTTTGGACAACAATCAGGTTATGGGATGCTACCTGGTGAAGGAATGTGAGCTGATAAGGAACAAACCCTTGGAGAGACCTGAGAGGCTTTAGCATTTTTCTGGTTTATAAAAACCAACCTAGCTCTGCCTCTCTCAGCCAAGGTTCATCCCCTGTACAGTGGGATGAACACTTCTGACCCCAGTGAAGGTGGAGAAGCAACACAGAGCATCTCAAAGGAAAGACAGGGAATACAGAGTGGCTGGGTCACTAAGCCGAGAAGGGACAGGGCCAGGCCTACACTCAGGCCAGGACAATCCCTGTTCCCTACCTCACCCCACCAGGCTCCAAAGCCCCACACTGCTTTCCCTAGAATCCTTGCCCCATCCTGCCCCGGGGAACCCTAGCGAGCTTGGGGATGGGTCACAGAGCCATACCCGTGTGGACGGTCTTGTGGCTGGCAAGGTTGCCCTTGTAGCGGAAGGAGGCCTGGCAGCGGTCACACTTGTAGGGTTTGTCACTGTGGGTCTGCAGCGTGTGCCTCTTGAGGGAAGCCTCCTCAGAAAAGCGGCAGTCACACTCATTGCAGAAGAAGGCCCCATTCTCTGTTGGAGGATGAGAGGAACACCAGGGTCAGCACCTCAAGAAAGGGAGGTGGGGCCCCATGGCCTCTCTCCTCTGGAGCCACTCCCAGGGCCAAACTGAGCCCCCAATGCCCCATCTGCCCATTGTTCATGGGAGCCCAGAGCAAAGGGCCTGTGAGAATTCTTTCTTAGTGTTTAGGGTCTCGGTCATGGAACCGAGAAAGGAGACGGATTCAAATATTAAGGTAGAAAAGGAAACTCACACCCAAGGTACCCACGTGGCCTGCACCAGCTTACATTCATGCACAGAAGCCCTCAGGTGAGACAGCCTCTGTCTGTGTCTCTATCTCCAAAATCAGGATAACAAACCCCTGTCCTGCCTACCTCAAAGGAGCACGTTGTATAACATCAAGCATCACAGGAATGTAAGATACGAATCAGAGTCAAAAATACTTTGAGGTCATCGAAGGAGGAATTAATGATGACTGTGGTCAACCTTGCACCCATCTAGACTTCATGTCTCCCAAGCACTTCTGAGATAGGGAGACAAAAGATGATGGTGGAAGTAGAAACAGAGGCCCAGAGAAAAGGAACTGGAGTGCAGAGCGAACAGCCGGGGAGCCAGGATGGGACAGTCCCTGCTCTTCCAACTGTTGGCCCATGGCTCTGTGCCAAGCCTCTCAGTGTAAGGAACCCATCTTTTTCTTTTTGTCTTAACAATTTGGAAATGACATATCATGGTGACTTACCCCTAAAAGAAGTATTACTGGGCCACCCTACTGGAGCCAGAGCTGGGGGAAGAGGGGAAAACTGGGGGTGCCAATCACAAGCTTTCCAAAAATGTCAATTAACCATCTGCTCAGTGAATCAAATTCAGCTAATATTAACTGAGTGCCTACTCCGCACTAGACTCATTAGGCCCTGTGGAAAATACGAGCATGAATAAGGCCAGATGCTTCTCCTTCAAGAATGTACAGTCTAAGTAAGGTGAACTAACATGCATACAATCAGTTTGCGTCCAGAGGGCCTGAGAAGGCTTTGGAAGCTAGTGGTAGCCAGCCCCATTGCTAGTTTCGCTGGAAGGAAGCTGAGTGAGCTGTGTGGTCCTTCTCTATTCCCCAAGAATAACTCAGATTCTTCATGCCTTGCTTTGGTCAGTCTCATTCCCTACATGAGGTCTCCAAGAGTGGGAATCTGGGCTGGTGATTTAAATGCCAATGGACTTCCAGTCAGGGGCTCCTTCCAATCAGTGAATGGACACACAAACCTCTGGAGCAGAGGCCAGGGCAGGGAAGGGACTCACCGCAGCTGGAATCTGAGTACTCAGATTGGGTCTCTCCCAGCTCCTCGGGGAACGTGGGGCCAGCGGCATGCAGGCACATCTCCGCATGCTGCGGGGACTGCGAGCCGCAGGACGTGCACTTGGGGGGGTGCAGGTAGAGCGGTGAGTGGCTCTCGCTGCTGCTTCGGGGGGAGCCAGTCAGGGACCTGTGGGCAGGAGGAAAGAGCCTCAGCAGATGGAGCAGGGCAGAGCCTCCACTTGGCCTCCATGCACCCCTCTTCCCTGTGCTCAGGGCAGTCCAGAGGCCACTTAAGATCAGGAACCACAGAGTTACTTATCCCCAAGCCTCCCTGTAAACAGCAGACACACCGCGATCACTGATGCGGGTCACACGCAGCCCAAACCTCACTCCCAGGCTCAGCCTCTCCCCACCCCCGATGCTGCAGTCCACGGCCACCCTCTGTCCAAAACAGCAGGAGGATGCCCTGTGCCATACCGAGACCAAGACCGCAGGAGCTTGGGATTCTTGGAATGCTCATCTACCATGGAGGGGAAATTCTCTCACTATGAAAATATACTGAAGCTTAAGGACCTTCCTTACTTAGGCAAATTCAGTCAATAGGCTTTAGCTCACACCTCCAGTATACTGGAGCATTTCAGACAAGAGAACACAGTCTCTGCATCCATCAGAAGTGAGCCCAGAACCCTGCTCAGATAAGCCCCGGCCCCAAGTCCCGACTGCCTCTGAAATCACCTGTTGACGATGCTATTGAGCCGGCTGGCCTGTGGGATGGTGGAGTCCTCCCCACTGGTGCTGAGCTTCGTTGGGGACTGGAGGTCAAGGGTCTCAGGCTCCATGGGTGGCTGGCAGGCTGTTGGGGCAGCGTAGGCCCGAGGGGAAAGGCGGCCCAGCTCTGCCTGCTCAGGCCCCTCCGGCTTGGCGTTCTGGTTGAGGCTGTTGAGCACGATGAACTTGTACTTCTTCCAGTTGCAGGCTTTGGGGTCGGTGGGGCTTTTGGCCGGCGGGGACCCAGAGGTCTGGAGAATGCAGGCGTTCTTGCTGCTACAGGACTCCGTGGGTGAGTTGGGCTGGCAGTCAGACTTCTGGGGACTTTGTGGGCTAACCAGACCTTTCCTGTTCAGGGGTGCATTGGGGGGCTCGAAATGCAGGGCAATCTCATCCTCCGAGGAGGGCCGCTCTTCCTCCTTGCCGGCCTTGTCACAGGGGAAGTATGGGGCGCTCCGGGCTGAGGGCGCAGCAGGCTTGGGGCCCTCGGCCACACTGTAGTGCATGTCACTCCGCGCCTCCTCGGGAGCCGCCTCCTTGGGCGAGTAGATGGTGCTGTGGCACACGCCGGGGGAGATCTCCATGGCCGGCCGACTGTACTCACTGGGCACTGGCCTGGCACTGTCGCAGGGGAGGGCCCGATCCTTGGGGAAGGGGTTGGCGAGAGGCATCCGGGCATCCCGGAGCTCCTCATCAGAGAAGAGGAAGCTGCTGACTGGAAGGTGGCCGTACACAGGGTATGAGGCTGGCGGTGTGGACAGGCCGTTGTACAAGCTGGGGGCAAAGGCTCTGCTCTCACACCCGGGGGCGTTCCTCAGCGGCAGGCTGTTCTCCACCACCTCCCGGCCCCGATAGGCCATGATGTCCTGGGGCATCAGCATGCGGCTGTTGAGGAAGTCTTCACGGGGAGGCTTGATGGCAGGAACCATCTCTGCTTCACTGCAGGAGGGAAAGAGAGAGAAGACCCCGGCCTTCTAATCAGAACCTTCCAAGTGACACTGGCCTATGAAACCCACACAGGCATGAGAGTCAGCTAGACACAGGCAACGTGGCCCTGGACTAGGGAAACACTTGCAGTTACAAGGCAGTTCTGCTAAAAGTCTAGCAATCTAGCCCAGAGAAGCCAAGTGCCTGTTCAGAGGTGATTCTGTGTAAGTCCCATATGTACGTATACATGTGAATCTCTAATTATTCCCCTATTATAAAATGGAAAGCTTTTGGAGCCCTTATTTCATTTCATCCCTACAGAATCCTGCAAGGAAGGTTGAGAAGGCATTATTGTTTCCATTTTACATATGTGAAACCTGAGCTTCAGGGAGGCGAGTATTTATTTGATGCTGGTGTCACATGTTTGGAGGGTCATTATCAAACTGGTGCTTGTGAAGAAGGAACTCACCCTGTACGATGCCTGGAGCCTTAGGGAAGTTTCCTTTTGGAGAAGAGGCAGCACGTGCCAGAGTGGGAAGCCCTGACTCTGCAGCAACAGGACCGGGTTTCTAGTCTCTGTGGTGCCGCTCAGCAGCTATGTGACCTGCAGCTAGTTACTGAACGCTCCCAGCACCAGGCTGGACCCAGGGAAAGCACTTATAAATGATCTTGCCACCATTATCACCCACAGGAGACAAAGAGCTCAAGCTGCCTATACTTGAAGGGACATTACATGGGCGAAGAATGGGCCAGCTCCATCTGAGTGCAGTTAACAGAGCTAGAACCAAGGAATGAAGGTGAAAGAAGCCAGATTTCAACTTTCAAACTGTCCAAGGTAGAACTGCATGGTTCTGGGAACAAGGAGTTCCTTGCTCCTGGAGGTGTTCAAACAGAGGCTGGAAACCTTTCTGTTGGAGAAGGGCTGCGATCACCCTAGAGAAGCTGAATCAAATGATTCTACAGAAGTCAAGGCCTAAGTGTCTGTTCTACTTAGCAAAGCTCTTCACTTTTTTGGCTCTCAGGTTTCTCATCTTTCAATGATGGTCCTATCTCACCAGACCCCAGGTAGGGGTTAGACCCAGTGAACGAAATGTAATTCAATAAATGTTCTCTCGTTTAGGAGCAGAGTGACATAAGAGATGAGTACAGCAGCCCACAGTCTGGTGGGGGAACTAAGTATGTAAATAGTTACAATGGAAGCCTAAAGGAGAACTAAAACATGCATGCAAATAGTGAAATAGAAGCAAAGTCTAACGGGAACACAAAGGGCTTTGGGACACAACTGAAGAGCTGCAGAAAGAGCAAAGTGATAACTGCACAAACATCAATGAAGAAGTTGGCATCCAGGCGTGATCAACAGGATGGGTGGGAGGAAAGGGTCAATCAAATGAATGGAAGGAAGCAAGAAGAGGGGATGCACGTGGCATATCTGAATAGCAGGAGTATGCAGAAGCAATGGAAAGTAGGCTATGATGTATCACAGAGGATTATTTTTTCTACGTGCATGCATTATCAAGGGTTACTGATCTTTTGTGATCCCTTCCATCTCCAAGGCCTCCATCCGGGTGGCAGCTCACCTGGCCTTGATGAACTTCCGGCAAGTGTCCACAACATGCTCCATCTGAAGGTACATAGCTGTGGCCATCACGGCCATGATGTTGCCCTCCCGCAGATTGAGCCGAGATGTGTACATGAAGTCCAGGAGGATGCAGAACCCCTCTGGGTTGATCTCAGGATCCAGATTGATCACACTGAGGTTGCATTTCAACTGGTCTGTGAAGATGCTGTAGAACAGGCCACTGTAAAACAAAGGAATGTCTCACTATAGCAGACAGCAATTACAGAAACTATCAATTGTTTCAAACAATCAATTACAGTCATCAATTATGGTTAGCAGAGGCGCTCAGCCCCTTTATCCTGGACCTAGCTCTGGACCTTCCATGCCAGTTAACAACAGCTGCTATTTATGGAGAGTTTACTCAATGTCAGAGAGTCATTAAGCACTTTACATCTACTCTCCTGTGTTTCTCACAACCTTATAAGATAGATTCTATCCTTCTCTCCCATTACAAATGGGGGAACTAAGATCAAAGAGGTCAAGTAACTTTCTCAAAGTCACAGAACCTGTATTACTTTTGGTCTTCACTGCACAGATTACCAAAGTTAAATTTAGCACTCATTGGCAGTAACTATTTTTAGCTTACATCTTTGGGATAAGCATTTCCTTTCTTGCTCCACCACATTATCCTTATTCTAAAAATCTTACTGTATTTTTTAGAAGCAAATTGGGTACTGACGACAAATAAAATGATACCTATTTCTACAGTTTACTGATTTTCTAAAAGTCCATAGATTGTTTTCTAAAAGTCCATAGATTATTTTATAAAAGTCCATCACAAGGTCAATACTCCCAGGAGAGCCAAGTCAGTGTCAAGCTATACCTCCTGGTACCATGATGCCAGGTTCAGGAAGAAGCATGCAGTGAGAGACCAGAATTCTGAACTGTCATCTGGATTCTACTCTTCCCGAGCGTGTTGCCAGAAATGAGCTAGACTTACTAGACTTTAGTAAGTAGCTATGAAACCTTGGGTAAGGGACTTCACTTCTCTGCACCTTGGTTTCCTTATCTGCAATCAGGAATGACAGTGTTTCCCTTACACAGTTGTGGCAAGAATGAAAATGTAAAGGGGACAAATTGATGCCTGAGCACAGTAAGCATTTGGTTAGTGTCATCTATTATTTTAACTCTCTATAAACCTTTCCACTTTTTTTTAAAAGGTGCTTGTTGTAGATGTTCTATATGTCCTCTACTTACAATCAAGATTCATGACTCTACATCAGCTCACCTATAAACGTCTTCATCTTATCATCTATAAAATAGAGTTAATTGTGCCATCCATAATACAGGCCACTTTGAAAATCCAGGGAGGTGATGGAATGTAAAACTGCTCTGAACATTTGAAATACTTGACAAATATGACGAATTAGCCAGCTCACTTTCACCAACTCACATATTCTCTGAAACACCCACGGAAATATAATCATAGTATAAATAAATACAATCACAGAAAAAAAGAGCAAAAGATCTCAAATTAACTTGCTAGAAATATTTAAAAACTCACTTTCACTTTTCATTTTTTTCCCACTGGTTCACTAAAGTCATTCTGTTTGCCCCAAACACATCTCTTCTGGAGACAGTCTCTGATTTCTTCTCCCTCTATTCCCACAGAATGGAGACGCTTTCTTTTCTAAAAGTGTATTCATTCATTTGCTGCCTGGGAACCCACTCTGCCAGGCCATGTGCTAGGGACCTAGAGACAAATGAGATGTGGCCCCAAACACTGCAAGAGGCCCCCACCCTCCACCCTGGCAGCCAGAACCATCGCTCCCCTTATATCCATCATCTGCCTTCCACTTCCAGACCCCTTACCTGCAGGCCATGAGGACCGTCTTATGGGCTCTGAACTGCTCCCGGCTCACCACTATAACCACATCAGTCAAGATGTCACGGCTCCGGAGGCGATTAAGGTTGAGAAGAACGTCACTGGCATGGCGGGTGAACTGGATACAGCTGTCAGCCGGTGAGGCCATTTTTTCTTCACCTGAAAGAAAAGGTCAAAATCCTGTTAGTCCTCTAGAACCTGTTTCCTTCTCACCAGGAGTGTGAGAGCAGATGACTCAGCCTGCTCCCTTGTGTTTGCTTTTGAACAATTCATGGCCCACCTCTAGGCATTTCTCTTCATGTCTGTACTAGGAGATTATCATCTTTGCCTGACTTGTTAATAGAAAACCCTATAGGGGAAAGAGGAAGGGAATGAGTATTTGTCGAACGTTTTTCCCACATACCAAACACGCCGCCAGCATTGAGAGGCAGTGAGTGAGTGACAGGGGAGAGAAAGCATGCTTTGAAGGTTAGCACGTGGGCCATACCTCTTGCAAGCTGTGTAACTTGGAACAGGTTGTTTTACGATTTCTGGGCTTCAGTTTTCCCAAATGGGGAGTACTAATTCCTCTGTGGTGGGAAAACTTAGAGATATGTGCCTGGTCCACACTAGATTCTCAAAAATCATCACTATTCTCATCAGTATCTCATCTCATCATCCTAGCCACCATCTGTCTCTCCCCTGTTAAACTTCAGAATTGTCAGAATGCAACTGTCAGAACTGCTGGTGCATAGTAGGCAGCAAAATTGATGTGAACCAAGCAACAAGTAAGGGAAGCCCTGGTCACATGACACTGTTAAGATAGTCAAATGCAGGGGCAAAGGGGTGGGGGGGGGGGTGCGATGGAGAGGCAATCAGCTGTCCTTTATCTCATCTAAAGAAAAGTGGCACCGTTCACAGAGACACAGGCACTGGTAAATTCAGAAGAAACAGTTTGTCCACAATACTGTAAAGTGTATAATTCAATTTACTTACCCAGTGCCTTGATTCACAGTCCAAAATTTTGCTTAAAACCTGCAGGGAAGAGAAAAAACAAGCAGAAATTGATTTAATGAATGTAAGATTGTCCACTATAGTCTTATTTTAGGACACATATATTTAGTTTTACTCTGATAGCTGCAGTCTACCAGCTGGTGCGGTTTTACCACAAGTGAGCAAACACTTTATCCAGCTCGGCTCTGACGGAAACAACAGGCACCCGAAGCTATGCGATAAAAATGTTTTTACCTTGAGTACTCAGAATACGATTTCATACATTAATTACATACACATATACACATTTACTTCCTTTTTCAAAGTAAAAAAATGTATGCCATCCAAAGGTCCTTGAGTTTATGGGAAAGAAAAAAAATAAGAAAAGTGATTCTTTCAATATTAATGAAATGATCCTTCAGTGGCCTAAAAACTCTGGATGATTTTCAAAACCTGCCAAAATACTATCTTTAAAACTTAGAATAATTCCATAAGACCAACAAGATCAATATCTTTATCCTTAGTTCACAGAGGACAAAATTGAGACTTGGGTTCAAGTGGCTTGCCCAGGACAAACAGCCAGGCAGTATCTCCTGACTGTCTGAAGCACTTAAGGCTAAATAAGGAATCTGCAGAATCCAACCTGAGATGGTTTATCTACTCTTTTGTTCTTTTTCAAAGTTTCCAATCCCATCTCTCCTGGGTCTAAGATCAGATATAGTGCCACAAACTACCAAGTTTGTGCTTCCCCCTGCTGGTGAGAGATTTAACTGTGTGGTTTAGCTGAGAACTGGCTAGGGAGCACTCAAGAAATACTGACCCTCTCCAAACTGGTTTCTCTAAAACAAAATCATTTAAAGTCTAGGTGAAAGGCTCATTTATGATCACAAGTGGGCTGCAGAAACAAAACAATATCTGAACCCTCCCCCAACTCGTCTCTTTTTAAAATGCAGCTTTTCAGAGCTATTTTCCAAGTAAAGGGACCCGAGGCCAAGGAGGTCATATTGGGCCACATAAATGGTGAGTGACCCAGCCCTAGGTCTTCTGGCTCAAATTCTTGTCCCCTTTCCAAATCAGCCTACGTGCTGTAGAACATGCAAGACAGCACCCTGATGTGGGTGAATCTCATTTTTAAGTTCCTTCCCCCACACAGACACTTTGCCCCCATTCCAGGCTGCTGAGTCTTACCAAATGAGCACTCTAAAATGAGAGGTTTCCTTGAGTCTGTAACCAAACACTCTGACATTTCTCTGTGGTCCCAAGTGCCAGTCACTCAACCTCATCAGCTTCAAGGTTAATGTGTGCATGTGAATGAGTGGAGGCAGGGAAGGAAAAGGGGGAAGGGAGATGATAGAAAAAGACAAAAGAACCTATTTCCTCCTCTCCCCATCCAACTTGGGTTGGCAACTTGGGTTGGCAAAGAGAGATACATGGAATGGGTCCTAACCAAAGTTCAATGATTGTCTCCTTGGAAAAGGAATGCTGCAGACACATGTGAGGTTTATTTATAAACCTTCTCCTCTTGCCCTATGGAAGAGATCCCTCAACAACTCTGGAATACTTAAGGCTGTCCTGTAAGCAGCTTAAACCACCCTCTCGCTTGTGGATTTCCAGTCACACAGACTCTAGGAACCACAGGAAGTGCAGATTTGCCATTTCACCTTGATAAGTGCCAATGACTCACTCCTGATGCGGAATGAAACAAACAAACAAAACAATCCCCCTGGGTGGACTGTCAGTCAGGCTGTAGGCTGGGCACTTTCCACTGTAAACCTCTCGGCCTGGCTTGACCAAATAATGCACATACACCAAGGCCCCTGTCTTTATTAAGTCCACTCCTTTCCAAGCTAGCTTTATCTTAGGAACACCCCAAAACAGTGAGTATATAGGTCATGGTGGGTGTGGGCGCCCACTAGATGCTGCAGGTGTGGGAGCACCACTGGCATTTGATTTGCTTTTCACAGACCACTCAGCTGTTTCGCATCCATTATTGTGTTTGATCCTTATAACAGGCCCCATTTACTGGGAGGACAGTGAGGCTCCAGGGGATAAGTCTTGCCCAGGATCTCAGAACTAATTCCAAGCAAAACCCAGAAGAAACCCTGCCTACTAGTTTCAGCCATCCCACCAATGTCAGCACAAGACTCCTTCCACAGAAACAACCAAGAGAGCAGAGGTGTCAAGAAGAAGCTGACATCTGCAAGAGCCCAGACCTTTCCCGACGCCATCCCAGCCCCAGCCGCAGTGACCGCCAAGTGAAAGTTAGACTGGTCTTTTTCACCTCCATACACTCGTCTCCTTTGGCGTTTTCCCTGTGTAAATGAGGCACCTTGAGAAGGCAGACCCTTTAAAGGGTTTGATGAAAAACGAGGGAATTTCCCTTTAAAAAGGGGGTGGGGGGCAAAGGTAAAGAAGACAACAGAAAGACAGAGAGAGAAGGGGTGGGAAGGGCGAAGCCAGCCTATACGAAAGATCCCATCCTTTTCCTCCCACCTCCAGAGGTGGCCCTCTTCTCTTGCTCACACACAAGGGCACAAACTCGAGCCCCGCTGCCGGGCAAGCCGGCGCAGATCGGCAGATTGGCCCACCCCCGTCACTCCGTACCTGTCTGCTAGGGACCGCCCACCCCCGGGCGAGTTGCCTGCACCGCGGCGCGTCCACCTCGAAGCCCCCCGCAGGCGCGGCGGAGCCCCGGCGATAGCCGTGAATTTGGTTACATTCAAATAAAACTTTTCGTGCACCTCGGTAGCTAACATTATGTGTGCCTTTTTTTTTTTTCCTGTTACGCCGTCAAGGCAGGGGGCAGTGAGGGGAATGGCACAGCCCTCTCATTCCCGGAACACAGTCGATCTCAACTCAGCGGATTTCACAGAACACTCTCTGCCTATCGCCGGCTCCAACGAGAAGTAACTTTCCAGGAAGCTGCCGGCCCGACGGCAGCCAGGATCGCTGCCTGCGCCGCTCGGGCCGCCGGGGATTCACCCGGCGAGGGGGGGCCGCCCGGGGAGGCTCGCGGGGAATACGGCGCACTTTCCCCTAAATCCCTCGTCCGTGCCAGGTCCAGGAGTCTATTAGGGTTCACCTAGCCCAACCCTTCCCCCACAACAATTTTATAAACAGGGAAAGTCAGGCAAGTTAGCAGCACAGCCGGCTCTAAAAGCCAGGATTTCGCGTTCTATCCCAGGCTTGACTTCAAGTTGCCCCATTACGGCGTTTGTTTGCCTGGTGCATCTTTTTCTCTCTCTTTGCGTGCCCCTCCGCCCCCGTCCCCTCGTTTGAAAGGGAGTGGCCGGTTGAGGCCTCAAGGTCAAAAAAGATGGAGTCCCTAGAGCTGAGGGTCTCCATCCAGCGCGCCCCAGCCGAGCTGGAGGAAAACTAAACCGAAAGCCCCTTCCGCCTACGTTGGCAAGAAGGAGAACCCAGCTCGGCTCGATTTCCGCCCAGAATAGAAGCTGCCAGGCCGAACCTGGCTAGATTTCGAAATTTCCGAATCCGATTTCTCTGAAACCATAGATTAAAAAGGTCAGGATTCGGCACAAGCCTGGACTCAAACTCTAGCGTGTTCATGGGCGCGCTCCAAGGTTGCCTTGCCCTCCCCGGGCCTTCCTGGGACTTAGAACTCTCGGGCGCCATCTCCTAATCGGTCTCAGCATCGGACTCCGAGAGGCACCTGCGGGACCCGGGGGTAGGGAGTAGGGGACGCGAAAGATGCAGCCTCTTAGGCCGCAGCCCAGTCCTAAAACTGGCGGGTAGCGTCACACTGCGCCGCGCAGCGCCTCAGCAGCGGGGGCGGGGCCAGTAAAGACTGGGCCTCTTTGGCCTCATAAAATCCCACTTTCTCATCCCTTCGCCCGGTAGAATAAAGGTGAAAGCGAAGGCTGCAATTTAATGCGGGATGGGGTGAGAATCTAGGAAGGGAAGCTAAAATTCAGTAAATGCATTTGTTGGAAATTAGGAGTCCCCGTGGTTCCGGGAGCCCAAACCTAATCCTGTTTTACCGCTGCCTGACACTAGAGGGAGCCCTCCATCAAGACTTAAAACCGACTCCTCCTTGTCGCCCCGCCCCTCCTTCCCATTGACCTAGTTTAGATTGAGTCTCCGGATTTGGAGAAAGCCTTTTCCCCTCCCCCCTTCTCTATCCCGGTCGGGTTTTGGATTATTGGTAATCTAATAACTCCAATAACTCGTTGAGAAATCCAGAGGAGAACTTGGAAGTGCCAAGCACTCTTTAGAGGCAGGGACGAGGCATTTTAATAAGGCCGGAGCCGCCGCAGTGGAACCCGCATCAGGGCTCTGGCCGCCTCGCCCCCTTTCTCCGCAGCGTCTCAGCTAAGGAGCCGCCCGGGTCGCGTCTCGGGGGTCTGGCGGTTGGGGCGGGGGTGGGGGTAGGGTCAAACCGCCCAGTTGTTTTTGCTGAGGGAGAAACAGCCCCTCGCGCTTTTTGTCTGGGGGGCGAGAGGGTTCGGACACCGTAGATGAAAGTGAATTTGATAACGCGGTGGCCTCTGCAGTCGCTTTGGGTGACCGAGGAGGTGTTCAGGGACATGATGTCCTGACTTTCATTTCTATCATACTTCCTGCCAACAGCGCTCTTGCAAGCCTGCAAGCTTCTAGGAAATGCAATAAAATAGAGGGATGTGTTTTATCATCAAGATCTGAAGAGGAGCTGCAGAAGGGACACTCCCCGGGCTCCCAGCTCGCGACTGCCTTCCAGAAAGGGCCAGCAGTCAATGCCAAGAGACCACAAGCAAAGATATTTTGGCCATCCTGGCTGGAGCGGGCTCGGCCTTTGCAAAAAGGCTGGCGGGGGAGGACAGAAGCATGATCTCCCCGAGCAAACAATGCCTTTAAAAATCCGATCTGGATAGAAGTCAGCCAAGGTCTTTATTCACGTTAATGAAGATGGAAGGCACTAACTGTCCTTGGAAAACGATGAGTCAAACTTGACCGCTCTTCAAACACGTCCCCAGGTTCGTTTCCAACCCGAACAGAAGCGCGTTTCTCCAACGCGGCCTGCAACAGCTCCCGCAGTGGGAGAGGCAGAACTTGATTCCTGCTGACCAGGGCGGTGGAATCTACGGCTTCTCCCGCGGGTGTGCGCGCCAGTGGTCGCTAGGGGCCGCCAGGACGCGGATGCGCGTTTGCCATCTTAAATTGTGAACTCCAAGCGAGAAAACTTTACTGAGAAGCTGTTGCGGATTACACTCTGCCTGTCCATAGGACCCACGCACACAACTGATTTCTCGCCAATCCACTAATCAAAGTTTGTAAGTGGGGCGGGGTGGGAGTGGTCAGAGCTATTTCAGGATCCAAATGTGAGCCTCCGACACAGTGAGGTGCAATCTCTGCAAGTTTAGGGACGGGGCTTTAATCACGCCCTAACACACGCACAACCCCCTCCCCAAGATCTGAGGCTCCAACCCCTCAGCGCTTCAGTGGGCTTTTCAAAGTCTGTTACTGAAAATCTTGGGCCATACTTTCTAAACAAGTTCCTCGGAAAAACCTGGGTAAGGAGCCCTTTCCCATTACGGTTACCTAAGAGGTTAAAATTATGGCTCCCTCTGACTTCTGCTGCTTTTTCTCAGCTACCTCGAAGGGGCGGAGACAAACTCGCCTTTGACTTTAAGTCACTGACCTGGAATTCAGAAGCTTAAAATCTGGTTCCGGTTAGGTTACTAACTCACCATTAACCCTCACATCAAGCCTTAAAGAGCTGTATGTCCTAGCGCCCTTGTGCTATCCCTCCACTGTAGACTTTGCCCCGGGAAAGGCCACAGGGACTGGGAGACAGTGTTTTCAAAAGGGGGTGCTTTTTGGTTCTCTAAGCAGATGCAGATATCTGCCCGTCGCTGAGCGACATTGGATGGGGTAAGCATCCTCAGGCCTTCTAATTTTCATCCGCCTTACCAAAACTTTGGAGGTCGGGTGTCATCCTCATTGGAGGGTGCCCTCCATTAGTCCTAGCACCTGGTTGAGATATCTGGGGACCCGAAGGTGAAGCGGTCTAATGCCCAAAGCGGGGAACTCGGCCAAGACCTACCACTAGGTGGCGGGCTCAGTCCGTCCGAAAACCGCCGCGCGACCACAGCTTTCCACCCCTGACTGCCCCCCACCTTTCTGCTGTGATGTATCAGGGGGAGGGGATTGCCTCCATAGGACAAAGCAGGAAAACATTTTAATTTACAGAAGGTAATTCGTTTTTCCCCATGCTCACACCTCTAGCAACCACAATGCAATATCTGAAGCTGCGTGCGTGTATTATACGTAGATTTTTCCAGCCCTAAATGTATTGGGAACAGAAAGAATGCACTTGTCTTCAAAGAGCAGGATGGCACCCGGCAGTATTGGCAGAGGTTCCTGTCGACCACCAAAAAAGTCGGGAATAAACTGATTCCCACGGAGAAAAAGGACCCTGGAGGCCAAGGGCAGAAGAAGGGTCCCACCCAGTCTTATAGCACTTGGCTAAATCGGGGATGGGAGAATGGGGACGAGTTGGTCTTCTGGTGGGGCTGTGGTCTCGGAGTGGGAGGCGGGCAGGGTAGGGAGGAGCCGTTCTGGCTTCCAGTGGGGCGAGGAGAAACCGGCCAGCTTTCCCACAACCCAGCACTCTCGCTCCGATCACTGCGGCAGCTTTCCCACTTGTTGCGCAGTGCAGGAAACTGGCACGCGCCACACTACTTTAACTCCCAGAGGTCTCCAAACCGGCTACAGATCAACCTGCCACTGCCCCTGGCAATCCACAACCCTCCCTCCCCAACCAACCCCCCACAGACACCATCTCCACCGCCAGCAAAAACTACAGGACTTCCAGTCAGTATTTTTTTTTTTTTAACACCAAAACATTCCTCCTTATCTCAATATCAGACAGGCAGCAGAATTCGGGTGCCCAGAGAAGTCAAGTCCGGGGGGGTGGGGGGGTGGCTACTGCCGCCTGGAAAACTCGCCTACTTAAAGCCAACCAGGCAACCCTCCCCCCACCACACACACAAATACACTGCACACTCGAACTACTTCGCCTATTTTGACACCATCCTAGCTGGAAAACCGTTTTTCTCCCTCCTTTTGAGAAATCAACTTTTTTTTTTTTAGCTAGCTTTATCTCTCCTTCCTAAAGGAAAAAAAAAAGATCTTCATAAGGTCATTTCACAATATTTTTCAAATATTTGACTTTTGCAAATAGATAGTTTCATCCACCGAGGGGTGGCGCTGCCGCACCACCTCCTCTGAATCTCTGATTTTTTTTCACAACAAAGTGGGTTGTGAGTGTGGCTACCCAGCAAAGGAGAGAGGGAAGGAAGAATTTTGACATCTAGTCATGGCTACCATTTACTCAACCAATAACTGGAACTCTTTAAGGCTCAGCTAACGACAGCTGAAGAGTTTAGAGTCCCATTCCTGTCCCAAACCCAGAATAAAAACGGGACATTTGTTTTTCAAGAAAGCAAGGGGTAGAACCCTTAGAAACTGAGCATAGAGGAAATAACCAGTTGGAGAATTCCCACTTCTATCTGCTTTCTCCTTCAAGTTCCTCGGTTTTTACAGATAGCCTTATCGTCACTATCAACAGACCCTTAAAATCAGTCAATGCTTGGGCCTGCACTATTGGAAAGTCTTCCAAGTAGGATATTGGAAACTTCTATTTATAAACGGGGAGAGAGGGGACTATTTCCCATCCAAAGGCTTCTATTTTGGCCTGAAAACTCGACTACAGTCATTTTAGGAAGGGAATGCCCATCTCCTGGTACTCCCTTTCCATTTCCTCCTCCTCCAGAGACACATTATCTTTTCTCCTTTAAAAGAAAAAGCATATATTTTAAAGCGAGAATGTGATTTCACCTCGTTCCTTTGAGCTCATGTTTGCTACCTCCAGGAATAGCGTGTGGACTAGGGCCAGATGAACTTCAACTTGGGCTGCAGATTTACGAGGTTCTGTTCAAGTGCCAAAGGCTCTTGGTAGTAAATAGTGAGCAAAATAGATACCTGTCTCCTGACGGATCTTGCCGGCCCCCCTCTTAATTTTTTTCTTAAGTTATTTATCAAAACCACACACACCTTGCAAAGAAAAAGGGAAACTGGCAGTCTCTGTAGAGGAAGCCAGTGGCATCGCTCTGAGCCACAAACTGTATTTCTTAAACAGCCCTTTCCCTGGTTCCTTCTCTCCTGCCCCATTTTTTTTTCTTCTTTTTGACAGTAAAAACATGCATCTGCTGACATTCACTGTACTTTAAAAGGGGAGGGGGTAAAGCATTACAGGATTTTCTCCTGGAAACTATAAACTGATTGAACAAAAAACCCGAAAGGATTAAATCAGTTTCCTGGAGGGGATAGCGAGCTCAGAGAAGAGGTCAGGGACCCAGTAACAGTTCTCGACTTTGAGCGCCCAGTTTGGGGCCATTCCTTCGGCTCAGCTGTCAGGACCCCCACCACCAAGACAAACCTTTCGAGAAAGGGTACAACATAAACAGGATCTTTTTCAAGCTTTTTTTTTTTTCTCTCTCTTTTTTTTAATTTGTAGGATTGTGTACTTCTTTTCCATGGGATAGCTTTTAAAACTCAATTATTGCAACACGAGTTCCATTTTTGGCCAGAGTTCCAATAACACGGCAGCATAACGGCAACGCAATCTACAGTTCTCAAGACATTTACCACGGTCACTACATCCGGCAGCGGAGTGGCCCCCTCGCTCCCGCGGCTCCCCAGCGCAGCCGATTTCCGAGGCTCCGACTCCCTACCGGCTCCCGCCCCCGGCCGCCGCCGCCGCGCCTTCCCCCATTCCTACTCCCTCGAGGAGAGCTACAGGTTGCAAATCCGACCAGCCTCGCAATCCATTTCTGCAAAATCACTCACAAAGATCTCCCCTTCGCGCCCGCGCCCCCTCCTCCCGCGCCAGGTCCCCCAGCCAGGGCCACAAAGTGCCCTTCTCTCCTCCCGGGTCTTGCACGTAGGAACGCGGGCTGGGGCTGTTTGCTTTTTCCCTTGCCCTGTGCAAGGACCTCGGGAATCTGATGCCTGACGCCGCTACTCTCCGACCCGCAGTTTTGGTTTTGTTTGTTTTCACAAAGCTTGCACCATGGGAAAAATTAAAATTTAGGAAAGCGGGGAAACAGCCATTGGGAGCTAACACCGAGTCACGCAGCGCCCAAAATACAAACACCGCGACCGCCAGAAATCCCGCCACCTTCCCGCTTGGCTGGGCCGTCCTGCGAAGGTTCCCGGAGTCCCCGCACTCCGAACAGCACCGCAGGTGCAAACGCGCACCCCTTTCCCACCCCCACCCCCAAATCCCCATCCCGCCCCAAGCCTCTCTCCCCAGGACCGGGAGAGGGAGCGCGCGGGGGTTCCCGACTCCCTAGACTGCAACCAAGAAAGAATAATTTCCAAACTATTCAACATCCCCGCCCCCAGGCAAGCTAAACCTCCCCCAAAACGCAGGGGAAGGGGACACCAAAACGCTCGGATCTCGTTAGGAAGATCGCGGCTCAGAAAGGAAACAGTAGAACCCATACTTCATCTGGGTTTATGAAGGGAAAAAAAATAAATAACCACGAGGAGTTCGCTTGCATTTCTCCTCCAAAATCTCGGCTTGGAGGTGGGGGTGGGGAATCTAGAGGACCGAGGCCGGTGGAAGGGAGCCAGCGGGGCGAGCGAAAGGGCAGCCTCCCTCCTCGCCTCCCGGAGTGACCAAGAAGGACGGGAGAGGGGAAGGAAGGAGAGGCGAGGGAAAGAAGAGGGAGGGAGGGAAGGCGAGGCTGGAGCGAGGGAGCAAGGAAGGCAGTTTGCAAGCGAGAAAAGAGGGAAGAAAACACAGCCGCACGAATCCAGCGAGATCACAAGCCGTACGCAAGCAGCAGCATAAAGAGCGAGAGCGCGAGCGCGCGTCCTCTCCGCCGTCTGGGGCCAGACAGCCCCCAGACTTGCCCGAATCACCCCCCAAGCACTGTCTCGTCCTTTCTGCTCCGGCCGCCCCCTAATTCCCCTCCTTCCTCTCCTCCACCTCCTCCTCAAAAACCAAAACAACACAAGGGAGGGTGGCAAAAGCCTCCCCAAACCGGCCAATTCACTCAAAGACAACAAGAATAAAATAATAAAAATATAAAAATCTACATCCTAGAGTGGGAGAGACGTGGGACTAATCTTCGGCATTTATTTTAACACCTGACAGCTACAATAAATAAATATATACATTTACATCAATAGATACACATAGGAAACTTGGAGCCAAAGCATTTGGCAAGAGCAGAAAAAAAGAATTAAAAGGTAAAATAATGATCATGAGCAGCGGCGGCGGCAGCGGCACCAGCGGCAACAGCGGCGGCGGCAGCAGCAGCGGCGGCAGCAACAGCAATAATCACCTGGTGTCCGGCCTTTCCTAGAAACTTCTTGCATCACCACTTCTAAGAACCCCAGTTCTAAGAATCAACAGAGCTCAATTCTCGGAATTTGAGCTGGGGACTTTACCACTGCTACGTGGCAGGGGAGGACTCGGTGTCAGCTCTCTGCGACTTTTGCCTCCTCCGGGCCATAAAAAGCCCTCCAAGCCAAAATATTTTCTCACTGTCAGGCAGGTTTCGGGGTCCTCACAGGCTGGACGTCTCGGGTTTGGAGGTTTCGGCGCGAGGGTCGAGGGGCCGGACGGTGGCCCTCCCTCCCCGGCCCCCGGTCGGTGGTACAGCCTGCTCCGCCACCGTCACGTGGGCGCCCCCTCTGTGACGTCGGCGTCTTCGCTGTAGCAAAGCTCGGCCTCTGGAATTCTGAGAACTAATTTGCTATTCGGTGACATAAGAAGGGGAGTGCGCTTCGCTTTCCCGGGGTCTGGGGCTCATTTCTCCTCTCTTCCCCATAAACTCAGCTCCTCCGAGCTCAAAACACAAAAGGAAGCGAGAGGTTCGAACCTTTGGGAAAAGTCTGTTATATATAGTAGGTTTCGGGGCGAGTAAGAGCAAAAAAACAATAAACACCACAGCTCTTTCCAGCTAGAATATTAGGCACCACGAGAAAAATATTTGCCAAGCAGTTTTCGGTGGGTTCATTTGCTTTATTTTTATTTGGGACAGTTTGGGATTTTTTTTTTTTTCTTTGTTGGTGTGGTGGTTTGGGATTTGGGGTGGTTGTATTATGATGGTTTTCGTATTTTTGCTTCTAATTTTTGCCTTTTGCAACTTTGTGATGTTACGTAAATCGTAGGATCCCGCATCGGTTGGATTTTGTTTTGTTTTACCCCTACGAAATCTCTCAAGCGAATTAAGGAAGACGTGTTATTTTAATACTGATAGTGTAGAAAGAAGCTTGAATTTTTGGTCGTATGTAACAATTCCAACCCCCACTTTTTTCGGGGGGGCGGGGGAGGGTTTTAAATTTTCCTTTTCCCCTTGGACTTTTACTGAGAGAACGGCTCTCCTGCACTTGAGAGAAATGTTCAAAGGATTTGTTTGGGTTTGTTTCTTTCCAGGACAGCAAGTGGTGGGTTTACTCTTTCTGTTATTGTTGACTCTTAGGAAAATTCTTGCTGCAAGAAACGTGTGTGTATGTGTACGCGTACGCGTGTGTTCTACAAAATTCTGTGAGCCAAATCATGTTTGTGTTTTGCTTTTTCTTTAGGTCTTGGTTCCCCCCGCTCCCTCCCAGCTCGTTTCAAGGTCGTTGTTAAAAATCTCTCCTGTCTGTGTTTAAAGAGACCAGCCGGAGGGAATTCTAAAGGCCTGCGATGCAGTATCACAGATACTGCGTGGATTTAAAACAGACTGTGCTACAACTACAACGCGCTTCACGCAGCACACTCCTCTTAGCTTTAGAGCTGAGTTAGGAGGAGAGGAAAAGGGGGGAAATCTTTCTTTCTTTCTTCCTTCCTTTCTTTTTAAAGCAAATGCAGTGCAGAATCATTTCACTGTGGGCCTTGGTTTGTTTATTCAGAACTGCCAGTTTCCCTATTTAAATGTTGGTTGGGTTTTTTCCCTCCTACTCATCCCTGAATGAGGGAGACTCTTGTTTCTTTTATGTCTCTCTCTTAAAAGAAGGGTGTGAGGGGAAAATAATATTTCAGATTCTCAAGTATTAACCAAAATGTTTGGACCAGAAGCAGCTTTCAAAGGTCAGGCTGTTCTGAGCTTGGCTATGAAAGTCCTTCAGGAGGGACTCATTAAATTACAGACGAGTTCTTAAAGGTTCCACAAAATTTCTGCACATGTTAATTTTCAATAAAGATATCTCCCCAAATAATCTACCTCCAGATTTGGGTTTATAGTGGAGAAGTGAGCAGAGAGATTACTGACTGTTTCCTGGATATTTGGGGATCTGTTTCCCAGAAGTCTGTAAGAAGTTTAGATCTGTTGCTGAAAATGTCAGCGCAGCCCCCCTTTTGAAAAGGCCGTGTGGGAGTTTTTAGAACCAGGAGAGATCCAAAGGGGTCTATTATTTTCCACAAGGGCTGGAGCTTAGGAAAAATGCCTAAGTGTGTCTGTCCTTTTGAAATCTGAATATTTTAATACTTATTGACAGATGGATTACTGCAGCTTCTGCAGAAAAGCCTGTCTTGTGAAGGATTTTTGAAAAATATACATAGGCCTAATCCTGTCACCGTTGTCGAAATGAACATTTTACCCCCGAAGACACACGTTATCGTTAAGTGCAGATTCATTTTGTTTTTTAAATTGTCCCCTTCCCCCTGATTTCCAAAGAGTTTGAAAGGAATCCCACCGGATTCTAAATGACACCGATTTTGCTGAAGCGATCGTCTTTGTGTATTTCTATGGGTGATAATTTTTGTATTTTTTATGAGTATGTTTCTCAGGTGTATCTGTGTGGTTTGGAATGTGAATTGTGTGGTTCTGCCCTGCTACTGATTCTGCATTGTGATAACTTTTGTGATGTGGGGTCCCTTTTCTTGTCAAAGTTGCTATCCAGCCTCATGGGTTCCTCCCCACCACCACTTTAAACAGCCTGTCCCTCTCGCGTTCTGTTGCCATTCCAATCTTGGCCCCGTGGGGGCGCTGCAGAGCAGAGGGAGATCTGCTCTCTCTAGCCGTAGAACCAACCAGAGTGGGGGCTGGGAATGAATTCACCCTCCTAGTGCCTCAGCCCTCTTGATTCTCTGCGAGAAATCCTTGAAGGAAGACCCCACCAGGCCTGGTTTATAGATAATTAATCCCACCACCAGGGTCCTCAGACCCTTTCTGGGGCCAAGTGCCAGAGTCCCACATTTCTAATACTTACCCCTCGCCCCCAAATTGAAAGAAATTAACCAGGAGATGTTAAAAGAAAAAAAAAATTATTGAAAATATTTTAAAAGTAAGGATTTACATTTTTGTAGGTCCCCTTCTCTTTTCCAAATGAATGGTGAGGAAAACTGTGCACCCACCTCTCAATCTCTTTTCAGTTACTAAGAAAGTAACTTTATGAAACTTTATACCCATCGAATTTCTTCCATAATGTCCTGCCTTCTCTCATTTCTTGATTTCTCCCCATTAGTAACCAGTTGGCATCACTCTGTGAACCTCCGTCACCCCAGCAGTGATAGGATTAAAAAAAGGATTGACTTGAATATATTCAAATTCTTTCAAATCATCCATAAGAAACCCTAAAGAGAGATTTCATGTCTGGGGTCTTTATGTGTGATTCTTGTGAACTTGGAGGGTTATGTATCAGACCAGTCCTATGATTTAATGGCTTCTGGCTATTAATACTCAGAGTAGGGGATCAAGTCAGCCCATTTGCCTGGTGGTTTGGGCATAGTAATAGGTTCTTAATCACAGCTTCTGGATAAATATAAACTTTGTTGCAAAATAAAATAGCTTGGTCTTAATATTACATCTGTTTAAGGAAAGGAACAGATTTTGCATCCAGTTCCCTCACAAACTTCCCCACAATACAGTCACAGCTGAAAAGGAAACTATTCCTTGGAGTAAACACTGTCTTGTCCTCTTTCTAAGGGGACTCCCAAGAGGAAATTGGTTTCACCTGTCAGGAACTTCTGGCACCTTGGTAGGTCTTGAAACTGTCACATAAGAGAATTATAGATTTTAGGACTGGAAGGAACTTTGCGGATCAATCACTCAACTCCTCGAGGCTTCCTTCTTTCAAGAGGACAGGAGGGCCATCACTGGAGGCATGCGGGACCCCGAGACACAACTGAAAACAGGTCTTTGTGGTTCTATGGTCCTGTGTTAGAGAATCAGGGAGATCTGACTACCTGGGCTTTGAGGTGGGTGTCTTGTTTTCCGACAGAATTGAGGAAAGCAAGGCTGCTTTGGGCTCTGTGTGAATTGTAAACTGGTTTTCAAAACAAACTCCAAGTCACGATGAGTATTGAGTTTTGACGGTCATTTGGACTTGGTGGTGCTTGTCAGCTGTACCGTGGTACTCAACAACTACTTTTGATGGGTATGGGAGATTTTATGTACCCATTCATTTTATTTCAAATCCTTCACTTAGAGCTATTGTAAACAAGCACCTTATATTATCCTTGGAGAGAAAAAAGCATTTTCTTGGTATGATTTAGAGAAACTGAGCAGAAAGTTTTGAGACTTTTTTTTAAAAAGATGATTTCCAGTCACTACCTTCAGAAAAAGAAGTGTCAACGTTTATTTTGATCCATATGCTGCCTGCTTTCAGCCTGTATTATTCTGAGAGGTTTTTTTTCCTTTAGAAACCTTTTCAGCCTAGCTCAGAGTTTACCCCCAAAACACTGATTTTTTCCATACTTTTCTCACTAATTTAAAATGGAAATAAATATCGGGAGCTTAAAATAGAGAAGTGATTGGGGGTGCATAATCATTTGTTTATTGCATTCGATCACTGGTTTGAATAGCAGGGTTTTCACTTCCTTTGAAACCTTAGCATGAGGGAAAGCAACAGCTGGACCAGGAGGGGGTTGGAGGGAGGAAGGCACTGGAGTGTTTGTAAACTCAGGGTGGCTGGCCCACCCTGCCACCAGCGGCCGGCTGCAGTACTTAGCTGTCTTTACTACCTAAGGCTAGAAGTGGAGAAACTTGATTTGCGTGTTGTGCCTGCATTTTTTTTTTTTTTTCTCCTTCTCCACACCGCCCTCTGCACACCTGACCATGCCAAAGCCTATTTGAAGCCGGCTTGATGGCAGGGAGAGCTGGAGAGCAGAAAAATGTGCGGAGGGGGAGGGAGGGAGTACTCGGTACTTTTCCATTCACATCTCCACAGTGGCTTTTCTTGTTTATTTCAGCCTCCACCCGCAGAACCCTTTGAGCTGCCTGAAATCCGAGTCATTAAACTGTTCCCTGAGGTCAGACCACAGATGCCCCCGTGCATGTTTCATCCATGTCAACGTCTATGTAACACATGTACATACAGAGACACACACAGAAAACTGTAACTCTGCGGGGGCACAGTGTGAGGTAGGGGAAGAAGCAAAACAAAACTGGATTTGTTGCCAGAAGACCTTGGTTTCTAATTACAGTTCTGCCAGGAACTCCTTATCTGATGTGGAACAGAACCACTTGTCAGGACTCAGTTTCCTTAACTGTGTGAAGGTATAAGCCAAGTGTTTGCAGGGTATCTATCAGTTCTAAATTTGATACCTGTATGTCTAAATATATATATCTGTAACTTTAAGATGGAGAGGGGAATGGAAAGGAGCTGAGTATACTTGTGTCCCTGGGGTGGGAGAAAGAGTTAAAATGTAAACTTCTAAGTAAAGAAGGCAGTCCCAGAATCCTCACCTCTATCAATTTTTAAACAATTGTAGACCAAAGTCTGAGATTATGCTGAATAGGTCCAAAAGCCAACTGAAGATTTCAAATGTTAAGAGCTGGAAGTGCCAGTTCTAAGACCTTGTACCTTTGATCTCCTGCATTCCTAATCAGATGTGACAGTTCCCAAGTGTCTTTTCTGCACCACAGTCTGTCCCGCCCCACCACTACTTCTGTTTGTTTTTGGAATCCATCCTAGTCAATGACAGGAAGGAGTTGACACTTGTAAACCAGGCACACTTTAAGCCACTGGGTCCCATGTGGATGTAAAAAATACGTCATGATATTCATACAGAAGGAAGAGAAAAAATAAAAAACCTAGATAGAAATTCCTGGTAAGAAACTGAGAGGTGGCTCAGCCATCACTGCATTAAAAGCAATTATTTGAAGTCAGAGGAAATAACAGATGAGGAGTTTGACTTTACAAAAAAAAAGTCTTCCTTTAGCATAACAAACTTAAAGGCAATGAAAAAGATAACTTTCTATATTTCCTATACTTCTATGATCTCCATTCTTTAAAAAGAAAGGTCTAAAGTTTCTCAGGCCTGATTGTCTTAAGCAAAAGGCCTTTAACGGACCTTGGTATCTTCAGGGAATAATTTTAAAGGTAACTTCTATTTATTAACAGTGACCTCCCCACCACCACCATGCCTCCATTTAAACTTTTTGAAATATTGATGCCTGTTTACAAGGAGAGATGGAGCCAGTTACATTCTCTCAATGGAAAACTATTGAAGGTTCTAATCGGCTAGCACTGGGAAGTGAAAGTGAGTCCCGCAGTGGAGTCTTGACTCTTTGCGACCCTATGGATTATACATTCCGTGGAATTTTCCAGGTCAGAGTACTGGAGTGGGTAGCCTTTCCCTTCTCCAGGGGATCTTCCTGACCCAAGGATTGAGCCCAGGTCTCCCGCATTGCAGGTGGATTCTTTACCAGCTGAGCCACCAGGGAAGCCAAAGAATACTGGAATGCATAGCCAATCCCTTCGCCAGCGGATCTTCCCGACCCAGGAATTGAACTGGCATTTCCTGCATTGCAGGTAGCTTCTTTACCAGCTGAGCTACCAGGGAAGCCCTCTGTCCTCAGCAATTGTTCAATCCCACACAACTGATTTTGTATCATTGGAAACTGAGGCCCACACAGAATGTATTTTCCACATACACTGGATCAGGCTGAGTCAGATCCAGAACTTTGATGTCCTGGTTCTAAATCTACTGTTTTTCCATAGCTTATCATGAGAAGAGGCTATGGGGTGGGCAGACCTGCCAAAGAGCCATTTTCTGTGGTCTTACATTTTCTGTGACTTTCAGAGAAGTCCCCACTTTTGGACTCCTGAGATGATCTCCACTGAGGTTCTACATCAGTCTTAAGAGGACCATGACAGTCTGCATGTGGGTCCCAGTGTAAGATGCCCTATAGGAGTCCCCACAGCTTCCTATGGTACTGTGACTTATCACTGTTAATAAACCTGTAATTATCTTATGAGTAGTGCGATTGCATTGTAATTGTGTGTATGTTGGTGTTAAAAATGTAAACTTTAATATATTTTTGGCCTAGAAACAATGATGCTGCAATAGCTAAGGGCCCACCTGGTGCCCCTTCTTGATTTCCAATCACTTTCTGAAGCAACAGAAAGCAAGGCTCCTCGGAGAAATGGCTGGTTCCAGGCCAGGGCTGGGGCACGAAGTATATACGACATTAGAATAGAACATGATATAGCACTGTAAATAAGGAATTGCTGAAAAACAGACAAAAACTGCATCCATGGGGGTACTTCAAAGAGACCAGAGTCACCTGAAGAACTCCCAGTGGCCAAAGCTGGAAAATTTGGAGCAAGAAAAAGAAATCAAATAATATTGGATCACAACCCAAAGTATAAAAGAAATATCCATTAATCCACACTGATCTAAATTAATTACTAAATAAATTAACAAATGGGAGAAAAGAGACAAATCTCTTGCAGAAGAATTCCAAAGAATTTGTGTAGATACACTGCTGTCAAGGATGGGAATAGGCGGGTATGTAACTGCTCACTCCTCAAATGTGAGCTATGGGTAACAGCTTCCTTCCAAAGAGTACAGTTTAGGAAGGGACGGGGGAGGGAATAATTTTACATGAAGAAATCTGGCAAACACTACACCAGCCACCTCATCAAGGTCAACATCAATTATAAGCCATGTTGACTGTGTACCTTTGATATGAGGAATCTGAACATGGCTCTTTAACTCTGTGGTCTGTCTCCAATAATCCAGACTATTTATGAGAAATGTATCAGACAGATTTCACAGAAGGGCACCCTACAAAAGACATCACCAGTATTCCTCAAAACTATCCAGGGAAGTCTGAGAAATTGCTACAGCCAAGAGTAACCTCACACAATGTGACAGTATAATGTAGAGTCCTTGGTGGGGTCATAGAACAGAAAAGATAAGGTAAACCCAGACAAATCTGAATAATTGACAGACTTTAGTTAATAATATTTTAGCAGTGTTGTTTCATTAGTTGTTACAAATGTTCCATTGTAATATAAAATGTTAATGATTACGAGAAAATGGTTACAGCATTTTTCTACTCAGTATTTCTGTTTAAAAAATATTTAGGAGATATATCTTTTTTTTTTTTTCCTTCAATATGAGAAACTTCCAAAAATGAGCTAGGTCTCTTGAAATCTAGGAGATTTTCTTCTCACTCAGTCATGCCTCCAAAATACAGTCAGGAAAATGAGGGAACCTGCATGTATTCTTCAGTTTACTAAATTAAAAGCAATTTAGCTAATTTCTGTATGTCACCATCTGGACACAGAACTGTCAGAACACTAGAGAAAGCACCAAAGACCAAGTGTTGTCATGGTGGTGGATGACTCAGGCCACCTCATTAATCTACTTATTCTACATTTCTCTCTGAAAACCCTCCATGGAAACAAGGTCCTGAAAGATCTAGCCTTCAGTCCATACAGGACACACAATATTTAGGGATTGACCACTGAGGTTGGGGGAGCTCCAGGACCTTCCAGAATGTCTGCCATCTCATTGTACAACTCCAAAAGATCTGTGAATCTCATCGTAGTTAAACTCTGGCTCTAGAGAAGAGTGCTGGCTGGACCCCATAACTCTGGAGTTTGTCTTCATTATCTGACTATGACCCCCTTACCTAAACTAGAAAAAGCCAGAGAGAGAAATGGTTTGCCAAGACCACCCCACGAATTAGTGGTAGAGTTGATTCCCATCAACCAACCTACCCTGAATAAAGTGTTTTTGCTGCAGTATTCTCTTTAGTAAACTGAGGACTACTATTGCATTAGTATATTAATACATTATTTCAGAATTGCCACATTTATTTCTGTCAGTTATCAGTGGTGTCCAGTTCCGATACTGCACTGCATTTTAAGCGTCTCTTCCTTCTTTCCCTGTTTTCTCACCTTCTCCCACTTGCATCAACCTCTCTGCCACGTGATTATAAGATCCTTGGACCGACACCTATACTCACTATGGAGGCTGATATTTAAATACTTCTTGGTGAAATGAGGCGAGACTAAATGCTCTCACAGTCCAATTTGGGTAGCATGGCTCTCAGCAATCTATTTCATGTCTCAAGAATCATAAATGTAGTCATGCCCTTTGACCCAGTAATTCTACTTCTAGGAATCTATCTTCAAGGCACAATTCAACATATAGGGGGAAAAGAAATCTTTGAATGAATATATGCATCCAAGCATTATATCTAGCAACAAAAAGGTTGAACAATCTGTATGTCCCATTATGATGGGTTAGAGGAAAGGGATTGAACACAGAATGGTTAAATATAAATGCAGCTAATTAAAAAAAAAACAGGATTGGAAAATACTTGTGGTAACAGATAAAGTGAAAAGAGATAGAATGTATATGTAGTGTATTTATGCGTGGGTACATGCTAAGTCACTTTGGTCGTGTCTGACTCTGTGACTCTATGGACTGTGGCTCTCCAGGCTCCTCTGTCCATGGGATTCTCCAGGAAAGAGTGGATTGCCATGCCCTCCTCCAGGGGATCTTTCTGACCCTGAGGTAGAATCTCTGTCTCTTATGTATCCTACAGTGGCAGGCAGTTTCTTTACCACTAGTACCACCTGGGAAGCTCAGTGTATTTATAACTCTGTTTAAAAATACGATACATAAAAAATAAACTAGATATAAATAAAAGTACACAATTACAAAAAAAAAAAAAACCCAAAACAAAAAAACTATTTACATTGGCTCTCAAGGTAGTAGGATCATGGATACTTTTTTCTCCTTTATTTTTTGTCTTCCAAATTGTATAATGTTTATATGTCAGTTTGATAGCTATCTATCTCATAAGCACATACTCAAGACCATGAAAAGCCCTGAGTGAAGACTTTTAAAAGCAAGAAATTAGTCCTGCAATTCAGTTTTGAATGTTTGACCTAAAGTGGAAGCCTCCCACATCTTTGGGGCCTAGAGCAAAAGTGAGAACTGCCCACTCAGTCCTGGAGAAGACCTTTCACTCTGGGAGACACTTGTCTCCACACCAACAAAACATCACCCTTTCTGAGCACATTGACCATAAAGAGGTTGAATGGATCCTGTAAATCTTTGATCTATCTCCGCCCCTGGGTCTTGGTGTGCATATCTGGTTTGTTGGTGTTTCACAGCCTTTGCAAATGTCAAAGGGTTTCCCGGTTGCTTCACTGTCTCTCTGAGGCCACCCAGGAGATCTCCTGGCAAAGAGACCTTCTTTGAGATCCTCCTGGGACTACGGGAGATCTTATAACCTGTTTGACTAGTGAATTCTAAGGAAAACAATTTAAGAACAAACTCTATCAAGTTTTTTTTCTTCAGAGAATCACAGGGTTGTTAGGAACTTCTGGGGGGTGGATGATTACCATTGTTTGAATCTCTGGTTCTCAGAAAAGGCCATGGGGGGAGATGGCAGGATCTAGGAGGTGAGGTAAGGACCACGGTTCTCTTAAGCCCTCTTCCCTTAGACCACTGATCTAATTCCTCATACTCAAGCGCATTCATTCACTCATTCACACAGCACACAGTTCATTGGGAGTCTTTTGTGGAATAGACACTATTTTCACTGTATACTGGGAAAATAAATATGAATATAATAGGGGACTTTGGGTCTAGGGGACACATAGTCTACTGAGAAAGCAAAGGCCAAGAATGGTGCAAAAGCTATTCTAGGTCATGCAAAAGATAGTCCCCATGCCAGGTTGGGCCCCAGTCTCCTGATTCTGAGCCAAATAAAACTCTCTGGCTTCTTCTCAGATGCTGTGTCTACCTCCCACTCCAAACCAGTGCTAGGCACTGACTGCCTCCTTGGACAGCTTCAGCCTCTGAGTTTTTCATTCAGTATTGATGAGGACAAAATATCACTCAGCTGCCTCAGTATACCATCCAGCAATGGTGGAAGCACTATGCAATGCACCCAGTACCCAATGCAGAAAAATCCACAAGAGCCTGAAGCACATGCAGCTTCACCACCCCCAACACCAGGTCAGCTCAGCCTGCAGGCCAGAACTTTGCCTAGGCTGTGATTTTTACATATTTGCATGCCTGACCAGTTCTACCATGAACACAGCCTCATGCTATTCCAGAGCACACAGCCTTAAGTAATGTCCACAGCCTGGAATCCAGAACCCAATACCATATCTAACAGGATTTAAACACCTAATAGATCCAGATGCCTTCTCAACTAAGTCTAAGTTTACCCCAAGCCACTGGGCATCCTGGACCTTTGGGTAATACACTAACAAGTTATAAAACCAGGTACCAGTCCTGCACCCTGACCACTTTGCATAGTACGCTAGTTGCCAAGGCTCACCCTGCCTGAGGGTTGGACCCATGTCCAGAAGTCGTAACCATTTCCTTTCTATGGCCAGGCAAGGATGAGTTGGTTATAAAGATGGCATAAGAATTCCTGATACAATTTCAACAATCTTCAATTAGTTGGAAGGCGCATGAAGCGGCAGCTTGCACCTCACCCTTTGGTGGCACTGGCACTGAAATGCTGGCAGAATGCTCAAAAGAAAATAGGACAGAAAAAGATTAATAATGACATTAATAAAGGTCATAATTTGGAAATCTACATTGAGAAGACTTGACCATGGTGATGGTAAATCAATAACCAAGCACTTTAGGCCCTCAGACTTCTTCCCAGTCTTATCTCCTATAACAATTTTCTACCCCAGACTCTTAGCATTCTCCAAGAACCCAAACACTTACCTCCACTCCACACCCAGGGCTTGATCACTGCCTTTGATAGGCTAGAAGACAAGACAAGAATACCTCATTTTTGCTGTATTGAACTTACGTCCAACACATGGTACTCACTTAGGAAATGTTGATTGAATTCAAGTAGGTAGAACTGAAAGAGAATTTGATGTGAAATCTGATGATCTGGGTTCCAGTTAAAGTCCCACAACTGACTAACTTCTGTGAGTCTCAGTTTCTTGTTCTCTAAAATGGTAATTTCTGTTCAGGGACAACATCACAGGATTCCCATGAGAGTCAAGTACCATGGAGGGGAAAGTACTTTGGAAATTATAATGCATAATTCAAAGTAGTTGTTGACTGTTGAGTGAATGGACAAACTAATGAGTGAACCATCACAGTGAAGTGAAGCCATCAGGTTATTCCATAACCGATTTTCTGATTCAGATTATATCTGGGGAACAATGTGTGTGCAGTGTCCTGCCTTGACTTTTAACCATCCTTAAATATGGTTATTTCACTTCCCGAAATAATTTAACTCTTTCAGTACAGGAAGACATAAATTACTGCAGAGGATTCATACTCATCCATAGAGAATAAAAAAGATCATCAGAAAGTCTTTATGTTCTTGAAATGCAGAATTGGAAATGACCCATTTCCCAGTAATGGGAACTGAAATCCAGTATTAGATCCTCCTTTTCGATACCTTCTTCCTCTTCCTCCTCTTTCTACCTTGGCCCCTCCCTACCCCTCCCTTGCACCCAAATGGAATAAGTCTTTTGTTTTGAGCTAACTTCAATCTTAGAGAAAGGTGTTAACAAAGCACAAATCCATCAGGGCTGTTTTCTAGGAGCAACAAGTTGGATTTCTATAACGGTTTTTAAGTTCTTGAGTTGATGGGTGAGTTACTGAAACAGGGAGGTAGGATAACTTTCTACCAAAGGCCCAAAGCAAATGACAGAGAGAACCTTGGACCACCTCTGTCCTGTAAGAGAATCCATGCATCTCTCTATCCCTTCTGCCTCCACAACAAACGTAGAGCAGAGTTCATGGATGTGACAATGAATATAAAAAAGATTTAGGAACAAGTTGGTCTTGATAAAGAGGAGGAAACAAAACATGAGCATGGGTACTAGAGAGAAGGTAAGGGCTTCGCTCCAGTAACACATCAAGCAGCGTGTAAGATAAGCAACAGACCTTTGTTAGAATTAAAAAAGAAAAAAAAAAAAAAAACTACTCAAAAGTCTAGACCCAACTTCTTATAATCTATGACAGTAGGTACCTAAAAGGAATGAAATACCGAGTGAACTCAGGGGAAATAAAATGACAATCTTCAAAAGGGCCAGGATGTGTGGCAAGAGAAATTTCCTAGAATTAGGACCTCATCTGCCCATATTTGCCAGTTTTGCCAGCACCAAACCCATGATGAACAGCTAACTTATTTTTGGATTCCTAGAGGTGGGAAGAAGAGAATACTGGATGTATATGGCATTAAAAAAAAAAAAAACCTCCAACGTGGGAGGGCTGGGACGATGTCCAAGTTGTTCAAGGGCAGCCACCTCCCCCATATGGTTCCTTTTTTTTCCTTTCTACCCTTCCTTTTCCCAACACCTCTAACCCAAGCATACCTGTGAAGTTGCATTCCTGCACAAAGCTCAATGTGTGTGTGTGTGGTGGGTAGGAGGTGGGGGAGGGGGATGGCCCTGGGAGAGAGCAAAGTAACATAAAGATACTTCCCTTTTCAACATTTAAAGCTGGGAAGGCTCAGAAGAAAATGAAGGAGTGCTATAAGATTCTAGGAACTAGAAACTGAGAAGATGGAGAAACAGAAAATATTCAACTGTATTCCTTTATTTTATTATTCATTTGGTTGGACATTTTTCAACATGGAATAAATATGTGTTGATATTTTCAGGTCTTATCAATTTACAGCTACAAAAGTAATGAATTGAGCACCTATGCTAAGTACTAGGCTACACTTTGCACACACAAATAACAACTGCAGACGTGCCCTAAGAAAAGCTTGTAGTCTAGTCAAGGAGACAATCATTATACAAGCAAATTCACAGATGAGTATACATTATAAATTATGATAGCTGAAATACAGGCATAGGTAAGGTGCTCTGGCATGGGAGAAGGAGGGAACTTACCTAATGTACAAGCCTTTCTATTAAGGTCAACTTTAAGCTGAGATCTGAAAAAAGAGGATAGGTTAGCCAGGTCAAGAATGAGGAGGAAAGTATACTGGGAAGAGGGAACAGAGATCAACAGTCCTAAAGGGAGTAGAACCATGGCACATTTGGAGATCTGAAAGAGGCCAGCATGGCACAGAGAGAGTAGTAAAGATGGATTTGGAGGGAGAATCAGGAGCTATGCTATGTAGGTCTTTGTAGATGATGGTCAGAAATTTAGAGATTAAATGTGGTGAGAAGTTACTTAATATTTTCAGGCAAGGTGATGTCATGATATGGCTTATATTTTAAGAAGAGCACCCCAGCTCTTGTGTGGAAGGTGAATTAGAAAGAAGCACAAGGAGATTCTTGAAGAGGCTATGGTCAGAATCCCAGTGAGAGATGAAGACAGCTGGGACTGTAGAAGTAGCAGTGTAGGTGGTGAGGTATGGGAAGGTTTGACACATACTTTGATGGTAGAATTGACAAGATTGAAAGACAGATTGGGTTGAGTAGGAGTGGGTGGTAAAGGAGAGAAGGGTATCAAGAATGAATCCCAAGGGTCTGGTTTAAGTAATTGGGTGGATATGTTTCTATTTACTGAATTAAAAATACTGCAAAGGGGGAGCTTGCTGGGAGATAATTGCTGGAAATCAAGAACTCTGTTTTGAATGTAGTATATTTCAGATGTCTCTGGAGTAGTTGGCAAAGTAAGCAGGTGGATATTTAAGATCTGATCTCAAAAGAGATGTCTGGTTTGGAGATATCAATTTGGGATCCATCAAAATAGAGCTAGTATTTGAAGCTAGGAGAAAAAATAGGTTTTCATATCAGACCAGGTATTGAAAAATAGAATAAAAAATAGTAAAGGTGGAACATGTCTTAGAAATACTCCAGTCCAAACTCATTTCTCAATTGGAAGCAACATTGGGAACTTAAGTGAAGCCATTGGTAGAAATGGAGTTAATAAGAGACTGGGTCTTCTTTTTGGAGCATCACATTTTTTATTTTACAATGTTCTGTCAACATCTGACATCAAACTGATGTAGACTGAGAAACTGTGTAAGACATAATTCTATAGGTTTGACTCATGCTGTCATATCTCTGTCTCTGCTGGTTCCCTACTTACTGAAAAGACAGTCATCCCAAACGAACATGCCTGGCAATTTGCTATCGAGAGGGTCCATGTCTTAGAGTGGGTACCAAGCTGCTAAAGCCACATTCCTGTGTAGCTCCATCCTACTCAGCTTTGCACCTGTGGTCCCTGCAATTATTTAGGAACTGGACCATCCCTCCTCCCGAATGTGAGTCCCTGAAGGTCAGGAGCTACTTTTACTTTTCTTGTTATGTATCTTAATCTCACTCTCACACCTGCAATAACTTACTCATCTAACACGTGTTTTGAATCAGAGGAACCCGATAAATGGAAACCTTCCATCAGATTTAATGCACCTTTAGTTATCTTTCCATTCTTCCAAGGAAATACATTTACAGAGCACATGCTATACGTCAGGTGTGATGCTAAAGGTTACAACTGTGTTCAGTCTTTAAATACAGGTATCATGTTATAGTTGTGATTAGCTTTTGTCCAGTCTATTTAGGCTTATTCATCTGTACCCATTTGTATACCTTCCATCTGATTAGATGAATATTGTGCATCAACCGTGCGTATAGAGTCGAAAAGCCTCTGTCACTCAGGGCTATTAGGCCAGTGCAGGAGAGAGACGTACTGGACACTAGTCATGTCGAGGGCCATCTCTGAGTTACAACCAGTGTCCTTGGTTAAATATATGGGGGCATGATTGTTTCAAACTGAGAGATCTAAAAATGTTTCTTGGAGGGATGGAGTTTGAACATAATAATAAAGTAATGTAAAATCATGAACACATCCTTGAAATAAATATTGAAATAATAAATTTCTGAAATAGTAAGAATTAACACATACGTGGGACTTAGTACATACTGGTGTAAGTACTTTACATTTGTGAGTGTGTTTAATCCTCACAGCAATCTTTTTTTTTTAAGATTTTTTTTACTGTTTACCATTTTTAAAAAGTCTTTATTGGATTTTTTTATAATACTTCTGTTGTTTATGTTCTGATTTTTTGGCCACGAGTCATACGAGATCTTGGCTCCTCGACCAGGGATCAAACCCACACCTCCTGCATTGGAAGGTGAAATCTTAACACTAGATTGCCAGGGAAGCCTTCAGTCCTCACAACGATCTTCCATAATTGGGTGGTGCTATTATCGTCACTTTAGAGACAGGATACTGAAGCACAGACAGTACCTTCCCTATGGTCAAATAGCTAACACACAGCAGAGATAGGGATTTGAACCCTAGTGATGGAAGTCTCATGCTCTCCTGCCTTATGAATGAAAGGACTTCAACAGCCAGGTTCAGAAGAAGGGGTGTGGGGAAGGGGGGCATTTCAGACAGAGGAGAACTGAAACAAAAGCACAGAGATTAGGTATAACTTAATAATGCGTTATTTTGCCTAGAAAGCTGTCTAGTTTGTAAACAACTTTCTCAGTCAGTCTTTAATATGCTTGTCCTTGTGACCCTGTGAAGTATGACGTGATTATTATTCCAATTAGAAAGATGAGGAAATTGGGAGCCAGGGCGGGAAGGCACCAGCTGGGCTAGTGAGATGTACTGTGAGAGGCAAAGCCCAGTCTTTTCTCCTCAGGCCAGTGCCCTTTCCCATGTTGTAGTGTAAGCAACTAAATATATTCAGTGTTCCCATTTCTAAGCAGGCCCCATGCTAGGCTTTTCTTTTTTTAAAAAAGGTTTTTTTTTTTTTAAATTTTATATTGGAGTTCAGGTGAGCCTGGCAGGCTGCTGTACCTGGGGTCGCAAAGAGTTGGACATTACTTAGCGACTGAGCATGCACGCATAGCTGGTTAACAAGGCTGTGATGGTTTCAGGTGAAGAGCAAAGGGACTCAGCCATACGTATACATGTATCCATTCTTCCCCAAGCTCCTTTCCCATCCAGGCTGCCACATAACATTGAGCAGAGTTCCCTGTGCTATGCCGCAGAACTTTGTTGGTTATCCGTTTAAAATAGAGCAGTGTGTACATGTAGATGGCAGGGGGTTTCCCAGGGGGCTCTGTGATAAAGAACCCACCTGCCAAGGGAATTATGGGTCCAATTCTTGGGTCGGGAAGATCCCTTGGAGGAGGAAATGGCAACCTACTCCAGTATTCTTGCTTGGAAAATTCCATGGACAGAGGACCCTGGCAGGCTACAGTCCTTAAGGTTGCAAAGACTTGGACATGACTGAGCATGCACACATGCACATGTAGATCCCAAACTCCTTAACTGTCTCTACCCCCCATTCTTCCTTCCTGGCAACTGAAAGTTCGTTCTCTTTCTGTATATATTCTAATTTCATCTCCACAATGCCCCTGAGAGGTAGGTGTTATTGCATTTTCAAAGAGGAAATATTTCAACTCTGCCTCTACGTCTTTTTTTTTTTTTTTTTTTTTTGAGAATACTAATGATTCCCTACAAGCATGTTGAGTTTTGAGTTCATGTTTTGTCTACTCTCTGGTCCCTGGGAACCCCTGAGGCTGGAGTATTACCCGTGTGTGAGCCCAAGAGGTGTCTCTAAAAATGGAAAAAGCCAATTCATCTCTTTGCCAAAAGCTTCCAATCACTCCTTGCATTTGGCCAACCTTTCCTGTGTGGTGAAAGTCAACATTTAAATACGAAACCCGGCTCAGTTTCCAAAACTTTAATTGCATTATTAAGAATTAGTTACACCTGGGCCTTGTGAATCTTTGAGGGGAAAGACTAGGAATGAGGCTGACCAAACCCTCAAGGCTGGCCAGCAATTTGGTGCAATCGTTGAAATTCTTGACGTAATCTGGGTCTGCACTGGTTAGTGGTGCCACTCCAGCTCCAGTACCCTTTGTGTAGGCATAGTTCTAGGCCCTCTGGGGAAGTGTAAATTAGTGGCTAGAGAAAAAGACTGGCTGTACCATGGATCCGGTGACAAGTATGCCAAATGCCAAAGAAAGCCGATCAAGCAAGAGCTGGTAAAACTTCACAGCTAGCCCCATGGCCTGAGGCAGCAAGGGCTGGATTCCCGAGCACCAACTTTGTTTGTGCATGTTCAGTTGGAGAATCAGGTAGGGAAGAGGAAAGACTCTGTGTTCAGTCCTGTTGCCTTCCAGATTTGATGAAGGCTCTAAGAGAGTCATGATCTCAATCTCGAAGGGCAACATTGAAAAAAGACCAGAAAAAAAGGAGAGATAAAATGGCTAGAGTTTTTAATGCAGGGGTGTGGGGGTGGGGGGCGGGTATAGCGGGTAATAGATAGAGTGAAACTTGCAAGTTTTCACTTGATTTTCAAGACCAACAATATAATGAAGGGGTTCGTTTTTTAAAGCTGTTGTCATGCCTTTCAAAAGAGTCTTTCCAGCAAGCCGGATGCCAGACCAGAGGTCTAAGATGTCTCTCCTGGTGCCTCTGGCCTTGGTTTGCTGATTTATAAAAGAGGAAAGCAACTGCTACTTCACAGGTATTCTTTTGAGGATTAAATACGGTAAAGCCCAGTAAATGGCTCATTAACATAAATGCGTAGAAAATAGACTGATATCCTGTCTGGCTATCCCATCTGGTGAAAAGCACTAGACAGTTTAGTCTCATTTAAGAGAGACTTAGAAATCATCTGATCCAATACCTGAATGCAGTAGATGAGGAGGGAGAAGGCAGTCAGTGCCTTGCTTGAGGGTTAGGCACTTGCCTGAGGAAGTTAGAGGCTGGGGGAGAGGGTGTGGGGAGGAGGGAGCCCCTATGACATAATCTAATTTTATAGTGACAGGAGACCTAGGCAGGGTCTTCATTTCATAAGTCAGACCCAGAGGTTCCAAGTGGAAATAGCCTCCCTGAGATCAAAGAGCTAATAAGCAGATGAGGGGGTGGTTCAAAGCCTGGTTGAGTTCAAACCAAAGCCCATGGTCTTGACCTTACACCATCTCACCAGGTTTTCTATTTCCTTGCACTGAAGGAAGTTTTCCATATCACCTTCAGAAAGCACTGGTGGCTAGAGAGGGGGTTGTTCTTATTTTTTTAGAAGTCTGTCTATGAATCACTGTGTAACCCTACTTTATGCAACTCAGTTTTATGGTCTAAATTGTCCAAGTGCACTGGCTGCCCCTAACAGTGTTAGGCCTCTTTCACCCCTAATACTTTAATTGGTGCTTCACACCAATCAGAAAATGGTCCTCCTTAGCCTCCAAATTCAAGTAGTTCTTATCTATAAAAATAACTTCTTTAAAATAATCTCCATATGTTCCTTTTTGTTACCTGAGGCCGGCAAAGAGACATGCCTCTCACTTCCTTCCACCAGCACCCAGTAGGTGCTTAATATACTTTCGGAAGCATACATTGGTAAAGCAAACATTAATTCTAAGAGCATCCTATATACTGTAACAGATTTTTTTCTTTTCTTTTCATTTTTTTGTGTTTCTCTGACCTGAGGCCCCAGTATCCATCCATCTGTATGTCCATTATCCATCCACATGAATTTATATAGATAATTATCAAAATCACACCTACTATATACATGGCATAAATGTGCATGAAGATGCCTGTATATATTCAGTGGGCATTGATTAAATCCCATATGTTACCTAGCTTGAAGTGTCAAGGGTTAAATCTAGACTGGATTGTTAACTATCTAAAAAGTCTTTTCTAATACTGTCACTTAAAAAAAAAAATTCTGATACTTAGACCAGAAGACATTGCCATGGGCTATATTATTCTTATGCTCTACTGAAAAATTAGCTCAAAATCCTGGTCTCTTCTTGATTGTTACCATGTACTGCTGCCACACATAGCACGTTCATAGCACAAGGAAGTGGCCTAGAGAAGGGTTTAGATTCACAGGTGGCTCAGGGACCTTCTTTTTCACTTTCTGAATTATGTTTAACAGCTTAGTCTATTATCTGCCTGGACCCCTGATGTTAAACTCGTATATTATTCACTTGACCAAATTCAGGAGACTAAGGCAGCACTGCTGGTTGCTGAATTAGCTGCATCTAGATCTCTGAAAAGGCAGCCCGTGGAAAGAGCATAGGCTCTTTAAACAAAGCTAGTTTCTTTTGGCTCTGACACCAAATACCTGTGTGACCCTGGACAAGTTAACTTCTCTGAGTCTCGGTTTTCTTAGCGCTGAAAAAAGGAGGAGTAGTACCCTACTCACAAATGTATGTAAAGATAAATAGAAAAGTAATTTCCAGAACCTGGTATATAAGGGCTAACAGGAGTCAAGCATGGTTCCAAGTCTTTTGGCCTGAGCAAGGGTAACAAATGAAATTGTCATTTAACAGTAGCACAGGGGATAAATAGCACCTCATTTGAGCACTCTCCTTGTCTTCAAGAAGGTACATCTTCAAATCGCCTTTTCTGTGTCCCTCCCGTATCTTAAAGCCTTGATAAAGGACTTCTGAATTCATCACCAGTGTGGAGCCCTTCCCCACTTTCCTAGCCACTGAGGCAGCTAATCTACATGTGAGTTTGAGTGATTATTTCAGCGATGCCCTCATGCATTCCACTAATCCCCTGCAATCGTCCTGCTTTCAGAGTGTAAAGCACTTTCCCATCCATCACCTCATGTGATCTTCACAGCAGCCATATCAGAACCCAAGACAGTGGTATGATACTTCTTTGAGAGATGAGCAAGCCGAGGCTTAAAGAGGTTAAGTGGCTAGTCCAGGGTCACACTTCTAGATACAGGTCTTCTGTGACTCTGAATTCCATCCGTGAGTTTTCTATTATACCAAACAGTTATGGGATTTTTGCTGCATACTAAAAGACAGACAGTAGGGGCTTCCTTGGTGGTCCAGTGGTTAAGAATCTGCCTTCCAATGCAGGGGACTCAGATTCAATCCGTGGTTGGGAAACTAAGATTGTACATGCTTTGGGGGCAATTAGAGAAAGCCTGTGTACCACAAGGAGACCCAGCGCAGACAGAAAATTTTTTTTAAATTAAAAAAATGAAAGGACAGACAATAGATCTTCTGGGAGAAATAAAACCAAGAAACAATAGACTGACAGAGAATAATTTCCTTAGGCTGATGCTCCCCGAATCTGGCCCTTGCCCAGTGTTCCTCTCTCCCAGTCACTCCTTTCTCGGTCTCTGGTCACTCAGGTCCTCCCTGTGGTTCAGAGCGTCACTTAAACCCACGCTCCTCCGCGAAGTCTTTGGCCAGCCACCCACTCTATTATCTAAAATATACTGAACGCTGGACACTGTGCTCTGCTGTCTTCTAGCAGGGTGAAACAGACAATAAATTCAAGGTAAACACGTACACTGTGTTGTGTGTTTTGTCGCTCAGTCGTGTCTGACTCTTTGTGACCCTTTGGCCTGCAGCTGGCCAGACTCCCCAGTCCATGGGATTCTCTAGGCAAAAACACTGGAGAGGGTTGCCATTTCCTTCTCCAGAATACGCACACTAGCTTGGATGATAATAAAAGATAAAAAGGGAAAAAAGCAGGGAAGAGGTATAGGGCATGTGTGAAGGAGAAAGATGCAAAGTGAGAGGGGCTGCTAGTGTAGATGTTCTGAGCAGGTTACTAGAGGCTGAAAGATGAGGGGACAGACCATTTGGTTATGGGGTAAGAGCAGCAGGCAGAGGGTGCAAGACCTTGGCCCTGAACCAGTGTGTGTGTGGTGTTGGAGGAACAGCGTGGAGGCTGGTGTCATGGGAGCAGAGCAGAGGCCGGAGCAGTGGGAGAGGAGGACAGAGAGGAAAGTGAAGTACATTTGTGCACATCTCATTGGGCACTGGAAGGACTTTCTGTGACTCTGGATGAGATGGAAACCCATTGAAGAATCCCTCTGGAGGCTCTGTTGAGATGGGCAAGGTGGAAGTATAGACACTATTTAGGAAGCATTATAATAATTCTGGAGAAAGATGATGGTGGCTTGGAGAAGGAAATGGTGAGAAGTGTTCAAATTCTATTTTTTTTTTTTAACGCAGAGCCAACAGTATTACTGATAGTTTGGCTGTAGCTCATGAAGAAATAGGAGTCAAACACAGCTCTAGGTATTTTGACCTGAGCCACTGTAACAAGTGGAATCGTTATTTACCAAAAAAATAAAGACGGGCTGAAGGTGGAGTAGATCTGAAACAGCTAGGGGCACACAGGGAACCCCAACTTGGAGGTGTTCAGCCAGAGAAGTCAAATATACAGGCAAAGGTTAATGACTGACTAGGCAGCTGGAATTTGGAGTCTGGAGTCCCAGAGAGAAATCAAAGTGAAAAATAGAAATTTAGGAGTTGTTGCTGTTCAGATTTTATGAAAACTGCGAAACTGAATAAGATCCTCAGGGAAGCGAGCACAAACAAGAAAAGGTGCCTTAGGACATTTTCCGGTCAGAGGTTTGGAAGAAGTTCACCAGCCAAGATGAATGTGGAATGGCCAGGGAGATAGGTGAAAACCTTGATATCCTATCTGTGGAATCCTGAAAAAACTTGTCTATCCTCTTTAACTCTTGCTTTATGCTCCTGGGTGGAGGCAGATTCAGGCATCTTTAGAGTGAAAGCCACATCACTTCTCCACAGTCCATGATGCCCAGCACCTTCAGTTAGAACGCAGCTGGCTGGCTGGCTGGCTTACAGCTGAATCACAGAATGACTGAGCATAAGGGACCCAGGAAATCATTTGGTTCTATGATTTCCCAACTGTATTCTTTGGAGCAAGTCAGAGAGTTCTTTTCTTTCATCATTGGGAAACCTATAAAGCTGTGGCCTCTCTTTTCCTAGAAGGGCTAATAAAAGAACCAGCATTCTGGCAACCAAAGGCCTCACCCTTTTCTTCTAAGAAATATTTGAGATTTCCATCAGACACTTCAGAAAGCTCCGAGAGCTTGGATCTAGTCAAGAACATCCACTGGTCAGAGGGGCTAAGAAGTAACATACTGTTAGACTCTGGCCTCATTTCATATTGATTTGAGAAGGAGAGACACCATCTGCCATATTCCTTCCTCTTAAGACCAGTTGTAGGCCCAGGATCCTAGACAAGATCATAGAGATCATCTAGTCTAACCATCTCCTTGAAAGATGAGGCCCTTGAGCCTAGAAAGTTCCCAGCATCTTGTTCAAAATCACATACCAAGTGTGTTGGATCCAAGATTAAAAATTAGGTCTCAACTTGAAACTTTTTGATCAGAATCAGATTCAACTAAGCTCCAAGAGCATTTACTATATGCCTGGAAACATGTCAGGAGCTTTTACAAGTTATCATTCTTCATCCTTACCACCACCTCTAAGACAGATCCTGGTACCCATTCTTACAGGTGAGAGTTGATGCTCAGACTGGAGAGTGACGTGTCCGGGGTCACATGACTGGAGAGTTGGAAGAGCAGGGATGGAGGCCATGCTTGTTTGACTCGGTGTCCAGTGCTCACCCAGCACACCTGCTGCCTTTCCCGGCAAGTCAGTCTCACAAGGTTATATATTCTGACAGTATGACTGACTGCCCCAGACCCTGCCTTCCTATCCATAGGTGACTCCCCTCCAGCTTGGTGTGTTGGAGAGTGACTTAACTTTGAGTTCAGAGTATGAATTCTGCAACCGAACTGCCTGGACTTGAATCATGACTGCTACTTACTAGCTATGCAATGTTGGGCCATAGCACTTCCCTAAGCCCCAGTTTCCTCATCTATGAAATGGGAACAATAGTATATTTACCTGCAGTGAGTTAAGATTAAGCAACAAAATATATGTAAGTCATTTAGCACAGTGTCTGATATGTATAGCAGATGTTCAATAAATGTTAACTGTATTAGTCAATAACTGACCTTTTAGGAAAAAAAAAAAAACAAACCCTGGAGCTGTTTTGAAACATACTGTCTGAAGCTTCAAAATTTATTTCTGAAATATGTCCAGGTGTGGAAGTCAATGCTAAAATCCAAACCTGACAGATTTTAGGAGTTTCAACACCATGCTCTGTATCAATCCAGATTCAACTAGGAAAGAAAAGTAATATGGAATTACAGGAATTAGCTCTTACACAACTGATAGGAAACCAAAGAAAACCTCTTTGAAATACCAATGAAAAGATAAAAATAGAGAGTATGCATGTGTATGTATAGAAGAAACACTGGAAGGAAACTCATCGAACCGTTCATAGTGAATATTTCTGAGTAATGGGAGAGTGAGAGGTTTTAACTTACTTTCATTTACTTGATTTCTAATTTTGTACACCGAACAGGTATTCAGATAAGAAATTATTTAATTGTTAATTATTTATTGTTCACTTCTTTCTTACCTAACATTTTTTTTTCTTTAAAAAACCACAAGATAAATTATTGGAATCACATATGATTATAACGCTAATAATGGGGAAGAGACAAGAAGAAGGAGTTAGAATGGACATAGCATAGAAATGCAGGGCAGATAGTTACTTGAACTTGATTTAAGTTAAAAAGTATTTCCTCAGGATTCTAAAAGTCATGAACAGAAGATACTATCATATCCAAGTGAGAGCTTTAAAGAGGAAAATACCCAGCATGATGGTGCCATGAAATAAGCACTCAACTGGGATGTCAGTGTGTCTGGGCTGGATCCTAGTCCCCCTAAGGAACTGACTTTCTCACCCTCCCTGTGACTCCCTTTCTCCTCTCTAAAGTGAGAGCCCTCGGCATAAAGGGATTCCTGTCATGTCTGTGTGTTTTATTTGCCCAAGCCTAAGGTCACCGGGAAGGCTTCCCCAGTGGCTCAGCAGTAAAGAATCCAGCTGCAATTCAGGAGACAAAGGAGATGCAGGTTTGATCCCTGGGTTGGGAAGATCCCCTGGAGGAGGGCATAGCAAGCCACTCCAGTATTCTTTCTGGACAAATCCCATGGACAGAGGAGCCTGATAGGCTACGGTCCATGGGGTTGCAAAGAGTCGGACCAGACAGAAGCATGTGTATGAAGCACATACACAGGTACCCACAAGGTCACTGGCAGATGGAAGGCCTAGGGAAGTTGGGAGGTGAGTGTTGGGTGATCACAGTAAGGCCTCTGAATACTGTGGGGGGTAATGTGCTGCTTCTGTCCTCTGTCACCCTGGTAACCCCGAGAAGAGAGAGGCAAACCAAAGGCAAGAAGCTTGAGGATCTTTTAACATTCTCTGTGAAGCAGGTCTGGGCCAGAATCTGATATTCTAGATAGAGCCAAAGAATGTCAGGATTGGAAATGTCAAAGGCTATGTAGTTCAATCCCTATCTTTAAGACGAGGACACTGAAACCCATAAAGGCAGATCACTTTGTCTAAGACCATATAGAACCTGGAGAGAAAGAGGCTCCTAGTTGAGTGCACCTGCCACCATACCTTGACTTTTCCAAGGTCCCACTCATGATTGATTTAATGATGCTTATCATGACTGAGAGAGAAGACAGCAAGAGCCGTTTAATCTTAGCCTTACTTGGTAGGAACTGGAAATTTTCTCCCATGGTTAGCCACCCTAAATTTGTTAGTTTTCTTCAAGATCTCAGACTGCCCACAGTAGCAGACACTGGGCTCCAGTGAAATGCCTTACCCAGGGTCACACATCTGGCAGATACAGCAGCATCAGAGCTTCTGATTAATAACTGCACTCCTCTCCCCAGTGAGAGGCGTGGTCCAGGTGTGGTCCAGGTGTGATCAGTCTAGACTCTGCTAGACAAAGCTCCTGGGTCAACCAGCTGAAAGTGTGCTCCGTATCAGGTCCCTCTCCCTGATAACACAAGTGGATCTGCCTAAATTTGCTCCTGAATCTCAACAGAAACCACATAACCAGTCATTGCTCCCAGAAAACCTCCCTACCCGTAAACTTGCGCATAGCTGGCCACTCAACTAAGACAAGTAATGAGCCAAGAAAAACTGAAAAGAGTATGGTTTTGATATACAGGATTTTGTTATTGGCATTAGTCAAGTAATCGTGGGCCAGCAAATTTTCAAAGCAGTCTTAAAAAATAATCCCTTCCCTTGATTCCCAGACACTGAGCAGAGAAAGAAGGATGACAATATAACCTTCAGAAAGCTCCTTTTTTTCCTGAGTCCTTTTTAGTAACTCCATGGACTCAGCTCTAGAGTTTAAAGACTTAATTTTAAAGATTATTGTGTAGGGAGAGGCAGAAAGATGTAGTAAAAAAAATCATACTGAACCTAAAGTCCAAAAAGTAATTTCTTTTTTTTTTTTTTTTGGCTATGTGATGTAGCATGTGGGACCTTAGTTCCTCATTCAGAGATCAAACCCACACACCCTACACTGGAAGCACACAGTCTTAACCACTGGACCACCAGGGAAGTCCCAAAGTGATGCTGTTTTGATGTTTCTATCCGTCAGGTGTATGACCCCGGGTAAGTCATTTCACTTTGGGGCCCTGTTTTTCCCAGAAACCCGGGGTAATATTCGTACTTCTCCCTTCAAACTCTGGTGTGATGTTCAGAGGACCAACACAGTAGGTTTAAGACTATTTGAAGACTATTGTTTCATTAATTATAGTTTTAGTTCTAGTTTTCAACAGCATCAGGCCTCTGCACAAAATGAAATGGGTCTCCAGGTATCAAATGTACATGCGTGTTTCTGACGGGGTTGAGAAAAGAATGTAGAAGAAGCAATTTTTTCTTTTTCTTTTTTTCCTAGAAAGCTCTGTTGTTTAATTTTCTTCTTGGAATAAAAAATCCCAACCACACTGTAGGGAATAGAGCTCGGCTTCTCTGATGTCACCCTCACCCCATAGCCAGTCTCACTTCCCCTTTCTCCCCAACAGATTCAAAACCTTTATGTTTGGGCTTCTCTGGTGACCATGTTAAACATTTAAATCCCCTTGAATGATTGTAATAACCAAAACAACTGAAAGGAAGACAGAGGACAAGGAATAGGAGAGAGGAGAAAGAGAAAGGTTGGGTTGTATTCTTTGGAAGGAGGGTAGCTAATGAGACCTATATTTTTGTTTTGAGCCAAACAGTTTTTTTTTTTTCTCCCCCAAACACAGAAGGCTAGAGCAACTCCAGACAGGAGTAGGCAGGAGCAGGAACATGAGCCCTGACTGCTCTCCAGCTAGTGATGTTACCACCCATTTGTGATTCCTAAGACAGAACAGAGGAGCAAGCCAAGCCTTAACACCTGCCTTGCACGAACAAGCATGGACCTGGCCTGTCAGGTACAGTCCATCCAGGGATGGGCCACTCCCCTTCGTCTTGGATCCTGCCTGAGGCCAGGGTGAGTCCTGTAAAGATTCAGAACCCTCTTGATCCACACAGACCAAGCGGCCAGGCCTGCCAGTGTTGGACCGCACACCTTCATCCAGCCAGCAAATCAATGCAAACCCAAGGTAAGGCATGCAAATCAGAAAAATTTACAGGGGGGGCACAGGCCGTGCAGAGAGCCCAAGAAAAGAGTTAGAGCAGGAAACCTCTTCAGTGACTTCTTTTCCAAGCCATTCTTTAACTCCTGAGTCACTCTCCACACCCCGCAGTGCAAACCAAGACTTACCAGTTCAGTGGATGCTGCAAACACTGCCTCCAATGGCTATGACAATTCGACACGGTCTTCTCCTAGTTGCCTTTTAGATCTTCACATGCCTCATTTTTCTCCAATGGTCAGTTCTCCGCTGGATCAAGGAAAGAACAGCCTGGTAGAAAGCAAAGTCAGTGATCACTAGCCAGTGTTGTGCCTTGAGCCATGCATGTGTAGTTATACTAATCGGTTGATTGATGCAGATTCAGTTGGGAAATGCTACATTTTAAGGAAGTGCAACCTTTTAACTTCTGAGTTGGAGCAGGCAGCATGCCAAGGGAAGGAGGACTGAATTAAACAGGAGAGCAATTTTCTGAAGCATGGACATTGAGCTGGGCACAAACCAAGTCGGCTCCTGGGATTCTCAGAAGATCCAGGGAGAAGTGGGCTGGCAAGTAATAGTTGAGCATCACAGCAAATACCAGCTAGGTGATCATGCCCACTCTTGTGCGCCAAGTCCAGGTTTGGGCATGTCAGTTTCCTCTACTGAACATTTTTTGCACAATGCTGCCTTTAGTACTTAATCAAATTTTATAATTTATGGCTCAGAAACCTGGAATATTAATGTCTTTAGTGTTAAAAGACTCAGTTATCCCGTGTACAGCATTGGCCTCTCTTCTTCAGTAGGGTTAAATAGCTCTGTTCTTTAATATAACCCACCTTCCAGGATTAGCCTGATAATATTAGGTAGAACCCAAAAATCATAAAATTTTTGGGTTCAGAAGGACTTCAGAGACCACTCCATACCTGAATCTTCTACATGATACCCCTAACAAAGTGTCCATCATGCTCCTTCTTAGATATCTCCAGGCTGGGAACTTTCTGTCTCCCAAGATGGCCCATTCTATGGTTGATCAGATTTAGAAGTTAGGTGTGTTAAACTTGGACTTATTTATTGAGTCAATTATAGGAAGTGATTAATCACAGCAAGATAGCACTCACCAAAGATATTTGGGGCTGTGTGTAGGTTGGTGACCATAATGGATGCAAATAGGATCCATGATCACAGACTATACCCCACATCCCAACCCATATGTAAGCCTTCAGTCAGCAGAGTGAACAGAAAAATATTGGCTGCTGCACACAGTGCCAGGGATAGTGATACACTTTCAAATGACAATCTTAGGTATTTGTGATAAAGCTTGTGTGAAAATTCTTCATTGGTCACAGAGAAGAACTTGATCTAATCGCCTTTGACTTTCAAGAGAACATATGAAATTCAGGTCAATATCATAGTTTTCCAGACACCAATGGACATTTAATCTCTCCCATCAGATTAGTCATTTCCACAGGTTTTCTTCCTCTTGGACCTATAGCTAGGTAAGAAAAATTATAGATTTGGGTGCCTAATCCAGTTTTAGGACTGGAAAATTCCCAGAAGAAATCTTATCTGAGTTCTCCATCTTAAAACTAAGAAGCAAAGGCCCAGAAAGAGGAGGCATTTGACACAAGATCACAGAGTCCTTTTGAGATGGAGTCAGGACGAAATCACTGGTCTCCCTACTCCTAGTAGAGTGCTCTGATCTTCATTATCAGTGGTGACATGCTGAGCATGTACAAATAGTGACGCTGTCTCCAGTGTGCTTTGGGTCAGGCTCTATAGAAAGTTTTATGGAGTACAAGAATGAGCCAACTTCTCTCAGATCCCACTGTGGCAATCTCATGGAAGTGGCTAACATACCTTTGAAAATTATCAATACACAGCAACAACAAAATACACTGTGAACACCATCTACTTGTATCTGCATGCAAATATATCAAAATAATCCTCATCATAAGACCTGTTAGCTATTTGTGCATCTACTATGTTCCCAGGTGGCCCAGTGGTAAAGAATCCACCTGCCAAGGCAGGAGATGTGGGTTCAATCCCTGGGTATAGAAGATACCCTGGAGGAGGAAATGGCAACATATGCCAGTATTCTTGCCTGGGAAATCCATGGTCAGAGAAGCCTGGTGGGCTACAGTCCATGGAGTTGCAAAGAGTCCGACACAGCTTAGAGATTGAGCATGCACACACACTCTGTTTCAAGCACTTTAAATAACTTATTAGCTCTAAGCCTCCCAACAACTTTGTGAGGTTGATGCTATTATGATTGTTTTTTATGCGAATAAACTGAGGCTCAGAAGTCACATAGCCAGTGTGGCATAGTCAAGATCTGGGACCTAGTCCTCTTCACACCAAAGTCTGCTATTTTCACCATAGCCACTACCTTCTCTAGATTATCTCAAACCTTCCCCTGTGCCTCACCTACTAAATTAGCCCCAAATATTTTCTATGACTGGTGCTAGTGTGGAATGAAGTTGAGATTTTTTTTTTTAATTCCTTGACTATTCAACTAAGTTATCCCTTCAGGCAATTTGGGAAGTCTCTTTCCCTTTTACTGGTGTGTTCTTTTATTTAAGGAATCTTGTAGAAAACAGGGCAAACTAAGACCCTAGCATCTGGTGGTAAGTTGCAATGTTCGATATGTAAACAAAAATAAACAGAAACAATAACATCCTGAAAAAATTTATTCACTGGTCATAAATTTAAAAACTGTTGTTTGTACTAAAACATATTTATATGAAAAGACTGTGAAATATAAAATCAGAATTCTTTTTTCTGTAGAGTTAGGTCCAGCATCTGTTTGTAAATTCCTTACACAAATAAAAAAATTTTCCATAATATATATGTCTTAAGATATATATTTGATATTTTAAGTGGAAAACAAATATAGGGATTATATCAGCACTTGCCTTAATAAAGAAATATCTACTTTTTAGGTTAGGGTAACATTTAAATAGCAAAAAATAGAACGTGGATTCCGATAGATGCAGTGTTCTGGTAAAGTAAAAGAAAATATAATTGTGTAACTTTGGCAGAATTATCCTATGCTGCTCTTAAAGTCTTGGGTTAAAGTTCACAACATGGAACATCTACTTGGAGTTCTGCCACATAAGAAACTGCATGGCAGTTTAGAGAAGCGAACCCCTGGGGCAATGAGAGTACTGTCATCTTAGGAATGAAGTAGTTATAAGGTATTGGATGTGTGATTTATACTCCTGATTCATACCCAAGTAAAATACAAACATCCTCTCTTCCTTTGAAAATTCACTAGGGGTTCTTCGATTCAAATATATTGTTTGAATTGTTTGTTCAATAAAAACAATTAGAATCAATGATAGAAGTGTAATAAAAATAGCTAACCTTGTAAGCCAGGCTCGTTCTATGTTCTTTTCAGGTATTAGCTCTTCAATCTTCCCAACAACGTAGTGGAAAAGGTGTTGTGATTATCGGCTTTCCTGAATGCCCGAATCTGCAGAGCTGCTGCATGAGGGAGTCTTTGTTCAGAATCAGACAGTGACTCTAAGAGCCTGGGGCCTCTCACCACACTGCTGCCCTGCCTCCAGCCCTGGCCAGCGAATGGGTCCTCCACTCCTCAGACACTAGCCCAAGCAGCAAGGATGAAGTCGCCTGTGGTGAGTATTTGTGTAGGATCTTCGTGGTTTCAGCCGCCTGGATGCCACCACCTTCCTTACAGACAGAGTTTCCTATTTTGATGGGTGAGTCATCAGGCACTTCATGATCTTCAGCTGCATGTCCTCTTTAAGGGGAAGCCCCTGCCCCTTCGGCACCAGGCTTACCTTCCTGGTCACCTCTGAATGTCTCGTTGGTCATTCCCTGGGCTTGGGTTACCTTTACTCTGCCAATGTCTGGTCTTTTTCAGACTTGAAAAACACCAGTCGATTCTCACTTACCAAAACATAAGCATCCATAGACCAGGACTCATGTCTGATTTATTCTTTATTCAATGTCATCTTAGAATGGGAGGGTCCCCTGGGGAGGGCCTGGCAACCCACTCCAATATTCTCGCCTGGAGAATCCCATGGACAGAGGAGCCTGGTGTGATACAGACCATGGGGTAGCAGAGAGTCAGACACAAATGAGGCGACTTAGCAGGCAGCAGGCCATGTCATCTTCCTAGTATTTGGCAGCTATTTGATAAATGCTGAAAGAATAAAGTGTGGTGAGTAAATGTTAAAAGAAGGAGCAAATGACTCCCCTTTGAGAACCTTCTAGACTAAGTAGCCCCCTACATCTGCTTTAGTACTGATTCTTTCAATTATTAGCTCTGCAAGTATTCCTTGAGTGTCCATGACCTGAAATAGAACTTGAAGTCCTATACATAGAATGGGAGTATTCATGCTTAAAGACTCACATTTCTCCATTCATCCATGTGTTCATTCACTCAACAGCATTTACTGAGTACTTCCTATGCTAAGAATTTGCAGTAAGTAGAAGTATGGGTGTTAAAAACCGTAGATTTATACTGGAAATTCCTGGTTTTCAACTTGATTTCACCCCTTAATAACTGTGTACCTGGGCAACTTTAGTAACCACTGTGTACCCCATTTCCTTATTTGCAAAGTGAGGAAAATATAGTATTAGCATCCTCAGTTAACTGTGAGGATTAAAAGAGATCACACATGTTAAGTGCTCAGTAAATCTTAGCCATTAGCTATTATCATTTCCCTGGTAAGTGAAACAAAGAGGAGTGAGACATAATCCTTCTCAAGGAACCAGCATATTCATGGGTATATAAGTTTTTTAGTGTACGAGGTACAAATAAAAACGCTAGGGATGCTCAGATTACGTAGAGATGATTTGCAAACAGGGAAAAATCAGAGATGGTACCCTTCCTCGAGAGGACTGTGTTTAAACAGGTTTGGATATGCAGATGTGTAGGGGGAAGCATTCCAGGGGGTGGAAATGGCCCAACAAGTTGATAAATGGAGGTGTAACAAGCCCGTATTCTGGGCTTCTGAGTCATTGAGCAGTTGATTTGACAAGACTGCAAGAGACAAAAGGGAGCTAGGGAAAGAGGCAATGATAGAAATATCTTGCGGAGGATCTTGAAAATCAGTGAGTGAGTCTGAGTTCTGTTCTATGTCAACAGGGTGTGTAGCCATGGCTTTATGTGCATCATGCATTAGTTTCATTTTTGTTTTTGATGGTGGATGGGTATGGTCATCTGTATTCAAAGCTTTTTAGATTTTAAATTATTTACACTTTCATGTTTGAGAAATTTGACCAGCTCCCAGTGTGCTTATTTATTTACTAAATTGGAGTATAATTGCTTTATAAAGTTATGTTGGTTTCTGCTATACAACAGCGTGAATCGGCTGTATGTGTACATACATCCCTCACTCTTGCGCTTCCCTCCTGTCTCCCCCATCCCACTCCTCTAGGTCATCTCAAAGCACAAACAGCTCCCTGCGCAATATAGCAGCTTCTCACTAGCTATCTGTTTTTGCAGTTGGTAGTGTATACACAATGCTACTCTCTCAATTCGTCCCATCCTCTCCCTCCCCTGCTGTGCCCACAAATCTGCTCTCAATGTCTGCGTCTCTATTCCTGGCCTGCAAATAGGCTCATCAGTGTCATTTTTCTAAATTCCATATATATGTGTTAATATATGATATTTGTTTTTCTCTTTCTGACTTACTCCATTTGTATGACAGACTGCAGATGAATGTCCTTCATGTCACCTGAGTGACGCGGTAGCTCTGTGTAGTCAGCCTCATGAGTAAGATAACCTGCCTGTAGCAAGAACTGGTACTTAGATGGGCTAAGCTATGAATGTCATGGCCTCTAATTGCAAGACCTTCTGCTTTCTGAGGTGGGGACGTGCACATATACTGCACATGCAAACCAAGCCCATGTTGCCTGCATGGGGGAAAAGAGACAGTCTGATGACCAGGCCTCCAGCAGGGGGTTACCTCTGCCACCACTGGCTGCTTTCTTTAGCTGTGATTTGCAGCAGTAAATGCTGTGCAAAGAAAATCAGCTATAGGTATTCCCTGCTCTCCTGACTCGACCTACATCCCCTCTGGGTACATCCCCTCTGGCCTTATCCCAGGTATCTTAAAGAGCTTCAGAAGAAATACACATTGATTGAACTCCAGGGTTACTTAAAATGGAAATCTAGTCTCTCATCCCTCCCGAACCCCACAGAAGAGTTGGGCCCTTAATCTGAACCTTGGGGAATCAGAGGCCCAGTTTCCTTTATTTAGCTTTCAGGACATTGGATTTTTTTTCCCCCAAAAGCTTGAAGTACCACTGAAGATAAAAGTATCCTATGTCCCAACATCTTGACCAATTTAAATAACTCACCTTCTTCTCCAAATGCTATCCTCATATTCTACAAAGTTGGACATTCTCCCTTATTTCTTTTCTTGAGCAGTTGTGTAAAAGGACAGTTCGGGTAAGAACTAACTTAAGAGCATTGCTGCTGCTGCTGCTAAGTCACTTCAGTCGTGTCCATCTATGTGTGATCCCATAGACGGCAGCCCACCAGGCTCCTCCGTCCCTGGGATTCTCCAGGCAAGAGTACTGGGGTGGGGTGCCATTGCCTTCTCTGAACTTAAGAGCATTACCCCAGAGGAAAGTTACTTAGGTAGTACACATATACATAAGAAATAATCACAGTGCATTTATCTCACAATTTATCCAGGAGTCTGTGTGGTCCAGTGAGGAGGTTCTGTGACTAAGTATTCTCTGTTCCCTAGACTTGAACACTTGTCCTTGCACATAGTAAGTGCTCAGTATATTTGTTGATTAGCAAATCAGTTAGTAAGCTGGCAAGTGTCTCTCCATGTAAAGAAGTGCAGAGCAACAACTTGTAGGCAACTCCAGTGATTTTCTTTAACTAGAATTTTCATATGCTTCTTTGCTTTTTTCCCATCCCTTCTGACAAACATGCATACATACTCACACAAATTCACTACTTGTGTATTAACATTTTGCCTATGTTCTTTTGTGCTGGTGACCTCGACTTCATGTCACTCAAGACATTTCAAAAGTTTTATTTTGACAGATTCAGTATAAAGTAGGGTGGCTCACTCGTAAAGAAACCACCTGTCAGTGCAGGAGATATGGGTTTAATCCCTGGGTTGGGAAGATCCCTTGGAGAAGGAAATGGCAAACCACTTTAGCATTCTTTCCTGGGAAATACCACAGTCAGAAGAAAATGGGACAGAGGATGAGATGGCTGGATGGCATCACCGACTCGATGGACAGGAGGCTGAGCAAACTCCAGGAGTTGGTGATGGACAGGGAGGCCTGGCGTGCTGCGATTCATGAGGTTGCAAAGAGTCGGACATGACTGAGCGACTGAACTGAACTGAACAGTCTATGGGGTTGCAGAAGAGTCAGACATAATTTAACAACTAAACAACAACAGTAGTACAAAGTAATATCAAATACACTGTGTATACATCTAAAAAGTTTTCTTTTTAAATTTAATAGTTGTATGACCTTAGTCAAGTTACTTAGATGCCTTGGACTTCAGTTTCCTCTATAAAATGGGAATAAAAATAGTACCTTTGGTATTTGGGGCTATTGGTAATTTGATATAGGTAATTATACCAAATTATAGTCCCTTTGGTAATTCGGGCTTCCTTGATGGTTCATATGGTAAAAAATATACCTGCAATGCAGGAGACCCAGGTTCAGTCCCTAGGTTGGGAAGATTCCCTGAAGAATGGAATGGCTACCTACTTCAGTATTCTTGCCTGGAGAATTCCATGGAGAGAGGAGCCTGGGGGGCTACAGTCCAAGGGGTTGCAAAGAGTTGGACATGACTGAGTGACTAACACTTTCACTTCCTTGATAATTAAATGAGATGATGGAGAATAGAGTACTTAGCTCAGTCTTTGTCACATAGTATGTGCTCAATAAATGTTTGTTAGTATGACAACAGTGATATTTTTGTTTATATGACCATCTTGACACAATTATATATATATGTATATATATATATATGCATTTATAAGCTATAAGCCAGTTTCCTCTTTTTTAGTAAATGTCAGATAAAAAAGTCTAATAAAAGGTTTTAATTATTCATGCACTTATTAGCTATTGACTACCCACTTAATCAACATATTTGAGAAGGCTTAGAGTAAAATAGTGTAAACAGTATCATCATTAACATTTGGATTAGGAAAATCATGAGTCATTTATTGAAGCAGGATAGTTATATAGTCCTTTATTGACTTCCTAATGCTTTTTCAAACATTGTCTGTTCTAATCCTTAATTTTCACAACCCTTAAAACGGAGGCATTGTTACCTAACTGATCTGAGGGGGAGTAAAGTGACTTGCTCTAGTCCTCACTGTTTAGTATCTGGTTAAGGGATTCAGAAATGTTCAAGAATTTAGTAACACAGACCCATCTTCCCCAGTAGAAGAGCTACGAGCCCTTAGTATGAACTTAAAACCCTGATCAGGGCTATGCTCTCAAGATGTGTTGTTAGATGAGTGAACAGATCCCCAAATACAACTCCTAAATTCAGATTCCAGAAAACTGACATAAAATCCTGGTTGCATTCTCTTGGTGAAAAGCAGGACTCAGATAAGACTGTTTACTTAGACATACCTACTCATCTTTTCAGAAATCAGCCTAAAGAACCCCAGCAATGGCATTTAGTCATTTACTGAGTGGTTTACATGGAGTCCTATTTACTTTGAGAAATTCTCACACTGTCTCTTTCATGCCATGAGGTGGTAAGGTAGGAATTGTTTGTGACTAATATTTTGCAAAGAGTCAGACACGACTGAGCGACTGAACTGAACTGAACTGAATGTTTTGTAGAAGACTGTGTTCTTGGTTACTTAAACAGCTTACTTGAGCTCACCCAGTGTGGAGTAGCTGAAACCAGGTTTGAAGTCACCTACAGAGGCTCTGGGCCCTGTTCTCAACACCCTTTCCCCGTGTGTACCTCTCCCACATCTTAATGCCTTAGTCAATTGGACAGGAACACGCCTGCCCAAGCCCAAGCCATTCAATAATGTTAACACTTGTAGAATCAAGATAATATGATGTCCTGACAATCTAAAGGAAGATCTCCACATCAGTACAGTTACTATCAGGTGACATAGCTACATAGAACCTCTGCTGTAAAATTAGGATCCCCAGGAGGAAAGGAAAGGACTGTCTACTTGCATATACTCTACAACTTGGCAGAAATGGCCCCACCATGGCTGTTGGAGTCAAACTTCTGCATTTTTCAAGTTTCCTCAACTTTATCTGGTTGACCACCAGCTCAGCCCTTCTAATAGTGTCCTGAAATTTGCCATGCTTGGCAATGATCTCAGAGGGACTTTTGACATTCTTTGTGGTCAATGTTTTTATATATCTGAGAAAAAAGTAAAATTTTCCTAATTCAAATTATTCTGTACACATTTCCCAATAAAACAAAATAAATCAATGTACAAAATACATATAAAATATATTTTAAAAATACTCATTCTGAGTATTCATTGAATAAGTATTTATTGAATGCTGACTATATGCCACATGCGCTTCTAAGCCCTAAAGATATAAGAGTGAATGAACACAACAGACAGGATATCTGAACTCACAGAGCTTATAATCTAATGGGAAGGAACAGATAGGAAAGACACAGACAGCAAATATAACAGGGGGTGCTATGCAGAATACATTAGAGGATGGAAGATAAAGGGCATGAATGTATTATTTAGTGAAGGTGAGTTCTGAGTCGAGGTCTGAAGGAAAGAGTGCATCCTGTTACTATCTGGGGAAGAGTGTTCTCAAAGGAGACATCACCAGAAAGGATCTTATGGTGAGAGGTTGCTTGGGTGTCCCAGGAATGGCAAGAAGGCCACTGTAGCTGCAGCAAAGTTTGTGAGGGGGAATGGGTAGGAGTGGAGATCTGATGGGCAGTTGTGTCTGGCAGGGTCTGAATGGAAGTATGGCTTTTACTTTGAGTGAGGCTGGAAGTCACCGGAGCACTTTAAGCAGAGGTGTCACACCATTTGACTTGGCTTTCAAATAGATCATCCTGGCTGCTACGTGGAAAAGAATTTGAGAGGTGGGTATGGTGGGGAGAAGGGAGATAGATATGTAGGCTTTTCCAAGAGATTAAGCCTAAAATGATTGTGCCTTGGACCACAGTAGGCTTTCCTGTTGGCCCCCAATGAAGAGAAATCTCTGGGCCAAACTTAAGGATAATTATCTTAAAATCCTTGAACCATGGGAGAGAGTACAGGAAACTTTAAACTCCATTTAAAGTTACATGACTAATTCTACTTCTCTAGGGTAATACAAATAAGTATTATCTTTGGTAAGTATATAGGCAATTTCCCCTTCCAACTTTGGAAAATAAAGTAACGTTCCATATAACTTCTCTTGGTTTTTCTATGACTTGAGTCACTAAATGGACTATGAGCTGAATATCTTAGCCAGTTGTTAAGTGATGACGAAAAAGAAAATAATTCTCAGAGCTCTACAGAAATTCATGGTAGAGTATATTGCAATCATAAAAGTTGAAGTTCTCTCAGAAATGTAAGTATTAGTATCTTAACATGTGAAAGAGACACAAGTCACTAGATGTGGAAGAGATCCCAGTTTGTCCATGAAGAAAATGAGACTCGGGAGGGAGATAAACTGTCCAAGTTACAGAGAACTTACTAAGTTTGGACCAGAACTTGGTTCTCACTCCAGCATGATGCCTCCTCCATAAAAAGTTTTCCTTATAAATATATCCTGTTGTAATATGTAAGAAGGGTTGAAGTGTATCATTTACAGCTGCTCTTACTAAGAACTGTAGTCTTCTCCATTTCTTAGACATTTGACAAGAACTGGCTCCATCCACGCCATCCTGACCACACCAGCTTGGTTCCTTCATCTCCCTCCCTGCCTCACTCTCCATCCTCACATAACCCCGTGGAGATTAGATGTTTTCTGCTCGATTTTCTTTGAGGAATCTGCCTGCATAACCTGTACACTCTCACTCCACTGAGAGGGAGAGGCTGAGCAGATAACACCTGGATGTCCTGATGGGTTGGGAGAATTCCCCAATTTTAATGTTTTTGTTCCTTTGCCAAACGGAGTCACATTTTCAAGCCTTGAAATTTCAATATATGGCTTTGTTCCCACTACTTTATATGTACTCATGCATTCATTTTCTGAGGAAGGAACACAGTGTGAATTTGGATGTCAAAAAATGCATAGGATTCCTTTTGTTATGTTTATGGTGATAAGAATTTGGAAAAAAATAAAAACAAAAAGTCTTGAAAACAAAGACGGGCCAGCCTAGAAAAGCCCTAGAAAGCTAGACCTAGTTCTAGAACTTAGTGGCTTTGTCACCTTTATCCTCTACCATCTGATCTATGCAATGAAGGGAAAAGGAGATTGGGGCTTTACTGTTAGCATCTGCTGGGGGACCTCAAAGACTCATTCCTAAGACTTTACCACACATGTGCCAGGCTTTTCTTTACATCCCCAGGCCATTTATGTGGTCCTTTCCTCACCTTACAATCCTAATATCCTCCTTTATAATCTCAAATCTGTGACTCACACTTAGATGAATACATATTTACTGAAAGCTTCTCTTGTGCTCAGTGCTATGCTGGGCACTGTGAAGCAATGAAAAAGGAACATGAGGCATCATTTCTTCCCTTAAGGAAAATTAAGAGAAAGAGAGTCCTTTTGCATTAGTGAAAAGTTTACACTATAGATGTTTTTAAGGAATGAAATTTTAGTGTCTTTATACACCTTGCACAGTTAAAAATAAGCCAGAAAGATCTGCTTAGGAAAGCACTCAGAGGAATGCTTGAATTAATCCACCAAAATGCTTCAAAATGAACAAATCAAGGGCTCTTTGTAAATGGTGGGATAAGAGACTCAGAAAACAATTGATTCTCTTAAATATCTGAAACATTTTTGTCATAGTTTTGCAATATTAATTTGTTCTATTTTGGAAGGAAAAACAGTCTAGAGATTTTCTGAGGGATCAGATTTTCAGAATGATTGGAATCTAAAATCTGAATGAAAAGTACAATCCCTCTGCCTGAAATGCTTTGTTGCTCCATTCTACTTGTCAAAATTATAACCACCTTTGAAAGTGGGAATCACATACTGCCTCATCATCACCATGGCCAACATCATCATCACCATTATCCTCTCCTTTAAATCTGCATGGTTGACTTGTTGCATTACCTTAGAGCACTCATGACCTCTACCTTGCCTCATAGCAATTTGAGAACATGATATTTTTCATCCTGGGATGGGCTCCCTGGAGCAGGGAGCATGTCTAATTCATCTGCTCTCACTGTACCTTGTAAGTAGTAGGATTCTACATGATGTTATAGCAGTGGCCTCATTGCCATTCTGTAATGAATGACTTTGTCATTTGGGATACAATTTCACCTGTTCTATGAGCTCAATATTCAAAAAACAAAGATCATGGTATCTGATCCCATCACTTCATGGCAAATAGATGGGGAAACAAAGGAAACAGTGACAAGTTTTATTTTCTTAGGCTTCAAAATCACTGCAGATGGTGACTGCCACAAAATTAAAAGACACTTGCTCCTTGGAAGAAAAGCTATAACAAACTTAGACAGCATATTAAAAAGCAGAGACATTACTTTGCTGACAAATGTGTATATAGTCAAAGCTATGATTTTTCCAGTAGTCATGTATGGATGTGAGAGTTGGACCATAAAGGTCTGAAGGCTGAAAAAAAGATACTTTTGAGCTGTGGTATTGGAGAAAGCTCTTGAAAGTCCCTTGGACTGCAGGGAGATCAAACCAGTCAATCCTAAAAGAAATCAATCCTGAATATTCACTGGAAGGATTGATGCTGAAGCTGAAGCTTCAATACTTTGGCCACCTGATGTGAAGAACTGACTCATTAGAAAAGATTCTGATGCTCAGAAAGATTGAAGGCAGGAGGAGAAGGGGGTGGCAGAAGACGAGATGGTTGGATGGCATCACTAACTCAATGGACATAAGTTTGAGCAAGCTCCAGGAGATGGTGAAGGACAGGGAAGCCTGGCATGCTGTAGTCCATGGGGTTGCAAAGAGTTGGACATGACTGAGCAACTGAACAACAAATGAGGGATCCAAGTTACGAACAAGTTAGAAATTTCTTTTTTACATTAAAAAACTATCCACCCCAGCAATCCCACTCCTGGGCATACACACCGAGGAAACCAGATCTGAAAGAGACATGTGCACCCCAATGTTCATCGCAGCACTGTTTATAATAGCCAGGATATGGAAGCAACCTAGATGCCCATCAGCAGACGAATGGATAATGAAGCTATGGTACATATACACTATGGAATATTACTCAGCCATTAAAAAGAATTCATTTGAATCAGTTCTAATGAGATGGATGAAACTGGACCCCATTATACAGAGTGAAGTAAGCCAGAAAGATAAAGACCAATACAGTATACTAACGCATATATATGGAATTTAGAAAGATGGTAACGATAACCCTATATGCAAAACAGAAAAAGAGACACAGATGTACAGAACAGACTTTTAGACTCAATGGGAGAAGGCAAGGGTAGGATGTTCTGAGAGAACAGCATTGAAACAAGTATACTATCAAGGGTGAAACAGATCACTAGTCCAGGTTGGATGCATAAGACAAGTGCTCAGGGCTGGTGCACTGGGAAGACCCAAAGGGATGGGATGGAGAGGGAGGCGGGAGGGGGGATCAGGATGGGGAACGCATGTAAATCCATGGCTGATTCATGTCAATGTATGGCAAAAACCACTACAATATTATAAAGTAATTAGCCTCCAACTAATAAATGGGGAAAAAAAAAAAAAGGTCCAAAAAATAAATAAATAAATAGACTGTTGTATAATATAAAAACAAACAAACAAAAAAACTATCCACAAGGAAATTAGGGCTAGTAAGGTAGCTCTAAAATATTTGGAAACCAGTTTCCTCCTATCTTGTTCCTCTGTTATCTCTAGAATGCTGCCCTTTTCTCCGTGGTATAGAACAGAACCTCTACCATGTCTGTATTCCAGACCATTGGAAGGAGGAAAGGGGGAGATGGAGGTACCCCACTTCCATTTAATGCACGTCTGGGCAGTTGCACACATTGCTTCCCTCACATACTGTTGGTAACTTCATCTTCTGGTCCATTTAGTCAATGGCGTGCTGGAGTCAGTCCCAGGGCAAGTGAAAGCCCATTGTGTGCATTTCCTCCCAACTCCACATTCAGTGAGTCATGCTGACAGCTTTAAATCAGTCTCAGGAGAATCACCACCTGGAAAATTGGCAAATGCTATGAAGCAAGGCTTTTTTTCCTTCTAAGAGAGCTGACTGCTTAAAATTTACATGTAATATGGTGCATCTAGCTGCAAGAGAAGCTTGGAAATGTAGTCTTTTGTTACAACTCTTTGGTCCCATATTTGGAATTATTAGTTGGGCAGCATGTATCTAGCTAACAATTCTATATAAAGGAGCAAGGAGTTGTATTTCTATAGAAGAAGTTAAGGATGAATATTTGTAAACAGAAATCTCTTTTAAGAAGTCATCATCTGGAAATAAAGAAAAGGAAAATTGGAAAATCTGTTTTTAACTAAGAGAACAAACCTATCTGTGAATATATCCACATGCGCGTTTCTGCTGCCACTTTTCAGCTGTGAGAGAGCATGCTAGAAAAATATTTAAGCTTATTTGTGTGAGCTCAAGGTATAAGTCTCTGGGCAGAGGTGACATGAACCATATTCTACTCATCTTTGATACTATTGGTACTGTCCAAAAATGCAGCTCTGGTTTCCATCACTGCCAGTGTCCAGGCAGGAACTGGATGATCATCACAGGGTTTCCATAGAGGACATTTCATTGTGACTGGAGTTCCCGCACCCCTCACCATCTCCAAGTCTCTGTTCCTGCTTCAGATACTCTTCTTGACCCCTCAGATTCTGAGGTCTTCCAGTACTTTCCTTTGTCCCACTTACCACAGTTGTAATTATTACTGTACTCATTCAGTTGATGTCAGTTTTCTCACCCAGAGTGCAAGCCACCGAGTTGTTTTATTTACATAGTATCTGCTACACAGAGCAAAGTGCATGGCCTCCATGGACACAAATTAAATGCGAGTGGAATGGAGGATGAATGCTGTGACCTGTCATGTGTGAAAGGGCCTTGTAAACAGCTCACAATAATTATTCTTCAGAAATAAGATACTGAGATACAAAACAGAACAGAAAGCAAGTGAAGGAAGTGACAGTAAATACTACCAGACATCTAGAAGGAACTGAATTTGATTCTGAGCTTCCTGGAACTAACTACAAAAAGAGAACACACTGTGTTACTGAGTTTTCTTTTTCTAATGAGATATGACTTGTGAAGTCATCTGCAGAGGCCAAGTTTCCCTAGTGATTTATTAAAATGAGACCATTGTTTCCTCCCAGCTAATGTTTCAGCATGATCAAATTTCTCCCAACTTAAAAAAAAAAAAAAAAGACGAAAAGAAAAGAGATGTCCATCAGCAGCTGTCCTCCCCACCCAAATTCCTTTGTACATGGTCTGTGATGTCTCCATTTCCTCGCCTCCCCATCATAGTTCAGCTCACTGGAGTCTTGCTTCTGCTCTGACCATCCTACCCAAGCTGCCATGCTGAAGTGCCAGAGTCAGTGTGTCTGTATCTCTGCTTCCTTCTTTATTGCAGCAGGCATTTCTTAATTATTTGAAACTCTCACCACTGCTAGACTGTGTCTCTTGACTCTGTGACCCAAAATTGTACTGGTTCTCTTCCTGGATCTTCTCTCTTTCTCAGACTTTTTTAAGGATAGTTTGAGTTCTGTTCCTCTAGTAAATGTTGGCATTTCTTGGAGTTTTGAGATGTTTCCTTTGACCGTTTTCTTTTCTCACTCTACATACCCTCCCAAGGAAATTTAATTGACTTGAATGACTTTAATTACTCTTTAGATTCTAATAACTCCTAAGTTTTGATCTTTAGAATGGATGACCCACCAGAGTTTCAAACACACATATTTAACTACCTTGTAAATGTCACCTCAAATTCAGCATGCCCCAAACAGAGCCCATATTTTTCCTTCCTCTTAACTTTTTCTTCCTCATGTGTCCTCCATCTCAGTGAAGGGTCCTACCTTCTACCCAGCATCTATGACAAGATAGAGATCTTGTCATCCTCTTTAAGTCATTTCTCCAACTCTATTGCCCCAACAATCAACCATGAAGTCCTATTAACTCTCCTTCCTAAACATCTCTCAAATCAGTCCACTGATTCCTCACTACCTTAGGGCAGGCCCCTGGATTTCTGTCACAGCTCTTAACCAGCTGTGCCCAGGCTTACCATGCTTGTAACTGATTTTCCATAAAGCAAACAAAGTGGTCTTTCTGAAGCAGCACTCTGAACTTGTTCTTGTCCTGCTTACAACTTATCAGTGGCTCTCCGTAGCTTCCACAATGAAGATCTAACTCCATAATGAGGTTTCAGTGGCCTGCATGGTCTGACGCCTGCTTACCTTCCAGCCTTGTCTCCTACTGACTTCCAAACCCCACTCCTGGAGAAGGGAATCCTCCTATGCTGTTGCTGGGAATGTAAATTGGTATAGCCACTAAAGAGAACAGTATCAGTTTAGTTCAGTTCAGTCACTCAGTGGTGTCCGACTCTGCGACCCCATGGACTGCAGCACACCAGGCCTCTCTGTCCATCACCAACTCCCGGAGTTTACTCAAACTCATGCCCATTGAGTTGGTGATGTCATCCAAACATCTCATCCTCTGCTGTCCCCTTCTCCTCCTGCCTTCAATCTTTCCCAGCATCAGGGTCTTTTCAAGTGAGTCAGCTCTTCACATCAGGTGGCCGCCAGATGCAAAGAGTGAGAGCAGTATGGAAGTTCCTTAAAAAGCTAAAAATAGAGCTCCATATGACCCTGCAATCCCACTCCTGGGCATATGATCCATACATGATCCAAAAGGATACATGCACCCGAACGTTCATTGCGGCACTGTTTACAACAGCCAAGACGTGGAAGAAACCTAAATGTCCATTGACAGAAGAGTGCATAAAGATGTGGTACGTATATACAATGGAATGTTACTCAGCCATTAAAATGAATGAAATAGTGTCATTTGCAGTGACGTAGATGGATCTAGAGATTGTCATACTGAGTGAAGTAAGTCAGAAAAGGATATGACATCCATTATATGTGGACTCTAAAAAGAAAGGGTACAAATGAACTTATTTACAAAGCAGAAAGAAACTCACAGACTTAGAGAAGAAACTTGTGGTTGCTGGGGGGGAAGATGGGGCAGGGGAGGGACAGTTAGGGAGTTTAGGATGGACATGTACACACTGCTACATTTAAGACAGATAAGAGCAAACCCTGCTCCTGAATGCCATCCTCCCACCAGCTGAGCCGCCTTTGCTCTCCATGGTATCTGGCTCTCTCTTGCTTCAGCATTCTGCACCTGCTATCCTCCTTCTCTGCTGGTCCCTCCACACTCCTCCTAAATCACTCCAATCATCCTCTCACTCCCACCTTAGAAGTAACCCCACTCATTCATTCATTTCGTAAATATTTGCTGAGCAAGCTACTATGTGCCAGACAGCACACAGGCACTTGTAATACCACAGCAAGCAAGACCTAAGTGGTCTCTGCCCCCCTGGTTCCAGTCCAAGTGGCCTTCCTTGACTTTCCAAGTCTGTTAGGTCTCATATGGAACCCTGTCCTCACTCTACATGGTTCTGTCTCTGGTATAGTTTGAGGACTTTTAAACTTGGGTACAAAAGAGGTCAACAGACTTTTTCTATAAAAGGATAGATTACAGATAATAAATACTTTTGTCTCTGTAGGGCATACAGCCTGGTCAGAGCTACTCAACTCCACAGTTAGGGAAAGCGGCCACAGACACTACACAAACCAAGTGTATTAGACTTTTTCCACAAATGCAGATGGTGAGCCAGACTTGGCTCATTGGGTGTAGTTTGCTGACCCTTGGACTAAAAAGTTAAACTAGTATGTTCTCTTTTATCTTTGTATCCACAGTGTAGACACAGTACTTGACATAGACACTTGCTAATAAGTAGATCAAGCTTTAAATCCTTTGTCACTATTCCCGAACCATTCCCCAGAGCACAGTGTTTTGTTTTTCCCTTGGTATGATAGTTAAAAGTTTAGCTATATGAACAACTAAATTTCATATAACCATTATAGACTTTAGTCATTTTATTTGTGTGTATACAGATGTAGTCGATCATTTGTCCCATACGTACTTAAACCTACCTTAAACTTTTCCTCAGCAGGTGAAATATTAGAGGAAAAACACCTCAAGTCAATGAATGAAACATGGGGCATGAGGTAAAGTTTCAGTGACCTGTCAGTGGGGACAAATATAACACAGATAAGGTATTGTCCCTGGGGGGCTTATAATGCAAAAAGGAGATAAGAAGGTGAGCAAATAATTTCAATTCAAAGTAGAAAGTGCTGTGTCCTTTGAGGGAGGGATCAGCCAAATACTCTGGGACTTTGATAAAGAAGTGAAACTTGTCTTTAGCCAAAGAGATCAAAGAAGGCTCTGAGAGAGAAGCATTTAAGCTGGACATGGTACGGTAGGTATTTGGAACACTGATAAGTCACTAAATGGTCTTTGAGACCGAGGAAAGAACAGGCACACCCACAAGTTACTAGAAAGCAAGTTTTCATGAACCTACGTCCAGGGGCTGGCTGATAAAAGAACAGCCAAATCCCTTCAAGAAGGTGCCAAGTCCATTCTGGTCTGGAATGCATTGATAATTGGGACATTATGCTCAGAGACTACAAATTGACATTCTGTCGTTATCCCTCTTGGACTAGAAACCCTGATCCTTTCAAGTAATTAGCACCAATTCGGAGCATGTATGCAAAAATAAATCACAAGTGTCCAAAAACAGATATGTTAAGTTCAATGGTTAGGAAGCAAACGTTCTTATTAGCTCCACCTACATCAAGAAAATCAGAAGCAATTAGCATTTAAAAGTAGAAGAGACAAGGAGAGTTCACAGTTCCCACTGGAAAATTATTATTTATATAAACATCCACAACAATGACCTCAATGCATCCTTCCTGACCTCAGTCATGTTATTTCAATGGCTAAAGGATCTGATTTCTTTTAGGAGGTTAAGGAGGGAGAACCATGGATTCTGTGCATATTATCCCAGTTAAAACTGAGAGGTGTGTGGCCTCTAGCACAGAGACAGCTAGGACTCCATCTCACTGGAGTGAGTCTGGGCCTCAAGCGACCCTCAGTGTAGATGACAAGAGGATCTGCTTTGTCTCAGGATGCTCAGAAGATCTGCCCCTAGAAGCCCATTGCATGAAGCAGTGTCGACCTTTGTCCATGGGACACCTGCCTGTTGGAGAAAGCCTCAGTGGTACATACTGAAAAAGGGCGGCAGCTCCGAAGAACCCAGGAGTGCACATGTAGCAGTGGCCTGTCACACGCTCTCTAGGATATGTCAAGGATGGAGTCTTATCACTGGCATTTGTGGTCAGACTGCAGAGGCGCACGGAGACCTGATGAACTCAGGTGTGGTAAGAGCACCAGCCGCTGGCTCCACAGGACTCTGAGTCGAGGCTGTGTCACTAACTTGCACTGTCAACTTTGCCAAACCATTTGCTCTTTCTCGGCCTCATTTCCCCCATCCTTAAAATGAGGGGCTGAACAGGGTTATCTTCTTGCTTTATTCCATGTGGGTTTTTTGCCCTTTGAAAACTCAAGTCTTTTTCTGCTTCATTTTATCCCCCTGCTTGGGAAGATGTGGTGAATGCCGGGCTGGGAAGTAAGGCGTAGGACTCAAATATTTTTCTATTCTTCATAAAACGTGTGAAAATATACCCCATACTTCTTTCCCCCAAAAGGTTGTGGCTTTAGGAACATAGGACCGACATGAAGGACACAGAGGGTCCACTTGGCAGGGCCATGGAACAGCCCAGCAGATGGCATCAACCTGCAAAACAAACATCACATTTAAAGTTGATTGGACCTTGGAATCATTGAGGGCTGAAGGAGAAGAGATTCACTCAAAGTGACAAGTTAAAGACAACTGTGAGTCAATCTGTTGGTTCCAAATCCTCTTTCCAGCTTGTCTTCCTTCCTCTGGCTTCCATGTATCTAACCACAGTCAGGGCTTAGGGGTTGATGACATGTGCCCACTTGAAATAAAATGTCGGTAGATTCTTACGTGGGTGGGGAGTGAATTAAATCTTTGACCACTTGTTTTTAATGAGGGTGTCACTGCGTTTTTCATACTTTCCCCATAATTTTTCATTTTTCTCCAGTTCTCTCAACCACCATGCATACACACAAATGTTTTTTCTTTTTTTGGCAAAAATTAAATGCTGAACTCTCTCCTTCTTGTATATCTTCCCATTTGCCAGTCAGTCTCTAGTTCAGCACCTTTGTCCATACTTTCCTTGAGCTTTTCTAATACCCCCGTGTATGGATCCATTGCCTCTGTTAAGTCATAAGCTCTTTGAGAACTGGGAACATCTTTGTATCACTGTTTACAACGCCAGAAATGCTGCCCACTTGTCGATCAAATGAATTCATGGAAGAAGGAGGTACTTCATTGATATCCAGATTGTGCCCTTGAAGCCCCTCAGAGTAATGATAAGCTTAGCATTGGCCTCTGTTTCATCTTTATGAGGAATCAGAAAAGGTTCAGAAAATGGGCATATCTGGCTTGGCATCATTGGATTTCCTACCTTATGTCTCTGAGTACTCATAGATGGCCAGGGCACGCAGAGGGACCGTGCCCAGGCTTAGGAGATGGGGGAGAAGAGCAAGAAGCCAACTCTTAGCCTTCTGGTTGTCAGACTCAGGATGAGTCTCATCCTGAGACTCATTCCAGAGTCAACACCCCACCCATCCCCCACTGACTTTGGCCAGGGACCTAGGTCTGTTCTCTTAAGCATTTGTCAACCCGGCCATCGGGAGGGGGTCCTGGCAACAGACAGACCACAAGGGTGCTACCTGAAACAACTTTGGATCAAGTGACATTTTCACTCAGAAACCAGGAGGAGGATAAGGAAGGGGAGATAACATAAAAACCTCCGGGACTTCTGTCCAACAGTTTACCAGCAAGAGAGCAAAGGAGAGGTTTCTCAAGTGGTAGTTCAAGATGAGATGGCAGGAGGATGGGGGAGTGGAGGAGGACCCTGTGGACGGGAGGTGGAAGAAGAGTCTAGACTGAGGGCAGAGGAATGAGAGACAGAGATAAGAAAAACTGAGAACAAGCAAACATGGGAAAGAAGGGAATGAGGGCAGGAAGGAAGGATGGTGGAGAGGGAAGAAGGAGGGAAGGAGGGAAAGAAGCAGGAAGGGAAGGAAGGAAGGAGCATTAAATGCTAAAAAGAGACAGGCAGAGACATCCAGAGGGAAAATCAGAGCTAAGCTGGGAATGAGAGAAAACTCTGAGGAGAAAGAAGAGGGATGCAATGAAGGGGTGTGGGTACCCACACAAAACAGGGACAACTAAACATTTACCTGACCTGCTCAGCTCAGAAAAATTTCATCTGTGAGTCTGGCACAGGAAAGGCCTGGGACAGAGAGGGAAATGTTCTGATCCTGCCCAGGGCCTGTCGGAGGACAGAAACAGATCAATTAACCTGGGTGGGACGCTCCTGTGTCAGGCCTGGCATTGCCAGTACTCAGCACCAGACCAGGCCAGGCCAAGGACTCTCACATGATCATTAAACTATTAACAGGCCATCAGCTACAGGGCAGAATCGGCCTTTTCAGTGAAAAAAACTCCTCCCAGGCTGACATCCCCTCTGCTGGCCCAGCTACCACCCCTTAGCCAGGCCTAGACCCAGACCCAGTCACCCTCCCCCCACTTGGCCTGGGGATACCGATCACTGGGAATCTGAACAGGCTTTGAGGACCCTCCAGGGGCCAGCACCGGCTGGAATGTCCAGTTGATGGAGCGATATTATTTGCCGGTGGAGCAGGAGGTGTCCAGACCAGAATGTTCCCTTAGATCTTAGATCCCTGGGTGCCCATCATAGGGAGAAAGATCTCAGAGCCAGGAAGGACTTTGAAATCACAGACAGACAAAGCCAGATTCATTCATTTGCACATTCGTTATTTTTCCAAAAAGTTTTGAGCATCTACCATGGATGGAGCCCTGTGCTGGAGGCCGAAGAGATAAGTAAACGCACCCGCAGGGATGAGAACAATGGTGACTGCTTCCTTTACTCAACAAAACAGAAGGAAGGTACACATGGAGTGCTTCCCTGCTGGTGCAGGCAGTAAAGAATCCACCTGCAATGCGGGAGACCCAGGTTCAATCCCTGGGTCGGGCAGACCCTCTGCAGAAGAGAATGGCTACCCACTCCAGTATTTTCTTGCCTGGAGAATCCCATGGACAGAGGAGCTTTGTGAGCTATAGTCACTAAGAATCAGACATGACTGAACGACTAGCACTTTCACTTTCTTGCACAGAGTGTGTTGGGAGCAAAAAGTGACTGATTCTGTTTTCAGGACAACCAAGGTTTCTAGGAAAGGCATATCGGAGCACAGCCATAAAGGTTAAGTAGGGCACAGAGGGTAAAGAATCCTTTGGCCAATGCAGGAGATGTAGAAGATGTGGGTTTGATCCCTGATTCAGGAAGATCCCCTGGAGGAGGAAATGGCAACCCACTCCAGTATTCTTGCCTGGAAAATCCCAAGGACAGAGGAACCTGGTTGGCTACAGCTTATGGGGAAGCAAAGAGTCAGATACGACTGAGTGACTAAGCATGCATGCATGCATGCTGGCACTAGTAGTGGTAGGATCCTCCAGGCAGAGAAAGTGGAGGGACTCTAGACCAAGAGAAGCACAGGTAGAAGCTGGAAGGTGTGGAAGGGCAGGTGACTCAGCTGGGGGTTGAAGGGGATGAACCTCCTTAGTAGACACATGGGCCTGGCAGGAGATAAAGGTGGGATGGAGGTGGGTCCAGATAAGGAGAGGCAAACATAAAGGCACAGACACACCCCAGGTTTTAGTCAGGAGGGAGCTTAGGGATGATGGAAGTCATCTTTGTCCTTGTTACACATATTTCTAATTTTAACATGAGTGTATGTGTGTGAAATAGGCTTCTCTGAAGAATATCCAGGGCTGGACACAGAGGAAGGAAGCATGATAGTAACTCAAATAATTTCAAACTAGGGAATTCCCTAGTGGTCCAATGGTTCAGACTCTGTGTTTCCACTGCAAGGGTCATGGGTTCTATCCCTGATTGGGGAACTAGGATCCTGCAAGCTGTGTGGTGTGGCCAAAAACTAAAATAAAATAATTTCAAACTGAATATGTGATTCCTCTCTTCTGAAGTTGTGAACTTGTGGGCTATCTTCACTAAATGCTTTACCTTGAACCCCTGGCTTTTTGCCTTCTCAGGGGCTTTTCTCTGCCTTCTTTCCCATCTCAAGTCCTCACCTAGCCCTCCAGACTGCCCCCACCCCCAGCACAGAAACTTCTCTCTGTTGGGTCTCCTTTAGGTAACAGTAAGTAATCAGAGAACAAAAGAGCCTCCTGTCGGCCCAGATCCTCCTTCCGTATAGGCAGGTGTTAGTTTGTATTTGAAAAGTTCTAAAAGCCCCCAAAAGTAAAAATTATCCTATGCTGTTCTTTTAAAAATTTATATAACAAACTTTAAGTTTCCTCCTTCAGTCTGTTAGCATTTATCAGTCAAGATATCTTTCCGAGTTAAAGCAAATATATCTCCCTCTACATATATATATACACACACATATATATATACATACACACACCCCATATATATATACATGTACACTCACACACGTATTTATAGAATAGAAATTATGCCTCACATATTGATCTGTTTTTTAGTTTAAAAATATGTTGTGAAAAAATCTCCACCTCCATACCTCACAAGCAGTCTAGTCCTTAGACTAGATAGACCAAAAGTTTTCAACTATTTTCCTGTTAATAGACATAGATGATGCTTTAACATGTTTGCTTTTACAAATAACGCTACCTCGAGCATCCTTGCATGTGAATCCTAATGTGCCCTTGCTATGATCTCTAGAGGATGGATCCCTGGAGATTAGGTTGTTAAATCAAAGACTATGCACATTTAAAACCTTACTAGGAATTACCTCATTCCCTTTGAAAAGAGTTGAACCGCCTCCTCCTTTGCCAGATGAGGAAATGGCTTAGAGAGAATTAGCAGTTCTAATAACACACACCCAGGTACTGGCAATGCTGGCACCGAGATGTCTGATCTGCTGTCACTGTACAATAATATAATGCACAGAGTATTAAGAAGGAAGCCTGGTACAGTGTAAATGCTCAATAAATGCTGGCCATAGCTATGATTAAAGCACACTGCCACAATAGGGACACTTCAGAAGCTTTAGCAGCTGGCTCGGCCTGGGCTTCCCTGGTGGCTCAGGTGGTAAAGAATCCGCCTGCAATGCAGGAGACGTGAGTTGAATCCCTGGGTTGGGAAGATCCCCTAGAGGAGGAAAAGGTAACCCACTTTGGTATTCTTTTTTTTTTTAATTGAAGGATACTTGCTTTACAAAATTTTGCTGTTTTCTGACAAACCTCAACATGAATCAACCATAGGTATATATATATATATATATCCCCTCCCTTTTGAACCTCCCTCCCATCTCCTTCCCCATCCCACCCATCCAGGTTGACACAGAGCCCCTGTCTGAGTTTCCTGAGCCGTAGAGCAAATTCCCATTGGCTGTCTATTTTACATGTGGTAATGTTAGTTTCCATGTTTCTCTTTCCATACATCTCACCCTCTTCCCCTCTCCCCATGTCCATAAGACTATTTTCTATGTCTGTTTCTCCATTGCTGCCCTGTAAATAAGTTCTTCAGTACCATTTTTCTAGATTCCGTATATATGCGTTAGAATATGATATTCATCTTTCTCTTTCTGACTTACTTCACTCTGTATAATAAGCTCTAGGTTCATCCACCTCGTTAGAACTGACTCAAATGTGTTTCTTTTAATGGCTGAGTAATAATCCATTGTGTATATGTACCACAACTTTTTTATCCATTCATCTGTCAATGGACATCTAGGTTGCTTCCATGTTCTAACTATTGTAAATAGAGCTGCAATGAACAATGGGATACATGTGTCTTTTTCGATTTTGGTTTTCTCAGGGTATTTGCCTAGGAGTGGGATTGCTGGGTGATATAGTGGTTTTAGTCCTAGTTTTTTCGGGAATCTCCAGACCATCTTCCATAGTAGCTGTATCAATTTACATTCCCACCAACAGTGCAAGAGCATTCCTTTTTCTCTCTCCATCTCCAGCATTTATTGTTTGTAGGCTTTTTGATGATGCCTGTTCTGACTGATGTGTATTCTTGCCTGGGAGATTCCATGGACAGAGGAGCCTGGCAGGCTACAGTCTATTGAGTTGCAGGTGAGTGGGACATGACTGAGCGGCCGAACAACACCAACAGTCTGGAAGTTGAATTGGAGAGGAGACAGGACAGAAGCATGGAGGCTCAGGTGGCTCCTCCCAGACTGGGTGGAATGCCCTTCTCTTGTTCTCCTTGCACTTCTTCACAACATCCCATTTAATTAATTGATTCATCGTCCCCCACAGTACTGTTCTAGGAGAACCAGCAAGTGGGAAGGTGTGTTCTCTAACCTCAGAGACTAATGGCCTATGGGCTAGGATGCTGTCATTATCCTCAAATACCCCAAAGAAATTTGGAGTGATAAGCCTCTGAATCTGAGATTCTCTCACTCTATTAGTTGTTCGATGCTGAAAGTTACCTAAGAGAATGTGCTTTTACATCATAAATTATTGTGTGATTTTTTTGTGTGTGAGTTTCCTCTCCTCAATTGGGATGTAAACTCTTCAAAGGAGGAATTGTATCTTGAACTTATTATCTTCTCTTCCACCTCGACAGCTAGTGTGCTGAGGAGCAGACAGGAAGCACTAAAGTGGGGACAGTAAGGAACCTGGTTTTGGGTTTTGGAGAAGGGGTAGGAAACTGGTTAAGGGAACTAGTCCCTCTGTTTTAGAGTCACGCCGCATAGATATTGATTGACTAAATGACCAAGTGGCTGTCTATCCAAAACTCAATTTCATCTTTGCAAAGTAGTGAACATACTTTCAGAACTACCCTCAGAATGATGCTAGCCAGTCTTCTGCAAACATTCACCAAGGCATGTCCCATATTTTTTAGTTGCAAGTTGTGCATTTGGGTCGGTCAGAGAGGAATGTCTGGGGAAACAGGATTGTAGAAGGTAACAGTCACTGGAAGAATTTGGCCCCAAAGCCGAGGACTCCTCAATCAATATGCATGACTTTCAGAATTCCTATTTTAATCAGTGAAACGGAAATGAAATTCCAAAGTAGCTTTTAGTTTAAAAAAAAAAAACAAATTACAAGTGGTATATGATATTCATGCATACCATTTCCTCTGAGATTCTTTTTAAGAATTGAAGAAAATAACCATATAACATACTGGAAAGAACACTAGCCTAGGCATCCAGAGATTTAATTTCATGCCCTAAATTTATCACCTAGTAGCTCTGTGATCAAAAGCAGTCAGTTCCCTCATCTTACCTCATTTCACTCATATATAGAATGAGTGGGTTGATGACACATAAGCTCCCCTTCAGCCACAATAATAAATGAGTCCCTAATTCCCTGATTAGCATTGAAGATCAGTCCATCTATCCATCCATTCTTTCCACAAATATTTGTTGAATTCCTACTTGTGCTGTGTCCATATGATTTGAGTCCTTGATAGGTTGATGGCAATCATCATCCTTCCAAGTACTCACATTCAACATCTGGAGTAAATTCTGACCCCTCCTCCTCTCTCACCCTGTTCACCTTCAACCAGTCCCTGATGTATGTTCTTTCTCAGTGTCTATCTCCAGCCCATGTTATCCTTTCCCTGTCTGCTTTACTCTTCTTTTTGCCTCACTAGCTCTCACTTGAATTGTTGCAGAAACTTTCTAAGTGGTCTCCTAGCCTTAATACCCTTCCTTCTCAATTCACTTCCATGCTCTGCCCAGAGTTATCTCCAATCTTTGATTTTAACAAGTATTTTATGAAGATTTGTTGTGTATAGTTTCTGTGCTTGAAAGCTTCAGGAATTCACAATCCAGAAAGGCAGAGAAAATTAAAGTGTTATGTACAACCTGATGTGGAACTGTGATGGTGGAGGATCTAACATTGCTCATGTTGTATTTCTTCATCTCCTCTCACAAAACCTTCCTCTTTAGTTGTTCCATTATCCATGCATCTCACAAGCACTTATTTTCATGCCTCTAGCATCTCACTTATCACATCCTTTTACTGTTTATTCTCCATTTGTCTCTCTCCTTGACCAGACTGTGAGCTCCTTGATAGGAATCTAATCAACTTAAGCCAACGTTCCAAGTCAGAAAGCCTCAGTGGCTTCTTTTTGCTCTTGTATGGAAGTCCAAACCTTCATACTGAGCATTTAAAGCCCTTAGGAGGACTTCCCTGGTGGTCCCATGGTTAAGAATCCACCTTCCTATGCAGAGGACATGGATCCCTAGTTCCGGAGGATTCCCACATGCCTTGGAGCAACTAAGCCTCAGTGCCCTAGAGTCTGTGCTCTGCAATAAGAGAAACCACCACAATGAGAGGCCCTTGTGCTTCAGCGAAAACCCGATGAAGCCATTTTTTTTTTAAGCCTTTAAGACTTTGGGTTTAACTATGTTTCCAACTAAGTCTGTTAATCAGCCCATATCCAATCCCACTTCACTCCCAAACCCTCTTCTTTCCAAGAACTTTTGCAGCGAATCTGATCTACGTGTTTAGAATTAATTTTCACTTGTTCCCAAAAATGTCTTATAGCAAATGTCCTAACACACCCATATCTATGTTCTACAGATACTTTGTAAACTTTTTGTCTCCTTCTTTTATGATGAGCTCTCGTGGGGGAGTGCCCATGGCCCTTGGCTTCTTGGATCCTTCAGAGCACAGAGCCTATCTAGGGCCTGGTTCTTGGTCTGACTCCATGCTGAGCAGTTGCCACCTGCCAGGTGCCCCTGCCACAGGCTCCGTGATATTTTCTCCTTACAGCAGACCAGGAAACTAGGTTCACAAAGAGGCTAAATAATCTGCTCAAGGCAACAGCAGGTACATGATACAATTCAAATTTGAACACAGGTGCCACTTAACAAGCGGGCTACACTGCTTACCTACAAGGGGACACGATGAATGTGAAATAGTTTTGTAGCCACTTGGAGAAGTTGAAGATATACTCAACCAGCATTTCCTGGTCAGCTAGGGAGATTTCTAATGGTTTTTTTTTTTTTTTGGATGAGTTGGCTCCGATTTTGCTCTTGTAGACTAAGTAGGAATTTGACAAAGAAAAAAAGGTAGAAGTGTTCTTGTAAGAGAATAAAATGTAAGCTAAGACCCTGATACAGTGCATAAAGGGTGTTTGGCAGGAGAAGAGCAGAGCTATTTACTGATTCACTTCCCACTCAGACAGTAAGCAGTTGAGGGAAGGAAACGACTCTGTCTGGCTCAGGTCTGTTTGTCTGTTGCTCACAGCAGAGTCTAATATAGAGCACATGTCAAATAAATATTTCGTATGAATGAATCTACTCAATAAATACTATCTAAGTGATCTTTTTGTGTGTGTTCATGTAATTTTAAACTCACTCTGAACCTAGGAGTGTTGATTGCCTTTATCGAGGCTTTAAAAGCCCAAACCCAAACTTTCAGCCCCTGAAAGTGAAACCTGCAGTCCCTAGAAAGTTTCACTGACCAACCCAGTTTCACTAACTGACTGAGTAAAAAACAAACATTAAACCAACAGAACAAGCTATGAAAAATCAAATAAGAAAAAAAAAATCTTTCAGTTCCAAGAAACTTAGGTATTTTCAGTAATGTGCCTCCTGCAAGGAAGCCTGAGGGCTTAGATGGTGTCAGTTTCATTTCCAGTAGAGAGTTTTGACCTTCTGTCTCCTTAGGAGAGAGGGAAAGAGTCACCCATCCCCCCACCCCTGCCCAGCAGCTATGCCAGGGCCTTGAGTCTGGAAACACTGCAGAGAACCAACGCACAGAGAACCGAGGCAAAATCAAAGAAGTTCTTCTCACATTGCATTAGGTTGCTTCGTGTCTCCTTGGTTCTGTGTTAGAATAAGCTATAAGCATGCCTGTGTCAGGGAGCATATTCAGATCACAAGATTTGTTGAATCAGTGAGTCAGAAAATGGCTCAAAGCAGAGCTGGTGAGCGGGGAACTTAGCATGAGAAGTAGAAAATGCATTCAACTCAGGTCAGGAGGACTGGCCTGTTCCTTCTCCAACACATATGAGCTTGTGATCCTGAGCACTCACCTCTTTTCTCTGGGCTCATTTTCCCCTTTCATTTTTGACGTATTTGACAGATCCTCATTATGGTAGGAGGGGAAAAGCCTGTGAAAACAGCTATGGATTTTTTTCTTTTTTTAAAGGAGACATCCATGAAAACTCTCTATGTGCATGGGATCTGGAAATTGGAGGGTTTTTGTTTTACTCTGACTTAGGGCTTCCCAACCCTGGCACAGTTAACATTTGAGGCCAGACAACTGTTTGCCATAGAAGGCTGTTCTTTCCATTGTAGGATGTCTTTCAACATCTCTGATCTCTACCCGCTAGATGCCAGCAGCATCCTCTTCCCTCTCCCCAGTTGTAACAACCCAACCAGACATTGCCAATTGCTCCCTGGGGGCAAAATTGCCCCTAGTTGAGAACCACAGGCCATGAGTTGCATTCCCAACTGAAAATAAAAGATTCCTTAGATTAGTGTAGCTGAGGATGGACTTGGGAGGGTGTGGAAACCAGGCACAGCCTCCCTTCATGCCTAAGGATCTGGAAATGGGGCCTCTCACAGAGCTCAGGAAAGGTAGAAGTGCATGGAGTCTGGAGGCAGGAAACTAGCATTTGAGCTCTACATTATCACTGACTGGCCTCTTGACGTTCATGTTGCTGACCTTTCTGAGCCGAGTCCCTGTGAATCCAAGGGAAATGGTACCTCGTCTCCATGCATCTCCCTTCCATTTCCCCAGCCTTCATGCACACCACCAAAACATTGGCAGAAGAGCCAAAAGTTATGCATGTGAAAGACACTGTGAGCTAAAATGTCAAGTATGTGTTAACACTCTAAAGGCTCATGTTTGGGGAGAATTCCCTGGTGGTCCAGTGGTTAAGACTCTGCCCATTCAGTGCAGGGGGCATGGGTTCAATCCCTGGTTGGCAAACCAGGATCCAACATGTCAAGCGATGCAGCCCCCCAAAAAGGTTTGATTTTTCTAAGAGAGCACAGAAAAGGAACTTTATTACTGAATGATTTTCCTATCAAAAGTGGTAATGGTGCCATTGCAGGTGGCAGCACAGCAATATGAGAACAAATAATACAAAACACCTAGGGAATACTGCCGCAGTACCACTTTCAAGACTAGATTTCCACTGGGCTTGAATTTGTTAGCATCTGTCCAGTAAAAATGAAAAGCCTCCTCTAAGAAGGTGTCATGGTGTTTATCAGGCAAAGGCAAGGAGGAGCAGATAGTTGTTCACATCCCTGAAGTAACCTGGTCTTGCGTTGACTCTTCAATGGGGCTCTCAATCTGGAAGAGGCCTCAGGGACTCCTGTCTTTGATGACAGAAAACTTCAGGACTAAGAAAGGCTTCTGATGGCTGCTAGCTCCTCCCAGCGGGAGTCAAGGGGCTCTGGTCACAGTCAGGCCTAGAACGGATGACCCTTCCAACACTTCAGGCCAAAAGCCAAATCAGGCCAGGCCCAGGGCGACTCTCCAGGAAGCTCAATTAGCCCTGAAACAATCTAGAGTTTCAAAGCAGAAACCTCTCAGGTCCAAGGGACAGGTTCGGGTTAGAAGGGGTAGTGTAACACACACTTGTGAATTCTTTGGTGTATGGACTGCTCTTTCACCTTTTGAGGGTGGTATAGAATAGTGGCTAAGGGCACTTGCTTCTGAGCCACAAGTGTGTGTCTGGGCTCTGCCCCTTGTCAGCTGTGTGACCCTGGATCTGCAGTGTGTGCTGTGCTGTTTGATGTGCTACTTGATGCTCACAGCAACCTCTGAGGTCAGTGGTGTGATCATCTTCACTTTGCAGAAGTGGAATCTAAAGTTCAGACAAGCGCGTCCCGATGCAGCACCCCCTCCCTCACAGCACCCCCACATCTCTGAGCCCTCCCCTTCCTCTGAAGTCACTCTTTCCTCTGTCTCTGCTATCTAAATGCCATCTGTCCACCTAGCCTGTTCACATGCTAGCTCCTCTATGCGTTCTGCCTCCAGGGTTAATCTCAGCTTCCTCCAAGCTCCATAGTATTTTGCTGGTATCTCTGTTACACTAAGACACTCACTTGGGCCATGGTAGGCAAGAAAAAGGATCAAGATAAGGACAGGACACATGGCAGACTGTGATAAAACCTGGAGAGAAAAGCTCAGATGAAGAACTCAGGAGGATCAAAGGAAAAAAGGTTTCCTCCCTGAAGCATACCTTCCCGCCTCTCCTATCTGCCAGTCGCAATACATCATGGTACCTTTTAAAGTCCTCATCACTTTCTAGTTCCAATGGAAGCTGACTCCGTACATGTTCTCTCGCTTTTGCTACGGAGTATCTTAGGGGGCAGAATGGATTCACCTCTGCATCCCTCACAGCACATGGCTCGAGGTTGCAAGCACTTAAAAATGCACACAGTTCTGAACTGAGAAAAGCTTGCTGACAGTGGGTGATGGTGCTGGGTTGACGGCGGAGATGATAGTGATAAGAGGGAGGTTAACTGAACCGAAACCCAGCCGTCACGAAGGGTGATGTACGCACCACGTTTCACTATGACTGAGTGAACAACAGGAGATCCACGAATCAGACCTAGAAATACAGCCCACTCATTGGCAAACTGAGAAGAAACTGGAAAATGGAAAAGGCATTTGGGCGGGGACTATCTTATCAGCTTCGTTCTGATCTATAGATTAAGGTAGCCGTGGCCTATGGAAATGTTGCTTCCTCTAATTGTTTAAAAAATATACCTTTCACAATCATTGCAAAAACTCTATTTATTATGATTGTTCTTTGAGGAAGATACAGAAAATATCCAAAGGTAGATATAAGAGAAGCAATCTCATCATGACAAATGGGGTACTATTAAATTTCACTATAGTTCCTTTGTTCTACCTGTTTGACTTTATGGAGATGATATTGATTCTGTAGATTACAAAGTATTCTAAGTTTATTTTTAGAATAAATAACACACGCATAACATACACAATTTAAAAGCCACAAAAGGGGGCAAGGGCGGAGACGGTCTCTCTCTTGCTCCTGTTTCTCATCACCCAAATTTCTCCCAAGTCTCCTACATCTCCTTTGAGACGAGTCTGATGCTTATGTGTGCTCAGTCACTAAGTTATGTCTGTCTCTTTGTGACCCCTTAGACTGTAGTCTGCAAGGCTCCTCTGTCCATGGGATTCTCCAGGTAAGAAAACTAGAGTGGGTAGCCATCTCCTGCTCCAGGGGATCTTCCCAACCTAAGGATAGAACCTATGTCTCCTGTGTCTCCTGCATTGTAGGCAGATACTTTACCCACTGAGCCATTGGGGAAGCCCTGATGCTTATATCTGTCCATTTTTAAAGTTAATCCTTAAAAAGTTCCTTAGTCCTTCAAGGTTCCCAAGAATCAAAAACTATCTATCAGATCAAAGCATGTCATTAATATAATGTAATCTGTGCTGAGAAGGATGTAATTATACCACCTGGATGCCAGCTACATAACCAGAATTGCATCCTGCCTCTCTTCCTAAAGATCATTCTTAACCCACAAAGACAGTTGGAGGTTCTCAACCGTGATATGCTCCCTTAAAAACAGCTCTCTGCTCCAAAGATTTATCTGAATCTTCACAAAGCTCAGAACTTGACATCAGAGTCTCTGTGTGTCTGGCTGCACTGACTAAGACATTAACCCCAGGCCCACGTCCCAGGCCCCTCCTACTCCCGGGCTCAGACCTGGCAGGGCCATCCTCAGGGTGTTCTGCCCTTGTGTGCTTGCTGGGCTGGGAGGTGGAGGAAGAGTGGGTGGGGGAATTCCAGCTCCAATGAAGCGGTTTTTTAAAAGTCATTTCCATAAAATCTAGCTCAAAATAGAGAAAGCCATTCTATACTTACCCAAATTCTGTCCTCTTCAAACTCTCCTTCCTGCCCTAAACACGATGAAGTGGTGGAGGGGCCCAGAATTCTTTCCTGGAGATCTGGTGCCACGTGCTGCCCCATGGGCTTATGTGGTCACAAATCCTCCCACTCCGAATGTGTGCTGGCCACCACAGCCTTGCAGATTTTCCCCCCTCTAGGTAGTTTTCAGAGTTTTTCAGGAATCGGCTGCGATTTTGAAGTTCCTTTGCCAGTACAGTGAATTTCCCTCCTCGCCTCTGAGGATACACCTGATAAAGTTGCAGAGGCATCTTCATTCACAACAACCTCCTCCCCACCGCCCCACCGCCCCACCAGCCCCTCTCTGAACAACACATCGTCTGGCAGCAGGAGGCGTTTGATTACATTTGGCTGGAGCGCCCGCATCAACTCCAGTTGTCCTCGAATTGGAACTGATGGGCCTCACGTGCTTCAGCCAACAGTTTGCCTTCACCCACTCCTCTCTCTGAAATGAACCTTCCTCTGGGAAAACAACAAGCCTACATGCCATCCTCGGTGAGAGATGAACAGGAGCTGGGTCCCAGCATCACATCCCTGGAGTGACAGGCAAGAGAAGATTCAGGGGGGTTCCTGACAGCAAGCCTAGCCTCAAGGATATCTGGAGAAACCCTCTGAACTACGGGACACAAATGCTGTCTGCAAGACTAGACACTCTGTGTTCCTTTCAACTCACGGGCATCAATTGTCCCTGTGTGCAGGGTAAGGCACCAAGCAACTGTCCCCTTCAGCAAGCCTCCATGACCTCTCTCCTCCTATTCTGATGTATTTGCTGAGTGAGTCACTGCGGCAGGCAGAATAATGTCACCCAAAGATGTCCATGTCCTAATCCCCAGAACCCATGAATATGTGATATTAAATGGTGAGGGCTAATTAAGGCTGCACATGGAATTAAGCTTGCTCATCAGCCTACCTTAAAAACTAGGAATATTATCCAGGACTAATCATGTGCCCCCAATGTAATCGCAAAAGTCCTTAAATACGGAAGAGGCAGGCACAAGAGTCAGAAGCAGGGTGGTGGCATGGTGAGAAAGACTTGACCCGCTGTGGCTGCCCTTGAAGATGTAGGAAGGAACCGTGGACCAAGAAAGAAGGTGAGTGGTCTCTTCAATCTGGAAAAGACAAGGAAACAGATTTTTCCCCTAGAGCCTCCTTGATTTTAACCCAGTGAGACAGACCTATTCAGACTTCTGACCTCCAGAGCTCTAATATTTGTGCTGTGACAGTAGTCATAGGAAACTAAGACTGTCACCATGGACTTGCCATGTACCCGGCCTGGTACCAGGTGGTGAGCAGAAGAACTTTCCCCAAGCATGTGATTTCTACTTTGTATCAGTCATCAGGGTCCAATCAGGGAAACTGAAGCCACTCTAAGTGTCTAAAAGCAGGAAATCTAAGGCCAGTCATTGGCTAAATAGGTGATAGGAAGAAGCCACAAAGCCAATCCAGCCATTAGTCATCACAGTGGTTGCTACTAGGATTCTACTTGGCTGGGCTAGAGAGGCACATAGAGAGGAGGTCATATACTGAGTCCAGAGGATCACCTAGTAGAAGCTGGACCAAGGTGGGCCAGTCTATGGCGGGGACAGAGCCCTGCTATAGAAGCTTCCTGAGACAGAAAGGGGAGAGAGGTATATGTCCAGTTTCACCCTTTCTGCTACCCTCCAATCTCCTGCCAACACCTTCCATTGACTGTTACCAGCTGGAAGACGGGTGACATGGGAGCCTGGGTACCCAGCCCTTCTGTGGGTCAGAAAAGAGCTGGGAAACAACACCTAATGGATGAAAGAATTTGTTGATGAATGGGTCCCAGACTGGTACACAACTCTTTTCTACTTTGATCGCCTTGAATCTTCAACAGTTTATTGTTTAAAAATCCAAATTCTTCACTGTGGCTTCTAAGACCTGACCTAACCTAGCCCTTCTCTAACTTCTGTGCCCTCATCCTATAGAGTTCTCCCTTCACTCACAACACCCCAACCATGCTGATCTTTGTTCCATCCTCAACATCCCAGGCAGGTCCCATCTTACCACCTTATACTTGTTTGCTGTAGGCCTCTGCTCCTCCTCTTGTCTCTCCCCTAACTGATTACTTTTTATCCTTGGAGTCTCAGCTTATATAATACCCTCTTCCATCTAAAATAAGCCCCCTCACCCAAAGTCACCATCATATTCCCCTATTTATCTTCTTCAGAGCAGCTATTATAATATTATGTGAAATTATCTTGGTTATATGTATACCTATTTATCATAACCTTCCCCAAACTGTAAGCTCCTTGAGCGTGGGGATCTGTCTTGCTACTTGCTGTGTCCTTGTATCAGCATTGGCTAGGTGTTCACCAAAATCTATCTCTTCTTCCTGGAAACAAAGTGAGGCTCATGTCATATTGCTTTGTGGTTAGGTGGGACAGAGTTGTAGCTAATGAAACAAGAGTGGAAACAGTCAGTGCTGCTTCCCAGGCCTGGCCCATGAAAACCTCTCATGCACACTCCTGCATGTTTTCCCCTTTCTGCAAGATGATGACAGGCCCTTTGGGATGGTAGAGGCACAAGATGAAAGGAACCTGGGCTGTCGAATGACTAAGTGAAGAAGGGTTGCCCCAGCAACCTACATACCCATCCGGGACTGCTATGTGAATAAGAAATAAATGTGTTTTGTATTGAGTCATTACCTTAGTCTATCCTAACCAAAACAACTCCCACTGCCAAGAATTCCCAGAGCTTTGTCCATAATTGGCTCTCAATAGCTACTGAATGACTGACTGCTAAACTCTCAGTAATTATATGTTCAGTGATGGAGTATCTTTTCCTTACAATCATGCCTTACTTGCCAGACTCCCTGTATATTCATCTCTGGACTCTTGATGGCTTCCATGGAGCCTCAGTCTTCATAGATGCTTGATGGGCCTGTGTTACATTGGGTTTCTAGGCAGCGCGAGGGAGACAGTGACAAGGCAGGGTCTGTCTTGACCTTGTAAATTTAAGAAGGTGTTCTGTGTTGCTATAACTACCAATGTTTGTGTAGTTCTTTAAAGTTATCAAAAGGTTACTCACTTGATCCTTCCAATTACTCTGAAAGGAAATGGCTATTACGACCCCCACTTTACAGATGTTGAATCCGAGCTCATAGAGCTTAATTATCTCATTCAAGATCTTGCTTTTTCAAGGAATGAAGTTGGTGTTAATTCATTGCTCAAAATCATTTATGGAGTACCTAAAAATATGCTAGGGGATTTCCCAGGTGGCTCAGTGGTGAAGAATCTGCCTCCCAAGCAGGAGACATGGGTTTGATCCCTGGGTCAGGAAAATCCCCTGGAGAAGGAAATAGCAACCCACTCTAGTATTCTTGCCTGGGAAATCTCATGGACAGAGGAGCCTGGCGGGCTGCAGTCCTTAGGGTCTCCAAGGAGCAGGACACAACTTAGTGACCAAACAACAACCATAACACAGTGTGGGAGGCACTGGTTAAAGCTCCTGTGCCTAGTGGGGGCGTACGAAACCTGGGAACCGAAGTTCTAAAGAAGTTGGAATAACCTCCCGGAAAATAAGAGGGGCCCCGATTCCAGCCCAGGACTAAGAGCTTTGCTTGTGTCTTGCAGCTCCTGTGTTTAGCTGCGCCGCCGCCGCAGCTGTGTGCCTTAGTGTAAGTTCTGGGTGGCCTCTCAGGCCTGCCCGGAGGCCACAGCGCGGCGGGAGCCCCTCAGCGGCTCTCCCGCTTGCCCAGGCTAACGGCCCTGGCAGTCTGAGCCTGCCCTTTTCCATACATTCTCTCCTCCTTCCCGAGCCAAGATTGCAGCAGACAGCTGAGAGTGGGTTCCAGGCCATTTAGTTCAGTCAGAAATTTGGGTGAAAGTCTCCTCCCACCCACCCCAGGCCTCAGATAACCCATCAGGGTGTGACAACCTGCAAGAATGAGGAGGAAGGAACACCGTGGAGACTTTCGGGCCGGGATTGGAGCAAAAGTTTCGGCAGCTACTGCTCTTCTCCACCCTCTCCTGGCTGTACAAAGTGTGTCAGCAACGGGTCAGCTGGAAAGCTTAGGACAAAAAGGCCAAGAGGATGTATTAATAACTTGTCTAAACAGAGATATCAAAGGCCCTGGAGGGTCACCTGTAGGCTGGGTTATCTGCCAGTGCAGAGGAGGCAAATGCTGGCGATTGAGGGGCCTGTGAAGAGGAAGAGGCGAGTGAGGTGGCCCGTCTCTGCCAGGGCCCAGCCTTTCCCAGCCCGACGACACCCGTATCTGCTTGGGTGCCTCGATCTGTAAATAAATCCCGGCTGCTCTTACAGTGCGGACGTCCCACATACCGTACTTCTGAGGTGGGGTGAAATACAAATAGGCCTTTTCATAATAGCTTTACACCTGGAGCAGCAGAGGACGGGTTTATTGCCTTGGTAAACAAAAGTTTGAATTCAAAGCAGAGTACAAACTTTGCCCAAGGCACTTCTGACAGGGCACCTTGTGTTTGCAATGTGAAGTCTCCCTCTCTCTATATATATATGTATATGATGTGAAGCAATGGAAGGCTGGCCTTTCTCTTTCTCTCTCTCATCTGATTTCCAGGGTTTAAAAGTTCATGTGTTTGTGCATGTCTGTGTTGTGAGAGGAAATTTGCTCTGGTTTTGATTTTTTGAGCATTTTGAAATCATGCTGTTTGGTGTGGGAAAAAAAAAACAAACCCTCTGAGCCAATTTATATTGTTTTCCAGGGAGAGTGTACTTCTTGCTGCTTTCAGGGTGACAATTAGGATTTGAGGGTGGGAGAAAGGGTAAACCAGTTTGGGGAACACACACAGGAATCAGGATTTGCCTTGAACTTAAATGAAATATTAAAAACATAATAAATATTTATTCAGTGCCTATTATGTGACAGGCATAGAATGATGAATTTTAATAAATATTATTATATCTTCACAACTACATGGAAAAGGAATTGTTGATGAAAATAACCATTTTATATGAGGAAACTAAGGCTAACTTTGCTAAAGAAATTCAAGCCACAGTTTTATAAATACAACTTCAGAGTTCTCTGAACTATCCTCCAACTTCTATGTGGGGTCATAGACTTGGCTGTGTTCTGCCACTTGGTCTGTATCCACTATTTTTTCTTTCTCATTCTCTGCTGCACTTGGGGAAATGACTCTTCTCCATTCTTTGATGCATTTCTGCTTAGAGAGTTTCCCTACTATTTAGCAGTCACCTAGCCATCTGAGTTGCTCTCTCACCAACTAGCATTTCCATGCATTCAAGTGCAAAGGATTTGAAATATGTGGATTGGATTTCCCCTCAAAATACTCATAAGCTTAAATGCAAAGGTAGGGTTTCTCCAAAAAAGACAGACAGATGCTAATAAACACATGAAAAGATGCTCAACATCACCCTTTGTTAGAGAAATACAAATCAAAAGGACAATGAAGTATCACCTCACACCAGTCAAAATGGCCATCATCAAAAAATCTACAAATGATAAATGCTGGAGAGAGTGTGGAGAAAAGGGAACCCTCTTGCATTGTTGGTGGAAATGTAAAATGATATAGACACTATGGAGAAGAGTGTGGAGATTCCTTAAAAAAAAAAAAAAAAAACTAGGAATAAAACTATATGACCCAACAATCCCACTACTGGGCGTATACCCTAAGGACAACATAATTGAAAGAGGCACACACACCCCACTGTTCACTGCAGCACTGTTTACAATAGTTAGGACATGGAAGCAACCTAGATGTCCATCAACAGATGAATGAATAAAGAAGTTGTGGTACATACACACAATGGAATATTACTCAGCTATAAAAGAGGAACATGTTCGAGTCAATTCTGATGAGGTGGATGACCCTAGAGCCTATTTTATACACAGTGAAGTAAATCAAAAAGAGAAAAACAAGTATTGTATATGAATACTTGCAGAAAGAATGAAGAGACAGAGCCAAAGCAAAAACAACACCTAGTTGTGGATGTGACTGGTGATGGAAGCAAGGTCTAATGCTGTAAAGAGCAATATTGCATAGGAACCAGGAATGTTAGGTCCATGAATCAAGGCAAATTGGAAGTGGTCAAACAGGAGATGGCAAGAGTGAACGTTGACATTTTAGGAATCAGCGAACTAAAATGGACTGGAGTGGGTGAATTTAACTCAGATGACCATTATACCTACTACTGTGAGCAAGAATCAATCAGAAAAAAATGGAGTAGCCATCATAGTCAACCAAAGAGTCCAAAATGCACTACTTGGATACAATCTCAAAAATGACAGAATGATCTCTGTTTGTTTCCAAGGCAAACCATTCAGTATCATGGTAATCCAAGTCTATGCCCCAACCAGTAATGCTGAAGAAGCTGAAGTTGAATGGTTCTATGAAGACCTACAAGACACTTCTAGAACACCCCAAAAAGATGTTCTTTTCGTTATAGGGGACTGGAATACACAAGTAGGAAGTCAAGAAACACCTGGAGTAACAGGCAAATTTGGCCTTGGAGTACAAAATGAAGCAGGGCAAAGGCTAATAGAGTTTTGCCAAGAGAACACACTAGTCATAGCAAACACCCTCTTCCAACAACACAAGAGAAGACTCTACACATGGACATCACCAGATGGTCAATACTGAAATCAGATTGATTATATTATTTGCAGTCAAAGATGGAGAAGCTGTATACAGTCAGCAAAAAGAAGATCAGGAGCTGAATGTAGCTCTGATCATGAACTCCTTATTGTGAAATTCAGACTTAAATTGAAGAGTGTATGGAAAACCACTAGACCATTCAGGTATGACCTAAATCAAATCCCTTATGATTATACAATGGAAGTGAGAAATAGATTTAAGGGACTAAATCTGATAGACAGAGTGCCTGATGAACTATGGATGGAGGTTCATGACATTGTATAGGAGGCAGGGATCAAGACCATCCCCAAGAAAAAGAAATGCAAACAAGCAAAATGGTTGCCTGAGGAGGCCTTACAAATAGCTGTGAAAAGAAGAGAAGTGAAAAGGAAAGGAGAAAAGGAAAGATATACCCATTTGAATGCAGAGTCCCAAAGAATAGCAAGGAGAGATAAGAAAGCCATCCTCAGTGATCAGTGCAAAGAAATAGAGGAAAACAGCAGAATGGGAAAGACTAAAAATCTCTTCAAGAAAATTAGAGATACCAAGAGAATATTTCATGCAAAGATGGGCTCAATAAAGGATAGAAATGGTATGAACCTAACAGAAGCAGAAGATATTAAGAGGAGGTGGCAAGAATACACAGAACTGTACAAAAAAAGATCTTCATGACCCAGATAATCATGGTGGTGTGATCACTCACCTAGAGCCAGACATCCTGGAATGTAAAGTCAAGTGGGCCTTAGGAAGTATCACTATGAAAATGATGTGATGGACTATCAGCTGAGCTATTTTGAATCCTAAAAGATGGTGCCGTGAAAGTGCTGCACTCAATATGCCAGCAAATCTGGAGAACTCAGCAGTGGCCACAGGACTGGAAAAGGTCAGTTTTCATTCCAATCCCAAAGAAAGGCAATGCCAAAGATTGCTCAAGCTACTACACAATTGCACTCATCTCACATGCTAGTAAAGTAATGCTCAAAATTCTCCAAGCCAGGCTTCAGCAATACGTGAATTGTGAATTTCCAGATGTTCAAGCTGGTTTTAGAAAAGGCAGAGGAACCAGAGATCAAGTTACCAACATCCACTGGATCATCAAAAAAGCAAGGGAGTTCCAGCAAGACATCTATTTCTGCTTTATTGATTATGCCAAAGCCTTTGACTTATGTGGATCACAATCAACTGTGGAAAATTCTAAAAGAGATGGAAATATGGAGCCACCTGACCTGCCTCTTGAGAAATCTGTATGCAGGTCAAGAAGCAGCAGTTAGAACTGTACATGGAACAACAGACTGGTTCCAAACAGGAAAAGGAGTATATCAAGGCTGTATATTGCCACCCTACTTATTTAACTTACATGCAGAGTACATCATGGGCTGGATGAAGCATAAGCTGGAATCAAGATTGCTGGGAGAAATATTAATAACTTCAGATATGAACATGACACCACCCTTGTGGTAGAAAGTGAAGAAGAACTAAAGAGTCTCTTGATGAAAGTGAAAGAGGAGAGTAAAAAAGTAGGCTTAAAGCTCAACATTCAGAAAAGTAAGATCATGGCATCCAGTCCCATCACTTCATGGCAAGTAAATGGGGAAGCAGTGGAAACAGTGGCAGGCTTTAGTTTTGGGGGCTCCAAAATCACTACAGATGGTGATTGCAGCCATGAAATTAAAAGACACTTGCTCCTTGGAAGAAAAGTTATGACAAACCTAGACAGCATATTAAAAAGCAGAGGCAAGTGCCCAGGCCTGGTGGGCTGGGAAGACCCAGAGGAATCGGGTGGAGAGGGAGGTGGGAGGGGGGATTGGGATGGGGAATACGTGTAACTCTATGGCTGATTCATATCAATGTATGACAAAACCCACTGGAAAAAAAAAAAAAAAAAAAGCAGAGGCATTACTTTGCCAACAAAGGTCCATCTAGTCAAGGCTATGGTTTTTCTAGTAGTCATGTATGGATGTGAGAGCTGGGCTATAAAGAAAGCTGAGCACCGAAGAATTGATGCTTTTGAACTGTGGTGTTGGAAAAGTCTCTTGAGAATCCCTTGGACTGCAAGGAGATCCAACCAGTTCATCCTAAAGGAAATCAGTCCTGAATATTCATTGGAAGGACTGATGTTGAAGTTGAAACTGTAACACTTTGGCCACCTGATGCGAAGAACTGACTCATTTGAAAAGACCCTGATGCTGGGAAAGATTGAGGGTGGGAGGAGAAGGGGACGACAGAGGATGAGATGGTTGGATGGCATCACTGGCTTGATGGACATGAGCTTGAGTAAACTGTGGGCGTTGGTGATGGGCAGGGAGGCCTGGTATGGTGCAGTCCTCAGGGTGCCAAAGAGTCAGACACGACTGAGCGACTGAAGTGAACTGAACTGAAGGAATGTAGAAAGACGGTACTAATGACCCTATTTGCAGAGCATTAAGGGAGATGCAGACATAGAAAACAGACTTGTGGACACAGTGGGGGAAGGAGAGGGTGGGATGAACAGAGAGACTAGCATTGAAACATATGCATCACCATATGTGAAATAGATTACCAGTGGGAATTTATTATATGATGCAGGAAGCTCAAACCCAGTGCTCTGTGACAACCTAGAGGAGTAGGATGAGGTGGGAGGTGGGAGGGAGGCTTATGAGGGAGGGGACATATGTGTACCTATGACTGATTCATGTTGATATGTGGCAGAAACCAACACAATATTGTAAAGCAATTATCCTCCAATTAAAAATAAATACATTAAATATAAAAGAAAACAAAGGCTGGGACAGTTGAGAGCATATTAGGTTTGGTTGGCTCCACAAATGCCTCTGCAGCCCCCATTCCCAGCTTGAATAAATCAGATAATCTTCCACAAAAGCATCTGAATTTGGGAGGTTCTTTTCCAAAACAAATCTTTCAACCTGAAGAATTTTGCCCATCGCTGTTGGTGTGTTCACTTGTCAGTTGTTCAGTGGGGGCTTGCCTGCTGTATAGCTCAAGCTGGTGAAATTTTAACTCTTCATCCACAGATTAATTCCCAGGTCTCTAAAATGAGAGTGAACTCATTAGGCTTATTTTAAAAAATTTCTATGAAAAAAAAAAAATTTCTATTAATGTGTCAAATTGTGCCTGTCTTCACAGATGAAGGATTCCTTGTGGGAACATACTAAACTGAGGCTACAGAGAGGTGATGTCATTAAGGCATTGTCAACTCAGCAGTTTCAGGGTACCAGAGCTGTGACAGCTTGTGTCTTTACCTTTTGAAGGGAAAGCTGAGTCCCCCTCCTCCATCTCCGAACTTTTTCTCCCCTCCTATCTTTACCCTCTACCATTAATGCATCTTTAATTGCAACTCATTGAAGAATGCTTTTGGCTTTAGTTATTGCAAGCTTTTAAGAAATTTTTGGGACACAAATACTCATTGTAATGAAACAGATATGAGTTGCAAATGGATTTAAGAGAATCCCTGTGCTGGGAACCTTGAGGGAAAAGAGATGTAGGGGGAAAAGAAAAAGGGGGGTCTCTGGGCTGTGAGACAAAGATTGGTCAAGGACTCTTGACTCTTTGGGGACTCTGCTCTAAAAACTCAGGTAAGCAAAATAGTGGAATGTTAGCCCTTAAATAAACTTCAAAGAGATCTGACCCAAGCTCTTTCTCACGCAGAGGAGGAAACCAAGGCTCAGAGTGGAACATGCAAGACCAAGGCTAACATAGCCAGCCAGTGACAGACCTCCCCAAAACCCTGGTCAGGGCTTATAGCTCTCCCCTCTGCTGTCTTTCATCCTGGAGAAAATGAAATTGAATGAAGACAAAAACCTGTCTTAAATCCTAACCTGGACCCACTTAGTCTAGCTTTTCACTACTGTTTATCAATATAGATTCATAGATTGAGTCCATGGAAAGTGTTTACCCTGAGAAAGAAGACAGATGAGAACCATGGAATACTTCTTTAACAGTGATTGGAAATCTTCAAGTTTAAGAGAACTTGGTGTTTTCTTACGTGGTTATGATTATAGACCAGATAAGAAATGCTTTAAATACCTACACAGTATTCCTTTCTTACTTTCAATTTCATTCTCATTCATTAACTTTTGTGATTTTCAAGCTAGTGATTCTAGGTGGTCAGGGTCCCTATTGCTCAGAAGTGTAGCCAGTCAGTCCATGATCAGGTCCTAATTTGAAGAAAATGATGAAATGTTAGACTATTAGGGCTAGAAGGAAGCTCGGGGATTCTCTGGACCATGCTCTTCTGTTTACAGATGAGTATAATGGAACTGAGAGGAGGCAAGTGAGTTATTCAGCACATTCATGGACCACACCAGTGATTCTCCCCACCACATGGAAGGAGGGTCCTTTCACCTGAGAATTAGAAAGCAGCGCCCTTTGTAATACTTAGATGTTTTTTATAAATAATTAATGGTTGTGCCAACTCCAGGGATCTGAATGCTTATTGCAGCTTGGGTGTGACTAATCCACAGGCACCTCCATGAGGTATGGATCATAAGTCATCCTTTCCATCTTTTGCTTCATAGAAAGATCAGTAGACAGAAAACAAGGACATTTTCCAAGATTTCATGATGAATCAGCAAAGGCTCTGAAGCAACACACTGCTACTGGACAAGGAATCAGAAGACATAAATTCCAGTCCTTGCTTTGTGTCTAGCCATGTCAGAGATCCAGGGCTAATCACTTCCCTTTCTGACAGTCTCAGTCTCCCACTTCACGGAAGGGTTTTGCTGGGTCACATCTAAGGACCTTTCAATTCTGATGGCCCATATGTCTAGGAGACAAGACTCAGAGCTTTGTCATGCCTAAAATGTAATCCTTTGAAGCCAGAAATTGACTGCTACCATGATATACCTCAAGATTCCTCAACCTGTAAAGGATAAATGGACTCTGCATATGAAACATAGTAACAGTGCCTTTCAGCAATTTGCATATAAAAAAAACTAAGTTCAGTTTTATGTTTTTCCATAACTTTTTTTTCCCTCAAACTCTTTGCGCCTGTTACCACTTGTCTGCTTACAAGCATATTAACACAACAAATAAATGAATAATAGGCAAATAGCAATAGGAGAACTCAGAAATATGATCTCTTTATCATTTTTACTTTTAAAAGCAGAACAGAAAAATAAATAATATTTATTGAACATTTCCCACAGTTTATATACAGCATCTTATTTAAGATCTTTAAGCAATCAGTGTTATCCCGCCTTTTTTTTTTTTAATCAGAAGAAAGCACCAAGACTCAGAGATGAAACAACTTGCCTAGTATACACACAAGTAGTAAAGTTCAGATTTGAAGTCAGTTTTTCTGACTCCAAAGCCGACGTGAATTTTCACAATAAAAAATTTGCATGGTAAACCACAGCCATGTTGTCTGAGCAAAAGTGACTTACCATAAGAGAGAGAAATTAAATGTATCTGCATTTTACTGGGTTCCCCAAAGAACAACATCATAGCTTCCCTGCACTCCCACAAAGAACATCTTCGGAAACAGGCAAAGACTGTGAGACTTTAGTCTGACATTCCCCAAGAATTTTAAAGAGAGGGGATACCTATGTCTAGAAATATTTCTTTTCTTTTTTTTTTTTTTTGCTGTCTAGAAATATTTCAATCAAAATACTTATTAATATAGCCACAAGTTAAAAGGTGAGGTGATTGCTTCTTAGTTTAGTATTTATGTCACTTCAAACACATACCAGACACCAGGCTTTTGTCCTGACCCCTTCCCTCTTATTCAATCCTGCAGTCCTCCCAGGAATATAGGGCAAGATTAGAGTGGCTGGAAGAAACTTTTGCAGATTCATAGGTTCCCCTAAGACAGGAGTCTGTATAGTGTCTTCTCAAAGTGACCCATACATCAGTTTCCAAATCTATGGGGAAACTGGGACCAGATCACAGGTTCTTTCATCCAGCATTCTTTGACAGCCCTGGGTGCTTCTGGCATACTGCAAGGCTAGTGTTACCAAAACAAACACAATTTAGTCCTGACATGACTTTAGACACCCAACTCATGTCAGACCTGGACCCCAGAAACAGTTGTGGGAGGCTGCATTGACCTGTGACTGCCTCCAGGCTCTAGAGGTAACAGCCAAATGATATGGCAAAGGGTCTTGCATTTTGTTGTGGCTTTAACCAGAATGAAATATCTGCGCCCTTTCTGTCTCCTGGTAATTGCCCGAAAATCAGAGAACGTCAAAGTTTGAGACGACTCCAGAGAGCTGGCTATTGCTTTGTCTCAAATTTCTCCCTTTAGAGATGAGGTTACTGGGGTTCAGAGAGTAGGAGGGTTGTCCCAGGTCACCCACAGAGTGAGGGACAAGGCTGGACCTAAGACCCAGGTCTCCTGGCTTTAGGCTCAATGCTTCCTTCACTACTGTTGTCTAATTGCCTTGGTAGTGGGTGAGACATTAGCCTAGAAGGAAAAGAAGTCATTCTTTGTTTAATGAAAACTTATAACTGAATGGATAGATAGATCTGTATTTCCTCAGTCTGCAGTGGCTCATGGTTACGTTGGACAAGTTCTATGATTTAGGAACAAAAACACCTTATGCTGCCCCCTTATGAACATCCTGAACACACCAGACCTTTTCATGCTCTGAAAATTAAGTTCTCTGGGTCTGGGATATCCTTCCCTTTCCCCCTTGTGGCAAACACTCTTTCAGAACCAATTCCGTTACTTCCTCTATGGGACTGTGGAGGATTTGTTCTGGGGGCAACTTAGTTAAGCTGGAATTGTGTTCCCAGTCTCCCTTTACATAGTAGGGTTGGCTACAAGAGATATTTTTCACAATATTTGGAATATAGAAATGAAGCTGTTATACTATGTTATAATATTTAGAAGGTTGGTGTAGGGCACCATATGTTAGAGTGAAGCATTGGCTGAGTCCTTGGCTTCTCCAGCTCCCATCAGAGCTATCATAGTGCCTCTGAGTCCTGGGCCAGCAGGTAGGGCTTCATGGGGGAGGCCAGCTTCTCCTGCAGGTCACCAAGATCATCACTTAAAGGCAATGAGAGGTGGAAATGGACTCTAGGTGGTCCTTGAAGGTTGCAGTCCATCATCACGCTCCCCCCCACTTCATGCCCATTTCTTTTATTTTTTTTTTATTTTTTATTAGTTGGAGGCTAATTACTTCACAACATTTCAGTGGGTTTTGTCATACATTGATATGAATCAGTCATAGAGTTACACGTATTCCCCATCCTGATCCCCCCTCCCACCTCCCTCTCCACTATGCCCATTTCTATTTCCTAATCACCTGACCTGCTGATTCCAAGTCTAGTGCCAAACTAAGTAACTGCCTTACCTCAACTGGACAGGTAGATCCTACAACTGTGAGGACTGAGCCCTGATAATGGATCTCTAATTCTGCACCACACACAGTGGTCCTGCTTCTCTGATGGAACCCTAAGTGATTAAGAGTCTTTTGTAAAGCCTCTAAAGTCCATCATTTCTAGCCTGAACCCTTCTAGTAAGGCACAAGACACAGTGTGTTGTACTTTCACTATGGACAGTCTCTCTGTCTCATTAGCAAGGATAGCTGACATTTACTGCTTGCTGACTTTGTGCCAGGCACTATTAATTCTTACAACAACTGAATGAGGTAAGTGTTGTTATTATTTCCATTTTATAGACTAGGCAACAGGGGACCAGAAAAGTTAAGTGATTTGCCTAGGCTTTCTCAACTAGAAAGAGGAGGACCCAGGATTTAAAACCAGGCAGCCTGGTACAGAGCCAGCACTATGACCCTCCCTGCATGAGCTCTTCAAGGAGCAAGTCTCATCTGTTACCCAGCTTTGGCACTAGAATGAAATAATGATCCATCTACTTCACCTGAGGATAGAATGACTCTTCTACCCAGTTGATGGAGGGTGGATGACAATGGAAGTTTTGGGACCTAGGGTCCTTTAGTACTTTGAATACTATCCCTCCCAGACTAGAAGGTGAGATTGTAAACAGTCCATAGTCAAGGTCTTGCTAATAGACCAGAGACCTGTTTACACATGAAGTGTGCATCACCTGAAGGCCATCAACATGCTTTCTGGAAACAGCAGACTGACAATGAGCACACCACCAGATGAGCCTGTTTTTCTCTCCAGTCCAGGCAGACACCTCCCCTGGGTGGAGCCCTCTCAACCCCGTGAGTCTCCCGGAATGGAGGACTGAGCCTGACTGGAAGGCAGAATTCCCACACGGGTTCCTGGCATACAATTCTTATTTAATATTTCGTTTCTTATATGCAACCTCAAAACTGCCCTTTATATGTAGCAAATACGGACTGGGACTACCATTTAATTTTTAAAGTGACTGCCAATTTCCAGATAGCAAACTTGAGTGAAAATTCAAGTTTGGACTTTATACCAGAATATCTTGGGCCATAGAGTCTGTCAATATTAAATTGGTTGCTTCCTGTTCCCTCATCTAGAAGAGGCAGGGAAAAATTGATGGCCTCTATCTTATAAACAATGCACCAATTTAAAAAAAGAAGAAGAAAGAAATGCAAAGGAAATTAAAATGTGCAGGATAAATGGTAAGAAACAAAACTCAGCTACTACATCAGTGAGGTACAATGCATGGACTGCTCTTCTGGGACACAGGAGGAAGGCACATAAAGGTCTGGAAGCTTCATGCAGCTTGAAATGTTCCACTATTCACATAGGAGGAGAGAACTAACATTCAGTGCACCATTAATGGACAGTATCAATGTAATGCACATGCTCTATATAAGCCAAACAACCAGAAGGGTTTATAAGATTCAAATTTAGGGCTTTTATTTGAGGCCAGACTTGGAGAGGACCTAGTTCATTCACAGATGAGGAAACTGAGACTCTAGAAGATAGATCCTCAGATCCTGGACTGACACTAGCCATCTTGGGAAGAGGTCCAGAGTAAAGGTGTCCCAGCCTAGAAGAGGGGAGTCAGGTGAGATCCAGGGCTTCAGCTCCAGAATGGCAGCTGCCTTCTTGCAGGGTTCCACCTGCTCCCTGGAGCCCTGCAGCACTCCCATGGCTCCTCTGAGGGATGCTAAAACAAGAGGTTCCGAGAGGGCTGACCTGGGGCTCTGCTGGCAGTAAAGTCCTGTTGCCCAGGAAAGTCCTGTTCACACCTTCCAGGGACTTTAGCCCAAACTTATAAACCCTTTTCATTATCCCCACACCTTCTGAGAACTAACTTTTGAAAACAGCCCCTTCCACCCACCCCGAACCTCCAGAGAGGAGCTTCAAGAGCTCCTTCTTCACTTCGAATCCAAAGGAAAAAAGGGATCCAGAGGTTGGGGACAGTACCACTAAGGAGATTTATTTCCCTTTCCCTTACAGACCTTCCCATCCAGGACCATGTCCTCTGGAATGAAACAGCACCAAGTGCAGAGTGTCTTTAAAGACATTCCAGTTCAATTCACTCATTTATTGGAACCCAAAGAAAAGGCATGCATTGCCAGTGAGGTAGGCTGGGGCTGCAGAAGGGTCCCTGGTCTCTGGGAACCACTCCTCCCACCAGGAACATCCAGTCAAATGTGTGTGTGTGTGTGTGTGTGTACATACCTGTACAAGTGTGTATTTGTTGCCAGGAACCTGGATTGCTCTGAGAGGTTTTCTTGTACATCATGGAGGGGTGGAGGAGAGAAGGAGTTTGCTTGCAGATAGGTTCAAAAGGACTTGCAGATGACACTCTTATCTTCCATTGAACGAGAAGTAAAGACTCCACCTTACAATTTTACCTGTTACCTATTTTGAACAAACAGTAACTGGAAAGTAAAGTATGTTGATTATAAAAAATTTAGAAGTTAGAAGAAATGTGAGAAAATTATAACTACCCATCATTCCACCACCTAGAAACCACCCTTATCAATGTTTTGGTTTATGACTCTTTGTGACCTCATGGACTATAGCTCGCCAGGATCCTCCCATGGGATTCTCCAGACAAGAATACTGGCATGGGTAGTCAATCCCTTCTGCAGGGAATCTTCACAACCCAGGGATCGAATCCAGGTCTCCCGCATTGCAGGCAAATTATTTATGGTCTGAGCCACCAGGGAAGTTCTTACATTCTTCCTAGTCTTAAAAAAAAAACAACTGCAATTATGTGGCATGTTTGGTGATCTAATATTTGCATGTTCTAGTGAAATTTTGTTTTCATAATATTAAATACACCCCTGTGGGGTGTTTTCAATGGTTTCCTAGTTATTTATGCTGTTGGTTTATCCGTTTAACCCAGTCATTACTGCCGGACATTTTAGTAATACCTCTTTTCTCCCATCACAAATAATAGTGAGATAAATGTCTCTTGATCTTTGGTTATTCTTGGATGAGAGTCTTAAGATAGAGTCAGTGGAATGAAGTCACTCTTCAGAAAACTTGAATCTACATTTTCACATTCCCAGCAACAGTGTAGCATCGGAGCATTCAGTTCAGTTCAGTTGCTCAGTCGTGTCTGACTCTTTGTGACCCCATGGACTGCAGCACACCAGGTTTCCATGTCCATCACCAACTCCTGGAGCTTACTCAACTCATGTCCATTGAGTAGGTAATGCCATTCAACAATCTCATCATCTGTTGTCCCTTTCTCCTGCCTTCAATCTTGCTCAGCATCAGGGTCTTTTCCAATGAGTCAGTACTTCTCATCAGGTGACCAAAGTACTGGAGTTTCAGCTGCAGCATCCAATGAATATTCAGGACTGATTTTCTTTAGGATTGACTGGTTTGATTTCCTTGCAGTCCAAGGGACTCTCAAAAGTCTTCTCCAACACCACAGTTCAAAACATCAATTCTTTGGTGCTCAGCTTTCTTTATAGTCCAACTCTCACATCCATACATGACTACTGGAAAAACCATAGCTTTAACTAGATGGACTTTTGTTGGCAAAGTAATGTCTCTGCTTTTTAATATGCTGTCTAGGTTTGTCAAAGGTTTTCTTCCAAGGAGCAAGTGTCTTTTAATTTCATGGCTACAGTCAACATCTGCAGTGCTTTGGGAGCCTCCAAAAATAAAGTCTGTCACTATTTACATTGTTTCTCCTTCTATTTGCCATGAAGTGATGGATGCCATGAGGGATGCCATGACCTTAGTTTTCTGAATTTTGAGTTTTAAGCCAACTTTTTCACTTTCCTCTTTCACTTTCATTAAGGGGTTCTTTAGTTCTTCTTCACTTTCTGCCATCATGGTGGTGTCATCAGCATATCCGAGGTTATTGATATTTTCCTGGCAATCTTGATTCCAGCTTGTGCTTCATCCAGCCTGGCATTTCACATGCTATACTCTGCATATAAGTTAAATAAGCAGGGTAAGTCAAATATACAGCCTTGATATACTCCTTTCCCAGTTTGGAACCAGTCTGTTGTTCCATTCGCTTCTTGACCTGCATACAGATTTCTCAGGAAGCAGGTAAGCATTAGCTTCATTATTCATTTTGCTTACAATTCTATGGAATTCCAAGGAATGTTAGAATTATTTAATTACTGCTATGTAGATATTCACTATTTTCCACTTGACTTTTATAAAAATTGTAAAACTAAACAATACTACAGAATACTTTGTTCCATTTTACACTGTTTGAAGTTTGATCTTTCTTAATAAACATGACTTTTCACAGAATTGTAAATAAGTATCTACAGGCAACTTAGTATCCTTTGATATAAATGCTTTAATTTGCATATTGACTTTTTAAATTTATTTTTTAATTGGAGTAAAATTGCTTTACAATGTTGTGTTGGTTTCTGCCATACAGAACCATCAGTTATCCATGACTTCACATACACTTCAGGGTTCTGAAGTGTAGTAGCCCGTCGTTTGGTGAGCCAGGCCTTTATTTTTGAGTATTTGAGTTGTTTTCAATTTGATTGGAATGAACAGGTAGAGAGTATGAAGTCTTAGTTCCCACTGCGTGTTGGCAGGTCATACTGAGCTGTGCTCTGTGCATCACTGGGAGCAAAGCAACTTCCATGATTGCTTCTGCATGCCAATTTTTTAAAACATTTCAATCTTTCTATGAATTAACATTGCATTTTTTCTCAAATCCCAGATCTCTATTTTTCAGTTTACTGTGATTGCCCAAAAAAAGAAAAATTGAATGATGTATTGAAGACAAAATTGTATATTAATTGGTACAGTTTCAATTTTTTTATTATACAGTGAATGTGTGTTATATGTAGAAAGTTATAGAGTAGAGATAAAAAGGAAGAAAATTAAAGTAACTTGCAATCACATCATAAAAAGATAATGCTATTACTATTAACAGTATTAATATCTTTCTAGTCTTTTCTCTAAAGAAATATATACATATTGTCCAGAGTGCTTTTATAACCCACAATGATATGCTGTGAATGTATCCTCATGCCAGTAAGTACAATAGACCCTCTGATCCCCAGGGATATGTTTCAAGACGCCCAGTGGATGCCTGATACCACAGATAGTACCAAACCCTAAATATACTAGGTTTTTTGCAGGTAGCATATAGAGTGAATGGACAGAGGGATGGTTCATGATCTGGGTGGGATAGAGCAAGATAGAATGAGATTGCTACATGCTATTCAAAATAGCTCAAGTCTTAAAACTTCTGAGTTACTTATTTCCAGAATTTTCCATTTAATATTTTCAGACCAATTTTGATTACAGGTAAGTGAAACCCTGGAAAGTGAAACCACGGATGAGGGGAGACTACTGTACCTACTTTTAATCAACTTCCTAGTACGTGACAGGCGCAGTGAGATAGTTATGAGCAAAACAAGATCCAGTCCTCAGGGACTTAACAGGCCAACTAGGAAGAAAGGGAAAAAGCACACGGTCCCTGCACCCTGGTCCAGCACCCTTTCTTCTGCGTTGCTCTCACTGCCAGGAGAAGTTTGACTCCTTAGTGAGTTTTTTGTTTATTTATTTAATTTTATAAGCCTAGCAATTTTAGATCATGGTTTTCTTAAATTTGTCTTTAGGTCACAGTGTCCTACTTATTTACTTTTTTCTTTTTTTGGTTGCACCACACAGCATGTGGGATCTTAGTTCCCCAGCCAAGGATTGAATTCATACCCCCTGCATTGAGTCTTTATGGAGTCTTAACCGCTGGACCACCAGCGAAGTACCCATATTTATTTACTTTTGATCCATAAAGAATCGAGTATCTGAGAGTTCCCTTGTATGTTATGCTGCTTTTCCCTTGTTGCTTTTAATAATTTTTTCTTGGTCTTCAATTTTTGTCAATTTAATTACTCAGTGTCTCCGCACATTCCTCTTTGGGTTTATGTTACAGAAACCCTGCTCATTATTCTCTAATAACCTAAATGGGAAATGAAAAAGAACATATACATGTATATATATAACTGAATTACCTTGCCATACCTGAGACTAACACAACGTTGTTACTCAACTATGTTACGCCAATACAAAGAGAATCGGAAGTCTTAGCTAGCCTGCCTTTTATATTCAGCGAGACCTTGAATGGCCTAACAGGGCCAGTTCCCAGGAAGCTGTGGAAGCAAAGCCTTTCCCATGGCAGGTGCACCTGAACACAGTCCTACAGGTGGAAATAAATCTTGGGTTTTGGAAATGCAGCTCTTCTTCGTGTTGGAGGATCCTTGAAGCACAAGGACCCTCCCGGTTCCAGAGAGGGCGTTCTGCTCCCTGATACCTGCCAGGACCCACACAGACTCCTGTGAGGAGGGGCAAGAAAGGGGATGAGTGGCTGAGGCCCAGGCTACTGGAGAGAGAGCAGGGTCAGGATGAAGCCAAGGCCTGGTGATGCCAGTATAGTGTTCTTCTTATGCTCACCGGCCTCCATTGGAGGCATGGCTGACAGGGCTGAAAGATCTGAATGGATCAAAAACAGGTCACTACTGTCTGCTCTTCTTACATGTACATGTACACACACACACTCACCCTTGAAACACACACATGAGCACACTCAGGTAGAAACAGGCAATCTTAACCAAAGTGCTCCCAAGCATTCTGTAAGTGCTGTCACCCTGGCAGGACCTGTCTCATCTGGTGGTCTTTGGACCATTGCTGGAGCCTGATTCATACTTAATGATTACTGGGACCAGATCCCTTCCTGCCCCCACCTCCCACCTCTGGCAAGAGACCATCTCCAGACATGCTAGGATCCCTTCAACAGGGAGTTTCCAGGCCAGCATCACACACACCCCAGGGACATGCTCTCCGCTAGCAGGTGGAGTCAGCAGCCTCAGTGCAGAGAGCCCTAGATGGCCGACACCTAGCAAGAACCTCTGAAGAGCAAGAAGCAGGGCTGGGCTGTGGAGTGTACCCTGAGATGATCTAGTGCTCTAGAAGGCACTCCACATACATTAGAATCAGATCGCCTCACTATATATGATTGGGTTCTCTGGTTCACAGGCATTGTCTCGTCTGCATGAGCTCTGAGTGTGTGTGTCTGTTAGTTGCTCAGTTGTGTCTGACTCTTTGCAACCCCATGGACTGCAGCTCGCCAGGCTCCTCTGTCCATGGAATTTTCCATGCAAGAATACTGGAGTGGGTTGTCATTCCCTTCTCCAGGGGATCTTCCCAACCCAGGCATTGAACCTATGTGTTCCACATTGCTGGCAGATTCTTTACAATCTGAGCCATCAAGGAAGCCCAAGCTTTGAATGAGGGTGTATTATTAATTTATTTAACAGATGAAGACACTGAGTTTCAGAGAAGCTCACTGACTGGGCCTAGATTAGATGCTGAGTAGCCATTACTCTTGCCTGGAAAATCCCATGGACGGAGGAGCCTGGTAGGCTACAGTCCATGGGCTAACGAAGAGTCAGCACCACTGAGCGACTTCACTTTCACTTTTCACTTTCATGCATTGGAGAAGGAAATGGCAGCCCACTCCAGTTTTCTTACCTGGAGAGTCCCAGGGATGGCAGAGCCTGGTGGGCTGCCATCTATGGAGTCGCACAGAGTTGGACACGACTGAAGTGACTTAGCAGCAGTAACAGCAGCACAGCTTGACTCTAGAACGCAGATCTTCTGACTCCAAAACCATTATCCCCCACCCTCTCAAAGACTGACCTCAATGTGTTATGTGTATCTCAATTCTTACTGTGACCCAGGTGGTGAGGCTGCTACAGCTCGCTATTCTCATTTAACAGGTGGGGCTACATGCTCTAAAAGGTGAAGACAGCCAGTCACCAGGGACCTTCTGGCTCTGTATCCACTGCGCCTTCCTCCTCACCTGGTCCCTGCTGTGTAATAGCTCCCCAGAGAGGAAGGAATTGTGAACAGGGCAAGAATAACAAAGATTCATAACTGATTGGGCACTCCCTCGGAGGGCTGCAGACAAATGCTTTGGGTACATCTACTGAGAAGCTTCCTGGGGGAGTCCCAGCCCCTGCCCTGCAAGAGGGTATAATGTATGTTTTGAGGTCATGTCCACTTCCTCTTCGATGTTGTTGCCTGTGATCTTCCTGCTGGTCTGGGTCAGGATATCACTTTCTACTGACCAGGCATAGCGTCCGACTTTAGAATGTCTGACTGTCGTTAAGCAGTGTGGTTTCTTTGAAGAAAAATGTGGACAGAGGAAGGTGGGGAGGAAGTTGGTAAGAGAGGACAAGTGCACACACACTGGCATTATCTGCTTGTTGTCAGAAAGGGTTTTGAGCATGTTACGCTGGCCCTGTCCTTCCACACTGCATATAGCAGAGCCAGACATCACACTCTTCATTTCATAGAGACGCTGATGGGAGGTAACACCAGGGAGACCAGTCAGGACACTGCCACAGAAACCCAAAAGAGATGTGATGGGGACTCAAAAGTAGCAGCAGGGTCAGAATGTGGACAACGACCAAAGACAAGACATCAGAGGAAGAATCAACCGGTCTTAGGGACTATGTGATGGAGAGAAGAAAAGCGAGTCAGAGAACCCATGCTGACTTCTGGGTTACTAACTTACATAACTAGGTGGCTGAGCAGACCAGGAGTAGGGACCACAGAAGAAGGAAAAAGTCTGGGGAGGGTGTAATGAGCTCAATAGTTTATATGCTAGGGGTACATGTTCAGGGCATATTCTCATGAAGCTGGCAAGAACACAAAATGATCAGAAGAGAGGTCCTCTGGTTTCACCCTTTAAATTCATAGACGTTGCTACAGCTACCACTGCCATTGCAGGTATAATAAAGGGGGATTTGAGAAGAGGAATTGGGAAAGAGGGTGCTGTGTTTATGGAATCCATCATGAGTAAAGGAAGGATCCTGAGTAGGAGTGAGTCGGCTTCCCTGATTCCCTTACAGCCCATTATTTTCATGGACTGTTTGGTAGACAAGTACCAATGTCATGTTGGCAATGTTATAATGTAAGGACTTGGGCATCTTGAGTTGAAAGGTCTGGATTTGGTGTTATAAATTACTAGCTGCATAATCTATGGCAAAACACTTAACTTTCCTGATCTTTCTTTCTTTATAAAATGGTCATCTTGTGAAAATGCTGTGTAAATTATAACAGGTTGTTCTCGGGTAGATTATCAGTTTAATATGTCATACCAATAAGCAACTAATTTTGTAACTGAAATTAAAAGCTTACCAATTATAGAAGTTAAAGATTTAGGAGGAAGTACTAACAGATTGGAAAAACCCAGTGAATTTTTTTAGAGCAAATTATAGGAAACCCTCAGAGCTCCAACATCCTGTAGTGATGTCTTTAGGGAAAGGAAGATGCAAGAGTGGAAGTTAGGGGTTGTCCCACCAGCCTCTTTACCCCACTCCAACTCACCAGCAGTGATGATGCTTGCAAGTGGAATAAATCTCTATGCTCTTGAGGGTGCTGTGTTTGCTGCTCTGGCATGGGTATATGTAAATTTCTTATCCTTGAGTCTCACATAGGGTTTTAGTTTGTCACTTTCTTGGGCACCAGCTGCTTATTACCATTCAAGTCATCACTTCAGCATCAACTCTTGAGGCAATAAAATGTACAGAGGGCATGGATTTCAATTTAATGAAAAACCAACTATTATTGAACTCCTTGGACATGTCAGGCACTCTGCTAAGCAATGGAGATAGAATGCTGAGCCAAACAGTTAAGGTCTCTGCCCTCATGAAGCTTTTACTCCACCAAATTTCAGAGCTCGGAAGAGATCTTAGAGACTGCGAGATATAATGGGAGAAGAAATACGAGGCAACAAATAGAGGCCAGAACTTGGAGTGATAGTTCAGTCTGTCCGTCACAACCTATATGGCCTTGGACTGGTTCATGTTACTGCAAAATGAGAATGATGATAAAAATAAAAGTTACCTTCCTTACAGTATGCTGGCAAGAGAAAAATGAGGATGTGCGTTATCATTGGCAAAGTCCTGGACAAAGAGACATTATTAGAGAGATGTTTTATTTTTTTAAAAAAGAGAAGGAAGAAGGAAATGGGGAAGAGAGGAAGGGAGGACTATCTTTAGTCCTTCTATGAATATTTTTAAAATAAATACTAAGAGCCTAACAAATCCTTTCCTGATTTTCCTACTCCTCTTGTCCCTATTCACACTGGTATTCTGTTACCAGACTATGAATCAGTCAAAATGGTAATATTCATTTGTGCGATATAAGCCAAAATTACTTTGAAAAAAGAAGGACTTATTTTCTGTTGGCACATACTTTATGAAGAAACTCCAAGAAAAATACATGTGCATTGGAGGTTGGTGCTCTCATTCTGAGTTTTATTAACAGAACCCTCAGTGACTTGCCTGCATTCTGACGGTTCACGAAGATTCTTCAGTCCAGGCTCCAGTTGTGCTGAGAATCCTGGTGTGAAAAAGCCTAGAATAGTCAAAGAGGCAAAGGGGTGTAGAGGTCATTAGAGGTTACAACACAGATAATAACATTGTGTTCACTCAAATCTGAAGTCAGAAGATAGTACATTCCTGTGTGGACAAGGAAGAGTGCTTGTTTTATACCAAAAACATTTTAAAAAGGTAAATACATATGTATATATATACATTAAAAGATGTATCTGAAAACTGAAATGTAGGTTTTTCCAATAAAAAAAAATCTATGCCTTGTCTAGAATATCATAAATCAAGCTGTGGACTTCAGTCATTTTAAAGCCATATTACTAAAATATATTTTTTCATCTTAAGCTTATGTCTCTAGTCTTGAGTTTGAGAAAATAAAATCTACAGGTGTGTTGTTGGAAGAAAAGGGCAAGTGATGGTTGAAGGAACACATGAATGAGTTATTGAATGAGCCAAATATTATTTGTCTCCAATTTTCAGGTAAGAAAAATGAGGCTCAGAGAGAGTTTGTAAGTGATCACCCTATAGTAGATGTTTGTTCTAGCAAATCTAGGATTTCAACCAAATTGTCTGACTCTTCTTGCTCTTACTATCGACAAGAATGGGAGGATCCTGAAGTCCTCCCCCGATCTCACTTTGTTGTTCAATAGTAAGAAAGAATGAATGAAAAACAGAGACCTCAAAGTATCTAAGGCCAACCGATGATGTTGTTGCTGTTGTTTAGTAACTAAATCATGTCTGATTCCTTTGTGAGCCCATGAACTGTAGCTGGAGCCAGCAATTAACCTTAAGCCCCCAAATACCAAGATCTTCTGCTAAGCCCAGGGAATTGAGGTTGAGGTCAATAAAGTCTCAGCATGCATTTTCTAGTGTCTTACGTGTGTTTCCCCATGCTGTAGGCTGTGGGGAATTTGGAGATGGGTTTCAGATATATCTTGATCCTCAGGCTGCTTCACAGGCTCTCCAGGGGTGTCAAGAAGGCATACAAGGTGAAATAGCCTCAGGTCGGGGAGGTGATAAGACGAGCTTGACTGGAGGCCTGCCTCTTCCTTTTTCTACCTGTGACCTCTAGAGACCCACTTGCATCCCTCAGTGCTTTAGTTTCTACACCTGCCAAATTTAGCCAATGGATTATAACTGGGGCAGTGAGCAGGTCAGATCTGGTTCTCAGATTTATGTTTTTTTTTTTTTTTGTCATATATTACGGATTGAATTGTATTTCTCTCCACATTCATCTGTTGTAGTTCTGACTCTTAACATTTCAGAATATGACCTTAGATGGAGGTCTTTACAGAAAGAACCAAGTCAAAATGAGATTGTTGGGGTGAGTACTAATCAAATATGACTGGTCTCCTTATTAAATGGATGTACCTACATGAAGAACACCATGTGAACCTGAAGACTGCTATCCACAAACCAAGGAGAGAGACTTGGGGCAGATTCTTCCCTCATAGCCCTCATAAGTCACCAATGCTACCAACACCTTGGTGATAAATTTGTTTAAACCACTCAGTCTGTAACTTTGTTATGGCAGCCCTAGTGAACTCAAACTTCGTTGTTTTTAAATTAAACACTTTGGGGTCTTTCACCACATTCCTCACTATTCTCTATATATTTTCTTCCACTGAGTTGTTTGCCCCATTTACTTTCTCAACTGGTTCTTCTGGCATTTAAGTCTCTCTTTTCTGGATAAAGATCAACCCCTAAGTTTTCCTTGAGGGCTCACATTTCATGACTATTCCCTGGAAATCTTGAAAGCCTGAGAAGCAAGGGTCACATTCCACGAGAAGGTCTGTTTCACGACCTGATAAAGCAGACTCAACATACCAAAGCCAGTGGTGTTTAGTAATCAGCTCTTGTGGTGAGGGAGAGGGGAAGCCCTGATCCGTAGTATCTGCCAGTTTCCCACCAGGGTCAATTTCAAGCGTTCGACATGAACTCATTGAAAGGAGAGATGGGAGATGTGTGCTGAGGCTCTAGCAGGTGGCAGGAGCAACTCTAGCACACGGTGGCCGTGGCCTTCCCAGAGCCCTACAATCCAGACAAGAAGCTCTTTGCACCTGAGGACCTGACTGCTAAGCTCTTTAAACCACCTGAGCTGATCAGCAAGAAGTCAAGGTCCAAATCCTGCTTCTTCTCTTGATGCACTGGGCCAACTGGGATAAGCCTCGAGGCCTCAAAGATCATCATCTGTAAAATGAAAAGTCTTGAACAAATTAGGGCCTCACGGGTTTGTTAACTTGGTTTCTGCATCAATGAAGGTGAGCTGGGGGGAGGTAAACTGGGCCCCCCAAATGCTCTTCAACCAAAGGCACCTCACCTTCACATGCACCCTATATTGGGGATGTAAATTCTGTTTGGTGGTGGGATGGGAAAGGAGGAGGTTTCACTTCTTAGAAGAAAAGGGTGACTTCTGTAGTCTCCATTGCTGAAGTGTTTTGTGCTTCCCCATGATCCTAGGCCAGAACTCTCAGCCTCACCCACAGACTTTAAAAGGGAAGGACAAAGGGTGTGATTTGGGAAGAAAGGCCAACAGGGTGACCAGTTCCAAAGAAAAAGGCTATGGATAGGGACAGACCCAAACCATTGGATGGTCCCAGAGATGCCGCCAATTTTCTGAGCCTGTTTCTTCCAGAAGTCTCCTCCATCAACTGATGTGAAGGAAGGAATATTTTCACCTGCCCTTGGATGCTGTGGTCCAGCGTAGATTTTGGGGAGCAAGGACAGGACAAGAGCAGAAGAATGCATCCCCATTGTGCTTGGGAACCAGGCAGCTGGGGCAATGAGGAGGGGCGGGAGTCATCACTGGGTCAGGGGCCCAGGTAGCAGATTACAGGAATTATCTAGAAGACGGATCATATATGTCTGTCTTAGAAACGGTGACTTGGATGAAGTTTTTTCTTAGGGGACCAGACATATGGAGGACACCTTCTCACTCAGCTATTTTCTTTGGACACTTTCAGCCTCTCCATTGTCCTCTGGGTTGGCCTCTGGGCTTGGCAGTTCCTTTGGTAGAGAAAAAGACAGACTTCTGTCCGTCTTTCTTGCCATATTCATACTTGGGCACAGAATAGGATTGAATAAACGTCATCCCAGAAACCTTGAGCCATGGAATGGGAGTCACAACTTCCATGTAGGCTTAATAAACATGTCGAAAAGCAAAAACACTGATTCGAAAAGATACATGCACCCTAGTGTTCATAGCAGCATTATTTATAGTTGCTAAGACATGGAAGCAATGTGCTTGTCAACAGATGAATGGATAAAGAAGATATGCTCTCTCTCTCTCTCTCTCTCTCTCTATATATATATATATATATATATATATATCACACAATGAAATACTGCTCAGCCATCAAAAATAATGAAAATTTGCCATTTGTAGCAACACAGATGGAGGTAAAGGGCATTATGCTAAGTGAAATAAGTCAGGCCAAGGAAGACAAATATTGTGTGATATTACTTAAATATCAAATCTGAAAAATATGACAAACTAGAGAATATAACAAAAAAGAAGCAGATTCACAGATTTAGAGAACAAACCAGTAGTTACCACTGGGGAGGAAGAGAGGAGCAGTATAGGAATGGGAGGGCAAGAGGAACAAACTATTGGAATCCAGAAAAAATACAGCAAGCTAGTGAATAACAACTAAAAATAAATAGATACAGATATAGAGAACAAACTAGTAGTTACCAGTGGGGAGAGAGAAGGGAGGAGGGGCACTATAGGGGTAGAGGATTAAAAGGTACAAACTATTAGGTATAAAATAAGTTATAAGGATGTATTGTACAACATGGGATGTATAACCCATATTTCATAAAAAATATAAATGGAGTACAACCCTTAAAAATTATGAGTCACTCTACCATGAACCTGTAACTTGTAAAATATTGCACATCAAATACACTTCAGTTTTTTTTTTTTTTTAAAAAAAAAGGAAAGGAAAAAAAATCATGTAAAAAAACAAGATCTTTGAAAGAATCTGTATCTATTTTTAAAAGTAGCCTGGTGTCTGTATTTCCACCCTTGGGCAGAGTAGTTTGTGGAGGTGATGATGGAATTCTAGTACAAAGGGTTTGGGAACTGGAAGGAGCCTTAGAAACTGAATTTGGGTCAAAGATACTGTGTTGGCTCCACCTTTAGAATACAAATCCCAAACCTCATCACTTTCCACCCCCTGTAGCCATCTCTCTGGATTGTTGCAATCGCCGCCTACCTGGTCTCTCTGCTTCTACCCTTGTGCTCCTTGGTACATTTTCAGAATAACCCTTGCGGGATGTGTATCAGATTGTATCACTCCTCGGCTGAAATCTCTGTCTTACTGCCCCATTTTTCTCAGAGAGAAATCCCAGGGCCTCCAAACAGACTACATGGGCCCACAGGTTGTGGCTACGCAGGGCCCTGCTGACCTAATCTCCTCCGACTCTTCATGCCACAATCCAACCATGCTGTTTCAGTCACGCTGGGCTCATGTCTGCTGGCCCATAGATTCTTCCTGGATATCTGCTTACTCAGGCCCACCTTGAGCACTGATGTGATCAGCTGCAAGTCCCTCCCCACCACCCCAAACCTAGGACATCCGTGCCCTCTTCTGCTATCCTACTTGTGACACCCTCTGATACCACAGGTGCTTTTCATATTTCTCGTGATGATTAATATTTATTTCTGCCTGTTGGAATGTTAACTCTACAAGGCAGCGATCTTCCTGAGGTCTGCCTGCCTCATGGTGAACCAGGCTGAATGAAACAGAATATAATTACAGAGAATGTAGCTTTTTAAAAACATTTTATCTGGAAGTGATTTTAAATTTACAGGAGAATTGCAAAAATAGCACAAAGGGTTCAAATATATCCTTCAGAGAGAGATATTAATATTTTACCACCATGTTGCCTTTGAGAATGGCTAATTGTCAACAATTACCATTCACAATGACAACAGCACCAAAATTCATATGTTGAAATCTTAACTCCTAAGCTGAATTTAGGAAGCAGGGCCTTTGGGAGGTGATTAGGTCAGGAAGGAACAGTTCACAGGAATGGGGTTAGTGCCTTATGAAAGAGGGCTCTCTTTCTCCTTCCTCCATCTGAGGACAGTGGGTTGTCACCAGAAGGCCACCATGCTGACTGCACCCAGACCTTGGACTTCCCACCTTCCTGAACTGTGAGAAATGAGTTTCTGTTCTTCAGAAGCCACTCAGCCTGTGGTGTTAAGTAATAGCAGCCTGAACAGACTCAAACACGTGTGTGAATCCCTCTAGATTGCAAAAGGCTTTTTTTTTTTCTTTCATGCATTAGCCTACCGGTCACTCTCCACATCGGGCAATGCACCCATGAACACGTGAGAGAAGCCGGGCTCATCAAGTCCAGGTGACGTCATGCCCGAGGTCACACTGCTGGCCCGAGCAGGTGCAGAGCAGAGAGGAGAGCTGAGGTTTTCTAGCTCCCTGGTGGGTGCTAGCTCTTCTGCCCGTTGACAGCCTGACTCCCCCTCCTCTGCTCTTACCACGGTGGCAGCCGAAGCCAAGAGTGACCCCCTGATGATGTGAGGCTGGCAGCTGCCTTGCCCGGGCCAGGATGCTCTGGGAACAGCTGTGAGCGGCTCTGCACACGGCGTGAGTCACTGCGTTCTCGGCCTCTTCATGCACGTGCTCTCTTCACTCAGCGCCTCTGCTCTGTGCCTGCAGCAACGACGCGGAGACGGGCTGCCAGCCTGGGGCTGACCAACCACGAGGTCCTCAGGCGCCCTCGGCCCTGTGGCTGAGATGCCATCTGGCACTCGCCACAGCTGCAGGGTCTCCAGCCTGGCCCCAGGAAGTGGGAGGAGGGGAGCAAGATGAAGGTGTAGGGAGAGACTGCCTGACTCTGGTCCAGAGGGGATAAGATTCTGATCCCCTCTCGACTCAGCGTCTTCACCTATAAAATGAGAATAAATAGTCCCAACATCAATCATGGTTTCTTGATTCTGAGGTTGTCTCAGTCCATGACTTTTCTTCAAGGAATAAGTCTGAAGCCCTGATCCCCTAATAGGAAAACTGCCAGGCATGCGGACCTGTCAGTAGAGATAAAAGGGCAAGAAATGTCAGAAGGACAGAGATCAGAAGTAGAAGCTGCTATCAGGATTAAATGAGTTAGGATAGTATTTTCTGTGGTCAGAAAACCTTTGCATTAATAGTGGTGAGAAAAGCATCAGCTTTCAGTCTCCCTGCAAGTCTGCCAGGCCTGGTTTTCCGAGATTCCGCAGTAGCCTCTGGTCATCAATACTGATGAGCTAAGCATGGGCTCTGGGTTAGGAATGCTCCCCTTGGATCACTGTCCGGGGGACAAAGGCCCCAGAGAGCCCAGAGTGGTCTCCTGTATCCCGAGCCCTACATGCTGGAGCAGGTGCAGGTATGACGTCCAAGGCCTGGAGAAGGCAGGGAGAGCCTGACAGAGAGTGGGGTCTATTTGGTAAATGCTGTGTGCTAGGTCTCTTTAGTCATGTCCAACTCTTTGCAAGTCCATGGGCTCCTCTGTCCATGGGATTCTCCAGGCAAGAGTACTGGAGCGGGTTGCTGTGCCCTCCTCCAGGGGATCTTCCTGACCCAGCGATCAAACCCATATCTCTTAATGCCTCCTGCATTGGCAGGCAGTTTCATTACCACTAATGGCACCTGAGAAGCCCGGGGTCTATTCTAGCTCACCTCTAACTTGCTAAGAAAGCCTGGAGGAGTCACCTATCCCAGCTCTGAAGAGAAAATTTGGGCTAGATACCTAGTTCTTCAAATTTGTCCCCAGAACAGCAGCACTGGACTCTCCTGTGATCTTATTAGTAATACAGACTATCAGCCTCACCCTGAAATACTGAATAAGCAACTTTGGGGAAGGACCCAGACATATGTGTTATAACTAGCCCTCCAGGAGATCTGAGCCATGTTTAAGTTTGAAGAGCACAGGGCTAGGTAGATGGGGGCTTTTAAGGTTGCTTGCATTTTTTGGTTTGTAATTTCAATGGATTCTGGTTTTGTTTGTTCTCTTCCCCCTGGTGAAATCTCAGGCAGATGCCCAGTATGTAAAGCAGATGAAAGCAGAGCCCCTCTTTTTGATGGCAGGGCTGGGCCCACTAACTCTGACTCTTCCCATCAAGCACACTCTGCCTGATACAAACTGTCCAACAGGCCTCCAGCCAACCAATGGGCATAGGATTTGGAGCTTGCCAAACCCTGGACTGCCAGTGGGTTGTGCCTCTCAAGAAGGCACCCTTTGTTGACTCCTTGCTTAGTGTCCCCAGCAGACACTGCTGTATACCCAGGGGGCCTAATAGGAGTAGACCCCCAGCCTCACAGAGGGTGGTGTTGAGGCCTGGGGGAGCCCCAGGTCAGGACGGCGGCTGAGACTCAGTGGCACTGACCTAGATGGCGTCTGTCCCGAGGCTGCCCCGCCAGCCACTGAGCCACGTTTGAGTCCTCAAGGCAGAAGCTGCCCTGCATTTTGGGGAGGCAGCAGTCACACTTCATTTTCACTCTAGCTGCTTTTGGAGACAATATGGCATCGCTCAGATTTTTATATCTTCCCTCTAGTGAAGCTCAGCTGATCAAGGGAAGCAGGCAAGAGGCCTGCAGAAATCCTCATCTGGACCCACAAACTCACTTTCTCTGCTTCTCCCCTTCCTGCCATGTGGACTGATGAGTCATTTGAATTTCTCTTTTATTTCATTTTCTGAAATGAAGATGATGGTGAGGGGGAGCCTGCGGGTCGGGGTGGGGTGTTGGGGAAACCCATGGTTAAAGAACTTCGCAGAAGAGGCCACGCTGGTGGGGAAGCAGAAGGGAGAAGACTTTGGGGACTGTTAGAAGGTGTAGCTGATGGTGGGACCTTCTCTGAGGCAGAGAACCAGACAGAGGCCAGAGAGAATTTTCCCTGATCGGAGGTAGCACTGGAGGGTGCAACCTTTGCTCAGTAGTAGGGACTATCATAACAGTGAGGGGTGGGCGTGGATGGGGGAGGACAGTGGATGTGTGGGTAGAAGAGAGGTAGGTGCCAGGGCTTCCAAATGAATGTGGAAGTGGCCATTTCCTGAAACCCTGCCAGGCTATGCATACCTCACACCACTGAGCAGAAGAAACTCCCTGGTCTGGAGCTCTGCCCCAGACAGGCATGGAACGGGGTCAGTCTCGGGAGAGGACGCACCCGGCCATGGGCAGGCACAGGGGTTCCTCTCAATGTGGGGAGATCCCTTCTTTTAGTCCTGGCACTAAGGAATGAGACCCACATCCCGTCACATCTCTGTGCCTTGATTTCCACATCTGGAAATAGAGAATCATACAATAATACTATCAATTCACTTCCGGAAAAACACACAAAGAAGGCGTGACTCTATTAGCCCCTCCTGTTTGTCTAATGTTAAAGTGCTTCACCAATGGACATGAATCTGGGCAAACTCCGGGCGACAGTGAAGGACAGGGAAGCCTGGTGTGCTGCAGTCCATGGGGTTGCAAAGAGTCAGACACGACTGAGGGACTGAACAACTAAGTGCTCACATCTCTCATCTCGCGGATCCGCTAATCAAGCTTGGGTGCAAATTGTCCTCCTCGTGAGGTTAACTGTTAAGGCTCTGAAAGGTTAAGTGTTCTTCTGAGATCACACAGCAAGTCGGTGGTGGCCCAGGTTTTCTGATTCTCAGTTCATTGCTTTCTCTTAGATCCTGCTGCTTCCCCATCTGTGACAGGCAAAGACCTTTCAAAAGAAAAAGAGTGCTCCTAGCTGTGCTGTTATTATTTCTTGCTGCTCCAAATACTTGCAGCCTTAAACTTTATTACATTTGTCCCACTCCTGGAATTCAGTCTTTTCCCGCCACAAAGAGTGGCTCAGTGCTTCCTTGGAGCAAGCTGGCAAGAGACTCGGCTGTGACTTTTGCCCTATTTATCCCTGAGCCCAGACAATTCCTTAGGATTCCCTGGGACTCATTCCATTTTCTAGTTCTCAATTAGAGTCAGTGGGAAACATTAGTTTCCTGTGGCTTCCAGAGCCCAAATGACTCCATGACTTCAAAGGCTATTCAAATGCTGAGACTGGGTGACTTTATAACCTAGAAAGGAAAAACTCAAAGGCATTTTAGGGGTGTTGGTGTCATTGCTGGTGGTTGGAAATCACTGAGTTCCGATCCGGTTGCGAAGTGTGTTGGCTCAGGCCCTGGGCAGCCCTGGAGCTGGGGGCTTCTTTGCACCTGCTCACGAGGTAGCAGGCCCCTCACCTGTCTCTCATTCCCTTTTCACCACATTTCTGAAATAAGGGTGGTAACAGCTGCCTATGAAATGCGTTGTGACCAGGCAGCAGCCGTTGCATTGTGGCCAAGTATTATGGAACAGACGAGTTTTGTCTGAACCCATCTCCCAAAGCATTGATGCGGGGAGAACTTGGAGGCACATAAAATACCAGCCATTGCTGGAAGGGGTATTTTAGCAGTAATCTAACCAAATCATCTACTATCTAAATATATGCTTTGTACACCATTCTCAAGGAGGGATGGCCCAGCCTCTAGTGATGGCAAGTTCACTAGTCTGCAAGGCAGCTCACTGCTCTGTTATACATCTGTCAGGATGCTCTGTCTTATGATGCTGGTTGCCTTTAATTTTCATCCCTTTCTTCCATTTCTGTCCTCCAGGGACTCCCCAAAGTAAATCCAGCATATACCCCCTTTTCCATCCTTTGTATAAGAGGTACTTGAAGGTGGCTTTAATGGCCTTTCTTTCAAGGGAGCCCATGGGTGCCTGGTCTGGATGCCATGTTCAGAGGAGGTTGGAAGGGTGGCATTGTGGAACTAGGCCCTGCCTTTTTCTCTTCTAGCCCTCAACGACTAAGAATGAAGCCCTCCCCTATGCCCTTACATCCCTGACTCCAGCAGGTTCAGGCAGCCAGACCATTTTACTGTGCGGCTTATTGTCAGAGCACTGTGGATTGTACCTCTGCAAAAGGACACAGTAAAACATTAATAAGAAAATTTAGAAAGGAGGGATTAACTCCTTGGAGGACGGAATGCTTCTAAGATGGTTTCAGCACTGAGGCAGAAAAAAAAAAAGATGCTTGCTCTCTCATGCGCACTTGTGGCCCTTGGAAGGGATATTTATCACAGATGGACTGGGCTTTTGCTTAGTCATCTAGGGATTAGAAGTCACTGGCCCCTCCCTCCCACGCACAGTCCTCAAGACTGCGGGCTTATATGAAACAGCATTTCAAAGACAAGACACCCCGTTGGAGACTATATATTCTATGCCTGTGGTAAGGAGTTTCTGATGGCTCAGAGTCTGACATTCTATGATTCATTCTGTGTTGAAGGAACAGAGTGGGGAAAGATTAAGGGATTTGAGTTCTGAAGCCTGGGTTTGGCTATAGGCTCTGTTACTTCTTGGCTATGTGATTACTGGGCAAGTCACTTCACCCCTGTAAGCCTGGTTCTGAATCAGTAAGGTGAAGAAAAAAATTTTTAAACAGTAGGGTGTGTGGTTGTGTGTGTGTGTGTGTGTGTGTGTGTGTGTGTGTGTGTGTGTACAAGTGTTCAAGATCATTCTTTTCAAGATTAAGCGTGGTAAAATTTCTTCTGTAAATGGTGCCGACTACTGTCATCTTTAGAATGATCTGTCCAAAGTCCTTCTCCACCGTTTAACATAGCAAGTGGTAGTTTGTAAGGTGACAGCCTTTACTGCATTCAGGTTTTTTGAAAGTTAGATTACATAAACAGGTTTAAGTTTTTATCAGCCAGTCAATACTCATTAAAGAGCATAACACAGCTCTTAAGTGCTTTTATAAATCTTGGGAGATGAAATTCGTGTCTTCCATTTTAATTTGAAATCTTTGTAATACATTGCTGACCCGCACACGTGAATCTGTGTAGTTTGCTCCTCAGGCCACCAGGAAACTCCAGGTTACATTCTAAAGAAATCACACCTGACCTAGGACATTTGTTGCTATGGGTTTTTCCCATCCGTCCATACTTTCATCCATTAATTCACCCACTCATTGGACACATTTACTATGTCTCTGCCATTGTACTGTAAAGTATTCAGTGTGGTCCCTTGTCTAAAGAATCTACTGTATAGCTGAGGATTTGAGAGATGAGTACCCATAACAGCAACATATAGCAAAGTGAAGTAAGCGTTACATAGTATTTACAAACGAGCTGCTTCGGAAATTTGGGGAGAGAACAACTCCTCAAGTTGAACAACTTGAGAAGAACTCCTCAAGCTTCCCACAAGTAGGAACAGGGGGAGGGTTTAGTGTAGGCTTTACCTGTTCAATCAATTCAAAACACACATACAGTGCTAGAATGTGAGAATTTTAAGCCCTTCTGAGTTTGGTTCCTGGTTTCCCCATTTCTTAGCTGTGTGGCTGTGGGCAACTCTCTATCCCTCAGCTTTCTCATAATAGTACCTATCTCCTGGAATTGTTGTGAAGATTAAATGAGATAATGCTGTGTCCAACATGTAGTTAGGAGTCAGTGACTGTCTGTGGATGTTGTTATTATTGTCCATGGAAGGTGGAGGCTGAGGTGAGCTTCTAGGGCTGAGTAAAATTTCAAAAGATAACAAGGGAAAGCAAAGGTGTTCCAAGCACAAGGAAGGTTCTGGGCAAAGGCTTAGGAAAATAAAGTTTTCAGAGAAAGATGTCTGGTTCTGTGTGTTTGTGTAGTGCAATGTGTGGGTGATCATCAGAATGGGTAGGATTAGCGATGGTTGGAGGCATGGCTAAAGAAGTAGGTCACCAATCTTAGAAGTTGAGGGCTCTGACTTTGGTAGATAAGGATTTCCAAAGAGGCATGCATGCTCCCAGGAGGGTGTGCAAATATATTGGAAGCTTCATTTTTATCTATTTTCATTTATATAAAAGAAGTTAAAATTCCTATTATTTCCAACATAGGGAATCCACTTTAGATCCCTAATTTGAATAATTCTATGTCACATCTCCAACTGAGGTTCTTCTGAGGGAGATGTAGGGATTCTATGCCCCAGAGTGTCCAAGAGTTACCCATGCTGTTCTTGTTTAGCTAGTTTCTTGTTTGGAAACTTTACCTGGATTTAAGAAATAAATCCTCACAAAACGGACAAATGGTTTTGAAAGATTCCCACAAAGAACTTGAGAATTGAGAATGATTTGTGTAAAAAATACAAGCAAACAACAAGAAAATGCAGAGCTAACTTTTCTCCTATTCTTGGCTTCCCACTGGCTACATTTCAGGTGTTAAAGCCAATGATGATCTAATCACATATAACAAGCTGTAGGCAAAAAAATAAAAAATAAACCTCAAAATTCTCAGGAAGAATGCTTGAGATGTGGGTTTACATTCCTGTGATTAATGGTGAGCCCAACCTACAATGTTAATTATGTCTTGAGATGGTAGAAAAGATAGTATGATGTGATGAAAATTAGCATATATTTTAAAGCATTCTTTATTTCATAGTTAACTTTTATCATTTCTAGTTTTTATTTATTTTTATAGTGTGCATAATATATTGGCATGGTTTGATACACACATGCATACAACATACTATAAATCTGTTTGGGCACACAAATTATGAACCTTTTGAACCAGCAGGGCTCCATACTCAGATAAGTTTGGAGCAGCTGATTGGAGACATAAGAAACACTGGAGGTCCTTCAATAGGGGGAGACATAAGAATTATTGGAAGTCCTTCAACAGTGGGAGATATGATCAGAGCTGTGTTTGGGGTGATAAACTTAGTCATGTTTTCTCAAGGGAAAAAAAAATTGTTGCACAAGAAATCAGAGAGGTGGAGTCTGGAAGACAGTCATTAAACTTGGAACTCCCTCTTTTGGAGATGTTGTTCTCTTCCCTACTAAGGTAAGCCATGGGTGGCCTCCATCCTCCTGCAGGAGTTCTGTAGGACATGTTCCCAGAGCCAGGCTTTCTTTGGCTGCCTGCACAGGAAAAAGATTGCCTAGAACATCCTTCAGTGCTTTCCTCTCTTCCCTAGTTCTCGCTTTATGAGAAGCCATTCCTGAGACAGTCCTCAGCTTTGACTCACTGCAGAGGTGACTGAGATCATCGTTGTGACCTGAAAGCTCCAGGCTCTCCTACCTGAAGGAACCAGAATGGTCCGAGGCATGGACTCTGACAATCTATTGACACATCTACAGTTCTACCGGATATTCCTGGAGTCACTCACCTTAGCCCGGTTCCTTACTTTCTTTACACCACAGTTTCCTCATCTGTAAATTGAGGTTAACCATCATACCTGTGTGGCAGTGGTGAGGAGTAAATAAGGCAATGAGTGTGAAGACAGAGTAGAATTTTTGGCATAGAATAGATTCCCAAGGAATGTGAGCTCTTCTCATTACAAAGGAATGAATTGGAGCATGGTCTGAAGGGCCCCAGGGAAGAAATGAGAAAGGAGGCTTCCAGGAATACAGATCCTTTAATCTCCTTAAAGCAATATCCAAACAAAAGTATAAATCTCTATAGAAGCCAGCACACTCAAGGCTGCCAGTTGCAGGGGGTTGGCAGGGGCTAAGATGGTTGCCTCTGAGTCAGTCTCTCTCCTTGACTCATCTGTCACCTCTGTCATCTCTAGCTATTGCCACAGTTTCTTGTGAGAAATTATGAAATAAATGGCCTGTGAAGTAATGCCTGGTTGACTAGGTGAGCCCTGGGCATGTGGCCAATGCTCCATGCACTTTAAATATCCTTAGGTTTAGTGAACTCCACATGATTCAATTTCCTTAAAGAAAAAAAAATTGCAGAAAATCAAGCTTAGGAGGACTTATAGATGCAAAGGTAACATTCTGAGGCCTTCCAGGGTGAGGTTTACCCAAAGTAAAAAGATGTGGTGAATGACAGGAGTGAACCATGCTCATTCATGGCCAATACTTCTGCTTCCAGACATAAAGTAGGTAACTGTGGTGATGAAAGTCTTCACACCAACAACCTTGCTCATGAGTACAGGGACAGAGAATTTCCAAAGTGCTTTTGTACCTGGTAATGATGATAATTAATAATCAATTCTTTGACTTGGCCCTTTATCACCTCCTTTCTTTTTAAATCTCCCAGCAGTTCCTGTGCCAATATTATGACCCTCACTTGAATTTTGACAAAATTGAGGCCCAGAGACTTTGAGGAACCTGATTCTCATCACACAGCTGGAAATGAGTAGAATTAGATGAAAACCTAGGTCTTCCAGCTAAAAGCAGATTCTTCTTCCCACTCTACCACTGCTAACTCCTGTTTTGTTCATGCGATCCTCATAAAACACCCCAGATCCCTTTGGTCTAGAGGGAAGTTTTCTTTTATGTTACTCCCTTTCCCTTTCCCAAGCAGATCTGGCCACTGCATGACCATTGCTCTGTCAGTTTCTCTGGATGGCATGTGTTACACCACATGCTGTGAATCTTCCTATGAGTGTCTCTCTCACGGGACTGTGATCTCCTGAAGGACTATTTTTAACTGATCTGTGTATCCCTGGTACCTAGCCCAGAGCCTGCTATGCAGTAGATGCTTATAGATTGAATGATAAATTAATGCCTCTAAACTAAATGTCCTTTGTACACCTTTCTGCCTCTTCTATTTTTATCAGTCTTTCTAGCCCCATCTGTGAAGGCCCATGATGTTATCCATCTCTTCCGAACTTCTGAAGAGTCATAGACTCTCATCAATATTTTTAGATTGCATACATCTTACTTCTTCAAAGGGTTCTTGAGGGTAAAGATTAAATCTGATTGGGTCCTTCATGAGATCTAGGCCAATGTTAGGTAGGGTGGGTGTTTGAGAGTACCCATGGCCACATTCACATGGTTGCCTGAAGTTTGGCAAGAGCTGGTGGAACAAGTTGGTGGCAGAACCCAAGGTGTCTTGCAGAGATTTAATTGATAAGAGGCAGAAAAGCAGATGGCCAAGAGCCCAGTCCTTACCTGGCTTATCAGCATGACCCTTTCACAATCACTGAAACTATGTCTCATGGACAATTTTGTAGATGGGGAATTCCTTGAAGCCAGACAATAGATCTGTGGAGTGATGAAGCTTCAGGGAGAAAAATTACCACTGCAACTTTTTTGTGTAAAAATACGTGAACCAGAGGTTCATTTTCAGAAAGAGCAAATATGAGGGACTCTGTGAATCAGTAAGATGTGAAAAGGTACAGACTGGGAAACTAGTTAGGTGACTTGGTGAACTAGTAAGGTAGTTTTCTTAAATGAGAGAAGACCATGATTAAAAATAAGTATATTCAAGGAAGAAACCATCAAAAATTTCATCAAGTTCCCATCTCTTTAGGCTCAACTATTGCACTGTTAGAGATTTATTCTAAGAAAATAATCCAAGCCTAGGAAAAGGGACGGCAGGAAAGTGCCCATTGAGGTATTATTGAGGTGAAATGGAGGTAACATAGATATCCCAGTTATTTGAATAATCATTCCAAAATGCTGATATAAATGACAATATATTCACTAAAGTTATATTTTGAAGGTGAAGCTCCAATACTTTGGCCACCTGATGTGAAGAGCTGACTCATTGGAAAAGACCCTGACACTGGGAAATGTTGAAGGCAAAATGAGAAGGGGGCGGCAGAGGGTGAGATGGTTAGATAGCGTCACTGAGTCAATGAACATAAATTTGAGCAAACTCTGGGAGATAGTGAAGGACAGGGAAGCCTGGTGTGCTGCAGTCTTTGGGGTCACAAAGAGTCGGACACAACTTAGCGACCGAACATATTTTGAAGCATTCGAATAGGCTGTTCTAAAGACCACATTGGAATTGCTCATTGTGTGGTGCTTATGACAAAGATTAGAATGCAAAAGTATATTTGTGCTACATGTCCAACGCTGTGAGAAAATATGCTTTTTTGGAAAAGACAGGAAAGAATGGAAATAGATGATTTATAAAGATAGTAAGTTTGTGGGTGGCTTTTTATTTCCATAATCATGGTATATTATGTATTTGTATAATATAAAAAAATGTTATGTTAATCAGATACTTAAAAGAAAAACACCTTAACATAAGGTATGTTGCACCCAGCAGTATTTCAGTGATGCTAAACATTAGATATGATCCTTTCCATTCCCTCATCTTGAAACACAGGTCCAGATTAGATTTCTTTCACTGGTGACAAGTTTGAAATTGTGCACTTGAAAAGTCAGAAAGACTTTGAACCCACAGCTATCAATACGGATATGGATACAGATATGATACACATATAGGTGTGGATAGATAGACCTCATGAGTCCTCTCATGAGAATCAAATGCCTCATGCAAAGTGATACCTGTATATGAAGAGTGGAAAGATTATGAATGTGTGGATTTCAATGCCCTGCAAAAAGCAAAAGAAAGTAAAAATTAAGGGAGACCATGGTTAAGCCATCCAAGTGGGGAAAAGTTCTGGTCTTATTTTCCAGTGTTTCCAGATACTCAGATACCACCTGTCTCTCTCAGGTCTCCTTATCACTTAGTCCTGTGAGTTACTGCGAAATATCTCGGCAATGGGAAAACCCAGATATCTTTGAGGTCACAGAAGATTAGCAATCTGTATTCTCAATAAGTAAAAAGTCAACAATAAGAAGGAAATAATCACAACAAAACCAGAAACACTCCATGCTCATCCTCAAAGACCTGGATATCTGTCTTTCAGGAGTCCTATAGCTCTCAGAAAGGAATTTCAGGGTTTTTTAAAGGGTGGGGGTACTCAGCATCAGGCTATCCTATTCATCCACTTGCCCCAGATAATTAGCAACTCGAATTGTTAATAAAATGATTACAGAAATATTAGATTAGAAAATGAACCAGTAAGTTTTACATATCACTTTAAAGTATTATTATGGGTCTCGTATTATAAAGTATCACCATCACAGAAAGTAATTTTATATTCTGTTGCTACATCACAGTTTTCACAGACCTGTAAAGTTCTGGTCCCCACAGCATTTAATTTTTTTCCACTTTAAAAAATACTGGAATATCATTAACAAAAGATTGAATATAAAAACATATTACTCAATTTATTCAAAATTCTCTTTAATAGAGTCCATACCTTGATCTATAATAGCCAGGAAATAGATTCTATAGTTAGTTTGGGGATGATTTATATACAATTTGTATCTCTTATGATCTTTTATTTTGACTATATTTTTTTGGAGTATAACTTATATTGCATATTTGATATTTTCAAATTTAGAAAACTTTTTCAATTTAGAGAAACCATTTTCTTTAATTAAACAAGTAAACATTTAAGAGTGAAAAAGTCAAACTTTGATTTTTTTGGTTGTAAAAGTTTGCTAGGGCTTCCCAGGTGACTTAGTGGTAAAGAATCAGCCTGCAATGCAGGAGATGCAAGATCAATCCCTGGATCAGATTCTCTGGAAAAGGAAATGGCAACTCAATGAAGTATTCTTGCCTGGGAAATCCCATGGACAGAGGAGCCTGGCGAGCTACAGTCCACAGGGGTCCCAAAAGAGTCAGACATGACTTAGGGACTAAACAACAACAGAAGTTTGTTAATAGTATTAACAGCAAATAAACATTTATACCAAATAACAGAAGGTAGAGTCGAAATTAATTATATTTTTATTCAAACACCATAATTCAGTGTTTCTTTGAGAATATTCTACCTTTTTCTTCTTTCTTCTATAGCATTTCATATCTTATTTCTATCAAATCTAACTGGATAATAGCATTCCCTATCATGTATTCAAGAATGCTTGGCAGGTCAAATATGATATATGCTGCTTTATTTTTACACAGATCAAGAAAAAAAAGGAATATAATATTTGAATTATTCCAAAGAATGTTATTTCAATTGACACAATGGAGGCCGTGAACCATATATCGTGCAAAGAGTGCTTTGGATTTGGGGGTCGGATCCCAATTCATAAACTTTTTCCTTATTATCCTTGTCATTATTTCCTTATTATCCAAGTCATTATTTCTTTTTTATCCAAGTGTCATTTATACTTGCCTTTGGCAACTTTTTAAACCACTTTATTGAGATATAATTGACTTACAAAAAAGTTATACTTATTTTATATACACGGTTTAATGAGTTTGGAGATAAGTATCCATCCATGAAATCATCACTACAATCCATGTCAAAAAACATATCCATTCCCTCCAAAAGTTTCTTTTTGCATTCTTATTTGTTATTAATATTTTTGTAAGGGTTATTGTTTTTATGTGTGTGATAAGAACACAACATAATATCTACCCTCTTCGCAATATTCTAAGATTACAATGTAGTCTTACTAGCTACAGCCACTATGCTCTACAGTAGATCTCTAGGACTTGCATCTTATATAACTGAAACTCTATACCCTTTGACTAATACCTCCCTGTTTCTCTGGCTCCTCAACCCCTAGCTGCCATCATCCTACTCTCTGCTTCTATGAGTTTGACTATTTTATATTCCTCAAATAAGTGGTACTATGTCAAAATAGATAAAAGAAAAACAAACCTAAACATCAAATCTGAAACCATAAAACTTCTAGAAGAAAATATAGGGGGAAAGCTTCTTGACATTGGCTTTCGCAGTGATTTCTTGGGTTCAGCATCAAAAACACAGGCCATGAAAGCAAAATAGACAAGTGGGATTACATCAGACTAAAGAGTTTCTGCAGAGTGAAGGAAACAATCCACAAAATGAAAAGGCAACCAGCAGAGTGGGAGAAAGAGTTGCAAATCATGTATCTGATAAAGAGTTATTATCCAAAATTTATAAGAAACTTCTACAATCCAATAGCAAACCATAAATAATCCAGTCTAAAAATGGGCAAAGGGACTGAGTAGACATTTCACCAAAGAAGACATACAAAAGGCAGTTGTTTAAATAAACACCAAAAGATGAAAATTCCTTTTTTATTTTTTTACTTAAATCAAAACCTGAACTTTTTTTTTTTTGCAAGAGACATAAAACCAAGGAAATTAATTTTGATTTCTTCATTTTCCTAACTGGTAGAGCTCAATAGCATGTATAATAACTGTTAGTTGTTCATGACAATTATCCCTGAAATAATCTATTTGTACTGGGTGCTATTTGCATTTTAAAATTTTGCATATCTTTTTTTTTCACTTTACTATACATTTAATGAATAATATCATTTTGAAATTGCCACCCCAAATAATCAAAATTCATTTTGCTACTTTTTAATGTGTCTTCCAACCTCAGATATGCAGATGATACCACTCTACTGGCAGAAAGTGAAGAGGAACTAAAGAGCCTCTTGATGACGGTGAAAGACGAGAGTGAAAAAGTTGACTTAAAACTCAACGCTCAAAAAAAACTAAGATCATGGCATCCAGTCACATCACTTCATGGCAAATCGATGAGGAAAAAGTGGAAACAGTGGCAACTTTTATTTTCTTAGGCTCCAAAATCACTGTAGATGGTGACTGCAGCCATGAAATTAAGACAATTGCTCCTTGGAAGAAAAGTTATGACAAATCTAGATAGTGTATTAAAAGCAGACAGATTATCACTTTGCTGACAAAGGTTCATATAGTCAAAGCTATAATTTTTCCAGTAGTCATGCACAGGTGTGACAGCTGGAGCTAAAGAAGGCTGGGAGACAAAGAACTGATGCTTTCAAAGTGTGGTGCTGGAGAAGACTCTTGAGAGTCCCTGTGACAGGAAGGAGATTAAACCAGTCCATCCTAAAGAAAGTCAATCCTGAATATTCACTGGAAGGACTGATGCTGAAGCTGAAGCTCCAACACTTTGGCCAACTGATGTGAAGAGCAGACTCATCAAAAAAGGCCTAATGCTGGGAAAGACAGGGCAGGGGGTGGAGTGGCTGACAGAGGATGTGATGGTTGGATGGCATCACCAACTCTAAGGTCATGAATCTGAGCAAACTCCACGAGATAGTGAAGGACAGAGGAGCCTGGCATGCAGCAGTCCATGGGGTCACAAAGAGTCAGACACGACTGAGCGACTAAACAGTAACAGCAACGTTTGGGATATTCCAAATAGTTTTTACTAAATCCAGAAATTTTCCTGAAATGATTGATCCATTTATGCTGTGAAAATTGACATTATGTTTGGCTAAGTATTGGCTAAATAATATTATCCTAAAAACTTCATGCTAATATTCAAAGCAAATGTTAACATTGCTTTGTCTATGTTGTATTTTATCAATTGTTGTTTATTTTTCCAGCCTTTAAAATTTTTCAGTCCACGTAATCTTGTGTGGACTTATCTGTGTATGAGTCAATTTGCTGACTTTCATCATTTCTATTTTAAAGAACTAGGCAGACAATCTCTATTTCTTTTTATCCTTAAACTTTCATCTTTTCTGAAGTCTTCCAGTACTTTTTCAGTTTCTATTATCTAGATGTATTTTTAATTTTAATGATCTAAAAACATGCAGCTCAACATAATCGCCACAAGCCACATGTGGGTATTTAAATTTAAAACAGTTACAATTGAATAGAAATTAAAATTTAAGCTCCTCAGTTTCACTAGCCACATTTCACATGCTCAGCTGCCATACGTGTCTAGTGACTACCCTTTCGGCAGCACAGATGTAGACCACATCCATCAAGGCAGAATGTTCTACTGGACAATACTGATAAAGGATTATAAAATAAATTGGTAATAGTATTCAAAGTGTACAAAATTTGAATATATTTTCATCAAAAATGTAAATGAAAGTAAATGTAATATATTTAAAAATTAAAATTACCTTGCACGCATGTTTTGAAAAATATTTCTTCAAAAATATCCCAAATATCAAAAATTAATAATTCAAGTTAAAAAGGAAACGAAACATGTTACAATTAGTAGATGTTAACATTTTAATAAAAATTAAGTAAAGCTAATGTTTGTTTATTTTTAGCTTAATCAAACTGTATTTATTTCTGAAAAAAATTAGACTATTGAAAATACCAGCTTTTAATGCCTACTTTATGGCAAATGTTATGAATCCATGTCACACTCGTCAGAGAGATTATGTCTCAACTCGAAAGTTAAGTGAAAATATTAGTCACTCAGTTGTGTTCAACTCTTTGCAACCCCATGGACTGTAGCCCACCAGGCTCCTCTGTCCATGGAATTCTCCAGGCAAGAATACTGGAGTGGGTAGCCATTTCCTTCTCCAGGCAATCTTCCCGACCCAGGGATTGTACCCAGGTCTGCTGCACTGCAGGCAGTCTTTACCACCTGAGCCACCAGGGAATATGCAAATTTAAGAGTAATATGAATTGTTTTGCAAAATATTCCTCAACTGCCATGAAAAACTGCCAGAAACCCATACTAATTCAGAACTACTTCCAGAGTCATGAATTAGAGCTTGAAGAGAAGCAAGGAAATGGACACTCAGCACTACTTTCTTATTAAGGATGTATTACATTTATGCCATCTGAGAGGAAGGATGTGACAAGGTAATTAATTGTTTAATTTCTCTTACCTAAGTGCTTTAACTATTCAAATCTTCCCTGTTCTCCTAAGCAGGATGCATTTGCAAAGTTGATAGTGACACAACCCCCAAATTTCACAACATCCAGCAGAATTGCCTGTTGTTTCAAGGATATAGGGCAAAAGATCTGAAGATCTGGGGACCTGAATGATGTTTGTCACAAGAGCTGATGTTTTTGGTTGATTTTTGCTGTGTCAGCTCTGAGCAACAAATTCTGAATGACAGAAGAGCCCATTCCTTCTTTATTGGATTTATTTGTTTTCATGTTTGTGATACGCTATAATATCTTTCCTTGAAGGTAACCCTGTGGCCTTCTTGCCTGTCAAGAGTCACATGGATGTGATAAGTAACATGGTTAAGAGACATTGATAGTGAGGCTGCACAGACCTTTAGCAGATACAATTGATGGAGCACCTCAATGTGCTACAAATCAGGTCCTCTTCAAGGAAACCAGCAAGGAAGGCATTATTGTCCTTCAAGTCCATTTCACAAAGAGCAAAATGAGACTTTAGAAGAGGGAAATAATTTGCCCAAGATAACAGAGTTGATAAGAGGTGGTGGTGGTGGTGTAGTCACTAAGTCGTGTCCAGCTCTTAGGAGCCCATGGACTGTAGCCCACCAGTCTCCTCTGTCCATGAGATTCTCCAGGCAAGAATGTTGGAATGGGTTGCCATTTCCTCCTCCAGGAGATCTTTTAGACCCACGGATTGAACCCATGGCTCTACCAGGGAAGCCCCAATAAGAGGCAGTGGAACTTTTTAAGACCAGGGCTGTCTGAGGCCAAAGCTCTTAGCCTCCCACTCTGCATTCCACCGCAGACAGATGGCTGGGCCTCTAGCACCCTGCAGCTGGTCATCTGAAGAGAGGCTCATTCTCGGAAGGGGCTGGAGCTGAAAGCTGCCTTATTTGATGACTGAGAAGAGTGGGGCTGAATGTTGATGACATGAAACCTGAGAGTGTGAACCTCAGCAGGAAGATGATTGGGGAAGAGAATTGCTGCCATTGCCATATGGATCTTCTCACATCTCTCCCTTGGCCAAAAGTCTCTTTTTGGCCTGTTCAGGACAGGCCACACACCTCAGCAAGATGTTAAAAACATCCCCAGGGACTTCCCTGATGGTCCAGTGGCTAAGATTCCAATCTCCCAATGCATGGTTCGAACCAGATCTTGCATGCTGCAACTAAGACCGGGCGCAGCCAAATAAATAAATAAATAAATACTTTTTAAAAAATAAAACAAAAACCCACAGTTTTGCTCCAAACAACTTATTCAGGGACACTGCCCCATTTCCACCTACCCCCAGCATAGTTCTGATTTTAGTCTTCATGAACACCGTATTCTCAGAGAACAGTCTCCTCTCTCAGCCCTCCCACCTGTGAATTCACTGCCCCTCTTCCTAGAATGCACTGTTTCCTCCCTCCTGTCTGGAGAAAACTTAATCATCCTTCATGTTATAATTCAAGTGTCGCCTCCTCAGTTATTGGATCCTAGGCACTGCTTATCTTTCCTGGTGACCCAGATGGTAAAGAATCTGCTACAATGCAGGAGATATGGGTTTGAACCCTGGATCAAGAAGATCCCCTGGAGAAGGGAATGGCAATTCACTTCAGTATTCTTGCCTGGGAAATTCCATGGACAGAGGAGCCTGGTAATTTACAGTCCATGGGGCCGCAAAGAGTCAGACATGACTGAGCAGCTAACACTTTCACGCTTTCAGACCCTCACAAGGGGTTGGTCATATCCTCCCCTGAGGTTTCTAGAACTTTATTCAGGCCTAAGTTAGACTGTGCAACACTTTCACAGCATCATCTTTCAGGATTTGAAAGAGCTCAACTGGAATTCCATCATCTCCACTAGCTTTGTCCGAGTGATGCTTTCTAAGGCCCACTTGACTTCACATTCCAGGATGTCTGGCTCTAGGTGAGTGATCACACCATCGTGATTATCTGGGTCATGAAGATCTTTTTTGTACAGTTCTTCTGTGTATTCTTGCCACCTCTTCTTAATATCTTCTGCTTCTGTTAGGTCCATACAGTTTCTATCCTTTATCAAACCCGTCTTTGCATGAAATGTTCCCTTGGTATCTCTAATTTTCTTGAAGAGATCTTTAGTCTTTCCCATTCTGCTGTTTTCCTCTATTTCTTTGCATTGATCACTGAGGAAGGCTTTCTTATCTCTCCTTGCTCTTCTTTGGAAGTCTGCATTCAAATGGGAATATCTTTCATTTTCTCCTTTGCTTTTTGCTTCTCTTCTTTTCACAGCTATGTGTAAGGCCTCCTCAAACAGCCATTTGACAGCCACTTTGCTTTTTTACATTTCTTTTCCATGGAGATGGTCTTAATCTCTGGCTCCTGTACAATGTCATGAACCTCCATCCATAGTTCATCAGGCACTCTGTTTATCAGATCTAGTCCCTTAAATCTATTTCTCACTTCCACTGTATAATCATCAGGTATTTGATTTAGGTCATACCTGAATGGTCTAGTGGTTTCCCCTACTTTCTTCAATGTAAGTCTGAATTTGGCAATAAGGAGTTCATGATTGGAGCCACAGTCAGCTCCTGGTCTTGTTTTTGCTGATTGTATAGAGCTTCTTCATCTTTGGCTGCAAAGAATATAATCAATCTGATTTCTGTGTTGACCATCTGGTGATGTCCATGTGTAAAGTCTTCTCTTGTGTTGTTGGAAGAGGGTGTTTGCTATGACTAGTGAGTTCTCTTGGCAAAACTTTATTAACCTTTGCCCTGCTTCATTTTGTACTCCAAGGCCAAATTTGCCTTGGATGGAATTCCAGTTGAGCTATTTCAAATCCTGAAAGATGATGCTGTGAAAGTGCTGCACTCAATATGCCAGCAAATTTGGAAAACTTAGCAGTGGCCACAGGACTGGAAAAGGTCAGTTCTCATTCCAATCCCAAAGAAAGGCAATCCCAAAGAATGCTCAAACTACCGCACAATTGCACTCATCTCACAGGCTAGTAAAGTAATTCTCAAAATTCTCCAAGCCAGGCTTCAGCAATACGTGAACTGTGAACTTCCAGATGTTCAAGCTGGTTTTAGAAAAGGCAGAGGAACCAGAGATCAAACTGCCAACATCCGCTGGATCATCAAAAAAGCAAGAGAGTTCCAGCAAAACATCTATTTCTGCTTTATTGACTATGCCAAAGCCTTTGACTGTGTGGATCACAATAAACTGGAAAACTCTGAAAGAGATGGGAATAATAGACCACCTGACCTGCCTCTTGAGAAACCTGTATGCAGGTCAGGAAGCAATAGTTAGAACTGGACATGGACCAACAGATTGCTTCCAAATAGGAAAAGGAGTACATCAAGGCTGTATATTGTCACCCTGCTTATTTAACTTATATGCAGAGTACATCATGAGAAACGCTGGGCTGGAAGAAGCACAAGCTGGAATCAAGATTGCTGGAAGAAATATCAATAACCTTAGATATGCAGATGATACCACCCTTATGGCAGAAAGTGAAGAAGAACTAAAGAGCCTCTTGATGAAAGTGAAGGAGGAGAGTGAAAAAGTTGGCTTAAAGCTCAATATTCAGAAAACTAAGATCATGGCATCCAGTCCCACCACTTCATGGCAAATAGATGGGGAAACAGTGGCTGACTTTATTTTTTTAGGCTCTAAAATCACTGCAGATGATGATTGCAGCCATGAAATTAAAAGACATTTACTCCTTGGAAGGACAGTTATGACCAACCTAGATAGCATATTAAAAAGCAGAGACATTACTTTGTCCACAAAGGTCCGTCTAGTCAAGGCTATGGTTTTTCCAATAGTCATGTATGGATGTGAGAGTTGGACTGTGAAGAAAGCTGAGTGCTGAAAAATTGATGCTTTTGAACTGTGGTGTTGGAGAAGACTCTTGAGAGTCCCTTGGACTGCAAGGAGATCCAGCCAGTCCATCCTAAAGGAGATCAGTCCTGGGTGTTTATTGGAAGGACTGATGCTGAAGTTGAAACTCCAGTACTTTGGCCACCTCATGTGAAGAGTTGACTCGTTGGAAAAGACCCTGATGCTGGGAGGGATTGGGGGCAGGAGGAGAAGGGGACGACAGGGGATGAGATGGCTGGATGGCATCACCAACTCGATGGACATGAGTTTGAGTAAACTCCGGAAGTTGGTGATGGACAGGGAGGCCTGCCGTGCTGCGATTCATGGAGTCACAAAGAGCCGGACACGACTGAGTGACTGAACTGAAATGAATTTAGACTGTGATATTTGCCAGCATGTTCAGATATCTCACTTGGTTGTGAGCTCCTGCAGAATAGAAGCCATTTTACATTCCTTTCTGGGTCCTCCTTACCCCCTCCCCTGGCTCTAAGCACATTCCCTAAAATATATCAGGCTCTTCACAAGTTAGACTGGTTCCAAATTGGGAAAGGAGTAAGTCAAGGCTGTATATTATCACCCTGGTTATTTAACTTATATGCAGAGTACATCATGCGAAATGCCAGGCTGGATGAAGCATTAGCTGGAATCAAGTTTGCCAGGAGAAATATCAATAACCATAGATATGCAGATGACACCACCGTTATGGCAGAAAGCAAAGAAGAATTGAAGAGCCTATTGATGAAAGTGAAAGAGGAGAGTGAAAAAGTTGGCTTTAAACTCAACAGTCAAAAAACTAAGATCATGGCATACTGTTCTATCACTTCATGGTACATAGGTCGGAAAACAATGGAAACAGTGACAGACTTTATTTTCTTGGGCTCTAAAATCACTGCAGATGGTTACTGCAGCCATGAAATTAAAAGACACTTGCTCCTTGGAAGAAAAGTTATGACAAACCTAGACAGCATATTAAAAACAGAGACATTACTTTGCCAGCAAAGGCCCGTCTAGTCAAAGCTATGGTTTTTCCAGTAGCCGTGTATGAATGTGAGAGTTGGACTATAAAGAAAGCTGAGCACCAAAAAATTGATGCTTTTGAACGGGGGTGTGGCAGAAGACTCTTGAGTGTCCCTTAGATCGCAAGGAGATCCAACCAGTCCATCCCAAAGGAAATCAGTCCTGAATATTCACTGGAGGTTTGATGTTGAAGCTGAAACTCCAATACTTTGGTCACCTGATGCAAAGAATCGACTCACTGGAAAAGACGCTGATGCTGGGCAAGATTGAAGGCAGGAGGAGAAGGGGACAACAGAGGATGACATGGTTGGATGGTATCACCAACTCGATGGACATGAGTCTGAGCAAGCTCTGGGAGTTGGTGATGGACAGGGAAGCCTGTCGTTCTCCTGTCACTCTTTGTGACAAAGAGTCAGACATGACTGAGTGACTGAACTGAACTGAATTCACAAATGTTGAGTGTTCAATAAGTGCACCTTCAAGGGAGGGTGACTTTGAGGGCTTGGTTTCCTGGGAGGAGACTTTGCCTTCTGCACCCACAGCCCTCTTTAAGCAATGTCCCATCTGAGGCATTGAGCCACTTCTAGGCCGTTGCAGCAGCAGGAGCCTAGGGTGGGGCTGGTGGGAAAACAAACAGGGAAGACAAAAACAGGGGTGTGTTGAAATCTTGAAAAAGCTCTATTCCTTGGTGTTCAAGCTTGCCACACCTTCTAAATCAAGTGGGTTCTCAGTCCAGGGACTCTGAGAGGATCCATTGTAGGTACAAAGGCTTTGGGATCACGGCCGAGGGGCAGGGAGAGACCAGGGGATGTGAAATCGGCTTCCTTGTTTAGCTTTTCTCTTTGCGAGCCTGTTTGTCTTTCCAGACAGAAGAAACCCTACCTTCCCCTGCTTTAATTACTTAATTGTTTTGACACTTTCTGCTGTTGCATCAGCACAACACACTGTTTTGTCAGGGATCCTTCACTGGGGTAGATCTAGGCTAGAGAGAGGCAGCTGGCAGCAAACAAGTCCTAATAGCCAGGGAAATGTTGAACAGAGGAAGAGATCTAGGCAAGGGAAGGCAGGGTGGAACAAAGAAGAAAAAAGGAAGTGTTGGGATGGTGGGAAGAAGAGATCTTGTGAAAGGTGGCAGTTAGGTTAGCAAAACTGGATGTCTCTGTCTGGAAGATTTCCCAGACAAGGCCTCAGGGAGATTGTGCCCAAGCAGGCAAACCTGTCTGCTACAGGTCCCCGAAAGGAACAAAATTAGGGAGCTTGGATTGCCATGCTAGGGACTACATCTGGCTGAGAAGTTTTCTTCACTCTGGGTCTCAGTTTCTCTCCTCAGAAACAGGACCAGATTTGGGATCTTTCTCACAAGCCCCCAGATACTCCTTTTTGTTGTTGTTTAGTTGCCAAGTCATGTCCAACTCTTTGCGACCCCGTGGACTGCAGCACATCAGGCTTTTCTGTCCTTCACTATCTCCCGGCATTTGCTCAAACTTATGTCTTTTAAGTCAGTGATGCCATCCCACCATTTCATCCTTTGTCGCTCCCTTCTCCCCATGCCTTCAAGCTTTGCTAGCATCAGGGTCTGTTCCAATGAGTTGGCTCTTCGCATCAGTTGGCCAAAGTATTGGAGATTCAGCTTCAACATCAGCCCTTCCAATGAATATTCAGGGTTGATTTCCTTTAGGATTGACTGGCTTAATCTCCTTGCTGTCTAAGATGCTCCTTACTGAAATACTTTTGAGACAAAAATGGAAGAAACCCACAAAACTCTCATAGAGCCCTTCACAATTATTCAAATAATTAGTATGAGGGATTCTGGAAACAAACATGGTCAAACAAAGTGTTTGTCAAAATAATGAAGCACAGTCCCAGCAAAAGACACCTCCAGTAAATTTGCCTTGGCCTCTGGGTACTATGTGGAGAAATCAGAGAAGTAAACGTAGGAAAACCAAAACCTCGAAGATCTTGAAACAGGAGGATGAAGAATTGTATGAGCCTGGGTTAGGGATCAGGAGACCTGGCTTTTAGACCAGTTTGGCTTATGGCTGTACAGATGTGAACCTAGATTTCTCAACTGTAGGATAAAAGGCTAAATCTCTCTAGGGCTCGTGTTCCTTGGGGTGGGTGTGCAGGGCTATGCAAACAGATGTTAGAGGCCATCATCAAGCATAATACATCTTTCTGAAACATCAATTTTACCTGAAGGGAAACATTTTAAAACATTATTTTTTAATTCAAAAATTAATTCACTTTGTTGGCAAATGCTTATTGAGCCTTGGTTATATGCCAGCTACTGTTTTAAACACTGTTTTAATAGCAAAGTAAACATGGATATATTATGGAATAATGTACATAATTTATGTGATCTAAGGTAAATGACAATTCCTAAAACCATTTTTCACACACAGGTTCCTTTCTGGCCATGTCCATTCACTCTCAGCTCCAACCAAATAACACCTATTTGTTCTCCTTTGCCCCTGGGCACATACCAATGGATAAGTAAGCCAATAGTCTTAGGCCCTTTTCCAGTTCTACAGCCTATCCCATCAGGACCACCAGAAATTAAGCAAATCCTTATTGTTGACAACAGGCTTGATATTTATATCCACCAGATGAAAGTAAGAAAAGGGAACTAACTTCCAATAACTATTAATCATTTTCACCACTACCTACCTTACAGGTGATAAGTGTATCACTGTTTTTAAAAACAATTTCAGATGATCTTCACAATCATCCGCCTGCAAAATTGGTATCATTTTTCCCCATTTAAAAATTCAGGAGAGGACTTCCCTGGTGGTACAGTGGATAAGAATCCACCTGCCAATGTAGAGGACACAGTTTCGATCCTTGGTCTGGCAATATTCCACATGCAGCAGGGTAACTCAGCCCAGGGTCTGTAGCTACTGAGCTCACGTGTTGCAACTACTGAAGTCTGTGTGCCTAGATCCTGTGTCCTACAACAGGAAAAGCCACTGCAATGAGAATCCCACACACTGCAATGAAGAGTAGCCCCCTCTTGCTGCAACTAGAGAAAACCCATATGCAGCAACAAAGACCCAGTGCAATAAAAAATTTTTTAAAAAATCAGTTGAGGAGGCAGAGGTTCAGAGAAATTGAATGATTCTCTTGAAGTCTCAGTGCTTAGAAATGGGAAGAGTCAAGATTTCATCCTGCCTTGGTCTGGCTCCAAGTCAATCCCTTTCTCCCTCTCTGACCCCACCCCCAGAAGGTAATAGTGATCATGTCACTTTTTCCTTTGATGTCTCTCTCTGCCTCACAGCTTGGTAATATAATCTTAACTCGGGTTCTGAGGGCACAGCATTAGAGAGAAAATGCACATGACCCACTCCATAGAACTACAGAAAGTTAGAATGGGACCAGATTGCAGAGATTGTCAGATATTCTTGGTTCCAGAGAGGAAACCTGGGGCCTAGGCTATAAAGTCATCATTTGTGGGAAAAAGCCCTGAGATCGGCACAACTTATATCCAAGTTCAGCACTGCCGTGTACCCCTGGGACCCTTGCAGTCCCATAAACTCCCTGAAACTCAATTTCTTTCTCTGTAAAATGGGCTGGAATGGGGAAATGATGCCATGTGTAGAAGGCTATTGTAAAGATGACATAAGATCATGTATTTACAGAATTTTAAATACTGAAGTACAGGTGTCTGTGACTCACCTAAATTCTCCCAGCACAGACCAAGTGCTCAGATATTAAATATTCTTGTCCTGCCCTTCAATGCTGGAGACCCTCCCTGAAGCTGCAGCCACCCCAACTAACCTTGAGAATAGGCTCAGAATCCTTTGCAAAATGAGTGTACCCTTTTATAACTTGAGAAAATGGAGCAAGTAAACTCAGTTCATCCTCATCCTAAGATGCTCATTGTGGGAGGGAGGAGGCATACACCATAGACACATGGTTAGTTCTTGGAATGAACTGGGCTCTGTACCCTGAGGTCCCTAACCTCCAGGAACAAGTCCAGGTGAAGGGAGTTATCCCAAAGGAAGTGACTCACTCAGGGAGTATCCCTTTGGTATGGTAGTACCAGGCCAAATCTATTTTGATTGCTACATCATCAAGCCTGTACACAGTGGGAATATGGAGCTTCCCCTGCCCTCACACCACCCCACTTCATCCCCCAGTCTCTCCCAGGCTCACCCTGAATTCCACAAAGTGAGCTCATGGGCAGGATGCTCTTGTAGGGTCACAGGGAACATACCATGTTAATTCCAGCTTCTCTGGGGCACCCTCTCCAAAGTTCCCCAAGTACAACCTTGCCATTACTGCACCAGCCCCAAGGGGAGAAATGGGGAAAACACCCCTCTTGGTACCATTGGAGAAACTGAAGCCAGAAAACATGCAACATCTGCCTGTGAATCTAAAAACATCAGGACCCAGGAATCAATTCCAGCTCCTGCTTCTTACCCTCAGCTGCCAGGATCTTCCCACTTAGGTCTATGTCCTCCTGGGGAGCAGAGGCCCGGGGTTCACAGGCTGGCACCTCCCAGCACCAGGGATGCCAGATAATAGGCAATTCACATGATGCTGATCAGTGACTTAGATGCCTCCTTACTCCTCTCTGACTTCCTGTTTTCCTATCTGCAAAATGCCAGGGTTAAATTAGATGATCTCTGACACACTTCTCATTTCTAACTGGTATTTTTAGGCCAGATGAGGACCTTAGTTTAGCAAATGATAAGTGTGGAAATCAGATTAGGAAAGTAGGTTGGGGTCCCAAGGATTGACGGAGGACCTAGCATTGTGTGAGCAGGAGTTATAAATGAGGACATAATGTGAGAAAGGTGCCCTCACAGAGCCCACAGCCCAGGGCAAAATAAGATCCTTAATAAGTATGGAGACTAGCAGGCAAAACTGCTCAGAAGAAACTCCAGAAGTTTGGAAGTCAGAAAACCTGGGTCCCTATGCAGAGCTTGACTTTGTCTTGCTGGAAAGATCACTTCCTTTTTCTGGACCTCATTAATTTTCTGGACCTGATTTATGGTTTAAAGTCATCAATGTACACTCTTCTATAAGGTCATGAAAGGAAGATCTTCCCTCCTTTTACTTGGTAGGGGTGGAGCAGGTAGAGTTCCTCTTCCAGTGTCCGGGACTCTTTCTTCAAAAGCACAGGTGATGTTACAGACTTGATCTTCTCTAATTCCTTCAAATGGGTTTCCTTTATCTTCCTTTTGTTATTAATAATATTTTAGGTCAGACACCCTCTACAGAGGAAACTACAGACTCTTCGGGTTGGAAGAGACCTGAGGGTCTTTACATCTTGATCTTCTTCTATCTCAACATCTACCATCCAGTGTCTGTCTGAACATCCCCAGGAGCAAGGATATCAGCATCTCCCAAGGCAGTTAGTTCCATCTGGGACAGTTCTATTTATTAGAAAGTTTTTCAAAGGAAACCAAACAGCTCCCTTAATTAAATCAAGCCTAATACTATCTATGGTCAGCTCACCAGCTATTTCCTTGGGAACTGTTTCTAACAAGACAGTTGGGTTGAACCCAGGAGGATTATAATCACAGTTGTAGATGTTTTGCCTTAGTTGGTGTTCCCACCTCGAATCCTAACTCTTTGCACTTAGACTTTAGGTCCATCTTGATCACTCACAAATCCCATAGTAACTTGTCGCTTGTTAAATAATGATTGATTTTTTTGATGTTTTTTTTTTTCCCCTACTTCACTTTTTAAGGGAGTATAACTCAGTGGTTTATTCCATGAGCTGATTCCATAAAGTGGGTCATGTGTGAGTTTTGATGTGATTTGGGTCTCAGTTCTGGCTCCCTCAGTCTTGGTGTGCCCTTAGCCAAGTGACTTTCTTCTCTCTTGAGTCTCAGTTTCCTAGTCTGTAAAAATTAATAACATTTAACCTGTTGAGTTGTTGAAAGAATTAAAGAGCTTAGTTGAGGTGTTTGTCCTAGTAAGAAGGAGTGTTAAGGAGTCCTGTGTTTTTTTTTTCACTTACAGTCCATCATTATGTAGAATCCAAATCCATCTCTCTGAAGCAGTTACCATCTTGTTTGTCCCAGTTCCCTCCTCTGGGACCGTGCAGAATGGGCTAAATCCCTCTTCCATGTGGCAACCCTTCAGATATTTCCATTTGACCACAACCTCTTTACATGGCAAAGGACCTCACCCGAGAAACTGAGGTGGGATAAAGTGAATCCACCACAATCTCACCACAATCTGGAAGGAGAAGCAAGAAATGCTGACTTCCCTGGCCTGGAGTGACCACTCCAACATCTGCCTCCAAGAAGAGTGGAGTGAGCCAGGGCTCTTGGAAAACTCAACTCTGGCAACACATGACATTGAAGTGTTGAAATATGCCACTTTGATGTGGCATTAGCTCATGATATTGCTTTATTTTCTTAATTTAGAAGAAAAGCACAGCTGCTAGAATTTCTAATATAATAATAAGTATGGTGGTATACCAAAGGTTTTCAGGAATTTTTCCACAAGAGCATTTCACCTAATTGTGTAACTTTTTAAAACATATTCTTGCAAATACATTTTTTTCTATTATGCAAAGACTGTCTTTTAAATCATTTTCTAACCTTTCAACTTTAAAATATTGAATACCTGTAAGGTCAATATACTCTGTCTAGTTGAAAAAACTTCTAGAGCAAGACAGGGTTTAATTAAGTAAACAAATAACTAGACTGAAGTGCTCTTTTTGTTGAATGAAGAGCTCAAGAAATCTACTACCTTTCTACCTTTTGGGATATGAGCATTATGTTTTGAACTAACAAGACCACTGTATAAATGCAAACTATTAATTCTCATCAGCCAGCTTTGTAACATATTCTTTAGGTAAATTTCTTGTCTCTTGGGTTGATTTTCAAACTTTGAACTCAGTGCCAGTGACTTATCAGGAAAATTATAGACTGTACTCTTTCACTGGGAAGAAGAGTAGACTAGAATCCCCTTAAGGATACCTTCGAAACCACTTCATCTTTTCCAATAAATTGCTGAGACAATGTGTTGGGGAACAAAAAGAGTGCTAGTGAAGGCTTGCTCTTTAGAAGATAACAAAAAGAATCGCATCCAATCATGCTGATGGTAAAAAGTTCAGGGTGCAATTATGTTATTTTGTATGTAATACTAGAAATTTCTTTATCCCATGGTAGATCACTTGGTCAAAGTCATACCAATTAAGGACTATAAAAATTTCCTTTTTTCCTTTACCAATCTCAGTGCCCAATTCACTGATTATTTATCATGCAGAATAAATCCAGTAACTGTTTCTACTAATCATTTTATCTACTAGTAGAATTTCCCACATGGTGTTTACCCAGTGGGTTCCAAAAGTGCCCAGAAATTGATCCTTTCAGCATTTTGGACCATTAGTAGGACCAGGAACAGCCAGGGCTCTGAGCTAGTTGTCTCCAATAACATGTGGGTCTGTTTACTCCAGAATAACAGAGAAATACTGTCAGTTTCTTTGTGTACCATGTCTTGGAAGGGACTGGGAAGCACTGAGCTTCACTGTAAATTTCAGGCCTTTCAAAATACATAACATAATTTTACTATTGTGGAGACAATTGAAACTGGTCAATTTTTGTCTTCATGTTTGTTTTTAAAATAAAACTTACAGGGAAACCTGTCTCTTTCATGTGACCTGCTGGCCATGGATTGGTCATCCCTGCCTGGCTCCATTTTCCCACATGAAGGAGAGTAGCTATACCTTAGAAGACTCAAAGAATGAATATATATCCATATGTATGGATATATATATATATATGGATATATACACACACATACACACACACATATATATATAAAGAATGAATATATGTATATATATATGAGTCACTTTGCTCTACACCTGAAATTAACACAACATTGTAAATCAACTGTAATCAATGCAATTAAAATATTAAGAAAACAATCTCAGAAGCTCCCCATGTAAAATGAGTAAAACATTCTCACCAGCACACTTCCCCCACTGCCCTGAAATAGCTCCCTATCTCAGAGACCCTTTCCATTCAACTCAGATGCAATTTCCTCCAAGAAGCCTTCTCTGACTCCTCAGAGTCCACCTCTAAAGTCAGAAATGATTTCCCCATTCTTTCCTCATAACCCTTGTTCTGTTTTCTTCTTACAACACTGAACAATTTTTGAATCCTGATCAGTCATATGGTAATAAGTGTACTGGAATGTAAACTTTAGGGAGTTAATAGCCATGTCTTATTTTTAAGATCCTTTAAAACATTCCTAACAGAACTTGAATTACACATGAAAGGCACTTAACCAGCCAAAGAAAAGACAAATTAGTTCGACACTGCTCTTTGATTAATTATATCTGATCAATTTGGAAAGTTAAATTCCTTAATAAATATTTTGGGGGACACTTGGGGAGAGTTCTCAAAAAATTCTCAAAATTTATGTCAGATTACTTTTAATTTTAATAATACGATCTAGACAAAAACAAAAACATATGAAACACATTAAACTTTGCTCTTAAACAGAGAAGTGCAGATGAAAACAAATTTGAAGCACTGTTTTTGATATATTAAAATAGGAAAATGCTCTAAGCAAGCAATTAATGCTTGAAAGAGCTGTGGTTAAATTGGCTAGTAACACTTCAAATTAACACTGTTTTTTAAATAGTATATGAGAACTATGAAGATCCCAAGCATATTTCCCCAGTCATCCCATTCATAGGAATTTCAGAATTCATGCACAGGTAGCAATTCAACAACAAGAAAAAGCAAAATGTACAAACATGTCTGTAACAGTATTCACTATAATAGTGAAAAAAGCAAACAAATAAACAACTTACAAAAAAAATTGAAGAGAAGCCAAATGTGCCAGAGTAGGGAAGTGTCTTTATTAATTATAAAACAGTATCAAAATTATATTGTAAAGTGGTTAAAATACAAACTTTAAAAGAAAAATTCTTATTACACAATTTTTAAAAAATCAGGCCATAAGATAAAATGTGTATTACGCATACATGATGACAATGAGAAATAGACAAGAATGTGCAAAAATAAAAGTAGTTAAATATGTTGTAGGATTCTGGCTTGTTTTCTGTTTTAAAGTCATTACATCATCTTTTCAATGACAGACTACATTTTAAGTAATTGAAAACAAAGTCTCATTAGCTTTGTCCTTGTATAAATTCCCAGAGAGAACACATTATTCTTATTCATTTCTACCTCTGCCACTTGTCTCTGATTTGGACCTGCTCCATCCTGTTCTCCCACCTTTCACTCCCCTAACTAGCCTGGAAAGAGACCCTCCCCAAATAAGGAAGCTACAAGCACCACATTCAGTAGAAGCTGTGTATCCAGATCTGTAAACACCGGAGGACAGGCTCTAATGCCGTGCCCCTACCATAGCGAAGGCAGACCCAGATTCTTCAATGACCACAAGTGGCCTTGGCTTAACAAGCCTTGCCAACAAGGCACAATGTTCCCGTCCTCAGAAATAGTCCCCGGCAGAGCTTCCAGGGGCCCATAAAAGTCTGCACTCTTGGAAGAATGTGACAACTCTGGCATCAAACACAGATTCGTCATTTTCTATAATAAGAGAATGTTCAGTTGCATCAGGCTTTTTTAGCAGGGCCAACACAGTAAAATTGTGAGGCTGTGCAAGTGAATTTGCACCCAGCCTTAGACTCCTTTCCCTGCATCCAGATGATCCATAAAATCAGTTTATAAAGCCCTATAGCATCCAATCTCTCACTTGAATCTTGTAGTCAGCCCAGTGAGGTCAATTTTATTATTAACTTCACGTTTCAGAACAGGACACTGAGGCTGAGGGAAGTTCAATGACTTGCGGAAGTCCACAGCAAGTCAGTGACTGAAAAAGAGCATAAGGCCAGCCCCGACTTCTCCTGTGTGCGGCCTCTTCTTCCAGTCCAAGGGGATGCACTGACCCAGTGCACCCACTCAAACCACTATTCAGTCCTCTGCTCCTGGGACACCTAGGGGTTAACGAAAGGCAGAGTGGGAAGAAGAGTGGATAGCCTTTGAGAAGTCAAGAGAGGTTTCTAAGAAGATGCTGAACTAGCCTGAACTATTGGCTCCTTTCCTTGAGATCCACTCTGAGGAACTACAGAGGAAAAACTTTAAATTGCAGGGAAAGCTGTAAGAACTCCCTGGAGATGCAGACGCTGTTTTTATTTGGCATACACATGTGTCTGAAATGGGCTTTACCTGTGATAGGATACCCAAGCAGCTGTTTCAGAATAAGACAAGAAAGTAGCCGTCCCTTCAGAGGACCTTCTTCCCTACTACCTGCCCACCCTTATTGCTTTGGGACAGACAAGGACTGGAGTTTAGAGATCTTGAGCAAGTGTGCCCCTGGTGTAAAGCAGGGGAGTGAAAGGTTGGTGGGTTATAGTCTCCTCTTCTAGAGACTAATCTTCCCTGAAATAAAGAATAATACATCTAAAGAGCTATTTGGTATGGTGATGAGTGAGTAGCTTTGATTTTCTCATGCCTGGAATGCTCCACTTGTGGGTGTATCCCCTGTCCTCAACCCCCATTTTTAACCCATTGCTGCTGACACAGAGAGGCTTCCCCGGTGGCTCAGCAGTAAAGAATTTGCCTGCAGTACAGGAGCCGCAGGAGATGTGAGTTTGATCCCTGGGTAGGGAAGATCCCCTGGAGGAGGGCATGGCAACACACTCCAATATGGAGAATCTTGTGCACAGAGGAGACTGGTGGGCTACAGTTCATGGGCTCGCAGAGAGTCAGACATGACTGAAGCAGCTTAGCACACACACTGACACAGAAGAAGGTCTGGCCTTTATCCTTTTCGCCATCAGAACTGCTGAGCCAAGTAGCCCATAACCCCAGAGGAATGAAAGCTCATGGGAGATAAGAGAAGTACTAATATTCACAAAATAAAAAATCCAAACTGAGTTACAAATTCCATAGGAAACAGAGGTATTAAAACTGACAGATCAAAAATTTACATATGTTTTTGAGAATTTGATTTTTTATATTTACAAAATAAGAAATAATTTTAGCAATATATAAAGAAAACAAAAACCATAGGAGGAATCAAGTAGAAATGTTGAATATGAATATATAATAGTTGAAATAATGAGTACAATGATAATTAGTAGAATGAATTCAGCTGAGGAATGAATTAGTAAACTGGGAGATCAGATTGAGGACTTCTCCTTAGCAGGAACTTATTTTAAAAATGAAAAATATTTAAGGTATAAAAAGTCCCAGGAAGAAAAAAGGTAAAAGAAAAAATATATCCAAATGGAGAAGAGGAAATATTTAAAGGGATAATGGAGATAATCCCCCCAGAATTAATGAATGATGAAAAGCCTCAGATTGACAGGAAACATAGAGAGCAGAAGGGGAGTGATAAGGAAAATCATGCTTCTAGACATGTTATGTTAAAACACAAGACTATCATAGAGAAGGTAAAATTGTAAAGCAAAAACCAAAAAACTTCCAATAGAAAGAAAGAAGATCCCTTACAAAAGAATAAGAATAATATTGATATCAGGGTTTTCAGCCATATGTAAGGATAAAACTATAGAATTTCATACCTAGCTAAACCTTCAGTCAAATATGAATGATAAAAATGCTCTTAAGACATACGGAGTTTCAGAGTATTTGTCACATCAAGACCAATATGTAAAATATTTTTTAATGATGTACTTACATAGATAGAAAGCAATTTAAGGGATGATGGAAGAAATAGGTGAAGAAAGGGTGATAAAAGATCTTTGTAAAGTCTGTGGTTGTCTTCAAAAATAACTAAGGCCAAAGAAAAGAGAAAACAAAAGCAGGTCCATAAAAAGCAAGAATGAAAAGTCTAGATAAACTCAGTATAATAGAGTAAGGGAAAACCAAGGGACATCAGAGTATATTAATGTCCTTATCTAATGTGAGAGAAAACAGAGACAACTTTAAAATAATAAACAAAAAATACAAGACATGGGGAGAAAGTGTGACAAATTGAATTAACAAACTAATAAAGTAGAAGAAAGTCCTAATATGTGAATAACTACTAGAGATAAAAATGAACTAACTTTCCAAATTAAAAAAAAACAAAATCTAGTTGTTTGCTATTCATTAAATACATTCTAAAGCAACATATATGCAAAAAATAAAAATAAGAGAACATAAGATGATTAATCAGTCAAGTAGAAGAAAATAAACTTGTGTTAATATAATACTACCAGATACTATGAGGATCATAATTTTTAAACCAAAACTAGCAAAGAGCAGTAAGGATAATTGTATAACTATGCCACTTTTTGCTATAAATGTAAAAATACTCAAAAAGTTTTTAGTAAATCAGATCTAATAGTGCATTAAAATGATCATATACCACACTGGGCTTCCCTCAGATATATGAGGACTGTCTGAACATTAGAAAATCTGTAAGTGTAATTTACCATTCAGCTAAATATTGCTATTATAATAAGAAAAAGAAATTCAATGCTTAACAATTGAAAAGAAGAAAATAAAATTACCATTATTTTCAGATGACGTGATTTTGTGATCAACTTTCACATTTGTTTTTGATGAGATTAGCTATGGCTGGAACTGGAAATCTGTAAAACCACTTAGAAAAACAGTTTGATATTATCTCGTAAAATTGAAATTTATGGCCTCTATAACTAACAATTCTGCTCCTATGATTATGCTTAAAGGAAATCTTGCATATATATTCCAGAAAATTTGGGTAAGAATGTTCATTGCACTATTATGCAAATTAACAAAGAAAAATTTCCTGTCAATAGAGGATCATGAATAAGCTACAGCATATTCAAATTAAATGAATACAACAAGTAACAACATGGATGTCTCCAAAATAGAATATTAATTAAAAAGTAAGGATATCAAAACTATTTGTGCATGATATTCTTTTTGTAATATTAAGAACAATATTAATAAAATATACTTTTTAAAGGAATACCTATAGATGAGACAAAACTATTTAAAAATGAAAGCAAAGCAATGATGAATACAAGATGCATAACCGTTGTTAGCCTGGGAGGAGAATGCCAGGGGTTGAGCAGGGGAAGATCACAGGAAAAGATGTGGTCAAGCCACTGTCAAATTCCTAGCTTTCACATGTGAAGGGTCATTTACAAATGCTTAAAACATTAGATTAACTAAATAAGTAAATACAATAGTGCCATACATGAAACAAGGATTATAGTTAATCCAGTTCTAAGTCCATGAGATCTAAAAGAAATATTTCAAATGGGAGGCTTCAGGCACTGAGGCCCTAGAGGTGGAGACTTCTTTGAGCAGAACTGTCTGAGTCATGTATTTAGTGGCCATTTGATCCATTAGCCTTGGAGGCCTGCCTAGTTCCATAAATATTGGTACCAAACCTGTTGTAAAGATTATGTGCAAAGACTAAATTTCCACGCTCAGACACTCTGACATTAACCAGAGGTCGGCAATTGCTTCTGCTGCAGCAGTAATATCCTCGCCAGTCTCCTGACCTAAACCCCAACCTCCCTTACAATTCTTCTCCATACTGCCTCCAGAGTGTTACTGCTAAATTGCAAAACTAATCAGATTAGTTGTCTCTAGATCAAGTCTCTGGCTGGGAATTATAGGATTCCCTCAGTGTTCCTTCTCAAGCAGAATAGCACTGTGTATCTCACTAAACCCTCAGTACTTTCTGCAATTCCACACGAGCCTGCCTTTGCACATGCTGTTCTGTCGAAAATACACTTATCCTTACCAGCTGACATTTTACTCATTTTCAAATCTCAGCTCCTCTTCCTCCTAACCTATGAAGACCTGGAGGGAAAAGATTATGAGCAGGGAGGGTGGGACTACTCAGGCAGTCAAAAATACCTGCACCTGTAACAAGGACAAAATTTAGATACACAGAGTTAAGCCACTGACCGAGCTTGCATATTACATCCACATTGCAAGGGAGGCCTGATTCCGGTGACCTGAATCTGTGTCAGCCTAGGTGGGACTAAAACTCTCATCCTTTTCCCCATCTCCCAGAGTTGGTTTCCAGGCAACAGTGTAGAAAGAGCTTGGGCTTTGCAGCCAGACTGGCTTGAGTGAATTCTGGATCTACCCTTTAAATGCATCAAATCTATGGTAATTTAAATATTAGCATTCTGAAAAATGAAAGAAAAATTTAAACCATGCAAATAATTCTGCCCATCATTTCACTAAGCTAGTGATGTATCTCGGCAAGCATGAGAAGACACTAGAATCTGTTGCTTATGCAAAACCACATACACTGTACTTTGTTGTTGCTGTTTAGTCGCTAAGTCATGTTCAATTCTTTTGTGACCCCATGGACTGTAGTCCGCCAGGCTCCTATATCCACAGGATTTCTCAGCAAGAACACTGGAGTGGGTTGCCATTTCTTACTTCGGGGGATCTTCCCGACCCAGAGATCGAGCCCACGTCTCCTGTTTGGCAAGTGGATTCTTCAACGCTGAGTCATCTGGGAAGCCCATACACTGTACTTACTGGCAAATTAAAGAATTTTCAACATAATTTTGACAATGAGCAATGTTTACCTTATTCACTGATTTTGAAATCCTAACTTATCGGTGAGATGCTACTTCAGTGCAAGAGCTATGACTTTGAACAGGTCTCTCAATCTCCCTGAGCTTCGATTTTCTTATTCTTTAACTTTTTTAGGAGGATGGCAGGTTGTATTTTCCAAAGATGGTCACAGCAACATCTGCCATCCCATCTGCGCTCTCTTTCCATAAAGAGTGGGATCTATGTCTATCTCCCTGAATACAAGTGGATTAGTGACTTGCTTATAACCAACCAATAGAGTGAAATAAAAGGAATATAATCTGACTTCAGAGCCAGGTCATGAAAGGTGACTCAGCTTCCGTCTTTTTTTCCTGGAACACTGACTTTTAGAGCACCGAGCCTCCATGAAGAAGGAATTAGAAAGAAATTCAATTTCAGTTGGATTTCAATAAGAAATTCAATTCTCCCAAGGCCACCATGATATATAGAAACCGAGGCCACAGAGAGAGAGGCCACATGTAGGTGTTCCCATCCCAGTGGACAGAGTAGCAGCTGTCAGACATGCAACTTGTATGACCTCCAGATCATTCCAACTCACAGCTGTTGAGCCTGCCAGCCTTGGTATCTCTCAGATGAGGTCTCAAACATCATGGAACACAAACAAGGTACCCTTTTTGTGGGCCTTCTGAGTTCCTGACCCCCGGAAAGTACGCTCATTATAAAATTGTTATTTTATGCCACCGAGTTTTGGGACCTTAAAAAAAAAACAACTTTTATATATTTATTTTATCACTCGGCTAGGGTGACCTCAGTTCCCCTACCAGGGATTAAACCCAGGCCATGACAGGGAAAGTGCCAAATCCTAACCTCTAGACCCCCATGGAACTCCCTGGGGTAATTTTAAAACACCAATAGAAACAGAATCAAAGATTTTTCTGAGGACTGAACAAAGTAATTTACATAAAGTATCTGGCATGTGTGCAGAAAATGATGGCTGGGACCAGTATTGTGTCCTATGCCTGGCCTAGCAGCTGCTCTATTTTTCTGGGACTAAGGCTTCTCTTTAGGAATACCAACTGAGTAACTCAAAAGTTTGTCATGTGGATCAAATAGGATGATGGATGTGAAAGTGCTTTGGAAACTGTGATGCTCTGTACAAATCAAAAGAATTCTTACATTTATATTTTATCCATCCAGTAATGGTTCAGGATAGGCGGGCACTTGTAATCCTTTGATGACAGTGTCTGAAATTCTGAGAACAAAGGACTTTGGCCTGAGGCCACATATTTGCTCCCTGTTGGAGATCGTTAATTTCAACCTTTCATATAATAAGCTTTCATTAAGTGCCTAAAGAAAGCAGAAAACTGTTAAATGTTGTGAGTTTTCTGCAGAAATTGGGGTACTCAATTCAGTCCCCCCAAGAAAAGTCTGGATAGTTAAGAGGACAAGAAATAAATGTAATGCTTCTAGAATGAAGGCTTTCTGTCGAACTTCCTAAAAGAGAGGAAGGAGGATAAGAACTAATGAGGCTTGAGAACCTGCAGTGTACCAGGTACTGTGCCAGGCTCTTTGCATATTGTCTTACTCAATTCTGATGATGACTCTATGACATGGGTTATTTATTAGCAAACTTTACAAATGAGAAAACAGATGCTAGGAGAGATTAAAAATCTGGCTCAAGTTCACAGCAGTAGTAACTCAGCCCTGAAATGCTGGTTTGGAGAAACTCCACCCTACTGCTACCCTTGAATATTGGTTTCTGCCTCAAAGAATTTTTTCTTCATGCAGACCACCAAAAAATTTCTCTGAGATTCAAATATTTGCTTATTAGATGATAATGTGTACATGCTAAGTCACTTCAGTCGTGTCTGATTCTTTGTGACCCTATGGACTGTAGCCCCTAGGCTCTTCTGTCCATGAAATTCTCCAGTCAAGAATATTGGAGTGGATAGCCATGCCCTCCTCCAGGGGATCTTCCTGACTCAGGGATCGAACTCATGTCTCCTGTATCTCCTGCATTGCAGGTGGATTCTTTGCTGCTAAGTCATTAAGAAAACCCCATTAATAATAATACTCCTGTTCAATTCATTTTCTTCTGAAATTTTATGTTAATTAGTAAAAACAATAGTATCCCATCAGCACAGAGCCTTAGCATTTACAAAGCATGTTTGTTTCTTTCTCTTCCTGGGTCCCCCAAAATTGCTGTGGGGAAGATGTAATGGTCTATCCAAGGTCTCACAGATAATAAGTGAGCAAATGATTGCACCTGAGTTTGCTGCTACATTGTAAGAGAAATAATTATTTCCTCAATGTTAAGTATTTTGTCTTATGTACTACCTGATTTTAAGCACTACTGAAAATTTTATAAAGGTGGTTCATCACATTCAAGATGTTTTACAAACCATGATGCTTGTCCTGCCATTGACAATATACACCTCATGACACAATATGCACATACATTTTGGACAAGAAATATTTGCACTCGTTTTTTAAACTATTAATAATTTTTATTATTTTTTCATTGACCTTCTATCAGCTCAGATGATGACTTCATTTTCCTAGAAATGTGACTGACAGAGATTTTTTTCAGGAGTAGAAGGGTCAGTACTTCCATTTCCTTGTTCAGTTATGCTTTGCAACATAGATATCTTCTTCAATCCACTGCTCGTCAAAATCTTTTATTTTTTTTATTTTTATTTTTTTGAACTGACATAGATTCTTTAATGCAGACATTATCCCAGAGATAAAATCTTATAACACCCGATAGTTAAGTACACCCTAATGACAATGAAATTGCATTTTTGTAATATTTCCTGAGTAGTAGGCAGAAAAATAAATTCTCAAGTCCTTGATTCTGGTGTTGTAATGAAATGTTACACAGAGAAACAGCCATTTCATTAAATCAAGAGTTGCACTGAATTCTTTCCAAGCAAGATTATAATTCATTATCATCAGAATACCAAACATGACTTAGAGTGACATTATATTTCCTAATCTAATAACTATCATTTCTTTATCACTAGAATTTTAATAGTTAACTTCCATTTCTAGGCAAACAGATATCTACAATTAGAAACATGATGAAATGTGAGGATATTCTGTGCTTTAGAACCAACTGAAATCGTTTAAAGCAGAAACCCTTTTAACTCATTTAAGTTCATTTTGAAAAGGTTAACTTAGCTGAAACTGGATAATACAATCCATAGATTCACTTGATGAGGCTCCTATAATCTTAAGAATGTTGTAATACACTGAGAACCTAAAAATAGCCTGATTGCCACACTGTTCAACTCCAGATCTGCTTTCAAGACTTCTCAGGTGTGTTACAAAGGTACAATTTTCTCATGTAACCATGAACACCAACATAGGTAGCAGCACCCCATCCACTTACTAAACATTGGTAATGTTTTCTTCACTTTTCAGATTTATAATATAAAAACATATATTCTTGGTAGTAACATAAATCTACATGTGCAAAAAAATTGCACATACTATACACATACATATACACACACAAAAATAAGCGTAAGTAAACTCTGGAGAAATCTAAATAGGCTCTGTGGACCATACCAGTGTTAATTTCCTTCTTTTGATGTTAGACTATAGTTATACAAGACGCTACCAGTGGATGAATGATATAATTCCATCTCCTTCAATTTTTGCAACTCCTTGTGAATCTGTAATTATTACAAAAATTATATAAATAGAAGTTCTAATATCCTTGAGGCAACTCAGTGAACTGTTGGATGTACCTCCATACATGCCCTTTATGAAGACCATGGTTCTGACTCATTGTGAGACCTGGGAGAAGTTGTTTCCTCTCTTCAGGCCTCATTTTCCTCATCTGTACAGTGGATAGGTTGATTCAAAACTCCACGTAGCTCTAAAATTCTAGGATTGTATACGCACAGTTCTGGGGAGGTATGCATTTCTCTAGGGTCTTCCCTGGTGTGTCAGTGGTATAGAATACACCTGCAAGGCAGCAGAAGTGGGTTCAGTCTCTGGTTCAGGAAGATCCCCTGGAGAAGGAAATGGCAACCCACCACAGTATTCTTGCCTGGGAAATCCCATGGACAGCGGAGCCTGGCAGGCTACAGTCCACGGGATCGCAAAGGAGTCAGATACAATTTAGAAACCAAATAACAGCTCTCCCAGGTTGTACAATGGTGGAACATCTCTAGCTGTTAGGAGGAAATATGATCAACTGTTTGCTATCAAGTCCTCTGTCCTTGAGTTGAAACCATTCAACCATTCACCCCTTCTCACAGGCTCCTTCTAAGGGTCTCCTGACTAACTAAAACGCAGAAAATTGTAAAATATTTCATAAAAAATCTTGAAAAAAGCATCATGGAGACTGCGTAAGAGAAAAAAAGTAACATTACTTGTTGAAGATACTGTCTTTGGGAGACTTCCCTGTCTGACCAGTGGTTTAAACTTTGTGCTCCCGAAGTAGGGAGCATAGGTTCGATCCCTGGTCAGAAAACTAAGATCTTGCATGTGCCACAATGCAGCAAAAAAAAAAAAAAAAAACTGTCTTTAGTACCAGACGTTCAGAGTCTATCTGGAGCACATGGTAGTGATACCTTGATTTCATGACTTGTTCAGACTGTCCAGAATGCTAGTTACAATGGAAAACACCCTTTCAGCAGCCAACTTGGAAGAGACATAAAGAGATTAGTAAGTCAGACTCAGGGGGTTCCCTGGTGGCTCAGATGGTAAAGAACCTGCTTGCCAATGCAGCAGGTATAAGAGACGTGGGTTCGATCCCTGGGTCAGGAAGATCCCCTGGAGAAGGAACTGGCAACCCACTCCAGTATTCTTGCCTAATTCCCTCCTCCCAGAGGAGCCTGGCAGGCTATAGCCCATGGGGTCACAAAAAGTCAGACACGATTGTAAGTCAGACTCAGAGCCTGCAGCAACTTGAAAATGTCACCCTGACATTGAAGGGAGAGATTTGATTGTTCTCTAGTGCATAGCAATTAAAAAGCTCATCCTTGGAGAAAGCCAAGAGGTGGGGCTATATCTTTTTTACACCTATAGAGAATCTCTTAACCTTGGTAACTGCTCAGTTGGGAAGATATATTTACTTTGGATATGGGAACCAGGAAGAACAGTTCTTGTCATCATTCTCACATTGGCCATATCTTAGAGCATTTTCAACTATGTTACTTCCCATGACCAAGCTGTTTCTTTCTTCCCTTCTTATTTTTTAAGACTTAATTTCTTTGAGCAAGTTTAGATTCGTGGCACAATTGAGTGGAAAGTAAAGACATTTCCCATATACACCCTTCTCTTACACTTACATAGCCTTCTCCGTTAGCAACATCCTGCACCACAGTGGTATATTTGTCACAATCAAACTGACTCATCATTATCACCCAGAGTCCACAATTTACATTAGGTTTCCCCCTTGGCGCTGTATACTCTTTGGGTTTGGAAAAAGCATAACAACATGTATCTGCCACCGTAACCTCAAAGAGAAAAGTTTCATTGCTTTAAAAATCTTCTGTGTTCTGCCTATTGATCCTTTCTTGCCCGCTAATTCCTGGCAATAATTTACTTTTTAACTGTCACTATAATTTTGCCTTTCCTAGAATGGCGTATAGTTGGAATTATGCAGTATGTAGTCTTTTCATATTGTCTTCTTTCATTTAATAATATGCATTTATGTTTTCTCATGTCTTTTCATGGCTTGATACCTCATTTTTTTAGTGCTAAAAACATTCCATTGTCTCGATATACCACAGTTTATTTATCTCTTCACCTACTAAAAAATATCTTAGTTGCTTCCAAGTTCCAGAGATTATAGATAAAGCTGCTGTAAACACCAATGTGCAAATTTTCATATCGGCGTAAGTTTTCAGTTTATTTTGGTAAATACCAAGGAGTGTAACTGTTGGATTGTACAATAAGAGTATGTTTAGTTTTGTAAGAAACTGCCAAACTTTCTTCAATTTTTCTGTCTCGTTTTGCATTTCCAACAGTAAATGAGAGCTCCTGTTCTACATCCTGGTCAGCATTTGGTATTGTTATTGTTATAGATGTTGGCTTTCTAGCAGGTGTGTAACTGTGTCTTATTGTTGTTTTAATTTTCAATTCCCTAATGCTGTGTAATGTGAAGCATCTTTTCATATACTTACTTGTCATCTGTATATCTTCTTTGGCAAGATGTATGTTCAAGTCTTTTTCCCATTTTTGAAAAATTCTATTAGTTCATTTTCTCAATTTTGAGTTTTAAATGTTCTCTGTATATTTTGGATAAAAATCTTTTATTATATATATTTTCTGAAAATATTTTCTTCCAGTCTGTGACTTGTCTTCTCATGCTCTTGACATTGTCTTTCACAGAGCAGAAATTTTAAATTTTAATGGAGTCCAGCTTATCAGTTATTTCTTCCATTGGTTTTTCTATAAAGTTATTGCCAAACTTAAGAGCAATTATATTTTCTCCTTTGTTATCCTCCAGGATTTTTAGAGGTCTACCTTTCATGTTTAGTTCTATGGTCCATTTTGAATTTTGTGAAGGGTTGAAGGTCTGTGTCTAGACTTTTTTTTTACATGTGGATATTCATTTGTCCCAGAACCATTTGTTGAAAAGATTATCTTTGCTTGTTGTATTGCCTTTGCTCCTTTTTTGAAGATCAGCTGACCGTATTTATGAGAACTTATTTTTCTTGGTTCTCTAGTTTGTTCCATTGATACACTTGCCTCTCTCTTTTTTTTTTTTTTTTTGCCAATACCACACTCTCTTGAATATTGTGGTTCTAGAGTAAGACTTAAAGTTAGATAGTATTAGTCCTCTGGCTTTGATCTTCTCCTTCAATGTGTGTTGGTTATACTGGGTCTTTTACCTCTCCACATAAACTTTAGAATTAATACATCAATACCCACACCAAAAAAACCTTGCTGGAATTTTTATTGGAATTGCATTCAACCTATAGATCAAGTTGGGAAGATCTGGCCTCTTGACAGTATACAGTTTCTACTATAAACATGAATTGTCTCTTCATTTATTTAGTCCTTCTTTGATATTTTTATCAGAGTTTTGTGTTTTTCCTCATATAGATCTTACATTTTTGGTCAGGTTTGTACTGAAGTATTATTTTTTCCAGAGTGCTAATGTAAACGTAGTGTTCTTAATTTCAAATTCTACTTGCCCACTGCTGGTCTACTTGCTCACTACGGAAGCAAATGACTTTTGTATAATAACCTTGTGTCTTGCAGCCTTGCTATAATCGCTTACTAATTTCAAGAGTTTTTTTTTTATTATTAATAGTTGATTCTTTCAGATTGGTTATGTACATAGTCATGTCAACTGAGAAACAGTTTCATCTGTACAACTTTTATCTACTTTTCATGCCTTATTGCATTAGCGAAGACTTCCAGTATGATGTTGAAAGCAGTCTTAATTTTGATCATAGAGAGAAAACTTTGAGTTTCACTATGTATGATGTTAGTTGTTTTTTAGGTGTTTTTTTTCAAATTGAAGAAGTTCCCCTCTATTCTATAAAGAGTTTTTATCATGAAAGAGTGTTGAATTTCATCCAGTGCTTTTTCTGCATCTATTGATATGGTTTTTCTTTTTTTGACTGTTGATATAATGGGTTACATTAATTGATTTTTGAGTGTTGAACAATTCTTGCATACCTGAAATAAACCCCACCTTATCATGGTATATAATTATTTTTATACTCTGTTAAATTCAATTTGCTAATATTCTGTTGAAGATCTATACATCTATGTTCATGAGAAATATGGGTCTGTAGTCTTCTTTGTAGTTCTCTGGTTTTTGCATTAGTGTAATGCTGATCTCATAAAGTAAGTTAGGAAGTATTCCCTTTGCTCCTATTTTCTAGAAGAGATTGTAAAGAATTAATGCAATCTCTTCCTTTGAAGTTTTGTAGAATTCACTATTAAATCTATCTTCACCCCAGTGTTTTAAATAAAAAATTTACTGAAGTATTTATGAATTCACACTTAGGCACAAGAAATAATACAGAGAGATCCCAGGTGCACTTTACCCCGTTCCCCACAATGTATCTTGCAATATTGTAGTGCAATATATCAACCAAGATATTATCACCGATACACCTCTCTTATTCTTATTCCCCATTAGTGTGGGAGTCTAGTATTTAGTATACAATTGTATCTCTTGTGTGAGCTTGTTATTGAGTACCATAGTAAAGATATAGAAAAGCCCAGATTTCTTTTCGTATTTTCTGCTGTAGTTTGGATACAACACTGCTAAGTGATAGAAACTCACTGAACATGTATCAATATATTACCTTAGGGGATTACAACTCACAGGTGTTCTCTAGGGTCTCCTTTATACTATTGTCCCTAGAACTGGTCCCATGTGCCATTGCAAGGAACTATGGTTGATGGACTTGTTTCTGAATTAGAGTCTCTGAATTCAGTCTCTTGTACATGTCCAATAGACATCACATTTTAACTATTACAAGCTGATGAACATAACATACCCTCCTCCCCTGATGAAATTATCTATATACAGTTACAGGATTGGGAGATGGTACTTCAAATCCATGACAGTCAATACAACAAGTGTTCAACTTCATGTTTACCTTGATTTCTGAGCTTCTAAGATATAGTTAGGTCTACACAGTGCATTGATGGTTTAGAGGAAAATGTAACATATAATATAGTTTATGTATTCATTAAACAAGTTTTGAGAGATAATTATGTGTCATTTTTGATAGGATGACAAAAGTAAACAAGGATTTTTGCCATTAAAAAAGTGTGTACTAACGAGGGAAATATAACAACACATAAATTTAATTAGTCCTCTTTCCCACTACTTCATTTCATACCTTTTTGCCCTAAGCCAAGTGAACTACCCATTCACTAGCCACCAAACTCACATGGTTTCCCTGCTTCTGCCTTTGTTCACAGTGTTTTCACTGATTGGCCTCCTCTTGATTCCCATGACCATTTCTTTCTCCAAACCAATATCAAATGCTAACTTCTCCATAAATACTTTCCAGATCCCCCAAATCAGTGTGATCTTTCTCCTTTCTAAGGTCCTTTATATTGGTTTTATATATCATACTTTGTATTTGAATTATTTATCTCTATGTGTGGGATCTCCAGCAGATATGATCTGTGAAGGCAGGATGTATGTTCAGGAAACTGAGGATACATGGCCTACCAAATGCAATCATATTTTGATAGCATATGGTTAATTTTCATGGCAATTGTTACTCCTATTTCCCCTGCTTCCTCTCTATATATGAAAATTAAAATGTGGTTGTGCTGCAAATTTTTGACATGGACCTTAGAAAACATGAACCAAAAGCACAGAACAACACAATATTCTTATGTTTTTTCCTAATATTTGTTTTATGATTCTGCAAGCATTCCCCAACTTCCTGTGCAAAGATAATTCTCCTAGTTTCTAAGCAAGATTCCCTAAGGAATTAAAAGATTGGGTAATATTCTGATAGGGAATACCAGAGCAAGAGCTACCTTAGGGGTTATTTAGTTTAATCAGCTTGTTTTAAGTATGGGGAGATTGAGGTTTGGAAAGAGAATGAGGCTTGCTCAAGGTCACAAAGTGACTTGGGGTTAAGCTGGATGTAGAACATGGGTCTCTTGAAGGTTACTGCAACTCTGTCTATGTACAAGGCCAATTTGCTAAACTGACCCTGATCTTACTCAACACTGTCTCAAGTTTTGTCCAAAATGAGCCTCAGTTCAGTTCAGTTGCTCAGTTGTGTCCGACTTTTTGCGACCCCATAGACTGCAGCACGCTGGTCTTCCCTCTCCTTCACCATCTCCTGGAGCCTGCTCAGACTCATGTCCATCAAGTCAGTGATGCCATCCAACCATCTCATCCTCTGTCGTCCCCTTCTCCTTCCACCTTCAATCTTTCCCAGCATCAGGGGCTTTTCCAGTGAGTCAGTTCTTTGCATCAGGTGGCCAAAGTATTGGAGCTTCAGCTTCAGCATCAGTCCTTCCAATGAATATTCAGGACTGATCTCCTTTAGGATGCACTGGTTTGATCTCCTTGCAGTCCAAGGGGCTCTCAAGAATCTTCTCCAACACCACAGTTCAAAAGCATCAATTCTTCCATGCACTGGAGAAGCACTGGGTCCTACAGAAAGCAATTCTTTGGCACTGGAGAAGAGAATTGCAAACCACTTCAGTATTCTTGCCTTGAGAATCCTATGAACAGTATGAAAAGGCAAGATGAGCCTAGGCCATTATAAGCGTTACAACAGGACCACCAAAAGCCTTGCTAAGTAGAACATTTACCCAACTTTACATGAAATTGAAGAATTCTATAATGAGGGACACAGCTAGACCCAACGTGTCACCAAGAGCTCCAGAGGAAGTTCATGGTGACCAACAAAGCCCAAGCCCAACGACAAGAGCCAGAGCTGGTAGGGGATTATGTCTTTAGAGTGATAGACCCCTAGAGCTGGCAGAACCTTGGAAACTATCCAGAAGAGAAAGCAACACAGCAACATGAGGTATAGGGGTTTTGTTTTCTAGAAACAACCCTGTTATTTACCTGTTGTGTAACATTAGGCAAGTTCCTCCCCTTCTCTAGTCTTCAGCTTCCAAGTGTACAAAATAAACATGTTGGATTAGATGGAACACAAGGTACTTTTCGATCTGATACTTTGATGTTCTAAAGTTTGACAGGAGAGGGGAAAGAAGCTTACAGAGGTTCAGTAGCTTGCCTAAGGTGACACTGTGCATTAGTCGTGAGCAGTGACCCAAGTCCAGGTCAGCCTTCTACTTACTGCCCCACACGGCTAGAGCCATCCCTTTCAAGCAGCCCTGTGGCCCCATGGCAAATTGTGAAACTGCTGTCCCAAGGCTCTTGCAACCACCCTCCTCTCTGTTCCCTTGAGATGCTGGCAGCACGCAGAGAGCTGTGGGAGAGGGCTCTGAGCAGTCTCTACCCTGGAAGTGGAGCAAGGATCAAATGGCTCTTTCTTCCTTCTCTTTGGTAAAATGAAACCAAAGCCAACTCCTTAACTTAGAGGGCAGAGAGGCTAGTGGAGAGGCCCCCTCAGTCTGAATTTATGCAGACTCCCAACCTTGTGTAGTGTGAAGGCCCTTCTCCTGGGAGCAGGTGGATGTCCTGCCCAAGTCTCTGCAAAATGAAATCAGATGAGGGGTGAGATTCAAAGCAAGATGCTTGACCCAGGAGAAGCAACACTGGGTCAAGGTGCAGACAGACTCCTTCCAGCCCAGCTCTGAGAGACTTACTTCCTGAGTCACTTCACATTCCGTGAAAAATGGGGAATGAGGTATGCAGAAGGAAAGAGAATTATGCTTTAAACCTGATATTACCTTTGAGCCCTATGACTGCTCTTGGGGACAGATACAGAAAGCATTTTCCTCACCTATTTCCTTTGTAGTACAGTAGGAAAGTTAATTTTCTTTTTTTAAAGTAATTAAAGTGGACCAGCCTTGAATATCAGACATTATTAGCAAATCTGATAAGTTTCATATAACTTAGGTCTTCCATTTCCTCCCCCAAGAGAAAGCCACATGGCTTCACCAGCCCTCCGACTAGGGGAACTCTTTTATTTGTTTAATTTAATTTTTTTTTTTTAACACCAAAAACATTTTGTATTGGGGTATAGCCAATTAACAATGTTGTTTGTGATGGTCTCAGGTGAGCAGTGAAGGGACTCAGCCATACATATACATGTGTCCATTCTCTCCCAAACCTCCCTCCCACACCAGGCCGGCACATAACATTGAGCCGCGTTCCACGTGCTCTACAATAGGGGGAACTCTTTTTTATAATCCTGCTTTGGATGTGACTTGCCCAGAATTATTAGAATGGCAGCAGCAGAGGCAAAAATTACCGACAGATTGCCTGACTCTTAGTTCCCACTGCCTGTTGCTGGAAGTGCATAATGGAAGTAAGAAAGGAAGCAGGTCTCCAGAGAGACAGACTGCCTATTCCTAAGCCTTTATAAAAATAAGCTTCAGATAATCAGAAGTTCGAGGTCAGAGGATAACTTAAGGCCATCACAAGTTGGCCAGATTGAACTCCAGTTCTCTAGAGAATTCTGGCCTTTTGGCAGCCAGACACGGAGCGGAACGCCAAGCCAGCCTGTGTTTAGGCGCCGCTCCAGCCTCCAGCCCCCTGAGCCCAGGCTCCTTGGGCGTCTCGGAGTTTAGCAGCAAACAGGATCCATTCCTGAACATATGCTTTTAATCAGAGACACTGGGACCTGGAGGGGACCTCAGGCATGATTTAATCCCTCTCACTTTGCAGATGTAGAAATCGGAGCCCAGATTGGGGGACAGGACATAGAAAGCTTATACAAGGTCACTTGGCAATTTAGGAAACAACGCAGTAGGGTGGAAAAGGGCCGTTTTGGGGGTGGCAACCTGGTTCCACATCCCAGTTCTGCCAATTACCAGTCAGGAGATCCCAGGTAAGTCACTTACCCTCCGTGAATATGCGTGTGCTAATCTGTAAAACTGGAGGGGGGGGGGGGTGTAATCACATTGCCTGAATGGTGAAATTTTTGATAGTTAAATGATATGAAAAATACCAAAGTGATTTGTAAACAGGAAGTCATTATTCATACTTCAATGTTAGGATTAAATGATAATAAAAGCACAGAGCCTAATAACAAGAGTGCACTCTTCTGAATGCTGTCTGCATGCCAAGAGCTTCATATACTTTGTTTCTTTTAACTCCTGAAACCCAAGAACTCTCACCAATAACCATGTGCTTGAGGCTGGGTTTAAACCAGGTCCTATGCATAGCAGGATTGCAACACGGTCTCTAGCACAATACCTTCAATCCTGCGAAATCTGGGCCTAGGCTTCCATGCGCAAGCCACAACAGCTCCCTGCTCCTCTCACCTCTTTTCTAGGGATTGGGAAGCTCTAGGGCAGGACACTCCCCTCATGTCTGTTAGCTCCGGGAGATATTAGGGTACTCTGCACAAGGTGAAATAGTCGAAAATAAACAAATAAAATCAATTAAATCAAGAGTGACTTAATAGATGCATTAATGTTTCTTTTTCAACAATAGTTTTATTGAGGGCTAATTGGATGGGAAAGGGTCTTTGATTTCTATCCAGAATCCATCAACTTCCAGCTAAGTCAGAGGCAAGATAAAGATGTTCCCAGATAATTAAATCATATAGAAAACCTGAGCTTGCCAAGGCTTTCACACAAGAAATTGAGTGTGCATAGACAGAACAGCCTTGTGGTTGCCAAGGGGAGAGGAGGATGGAGAGGGATGAATTGGGAGCTTCACGTTGCTGGGTTGGTAGATGCAAATTGGGCTTCCCAGTGGTAAAAAAAATCCCCCTGCTAATACAGGAGATAGAGGTTTGATCCCTGGGTCGGGAAGATCCCCTTGAGTAGGAAATGGCAACCCACTCCAGTATCCTTGCCTAGAGAGTCCCACGGACAGAGGAGACTGGCGAGCTACAGTCCACAGGGTCTCAAAGAGTCAGACACGACTGGGCACGAACGCACACACAAGATGCAGCTATTACACAAGGTCACTTGACAATTTAGGAAACAACGCAGTAAGGTGGAAAAGGGCCGTTTTGGGGGTGGCAACCTGGTTCCACATCCCAGTTCTGCCAATTACCAGTCAGGAGATCCCAGGTAAGTCACTTAACCTCCGTGAATACCCATGTGCTAATCTGTAAAACTGGAGGAGGGGGGCATATTCTATTACATTTAGAATAGATAAACAATAAAGGTTCCCATTATAAAGCATAGGGAACTCTATTCAATATCCTGTGATAAACCACAATGGAAAAGAATATTAAAAAAAGAATGTGTATACGTGTACAACTGACTCACTTTGCTATACAGCAAAGGTTGGCACAACGTTGTAGATCAAGTATACTTCAATTAAAAAAAAAAAGAAATTGAGTTTGCAAGTTATGATCTGGGCGTTTGTAAAGAGTTCTTTCTGTTTGCTTCCATAAACATCTTCTCTGTGAGCTTCTCATCAAGCTAATTGATGTGCCCAGATATAATTTCAGGACCTTCCCTAATAATACCCCAATCCCGTTTCTAGTTTAACACACTCTTTGGCTACATGATAAGACATTGTTGGCATTTCTTCAGTTTCTCTTCGTGAAGGGACTCATCTGTCAAAAAAGAGGCTGTTTTATAGTCAACGCCCTCAATATAGAAGCAACTGTTTTTTCCTCCCGGGATTCAAGACCCCTAATCCTTTCGGGTTTTCCTTCCTTGGCAGACTGCGTTTATTTGAAGGTTGACTGCAACAATCTCTCCCATACCACGAGTTCTTCAGGAGACTTGCCATGCCTCTCACTGGAATGTGGGGTCTAAGTCTTCTTTTGAATCTGAGCAGGGTTAAGACTGGATGGTCAACATTTCAATACAGTATAAGTGACAATGTATGATTTCTTTTTTTTTTTTAATGTATGATTTCTGAAGCTACATTGTTCAAGGTAACAATGCTGTTTGCTCCTTGTTCATGTGGAGTACTGAGTTGCCAAGGAAGCAGTCCAGTTGCCCTGAAGCTGCCATGCTGCGTGTCCTCTTACAGAGAGACCAACGTGGAGGGGTCCTGAGAGATGCCTGCTCTGCTCCCAGCTCCTCCTGTATCCCCCTCCCCAACTCCTCCAGCTCTAGCTTCTGTCTGAAACCACGTGAGAGCTCCTGAGCTAGAACTGCCTAGCCCAGCCCCTCCCAAACTCCTCACCCACAGCTGAAATCCCTGAATTTCAAGGTGCTTTGTTGTAACCATAGCGATTGGCACATGCCCCTTCCTCCATCCTACCACTGAATCTGATTACTGCCCGGGCATCTCCAGTACCCAAGAAAACCCTCAGCTGTGTTCCTTTCTCCCCCTAGTTAATAGCAATGTGCCCTGGTTCCGTCACATAAATGCTGTTAGGAAGATCACAACACCTCAGACCTGGTTTCCCCGAATAGGAAAATGGGATTAAGAATCGTTTCTCCACAGCACCAACTGAGAAGGCTGTACAGATAATGTTTTTTATTATGTAAAAATCTATAACATTTATTTTATATACGTAAAACGCTCACTCCACATTCTTCTGAGAAAGTTCACACACACCATTTCATTTTAATCTTTACAACAGCTTTGTGAGGCAGCTGGGAAGACATCATTATCCCGCTTTCAGTTGAGGAAAATGATATCAAAAGAGCTTGAATGACTTGGACAGGGCCAAGGAGTACATGGTCCATTTGGAACCAGAGTCCAGGTCTTCTGCTTTCTAGAGCCTGGCCCTGGACTGCACCATCTCATGAGATAACAGAGTCCATAACCTGCTTTAGTTTCCTGTCCACTTATAGCCTATCTTTGTTCCCTAAGAGTCTGCTCCACTTGCCCACTGCCCCTAACCAACCTTCTCTTTGCCTTTAGCTCCACCAGCTTGGTACCCACTCAGCTGATCACAACCTGATGGCGTTTCAGTGGCGCATAACTCTCAAATTAACATGAGATGCACCCGCTTGGGAAAGGGTGTGGATGGTTTTGAATTATCCATGAGCAAATAAGAATTTATATTTCACTGCCAAAGCCAGAATCCATTCAGAACTTCCCTCACTAACATGTATTTCGGACTTCAACCAACCCAATCAAACCAATCTCTTGGAAATGAGAAATTCCCACTAGGGGAAGTTACCTAGCCCACTCCTGTTTAGCCCATAATTGCACCCTGAGACAATAGCCTACTTGGGCCTTGACCTCCAGTATTGTGGCTTCAAAGCCAATATATGACTTTTCACTCCTTGCATTGGGCACAGGGGAAAATCTTACAAAACTTCTGCTTGACACTTCCAGTGGGTACTGAACCATCACAAATAAAACCTGGCAAAGAGTCACGAAGGAACTTGCACCTGTTATGGGAAAGTCCCAGGCCTCAACACACTCAGAAGGTCAGGTAATACACCTTTTAGTATCACATCTGGGGTGGTTCAAGAAAGAAGGTCCTGGAGTGTTAGTTCTCTTGGGTTTGTAAGGACTTAAAGAGCTCAGAGGTAGTTTCAAAGGGGAGAGTGAAAACCTGTTAGTGAACCTAAATTTTAGAAGTTGTAGGGGCACAAAGGGAGAAGGCAATGGCACCCCACTCCAGTACTCTTGCCTGGAAAATCCCATGGGCAGAGGAGCCTGGTAGGCTACAGTCCATGGGGTCTCTAGGAGTCGGACACGACTGACCGACTTTGCTTTCACTTTTCACTTTCATGCCTTGGAGAAGGAAATGGCAACCCACTCCAGTGTTCTTGCCTGGAGAATCCCAGGGACAGAGGAGCCTGGTGGGCTGCCGTCTGTGCGGTCGCACAGAGTCAGACACGACTGAAGTGACTTAGCAGCAGCAGCAGCTGGGGCACAAAGTAAGTAAATACATGATTTCAGGGCAATCAGTCCTCTCCTATTCCTTCTTTTGTAAAGGGATGAACTAGAAGTGGTGTGAAAAGCCAGCTCTACCACATTCAACTGTGATGTTCTATAAAGTTACTTAATCTTCCTGGCCCCAACCTTCTACATCTGTAAAATGAGGATAACAGCTGCATACAGAGGTTGTAGTGAGCATTACATTAGTTTCTATGTATGGAAAAGTATAGTCTTGCATCTTGAACTAAGTGGTTGAGAAATGTTATTTCCCTTCCACCAACTCCTTCCCCTTGCATTCTAACATTTTCTACTCTCTGATCAAATTTACCAGACGAATACTTGATATTTTCTGATCCTAATCTGGTCAGAGAAGGTTACTGAGGTCGTAGTGCATAAACCATTCTGAGGGTCGAGGGTGAGTTTTAGGTAAATTGTGGTTTTAATGTTTGAGAAAGAGCTCGTAACTAGTGGGGGTTTCCATTGTTCGGTGGCAAGATGCACAAGCATAGTTCTGCAGTAACACTCAGAGTCTCCACTCTCAGCAGTCTTGTGGCTGAAAGATGTTTTAAAAGCTTCTGTTTTCAGATGACCCTGTTACTGATTCACAAAGTGTCGTTTCTATTTTTAGCTCCACAAAGAGAAAGGCTAGTGAAATTTGCCCCACCTTACCATCTCCAAATGGTCAATATTACTGAACGATATTTAATGTCTTCAAAACATCTGTTTTTTTTTTTTTTTTAATAGTTCTAGGTTCATATTGAAAGTGAAAGTTCATGGGAAATCCAGATGTCCAAAATCCAATGCCCACCTGAATATTCCCCTTACAAAAATTTTTTCCTCTTCTTTAGAACCAGAATGTTGGTCACATGTATGTTGATTGCAGAAGAGATTAAGCTGGAAAACATTGTTTCTAATAATGATGATGATGGTGTAAGAGTTTGCACTTTCTGAATATTTTATACGTCACAAAAGCTTTCATTACTAACATTTCTGTTCAGTCTCTCAACTACCTTGTGAAGTAGACATGGAGGGAAATTTTATCCCCAAATGATAGATGAGAAAATAGACTGTCTGAGAGCTAAGTGACTTACCCACCATCAAGGTGTGTTTCCTTAGACACCACACCCCTGGAAGATCTCTGGCTAATTCAAGGTACAGAGTCAAGAAGTTTACCAGTTTCCAATTTCAGCAATGCCTGAGCAGCACGCTGGTCCATCCAAGATGGGAAGCTGATGGAGGGATGCTTCAGCACTGCCCACTAGCCTACTCAGATGCTAGGTACAGATTGGGAGAAAGAACACAGGAGCCCCAGTACTTATGAACTAAGGAGTTCAGGGTAAAAGTGGTGTATGAGTTTCTTCTTGCTGCTATAATGAATTACCGTCACAGATGGCTTAAAACAACACAAAGCTGTTCCCTTACAGTTCTGCAAGCCAGAAGTCCAAAGTTGGTTTTTCTAGGCTTTAAATTCAAAGATGTTAGCAGAGAAGGTTCTTTCTGGAAGCTCTATGAAAGTGAAAGTGTTAGTTGCTCAGTCGTGTCTGACTCGTTGCCTGCTAGGCTCCTCTATCCATGGAATTGCCAGACAAGAATACTGGAGTGGGTAGCTGTTCCCTTGAATCTTCCTGACTCAGGGATCAAATCTAAGTCTCCTGCATTACAAGCAGATTCTTTACCCCTTGAGCCACCAGGGAAGCTCTATAGGAGAAGGTGTTTCCTTGCCCCCTACAGCCTCTAGAGGCTATTCGTACTTTTTGGTCTCCCGCTCCATCTTCAAAGACCATTACCCTAATTTCTGCCCCCACTGTCACATAACCAGCTGTCTGACTCTGACTCTCCCACATCCCTCTTGCAAAGACCTTTGTGCTCACATCAAACCCATCTGGATAATCCAAGATAACCTTCCCATCTCAAGATCCTTAATGTAATCACACCTATAAAGTCCTTTTACCATGGAAGGTAATATAGTCACAGTTTTCTGGGATTAAGATATGGGCACCTTTGGGGTCATTATTCAACCTGCTACAGGTGACAGGGTGGCAGGTGGATGGTGGTAGCCGTTTTTTTACTGGTAAGTGCATCACGTGCATGGCTGTGTTTGTCTGTCTGAAAGCCACACTCTTGGCTGCCACCTGATGTGTAGAAGCCAAAATAGAACCCGTGTCTTCTGATTCCAAGTAAAGTGCTCTCTCAGGCACATCACGCTGGCCATCTCAAAACTATATTTACATTGATTTTTTTGCAAATAGCTCACCCTGGTATAGATGGTAATTAATATTTGCATAATGCTGTAGAGGCTATAATGTCCTTTTATATTTACATGAAGTCATTTAAATCCCTACAATAGCCCTCTGAGACTGTTATTATTAACACATTTTACATATGAAGAAGCTAAGGTCTAGGAGGGGTGAAGTGATTTGTCCAAGGTCACCCAGATGGTGAGGGCAAGACCACAATGTAAATCCGAGAAGTTCCACCCTGTGCAGCTCTAAATGATGAATCCACATTTAAGTTCACTTTGCTAGAGGTATCTTTTGGGGATACCATGAAGGCAACTGGGATCTCCAGTGCTGTTGAGAGAAAATGAGTCAATAAATGTGAAAGTGCTTTGTAGCAGTATGACTCACAACTTCAGAGAGTTATTGGTGGCATTATTCTCATCATCATTCTTATCATCATCATCATCAAGTGCCCTGGAGACCAAGAGGATTCAAACAGGTCAACACCTCTAATTGCTGCGTGTAAAGCACTGACCCCAACTGTCTCGCAGTCCTGGGGATGGCGGCTCAGGCTTCTGTGGTCTCTTGGCCACTGTGCAGGGGTGGCTGGTGGGAGCCGTGCTCTGAATGGAAAAGCCAAGGTCCTCCACTCCTGCAGCAAAAGAGGGTGACCCCTTGAGTGATGAAGTAAGCATGCCCAGGAAAGTTCAGTTGGTGTGAAAGGACCCTAAGACCCTTCCAGATGCATGGTGATATTTTGTAGCTTTTACTGTTTTTTTCCCCCATCTTTCTTCTTTTTTTCAATGAGCACATTTGCTCTGCATTTCAAATGTGTCTGATTTGGTGTTGAGGGGGTGCTGGGAGGTCATTGATGGGGACACAAGAGCGAGATGCCGAGCACCACCGAGAGACCTAGCAGTGACTGGGCAGGTGGAACTCCTCTCACCCCTCACCCCCACTTCCTCCCCTCACCTTTTTTTAAAGAGCAACAACGAGCTTCTGAAATGTGCAGCTTCAAAGCCAGACCAGAGGTCTAGTGAGAAGGAATTACCAAGGCGTCCTCCAAGTGTGGCTGAGCAGTCAGCCGGCCCCCACCTCATTTGAGTGAGACCGCCAAGAGCCCTCACGTGGCGCTCCGGCCACAGGACCGCAATTAGGAAACGCTCCCTGCCTCTCACAACGGCCACCCTCAACTGTGCAGTGGGGACGGAAGAGAGGCAGGTGCATTCAAATCGTCCTGGTTTGACCAAGGGAAATGAAGCACTAAAACAGCTTCGTCCCACAATGAGTCAAGATGGGGGCAGGGATGGGGGCGCTGGAGCCCTCTGACCCTTCTTGGGAACTAGTCCTGCTTCTGGTGGCTCAGCCCTGTGAACCCAGTGTCTGGGGTGAGTCTCAGTTCTCGTGTTCTATTGCTGTGGGACCAGAGCCACTGCACTGGCCTGGGGAATTTCTTAACAACTGGTCCCACCTGTGCACATCATTTCTTAGCAGACAATGTGTCTGGGTCCCGGACAACTGCCACTTCTGCCTGCTCCAACTCTGCCCACACTTCAGTCCTGTATCCCACCTCTTCCAAGAAGCCTTCCCTCACACCTCTGATAAATCTAGGAATCTCCTCTTCCTCAGAACCATCTTTATCCCTTCTCTCAGATACTTATGGATATCATTTCTTAAATTAAAATAATTTCTCACCTATTAAGTCAGGCGCCCTGCTAAAGCATTTTCATACTTGTTTTTAATTTGCTGTTTAGCTCCCCCTAATATTAGACAGAAACACCTTGAAGACAGAGATTGTGTGTGACTCATCCCTCCATGCCCCACCAGCCATTATGCTCTCAATACATAGTTTTTAGGTTAATAATTTCAGAAAATTATTTGAAAAAAATTGTAAATTAATAGTAACTTTGTCATCAGCTTCTGTCATCAGAATGAAGGCATGGGTCCATATCCCACTCAAGGAAGCCAGGGTGATCTGCCCTGAGAACCCACCCTGCAGGAGCCCTTTCTGCTTAAGGGCCTCTGGGTCTGAGAGGGAACATAGGATACACTCATGGTCCAGTGCCGTAGATCCTCCAAGGGACGCTCAATAGATTTGAGAGTGTTAAGTACCATCGCTATGCTGAGGTCTCCCTGTCAAGCTACATCTCCTCTCCCAACCATCATATTTGTCTTCCCAAATGCCCTCGGGCTCTCCAGTGGGGTGTTTTTGCAAAAGCTTAAAAAAACAGCAGGCTTGAAAGAGAAAATTCCTTTCCCCCACCTCTCTTCCAAACTTTATTAAACCTGCTTTACATCCTTTGTGTTCAGTCCCAGTTATGAGCATAATTTTCACTCCACCTCTAGAGCTAGAAGTCACAAGGTCATCTTCAGACATGTCCTTTCCTCTCCCTCCACAAATCAGTCATCATACCCCTTGGAGCTCAACTCGGGAACTTAATACCTCTCATTCATCCTGCCTCTCCATCCACAATGTCTTGGGCTCAAGTCCTCATCAGTTTTCAGCAGGACCACTGAAATAGTTGCTCCTTGTCTTCCATGTCTTCTTGGGTTATCTTCTCAAAAAGCAAATCTATCCAAGACATGTTTCAGCTTAGGAATCTAGGTTGATGATCCACTGCCTATAGTAGTGAGACAAAATTCCTAGATGGGAGGACATAACACCCTTTACAATCTGATCCCAGACTTCATCTCCTGCCTCCTCACCTCACGTAACTGCCCTGAACTTCTTACCCCAACATACTGATGTCTTTCACAATTTGGGGCTTTTGCACACGCTGTTCCCCTTTTCTGGAACGTATCTCTTCCCCTCTCTGATAGAAAAACTAAGTCATATGTCATGACCCAATGCTCATTTCACCATCTCTATGAGGTCACCCCTCATTCCTTCCAGGCAGAACTATTTGCTCTATCTTGATCTCCCACAGCCCTTGTTTATATCTCCACAACAACACTTACCACACTCTACTGTAATTTTCCTGTTCAAGTGTCAATCACTCCATTATACTTTAAGATCCAGGAGACTGAGAATCTGCACTTATTAACTGTTGCTATCCTCAGGGTCTAGCCTAAGATCTGCTCATAGTGGATCCTCAGAAAAATAAAAAAACAAACAGTCACTGAATATACTCAAAGTTTACTTGCGTGAAAAGCATTACCAAGCGTGAACCTGGCTCTGGATGCCACTCCCAGCTTTGCTGTTAATGGTTAAAGGAAGATGGACTTTGAAGTCAGTTATGCATGCATGCATGCTAAGTCGCTTCAGTCATAGCCAGCTCTTTGAGACGCTATGGACTGTAACACACCAGGCTCCTCGGTCCATGGGATTCTCCAGGGAAGAATACTGGAGTGGGTTGCCATGCTCTCCTCCAGGGGATCTTCCCAAGCCAGGGATCGAAGCTGCATCTCCTAGGCTCCTGCATTGGCAGGCAGATTCTTTACCACCAAGCCACCAGGGAAGTCCCACAGTCAGTCACACTGGTATTCAAATCTCTACTCTACAGCTTACTAGCTGTATGATCTCAGGCAAACAACTCCTAACTTGATGCTTTAGTTTTCTCATCTCCAAATGGGGATGACAACTACCTCATCACAGTGTCATAAATTGGATAAGAAGTTGAATATGTCAAATGTATGGTACAGAATTTGTTACCTAACAAGCAGCCATAATTATGACAATGAATTGACTGCAGTGGCCCTGGGTCAAACCTTCCTCTCTTAGCCTTCCTGGAAACTTCTTATATAAAATGAAGGAATAGACTATAATCTTTGAGGTTTCTACAAACTCTATCACTGTAAGCCTTGACCATCGTCCACCTTCACTTTACCACGTCGTCCACTATAAGACTTTACCATAGTCCAGCATCAATCATTCAGCCCTGAAGCTTAACCTGCCTAGTAAGATGAATTCTAATAGTTTCTTGGGCATAAGTTTTGCTCATTGTCACCAAATTCATCAACCACCCTGGAGCTCTTAAGGGAACAAACTAGTGCCTCTGCTCAGCTGAAAAATCTGGCTCAGAGCTGGGAACTGCTAAGGTGCTGCAGTTGACTCAGTAGCAGCAATAGCAGGGAGGAATCTGTCTCTGCGGGGTCAGCCCTGATAACAGGGACAGGACAGCGCAGAGTCCCGATCACATACTGGGCTTCTCACTTACATGACTTTAGGAACCTCTTTCACAATCCTGTGTTTATCCCCCAGCTCATTCTTATTAATGTCCTGTTAACATTTCAATCTGAACTGTGGCCACTACATTTCACACAAAGAACACACGGGAGTCTCTTTAAATTCCTTTGGATTCTCCCAGACAGGGGGTGTCTTTCTCCCACACTGGCACATTTAAAATTTATTTTTGACATCGTAATATGATTATTTTTGTTTTCGTAAAGTCCTGGAGTGAAAAAGAAAAATAGCTGGTTGAGTTTCTCTCCCCAACATTGAAAAGAGGGAAAATAGCCAATTCTTTGGAAGCCAGTTGTTTGGAGTAAGATTTGAGGTCTCGCTGAGTGAAATAATTAGGCATTTCTAAAGAATAAAGCAGCAAAGCACTGTGGGAAATCAGCACACTCGGGCCATTCAGCAGACCTTGGGCAGCTTTCCCACTGCCGGGCAATAAATATCTCCAGAGTCACCCAGGGTAGGGAAGGAGCATGAGGGGTGGGATCAGTCAGACCTGGATTTAACCTCATCCCTCCCACTTGCTCAGTTATGAGATTCAAGCAACGTGTTCAATTCTTTTTTTTTTTTTTAATTTTATTTATCTATTTTTGGCTGTGCTAGGTCTTCACTGCTGCATGGGCTATTTCTCTAGGTGCAGCGAGTAGGGTCTACTTTCTAGTTGCTATGTGCAGGCTTCTTATTGCTGTGGCTTCTCATGCTGTGGAACACGGGCTCTAGGCTGTGTGGGCTTCAATAGCTGTGACGTGCTGGCTTAGTTGCTCTGCAACATGTGGGATCTTCCTGGACCAGAGATTGAACCCGCGTCTCCTAAACTGGCAGCCAGATTCTTTACTAACGAGCTAGGGAAGCCGCAATTTCTTCAATCCTATGAGACTCAGTTTCCTCATGTAAAACAAAGATAATAATAGTATATACATCATTCATCTTTTTACTCTACAAAGGAATTAAGACAATTTGCACTGATGCTTCTAATATATCAAAGTAAAGAAAGAAAGATAGTGATAAGTAGTGTCCAACTCTAGCGATCCCATGGGCTGTAGTCTGCCAGGCTCCTCTGTCCATGGGATTCTCCAGGCAAGAACACTGGAGTGGGTTGCCATTTTCTCCTCCAGGGGATCTTCCCAACCCAGGAATCAAACCCAGGTCTCCTGCATTGCAGGCAGATTCTTTACCCACTGAACTACGTGGGAAGCCCTATACCAAAGTAAAACTAACATTTAAAAAAATGGCAAAAAAAAAAAAAAGGAAATTCGACAAAGTAATGGTGCTGGAGCAGCAAACTGTACTCAAGAAATAAGGTTGATTTACAAAATGGCACAAAATCCCATGGTCACATATAGGGATATGACAAGTTTCAGTGGTTGTAAGGTAAGCTGTAATTCCAGAAAAGACCATTTCTTCCTGATTGAAAAACCAAAGAGATTGTTTATCTTATGCCAAATGAGCATGAGGAGACAGCACCTCACCTCCCTCCATTACCCACCAGTTATTTCACTATTTGATTCTGTGCAAATCACATTACCACTCTGAGTCCCCATCTCCTCATTTGCACATATTAAAGGGTGGATGAAAGGAACTCCAAAAGCCTTTCTAGTCCCTATATTTTATGACTTGATTCTGTTCTACAAAATGTCTACAGCTTTCTCCTCCATGCATTTGCAACTTATGTGACATTCTTATTGCAATTCATCAGTCTGCTCTAACAAAACTATTTCTTCGCTTGTAGAGGTAGGTTTGTTTCCTGTTAATCCTGTCATGGACCTCAAGACAGAGCCTAGGAATCAATATTCTCAGTGTAATAACCACTTGTTACTCAAATAAATCTTACAGTGGAATCATGAAAAGTAATTAATGCTAACTTGGGCAGATCTGGATTGATTCAGAGTAGAGGTATTTCGTTCTCAGCTTTTTCTTCAGTCTCAATTTCTAATTCTATCCATGTGTGTGCATGCATAGTCAGTTGGGTCTGACCCTTTGTGACCCGAAGGACCATAGTCTGCCAGGCTCCTCTGTCCACGGAATTTTCCAAACAAGAATACTGGAGAAGGTTGCCATTTTCTTACTTCCTGACTCAGGGATCAAACCTGTCTCTTGTGTCTCCTGCCTTGGCAGGCAGATTCTTTACCACTGGGTCACCTGGGAAGCCTGCTCTGTTATATATTTGATACAGTTTCTTTTTCTTACTGTGTTTGTTTTCAATGGGGATGCCAGAGTCTTAGTAATAGGAAGAGAGAGAGATGAGAAGCAGCTAATGAAGGAACAACATATATATTCTGTTCATGAGAGTTGGTTGCTCAGACATGACTCTGCTCTGAAGCTTTAGCCATATAGATTTGTGTTCTGTTGGTATAAAATTCTGTTAGAATAACAAGAACTCAACTGAGCTGGCTTTGATTTGGGTGGGTGGATTGGATGTAGAGGTGAGATGTTTTAGACAATAAGAAAAATGTCTTCTCTATAACGTGTCCCATTCACCACTTTCTTTGTGTCTCCTCTGGGCCTGCCCTCCTACAAATCCCACCTCATGCGAAGAGTTGACTCATTGGAAAAGACCCTGATGATGGGAGAGATTGGGGGCAGGAGGAGAAGGGGACAACAGAGGATGAGATGGCTGGATGGCATCACCAACTCGATGGACATGAGTTTGGGTAAACTCCTGGAGTTGGTGATGGACAGGGAGGCCTGGCGTGCTGCGATTCATGGGGTCGCAAAGAGTCGGACATGACTTAGCGACTGAACTGAACTGAACTGAACTGAACTGAAGGAAAACTTACATCCCCCACCTGCCACCTTCCCTCCCACTATTTCCTTCATGCACCCTACATTCCTTCATGTAAGATGCCCATGACTGTCCCTCAGAAAAGGTAACTCACCCAGGGACACACAGCCACAAAGAGACAGAGCTGAATTTCACCTTCTAGTCTGCATCACCTACAACTCAGCAAGTTGATCTTCACTGATAAACTAAATCCCCAATATAAGTTTGTACTAGACTATCCTGTAAAGACTTTCTCAATTTCTCTATTAAAATGTCAAGTATATATGTATCTCAGTCCTTCAAATATACTAGTGGCCCCCAAAGTGGCTTGCACATTAGAATCTGAGAATTTTTTTAAACTCTTAAGGCCTGGGATATACTCCAGAATGAGTTAAATCAGAACTTCTTTGGGGCGGGGATACAGTCCTCAATAGTTTCGTAAGATCCCCAGGAGATCTACAGAGCAAACAAATTTTGCCACTACTGTAAGTCAGTATAACTCAGCCCTACATTATAATTACTATGATTATAAACTGTAAGCTACTGGAGAGCAGAAATCTTATTTTATTCAAATTTGTGTCTTCCGCACCACCAAGATAAAAGTTGTAGCTCAATGAATATTATTAAATGATTGCATCTGTTCAATTTAGGTTCTATTAATTTAAACAAACATGGACAAATTAACCAAAGTCCAAATGACAGGATTGGATATGCCTGATGTTTTGGAATGTTTCCTGAAGTGGAAAAGGCCAACGAACTGTGATGGCAAATAGAGGACTCTGATAAGGTATTTAATAATTTTTTTTCCAGTCACAATAAAAAGTAAAATAAGAATGGCTACTCTGTTTTTAATCTCTACTAAAGAAATGGGATTCCCTGGTGGCTCAGATGATAGAGAATCTGCCTGCAATGCAGGAGACCTGGGTTCGATCCCTAGGTCAGGAAGATTCCCTGGAGAAGGGAATGGCTACCCACTCTAGTATTCTTACCTGGAGGATTCTGTGAACAGAGGAGTTTGGCAGGCTGCAGTCCATGGGATCGCAACAGTCGGACACAGCTGAGCGACTAACACTTTCTTTAAAGGTAATGGGTCTGGACTGCCACAGAAATTGAGTGGATTAGACCTTAGGAAACAACTCCTGATGATCCCAAAAGGAAAATTCTAGAATGCTGACCAAAGATGTCCACAGAATCATATTTTCAGGAGAGGTTTAAGAAAGGATAAGACCACATGTCACTTTCAGTTCTTAACTGAATAAAACTTCCACTATGAACTACAAAGAAAATTTTATTTTTTCAAGCTGGCAATGTGGTGAGTTCCTGATTCTTTCTGGGGATTAGAAAACAATCCACTGTATGGGGTCCAGGCTATAAATTCAGGCTTGCAGATTGTTCAGAAGAAGACAGTTCGAGAAAGCAAAAGGCAGATTGTCCAATCTGGCTGCTCCATGTGCCAGGAGTTATTAATTATGTCTGTTCTAATAACAAGAGCTGGGAAGCAGAGGAATCAAAACATGCAGGGAAAACAAAACAAAATAAAATGGTGCTTTGCCTTAATGAGAGGAAGTAAGAGGCAGCAGCTAGAGTCCAGGCTCAGCAAACAGGGTACAAATCTTGCCAGCAACAGATTTTAGCTGCAACTGGGCATGATCACCACAGTAACTACAGAGGCCATGGAGTCCCAGTGACTTGCCAACATCTGTCTGATAACTAAAGAGATCATCTCATTTTCTGTGCTTTTCTAGAGTGGGTGAGGGAGGATTCGAGGAGTCATTGAAAGGATCAGACAAGTTTGGATTTGCTGTTCTGTGGATCATAAATTATCAGAGTTGGAAGAGACATCTACAGATAAATAAGCCAACCCTACTCATTACTATACATGAAGAAACTGACTTCCAGAGAAGTTGAGTGACATAACTCAGGTCACCCAAAAATGGAAGACCAGAATTAGACTTTTCTCCAATCCTCTTCTTGTTGGTTAATGGTAGGCTCCCTTTCTTCCTCCTTAAGAAACTGCTACTGCTGCTGCTGCTAAGTCGCTTCAGTCGTGTCCGACTCTGTGCGACCCCAAAGACGGAAGGCCACTAGGCTCCCCCGTCCCTGGGATTCTCCAGGCGACAACACTGGAGTGGGTTGCCATTTCCTTCTTCAATGCATGAAAGTGAAAAGTGAAAGTGAAGTCGCTCAGTCATGTCTGACTCTTCACGACCGCATGGACTGCAGCCTACCAGGCTCCTCCATCCATGGGATTTTCCAGGCAAGAGTACTGGAGTGGGGTGCCATTGCCTTCTCCACCCTAAGAAACTAACTTTACTTAAACTTGTACCAACTCCTTAAGTAGCCAGCAGCCTCGATCATGCATCCGCCTTGGTGTGTTAGCTTCCATCCTTGATGTGGCCCTGAATCAGCTCTGTTACGTCACTCAACTTCTCTAGAAGTCAGTTTCTTCATGTATAGTAATGAGTAGGGTTGGGTTATTTAATTTATCTGTAGATGTCTCTTCCAATTCTGATAATTTATGATCCACAGAACAGCAAATCCTAACTTGTCTGATCCTTTCAATGACTCCTCGAATCTTCCCTCACCCACTCCAGAACACTCAGTAGGTCATCTCCTACTCTTCCTAGAACTCTTCTCATGGTCAGAAGCTCAGAAATTCAGGCTTTGGAATGTCTTTCTATGAGTTTCAATGCTGCCTTCGAGTTCTCTAAGACTAAAATCTTAAACAGTTGGATTCCTCTCTGATCCACTGGACTCTGAACATACTGAGGCCGAAAACTAGGGCTTATGCATCTTCATATCTTGCTTGTCACTCAGAAGGTGCTCAGGAAATTTTAATTAATTAAAAGTCTCAACACTTAAAGGGACAAATTTACAAACTGGAACTCAGAGGAGAGCAAATAAGACTATGAAAATCTGAATGGGATAAGGGATAGATTGAAAACAAAATATCCAACTTGAAGAAGAAAATACCACTGGGAAACAAATTTACCACCTTCCAATAGTCAATGGGCTATCTTGGGAAATATGAGAAATGAGAAGCTATGGAGAATGACTTCCAATTACTAGAAACAGCATTTTTCAGGGGAAAGAAGTTAGCGTCCAATCTCTAGTGAGGAGTATCTCCTGGCAGAAATTGAAGGGAAGAGAAAATCAGCAAGGGATGGAGCTTGACCCATGACTTCTAAGTCTAAGGAGCCTTGGCCACCTTGGAATAGGATGTTTGGTGGCACTTCGGTTGGAGGAAACCTCAAAGGTATGGAGTATGTATCTGTAGTGAGCTTAACAGGAGACACTGATAGAAAAAAAATTGAGTTTGAGGTAGGACAAGCATGCTCTCCTAAGATCCCTCTTTCTATAGCAATACTGGTTACTGAGTGCTTCTACTTGCCAAGCACTGTATTATAACTTTAGTCTGACGGACAATAGTTCCAATACAGCAACAGTCAAGCTGTATTGGAAGCCCCATTTCATACAAGTTCAACTTGAAAAAAATAAAGGAAATTGATTTTTAAAAACATGCTGGCAAGGTTTCTGTGAAACTGGCACACTCCACGCATGGAACACAAATTGACTACAAATTGAAACAATCCTTTTTGGAGAGCCATTTGGCAATACTTTTCAAGAGTCATAAAACCCATCTAATAATCCCACTCTGAGGGATTTATCCTAAGGAAAATAACTCCCAAAAAGAAAAGAAAAACTGTATGTTCAAAGTCCTTTATAATATCAAAACCTGGAAAGAACCCAAATTCCCCACAGCTTGGGAATGCTTAAATAATTTATGATATATTAACTCCGTGGAAAATTATGTAGCCATTAAAATGATAAATGGGAGGACTTTGTGACAACATGAAAGGCATATAACAAATAAAGTTCAAGGATAAGAGTAGAATGCAAAATTGTACATGTGCTCTGATTATGACTGTAAAAATACTTATGGCTAGAAACAGAAAGGGACAGCAGAGGAATATAAAAGAGGTATTTTGCTTTATGAGATTTTGTATATCATCATTGTTCTATATTAAAAAAAAAAAAAAGAATACAGAGAGGAACCCTCGCCCAAGCTAAGGAAACTTGAGAATCGTTGCATATAAGTTGAAAAGCGTTATGGGTGCTGGTCTAGCACTCTTGTTTTATAGTTGAAGAAACTGAAATGCTTAGATAAGTAGCTAGTCTATCCCACAAGTTTAGTGGCACAGAAGCTCAAGGAGAGGATCCCTAGATGGTTACATTCCAGAGACTGATAAATTGTGGAAACACTTGGAGCAAAGAGGGCAAGAGGAGCGATAGGGTTGCCTGTCATATAAATTCTCAGATGTGGGTAGTCACGTCAGTCAGGTAAGAGCATAACTTCATCCTCTATGTGATGAATACCACTGAGCATTCACTCATTAAGTACATAGTGAATCTGCAACGGGAGACCTGTTTTTCTGTCTTTAAAGGCCATCTCCTCCCTGTCCTCATTACCATTTCTCGAGGTCAAGGTCTCATTAATCACTCTGTAAACACGTTGTGGGCACCTGTTATGTCCCAGGTGCTGTACTAAGCCTGGAGACATACATAGCTAAGCCTGTAAGACACACATAGCTCTGGATCTGATGGTGCTCTTATTTTAGGATTGGAGACAGACAATTCACATGCAAACAACTAAATAAGATGATTTAATACAGTAGTGAGTACTGTAAAAAAAACAACAAGAATTTGTGATGAAGACAGGTTAGCAGACAGGTATGGCGTTTAGAAGGGGCTTCCTGGGTAGCTCAGCTGGTAAAGAATCCACCTGTAATGCAGGAGACCTCGGTTCAATTCTTGGGTCAGGGAGATCCTCTGGCAAAGGGATAGGCTACCCACTCCAGTATTCTTGGGCTTCGCTGGTGGTTCAGACGGTAAAGAATGCACCTGCAGTGTGGGGCACCTGGGTTCCAACCCTGGGTTGGGACGATCCCCTGGAGGAGGACATGGCAACACACTCCAGTGTTCTTGCCTAAAGAATCCCAAAGGAAAGAGAGAGGAGCCTAGCAGGCGACAGTCCCTAGGGGTTGCAAAGGGTCAGACACAACTGAGCGACTAAGCACACACACGGAGTCTAGAGAACTTCCCTGGGGGCTCAGTGATAAAGAATCTGCCTGTCAGTGCAGGAGATACAAGAGATATGGGTTTGATCCCTGGGTTGGGAAGATCCTCTGGAGAAGGAAATTCCAACCTACTCCAGCATTCTTGCCTGGGAAATACTATACTATGGACAGAAGAGCCTGGCAGGCTACAGTCCATGAGGTCGCAAAAGAGTTGCATGTACCTGAGATGGAGTATAGAGGGTTGTAAATGAGGAGGTGACATGATCTAATTTATATGTTTGAAATCTCACCATCTGCCTTCATTATTCTAAGGCCATTGCAATTGTTTCCTCAGCAAAAGTCTCTGTCTCTTTTTACTGTGGCCAAATAGGTCTTAGTAAAATGTCTAAAATCAAACTCCAATAGTAGGCACAGCTACTGAGATCTCCACCCAAGGTTCTGCATCAGTTTCTCCACAGGCCCAGCCCATCCCACCCCCACCCCGCAACCCCACCCCCCACAGAGCTCTTCCAGAGCCCTGAGATGCTCAGTGACCCCCTGGCATGCTGCCCACTCCTTTGAGGTGGGCCCTGGCACAGACTGCTCTCACCCTGTGATCTCCTTCCTCCCTCCTTCTTTATGGAACTCGTTCTCTTCCTTTAAGGTTTTGTTTAAAAGTCTCTTCTTAAAAGTTTTCTCTCATTCTTCCATGCAGAGCCAATTAGTCACTGCCTTCCATGTGCTCATAACACATTTTGTTCACAACTGTATTATAACATATCAAATAGGTTTGTAATTATTTGTGTGTGTGTGTGTGTGTGTGTGTGTGTGTGTGTGTGTCTGGCAAGCAGGGCCCATGTCTTAGTTCTACTTTTCTATCTTGAACCTAGTAGGCCTGGGCACCTAGTATTTGTGGCTACTTAGCAAATGGGTTTGTAGATAGATCATTGGATGGAAGGGTGGGTAGGTGGGTGAAGGGATTACTAAATGGATGAATATAGGCTCCCCGCCCCCCCTCATTTTAAAAGCAAGACAATTCTGATCTGGTTTGTCATCTGTGAAATGAAGAATCAGACTGGGCAATTCTAAAGGTTACATCTAGCTCTGATGTTCTAGGTTCTGAGAGTTCATAAATCACGACTGGTTATTGTCAATGAAATCAGAAAGCCTTCTTGGCTTGACTGCTTGTGAGAACACAAAGGGCTCCCAGGCTCTAGATTAAGGATCATAAAACCCATGAGCCCTGCTGTACTGGGATAAATAAAGCCTGGGCATGGGCTGGGTGCCCTCTTGTCCCAGTTGGCAACACTCATCACACCTTGACATACCTGCTGAGGCGAAGAAGCCTCAAGCAGAACAGGTTTCGAGCTGGCTCAGCAATAGCACAGCTAAACATGCCTGTAAATTTCCAGGGCTGAGCAAGGGCCTGGAGAAGTGAGCATGGGCCGCTATGTTACTCAGATCTGGGGGCTATTTTTGCTTACCCCATCATCTGTGGGTGCCATTGTCAGGGCAGATGTGAGTAGATTTAGGTCAGAGATGAGGATAGAAATAATTCCTAACTCAGCTTCTGATGCGAGAAAGGAGTGAGGACACATATTACCCTCCCTATCAGGCTAGAAGAGAAGGTGACCAGTGATTCAGTTCAAGCCAGAGAGCCTGTTTGGGTGGCAGCCACATGCTTAGGTCCTGCCTTCAAGAAGTTTATACCTGAGCCAGGGAGACCAGCGGTGTACTTAAGATGAGAGAGGTAAGAGGGAAGCAGAGAGAGAAGGAAGTTCATATGGATAAAGGTTAGGAAAGGAAGGAAGGAATACTTCAAAGGAGGAGATGTAAGTAACAGAAAGGGCCTCAATCAGCCATGTCCGTCAGGAAGGGTGCTCAAACAAGGCACGGAGGGGTTGGGGTCAGGGCATTGGAGGCAGGTGGGCAGTGTGCTTGGCTACAGCAGAGGGGTCTAAGAGGAGGAAGAGGGGGCTTCACTACGCTGGAGGAGGTGGGGCAGAGGAGCCAGCCGTGTCTTAGACACATCATAAACAATATTTACCCAGGGCCAGTTTTGGCCAGGTCCTGTTCCTACCTTTGAGTATCAGTTCCCAAGGTTTAGAATGCATCCTGGAGGCAGGGGGGGCCACAGGGGATCCTGAGTGGGACAGTATGGAGAGCCTTGCTCTGCTCTACACAACCTCTGTAATCCCTTCCTGGGAGATTATGTCATCAATTACTATTTATCATCAACACAATACTTTTACAGGGAATATCAGGATGTACACACACACACACAGCTCTGGGAATAAGTTTCCTAGAGCTAAAATGATGGGCTATAGAAGGCCAGATGTCCAAAGTACTTTCCTGACCTCTGTAACAGCAGGAATTGGGGCTCTCAGATCCGAGGACTGGTCTCCTGTGACATTTCCTCCTTCACTCTGGATGGCAACAGAGATCTCAGCCCTCTGATTATAATAACTTTACTGAAGCATAGAGTGTGATTTTTGAGCCTCCCAGCAGCTTAGACAAAGAGGGAACTTCGCAGTATTATATAGTACTTTTCATCCAGTAAAGGAAGAATAGCTATGTATGGATTGGGAAGGAGGACCAAACCCTTCTTGGCCCTAAATTCCACCCGAAATGTATCACTTACATCTTTATTTAAACGATTTGAAGAAATAAAACGAGCAGGATCTTCAAAAACACACAGCAAAGATACCGTTCCAGTCTAACCACTAAGATATTTCCCTTTGTGAATCAGTGCTTGCCTTCCCAGAACAAACAAACAGCAAGATGATTAATAGAAGAAGCAGGCTGCCTTTAAAAAATAGGGCAGTGAAAATCAGAATGTTTGCCCCTGGCAGGGGCTTGCCACTAACCCAGGTACTCACAGAGGCAGTCACCATTCATTAGGGGAGTCCAGTCAGCAAGGCAATCTACAAGGTGCCTTGCACAAGGTCACCTGGTGTCTCTGAAACTGACTCTGCATTCTGAGTTCCTTAATATGATTTTTTAGGTCACAGTGTTCTAGGCAAAGCTCCCTATTGATGTACATCTCTCATGCAAGATTTAGATCACCTCTTTTCGGGCAGAGCTCCATGGAAACACCGCCCATGATTTCTGAAGTGGAGACTGATTGAATCCCAGTAATGCCCAGCTGGAGTGGACAGTGAGTCTGCAGCTGACCCATTGCTGGACAGCTGGCAAGCCTGAGACTCCCAGAATATAGTCCTTAGAGGCCACTATTGTTTTAATGACACAGTAAAATTCTGTTTACCTAAGGTGGCTAGGCAATGGAAAATTCTGGTTCATGTTGTTGTCATCTATATCATTTACTGATTCTTGGTCTCCAAACAGTAAATTACAACACACTTCGCTAAACACTAAAATCATACACTAGTATGATTTAAGCTTTCTTTGATAATTCATAAGATGTTTTAAGATCTATTAGTTTTAAATATTATCATTCATTATTACTATTAAGATCATAACCTGATTTTCTGGGATCCTGGGTGCAAATGCAGAAGGTGTGGGAATGTGGGCTGCTACTGTCCTAATTCTCCATCAGGCCATCGGAATTGCTGTTGTGGTTTAGTTGAGTCATTTCATCTTGAATATCAGTTTGTTGGTCGATGAAATAATAAGCATATCAGCACAGTATCTGGTATAAGTTATGGTTTTACCAATTCTTTTTTCCTCATGAACATCAGGATAAAAGAGAATCTGATTCATTGAATTGGCCAGTTTAACATCTGAACAAATTCAATTCATAGTTCATTAGTTCTGGCAGGGACCACAAATATAACGTTCTTAATTCCCTGGATTCTCATAAAAGAAAACTGAGGCCCCAAGAGGGAGCATGACTCTGCCATAGTCTTTTGGCTGTTAAGGGTTAGACTTGATGTAGAACCCACACATCCTGGGGCTAAAGTCGGGGCTATTCCTTTCAGCCTGACTCCTACAATATGCAGAGTTTCTGCACAGCAGGAAATTGAGATGGAGGAGAAATGCCCTCTTTCTGAAGGGAGTCTGGGCACCCACCATTATCAACAGGGTTTGAAGGTCCTCGATGTCCTCTCTGTATAAAAGCCTGGCCCTGGCCCTCTGACAGTTCGCAGGGCAAAGGACCAATGAAGTCCCCAGCATGCAGTCAAAATGAAAACTTTTCAAAAATAGCCAAGAACCATACAAGCCCCCACATCAGCAAGAGTGAACTTATTTAAAAGCCAGCAGACGAGTTTAAATCCCTAGCATCTTTCTTTGCACTGCCTGTTTTACAGCTTGATTCATCCCTATTTCTGCCTCTTGGGTACTTTCAAAAGTAAGTTTGCACTCACTTAACTTCCAAATTAATTTATGGTAAAGTCCCTCCCTGTGTAGGAAGGGGGAAGAAGGAAATGAATGATTTCAATGTTGATTACATTTTTGAAAGGTAGGACTCAATCCCTTTAGACTGAGCTGCTCTTTGGGTTTAGATGTGTTTTCTTTTCCACAGTTTCAAATACTGGCTTGTCTCTTTTCCTCTTACCAATCTCTGTGTACTGTCTCCTGCCTTTGATCCTGGGCCTGGAAATCAGCTGTTTGCACATGAGCGACCGAGTTCTCCTCACTGTCCTCTTCTTTCCTGACCAGGTCTTAATCTTTTATCTGTGTTTTAATGAGGTTGTTACCTCTATATCTTATGAGCTATTTTAGATATTTTTTGGAAGTGCCATGCAAATAAATCAATAATGTGGGTTAATGTGTTTCATGAGTGCTTTCCAGATGAGGAAATTTAGAAGATGAATGCTTAGTCTATGATGAAGTCTAAAATTTTCACTTCTAACACAGCTTCATCATTAATGTTTAAAAGCTCATATATAGTAATAACTATGAACCTTTGCACAGTCTTTACCATTTATAAGGCAAATGCCTTCACATGTGTGCTGTCTTTTTAAATTAGTGTTCCTCCTTTATAGATGAAAAAATGAGGTTTAGAGAGATTAAGTGGATTGCCAGAAGCCATGGAGTTAGTAAACTCTGATCTTCTGACCCTCAGCCAGGTCTTTTGTTGGTCCCAGTTCCTCAGTATCATCTTGTCTCTCACTAGCTTCTCATTTAAACCAGCACTCTTCACATTATCTTCAAACACATTGTTCTGGTTTTTTAATGTGTCGATCAGATTGAAATAAAAGGTCATTTTAGTGACTATTTCTCTTACTGAGATGGTCTGCAGGCAGTCTGGAAACCACTGATTTAAGGTCTAAAGGGTCAAGCTTGGAATGACCCTTCTAGAAAATCTGAGTTCCCTCCTGTCATGCCTGGGGTTCCATGCTCCAGTTTAACTGACACATCATGTGCAATCATGTTTGAGGTGTAAAGAAAAAATGGGAAAATATGATTTTTAGCATGCTTTTCTCTTCTGTAGAAGTTATTTTAAGTACCTCTGGGGCTCCCATGTCCCTGAGTGGCACACAGAATACCAGATCTACAGATTGTTGGGACAGTCATGGAGAATGACTCATTGCTTCCAAGGGCTGGTTGGTATGGAAACATATGATATCCTTTACACTCATAACCTCACGGTCAAGTTGGTCCACAAAGTGGGTCAGCCAGACAACCTGCTTTAATGTCTCCTTAAAAATTAGGTAGTCACTGCTTTTGAATTTTTGTTTCCTTGCACTTCAGGCCACCCACCCACTACCAACTGCAAGTTGAAAAGCTTCGGAAGTAGTTTGTCCAGAAGGGCCACTGCATCTAGAACTTTCTGGGAGGCCAAGCACCCAAAAAGAGGTGTGTATCCAACACTTTTCTTTCTGATCTCCTTCTCCAGGCTTGGCTGGACCCAATAGGCCTCAGATCCTGCCCACAGTCTGGGGGCTGGAAAGGCTAATCTCAAAGGGCTAGAAATGAGTCAGTTTCCACACTCAGCTTCAGGCGGCGTGTGGCTTCCTGAAGCCAGACAAGGAAGCTCTGAATTTCAAAGAGCAATTTTTTTTTTTCTTTGCATACCATATCCGGAACTGAAACCACCAATTCATTTCACTTAAGATCTCACACTACATTCAGATTATCAATAACATTCCAGAGATAAGATACCCAGGCTTCATGAACCGAGTCTTTCTGTCTCTGTCACTCTCTTTTCTCTTGGTACTAAAGTTGGTGGTTTCTTCCTTTTCTTTTGTTCAGTTCTGACAACACAGAATTTAGAGGCCTTTGTGTTCTTCACAGGTGTTTATGAGGATTTGTCCCTGCCCATAGCTTTCTGCTTTCCCTTGCAAGTCAGCTTGACTGGGTGTGAGTTAAGGTCCTAGGTTCCATGTCTCATTCCAGTGGGGCAACTGACTTTGTGACTTTGTTGAGAGCTTCCACACAGAGGTCATCTCACTAACCTGGGAAAGCAGTTAAAAGATGGAGTGTATGGAGAGATGTAAACAAACTTCAAGAAATAGGAAATCGATGGAAAATGTACACAATGGCAATGCCTCCCAATGTCAACTGACACATCAACCAGTTAGGGGGAAAAAGGATCTCTACCATTTACACAGTACCTTTCAATTTATAAACCACTTTCACATCCTTTTTCTATCTTCATTCTCACCAGAACTTGTGAAATTAGCCAGACAAGCTTTATCTTCCCCAATTTAGACAGGAGAGAGTACCCACTGCTAATAAAAGTGATGGACCCATGCCATAAGAGTGAAAAAAGCAGATACCTCAGATTAGAAACCAGTTCTATTGATTCCAACCCCTGTATTCTTGGAACTCCCATTTATCCTTATGTATAATATAATATTACATCACAATCCATGACCTAATGTTACACAGGCATTTGTTGACATTTTAGAATTTTAGGCTCTTATAGATCAGGATTAATGGCTGTTGTTCATTACTTTGGTACAAAATTCTAAGTCTCTGCTTTCTTTATTTAAAAAGTAGAAGAAGGCATTGAATCCTGTGTTGCTTTCAATGCTAACATTCTGTGGGTCCTTGTGTCAGTGACTACTGAATCCCTGGAATTAACCAAAAATGTTCCTCAAAGGATTTGCTATGGAGCATAAGCACCCGGGATGACTGTAGTGTTCAGTAAAAATGGTTACCATGGTCAAACAAGTTAGAAAAAAAAGAAGGATTATTCAAACTGAAACAGGTTGCTTTGCTCTGGCCCTTTTCAGAGTCTTTACATGCAAATCTACATGGGGGGGGGGGTGTTATGGAATGTGCAACATTCCTCTAAGTTGGTCCTAGAACACGGATCTCATAGAATCAGTGTGCTATGGATCCCGTTGTGATAAACAACAGGACAATCTCTGATGACCCCATTGGTCTTTTAAAGCAGCATCACAGATTCCAAGAAAAATCTTACAACACCCCAGTACCACTACCACCTCCTGCCGCACCCCACCTCAGTACTGTATTTGCTAGACCACGGAAGGCGATTCTCCAAACCAGGTACCACCTAACGTAGAGCAACTCCGCTGCACAATCTGGATCACATCATTTCAGCCACAGAAGACTTTGAGCTGGAAAAAAAACCCCACAATCCATCTGAAAGCAAGCACTTCCACATGTGGCCTGAATATAGGACTAGAGGCAGCATCTTTGATTGCTTTGGAAAGTTACTGCCCTTTCATTTCCCTGAGAGCAGGATCTCATCACTCTCTTTTTATGGGAGAAGAAAGGTGAGGCCGCTTAAAGATTTTCCATCCTGTCAATTGCCATTCTAACTCTTGTGGCTCTTTCAGCATCCTCCCTCTATGGAAAAAAAGGAATTCTAGACTTTCAGAGAGACTCTTAGAGGGTGGCATAGTACAGGGGGCTTTGTCTGGTCTGCAGCCTGTTTTCAGCATCCCTTCCACAGCCCCTGTAGGACGGCTTCTAGGATCACGTGCTCTCTTCTCAGAGGCAACCTGGCTCTATGTTAGCAGTTTTTAGATTGTCCAAAAGTTCTAAGCCACCCTCTGTCTCATGGGAACTTCCTCCTGTGGCTGGCACCAAACAATTCCAACCGTGCTTCCGCAAGCATCCAATGTGTTGCTGTCAATCTCACAGGTGACTCAACTTGTCTTAAATCCCTATCAGAAAAGTCCCATGAACAGCATGTACTTCTATTCTCAAGCCCAACTTCTTGTGAAATAACCTTCTGCCGTCTCTTCCCGTCTTCCTCGCTCTAGAGGAAGTCTTTGTGGTGCCAAAGGTACTATTTACCTGTTTGACTGAGGAGCCTCCACTTTGAGCGTAGAATTCCTGCTCTAGGCTTAAGTCTGAAAATGCCATCTTCAAGTTTAGGGTAGTGTTTCTGCTTTTGACCTCAGCCACATTTGTGCTTGGTTAGAGATTGCTAGTTATATGAGAGACAGACAAATTATCTTTCGTCTAGAATGACATGAAACTCCCTCATGCTGAACTATGCAGAGGAAACTTCAGGCTAAAAGAAGTCATCAGGCAAACACATTTAAAATGACCTTGGGACTACTTCTGTTTTATTTGCAGGAAGAAAATAATCCTCATTTCTCCATTGACTTGTATAGATGTTCTGCACTCTTTATCAACCACCTAGGTAGTACTCTAAGATTTTACATGAATATTTCACATTTGTTATCTCATTTACCCCCATAGCAACCATTCAAGTCAGATATTATTGTATCATGTCATTACACTTTATGAGAGCACTGTGGTTGTGGGCTAGTGTTAATCTTTTGTTCTATTGTTAGAATCCTGGACTGCAATTCAGAAGTTCTGGGTTCTAACCCCTCTGCGACCTTCTGCAAGTCACTTTCTCTTTCTGGCCCTCGATCTCTCCATCTGTAAAACAGAAGAGATGTGGGGTGAACTTAGACGAACTTCAATACTCCCCGTCCTGGTCAGCCTCTAGCAACTGCTTATCTCTGTTCACAATGTGATCAGAGAGACAAAAAATACTGCTGAATATCCAGGACAGCAGTACTTCTCCCCAGTATTTGCCACACTGATGGTAAATGAGAAATATTGTCTCATTAGCTTTACATCTAAAAGAACAACATGCCCATAGTCATTCATTACACACGGCACTGTGACAATAATTTTTTTAATGCAGAAATCCTGCTTGGTTCAAGTAAAGAAATGCTTGAGAGAAAGTTCAAGTTTTGAAACTGCTAATACCTTCCTGCAATGGTGTGTGGGACGCGGTGGGGGTGGGGAAGAGTAAGCCAGACAGTTCATCTTAGGGGTAACCTCTTTGGTTTATGTAAAATATATGACTCAAAGCAAATTCATTCTTGTAGGCTGCCATGCCTGAAGGAGGACGAAGCTACGCTCAAAAGAGATTGAATTTTTCATACAATTAATCAGCTACATCTTTGTGTTGTATATCACAATGTCTAATTTCCAGAGGAAAGATCACTTTCAAACCACATAAATGATGATGCTTTTGGGAAAAAAGACAGCAAAAAGGAAAACCCAACTCTCCTCAATGTAAAGATTTCACTATGAACTCACCTATTGTTTTTATTTTACACCCACAGTCTTGATGCTTATTATCTCTGAAATCATTTCAGTTTCCAAAAATTATTTGAAACACTCCTACATCTGGGGCTTTTGATAAACAGTCCAGCTTCTACAGACAGAAACAGTTGTGCATTTGTGTGTGTGTGTGTGTGTGTGTGTGTGTGTGTGTGCGCACGCGAGATTTGTTTGAGAGACAGAAGGACGAGTTTAGGGGAGAGGGAGAAAGTGACAGCACCCTTCTGAGCTACACAGCCTGGACACTTGTGACCTGAGTAGGTTTCACTGTAACACACAAAGAAGTCTATGAGCGTGGTTCTTCCCTCCATGGATCTCTCTCTTGAGACTGCAAGAAACTTCGGGGTAATTTTACTCTGATGCTAAGAATAAAAATCATGATGAATGTTTTGAGCACTTACAATGTTCCAGGAAATTTTCTAAGAGCTTTAATACACGTGAAATCACATATTACTCACAAGTCATTGAGGTTGATACGATTCTTATCACATTCTACAGATGAAAAAAAAAAAGAATCACAGAGAAGTAGGCTCCCCATTCGCTAGCTTATTAACAATGAATTAAAATCTTGCCTGACAACCATCAGACTGGAGAGGCCACTTCCTGTGGGAGGAGCTTTCAGTGAGATGGAATCTCTCTTCTCTCAACAGCCTCCAGCTTTCTCATGGCATTGAAGCCACTGCCTGCAGCTACAGTCATCTGTGTGCCTGTTACATCTTCTCTAGGAGGACTCTAAGGTCCTTATGATCAGGGTAGTATTAAAATTATCCTTGTTTTCCCACAGCCATGGCAAAAGTGCCTGGCACTGCATAGGCACTTTAGGAGATACTAGTTGAAAAAGTGAGTGAAGAAGCCCAAGTTTCAGACCTGAGTTTGCACAACCATGTTAGAAAAATTGATAAAGACAGCTCTCCAGGATCAAAGTGACTGAATCTTGAGACAATGATCTGTGACTATTAAAATAAAACATTTTATTTGTTTTTATCCCTGTAGAGGTTTCTTCTGAATTCATCTTCACCTCTTGGATGGTTATGGTGGGAGCCCTGTCCATCTGTCCTGAAAAGTAGGTTTTAAAAGAAATACTGTAATGAGGGCAAGAAAGCTTAAGTCATGTCAAGTTCTGAAGTTTGTTGTATACATCACCATTGCCCATCCTGAAGTTAACTTTTTACAGGTTAAATTGATACCATTCTTATTAGCTTTCCTTATCCTTTTAGAAATAGAGCAGAATCCCATCTAGAATACAGGTTAAACCTCACCCCCCAAAGCATCTCAAGATCATATAGAAAAACTGAGATATAATGAGATGCCTCTGATAAAAGTGTGATCTTATAAGGAAGGAGCTACTTAAAATAGATAATCCCCCAAGTCACCCACTTTGACCCTCTCATTTAGCAGATAGGGATAATGTGGCTCAGAGTGAGGAAATGAGCTGCCAAAGGTACCAAATCAATTTAATAATAATAAAAAAGAAAGTACACTCAAGACAGGGAACTCTTAGATGAGACTCTTCCCTTTTACTGATACAGTGTGCTATCCTTCATGACTGGGTTACAAGTTTCAGTGATTCCTAGAATAAGACAGATTATACTTGAGGTAAAAGTTTGATTGGCGCTCGAGAACTTCCTCAGGCTTGGGCAAGACCCATCTTAAGGGCCTGCATGGTGGGAGAGGGTGGGTCTCTATTTTTGATCACATACTAAACATTTGTACCTACCAAACCACAGCAGGATAAATTAGTTGGTTGGCGTCAAAAGAACATGAGTCACCATTCTCACCAGCAATAAATCCGATTTCTGGCACAGAGGAGTTCAAATTCAAAATGACAGCTGAGATCGGAGTATGTTGGCCTCTCTCCATCCACGGTTCTTCTGCCCATGTCCATACTGGAAGAAACTGTAACTTTACCTCACAATGATGGTCGAGGCTTTTAGAGTAGCCAGGATCTTGTAATGTTGCTGGTAGCTAAAAAGCCATCAAAAGAGAGAAATGCCTGAGCAGATGGCAATGACCAGCAGGTGAAATCTTAGCCTTGTCCCTCGCTCTTTATGTTCATGTTCATGACTTTGAACATGCACATGTCTCTGAGGGCTGCATTTCCCCCATGTGAAATTTGAAGAGTCTGGGCAGGGGATGTGCAGATTGCCCTCCACTTCTAGGATTCACTGAGCTCATGAATGCATCAACCCCTCCTTTCCTGAGTGTGGTTCTGGGAGTCCTCAGGAAAGCAGCCACTCGGAGACATGTGGTTTCCAACCCTTGCAGCCATTTGGGAGCTGGAAACATATGGACTTGAAGTTCAAAGAACAGACTCTGTTCCAGTCTCAGCCCTCCAGCCTAGGTGATCTTAAACAACTTCAGTTCCCTTTCAGAACCTCCGATTCTTCCTCTGAAGAGTCCAAGCAATGATACCTATTTAGTTGAGTTGTCTTGTGGGTCAGAAGAGATTTTACATGTCAAAGTGCTTATAACCTGAAAAGCGTACGGGTTTTGTGGGGGAGGATGAGGATGGAGATGTAGATGAGGGGTTACGAACAGTTTTTGATTTTCCATAGAGATACAAATGAACTGTAGGTTCAGGGTCAGCAAGTAAGGGCAGAGACTGAGACCCGCTGGCTGAGTGTTCTGCTCACCCTGAGCATCACCCCAGTAGTTCCTGCGTAACCCTCTCCCTTCCTTTCCACCGTCACCCCCGTCTCCCCAGTCCAACAGAAATTGTCACCCGTCTTACGTCTTGCGCCTCCCTCACCCCCACCCTCCTCACTGCAGACCCAGCTGGAGTGTCAAATCAAAACCCTTGTACAGATATTTCACCCTCACTTCTAGACCGTCTAAAAGAAAACAACAGAGGCGCTCCCTCCGCCTACACGTTTCCCTTTGTTTTGAGGGCTGTGGCAGCCTGGTCCTGTGGCAGTTAGAGCTCCCAGCGAGAAAAGCAGCTTCATCTCTTGAGTCCTCTCTTGGCACACTCGAGTTCTGGGCGTTCAGCAGGTGACCTGGCATTTTCCCAGGGCTAAGTAAGGCCTGATGGTACCCAGTAGGCATGACACGCAAGATGGAAGACAGGGCTTTTCACGTGGATCCACAAAATGATGGAGCTGCAAAGGGCATTAGGAACTACCCATTTCAACCCCCTGTTGGTTACAGATGCACAAACTGAGCCCTAGAGAAGAGAAGCAATGTGCAGGGTCATTTAGAAATTGCGAGCCAGAAGGATCTGTAAGGACATTTAAATCAAATTCCTCATTGTATGGATGAGGAAACTGAGGTTCAGCAATACTAACACACATGCTCTAGAGTTAAGGAATTAGTACCCATCCCATAACCTGTGGCTTAAAGGTCAGATCTCATTTCATGGAAACTGCACATAAAATATATAGTGTGGAAACTGTGTACGTGAAATCTAGCTTCTAAGAATATGTAGATCAAGCAATAGGTTATTATATTCATGTAAATTTGGGGAAACAAATTTATATCCATATTTTAGAATTCCCACTTTAGTTTATGAGATTCATCATGTATTCCTGGGTATAGGATGTGATGAAGAGCATAATTAAATTTGTGTTAGTGGTTTAGGATATGTGGGTATAGGCAAAAAAATAACTATTGAGAGTTACTTTTATTTTAGTTCTGATGCCCAAAGAAGCCATGTAAGTGTCAATTTTTTAACATCAGAAAGCAGCTTATCTGTGATGGTTCAAAGTTAGGCCCTACTGAGTGAAAGTTAAGTCTAGAAAGAGAAGAATCTGTATGAGTATTGGATCTAAAGCATATTATTTACTGAAGCATTTGTCTCACTTTGGGGCCAGACCAGTGTTGTGTTTGTAAATGTGTAACAACTGGCTTTAAGTAGGATGGGGCTGGTAAGGGACAAGACACGTTTGTTGTGTTTTCCAATATCCTTGGTAGAGATGTTCCCACAGAGGCCACTCTCAAGCTACCAGTGCAATATTGTTGAATGTGTCCTTTGGAAGAGATGCACAGCAGTGCCTAATGATTCTAACATATGGATAAAATCAATATTAACAACCTCAAGAACATATATGATAATTATATTTCATAAAATAAATAGGAAGTGATACATTTTGAGTATTTTCTACTATTGTTTTTAATGCTATTTATTTATATGTTTATGTGATTTAATTTTTAATCAGAACTGTGCTTTCAACCCCTTTGCCAAATTCCTGATTATTTAATAATCAACTCTTGCAATCTAGAACAAGTTAGCAAACCTCTGGGCCAAACAGATCTGAGTTTGAATCCTGGTCTACCATCCTGCCAGCTATGTGATGTTGGGTGAGGTTTAAAACTCCATTGAGCTTTAGTTTTTTCAGCTGTGGATGGTGACATACTAACAATAGCTTCATGGGTTTATACGTGATGCTCAAAAGAGATAATGCTTAGCACAGTAGCTCTACATACACACCCCACAAATCACCATTAGCGCACCATGCCACATTCATGCACTCAATATACATTTTGCAGGAATGTGTTTTATGAGTACTACCTGTGGTACATGAACTTCAGAGTTACATGCTAAGGGGGTTCAGAATACCTCAAACACCTGCTCTCAAAGCATTTATAGTCTAAAAGAATGGGATATACTGGAAGCATAACCCACAGCAAGTACTGATCAGGTCATAAAAGAACAAAGAGCTTGGGAAGGGAGAGAAGGAAGAATTCTTGGAGGCAGCTGCATTTGCGCCATGGCTGTCAGAACAGACCTGTACATACAGAGGTGTCCAGAAAGGAAGGTGCCAAGAAAGGAGAAGAAAGGGAGCAAAGGCAAGGAAGAAGGGACATGAAGATGGAGGAGTAGAGGATTTGGTGAAACAAGATGTATAAAAAGGGGTGCTGGAGAGATTGTTGGAAAGGCAAACCACCCCTCAATCATGTTAGTCTTGAATGCTGAGGAATTTGGTTTCTGCTCACTTAGCTAATCATGAGCCTGGGGAAATGTCTTCCTTTGACGCAAATCAGGTATTTGGATTACCAATCATATTATGTGAAATATTTGTTCACTAGATACATTTTTATGGTCACTGTTCTTTCCTTGAACAAGACTTGTTAGGGGTTAATCAGATAGTGAAAGGTAATTTTAAATAAAGTTCCTCTGTGGAGAAAAAAGTCCTGTATTCAGGGATAGAAGGTGGCATTACAGCTCCCAGTTGAAAACAAAGTCATTATTGAAAGCCTTTGATAAATATTAGGAAGGCTTAAGCCAGTGGCAGTATTTCATGAGTTTTGAATTGTCTGCTGGGTCCCTCTTGCATTATGCTTCACACACACAAAAAGTCATATGACCTACATCTTTATCTGCTCCCGTCTTCAGCTTCTATATATAGGCTTCGGTTATGAATGTTTTTTCCTATGAAAAGGTCAGACCTTGCACATGTACCATCAATGCAAAGACCTGCTTATTAAAAAGCAGGCAGGCGAGTTTGTAAAAGTCATTGAAATAATACTGATGTGGGGAAAAGCTTGGCAGCTTGCTGAAAAAGAAATAACCTCCAAACTTTCTCAGAGGGAAGGTGGGGGAAACCTTTAGCTTGTGATTACAGAAGCATTTTTCCCTTCTGGCTACAGCGCCCTGTGGCTGTCGGTGGCACCCATTTACAGAAGCAGGCTGGGACACCCCCACCCCCAGCTTTCTCTCGTGCATGCGGGTACACAGACTCACCTCAGTCAGAGACATCAAGCTCCATTCACTCCTCCTCCACACCTCAAACCCCCATGGAACATCTGGAGGTGAGGCTGGGGAAGGCACCTCTCTCGGCCAGAGAGATGCAAACCCAATTTGGGGTTTCCGGTCGTACGCACAGTACAACAGCCACCTTTGGCCAACATTGCAACACCAGAATCAGAGGAGAGTTGAACTCTTACTTTTAAGCCAAAAGTTCACAGATTCAAATACCCCTCTAATGTCAGCAGCTCCCTGAGGCGAACCTTTGAGTCTGAATGCTCTGATAAGATCGAGTTGCTTTAGGGAAAAAGCCTGCCTTCCATTTGGTTTCTTTCTCAACAAGGTCAAGCTCTTTCTTGGAATGAAATTATTTACTAACTAATGTGAACCAGAATGGGGTGCTCTCTTTCTTTCACAGAAAAGAAACGGAAGTTTAAGAGGTTAAGTGACTTGCCCAAGTTCACTCAACAAGTCAGACTCCTGTTGATTCCACATGTGGGCAAGGAACCAGTCACATGGGATGGACAGCATTGTCATAGAAAGTGGTAGATGCCATTTGCCTGTCTTCAACTGGTTAATATCCATCTGCCAAGACAAACTTCCCAGAGGACTTTATAGACTTAAAGATCACCAGATTACAGTGAATAAAGTACTAAATTGAAGCTCAGAAGAACCTCATTATAGTTTTAGATCAGAAGCTATCACTTATTTTTTCACTCACTCATTTATTCATTTGATCAATATTTATTGAGAACATGCCAGGCCTAAGTCTAGGCAGTGAGAATCCAGTGTTACAAACCAAAACGTGGTTCTGACTCATGGAACTTGGGCTGCTGACCACTTTTGAATACATCGCAGATTCTTTATATAATTTGTATTTGCTCACTTCTTCATCCCCTTCATCTGCCCCTTAGAGTGTGAGCCTCTCAGAAGAGTAGGCATCCCTAGCCCACTTGTAAATCTCACTGCCTGGCACCCAGTAGGTATTAGTTGCAGGAATGGTCTGGGAGGTCTCTTCAGTAATTCATTGAAAAGAGACAGAGGCTTCTTAAGAGGAATTAGAGTTGAGATTCATGTGGGACACTTCACCTATTTCCTGACTAGCAAAGTGATTCCGGAAGCCCAGCACTTGGCCTTCAGCTACAGAGGCCCAAAAACAGTAGCTCCTTTTTTCCTTCCAGCTCTAAGCTCTGTGTCTCCCCCACTTGGCTGGACTTCCTCCTCCAAAATGCTAAGTTTGTCTGTCTCTCTAGATAGTCCTGAGCTTCCCAGATCCAGCCCCTTCAAACCCCTGTAAAGCTCCCTTACTCTCACTTAATGCAGGTTTTAGGCCCAAGGGGGATGAACAACACGATGATACTGAGATAAAGATGTTCTTGCTTGCATGCATGCTAAGTAGCTTCCAGGTGTGTCCAACTCTGTGCAACCCTATGGACTGTAGCCTCCCGGACTCCTCTGTTCACAGGATTCTCCAGGCAAAGACATTCTTAGGTTTGAACAAAACAAAGCCGACTCATTCTAGCAGGAGGAGCTGTCCAAGGATAGCACAAGCTACTTTCTGGAGTGAGGATTCCCCATCATCTGAGGGGTCTACCAGAGGCAGGATCACCTCCTCAATAATGAAGTGGGAGAGTCAAGCATGGGATGGAGACGCATCACTTCTAATATCCTTTCAACCCAGTTTTCTGGGACCACCTCTCCATTCTTCACCATTTTGAGTACCAATGATGTACTAAATACCTGAAATTTCATCCCCCTTTTTCCCTGAGGAGGAGTCTAACTTGAAAGGTTAACTTTCATCTAACTTCATCATTACCAGGACACAGACTATGGTAATAGTGGTGATCAAAGATGAATGGATTTTTTTCCCTTTTGTTAGTTTAACTCTCTTAAAATTCCACTTTTGATGCATTGCTCACTTCCTCTGAAACCTTCATCATTCTCTATCAATTCCAGACTAAAGACTGATCACTGTAACCTGGCCTCCTAGATCTTTCACCATCAGGCTCCAACACCTCGCCTTTTCAGCCTCACCTTGAACTACTCTTTATCCACTACCTTGTTCCTAGGGTGATAAAAGCAAAGCCTCTTCATCTTTTCCATCTCCACATTTTTCTTTACATTATTCCAATACCAATCATATTTGTAGGGTCTATTTCCTTATTCCTCAGAGTATTTCCTTATTTGTTTATGCTCCTGTGTCCTCACTGTCATGTGCCCAGTGTTCAGTCTAACTCTCAGGCCAGGTTTATTGGCTAGAATTAACTTGAATTAGAAAACATTTTTCCATGCAGGGAGGCAGAAGGGCACGTTGGTGACTCCCTTGCTATGAGTCCTTGCTTTGTCACTTCCTGGTGGGGTGATTCTGACCTAGTTACTTAAACTCCCAGGGACTCCATTTCCTCATCTGTAGAATGGGGACATTAACCCCCACCTCATGTCATGGGGTTTAAATGAGTTGGCTTTAATGAAGTGCTTACTTCAGTGCCTGGCACACACTTAAGGGGTACCAATTCATTGTTTAAGGTGCCCTTTTATTTCTCCCTCTTTCATGAATATTAACTCTATTTTCCATGTATAAAGCACTTCAGAATTTACGAAGACCTTTCATATGTGTTTTCACATTTAATCATCACAGTAGTATGGGAGGTAGGTGTCACCATCCCCGGAGAGTTTTGGTGACCCAGGTAAAAGCAGGGGGAGGCAGACTGTGACAGGAACTCGGAGATCCTGGTTCTCCATCCGGAATGTATTCCACTTCAACATCTGGCTCTCTGTCTTGCCCAGAGTGCTGGCTGTGACACTGTTCAGGCTGTTTCCAGATAAACCTCACCCCTGCCCTGAGGGGAGGGTCCATGGAGATCCTGGGTGGTGGCCCGCAGAGCCTCAGCGCTCTGACTGGATGCGTGGATCAGGCTTTGTCTTGTCTCCGTGGTGAAGGGGGTTTACTAGCTCCACGCACTCCCTGGAGACTCTGCGGTTTCATTTCATCTCTGCTGCAGATCGTTCTGTGACCTTTGCTCCATCTCTGTATGCAAACCTTTCTCACTGCAGGCCACCAGGTAATGCAATCATGGAACAGAACACCCAGGCTAGATGGGATCATGGAGATCATAAAGTCCACTTCCCCAAAACCGTTTTACAAGTGAAAACATAGAGCTGCAAGGAAGGAATTGCATGTCCAAAGATCCCTCTAGTCTAGGTGGTCCTTAAGGCAGGGTCATATTTAGGCCCAGGAGCAGTAAGGACTTCCAGATGTTCAAGCTGGTTTTAGAAAAGGCAGAGGAATCAGAGATCAAACTGCCAATATCCGCTGGATCATCAAAAAAGCAAGAGAGTTCCAGAAAAATATCTATTTCTGCTTTGTTGACTATGCCAAAACATTTGACTGTGTAGATCATAATAAACTGTGGAAAATTCTGAAGGAGATGGGAATACCAGACCACCTGACCTGCCTCTTAAGAAACCTGTTTGCAGGCCAGGAAGCAACAGTTAGAACTGGACATGGAACAACAGACTGGTTCCAAATAGGAAAAGGAGTACGTCAAGACTGTATATTGTCACCCTGCTTATTTAACTTATATGCAGAGTACATCATGAGAAACGTTGGGCTAGAGGAAGCATAAGCTGGAGTCAAGATTGCTGGGAGAAATATCAATAACCTCAGATATGCAGATGACATTGCCCTTATCGGAGAAAGCAAAGAAGAACTAAAGAGCCTCTTGATGAGAGTGAACGAAGAGAGTGAAAAAGTTGGCTTAAAGCTCAACATTCAGAAAACTAAGATCATGGCATCCAGTCCCATCACTTCATGGCAAATAGATGGGGAAACAGTGGAAAGAGTGGCTGACTTTATTTTTTGGGGCTCCAAAATCACTGCAGATGGTGATTGCAGCCATGAAATTAAAAGATGTCTATTTCTTGGAAGGAAAGTTATGACAAACCTAGATAGCATATTAAAAAGCAGAGACATTACTTTGTCAACAAAGGTCTGTCTAATCAAGGCTATGGTTTTTCCAGTAGTCATGTATGGATGTGAGAGTTGGACTATAAAGAAAGCTAAGTGCCAAAGAATTGATGCTTTTGAATTGTGGTGTTGGAGAAGACTCTTAAGAGTCCCTTGGACTGCAAGGAAATCCAACCAGTCCATCCTAAAGGAGATCAGTCCTGGGTGTTCATTAGAAGGACTGATGCTGAAGCTGAAACTCCAATACTTTGGCCACCTGATGCGAAGAACTGACTCATTTTAAAAGACCCTGATGCTGGGAAAGATTGAATGTGGGAGAAGGGGACGACAGAGGATGAGATGGTTGGATGGCATCACCTACTCAATGGACATGGGTTTGGATGGACTCCGGGAGTTGGTGATGGACAGGGAGGCCTGGCGTACTGTGATTCATAGGGTCACAAAGAGTTGGACACGACTGAGCGACTGAACTGAACTGAACTGAACTAAAATAAGGAAGGACCCTTGCTTTCAGGAAACACAAAGTCTAGGAAACTATGTTCTACTTGTTGTCTCCAGTGTCTAATCCAGAACCTAACACACACAGTAGGTGCTCCATAAATACTTCTTGAGGAAATGAGTGATGAGTAAATGAATGTCACTGATCAATCACTGGACAAGCTGGCCCTAGACCCAGGGCTCCAAATTTCCAGGCTGGGGCTCCCCTCTGCTCATGCTTTCCACCTCCCCCATTGAGACTCAAGTCATAGGTTTGAGAAACAGCTTGGAAACATGGCTAACATTGTTGCAAATAGTCCTAACCATCATGTCTATTTATGTCACATTTATTCAGTCACAGGTGGACTCCCAGTCATCTTGGAGAAGAGTTTGAGCTCCCTCTTTCCTCTGGAAAGATGGAAGCTAAGCGAAGAGGCAGAGATGCCATGGAAAATCAACATTCACAGACCAAGACCTGCCCTGTGGGATACCATCACTGCCTAGAATGTTCCCATGCCTTTGTTGCCCAAACAGAAACTAGAATATGATAGATATTGGTTCATGATGGGTATCTTGACATGTTTCCTATTTTTTCTTGATTTCACTCATTTCATAGAGTGTCCAAGCTGCAAGGTGCCTTAGAGATACCTAAGCCTAATAATCCCTCTATAGGACAAGTGGAAAATCAGAAGTCTAGAGGGGGAAATTGAGTGGCTCATCACCATACAGCACGTCAACAGCTCAGACTAACCTGGAAGCCAGGCTTCCTGGATTCCAGTTCAGAGATTCTTTCCATGCCCCATACTGCTAGACTCGGCATTAAGCCAGTAGACTATCTAGTGTCAGATTCTCAAAAGTGCAGGTTCTATATGATTTACCCATCTCTCTTGTGCTGCTGGCATGGTGTTTCGATTTCACAGAAACTCTTCCTTTGCTCAGCACTGTGAAGTTCTCAAAGGGTTTTCTTGTTCATTATGAGTCCCATTTTACAGACTGGGGAGCCTCAGGTGATCCAAAGGGCCAAGGGCTCATGGCCTTAGAAGAATGGCAGCAGGACTTAAACCTCAGTGTTCTGACAACTAGTCCATGCCTTTCCCCTACAAGCATAAGCAATGCAGTCACTCCTTGATGAGCAAGTGAATGAACGATGAAAGGATAGATGAATGAATTAATGAATGACAAACATAGGAATCAACCAATCACTCTTATGAAATGAGTTAAAGAAAAAAAACCTTCAGACCCTCACTCTGCTCGGATCCACGGTAACTTGCTGCAGCTCCCTCACCTGTCATTTCTCTCCACTCAACACCTCACATGTGTGCTTAAGGGAAGAAGAAAAGCTAACAGCACTAAATCTCCATTCTTTAAGGGGCCAATAATTTCACAAAAGCATGGAGAAAGAAATTTTAACCTCTCCAAATATCACCATCCAGAGATTACCAGTAGTTAATATTTTGGTAAGCATCAACTTTTCAGTTGTTTTTTTTTCAAAGCATATATATATATAATTTGTTTAATGGATTCATATTGAATCAATTGCCTAGTAATCTGTTTTTATCACTTAATAAATAAATCACAAATATCCAGTCAGGTCATAAAGGGGTCAAGGGGGAGAAGGAACATGATATTCTGATCACATTTGATCTGCTGAGTAACACATAAGTGGTGAGATTCCCAAACACTGCTTTCCATCAATCATTTCAAGAGCCCAGTGAAGCCCTGTTGCTGGGCTCTGCCTTAGCCTTCCTGCTGCTAAGATGGCCATGGCTCTGACATTGCTAGTTCAGTCACTCAGTCATGTCCAACTCTTTCCAACCCCATGGACTATAGCACGCCATTAAGACGTGAGTAATTAAAACAAAGGTCCATCTAGTCAAAGCTATGGTTTTTCCAGTAGTCATGTACGGATGTGAAAGCTGGACTATAAAGAAAGTCAAGCACTGAAAATTGATGTTTTTGAACTGTGGTGTTGGAGAAGACTCTTGAGAGTCCCTTGGACTGAAAGGAGATCAAACCAGTCAATCCTAAAGGAAGTCAGTCCTGAATATTCATTGGAAGGACTGATGCTGAAGCTGAAACTCCAGTACTTTGGCCACCAGATACAAAAAACTGACTCATTGGAAAAGACCCTGATGCTGGGAAAGACTGATGGCAGGAGGAGAAGGGGACAACAGAAGATGAGATGGTTGGATGGCATCGCCGACTCAATGGACATGGGTTTGGGTGGACTCCGGGAGTTGGTGATGGACATAGAAGCCTGGTGGCTGCAGTCCATGGGGTCACAAAGAGTTGGACATGACTGAGTGACTGAATTGAATTAAAACAGCTTGGAATACCAACCTTCAATTCGCTAACCTCTTTTATACACACACACACACACACACACACACACACACACACACACGCTATTACATGTCAGTCAGTGCTCAGACAGAGAGGGAGGCATCACAGGTCTTGCATGATCTTTGTAAAAACCCTGGAGAAAAAGCAGGGCTCACGTCATTATTTTAGAGATGAAGAAATTTAGGATCAAGGAGATTACATGTACCTGCCAGGGACTTTTGTAATACTTTTTTTTTTTTAAATTATAGCTTCAGAAGTAAAATAAGTCAACAGCGATGAGCCAGTGTTTAGAGGGGAATTTCTTACATTTGAAGATTAGCAGAGAATTTATCCTGCTAATATTTATAGCGGAGTGGAGGCTTGAGCTCATGTCTGATCTTTCATTCCAGACTTTTCTTTCTACCATGCTACACTGCCTTCCTGACTTAAAACAGGTCTGAAAGGTTGAGCGATTTTAGTTCACTGCATAGAAGAAAGTACACATATGTGAGCGTGCCCCACCTCGACCAGCACGAGTGCTGACGGTGCATTCTGTGGCCTCTGTGGATGGGCTGGCAGCCTGTCACATCTGTAAACGAGGTTTAGTTTGATTAACGTGGGCCACTGGTCAGGACAACCTCCCCTGCTCAGTGAGGTGCGGGCCACTGGGCATGGCTGGCTGGAGGGCCAGAGAGAGGTTGTGATTCATTTCTGCCCCAGGCGCCCACCTGGCCGGCCTGGTGCATGGCTGTGGGACCAGGGGAAAGTGAGAGGCTGCAGGCGCCCTGCCTGTGAGCTGGGGCTCGGGAGTAATAGCGAGAAGTGGGGTGAGAGTAGCAGCTGCTGAGGTTGATATTTATATAATGACTCTCTGTGTTCAAGGCAGGAAGTGAAACCGAGGTTCTGCTGAGACACTTTCCTTCCCCCACACCGCTGCCCACGGGCGGCTCCAGAGAGATGACATGGGGAGAGCCTAGCGGGCTATGTCCAAGTGTGTACAGAGACGAGCGTGCCAGGCTCATCCCTGGGATGTCAAAGCCAAAGCTCTGCCACTTGGTCCCAGAAACCACCCCCTCCACCCCCGCCACCTTGGAGTTCTTGACCTCAAACCCTTCTTTCTCTCCATCTAGTTCCACTTGAGGATGAGGAAAGTCCTGTCATTCTCCTGAAGCTTTGCAGGAATTCTGTGAGGGTACACAAGATAATATCTCTAAACCCAGGGCCAACCATGCCTCATGGTGAGATTAGCATCAAGATCTTTATTACATTTCTGTGACCACCACCTGTGGTTCCTAGGGACAGTTGTTCCCTGACTTTTCTATCTACCTCGAGCAAACTTTCTGCCTCTCTCCTTTGCTTTCCTTTCAAGCCTTCATATCTTTTCAGATTGTCTTGGGCTTCAAAGCAAATATTCCCATCCATGCCCACCTTCCATCTTACCTAAGCCTTGGTTTAGGAATTCTGTTCTCATCTCTCTTTTAAAAGAGATATTTTAATACAGATAGGAGACCATCTAGAGAGTCTTTCTTATTCTGCTTCTCACCTATCATGGAGAATTCACAGTGGAAAAGGGCCTTAAAAATGAGGTAGTGCCTTGCTTCTCAATGAGGGAAGGACAAGCAGCAGCTGCTTCATTGAGGAGCTTATGAGACCTGCAGGATGCTAGGCCCCACTCTGGACTTACAGAATCAGAATCTGTGTTTTAGAACAATCTTTAGATGATTCATATGCACCTTACATTTTGAGAACCACTGCCTTAGCCCAAGATGCTCACCGCCAGGTGGAAGAAACAAGAGCTCAAAGATGGAGCTGCACCTGTGCAAGGTCACATAGCAAGAGGATGTTGTCAGGATGGAACTCAGGGGAGTGTCCTGCTTAAGTCCCTTTCCTTTGCACAAGGCCTTAATGAAGATATATGCCCAATGCCAGCACGATGAAGCAAGCTGCGTAATCACATTCCTCCTTTTCTTTTTTCTCTAAATTTCATTTATGAGTATTTTTACAAGTTACTTGACTAATAGAAAATCAATACATACGATTTTTCCATCATCTACTTTGAACTCTTGTCTGGTCTAAGTTGCCATCTCTTGTTACTGAGTTCTACAGAGTCTGATGTTTATTCAAAGAATGTCCATCTAAAGTTTATTTGAAGGGGAGCTTCTGAGTAGCTGGCAAGGAAAAAGAAATGTGTTATCAGATGTTTCAGCTACCTCAGCTTTGCCCCTCAATGACCTTGACAGGAAGAACGATGAATGACAGCGTATTTTAGAATCGCAAAATGACAAAACTGGAAGAGACATTCGAGATCATCTCATCCAGCCTCTTCTGGTGGCAGGTGGGGATGCTGAGCCATAGAGAGAAATGACTTGTTCAGTTTTTTCCATAAGTTAGTAGAATGCTGGGGGCAAGAGTTCAAATCTCTTGCCTCTCAATTCAGGGCTCCATGCTATGAACTTCTGTCCACTCCCTTACCAACTGAATGGAATGGACAAACTAAATGAATAAGTCCTCTGGGCCAGAAAGCATCTACTCTAGAATTCTGGAGTAAGTCATGGGTAGAATTGGCGTGCTATTGTCCAGAATGCCCATCCAGTCATTATAAACGGTCACTGAACCGGAAGGAATGCCGCACTGCCGATGGATTTCCCACCTGGGAAGTATGAACTACTAAACTTCATTATTGTGTCTGGAATTCACAAGAACAAGTGGGATCTTGAGACTGTAAAACCATAACTTACTGGGAGAAAAAGCAGAAGGACTTTAACAAACCAGTGTTCTCTAGGTTTTAAAGCAGGGGACTATGGAAATTCAATGCTTTCAGTTTTCATAGATTCAAGCTCTCTCTGTGACTGGATTTTTACATCAGAGAGCAGCTTGATTCCAGAATGGTTTGGCATGATGCTATGCCATCTTTCATAAAGACCATGGAAGTAATAATAGTAATATTGTTACAACCTCTCCAAAAAAGACTATTAACCAAGAAATATCCAGAAATCAAAAAATCACCCAGAACTGGGGTTTAATTCATCCTTTAATAAAAGACATGAAAGAAAGAATATAAAGTAGTAAAATCTTCACTTTTGCAAATGTCACTGAGCGTTTCTAGTCATCATGGTGCCTCATTTTCAGACTACCTTAATGGTTTCACCATTAATGTTTCATCAGATGCTCAAGATGCACCTGTAAGCTGAGCAGAGAGAAGTCTGTCCCCAATTTGAGACCAGGAAGCCACGCTTCAGGGAACAGAATGTCTTTCCATACCTTACAATCATTTGAATCCCAGTTGGACTCCAAATCCAACACTTTTCTTTACACGATATTGTTTCTGGGCAAAGAATTACCACAACACACAATACCTTCTAACATCTGCACACCTCTTCAGAAGTTACAAAGCATCTAGACAGCTTTGTGACATGAGGAAGAAGGCAACTAGCTGTTGAGAACCTGCTGTGTGTGACCAGGGTCTATATTAGATTCTGTACATAGTTGCCTCATTGAATTATGACCATGACTCTTTAAGGTGGGTGTTATTTTTTTTTCTGCCCATTAGGAAACTGAGCAGGGTTAGGCAACTTGTCCATGGTCACAATGTTCATGGTCTGAGCATGGGTGAACCTTGGATTTGAACCCTGAATCTATTTGGGTTCAAAGCCTTTCAAGGTGAAATGTTTCTGTTTTTCTCAATGTGATATTTGAGGAAATAGACTTAGAAATGTTAATCAACCAAAATTGTAGAGTTAATAAATCATAGAGAATGAATTTAAACTGGAGTTCCCTGGCTTTAAGTCTCAGGAGCATAAAGGTCTGAGGAGAATGAGGGGAAAATGTAACAGCTGAGCTCCAGTTTGGGAAAATATAAAGCAGTGCTCTTAGATAAATTATTCCTTAATCTCTCTTTATAAAATGATGGCCACTAATGTATCTCAGGAGGAGTACATGGCAACCCCCTCCAGTATTCTTGCCTGGAGAACCCCATAGACAGAGGAGCCTGGAGGGCTACAGTCCATAGGGTTGCACAGAGTTGGACACGACTGAAGCGACCTAGCATACACGCACAATGTATCACAAATCACGAAATGTATTTAAGTTTATTTCATTTCACTTCTATAAATGAGTACTGAGCATAGATGCTGTACAAGGTTCTGTCCAAGCTATTTGCATGGATCTTCTCTTTCTTGTCTCTTACCAATTTTTTGGAGTATTGTTTTCCCCATTTTCCAAAGGAAAATGAGTGACAAGTTCAAGGTCATATAGCTAGTAACTGGCAGGGCAGAAATTGAGATCATCAATGACATCAATCATCAAAGCTACTGAACTCCAGTAGCTTAAGCTGGGGCATGTGGGTTTCAGCAGAATGAGTGTGGAGGCCAACAGAAAGACATCCTATGATCAAATGATATCAGTGTGTGGGCTCAGGGAAAACATGACAGTTCCATTTATGGGTCTTCAAGACAACTTCAGCAGAGCTGGGGGAAGCTCAGAGGGCTAATCACATCACCAAAATGATGGAGCTTGTTGGTAAAAAAGATAGACTTAAAAAAACTAAATTTTGCCAATCAGAAAAACACAAGATACTATAACGCTTGATAGAATGGAACTGTGTACTTAATGAGTAAGTCTCAGAAAGACAGAACTATCCCAACCTTCCCTTAACCCAAAGTTTGCAAGAGTTAGATTCGGTGAAAATGAAAGGAAGTATACTTTATACAGTAGGTGGTAACTCAATGAACCCAGAGGTAGTAATTGGCTAGAGATGGATTTAAGAAGGGATTATTTAAATACAATCATCCGTCTTGCTCTCATCCTAAGTCACTTCTGTTGTGTCTGACTCTTTGCGAGCCTATGGACTGTAGTCCACCAGGCTTCTCTTTCCATGGGATTCTCCGTGCAAGAATACTGGAGTGCCATGGCCTCCTCCAGGGAATCTTCCTGACACAAGGATCGAACCCACATCTTTTACACCTACACCTCCTGCCTTTGAAGGCAGGTCTTTTACCACTAGCACCACCTGGGAAGCCCATTTAAATATGTGAGGATTCATAAATTCCACATGGGTTTATTAAAAATGTATGAGCACTTAAGTTGACCTGGCCTAACTTACCACCTCATGGGCATCCACTTGATTGCACCCAATAGTAAAGAGCTCACTTTCTCCCTAGGTAGAAGATTCTAGCTGTTGAGAGCTCTGTACATCCAAAATGTGTTTTCTTAGGTTTAAACAAAACTTATCTCTATTTACTACGCTCATTTTGGCTCAATCTCTGGCTTTAAGATGCTGAACAACAAATCTGAAAACTCTTCCTTTTTATATGCCTTCTGGAGTTAAAATCCAGCTCTTACTCCTATTTGTTGAAGTCAACATCATGAACAGAAACCATATTTAGGCAGAAATTTTGAGGGGCACTTTAAAAATTCTAAAGGAAGAGTATAATGTGGCATTTCCAGTTTTGAGAAGCCTAAAGGAATAAGTATTGGATTGGAAATCAGGAGACCTAGATTCTAGCATTCTTTGACTTTTTATATGAAGTCCATGCCACTGTGTCTGTCACTAATTAGATTAGTTAATGGATCTTAGAGGGCAGGGACCTCACGTTTCTGGACCACAGTTTCTTCTCTCTCCTCCTCCTCTCTCTCTTCCTCTCTCTCACACACACATGCATATATACACACACAAACATGCGCACACGCATGCACACATATATATCTCTCACTTCTTAGCCTTCAGAATCATCTAATTGCCTTTTGGATATCTTTATTTTCATATCCAGCAGGCAATTTATACTCCATATGTTCTACACCAAATTCTCTCACTCCCACTCTCACTCCTTTTCGTTTCCAGCTTTATCGAGATATAATTTACATACAACATTGTATAAGCTACAGGTTGATTTGATACATTTATATATTGCAAAATTATTACCATCAAAGCATAAGTTGACATCTATATCATGACACATAATTACCATGTCCTTTTTGTAGTACAAAAATCTACTCTCTTTGCCACTTTCAAGTACATAACAATGTTATTAACTAGAATACAATGCTATACATTAGACCCTCAAAACTTACTCATTTTATGACTAGAAGGTTGTACTGCTTGACCGCCCCCAGCCCCTGATAGCCATCATTCTAGTCTCTGTTTCTGTGAGTTTGGCATTTTTAGAGTCCACATATAAGTGAGATCATACAGTATTTGTCTCTTTCTGTCTGACTTATTTCATGCAGTATAATGCCCTCAAGTTCCATCCATGTTGTTGCAAATTGTTGAATTTTTTTCTTTGGCTTGGCTGAAAAAAGTACTCCATCACATATATCACATCTTCTTTATCCATTCTTCCATTGACGAACACTTAGGATGCTTCCATGTCTTGGCAGTTGTCAGTATTGGACCACAGTTCCCTTAAATATAAGATAAAGAGGTTGAACAAGATAGTGTTTATTCTCCCTTTTGTCCATGATTCTCTGGCTTCAGTTTAGTTAACCAGTGGTAGTTGTGAAACACCAATTCACTTATGAAACTCTCTTCAATATGTTATCACTAGAAAGTAGTTTTACCAGTCCCTAAAGACGGACCAATACAACTGGATGGAAATTTCACTGACCTTAATTATTGGACACTATAATTATTGCCCCCCCCCCCATTCCTTGTGAAAGCAAGTTCATCTAAAGTTAGAGCAAATATCATCAGACTTTTGTTCATTTTCAGTTAACTGTTTATTAGTAGCCAGAGAAAAGTTATTAAGTAGAAAGCAAATGGAAAAAAAAAAGTTAAAAATTTAGTTTCAGATCTTCCCAACACAGGTCTCCTGAATTGCTGGCAAATTCTTTACCATCTGAGCCACCCAAGAATACTGAAAGCCCAAAAATACTGGAGTGGGTAACCTATCCCTTTTCCAGGAGATCTTCCTGACCCAAGAATTGAACGGAAGTCTCCTGCATTGCAGGCAGATTCCTTATCAGCTGAACTACCAGGGAAGCCCAAGCAGCTACAACACACTTGGAATTGTGCTAAGCTTTTAAAACAGGTTATCACATTTCAGCTCTATTAGAAAGTTCTGAGGGAGCAGGAATTTTACATCTTGTTCATTTTTATCTAAGTCTCATGAACATCACCAGGCATGTAATAGAGACTCAATAAATATCTCAAAAATTTTAAAATAAGTGTTAATATTATAAATCACTAATATTAACGAATTATTGACATCCCCGTTTTCAGATGAAGAAATGGAGGCTCAAAGAGAGAAATTAAAAAAAAATTTTAAATGTTAGGAAACAGCAAAGCTGGCATTTGAACCCAGGCTTTCTGAAGTCAAGATTAATGCTCTTGTCAGTAGAGCATAACTGTCTCTCAACTTAATTATCTTAAAAACCAAAAATAAAATTGGGGTGAATCTCCTCAAGACATAAAGTAAAATTGGTAAATAAGCATGAATGTCTCAATGATCGTCTTTCTGCCACTGAAAACCTTCAGCTATAATTGGTGACTGTAAGTTCTCTACCCACGAAAGCAACATCAAAGAGATTCAAAAGGATTCTAATAAATGCAAACAAACAAACAGAAACACCTTGCAAACTTCATGGAAATTGCGAATGACTTTCTTACAGAAGGTATAGTGTCCCCTAAATTCCTGTGGCTCTGGGTACCTGGTAGCTTGAAAGGTGTATGGGATAAAGACGGATGCTGACTGGCAGAGAACAGCTGGTCAGGAATGAATGCCAGTGTGTCTTGTGAGGGTACCCAGGGGCTCTTCAACCCGGTTATTTTCCTTTTCTGTCCCTCTCCTCCAACCTAGTCTTGCAAGAGGACAGGATGCACGCAGCTCCTGCCCTCTGTCCGAAGATGTGGGTGCTCGCCAAGGTCCCGACAGTTGCTGACTGAGGGACAGACCATAGATAGGCCCATTGCCCCTCTTGAGCTTTCTCAGGTGTAAAATAAAGGAGTTAGCTGAAATGGCCCTGGGGCCCCTTTTCTCTGACAGTTTCCCAATGTAGCATCCCTACTCTTTCCTGCTCACTCCTCCAAACAGCGCGGGCGCTGGCGGCCCGGAGTGGCTCTGGGGACTCCCCACCCTGCCGCGCCCCGCCGCCGGAGCATCTCTGCTGCCGAGGTCTCTCCCCGCAGCTGCAGAGCCACAGCTGGTCCTGCACTGCTGACCGCTCCGATTTCCCTATGCAGATGAGGCTATGAATAAGCGAGCTCGGCCCAGAGGGAGAAGGCCCTCCTTCCTCACGTTCTTCTCAGACTTTCACTTTCCCTAATCGAGAGTGGCCAGGTGAGGCTCCTTTTCCAACACCCGCCTCGCTTAGAGACTCAGTCCTGCCTTCCACCTGCACAGGTAGGACTTGGCTTGCAGAAGAAGGAATTACTTTCCCTTTTTCAGTAAAGTTTTCCATTTCACAGTTTTGTTGAGCCTTCCTGCACACCATACACACACACACACATACACATAAGGCAGTGTGGGCTTTTTTGTCATTCTGAAACACACACACTGGTCAGTCAATACCCATTATCCTTGGAAAAGACAGGCCCTGGTTGCTGCCTATCTGGGCGTTAACTCATACTTTGATCCCTTCTCCCAGACCATTTCTGGACTCCAGTGGAAAGCCAGCGCATTCTCACAGCCTCTGCTTCACAAACATGGTCTCCATAACATCTCCCCTTATATTTGTCCTTGTCTCCCTTTTCCCTTGCTCAGAGTTACTTGTTGCGCTTTCCATAGCCCCACAGCACATGTGTGATACATTCCTACATATACATACACATGTGACCATACATGAGTAAGTAATTGAGTGAAAGTCACTCAGTCGTGTCCAAGTCTTTGCAACCTCATGGACTATACAGCCCATGGAATTCTTCAGGTCAGAATACTGGAGTGGGTAGCCATTCCCTTTTCCAGGGGATCTTCCCAACCCAGGGATCGAACCCAGGTCTCCCACATTGCAGGTGGATTCTTTACCAGCTGAGCCAGAAGGGAAGCCCAAGAATACTGGCGTGGGTAACCTATCCCTTCTCCAGCAGATCTTCCCGACCCATGTGGTTTATCATGATTACTTGGAACCATGTCATCTTTTTCTGAGTAGACTGTGAACTCTTTGGGAACAAGACTTGCATCTTGCCCATGTTGATAATTTTCACTGACTTAAGATAAGTACTAAATGTAGGTGAATTCAGTAACTTTTGATGCCCCCTTAATATGCTGGGCACTCTTCTATAGTTTCTACCATGGGGAGGACATACAGGGCCATTCAAGGGTTAAATGGAAGCCTTATGATTCCTTGGGTCCCACCCTATGGTGCTTCTTTCAGCTTCTGTTGACTTCTCCTGTTACCAAGCAAAAAACAAACACCGGCGTCTCCACACCGTCGTCTCCCTTGTACCTGTCCATTTGGTCCCCTGGGTTGCTCTCTTGTGCCAGGTTCTTTTCTTTCTGATCCGCCTTTCTTTGAATGTATTTATTTGCATTTCCCTCCACACGTGCCTCAAAAGGACATTCTCAGGTTAATTTGGGGTTTATGGTTAACTTTATTTGTAGCTTAGGTGGTAGAGTTCTGTTTCCTGTCCCAACAAGCACTGGTTCGCTTATGTCTTTATTAATTCATCCAATAACTAAATAGCAACCGAGACCTGAAGGATTAAAAACTTGAAAGTCCTCTGTCTCCCGACAGTGAGGTGATCCCAGTCTTGCAAGAGAAACTAGACACTCACAGAAATCATGTATAGTACCAGGTAGATGGCAATAAAAGTCTAAAAGAAGAGGTGGAGCCATCAGGTATTCGATACACTCAAAGCGTGAGAGATCACTCCCTCCGGAGGGGAGAGGGAAAGGACAAGGAAAGGTGTCACAGAGAGAGGGGTGGCATTAACATGGACCTGCAAGAGTGAAGTGGGATTTGCACTCACAGGCAGAGTTGAGCTACAGGAAAAAAACACAACCAATGTCCAGAGATGGAAAAGTACAAGACCGAGAAGAGTTCAGCCAGGCAGTGTGCTCAGACAGAGCTCTGAGAACTATGGCTCAACAAGCAGGACGGGATGCATGTCGGGTTGGAATGGAGCAGGAGAAGGCTGGAGGGGGAGACCAGGTGCTTGCAGCCTCCAGGGTGAGAAGTGAGAGGGTGGTGGCGGTGAAGATGGGGGGAAGGGAAGGGTGTGAGAAAAGCTTCTACAGTCCTGCCTAATGCCTCCAAATCTCCTTGACTCATTCTCCACAGTCACTCGTATACCCCTTTTCACTGAAGGCATCACACGACTTGCCCTGCCCCCTCTTTGGAAGCTTATCTTTTGATCTTCCAAGTGCATAACTTTCTGCCCAATTACTTGTCTTCAACCCATCAGAGCAGGTCAACCGCGCAGCTCAGAAGTCTCACCGTTCCACTTGGCCTAGGTTGCTCGCTTGCCCTGTCTCCATCCTCAGCACCCTCATCTGCAGAGGCGGAGAACAGCCCACATCTCCGTGCCCTCACGAGGAGGTTCGGTCAGAAGGTGAAACCTAGAGGAGGACTTAGGCACAGGAGGAAAGAGCAGAGTGGGCGAAATGAACCCCCATGGGGCTTCGTCTTGTGTACTCAACCGGGACTGAGCTTCACCAGGTTAAGAGGTTAAAAAAATCTTAACCTCTTTTACTAGGAGGCCAAGCAAGGACCAAGATAGCAGAGCCTGGGCAGGGGAGGGAGATCAGGAGGAACTAAGAGAGGCTCACATGGGCCCAAGAGACCAACACAGCAGTGTAACCACCACCAGTCCTGGGAGTCCCTGGCAGAGAAAATCAGAACTGGGAATGCAAAGGTTTTGCTTTATCTCTACTCAGCAATATGCCTTGGGGCCCTTTCCTTCCTCTGAGCCTCAGTTTTGTTGTCTATGAAACAGGGGTTATGACATCCATCTTTTCTGCACCCCATTGAGCTGTCTGTAAAGCTAGAGTAAGGTAAGTGAATATAGAAGCACTTTGAATAGGTAGAGCACTACTTCACGGACTTATTCTCATTCAACTCAGACCCCACTCATCAGGATAGGTGGACAGGGTGAGCAGAAAGGAACAGGGATGCCTAGAGAGTGGAGGCTGTGGATGCTCCTATTTTCCATGTAAATCTAAGGTGATTGTCCCTGTGGAGCATCTAGTCCAGTCTCATTTGACAGACGAGAAACTGAGGCCCAAAATGAGGGACTTCATGGTCCATGATTCCAAGGTGCGTCAGAGGACAAACTCAGGGTCCGAGGATCTCAGGCCAGTCCTTCTTCAACCCCACATCCCTGGTTCTCCAAATGGAAGCCAGAATGGAGGCAACTGGCCCAGAATGGAGACCACCGGGCTCGCTCACTTCTTGAATCATTGGTGAATAGCTACACAATTGGAATGAAGGGCTAGATGTGGGCTGGACCAGACTCCAGTTTTTAAACCATTGTGTTTAGAATCCAGGAAAATCAGTTTCCAAGATCCAGAGCATTCATGACCTGAAATGAATGTTGCAGTTTCAAATTCAGGATTGCCTATCACCTTTCTCTTCTCTTCCTTGGGCATTATTGGGCTCCAAGATAGGAGAAGAAAGGAAGAGTTCTCCTAGGAGCCAGTAACAGGCAAGTGTCAAGAGAATAGGAGGTGACTACCCTCCAATAAACATTCCACATATACCTAACCCTACTTCGTCTTTCCAATGACACTAGGTATAAATAATCTCAGAATGTCCATTTTCAGGTGAAAACAAACACTGGGACTTAGATAGCTCAAGTATCTTGAGTCACAAGTTAGCGTCAGGTTTGTACCTAAGGCGTCTCTCTGCCACAGGGAGATTTCTTTCATTTGCAACTTCTGCTCCAAATCTTTCTCACGTGAGCTCCTGCAAAGCATCGGACCCACTGAAGAGCATGTTCATTTCACCCATGAGAGTCTATAAAATACTCTCCCTGCTTCATCCACTAGCTTGCCTGTTTTTGTCTTCTAGTTCATTCATCATTACACAAGTATCATCTGAGGATGGCGCTGAGCTGGGGTTGAGGGGACTGAAACACACTCTGACTCCCTGATACTGAGAGCTGGCGGGAGTGGGGAGTCAGGGAGGCTCCAGTCAAGGAAGGACAGCTGTGCCACCGAGAGAGGCCCACAGGTATGTGTGTGGTGCACCTAGCTGGTGAGAATGGAGAAGGAAACACATCTGCACAGGAAACACATCATCTTCCTCAGGTGTTCAGGAAGACCAGTGGGATGTGGGATCTGGTCCGAGGGTAAAATGCTGGATGAGAAGGGGCTCGTGTTGAGGACAGAAAGTCTGGGGCTGGTGTGTGAAGGATTCTGAGGCTGCACTAAGGTGTTAGTTTCTTGCCCGAATCAGCCCAGATGTAGGTGGTCCCTCGTGTGGCTTTGTCGAGCCTCAGTCTCCCCTGCTGTGACCTGGAAGCCTTGAACGTTGCAGTGAGGTTCTTGTGTGAAGGCGATCAGGATAGAGAGCAAAGGCAGAATGTGCTGAGCAGCTCCAGGGGAGGATGTGAAGGGAATGCAAATCACAGATATTTATAATTGCAGCAAACTGAGACTGCGGGCCGCCAAGCACTCCCTCTGGAAATCCTGAAAACCTGCCGCCATGGGCTGTGCCCAGATCCCAGCTGGAGGCCGACTTCTCTCTTCTCAGCTCCTGCCAGGCTGTTCCTCATACAACAAACACGAAGCTCCCCGCGTCATTCCACCTACAGAGGCGTCAGCTCCGCACCCTTCCGTCCTCCCTTTTCAAAAAACCCAGTCGAGTCCTAAACTCCCAGGTCCTGGCAAGCCCTTTTTCAGTCCTCAGTGCCTCACCAGGCAGCCCTGTGAAGGCTAGACTCCCAGAGCCAAGAAGCAGCTGAGAAACAATCTGATTCCCATTAGTCCCCCATACAGCCCCTCATTGATGGAGCCACCCCCACGCCAGGCTTGTACCAGGCATCTGAGGAGCTGATAGGCAAGTCTGGGGGGGAACTGACTTCAGAGAGACAGGGAGAACTCCCTATCAAAGAAAGGGAAAGGATCAGCCTTTTCTTCTTTTGTTAAACACAAGTGAAACTTCTTTTTCTAATGTTATCTTTTATGGGGCCCCATGAGGACAATTGGAAGTTATATTTCGGTGACTGCCTCGGGTTCTCTAGAGGGATTCTGGAACAGTGCTTCTCAGACTTTAATGTGCACATGAATCCATAGTGGATCTGGTTAAAAGGCGGATTCTGACCTAGAGGTCTGGGTTGGGACCTGAAATTCTGCATTTCTAACAACTCCTGGTCAATGCTCATGTTGATGATCCATGGGCCACACTTTACATAGCAATAATCTAGAGCTCTTAATATTATTTTTTGAAAACCACTGATCTCTAGAACAGAGAGTTGGTGAGAATCCCCACTCCCCATTCCCAGAAAAATCAAACCAAGGCTCCTGGATCAGCACCTCCTTCTCTGGATGGAAGTCAGCTTCTACCGTTAACTCCACAGCAAGGTCCTAGGATCCAACTCTTTACTTTTCTCTGCCTGGAGGTGTCTGTCATTCCCACAAGGAATGTCTGCAAACATTCCTCAGAGGCTTGGCAATGAGGAAGAACTTTAAGGTGTAACCTTCATTCTAACAGGGAAGTACAAAAGGTTCAAGTTAATCTCCTTAACGGACAGACAGAGCAACAGACAGACAGAGAAAGTGATCAAGACAGTGTTCCCACTGGCCCTTGACAAGGGTGGTCTGTGACAGCCGCCTTCTCCCTGCCCTCTCCTAATCCCAGCCCCTGAATGATGGAAGTCATTTCCCTCACGATCTCTGTCCCTTATGTCTCTCCCCCTCAGGACTGAAATGCTCCCACTGAGGTCAAGGGTATTTTTAGCTCTGATTATGTGGGTCTAGGCTTGGCCAACCCTCCCTGGACATCAGTCTTGGTTCTGCAAATGCCAGGTGTCCTAATCCAGGAGGCACGGAGGCGACAGGGAAATCTGAGTGCATTGGAAAATGCAGCATATGGCCTTTTGAGGATTTTGTCCTCATGTCGTGTCTAATAAAAACAACAGTAACACCTAATGCTCAGAAAATGCTTCAACATTTCAGAGTACTTCCACTGGCATCGCCTCATTTGGTCTGCCCCCAAAGACTTATGGGAAACATAAGGCAAAAATGCTTCTTCCTTCTATTTATCAGAAGGCCCAGGTGCCCAGCAGCATGACAGAGCTAGTCAGCAGTTAACTTGAGTCTTCAGCCTCCCAGGTCCAACTTCACTGCCCTTTACCATATGCCCTGGCAACCCCAACATTTTGCTTTTCTCTTTAGCTTGGTTTTGTTTTTTGGTTTAAACCCTTTAAGGAACAATATTGGCAGACCTTCATGTAAAAAGTCTGGGATCATCCGTGCTTTTAAGAATGGAAGACTAGAGACAAGGAGGAGACAAGCAGCCTATATCAGTCATGGTCCAAGGAGGAAGCAGAGGACATACTCAAAAGAGGGTCACCAAAGAGGGATTAATTAAAGAATAGCTCATGAAGGTGTAGGCAAGGCTAAGGAAACCAAAGAGATGGTCATGCACCCTGAGGATAACAATAACTGGGAGTTGTTACCTAGTCCTCAAGCTGAAAAGGCAAATGGAAAGATGGAGAGGCAGTTACCAGAACCTGGTGAGCTAGGCAATTTTGAGGAGAGGAGAGGGCTGTCCAGCTGAAGCTGGAGACTTCGACAAATGCATGCAACCATTGCCAACCTATAGCCTGTAGAGAGGGGGCTGAGGAAGAACCATCATCCCTTCTCCCACCCTCTGCTCACCCAACTGAATCCAACCAGAAGCCAGAGGGCAGAGTAACCTACTGAGCTCCTCAGCAGTCAGCCTCCTGGAGAGGCAGGACAGGAGGGAAGAAGCATGGATGTGGAGGGTCGGTCACACAGAGAACACCTAACACAGAACTGCTGGCAGCTGCTGGCAGCTGCCCTCCGCAAGAAATTTGTGGAGGGGCTGGGGTTAGAGGGGGACGCAGTAGCCCAATTGTCTCAGAGCAAAATCACGCCAGAACCCAGCTGCAGCTCTCTGGGAGCCAATCTGGCCCTAAGTCTCAGGGGAGCACAAGAAAAACCAGACCAAGTGCTCCCAAGAGACGTTACTAACACCACAGGCAAGGTTGGCCATCCTGGGGGCTGGGTTTAAATCCCAGTTCCTTCATCTTGCTTGGGGTGACTCCAGACAATTCATTAAATCTCTCTGAGTCTCTGTTTCCTTATCGGTAAAATGAATGTGAAAATAAGAAGTCTTGTGCTGTCTGTCTTAGGATGGGCTGGTACTTTATACACAGGGGTGGTGCATAAGTCAGAAGGTCACATAAGAAGCCACAGAAGAATGCCCTGGATCTCTCACTGCCTAAACCATCCAAGCCTCACTTGTTCTCTGTAAAACAAGCCCCTAATGCCTAGATTTGAGGAAGGTTAAAGCCAGGGGAGCCGTAGAATCATTTCATCAACCTCCTCTCACATGAAAAGAAGACACTGAGAGAAAGGTCCCGCACTTAGTGGCAGAGCTGGCCACACAGGTCTCCTCTCAAAAGCCCGTGGTGCCCCTCCAACCTGCTCTTGCACACGACAGTCAGATGAGATAAAGGACAACAACGTGTTTTGCCCATGGTATTGGTAGTTGTCATAATTGTAATTAATAACAATTTGTGCCCCACATACCTCTCTAGGGCTGAAAAGTCCCATCAGTAACTATGTCTTCAAGGGCCTGGTGAAATGTGGCAATTTTACCAGGGTAAAACACGTGAATACCCACATGCACATCAGCAGGTGTGTTCATCACAGTAGTTAAGGATAAATGTCACCTAGTGAAAGACAAAATCCTGAAGGCACCAGAACACAGGATAGGCAAGTTGTATGTAGGTGGCTGGGAAGGACGGGGCCTGATATGTTCACTTTGCAGGAAGAAAAGCCCAGGTGGGGTCTTATGAGGCTGAAGGCTTTGTCCAAACCTCAGTTGGCTAGAGGAAAAATTGGATAGAGAATGCAAGCCAGCCCAGAGAGGCTGAAGGGCCTGCCAAGGCCTCCCCGAGGGCTGGCAAAACCAGGTTCCACTCTCAAGGTGATTCATTAGCAGCCAGACCCTATGGGGTAGACATGTCCATGTGTGGACTCCTCAATGAAGAGTTTGTTCATTACAACGGGATCCCATGCTACACTGTGGCTTTCTATCTGAAAGCCCAAATCTCACCTCTTCATGAGTTAAGGTCTTTAGCTTTCAGACTGTCTGGATCCCTCAGATTCCACTGAGCTGGTTCTGTTCTGCTTCTCCCACACTTCCCATTGCTTCAACTTCTCCTCTGCTCAGCCAGGGTTGGTAACTCGTCCCTACATTCTTTCCACAAATACCACTGAGCACCTCCTATGGATCAGGCACATTGTTTATCACTAGAGATGCAGTGATGGAGCCCTGTGCACCCAGAGCTGATGGTCCAGGGGAGGTTAATGGACTCTTCCAAATTCCATGGAAACAAAGTCATGAGTAAAGACAGGCTCAGTCTAGAGTCTGAAGCTGAGCAAAGCCATCTACTGCTCCTGGAAGGGCCACCTTCATCACAAGTATCTGTATGTAGTCCATCCAGAGAGCCCACCCCTCTCTATAAAGACGAGGGCAGTAGAGCGTTATGTCTCAAAATGTGAGAGGGAGCCAGGTACCTGGGTTCCCAGGTAGTCCAGTTGGTAAAGAATTGACCTGCAATGCAGGAGACCCCGGTTTGATTCCTAATGGAGAAGTTCCCCTGGAGAAGGGATAGGCTCCCCACTCCAGCATTCTTGGGCTTGCCTGGTGGCTCAGACAGTAAAGAATCCGCCTGCAATGCGAGACCTGGGTTTGACCCCTGGCTTGTGAAGATTTCCCTGAAGGAGGGCATGGCAACCCACTGCTGTATTCTTGCTCGGAGAATACTGGTCAGAGGAGCCTGGAGGGCTACAGTCCGTGGGGTCTCAAAGAGCCGGACATGACAGAGCAACTAGGCACACAGATAGATGCCCTAGGAACAGTTCTCAGCTCACTTCTTAGTGTATGACCCTGGGTGAGTTCCTTCACCTCTCTGAGTCTCCTCTTCCTCCTCTGGCTTATAAAAGCCAAGGCACCACTATAAGAATTAGAAAGAGGAACACATGTTGAGCTCTGAGAACAGTTCTCAGCATGCCAAGGACTCAAGAAATTCTATCTGTTTGCTTGTTTTTAAAATATTTATTTATTAATTTTAATTTGGGGAGTGGGCTGCATTGGGTCTTAGTTGTGTCACTCGGGATCTTTCATAGCCCATTCAGGCTTAGTTGCCCCTCTGCACATGGGATTATCTCCTCAACCAGAGATCAAACCCGCATCTCCTGCTTTGGAAAGCAGATTCTTAACCCTTGGACCTCCAGGGAAGTCCCTACTCGCTGACAGTTTTTATAGGTAAACTGAGGCTAAGATGGGATGTGACTCATCTATTGCCTTTCACCTGGCTAGGGGCAGATGCGGGACTGGAACTCAGATGTCTCAACACCAGGCCAGTGCTCTTTCCATTCTACCTACTACCTCCCCATGGGAATATCCACAATGTGAATTTCGTGATAATCCCATTTGAATGTTTAAACAAACTGGGAAGTTGAGATTGTATTACCATACAGAACCTTTCTCATTTGGGCCACTAGAAAGGTCACATTTCTTCCACTCAAGTAACCCCATGGCCAGCAACCAATCACCTGCCTGGCTATTCTTGCTTAGGAAACCGAAGCCTCTGGTCTACCTCCCTGGCGAGCTCTCAGGGCCAAGTGTTTCCTTCCGGCCTTATCTCACTGAATCACTGTACCCCTGCAGCCCTAATCTCTAGTTACTTCCCCATCGCACTTATTTGCCTAGATTGAGTGCTGTTTTCACAATTCCATTGGCTAGAGCTTTGCGAAGAGGTGTCGAATCTCTGAGTCCCTGACGTGAATATCTGGGGCCCTACAATAGGCCAGCAGATCCACAGAATCACAGCCGGGGTGGTGGCCAGCCGATGGCCAGAACTTGGTGAAATGCACACACAGGGGTATTTGTGTCACACCAAAGTATATTTAACAGCTCAATGAAAACTCACAGCCTGAGCCCTAACCATTTACTGATTCCACTGAATCACAAAGTGTTAGAGCTTGGGGCAACTTTAGAAATGATTTGCTCTGATCTCCCTCTTTTGTAGGAGTGCGAGAGGCTGAGTGGAAATCAGAATGAAGAGCAACAGAGTTGAGACCCTGTAATTGTTCGAACTGCTCAGGCTCAATCCTGACTTTATGAATTACTGTTAGGCCCTGGTCAAGTTGCTTCATGTCTCTGCACCTCAGTTTCTTCATCAGTAAGACAGGGTAGAGGTTCATAATTTATGGAATGTTATGAGAACTGAATAAGTTGATAACTCATGAAGTGCTTATGCCTGGCACATAAGCACCATAGGTTTGTAAAACAAACTGGGAAGACAGGTGACTTCATGAGTGACAGTGAGTCACATGGCCACTCTGGGCACACATAGATTGGATTGACTTATGTCTGCTTGCCTGTATGCTAAGTCACTTTAGTCATGTCCAACTCTCTGTGACAGTATGAACTATAGTCCACTAGGCTGCTCTGTCCAAGGGATTCTCCAGGCAAGAATACTGGAGTGGGTTGCCACGCCCTCCTCCAGGGGATCTTCCCAACCCAGGGATCAAACTCGCATCTCTTACAATTCCTGCACTGGCAAGTATGTTCTTTACCATTAGCTCTACCTGGGAAGCCCCAGTTGTGTCTAAGTTCCTCTGTCTCTCATTGTCATGTCGACTGTTTTGCTTGCTGGGATGATGAGGCCTGGAAATCCCACTCCGAGCTGCTGTCTGAGATGCCAAAGCAGCTGTTTGGAAGGAAGAGCATGACCGCCCAGTGGCCACCCTGGCCTGGCTGAGGCAAAACACTCTGCAGCTCTCATTCTTGTATTGACCTGGGTCAAGCCATTGCAGGAGGCTCCTTGGAGTGAAATGGAGTCTGCGCTCAGGCTTTTGTTAGACGACACAGGAACCTCCCCCTCTTCCTACCTCCCCCCTCCCCCCACCCTGTTACTCTCTCATCCACCTCCTCTTTGATCTCTTGAAACTGGCTGAGGACTCACAGAACACACTCTTTTGTTCCACTCAGGTGTTCTCTTTTGGACCCTGATTCTATTTAAAGAGCTCTGTGATTCATTTGGTTCTGCTGCTTGGGGTTTTGAGAGTGGGGAGAAGAGAGTGAGGGACAAGGTATTATATATACAAACTGAATGTGTACATGCGTGCATGCTCAGTCAATTCAGCCGTGTCCGATTCTATGCAACCCCATGGACTGTAGCCCTCCAGGCTCCCCTGTCCATGGGATTTTTCAGGCAAGAATACTGGAGTGGGTTGCCATGCCCTCATCCAGGGGATCTTCCTGACCCAGGAACCCAACCCGCATCTCCTGCATCTCCTGCATTGCAAATGGATTCTTTACTGCTGAGCAACCGGGGAAGCCCTTGAACTTGTACAAAAGGTTGTAATTCAGGGGAGGCACGGCTCACTGAAGATGAGGAGAGAGTACCAGCCGCCTCACTGGTGCCTGACGTAAGACTTGAGTGACAGGGAGACGCCCCAGACCCCTGTGGATCCTCAGCAGAGTAAGCTGTCCCCATATCTTTCTCTGGGTGCTGTGCCACTGATGGTGAGAGCAGGGGGATGGGTGGAGAGGGGCTCAGACTCAGGTTGCTCCTCTCCTCACCCCTCACCACCTCCTCTGATCTCCACCACCCTAGCTTGATCCCTCATCACTCTCATCTCTCAGCTCAGCCCCCTCTTCTCCAGTCCTACTGCTGGCCCCCCTGCTCTCCCTACTAAATTGCAGCCAGCTTCTCTTTAAACCATGTCCTGTTGAAACACCCCCGGCCTCCCTGCAGCTGCTAGAACAAAGTAGACTGACTCCTCACTGACCCTCAAGTTCACTGATCTTAACTCCCACAGCTCCCCATCAAGTTACACTCTGCTTTTCCACTCCAAGCAGTCACTCTTTATCCTCCACTAGGAAGACCTCATCACTATACCTCCATGGAAACCATGGGCTCCAATCATTTACCTGCAGGGTGGCCTTGGGAAAGTTACTTAACCTCTCTGAACCTCATGTTCTTCATTTACAAAGTAATGCTAAGAGTGAAGGGCTTTCGTAAAGAGGAACTAAGAAATACTTAGCACAGTGCCTAGAACACAGTAATAATAAAATAAAAGTTAACTATAATCATAGCCATGGTCATAATGATGTTGATGATTGGTCTGTCTTAAGTCATTTCTGTCACACAGCCTTCTATGGTTTCCCAACCGAGTACTAGTTCTTTTTCTTTTGAAGTGTCCCTGTCTGATGGCTGTCCCCATGTTCTACATAGTTTTACAGAGATTTTTCCAATTATTCTGTTTCCCTCCTTGAAAGCAGAAACTGATCTTCCTCTGAATTCCAATTTCATCTAAAAATGGATTCTAGCCTTTCATAGGCGCTCAGTAAAGTTTCTGTTATTTGAATGTTCCTCTGAACCCTGGATGCAAGGCCAGAGGAAGTTAATGGTGATCCCGAGCTGCTTGGGAGCAATGGGTCCCTCTTTAGAAATGAGAGAGAGCCACTCACCACGGGACTCTGCCTGCTTGACACTCAGCACAGCCTGGGCAACCAAAGGGGCCAACAGGTCAGCTTGGTGAACTCTGTCCTCACGCCCCAGCATCCTACTTCCCAAAGCCTGGACCAGTGTTGTTCTTGGTTACCAGAAAGAACTGGGGAAGCGTGTACGAGAGAGAAAGTGCTGCATTTGTCACTGAGATGCTGCTTGGGAAATGGGAGAAGGAGCAGGAAGAGGTCCTATTTTCTAAGACCTGGGGAAGGAGAATGCTGGTCAGAGGGAAATGACCTATGGCTTATGCTCTTCTTCCAAGCTCAAGGGGAAGATGCTGCCCTTGTATATGGAATTGGTTAGGAAAATCTTCTTAGTTACAAGGAGCTCCTCAGCTCTCTGTGGGTGAACGTGGAGGGGTCCCAACTTGTTGGTTCATCTGAATTGCAAGCCTTGGCTGGCAACCGCAGTTACCTCTGCCCCAGGCTGACCTCATTTGAAATTCCCTGTGTTGCCGTCATAGCCAGAGCTAAAACCTGATCACAGAGCTCAATGGCTCTGGGTTGTAGGTCAGTTCACTCTCAGTAGTTGTTCCTTCTGAATCCCAGTGTGCAGAGACAGGCTGACTGTCCCCCACCTCCCAGGAGTCTAGACTTGGAGGGCACCCAGGGATCATGACGCCTAGTCTAACTCTAGCCCCAAGAGGAAGGATCATCCCACCGGGCAGTGATGGAGCCAAGAATGGAATGCAGAGCTCTGGCCCTGAGTCCAGGGCACTTTCCACTCACCCGAAAAGGCCCCAAAGGCTGTTCAATCCGAGGACATAACCCACAGAGAAAGGAGGAGATTGTGAAATGCTTCCACTAGAAGCTGAGGGCTGGCTGAGAGCCTAGAAAGTTCTCCAACCCTCCTAACCTAGTCACAATTCAGCAGTTTTCATCCCACTCATCCATGTTAACCCTCTCTTCTATGAGGGCAAGGCCTGCCTTCCAACAAGCAACTCTGAGAACAGCCATGCTGACTTCTGCTTGTATCTTCCCGGACACCTCTGCAGGCAAGACCTTTCCATTGAGCAACCACCTTGTGCAAACCAGCTCTTCTTTGCCCTCCATGATTACTCGGCAACTCTGCACAAGAGTAACCCAAATGTTTGTTTTTATTTCAAACTTAAGATTGAAGAGCTAGCTGTGTGTTTTCTTTCTTTCCCTTGAGGAATTTACCAGGGACCTGGGGGACTTCTCATCTTCAGCTCTTGATTCCTAGCTCCACACATCCCCATCTTTTGCTGACCCCCAGTCTGTGCCAGGTGACCCAGGACATGTCAGGGAGGAAAAGATACCCCTCCAGAGGGAAGATGTTCCCCCCAAATGGAGTCTCTCACTCAACCTCCCCCTAACCTCCCAACTCCAGGGTCACCAACCAACTCTTGTCTCTACTGCCTCCTGCCAGCCTGTATCATTATCCCCCAGTTTTCTAGTTTACAAAGCATTTTAACCTCATGGTATATGATGTCCAAGGCCACCCTAACATAGGGGCAGTATTTCACATTTGAGAGAAGACAGTCCCATACAATTATGTATATATCTGGACATGATCTGTCCAAGTTTACATAGAAAGCAGCAGCAGCAGCCTCCTGATTCTAAGTCCTGTGTTCCTTGCGATCTCTCTTCTCCCAGCGACTCCCTTATTATACATCTTGCATATTCGGCTAAAAGGAGTTTTCTAGATCACCACTGTTCTCTGACTACTCTCACATTCACAAAGCTTCAGAGATTCCTCCTGCCTCCAGGATAAAATTCCAGTGATCCGGCTGATCTTTCAGAGCCCTCCACAGTATGACTTCAGAGTGTTTGCTCAACGTTACTTCCACTGCTTCTGCTGGGTGGGTCTAATTGAATTTTCAATACTATCTTCTGCACTTTTTAAACATTTGGACCTTTGTCCTGTGGCTTCTCTGGACCTCCTCCCCATACTTTACTCCAGGTCTAGCCGTCAAAATTCTGTTTCCTTCAGGGCTACCTCCTGCTAGAAGTCTGCTTGAATGGCCTCAGCCCACAGTGAACTCTCCCTTGTGCCATTCCTCAGCCTTCATCAGCCACCCCGCTCCCCTGGCCTCAGAGCAAACCTTTGTCAGGGAGGACTGAAGCTTGCCTTTACCAGCCATCTCCCACCTCAGCCCAGGCCTGGGCTTTGCATGTCGAAAAAGAGTTAGTCACATACATCTATTGGTAGTTCTCTGCTAAATGCTAGGTTCAAGAAAACTTAGGGGTAGTATTTGCCTTCTCATGACCCAACAAATAAGAAACACAGAGTAAATGTTGGATCAAAAGTAAAAATCTTCTATTCCATAACTGAAGTGTTTAGTGGGCCTTTTTCTCAGAGAAGGAAGAGGAAGAAGAAAGGGATAGAGCAGGATGGTTCAAGTCCAGATCAAAGAGCCTGACTTCCATCTCTGGCTCCTCAGGACCTGGTAATGAACATTCAGCACTGCCCTGGTACCATGTACCTTAAAAGTGAAGGTGAAAGTGCTGGTCTTTCAGTCCTGTCTGACTCTTTGCAACCCTTCCAGGCTCCTTTGTCCACGGCATTCTCCAAGCAAGAGTACTGGAGTGGATTGCTATGCCCTTCTGCAGGGGGTCTTCCCAACCCAGAGGTGGAACCCTGGTCTCCTGCACTGCAGGCAGATTCTTTACTTCTGAGCTACAAGAGAAGCCCATACCATTCAGCTTGGAGCCTCAGTTTTTTCAACTGGAAAATGTGAATGATTGACTGCCTAGCCCATATCTCTCCATAATAGATGTGAATGTGCTTTGTGAGTTTAAATGCTAAACCTCTATGAGGGATGGTTAATTTCCAAAGCTCGAGCCACCCACTCCTGCCCAGTGTCTTTCCTCTGTTAAAATCCATGAGGACATTTGGATCAACAGAGAAGCGAATGCTCCCTTTTTTACCTATGCTGTTGACCAATGGCCTTTGATACTGGAAAAGTCCCATGATCCTTGAGCTATTATTAGGGATGGTTACATTGGCAGAGGGAGGCTATAAACAGCCAGCAGGGCCATCATTAACCTTTGGGTTTCCCATTTCAGGAACCAGTTTCAAAATAAACCTTTCCTCTGAAGAGAGCGCATGTCTACAGTTGCTCATGACCCACGGAAAGGAAAGGGAATTGCACTCCAGTGCAATTGGGGAGAGATTGGGGAATTTGTCTTGCGTGAGTTTGCTTAGCCCCAGCCCTTAATCATGAAACATGGCTCCAAACTGCGGACTTGAATCTTGAAGTTCAGCCAAGTTAGGTGGACTTCCGAGTGTCTCCATGGCTGGCTCCTCTGAGCCTCAGTGCCCTGCTCCAGGGAAATGACCACAACACAAACTGAGGGGACAGAATCTCAGGGAACAGTAAGGGAGTCAGGAAGGGAGGAGTCTGGGACTGAGGGTTTCTTCGGTTCTTCCTCCCAAGTCCATGCCTGCCTCGGAGCTCCCCATGGGGATTTAGACCTCCCACATTTTCATCTGAAGTACCCCTGGGGATTCCAGTTTCCCATGGCCCAGCAGGCTGCAGTGAACCATCCCCTCATCGCCCCCTTCCCCTACCACACATTGGTAACCTCGCTTCATTTACCACCCCCCACCACCTCTAAAGCAGCCAGGATATTTTAAAAACCCTTGTTTTGATCTCCTTTGCATATCAGTTACACTATTTCTGAGCGTGTTTATTTTTATTTTTTTTTTCCGGTGGTGAGCCCGTTGCTTTGAGCCGTCTGCTCGCACGTTTCCACTTCCCCCCGCTTTCCTGTGCACTGCTGTGGCCTCCAGGCATGTGGCTCAGGCTACAGTGAATGGTTCTCATGGGTCTGTGGCCTTTGAAGGAGCGGGGAGGCAGGTTCTTCTGCCAGTGGTTCTCCACTTCTCCTGACATCTGCCGAGGGGAGATGAAATTTCAGTTATGTTTTCTCTGCCTCATCTCCCAACAAAACCAATTCTGTTGCTCAGTCTGAGAGACGGGGTCAGGGAAAAGGCTCTGGATTGGGCATGAGAGAGACCAGAGTATTCATTCCAACATTGACACTGACCTTGAAAAAAGCCTCTACCTTCTTTGGGATGGGCTTAAGTTTTCTAAACTTCCTTCTGGCTCTAAATTCTAGGATTCTAACCAACATGGGGATGCTACCCTATCACCGAGCAAGATAGCTTCTATTCTGAGGATCAACTTTGGAGATGGTTCTGAGATGGACGTGTTGGAGATGCAGAAATGACTGTGATACTCCCGTCTCAGGGAGTCAATCTGTGGGACAGAACATCTCTTGCTGATTCGATCTTGTAAAATGTATGTGTGATGACTTGTGAAATGTCCAAGCTAAAGCTTTCGAGTGAGTCATGATGTACGTCTAAATCTACGTGCTTTCCAACATTTTCCATGTCATGGCATCCTTAGAAAGTGATATTATTAATACTTATACAGCATACTAGGCAAATGAATAATCGTGTACTTGTTTTGTTGGCAACCAACCCATTGATTCTGATTACTCCAAGGACTAAGGAGACAATATTTGGGTCCATTGGGCCCAGATTGGGAAGCTTTGGTTGAGAGGATTAAGACAACTCCAGAAAAACAACAGTGTTCAGGCCTATGAAAAAACACAAAATGCTAGCGATTGTGGCTCTGAGCTTTGTGTTAGCAAAGCCAAAATGTAAGAAAGAGAATCCTGAAAACAGATCATGGGGTTCAGATAGAGAATCCACCATTTGTCAATTCTCAGGAAACACTGAAGTTCAGTTTCTTCTGTCCTGGAAATAGTATTATCAACCACTGTAGGACTAAATAAAGTATTGTACCTCAGCACATTCTAAGCTCTCAATCAATGTTAGCTATTATTGTTATGGCTAGTGTAAGACAGGAAATTAAATGTCATTTGGTTCAATCCTCCCATATGAGAGAAAAGGAAACTGACTTGATCAAAGTTGCATAGCTAGTTAGTAGCTGAGATGGGATTGAAACCCAAGTCTTCTGACATAAGTTTTATGCTTTTATATAACTTAAAAAATAGTAGCTCATCCTGTATTAAAAACCATCCAAATACCTAAGTACTTAGGGTGGGTTTCCCATCCTTAAAAGAGGTTTGGAAGATGGGACGATTCATATTTGTTTTAAGCTGGTTTATCAGTGACTCTGCCCTAGGCACTGGCAGGAATGAAATCACCTGACATCTGCCTTATATTCCAAGTAGGTAGTCAAGGGCCAGTTTCCAGGTTCCAGAAAGCATGGGAATAGGTGCAGGGGCTACACATCTGGCATCTCAAATGCCAAAAGCACCAAGCCATCATTCTAGAAACCCCATTTTACATCTGAACATACTGAATATCTAGCTCATTTGGAGTCACAGGTCCTATTCAACCGCAAGACAAAGATTAGAATCTGGAGCTCAGACTTACTGCTGGAGCCTTTCCACAGAGCTCCGCAAAAGAGGGAGAATTTTAGACTCATTGTTTGCATTTGCTGACCATGTCGCCTAAGGCTAAAAACATACTAAGGCAAGCATGTTCAGTTGTGTCCAACTCTTTGCAACCCCATGAACTGTAGCCTGCCAGGCTCCTCTCTCCATGTGATCTTCAATTACTCATTTAAATGCTTGTGTGTGTGTGTGTGTGTTTTAACCAGCCACAAATGATTAAGGCAACTTATAGGAAATATAATGACCAATAATAAAGTGGACATTAAAATAAATTCTAATGTCTTGGAAATAAACCATAGAATATCCAAGCCCATGCAGTTCAATGATACATGTGAAGTGAAAGTGTTAGTCACTCAGTTGTGTCCAACTCCTTGTGACCCCATTGACAGTAGTCTGCCAGGTTCTTCTGTCCATGGGATTCTCCAGGCCAGAATATTGGAGTGGGTTGCCATTCCCTTCTCCAGGGAATCTTCCAGACTCAGGGATTGAACTCGGGTCTCCTGAGCTTCGAGCAGATTCTTTACTGTCTGAGTCCCCAGGGAAGTCCAGTGGCACATATGTTTATTTAAATTTAAATTAATTAAAACTAAATATAATAAAAAAGTATCTAGCTTCCCAGGGTCACTAGCCACCTTTCAAGTGTCCAGTGACTCCATGTAGTTGATGGCTACTTATTGGACATTGCAGATATGGAATATTTCCATGATTGTGAAAAGTTCTATTGAATGCTGCTGTCTACACAGGTAACCAGGTCGTATAGTTCTACACACTTGGAATAATTCAGCCAAGACTGTGGCTCTGAGCTTTGTGTTAGCAAAGCCAAAAAAAAAAGCCAAGTCAGTGTCCCGTTACCAGTTCCTCAGGGGAAACAGACATTTTAGCCCTTAGACCTAAGAGAATTCATCTGATGGGGCTTCATAGAAAGATCACTGAATGATATGGGAAATCATATTTTTTAAACCACAAGGGACAGAGTAGGCACAAATTTCAATGTTAATCTTTATACTGACTCACTTATAAAAGTTGAGGGTATAATTCACCCAAATTCAACCTAAATGAGAATACTTGTTTGGGGTGGGAAAGTGGGGAGGATACTTGTTTTCTTGGTCCTGGAGGGGACCACCTTAGCAATGCAGCTCAGGTGAATTGGCTCCCAGGTAATGACAAAACTTGTGCTGAGGCCTGAATGATAAGATGAAGTAGACATTGAAAGTATGCAAGAAGAGCACCTAGCAGAAGGGGAAACAAGTGCAAAGACCCTCAGGTTGGGAAGCATTGGCAAGTCTGAGGGAGAAAAAACCCAGTGAACATTGTGGATGAGGCTGAGATTGAAAGGAGATGATGTTAGACATAATTTTGTTGGCAAAGGTTCATATAGTCAAAACTATGGTTTTTCCAGTAGTCATGTACAGGTGTGAGAGTTGGACCATAAAGAAGGCTGAGTGCTGAAGAATGATGCTTTCTAATTCTGGTGCTGGAGAAGACTGTTGGGAGTCCCTTGGACAACAATGAGATCAAACCAGTCCATCCTAAAGAAAATCAACCCTGAATATTCATTGGAAGGACTGAGGCTGAAGCTGAAGCTCCAACATTTTGGCCACCTGATGCAAAGAGCCAACTCATTGAAAAAGACCCTGATGCTGGGAAAGATTGAGGGCAAAAGGAGAAGGGAGCAACAGAGAATGAGACAGTTGGATAGCATCACTGACTCAATGGACATGAATTTGAGTAAACTCAGGGAAATAGTGAAGGACAGGGAAGCCTGCAGCTCATGGGGTCACAGACAATTGGACACATATTGGCAACTGACCAACAAGACGGAAGTCAGGGGACTGGACCTGTATGGTTTTACAGGTCATAGTAAGAGAAGTTGGCAGAGCTGTGGCATAATTTGTGATTCTCGAAACATCATTCTGGTGACTGCACAGAAAGTTACTAGGGGCACAAGAGTCTAGGGAAAGAATGTGATCGTAGTTGGAATAAGATTATTGCTGTGGAGATAATGAAAAATAGTCTGAATTGACACCTATTTTAGACGTAAAGGTCGATGTAACTTGCTAATAGATTAAACATGGGGCTTGAAGGAAGTCAGGAAAATTACTAGAATGATTCAAGTATTTACCCTGAACAAATAGCAGCTAGAAGGCTCAAACCACTTCCCATGACAGGGAAGACTTGGGAAGGAGGAATATGAGGAGGAGAAAGGGATAAATCAATTGTTTTGTTTGGATCATGGTTTCTGTGAAATACCTATTAGATATACAATTAGAGTTTTATCAAGTCTGGAACTCAAGGGAGAAGTCAGGTGGAGACAGAAACTTGAAGTCATCTGCATATAGATAGTATATTAAAGCTTTGGGATTCATGGAGTTTATCTAGGATGAGTAGAGACAGAATTGAAACAAGAACCTCTGAGCACTCCAAAATTTGATACAGAGGAGAAAGAGCCAGGCAAGGAGACAAGAAGGTGAGGGCAAATGAGATGAGTGTGGAATTCCAGAAAGCTAGAGAAGAAAACGTTCAAAATCAGAAGGATCAACCATGGTGCATTCTATCGAATAATCCAGTTAGTTGAATATATTTTGGCTTTGGGTGCATCCACCATTAGTGACCTTGATAAGGGCTGTTAAGTATAGAGTCAGAAGAAATTTGGAGCATTGTTGAGGAGAGAATGGGAGCTGATCAGAGGAGAAAGGAAACACAGTTTTACTTAGTTTTTTTGTGAGGGCATCAGACAAACAGGACGGCATCAGAGAAATGGGATATGTGGGGTCAAGGGAGAGTTGTTATGAAGACATATTTGCTGGCTAATAGAATGGATGTAACAAAATAAGAGAAAATAATGTTGCAGGAAAGAAGTACATGGAAGGAGATAACATCCAGAGGACACAAGGAAGAAGTGAACTTAAGAGGCTGTGACACTCCCTCCACTTAATAAGAAGTAGGCAGTGTATGTGGGTCCAGATGCAGATGAGTTAAGGAGTTGGTAGAGGAAAGATGCAGTGATTTCCTCTGATAACAAAGAAGGAAGGTCATCATCCTGAGGTACAGAGAGGGTGCAGCATGGTGGAGATTTCAGAGGGAGATAAAGGTATGAAAAAAAATCAACCCAGAGCCTGATAAAGTAAATTTGCTAGAAGTGTTAGAGGGCACGCTGGTAGGGTCCACTGAGGGCTGTGGTCATAAATTTAAAGTGACCACATGATCCACAATGTTCTTAACAGCATTCTGTTGCTTAGTTGCAGGTAAAGGAGGACTGAGAAGATAATCACATTTCACCAGTATGGGGGTTTTGCCCAATGAAGGGAAGCAAGGGAATTTAGGGTGTTGGAAAGAGAGTGGTTATGATACAGAGCAGAGGGAGTTACAGTTGGAATAGGGGTTAAGGCTAGTCAATAACACATCAGTGAACTCCACATGTATCCAGACCATCTGCCTGGACCTCTCAGTATGTCGAGAGATTTCCTTCCCCCGGAAAAGGGAGTTTATTACTGGCTTCCTTTGGTTTTTTGCCACATCTAGAATCCCCCCTTCAAAGTTATGCAACCAATTAGAAACTGAGTGTTGGGTACCAAACTAGGAGATGGAGGGAAGAGTCAAACCTGAGCACAGAAGGGTATGTTTTTCCTAGTAACTCACAGTCTACAGCCAAGTCTCACCACTTGACTTAGACCTAGATGAAGGCATGGGGCAGAAAAACATCCCACACATGCAGAGAAAAGACTTGGGTTTCCATAGGCGTCTGTTGCATTCACAAGGGGAGAAAGTTCCCTCACATCCTGAGCCTTTGTTCCCTTAAACCTCTGGCCCTTCCTAAGTTACAGCTCATTATACAGACCTGATGAAATGGTGAGTATAAAATCATCTTAGTTGCCAGAAAGTGTGGAGATGTGTGGAGATTATACTGTCATGCCTCTGTACATTGGTCTGCAAATATAGGTCACCATGGCTAGTAAGCCACTTGCCTTATAATTGGAAACTGATGAAATGCTAACAATGAAAGACAAGTACATTTCAAAACAGAAGCAATGGGAAGCAACTGTCTCTCTTTTTTGTGCAACATCCTATGAACTCGTGGCTCTCACAGCCCAGGATGTTGCTGCAGTTGTCAGCCCAGCGTGCTTTAGCAGCACAAGACGAATCCCTGAGTCACCCCATAGTCCTGATTTAGTAACTTTATCTTTCAATACCTCAGTCATCTTCTCTGTAAAGTGGGAAGACTCATACCAGCTCCTACTCAACTTCTAGGGACTCCAGAAGGATTCGACTTATTATTTTTTTTTTTAAGAAAAATTAAAAACTGGAAAATACTCCGAGTTACTTTGAAAACAGTGGAGGGTAAATGTGAAGTGTCACTATTATTAAGTGTGAGGCAATACTTCCCACCCCCACCATGTCCCAGGGTGACAATGTGAGCTGTGTGACAGGCTATTTTTAAATTATCATCTCTGGAAGCATATGGTCCTGCCCGGTGCCAAAAAGAGAACTGACCTGCTTCTGTTTGTTTACTTGCCAGTTTTGACCTGATGGAGCACTTTCTATATTCTGTTAAGATGATCCTTTATACCCTAAACTTTTCAAGCAAATACTGAAGTTTTTCTGCAACATAGCCTCCAAGAGACCATGTCAATATAACTTGCTTAGACAACAATAAAGGCCATAAGAGGACAGTAGTGTGTTTATACAAATCTTCCTTCTGTGTCAGTGAAGACATTTGAGGGTTTGCCTGGTTGATGTTGGTGATGATGATGGCGATGGTGATGGTGATGGTAATGATTTATTTTGTTTTATGTTTTATGAATAACAACTGCTACCAACTAAAACTGCTTTGTGCTCCAAATATACAGCCTTGGTGGCTCAGACGGTAAAGAAATATACATCGGTAGCTTTTTAAAAGCTTCATGTTTGCTGCCCCCTCTAATTGACCTGACTTCACCCTCTGCTTGGCAGGACTCCTGAATTGAGTTAAACTTCTTGGATTTGATTTCTGATACCAAATCCCTGGAAAGATATCCAGCCGCTCAGGTGAAAAAAGAAAGAGATGAAAACACCTATTTTGTGGGACCTGACTTTTGTACAAGGCAGATAAAACATCCCGGTCAAAGTAAAGAAAGAAGGATAAGAAGGAACCTACAATTTTCTCTTTCTTTTTTATTTATTTTTTCTGTAAAGTCCAGAGTCAAAGTCTCTTTTCTTGGGGTCAAGTGATAACCAAAAATAGAAGCAATGAGATTTTGTGGCACTTCACTTATCTAATTTAAAAGGTAATTTATAAATGTGAGTGACAAGGAAAACTTAGAAGGTAGGCCCTGCTTCTGCAATTAAATGACTGAATCAAGAAGACGTGAAAGGAATGTAAAAAGTTCTGGATGCCTCTGGGAACAAATAAGAGAATCAATTATGGAAATTCACAAAAGGTCAAAGTTTAAAAATTGTGAAGCACAGATACAACCAACCACAGGTCTTCCTCAAGCATTAGTGAATGCTCTTCATTAGAGAAGTTCAAGAAGAGAATGGATGCATGTTTCCTGGAGATAGTGGAACAGAAGTTCTGAAATTGGCTACAGGTGTGAACAGGTGAACTTTATGATTTTGGCCAGCTCCTAAAATCTATCTTTCTTTGGATCAGCCAGCAACTTCAAATCCTTTTTTTATGCAGAGACAAATAGACACTGTGAGACCAATTTGGGTTTTCTGGAATCTTCCAGTGTTCACATAGAGATGCTCCCTATTTCTTGCTCCTCCTTGCCCAATTTAACTCAAATCCCAAAGTTGAAGCAGGAACAAAGGAGGAAAGATTAATAAGGTGACTTTGTTCTCCTGTTACAAGCAGAACTCTTTCACTTACATGTAATTCCTTCTCTTACCGTTTCCGTTGGTCTGGTCCAAACCACAGCATCCTGTGTCTGGACTCCTCCACCATCCCCCTTCTCTCCTGTATCTCCCCACAAGTCCATCTTTCATACGTGAGTCCGCCTAAATCATTATCATGGCTTATTATTGACCTAAAAACTGTCCTGACTTTTCCTTTCTAATAACTCTCTAAAATCCTTAAACCTATAATTCAAGCTTGATGGTGACTCTAATGCCAAGTAGATTGATCTACCAAGAAAGTCTTCCACTATTTGACTCCATTATGCCACACCTCGATGGGGAGATTTTCTGTCTTCTTTGTCTACTTCATCTCCCAACTAAAGCCTTACCTCCTCCAGGAATCATTCCCAACATCTCCTGCCTGGCTGATGATCACAGTTTCTCTGAGCTCCTACAAATCTTAGCGCCTTTACCCATCATTTAAGCAGTTAATAGAGCCTTGAGGTGTTTCATATATTTCATTTCGATACCTGAATGAATTGTCTTGTTTCCTAATATAGGGTTATAGGTTCCTGGAGTGTAGGGATCATCTCCTATATTTCTTTTGTAATCCCCCTGGTGCCTAGCACATTGTTGGACACAGAATAATAGCAACAATCCTTCAGTCTCACAGCAGCCTTTAGGGTTGAAACAGCACTTCCATATGTCATTCAAATGATTGCTGAAACAACTAGCAAGGTCCACAAGGCAGACAGTGAGTAGCATCCTACAAGTGAGGAAACTGAGGTCCAGCAAGCTGCACATCCAGCAGGGATTCTAACCCAGTGCTCTCCCAATAATAACTATTAGAAGAGTAAACAAATGAACAGATCTTGCAGTTCAAATATTTGTAGGTAGCCAAAGGGAAGTGACTATGTGTTTGACCACTGCCTGTTCTGTTGATGTAGGTTGACCTCCAAAACAGGCTAAAGAATCCACTTTGTATGGGTAGACTCCATTTGAGAGACAGATGGCCCCTACCCCTCTGACTTCATCTGGTAATGAGAAGAGATTCTATGGAGAATACTGAGTGCTTTGGAATGTGTTTGTGTGGGAGCCTAGATGGAAATCGGCAACCTCAGGGCAAACCTCTGAACCTGCACATCTTGAGGCTTCTAGGACTCTGACCAAGGCAGGTAGAAGGGACCAGTCTGGAAGAGGCCTTAGGCACCAAACGGTCCTCAGTGATCTTCACCTCTTTAATTGGTAAATTTACCCTCTCACATTTAAAGACATTTTAAAAGACTTTGGAAATGGGTTCCTGTTCCCACAGAAATTACCTCTGAATTTTCTAGTGAAAAGTCTGCCAGCTTTGTTCAGCCAAGTTCCTTTTCCCCCTCTTTTCTTTGACCATGAAATCAGCTTTGGTGCCAACGCTCAGATCGAGCAGGTGTTTGATGCATCATGTGCTGTGATAAGTGTTTGTTACAGAAGTTCATTCAAGCTAATCACCATAGCTTTTGAGGCATCATTGCCACTGATCATAAAACTGTCCTTGAAAACCAGAAGCCCAAGATACTCAACCAGAATGTGTTCTTTTCTTTCTACTTTTATGTTCTCTGTGCCTCTCCACATCTGGTGTAATAGAGAGAGGAGGTAGAAGTCAGGGGATGGGGACTTGAATTCTGCTTCTGTCCCAAGCTAGCCATGTGACCCTGGTGAAGCCATTTCTCAGTCCTGAGCCTTACGGCTCTTTTTTACAGTGGAGAGGTGAGAGCGGGAGACTGCCAAGTTCTCCCTGAGTCCTGACATGTCCTGAAGAGAAGACAGACATGCTTGCCTTTCCTCACCCAGAATGTACTTTACATAAGTGAATTGACTTCCTTTTTTTACTGGTTTGTTCCTCTAGTCAGGGGTGAGGGGAGCGATGCTGCCCACAGGAGCATGGGTGGGGGGGATCTATGTGGGAGTGGGGGTGGGGAGGGGCTATGCTGGTAAAGAAAGGAGGAGCAAACACCACTAATTACTTCAACTACATAACACTTACTTCTGTGATGATATTAAAGGACCTTCCGGGTATTTAGCATATGAACACCTACAGGAGAATGATGAAGAAATTTTCAGTTCCATAATTGTTCCTGAAAAGGCATTCAGAAATTCTAATTCTGCAAATTAGATTACTTTAGGGGGGGAAAAAAGGTGAGAAGAAATTTTCATATCAAGAAGAAAAAAATATCCCCTTGCTATTCTTTGCCCCCAAACCTTTAAACCAGCCCATGGAGAATCAGACTTTAGGTCTTTTTATGCATTAGAGTTTGTACCCAAAATGTTTGCATACATTTTATCACTTGATCTTTGAAACAGCCGTCTGAAAGGAGGTCTTTGTCACTGTCTTTAGGAAACTAAAGCTCTAACAGGTCTAGCAACTTGTTAGTGTACGCAAGTCATAGGTGGCCTCAGAGTGAACCAGCTGGTCTGGAACTGTCTGTGCTAGGTGCTCTTCCACAATATCCCAAGAGGAGTTCTCAATGGCCTCAAACAAAGAGGTGAATGGGCTTCCCTAGTGGTTCAGATAGTAAAGAATCTACCTGCAATATAAGAGACCAGGATTTGAGCCCTGGGTCGGGAAGATCCCCTGGAGAAGGGAATGGCTATCCACTCCAGTATTTTTACCTGAAAGAAAGGCTGTGGACAGGAGTCCATGGGCTTCCCAGGTTGTGCTAGTGGTAAAGAACCTGCCTGCCAGTGCAGGGGACATGAGACACAGGTTCGATGTGAGACACAGGTCAGGAAGATCCCCTGGAGGAGGGCATGGCAACCCACTCTGGTATTTTTGCCTGGAGAATCCCATGGACAGAGCAGCCTGGCGGGCTACAGTCCATGGGGTCGCAAAGAATAGGACATGACTGAAGCGACTTAGCACACACACAACAGTCCATAGGGTCACAAAAGACTCAGACACAACTGAGCGACTAACAATGTTCACTTTTCAAAGAGATGAGTAATTATCTACAAGACTGGATCGGAGGTTCTCTCTCTAAAGGTCTAAAGGACTGCTGTTCAATCACAGACTGACAGAGCAGCGAAGTCCCACCTACCCCCGCCACATCCCCTCCTCCAGATATCACCCTGGCCTTTTTCTTCAGCTGAGTACATCCCTGGTACTCTGACCTACTGGGATAATTTGGTGGCAAAATCAGTCCTGAAATCCTTCAATTTCATCCTATATTCTTCAAGATACCTGGTATTAAAAAATCAAGTGATTCCACAGAACACGCACTAAAGAGAAGACCAAGAATTGTTTTTTTCAGCCACCAAATAGTCCTGCTGGCCAGAGTTGGACAGAGTTGACTTTTATCTCAGTTTCTCCTTGGTCTTATATTCACCAACCTCACTAATATAACATAGAAGGGCCATGGCAGACAGAAATGTGACTGCCCATGAGTCATTAATTCTTGGCCTTCAGCATGTTTTGAAAATGTGTTGTGAAATGCTTACCAATCAATAATTCCATCACTGGGCAGTAGAGAAGCTGGGAGTTGTGCAAGAAGGGAAGTGGGGCATTAATGCTGGTCACTCAGGAGGCTCCAAATTTCTGCTGAGAGCAGGACCTAAAGACACAAAGTCTCCAGAATTGTTTTTAAAGGAATCAAAGACAGGATCAAGGCTAAGGGTGAGTGAAAGTAGACTTATGACCTTGCATGAGACCAGTAAAGTGGGGCAAGCTGTTATTTGCAGAAAGTTCCAAGCTAGCCTGTTTGCCCTTTTCTGTCAAAGGCTAAGAGACATGTTACACCCCAGACTGCGTCTAGGTATCCCTTCTCCATGACCAAGACCTCAGCCTGAGCTACAGGTATTGCAAGTGTCCTAGGTGAAGGAGGGTGCCTGGTACCAGGGGAAGGAACACAGAACAAGAAGGGTTCAAGCCCCTGTCTGCACTCATTAGGTCTGTGACATTGGAAGTGGTCACATCCTTTGTGGGATCTTCAGGACCTTCCTTTCTACTGAAAGGAGAAGGCATCTGCCCCACAGACCACAGAAAGCTCTGAGGTAATGGGGGGTATGCAAACAATCTGCAAACTATACAAATATGAAGGACTATTGGTAGAAGCCCATCCACCTTGGTTTTGCAAGCTCAGCTGGAAAGAATCTCCTGTTTAAGGAATGGCATAGTCCATGAATGGAGTACAACTTGTGGTTAGACTGGAAAACTGAAGATTGTCCCACGCAGACAACAGAGAAGAATTTTCAAATTCTTAGTGTGTGCCTGTCACTGTTAGCTGGAAACAGTGCTGTGATGGTAAATGTTTAACAACTGGTTCTCTGGGATGACAAAGCCTGGAATTGTAGCATTTGCTGATTTCCGTGGGGTAAATTCTAGCGCCATGTTGATTTCAAGCTACCAATGTGACATCACTAAACCATGAAGTGAGGAAAAGATGCCCACAACTAGCTCTCCCTACTGAATGCAAGCTAGCTCCATCTATGGAAACTTTGATCAACACTGAGGTTGGTATAATGGACTTTGGAACCCTTCTTAATACACAAGTTTCAAGTTTTAATATCTAATCACAGTGTCTGTTCCTCCAGTAATTCAAAGATGAAAATTTTTATTTAAATTTGTACTTAGCATTTTTATAGCAAATCTCAATTATGAATTTCTTTATGGACATTGTTGAGCCCTAAAATACTGTTCTATCATTCTAAGTAATGTTCCTCTTCTTCAACTTGCAAATCTGATAATAGATCAGCAAGCAAGGTAAAACGGAACACAGCACGAAGAGGGAGTCAGGAAACTTGAGACCAAGTATTAGCAATCCCATCTGTGTGAACTTTTATAAGTCACCTGCCTTCCCTGAGTCTCAGTTTTTACATCTGTAAAATGGGAACAGCCCTGGTTTGCTTGCCTCATAGGGCTACCGTGAGATCAAAGGCAATCACACAGTGCGAGTATTTTGAGAATAGCAAAATCCTACTAGGCTTTGAGTGATTATGATTAACTTCCAAAAATGGATTATTGGACATGGCAATTCATAAGAATTATCAACTGACACCACGCTGGAAAAGCTCTGCACAGGAGCTCAAATCCCTTCCCTGGAGTAGAGTTGCTCCCAGGCGGGATCGGTGTGACATGAAGAGAGCAGCCCCCAGGACTGTGGGGTGGCTCAGCTCTGCTGTGCTGGGCCCAGGGACATTGGAAATTACTTGTGCCCACAGACTTTCACACCAAATGACCCGTGGAGGTTAAAAAGAAGATTGAGCCCAAGCTTTGTCAATCTAGAGCTGGGACAAGGTCAGCGAGGAGCTAGGCAACGGAGCCTGCTTGGTAGATTTCCCCAGCCGACTTGGAGGCCATCTCTGAGGGGACGAGGAGGCCTGGGGAAATCAGCATTTTATAAAGTGCCCCTGTTAATACAGATGCATGTGACAAAAATGGTACACGATGCAAAACTCGATGCAGTGGAGCAAGGAAAGCACTCAACCCATGCTGTGCCAGGGCATAGATGGAAAGTAATACTTCTTGAGGGAAACCCAGGAAGACACCATCATAATCCAGGACCTGGCCAGGCTTCTTTCTTTTCTAAATAGAATGGCACTGCCATGACCCATCCACCCACATACAGGATGATCAAGACATATAGATTTGTCTGGTTGGCACACAGGATATCAGTCACTGAGGTCTCTGCAAACAAAACCATTCATTGTCAGCCACCAGCTGCTACCAAAGGCTGGCACAGAAAGATGCTTTCAAGGGAGGTTTCCCTAAGGCACTGTCTTCACCCACTCCTCTAGATATCTTAAAGAAAAAGTTCTGTGGATCCCTGTACCACTAGTGAACACATCCTAAACTCAACCTCATTGGGCATGTCAAACAGTATTCTGTCTTTTCTTCCACCCATTTGGTCCAGAAATACTTATGAGGCTCCAATTAAGTCAGACACATGTATAGAGCTGGAAACTGAGGATGAATGATATTCCATTTCTGTCTTTTGTTGTTGTTCAGTTGCTAAGTCACGTAGACTCTTTTCAACCCATGGACAGCAGAACACCAGGCTTCCCTGTCCTTCACTACCTCCTGGAGTTTGCTCAGACTCATGTCCATTGAATCAGTGATGCCATCCAACCATCACATCCTCTATTGCCCCCTTCTCTTGCCTTCAATCTTTTCCAGCATTAGGGTCTTTTTCAATGATTCAGCTCTTCACATCAGGTAGCCAAAGAATTGGAGCTTCAACTTAAGCATCTTATGGTCTAATTTTTACATCTGTACATGACTACTGGAAAAACCATAGCTTTAACTATATGGACCTTTGTTAGCAAACTGAACGTGAAAGGCACTCAGTCATATCCCACTCTTTGCAACCCCATGGACTATATTGTTCATGGAATTCTCCAGGCCAGAATACTGGAGTAGGTAGTCTTTCCCTTCTCCAGGGGATCTTCCCAACCCAGGGATCGAACCTAGGTCTCCTGCATTGCAGGCAGATTCTTTACCAGCTGAGCCACAAGAGACGCCCAAGAATACTGGAGTGGGTAGCCTATCCCTCCTCCAGTGGATCTTCCCAACCCAGGAATCGAACTGAGGTCTCCTGCATTGCAGGATGATTCTTTACCAACTGAGCTATCAGGGAAGCCCTAACAAAGTGATGTCTCTGCTTTTTAATACACCGTCTAGGTTTGTCACAGCTTTCCTTCTAAGGAATGAGTGTCTTTTAATTTCATGGCTCCCATCACCATCTGTAGTGATTTTGAAGACCAAGAAAACAAACTCCACCACTGTTGCTCCAAAAAGAGCTAATGTTCTTGGAGGATTCAGAAACAAAGCCAATGGTTACAGTACCATGTAGCAAGTATAACTGAGATATGCCCTGTCCTGGGGTCTCCAGAGCAGGGAGCACTTAACTATGGTGGGGGTTGAGAGGGGATGAGAAATGCTTTCCAGAATGGAGGATGTCAGGTTTGCAAAATAGGAGGGATCTCTAGGCAGAAGGAATAGGTGGTGCAAAGCACAGAGGCAGGAGCATGATGTGTGCTGAGGGAACAAGTAGACTGTGACAGAAAATTTGTAAGAGGTTCACCAGCAGATGAGGCTGGAAACTCTCACCTGCCAAGCCTGGAGTAAAGATCTCACCGTGAAGGCCATGCACAGCCTTTGGAAAACTTGCAGAAGGATTCAGTTTGCAATTTTATAGATCCATTTCTAGAGAAGCAGTGTGCAAAACAGGTTGAAATCTTAAGAAAGCAAATTAAAAAGCCATTGCAGTAGCCCAGGTGAGACCTAAACTAGTGGTGATGAGAATATAGAGCAGAGGGTGGATTTAAACAAAATCAAGAGAGAAAGTCTCTAGGATGGATTGGGTACAGGCTAGAGGTCAGGGTTACAGTCATCTAAACAAACTCACTCCCATGGGAGTTATTGGAGCCATGAAATTAAAAGACGCTTGCTCCTTGGATGGAAAGCTATGACAAACCTAGACAACATATTAAAAAGCAGAGACATCACTTTGCAGACGAAGGTCCATACAGTTAAAGCTATGGTTTTTCTGGTAGTCATGTATGGATGTAAGAATTAGGCCATGAGATGCTTAAGCTGAAGCTCCAATCCTTAGATTTCTAAGGGAAGGACAGCTTGTGTATGTGCTGCTTTAACTGAATTAATGAATCCAGGAGAATGAACTAATTTCAGAAAGAAGTTCAGTTTGGTATATGTTCAGTTTGAGGTGACTTTGGAATATCTAGGGGAAGAAATTTAGGCACTAGTTTATATGAGTCTCTGAACTCAAAAGGGGGAACAAGATAGAGATATAAGAATTTTCCTGCATTAGACGTAAAACTCTTGCTAAAGAGATTCATTACCCTTGAGGATTACTCGGTATGAAATTTGGTTTCAACATTAGTACCAGATAAAAAATTCAAACAATTAAGACACTCCCTTCAATCAGAAAAAGAACATAATGTAAATCATCTTGTTTACTTTTTCCTGGCCTGCCAGGAAGCTCAGAGATATATTTAACATTCAATTGCAGTAATGTACTGAGAAAGCCTTAAAATTAACATATTTGTCTTCTTGCTATTTTTATGGCTTTAATTTTTTATTTACAATTTAATATCCTCAGTGCATACCCCATATCATCAGGTGCCTTTTTTTCTTAGGAAATAAAAAGCATGTATGCTTTCCTTTGATATTATTAAGCCAAGTTTGCACCCTATTCACTTCAAGTGTTTTTTAGGTTCCCAAGGAGTTTTCCTTTACAATTTATAAGAATAACCATTTTTCCCCCAGGTAAACAAAAGGAAACAAACAAACAAACAAACAAAAACCCCTCTTCAGAAAGGAATTAGTCCTCAGGGATCAGTTAGAGCCAAAGGGACCAGAAGCCTATAGATTGTTATAGAAAGCTAGAGTCATTGACTCAGAAAGTGCATCCAAAAGGTATATGAGAAATAAAATCTGAGCAGAGGAGTTCCAGCCCAGCCCATTTTGTTACTTCTCAGCCAAGTAAAACTAGTCCCAGGATGAGGCTGGGCTACAACATAAATAGCACCACAGAGGGTTTGGGTAAATTCCATTCAGGTTATTGGGAACCACCTTTCAACCTTTGAGGAACAAGAATGTCATAACAATAGCAGTTGTTACCATTTTAAAATGCCCTTACATCATTACCTAACTTAATCCTCTCCAGTGTTCTGACAAGAACCGTGGTTATTCATACTTTATGCTATGTGTTCTCTTGCATAATGCATCTTGGAACCACTTTTAGGGAAAGAACACTGGTCTGAGCTCCCATCCCTTCCGTAAGACCATTTGTAGTTTTGGAAGTGGAATGAGGCTGCCTGATTTTCATCTAGCACGTTGAGTTTCCAGAACACTGTCACCTCCATATAATATATGACCCTCACAGTCACCCCTGATATAAGCTGGGAAGGGTGTATCATCTCCATTTCACAGATAAAACTAGCAAGTTATACCCCCTTGAGCTCGATTTGAGAAATAAAGGGAGGGCACTAAGACCCCACACCCCTAAGAACCCTGCCCTAGAACCGAGCCATCTCGGGCTTTCACAGGGAAGCCCTCCTTCAGGTTGCAACAGCTCCTTCACTGGCAAAGTAAGATGTTAATGATAGAAACCTCCAGTGGAGCCCCAGCTCATCTGAGTTCCCTCCTCACTAATGAGCACAGCCTCTTGGTGCCACAAAATCAGAAGTTGATTAGGATCCCTTCTTTCCTTCTATTGGAATTCACCTACTTCTGGTTTCACCAAATAATAAGCCTCAGAGCAACCAGTCAAGAAAACAGCCATGTAACCAATTTTTAAAGCAGTGCATGAAATTTCAAACAGTGGGACTAAACGGCTCTCCGTAGGCCAGACTCAGAAGTTCTTCTTAATCATGCAGTTTCTGAAGTCATTTCACCTGTCTAAGTCAGATCCATCTGCAAAATGGGTCAATAATAACCTTCGTCCTGCATCTCTTCATAGGCAGGGAAAGATCAAAATTGTGTATTATTAGCACCTTATGAGTACTTCCATGGTGGCTCAGTGGTAAAGAATCTGCCACAGAGCAAGAGACACAGGAGACGCAGGTTTGATCCCTGGGTCAGGAAGATCCCCTAAAGGAGGAAATGGCAACCCACTCCAGTATTCTTCCCAGGAAAATCCCATGGATAGAGGAACTTGGTGGGCTACAATCCATAGCATCGCAAAGAGTTAGACACGAATGAAACGATTTGAGTACCCAGCATCTTATGAATATGAGAGCCCCTCAATACTACTCAAGCAGGAAATTTCAAACCTTTAACTCAAGGGGCAGAGAGATGGTGTAGGAAAAGTGTTGGTCGATGGGTCAGAAGCTACTGGAACTGACATATGCATTGCAATCTGCATCCATGGGAAGAGAGATGCTGGGGTGACATGCAGAGTCACGCAATGACCCCTCCCAGCACCCAGGCTGACAAAAGTCATCAGGAGATACAGTCAGAAATTCCTTTCAAAGAATCTCTTAGTTCAACAGTTTTATTCCCCAGGGGAGATAAAATGTATATACTTCCTGTAATCAATCACAAGCCTCTTCAAGCTTCAGTCAGAGAATTTGCACAATTCTAATTTGTAAAGGTGACAGACTAGAGGTGGAAAGTAACTATGGGGCCCTTGAATACATGTAAATGAGAACAGTACCCTGGTCTTTACTGAATTATAATGAACTCTCAGTTTTCTGCTAGACCAGAATGTTCAACTCGTAGATGATAGAGCCAGAAAACCTCCTGGAGGCCCTTTCCCTTGTGTATCCTCCCCGCTCCCATTTTACAAAGCAGGAAACTAAGACTCAGACACACGTGACCTGCTTACACTCACTCCACAAGGTGGAATCAGATAAAAGCACATGCTGTACCCTTGCTGGACTTAATCCAGCATGTGTTTACTGAGAATCTACTGAATTCTTGGTGGGGAAATACAGATGAAAAAGCCAGAGAAATCACCTTCAAGAAAGTCAGACTCCACTAAGGAAGATAAACAGGTAAGCAGAAGTTTCTGGCATAAGTGGTATGCACCATATTAACAAGGATACAAAATGTGCCATGTGGATGCAGACTTCAGAGAGGTCAGCTCCCCCTGGGGTGATCAGAGAAGACTCCACCTGTGTGTGGACGCTTGCTCAGTTGTGTCCAACTCTTTGAGACCCGTGGACTGTGGCCCACCAGGTTCCTCTGTCCATGGGATTTCCCAGGCAAGAATATTGGAGTGGGTTGCCATTTCCTTCTCTAGGGGATCTTCCCAACCCAGGGACTGAACCCAGGTCTCCTGCCTTGCAGACAGATTCTTTACTGCTGAGCCATAAGGGAAGCCCAAGACTCTGCCTAGGAGTTGGCATTTGAAGGTTCTAACCACACAGAGTGGAAAAGCATTCCAGGCAAAAGGAACAGAGAGAGCTAAGGCACGGGAGTGAAGAGAGAACACTGCATGCGCTGAGGGTTTCATACACACTGTTGCAAAGAGCAGGAGGGTTTGTACCAGCTGCTTCAGGATAATCTCGGACAATGTCAACAGTCTCAGCTGCTATCCTCTACCTCATTCGGCACGCTCCCGGGGGCAGAGGCCTGTGTCCACCTAATGGGCCAGTACGAAAACCTGGCCCAGTGCTGATGGCATTGTGGGGCTTAATAAATTCCCTTTGAAGATGAGAAGACTGTACGGGAGAAAAGAATTTGCCACTCAAGTGAGTCAGCCGGAACGGCAGGCGTGTCCTGGCTCCTCGGGCCAAGCACCAGGGCTGACGGGCCAGACATGCTGGGTCACTTCCCCCTGGGGCCACTGGATTCCACCTGGGGACATCGAGTCTTTTTTCAGCAAGTCGTTCCTAAGCCACGACACTCCTGGCTCATCCCTAGGCTTTGTAGTTTCACCAGCGTAATTGATCCCAGAGCTCAGCTTCCTCCATGCCCATTGGTTTCCTAGGGAGTGATGGTGTATCAGACGCCCTTAGAGCACCTGCGCAGCCTGGCCTCCTGGGGCAGAGATGGAGCGACATGTGAGAGGCAGACATAAATAGTCCTGAGTTCGGCAGTCATCCTTTTGGGTGCTCTGAGCTTCCTGTCCTGAGCTAAGGTTTTCTCCTGGGGTTAGCTGAGGCACAGAGAGATAAACAAAGCTTGAAAGTGACTCTCCCCACTGGAAAGCTAAAGGCACTTTCAAGACACTGCTTTCTCCTACCTTCTGAGGAATGTGTCCCAGACTCGCCACCATCATACCCTGGGGAAGGCTCTCCAAGGTGTGTAGGTTGAGAGGAGAGACCACCTAAGGATGAAACTTCTTTCAGGCGTCCTCCCACATATGTTGGGGCTATAGAATGTCAGAAGAGCCAGGCAAATGTTGCCAGGATTCACGATGGCAGGAGAACCTGTCACCCCAGCGTTCAGCACTGAGCAGCCCAAACAAGCCCTAGTGACTAAGGTTTTTTTCCACTTACACCTGGTTCTTTTGCTTTCACCACACAATTATATTAGCAAATGAGATCCTTGAGTAAGCAAAACAGGTCCTTCACAGATTCTTTTGTAAGAACACATTCCTGAGCCTACTACAGATATTTAGAGTCAAGGAACATTTATTCAAACAGGCTTTTCAAAATACACCTCCAAGCTACTTTCACCATGTCGTTGCCACAATCTGAAAACTCAAGTGTGTCCAGAAGCAGGCAGCCAGTGGTTTGCAACAACTGAGAACTGGGCAGCAAAATAAAAAATTAAAAGCAAGTCACAGACGCACATTCAACATATGTAACTGACAAAGGATTAATACCCTGAATATAGCAGAGAAATCCTATACATCCATAAGAAAAATTAAAAGCAATAGAGATACATTGGCAGACTGTATGAACATGCAAAGTACTGAAAGAGAAATGATTTTCAGCATATGGTAAAATGCTTAACTTAACTGATAATGCAGATTTAAAAATTAAGAGATGCCATCTCACATCCATCAGATTAGCTAAAATTCTTGAAGTCTGACCATATGAAGTGAAGGAATAGAAACTTTAAAGCCCATTATTAAGAAAATGGGCTTAATAAATTGTAACACATTTAAGAAAAAGAAATGCAATATAGAAGTTAAAGTGAATAAACTATGTACCAGCATCAAACATATTTAAAATAATAATAATATTGAATGAAAAAAGCAATTTGCAGAATAAGTCAGTATAATTACATCATTCATGCAAATTTTAGAAACATGAATCAACACTGTATACTGTCTTGGACACATGTCTATGGAATAAATGTACCCAGTATGAATAGGACAAAGGCATCCCATCTTTGGATGGTGGTTGTTTGGGGGGTCAAGGAAAGGGACTGGGAAAAGGTGAGTTAGACAGAGACTCAGTTGTTTTGGGTAATGTTTGTTTCTTGTAAAAGCTGAAGCATGCCTTCAAATTCAGGGGGGTGGAAAGATGAACATAAAGGTCAGGATAGGCTAGGTTTTGCTATGGTAACAAAAGTCTGAATCATAGACACTTCAGACAACCGAGATTTGGCTTTTTTTGCTCATTCATGGTGGGTTGGCAAAGGGGCTCTGATGATTGTTGTTACTCACGGACCAAGGCTGACAGAACAGCCACCACCTTCTTGCAGGCAGCCATGCCAAGGAAAAGAAAGAACAATTACATGCTCCAGACTAGAACTGACATGGTCACCTCTTCTCACAACTAATTAACCGGAACTAATTGTACAATCCTCCCTGGCTCAAGGGGCCAGGAAGTACAATTCCACTATAAGCTCAGAAGTGGATACAATTGGAAATATGTGGGTAATGGGCTTCCCAAGTGGCCCTAGTGATAAAGAATCTACCTACCAGTGCAGAAGATGCAGGTTCAATCCCTGAGCCGGAAAGATTACCCTGGAGAAGGGCATGGCAACCCATTCCAATATTCTTGCCTGGAGAATCCCATGGACAGAGGAGCCTGGCAGGCTGTAGTCCATAAGGTGGCAAAGAGTTGAACACCAACTGAAGTGATTTAGCACACACATGCACTCAAATAAGTTTATTGCAACGTTATAGTTTTCATCATCCTCTTTTTAAGTGTTTGAATTATGTTTCCTATTTCACAAAATAGAAAAAAAGAGAAAAAAGACCCTGGTTTGGAAATCAGGAGACTTGGTCTTCCATTTGAGGAATGGAAGGTCTGTTTCTGGGCCTGTCGCCATGACTGTAATACCCACACTGGTGTTCTACAACCATTGATTCCCCATGGAGGTGACACAAAGCAGATTGACCTTCCTTGCTGTTGTTTAGCTCCTTGGAAGCTAAGGAGTTGGCAGTAAGAAGCCTGATATAAAGACAGGTGGTGCATGGAACATGGATTGTAAAGTCCAAAGACTTAACCAAGTCCTAAGACACAACTAAGTCCCAGGTCGACCACTCACACTTCCTGTCACCTTAGGAAAGTTACCATACCTCTGGGGCCTATTTTCCTCATCTGCAAAATGGGCACAACAATAACAGCGACATCTCTGAATAGTTGTGATAAACAAATGAGGTATGTAAAGCGATTTGTAACTGTAACGTGCTGCACAGACGCTCACTATTATTACTGACCTAAATTTTGCTGCAAGGGAAGCCTCAGGCCAGATTTACATTTCTGGCCGACAATGACTCATACGACTTCCCTCAGCAGAGCCACCTGGTTGACAAAATAGGCCCAGGCATCATCCTGTGGTCCAACCGCTTGAAGAATCTATTGATTTCCTCTTGTGAAAGTGAGTCTGGGAACAGGGATGAAACACTATTGCAGATTCCCGAGGGAGAGTAAGAGGGGAGGGTGTGATTCCTCAGAGCACAACCCGGAGGGGGCAAGCTCCTGGGCCGGGATTGAATCTGGGTCCCTGGGACTCATCAAATATTGGAGCTGGAAGATTATAGAAGGGAGAGAACAGCTCTTCCAATCCCCTCTTTTTCCAAATGAAGAAACTGAGGCCAAAGAGAGGCAAAAATGATGATCTTTTTCAACCAGCAATAGGTAATCACAAGACCTGGCATGCACCCTGGGGTCTTCTATTCATTTAGAGTGTAACCAGGGCAAGCCCCTACCAAATACCTCAGTTGCCTCATGTGCAAAATAAGGGGATTGAAACTGACCCCCATAGTTATCTCTTGTCTGTTGTTTTGAAAACACCATATTCTATCAAGGTTGAAATGCAGCAGAATCCTCCCTAAAAATGGACTCTCTGGTCCAGGCTACTGACTTTGCAGGTCTGACTCTCAGGAGTCATCGTCCCCTCTCCGCACACACCGTGAATGCCACCTGTTTACCTTCCTCTCTGTCTGGCCCAAAGGTTTCTTGATGTCCTGCCTGCATCCTCTGAGCCCTTGGAGGCTTAATGCTCCTGACTCTGCCCTTACTCAACAAACATCCCCATCTGCCAGTGTTACCAGCTCTTGGTTTGAAGCCAGGAAAACCTTCCTTAGGCAGCAGAGAACACAAGACGTAACTCAGGCAGGAGCTCCCAAGCACCTGGGTCTGGCCTCAACGTCACTCCCAGAGGATGCTTTGCACGGCAGTATAGCAGCTGATGACACTTCCCCAGAGATCACAGGAAGCAATACAGCCAGATGCGAGGGCAAGTCTGACCCGCTGGCTGCAGGTGCATCCTGCTGTGACACAGGACCCAAACTCCACGGGCGACATCCCACACCATAGGGCCTGGGGCCTTGCCCCTGAGGCTGCCATAGGCCCCTCCCCACAGATGCTAAGTCATCCCACTAGCAATTCCCAAGAACAGAGAAAACACTAGAGTCTCCATCTGTAGTAATAAGAGGCAGCCCCTACACCTGCCAGGTGCTTCACCTGCAAGGCCCTTGTCAGTCTAAGAAGCCCCTTCGTATTCATTGGCTTATTTGGTTTTTATGAAGAACTGAGAGCTGGCCAGTTAAAGGTTGATTCTCAAATGTTCTAGATGAGGAACTTCATGTGACACTCAGAAAGGCTAGAGGATTAAGGTCAGATCTTCTGACTCTGATCTCTACTCTTTCATCCATAGTATAATGAAAGTATTATCATCATATTACAAAATACATTAATGACCAAGCCAGAGGGCCAGGATTTGAATTGATTTCAAATACAAAGACAATCATCAGCTTACTTCTTCCCTGCAACAATCAGTTTAGGAGAAGAAACCACTTCTGAAACCAAAACAGCATTTATATTGTGATTTGTGTCGTACCTGGTCTCTCGAATCCAGGTCTTGAATATCTTCCCACCCCTTGTCCGCTTTCACCCTCTAACTGGATTTTTGAGTCAGTGCAATTGAGGAAAGAAGGACAGAAAGCAAACATTCACCTGAATCTTGCTTGCTGTACCAATTGTGTGTGTGTGTGTGTGTGTGTGAGACAACCTGAGAATGTCTCCTTAAAGGGATGTATAAAGCTGGTTATAGCAGCAACTCCTTCCCTACTGGTTCCTACTTCCCTCAGTGATCTTTGCCATACATCTGAAGCTAACATAACTTTGTTAATCAACTGTACTCCAACATAAAATAAATTTTTTAAGAAAATTTAAAAAATCCTCAGTGCTTCCTCATTGCTTAAAGTGATCCTCAGACCAGCAGCATCAGCATCGCTTCAGAGTTTTTTCCAAATGCAGAATTTCAGGCCCCGCCCATTACTGCTTCAGAATCTGATTCTAATAAGATCCCCATGTATCTGCACAGGAGGCTTGAGAAACACTGACATAAAGAATCTGACCCAGATTGCTGACGCTGGTAAAGTCCAAGTCACCCCAGCTGCTTAAAGACAGCCCTCACCAATACCCACATCCTCACATTTCCCCTCTCACCTTTGCTCCTGTAACTCTTCTTCCCCTGGTTTTTCCCTGAACCAGGTAACCTCCCACTCTTTGAAGTGTGTCTCAAAACCACCTCCTCCAAGAAGCCAAGCCAGATATTCCTACTTAGGAATGATCTTTCCTTCCTCTAAATCACAATGCCACAGAACCTGTACTTTCTATCTTGGATTATAATTGTTATGAGCATGACTTATGGCTCTCTCCAAATATGAGCTCTTCAAGGTCAGAGTTTAGGTCTGACTCATTTCTATATTTCCCCAAATGATCCAATACTTTGCAAAGTTCCTACTATAATCTGCTTCCTCAATACATTTGTCTTTAATATTTCTAACAGATATATCCAGAAAGATTAAGAAATTCAGTATCCTTGTGATTTTAGACAACCATGACCAAACCTGAACACAATCTAAACTTGGAAATGTTCACCTAAAATGTTCAGTCACTGTCATGAAGCTTATACACAGATATTTTTCCCCACTGCCCTGCCATATACACACTATGTGCATCCCACTTGTTCTTTACTGTTAGAAATGCAATTGGCCAGATAGTACTAAGAGGAGAGGGGAAATGATTGCTATACACATGATGTGCCAATTCCACACTGATTTAGCATCTCAGCAACAAAAGGAGAATGGAACATAGTACCCAGATTCCAACATCTCCATCAGGACTACATTTGGGGCAAGCAAAGGTTCCCTGGCCCTCGTTCAGTCACTTAATGGAGAAGATTCCAAAGACAGAATGCCACTGGTGTTCTTCCAATTATAGAGTCATCTGATTAGAATTACAGTAAATGCATAGCTCAGTTTGCATTATCCTGATGTGACCCGCGAACCAAGCCACCCTTGTCAGAGCGTATGAGGGGACTGAAGTCTGAAGGTCCACTGCCTCATCACATTGGGGCACCCCCACCAGTGCTAACCTGGAAAGGGGGTCACACGCAAGTTAGGACACTCCATGTCTGGAGACCCTAGAGCCCTGGGACTGGAGCTTGTTGCTTAATGTCGGAAGAAACACCCAAATACCACACACTCCAGACATCAAAGCAGCCTAGAATTTTTGGACAAAAAGAGATTTGTCTTGGGGATAATTTTAGAATTAATTGTTTCAGTTATTCCCGGCCTGTCAGCATTGAACCCTGTGAGGCTGTCAATGAAGCACAAGCTTGTTCAACCACAGAGTGGGATCATGGCTTTGGGGTGATGGCTAAATGGAATTTCTTGCTCTGTCTGGCTATAGAAGAACAAGGCAGGAATTCTACAGAATCAGAGACTCATCCGTCCCTTCTCACCTCTTCCACTTAGAGCATGAGGTCTGGGAATCATTAGGGTGTTGAACCAAACCTGACTGTTGTGTTATTGTTTCTGACTTAACTACCAGACTGTTAAGCATTACTGCCCCAAACCCAGCTGGAGGGTGGTACCACACTTTGAAGCCACCGAGTCAAAGTGCTACTGGATGAAATTCTGCTCTACTGGACCATGAAATAGGTTTTCCAAGGGACAGAGAATGACAGACACGCAAGCCATAGCTAAAGCTGTCTCACCAAAGTGGTAACGCTCACAGTGGAGCAAAAAGAAGCACTGCCATGTGATGGAAACCTGTCCACATCCTCAGTAGAGCTAGGTCAGATCACAACCAGAGGGCACTTCGGAGACCAGCTCTGGAACCTCTGTTTCCTCATCTACAAGACCAAATGCATAGGTGCATAATGACAGACACACAGTTACATTATTCTTCTTTCTTAAGGTAGCAGTTGAATTCTCCTGCCACAACCTGGTAGCTGGGTGACTTTCTAGATCTCTTTCTTCATTCAGACCTACCTACCTCACAGGGTTATCATGACGGTCCAAAGAAAATGGTATGAGTTGGGGGTTGATATGAGTTGGGAGTTGCTCTGATTCAATTCAGGAGGATGAAATCTATTTTCTTATTTTGTATAAATCTTATAACCTCAGATATGCAGATGACCACCCTTATGGCAAAAAATGAAGAACTGAAGAGCCTCTTGATGAAAGTGAAGGAGGAGAGTGAAAAAGCTGGCTTAAACTCAACATTCAAAAAACTAAGATCATGGCATCTGATCCCATCACTTCATGGCAAATAGATGAGGAAACAATGGAAACAGTGACAGACTTTATTTTCTTGGGCTCCAAAATCACTGCAGATGGTGACTGCAGCCATGAAATTAAAAAGATACCTGCTCCTTGGGAGAAAAGTTATGAGCAACCTAGACAGTATATTAAAAAGCAGAGACATTACTTTGCCAACAAAAGTCCATTTGGTCAAAGCTATAGTTTTTCCAGTACTCATGTATGCATGTGAGAGTTAGACTATAAAGAAAGCTGAGCACTGAAGAATTGATGCTTTTGCAATGCAGTGTTGGAGAAGACTCTTGAGAGTCCCTTGGACTGCAAGGAGACCAAACCAGTCCATTCTAAAGGAAATCAGTCCAGAATATTCACTGGAAGGACTGATGCTGCTGCTGAAACTCCAATACTTTGGCCACATGATGAGAACTGATTCATTGGAAAAGACTCTGATGCTAGGAAAGATTGAAGGCAGGAGGAGACGGGGACAAGAGAGGATGAGATGGTTGGATGGCATCACCGACTCGACGACCATGGGTTTGAGCAAGCTCCTGGAGATGGTGATGTGTCGCAAAGAATCGGACACAACTGAGCGACTGAACTGAACTGAACTCAGTACTGAAGAAAGGACAAAGCTCCTCCCTAACAGTCTTTCTTATAGCATTGAGGCACTTTACCTCTTTCCTTTCCTGGTCTGCACCAACTCTGGGGAGCAGAGTTGTATTAAAATCAGGGGAGAGAATTCTCTTGTGGTTTAGTGTAGTTAGGACACCAAGCTTCCACTGAAGTGGGCCTGGGTTTGATCACTGGTTGGGGAACTAAGATCCTACAAGTTCCATGGAATAGACAAAAAAAAAGAAAAAAATCAGGGAATATACAGGAAGCAAATCATAGAATATGTGTGTGTGTGTAATACATATGTATATGAATAATTGTATGTATGGTATTATATTTTATGTGTGTGTATGTATGTACTTACATATATGTATATATGAACATGTAGAACTGTATGTTTTATTTTAATTTATCAAATATCACAAGCAAACTTTTAACTATCAGGGAAATTCATTCTCAGTTAGCTAGAAATAGAGCAATGGAGGTAGGAGTGAAGAAGAAAGCTCTAATTATTGGTTGTTGAGACCAAACCAATCTACACATCCCACCCAGCTATTCCTGATCATGCCATCCATCACCTTGAACTTGACCTGCCTTGCCCTGAGCAGTCACTGAATTGCCTGTGTTAAAAAATGAAAGTGAATTTGGTATTAGTTCAGACTTACGGGGCCCTCATCAACAGAAAAACTTGAAATTATGTGGAAGTCATCCATGAAATGCTGGTACTGAAAATGGGAGGAAAAAAAAAAAAACCTATTTGTTGCTTGGGATTAGGTGATAGGGCATCAGCAAACAAGAAAGGGGGCCCTTCCAGTAGCAAACATGGGCAGACAGCAACCCAAAACCCAGATTTGAGTTCAGATTCAACAAAACCCAGGGTCTTCCTGGAGGACTTCAATTCCTAGAGACACAGCAGGTCAGAGACCTTGGACCAACCACCTTGTTTTGGAGTTGGAGAAGTTTCCCTCTGATCTGGCAAGTGACTATGTTCAAGGTCATACATTCAATACATGGCAGAACCAAGGCTAGAGGTCAAATGCCCACTGACATTCTGAGGACCGTCCCTCCCTTCACACTCTCAAGGATGAGAATATACTGAATAACATGGACACACTTTCTCATTGGTCTCTGAAGGTTGCGGGATCTCAGTGTTCTTAGGCTCTTGAATAACAACCGGAAAACTCTGCCAGGACTTTCACTCTCAGAAAGTGGCAGCTCAGTGCTGTGGAAATCTGGATTCTCCCCCCAGCTTAGACACTAATCTTTGTGTCTGATGTGCTTTGGCTCCAAACTGAAGCCCCTTTGTAGCCCAGGAAGGAAAAGCGTGCTAGAAATGGAGGGAGATTAAAGCAGCGTTCTCTTCTCACGAGATTTCCAAGGAGCACAGAGGGGATGTCAGTGTCCTGCACCTCTTCACATCCCACCTCCTTACTTAAAGACAGGTAGATGTAGAAATAAAGTCTCACATCTGTCTACTAGTAGCAGACATCATGATGTCCTGGGCTGTGTGTGAGTGTGGGCAGGTATGTTTAATTAATACTCTGAAGCTCTTTTCTGACTTTTAATATCAGTTCCAAATTGTTAATCCCTGAGGAAATGTCTCTAGACAACTTGTATTTTGTCATTTCTTATTATCTTATTCTGAAAAGCACACCGGTGAGTTCTATTCCACTCTACAAACGAAGACGCTAGGACCCAAAGGTCCTAGTCACAGAGCAAAGCCAAGGACTACCATTAGTACTAGACAGAGCTGCTGTTTCCCAGGATAAGCATCGGGCATGGCTTCAATAACTGGACTCAGGGATCCCAATGATGTGCCAACAGCTTCTAGACCACCCTGCATTATTATTTTGCTAGGATGCTTGTTACATCATCTGTCTCCTTTTTGTCAAAGCCTTGCTACTGGGATGATATTCTCTGCCCCCTACCCCTGTCTCCACCATCCATTCAGCACACACACACACACACAGAGAAGCTAATTACTTCTATATATTTTTTCAAATTCAACTTAAGTGCTGTTTCTTCAAAGTTGTCTTTCCTTACCACCACATTCCCCCAAAACGCATCCTCCCGTTCCGTGGTCTCTCATCATCTTCCTTTCCTTCTGAACACTCTCCAAGTTTGCAAACATCCGTTGAATTGTGACCTTCTGATATGGGTCCCTAACCTCCCTGACGGCAGGGACTGTCCCTGTTTTTTATGTTCTGTTGTCCCCTAAACCCTGGCACCTGATGTCAAGGGAGCAGTAAAGGGAGTAAATGCAAAGAAGAGCTGGTGGGTGGGTCAGCAGGAGAACAGACAAATACTCAGAGCTTCAGTGGTTCTCTCTTAATGGTGGGGCTCTGAAACCTTAGCTCAACAGTCCGACAACTCCCTGACATCTGTTAAGCCGCGCTACTCTCCTTTATGCCTGCCATTTCCTGTATTTCAGCCTGTACTTCCTGTATCTCAGCCCTGGCTTCCTTCCCTACATACGCTGTCTATACAAGCCTCAGTCTCGATGTCAGTCAGAAAGTCACTCTGGAAAGAGACTCCCAGACTTAGAAAACAAATTTATAGTTGCCTAGGGGAAGAGATACTTAGAGAGTTTGGGATCGACATGTACACACTGCTTACTCAGAATGGATAACCAACAAGGACCTATTACACAGCACATGGAACTCTGCTCAACTATGTGCCAGCTTGGATAGGAGGGAGGTTTGGGGGAGAATGAATACGTGTATATGTATGGCTGAATCTCTTCACTGTTCATCTGAAACTGTCACAACATTGTTGTATTGGCTATACCTCAGTACAAATAAAAAGCTTAAAATTTGAAAAAAAAAAGAAAAGTAACTCCGAGAAATCTTCCTTGAAATTTTCATAGAATATGAAAACCCCCTTCCTCTGCTTTCCCACGGCTTCCCGAGGTCAGTGTTACAGTTGCCCATGCTGAGCCCCTGTCTCCTCCATCTCCACAGCCCCCGTGAGGGCTCTGCTCATCAGTGGTGCTCAGATTATCTTGAGTGAGTCAATCAAAGGTTCAAAGTTTTATAGCATGCCATGGTGAGCTTCTCAAGAGCAAGATGCTTCTATTAACCTCTCCAGTGCTATGCTTTGCACCCAGAAGGTGTTCAATCATGAGTTGACTGGAATGCCATCCTCCCCCAGACATGATAGAGCAATCACAGAGGAATGTAGCGGAAAGAGTGTGAACTTGGAAATCGTTCTGATATACTTGCTATGTGACCTTGGAAAAATGGCTTAATGTCACGATCCTCGTGTTCCCCATCTGAGAAGAACACCACTTGCCTAAGGCCACTGTGATGGCAGATGGATGTTAACAGATCTGGCATGTGCCTGGCACCCCAGAGGTGTTCCACCCACATCAGCTCCTATTTCTCTTTTTGTTTCTTGGAGTCACAGAGACTGGTCAGCCTTACTTCCCCCTCGGCCTCCCAGGAAGCAAACAAGGGATTGGAACCCGGAGTCTGAGGCCCATTCCCTCGTTCCAGTCTGGCCAGCAGATGGCAACACCCATGCCGGGTGACTCCTGTCAAACTCTTTCCGTCCTGACAGAGGGGAAGGTGACAAGAATAGGCTCAAAGGATGACTCAGCTCCAGTGACTAAGGTGAGGAGGTGGTAGTAGTGGGAAGGGTATGGGGGTTGAAGAGGAAATGAGTGAATACACTATCTGATGAAGGATGCTCCAAGATAAAGGGACTTGACCCTGGTAAATTCCTGGCTCTGACACAGTGCAGACAGGCGGGGTCTGAGCGCCCTCCCATGACCCCCTCACCTCACCTCACCATGAACTAACTCCTACCAGCCCAGAGGGACCTTCCAGAGCAGTTGCTGGATGTCCTTCTGCCCTCTGGAGGCTTTTATCCCAAGGACTGAGACACATCTGAATACCAATTTTGATGAACTGGTTTTAAAAAGTATCCCTTATCACCAAAATCATTGTGAACAGGTTCTAATCCTGACAGCTGCCCGACTGCCAATCTTGGCTTTGCTCAGGGTCCAGACTGTTTTTTCCACCTATATCATCACTTTAACATCCCCATACATGGCACATGCAACAAGTTTAAAACTGAAAATGCCCCACCTACCCACCTCCCTCAGCTCTTCTTCTCATTAGCTGTACTAACATCTACCCAATCACCTAATCTAGACCCCTCCTGGGCCCCTCCTTGACCTGTACTCCCCATCACTCCATGATCCAGGTCAATTTCAGTTCTTGAATATCTCACTCCATTTCTTCCTCTCCTTCCCTACTTACAGCTGACTCTTCTGAGAGAGACGCGTGGCCTTCTGATACTATTTACTACGACTCTTTCAGGCATGTTCTAACTGACCCCTGTCTCTCATCAGTCTTTTCCAGACTGTCCACAGAATTCTATGTGCAAACCGCACTTTTGACGTTGTTCTCATCCTACGTAACATCCTGCAGTGCTTTCCCAGTTCCTAAAAGAAACAGCCCAGACTGCTCAGTCTGGTGATCCAGGACCTGTCCACCTTCTGGTTTCGAAAGCTTATGCACACAGACATCCCCTGGGGGAGCCAGTCCTCAGAATCCTGGTATCAATAATCTCTTTCCTCCTCTGGGTCTTTGAACATGTTGTTCTTTCTCACAGGTAAGCATTTCTCTGCCTTTGGCAACACTGTTTATCTTTCTAGATTCAGCTAAAATGTCACCTCTGTTGATTGGCCCTTTCAGATGCTCAGAAATGCACTGGTACCTCCTTCTCTGAGCCCTCTCTCAAAACATGGTTACTCTCACTAAACACCATTGTGACTTCTTGTTTATACACGTCTCTGTCCAACAGACTGGAAGATTCTTGGAGGCAGATCCTTCCACAGAATGCCTACGTAGATGTTTTTTGAATAAATGAAATATTAAGACAGGCGTGCATGCATGTTGCTCAGTTGTCCTACTCTTCGCAACTTCACGGACAGTAGCCCACCAGGTTCCTCTGTCCATGGAATTCTCCTGGCTAGAATACGGAAGTGGGTTGCCATGCACTCCTCCAGGGATCTTCTTAAGCCAGGACCAAACTCGTGTCTCCTGCATTGCAGGCGGACTCTATGGTTGAGCCATGGGGGAACCCCAAAAGATAGGCATGAGGTAATAAACACAGTCACTTTTATCCTCTGATCCTCAGTGTTCCCAGCCATAAAATAGGCATCTGATCCAAGTACCTCACAACTCCATAAGGCTCAGACTTTATACTGCACCATCCTTCAAAGACACAGCTCACACTCCCAGCCCACTCATTAGTAGGAGATATTGCTGAGTTATTTTTCCCGAGGAAGGAGTAGGACTGTGGGTCCACCCACATGGCAGGGACTGGTCTCAGAATGTCTGATTGAAGTCACAGAACTGCTCAAAGCCAGTGCTCTATAGGGGGGCCCAGAAACCCAGGACCTACCCTACCCTAGGCTGGGACTCTGACCACGTCCCCAGTAAGTCATGGGCACTGTCTGCCCACGTGGGCGCTCGTCTGTGGGCTCTCACGCAGCGATTGCCACAGTCCTCAGACAGGCACCGAGGATGACACATCGGTGCAGAGGAAGTCACCCACGCAGTCTCACCTCCCCCGGGTCACCTCACCTCCCAGCACCACTCCCACACTCACAGCCTCACAGGGGTTTGGGTTGTCTCTCTGAGAACCTGGACCTCTGAACCTTGAGCCACAGCATCTTTCAGGAGGCGACAGGTGAACCCGTGTTCTGATGGCTTTCTTCCTCTGACCCCCATCATTAGTTGCCCCTCACCGAACAGCTTCTGTCAACATGCTGGGATGAGCAAACTCGGGCTCACTTCGCAACTTTCTCTGGGAAAAGTATTTGATCTCCCTGAGCCTCAGTTTCCTCATCTATAGAATGGCACTAGTGGCTCTGCTCAGCTCTTTTACATGGGTGTTACCAAGATGCAAAGAGCTAATAGGTGTGAATGTGTCCTGTAGATTATAGGCACGACACAAATGTGTAGGATTCACAGGAGTAATAATATTAGTAGACACTAGGTTCTGTCTCTAAGGAAAACGCAAAGGGAGAATTCAAATCCAAATATTTATTGAGAACTCACTGTGTGCCAGACACAGTACAGGGGATTGTCGCCAATCCTAACCATAACTCTTCTATAACCAAATTCAATAGTGCGATAGCTTAATATTTATATGTCTGAAGTCTAAAGCTCCATGTTTCAAGATACATATATATGCATGTGTTTGTGTGGGTATATATATATATAAATTTGTGCATTTTACATATATGGGGATAGACACATTATTTGCGTATGCACAGGTGTGTGTGTGTGTGTGTGTGTGTGTGTGTGTGAGTATGCTTAAGAGAACAGACTATTTGCCCAGGAGTCAGGAATGAAGTGTAACGAAAGAGTCATGAGTTTTGGAATAAGACATACACACCTAGGTTCAAATCCTGACAATGTTTCTATGATTTAGGAGCTTTTTGACTTGAAACAGGTGTTAAATTCACCAAAGCCTCAATTTCTCTATATTAACCACAGAAGTAATAAAATCTGTCTCTGAGTTCTGTTGCGCAAATTAAACCACGCACGCAAAATGCTGAGCATTGTCTACACAGAGAGGGCTCCACAGATGCCACCCCCTGGATTCTGCGCTGAGAGTTCCTCTCACGCGCTCTGTGACCAGCAGCAAGCCACACAGGCCCCTGCCATGTATTTTCTACAGAATGAGAGGGCTGGACTCCATTCCCGGATTCCTTCCAGCCCCAGGACACCAGGGTCATACAGCGAGTATCTGCTTCATGCCTGTTCGTGGATTTCAGTCATGAGCTCAGCCCAGGCAAAGGCCCCAGGCCTGGGGTTCCCTCCCTTCCCAAAGCGTTTCCTTTCTCCGAACGTGCCATTTGCCGGCCCTCATATTTTCAATACAGGGTCCATTGATGGCTCTGAAAATGAATGTCCAGTGCAGCTGCGGGGCCACTTGAGCCCTCCGAGCAAGCGCTCTCAGGCCGCGCCGTCTGAGAGCTCTGTGTTTTCAGAGCCTGTTGTTGCCAGGCTGTCTGGAATCCTCAACACCTGCACGTCAGCTTCCTGGGCCCTTTCCCTCCCCTCCCCCGCCGCACCCTCGTCTCCCATTTGCATCTGAAATGCAGCTGCTGGGGCCCTGCGGAGGGGAGCCCGGTGGACAGGACCTCGCCTTGTTTGGTCTCCCTCCCCTGAGTCCAACTGAATCTGAGCTACCTCTGTGAGAGGACTCTTGTTGCCCCTTCATTATGTTTAAATGAGCCTCCTCTGTGGGAGAAAATTTTTTTTTAATAAAATAAAATAAAACCACCACAAAGGACCAAAGCAGATGACATCTGTTCTTTTGATGAAAGCTTTTTCTGTCCTGAATTAGACTTAAAAAAAAGAGAGAGAGAGAGAGAAAGCATGAGGCTGGGCTTCATTTGTACCATTTCTCCCCTAAAAAACAAACAAAATGAGTCTCGCTTGGGGCAAAGGAGTGTGGAACAGGTAACCTGGAGAGAAAGAGAGAAAAGGAACCCTTCCTTCTTCCTGGGGGTTCTGCCCTTGTCACACCAGGAATATTCAGACACCATTCCGTTAAGTACGTTCGAATGTATATTCTCTGCGCTCATTTTATGGGCAAAATATTTAACAACTCTTCAGCCGTTATCCCAACCTTCCCCAGCCATTTCTTTTGATTGAATACTGCAGGTGGGTCTGATGCAGGTGGTACCTGGAATATGGCATAAGAAACAATGACCTACATGCTGATAACCCCCAAATCTTTATCTCCATCTCTGCTCTTGTCTGCACACTAAACTCCTCAACCCAGCTTCCAGGCTGAACTTCACCTCTTCTCTGCCAACACCTGTTTCTTGCTCTGGGTTATTATCTCACTAAACGTACCCACTCGGATTCCTGGGTGTCCTCCTCTATACTCCCTCCTCCACTAGCACCTTGCATCCAACCCACTGCTGAGTCCTGTCCATGTTCCCCCTAAATAACTCTTGGTCCCTCCTCATGGCTCCTTCTCCATTGTCACTGCCTGAATCCAGGCCATCTTCTTCACTAGCTTGACTTGTCTGTATGTGCCCCCACCTAGTAGCCAGCATTGCTGATGATGATCATTCTTTGAGCAAAACACTTGATGGTTCTAGGATAAAATTGAGCTCCCTGAGCTTGGCTTCCCAGAGCGTTCATGAGCAGGCCCCTGCCTACTTCTCTGACTCATTCTATTGTCTATCCTCTGCTCCAGCCCAAGCAAACATCCTTTAGTCTCTACCTTGATTCATGCTGTTTCACCCGGGGCCTTAGCATACGCTGGTTCCTTCCCTTTCTGACTCTCTGCATGTGGATTTCCTCTACTCACTTTCCTGGTCCCAGTTTAAATGCCACTCCTCCAGGAAACCTTCCCTGACCACCCCTCTGTCCCTCTTCCCCAACCCTGACCTCCACCAGACTAGGCTCCATGCTTCTGCTCTGTTTTATTAGGGACTGTGTGCTACCCGCCCCCCCCCCCACCCCCGCCAGAGCCCTTGCTCAGTTCATTTTTATTACTTATTTAACACTCTGTCTTCTCCACTGAAAAGTCGACAGCAGCAGAGTAGGCATCTCTTTTTATTTGCTCTAATTTACTGACATGACACAAGCCTTTCAACTGATAAACCTCAATGCTCCTACTCCTTTGCTCAAAAGACCTCTTTCAGCAATAGGGGCAGGGGAGAGGAGAGGTCATATATTTTTGAAATAGAATTCTTCCTCTGGAACTTTAGGTATATTTCAAAGTAGCACCATAAATCTGGACGAGGAAAGTTGTCTACAGCTTCAATCTTATCTCGAGGCCCCAGTCATGCACAACCATCTTTGGTGCAAGATGAAGGTAAGTCTCCTTTATATACAAAATTGGCCTGATAACAGAGCTCCTCACCTCCATGTTGAAGTCCTGGAGACCTTTTCCCCCTGAAATTTTTCTCCTCCATCTGCCTCATCATCCCTGAGGTTTGTCAGACTCCTTCCACAGCACAGAACATGGTAGAGTAAGAAGGAGTTGGGCAGGAAAGGGCACCAACTAGCTTTGGTTGATGACCAGATCCCGGACATGCTTCACATAATCTCCCCAACAGCTCTGGTAGGCAGTTGGTAGGCACCAACTTCCTCCATTTACTATGGAAACCGTGGCTCAGACAGGTAAGGCGACCAGCTGTGCTCACACGCCTGTGAATGGAAGAGGTGGCCGTGAACTCAGATCCACCCACTCAAATGGGTCAACTCTTTGATTCCAGGCTGGCACTTTTAAAAGGTGGGGAGGTCCCTGAAGAGGAGTCTACAACAGAGCTGGAAGCTCTCTCCCAGCGCAAGCACCTTAGCAGAATCCTGCTTAATCTTACTTCAGAAAACACAAAGGCAGAAGGGCCAAAATCCAGTTATACTGGAAAGCATATGGCATTGGAGAGAAGAAGCTAGAAACCAAGAGGTTCTCTCATCGCTTTCAAATGTCGCCTGCCTAGTTATATCTCCCAGGCAGGTATCATATGGTCCACGGCAGGTCCTTGGTCTTCTACAAGCATCTTGCCACATCTCTCATCCACTTAGCTTCTTGTGGGTAGTCAGAGACCCTACGATTTTAAGGGAACTGATTTTTTAAAGAACACTCTCTGAATGAGAACCTAACTACTTTTCTCTAGGCCAACGTAACAAGCTGAGGGTTCTGTTTGACAGTAGGATTTGCTAGCATTTGGGTGGCATCTTCTCTGTTTCTTTTTCTGCTCATCTCACATTCTTTCTAGGATTTTTACCCTTGGGAAGTGGAAATGGAGCCTGATTGCAAAATCAGACAGTGGGATGATTCTACTAAAGACCGCTTTGTTCACTAGATTGCTAGTTATGAATGAGTGGGGGAAATTGAATTTGCTTACCATTAGAACCCCTCCGCACACTGGAATTCTAGAGGCTGAAATCTAGCGCACACACAGAGCTGAGATGGAAAATCCAATGTGAAGTAAATGCTCAGAATTTATTCATCTCTTAAACTCAACCCACTTCTCCACTTTCTTAACAAATGGGTAGACCAACTGTAATGATAGTCTCCTACCATTCTAGGCTAAATCACATGGATTCTGGAGAAGCCAAGGAGCAGGGAGAAGTGAAAACAGCTGATGAATAATCAGTTCATATTTATTGAGCATTAAGTATCAAATATTGTCAAAAATACTGCTGCATCTGTGATTTGCATGTGTACTTAGTCACTTCAGTCATGTTTGACTCCTAGCAACCCCATGGATCATAGTCCTCCAGGCTCCTCTATTCATGGGATATTCCTGGTGAGAATACTGGAATGGGTTGTCATGCCCTCCTCCAGAGGATCTTCCTGACCCAGGAATTGAACCTACATCTCCTTCATCTTCTGCATTGAAGGTGAATTTTTTACCACTGAGTCCATTTTATTTAATCTTAAATAAGGCTGTGAGTTTGGTATTTTTAACTCCCATTTTATAGATACATCAAATTCAGAGATAGTCACTGGCTCTCCAGAAGACACATAGTTCCCTTTGATTCTTTTTATTTTCAGCCTCTTGCAGGTTTCTGTCTCCATCCTAGAAGAAATTGCGGAACCAAAAAGAAAACAGAATCAGGGGTTCCACAGGAACATACTTGGATAAACTCTCAACTCTGGCATCCCAGGGCAGGAAGGGATGAAGGGAAGAGAGGCCAATAAGATATTATGGGTACTGGATTTGGAGCCATTTGAGAAGAGAAGGGGAGAACAGTGGCATTTTTGTGCTTAGTATCTTCTCCAAGTTTTTGAGCATCTCTTTTAAAGTCTCCAAATTTATTTAGACCAGGCGTCCCCAAGCTCTGGGATTTAATGCCTGTTGATCTGAAGTGGAGCTGGTGTAACAAAAATACAAATAAACTGCACAGTAAATGTAATGGACTTGAATCATCCTGAAACTATTCCCCAACACAGTCCATGGAAAAATTGTCTTCCTTGAAACTGGTCCCTGGTACCAAAAAGGTTAGGGACTGCTGATTTATACAAGAAACTCCCAAAGAAGGAAGGAGTGGTGAAGAGTGAGCCTTGAACTGTTGGATAACATGTTTCCCATGATTTTCCTGGCCTATTAAAGGCAGGGACAATGACCAAAGGGGCTAAGGGGAAGGAGATCCAGCAACAGAGTGGTTACCCTTGCCAGGCACAGGATGAAGGAGAAGGGCTGTGTCTAATCCCTGCCACATGAGCGAGTGAACTTTGAACAGAAAGAAAAAAACAAAAAACAAAACTCTCAGTCTCACATTCCTTCCATGTCCAACCAACATCCTAATATCTCAAAGTTCAGTGTAAAACAAATATCAAAATGAATTTGATTTTTTCATTTTGTTAGCTGTAGAATAAAGATGGCTATTGTGGCTCAGTGGTAAAGAATCTGCCTGCTAATGCAGGAGACCCGTTTGATCCCTGGTCTAGGAAGATCCCCCTGGAGAAGGAAATGGCAATCCAGTACTCTTGCCTGGAAAACCCCATGGAGCCTGGTGGGCTACAGTCCATGGGGCTGCAAAGAGTCAGACATGACTTAATGACTGAGCTTTGAGCTCTTGATTCCCATTTTATGGCTAAGAAATTTTAATATTTATGATAGTCAATGGGCTGCCCATTCTTTCTTTCTTAAATATTAATTAAGCTTCTATGATGGGCCCAGAACTGGACACAGTGGCAAACAAACCAGATATAAAGCTTATAGGCTAATGAGAAAGCAGATAATAAAATTAAAATTCAGCACAGAAATAAATACAATTACAAACTATTATAGAGTAATGCGAGGGAAAGTCTTCCCTGGTGGCTCAGTGGTAAAGAATCACCTGCAATGCAGGAGATGCTGGTTTAGTCCTTGGGTCAAGAAGATTCCCTGGAGGAGGGCACAGAAACCCACTCCAGTATTCTTGTCTGGAGAATCCCATGGACAGAAGAGCCTGATGGGCTACAGTCCATAGAGTTGCAAGTCAGGCATGACTGCAACAACTTAGAATGCACGAATGCAAGGAAAACACACTAGGAAACATGAGGGAAGCCCTATCTAAAGAGGTGGCATTATTCTGCGAGCCAAGACAGGAACTGAGGGGCAAGCAGGCAGCAGAAACCACCTGTGCAAAGTCCCTGAGGCTGAAAGTCAAGCAGCCAGTGTCGCAAGGAGGGTAGAGAGAAAGAAAAGGTCAGAGGGCAAGGCAGGGGGCACTTTATGTCAGAGGGCTTTCTAAGCCATAGCGAGAACTTTGAATTTTATTCTAAGCAGTGGAATGGGAACCCATTGAAGGATTTTAGACATGAAAGAGACATGATCTGATTAATATATTTTTTAATTACCCCACTAAATTGTGGAAAATGGAGTGGATGAGGATGGGGGAAATATTGCTGAAGTCCCTATAAAAGCTGATGAATTGAACCCAGTGAAACATAAATCCTAGTCCTTGACTTCAACCATAAAGTCTCTATGAAAAAGCCATCATTCATGATTTATAATTTTTAAAAATATATGCCATTTTATTAAACAGAATCAAAAATTTTCAAATTTCTTATCAACTAAAATGACCTAAAGTCCTAGGGGCTGCTTCAGAGAAATGCCTTGTTCAGCTGGCTTTCATGACCCCTTCTTTCTACTTTCCAGGTTTTCCAAGAACAAGGGTTGAGAAGGGCAGTCATAATTGGGGAATAAATAAATAGGTCATTTGCATCCGATTTTCCTACCCAGCCTCAACCTCATTACACAGCAGCAGCAGCAAATGTCAGCGGCAGGAAGCATACAACAAGAAGAATTAACCACAGTTCTTTTTTTTTTTGGTCCAAACTTACACACACACTGTCACACACACATACAGTTGGTTTGAAGTGGGGGAAGGGTAGGTAACCAGCTTTCTCACATTTTTAACCAATAGAATCTCACGCCAGTCATCAAAACAACAGGCTTTCAGGCAGTTGACCTTTTGTGATGAAGGGTTTTGTGGGGAGAGGAGAGAGAAAGGAGAGAGGAAACTTGGGCTTTATTATCCTGATGGTTCAATGCTGAATCAGTCTTATGTTACAGACACATTAATTTGATTAAGACACAATCCATGGGTCATTCAGGCATAAAGAATACTCTTGCTTAATTGCAAAATTAACAATGAAATAAGATAAATCATTACCAAACTGGAGATTATTTGGGAGCTCATAGATTTTTTGCACCCCCCACTCAGTTCATTTTCTCCATCAAAAGTTGTTTTTGACACTTAGAAGAGAAAAGCTGGGCTAAAGCAACAGTACACTGCACACCAGCATTCCGCCCTCAAGGCATCAGTGGGCTCACGGTCACTCAGAATAGCCACTGCTGGTAGACCCAACTCACAAGAGATTCCAAGTCTCTTAGCCTCGAAAATGTTCATAACCATCTCAGATGCACAGTCCAGCTTGAAAACTAAAGGCCAAGATCCTGGCTTCCACTTTTACTATTAGTACATCGCTCCTTTCCCACCACTTTGTTTCTTTATAGGAGCAACCTATTTTTCAGGCCCTGGGCAACCTTAGGTCAAACATCTCCTGTATTCCAGGCACTGTGTTAAGTGATTGTAAACATAAAAGCAAAGACCAGCTTCCAGATCTCAATAAGCCGGCCCTCGAGTTGGTCACTGGCTTCTCTTCCTTCTTTGACTCCCTGAGAAATGCCTGGCTGTGGTTTAGTGCCCATTGTCATGCTGTAGTGGAGGCAGGCAAAGACCCAGAAAAGGAATTTAATCAGGAAATGTGTGGAGGGGAGGTACAATTTGAACTGGCCTTAAACTAAATTAGGAGGAGCTGATCATTCGGAGAAGGGAAAGGGAGGACATTCCCAGCAGAGGGAACAAAATGAATTAAGGTGGGGAAGCTTGGGTGCCCATGAGGCATGTGATCATTACTGTGGTGTGGCAAGTAGCAGCCAGGTGTTTTTCCTATCTTGGGAGAAAGTGTTAGTAGCCAAACACATGCTCCAAATCTGGGAGCGTTAAGCACTCCACATCAGTCCGATTCAGTCGTTCAGTCGTGTCTGATTCTGCGACCCAATGGACTGTAGCATTTCAGGCCTCCGTCTATCTCCAACTCCTGGAGTTGACTCAAACTCATGTATAACACCCCATATAATCCAGAAAGAATTCTGGATCAGAATTCAGAAGACCCATTGTTTCTGTGTCTAATACATTGTGTGAGTTTAAGCTAGTTATTTCTCCTGGCTGTGCCTCAGTTGGCTCAGCCTCAAAATGGGAATAAAAATCCTTTACCCATCTACTTCATAGGGTGCCTTTGAAGTTAAGCAGGAAACTAAATATGAAAATTTAACTTCAAAGCCTCCTATCCTCTGTAATAAGAGTGTAAAGCACTTATATCGAATCGAAGAAGTTATTAGTCTTACTGCTGGTGGGCATTGTCATGACATGATTCAGGGACCAGCAAGCCAACCAGTGGCTGAAGTGAAGGGACCATGACTAAGACTTGTGCAGATTTTATATTTCATCACATTTAAAACTTGGGTTCATGCAGTCTTTTATTGATTTAACAGATAAATAAAACTAGCTCATAAAGAACATTCAAAGTGAAAAGTAGAATTGAGCATCTAAGCTCCTTATTCTGTGCCCTTGCAAATGACCCTATCACTATACCAAGACTTCCCAGGTGGCTCCGTGATAAAGAATCTGCCTGTCAATGCAGAAGACTCAGGTTTGATCCCTCAGTCAGGCAGATCCTCTGGAGGAGGAAATGACAACCCACTCCAGTATCCTCACCTGGAAAATCACATGGATGGAGGAGCCTGGTGGCCTACAGTCCATAGGGTCCCAAAGAGTCAGACTAAATGACTTAGAGATTAAACAAATATAAGGATCACTGTACCAAAATGTTCAACCTATGAGAATTTCTCAAAGCCACTGTTTAATGAAAAACAGCTACCATGTGATTCAGAAAATGAGAGTTTGAAATAGCCTCCAAGATCCCTTTCAGCCCTAGTTCTTCTTAACCATCTTATATACAGTGCTAAGGCCTAACCCCAACCCCAAGAACCTTCTCTGAGTTGCCAGGTGCCTGCATCTGGGCAATTCTGTGCGTGGCTCACAGAGACTGGGGTTTGTATTATGACTATGAACATAGACTATACACTCACTAGAGACATGATGAGATGAATCAGGGATATTTCTAGAAGACAGTTCCACTGAAACCCCAAATAGTTTGGAGAAAACTAAGGAGTGAAAAAATCAACTTGCTAGTGTGTTAAAGGGAAGACTTGGCGTGTGATACCTAAGAGCACAAGATGATGGAAATAAGAAAGGGCAAAAGCAGCTCACCCTCTGCCTGCACCTTTCCCTTGAGGGACTTGAAACATTTGATGGGCAAGGATGTCCCTTTTCATCATCGGCAAGTTGTTTCATCTTCCAAAACTGAAAAACTTCCCCTTCCCTCTTTTTAAAGGAATGTTGAGCAGATAGAGTGAGAATTGATTAGAAAATGGCCATGTCTATGGTGATCACTGCCTAGTTATGGAGCCAGCGCATCCTTGGCATTTGGCCCGTTACTCTCAGACAGCAGTGACATCTCTGGGTTCTCCTACTGTTACATGGAGAAGAAAAGACAGCTCCACACTGCAAACCCAGCGACCCAGGAGGAGATGCCAGCTCTGCTGTGTGCCCCGGGGCAAAATGATTTACTTTTCCAGTTTGGGATCTTTTTGCATCGTTATCCTCAGACTGTAGACATGACCTCTAACATCCCTTTCGGTTTTAATACCTTGTAAAACTAGGATTCCTCCAATCACGCTGTATTAACTTGGTAAGGACCAAGAACCATGAGAAAGAAAAGCATTGCCTTTGCCTCTGCTTCCTCATACTAACACCAACTGTAGGGCGGCTGGAAAGATTAGACAACAGTAGATGCAAATCTGCAAACACTGCCTGGCACTCAGTAGCTTCCCCATCAATGGAGACTTTTAAATCAAAACCTAAAGATTTCCAGTCTCCGCCTCTGCCAGACTAATCTTTGCAGTCCTAGGCATCTCCATGGCTTGAGCACATGACCCCTGACTTGCCGCTGCCCACTATGAGCTCTAAGGCCAAACATTAGAACAAAGTTTTAAAATCTTCCATTCCATCCAGGAGCCACATGGACAGTCTGTGAACTTTTCTGTCTCCTTTGACTGGAACTCCTTGCCTGTGAGTATCTGTTAGCTCCCGGTGTCTATGGATAAGCCCAAGGGCAGCCTTTTTGAAGACCAACTACTTGCTCCACTGTTTTGAGCCCGCAGACGCTTCCTCGCTTCCTCCACCCCCTGTGACTGCTAGGGAGGGAGTTCAGAGGAACAGGAGCCTGAAACAGGAAGCATGTGTCCTCTGTGTCTATTTTACCAAGCCGAGATCCTTTCAGGGGGATAAGACTGGAGATGGAGAAGGGTAAGTCTTCATCACAACGGCAATGTTGATGCCAGTACCATGCAGGCTGAAAGCCTGAAAGTCATAGAAATATGTCCCACTGGCTCAGACCCCATCCTCTGCAGAACCCAGAAAAAAAAAATCAGAAAATTCCACTTGCTTTTTCCTGTTTAATGAGGTCGAACATTCTTAAGGAATGAAAAGCAGAGCTCGAGCCTAGCTTTTAATTAGCTTCAGGAACCCTTGTTTCAAACTAACCTCGTTCCCAAAGCTATTCTCTCTCTGCTCTGAATGAGATGGAAATTCAATTGCATTTGCCTTGTTGAGGAGTCATAATAAGATGCTCCCTCCCCCTCAAGGTCACATGGGGAAAGACACTCAGTAGCCGGACGGACACTGCACTTTTTGACCCCCAGCAGGACACCAGAACTTGAGAAAGGCACTTTTGTAAATTACTATGTGAGCTTGGGCTGGTATCTCCCCATGTTCAATGGAAAAAAGATATGGACTCAGAGTCAAAGGAACTGGGATCGAATCTTGCCTCCTCTACTGAGTGTCAGTTCAAGTCAACTGAACACCTGAGGCTTCTGTTAACTCATTTGTGATGCAGAAATTGATGTCCACCTTGTAGAATGACTAGAGGGACAAAATGAGTAATACATAAGCCCTGGACATCATCTGTCCTCAGTAAACATTGTTCTTCCCACTCATCGGTAAGACAGAGTGAATCACCCCCACCTTATCTATTTCTTTAGACTACAGCTGTGACCCAAAGGGATCGTATATTCAGAGGCTAGGAGGTTAGGTCTCTTAGATGGAGGTCAGGGTTCACATCCAGATCCTGCTGCCTCCCGCCTGTGCCACCTTGGGCAAGTTCCAGAGCCTGGCTGTTTCCTCATAGTAAAAACAGGGATGTTATCAGCAGCCTCTCCACGGGATTACTGTAAGGACTAACTGAGGTGGTGTCCAAAAAGCCCTTGCCTAGTGCCTGGCACGTAGCAAGTGCACAATAAATATTAGCTAATAATAGCACCGGCGGCATCTGAGAGTGTGCTATAAAATTTAAAAATCCTCTAAGACAGCCATCTCAAATCCTTTTGGGAAGGAATGTGCCTGTGTTACCGGCGCTTATGTAAATAAATGTAAGTGGTTATTATTTATGTAGGAGAACATTACTGAGTATGATGCAGGAAGAGGGAGACAACAATATAGAGAAAGAAAAAATTTATGATGTGCTTCAGAGGGGAAAGAAGAGAAAACAACTTCTTGCCTGGCACTGGAGAAGCAGCCCCATATATTACCTCCAAGTTGCCTGGGCGCAAAGATCATGTCAATAGTGTCTTCTATAAAGAAAAACGAAAACAAAGGAAAGCAATGGAAAAGAAAGGGGAAGAAAACTTCATTCTATTTCCTCTAAAATTAATCCTCAAGCTGTATTTATCCAACAGAATCCTACTAAACACCCATCCCAGGGGAGATGCCAGAGCACTGGTGACTCTGCCCTCAGGGAATCTGGGACAAATGAGGATCTTAGAACAGGTACATAAATAACTAATTAAAGGTAGAGAGTGACGTGTCTTGAATCATTATCTTCATCATTACTGGAAGTCATTTTTATGGAATTGCATATATTTACTATATCATCATTTTTTTCCAAAAAGAATTTTGAACGATTTGTAACATTAAAGAAGGTAGACACTGAGGTACAAAAAGATAGAACTAGATATTTATATTGAAGCCATAAGAAATGCCAAAGCCTAAAGTAATTGTTAGATCAAGCATTAGATTTAACTCTGAGCTTCCTGGAAGTCAGGACAAAATGGGAAACACATTGTTATAATTTACTATTTCTCAAATGCTAACACTCTCTTAAGCGATATACAGAAAACTAGGCAAGGCCTAATCCACTAACCTTGCATTTTCTATTCATTTGACACATGCAAAAGGCATGCCTGGCTGTGGAGTTTTGAGACATTCAGGTTGGCATGAACCATTATCAACCGTTAAGACTATTCTTTTTTTAAAAAATATGTATGCGTTATTAAACTATTTTATCAGTTCTGTTAAAGCTGTTTCTCAGCTAGAACGCAAGCTGCCTCACTTCTTGTATTTTTAAGAAAAAATAAATAAATATACTTTAAAACACAGAGCAATCTTCATGTCATGGTGCGAGACCCGTTAATCTTATTTTCAATAGTGCCCAGAGGGCTTTGATCTGTCACAGGCCTCTCTTGGGTTAATTGCTGCTCTTCTCAAGTCATCCCCACGCAGACAGGTAGGTGGGAGTGAGGAGAATTAGCCAATTGCACAGAAAAATCAAAGACATTTGCTTGCAAGGGCACCTACTTCTGAGAATTACCATGAATTTTGCATGCCACTGACTGAGAAGGGAAGGAAGGAAGTGACATCTTAAGATCCTGGGCTGGGGCGAGCTGCGGTGAAAAAAGACCATCTGTTATTCTTCTTCTGCTTGGTTTCTGGCCTGTTGTGATGTCTTTTGTGAATCTTTGAGAATTTGAACTTTAAAACCAGTTTTGAAAGAAGGTGTGGTTGCCTTTTTTTTTTTAACATAATCCTTAGAAGTCTCATGAGTGTGATTAATGAGGCAGAAATTTTTTAAATAAAAAATAGAATAAAAGACAAGCAGTAAAGAAGGGGAAGGAAAGCTGCTGCAAGAGAAAGAAAAAGAGGCTTGCAAGAGAAGAGACACAAGAAGGGTCAGAAGGCAGAGGCATCTGAACACTTCTTGACTCAGATCCTGCTGGGGTGGAGGTGGGGGGTCCTGGAAAGAGGGCACCCAGACTCCGACCAGCTGAGAGAGAGCTCTGACCGGGGAAGGGGCTGGACAGGGAGCCCCCTGCCACGTGCCGGCCAGTCCCACGCACATCTGTTTGATTTGGCTCTGCTCACTGACCAGCTGCTGGCACCGAGTCAGAAAGGGCAGGTGGGAGTGTTGGGGGAGCGGAGAGGAGGGGGAGATCAGATTATGTACAGTTGTTCCCGAAAGGGGGAAAGGGAGGAGGCCGGGAAGAATGAGGCTGCGAGGGGCCTGGGGGCAGGCAAGGGCAGGAAGGCCACAGCTGTGACGGTGGGCACTGCAATTAGTCACTCTCCGCAGCAGGTGAAGGGACTGAGTCAGCAGCCCGGGATGGGGCCTCCAAAGACATCCAGGCCCTGGGCCAGCTTTGGGCAAAGTGTCGGGAGTGCTTTCCCGCTGTCCCCTTTGACCCATCCACTGTCCCACTAGTAGGGAGCCAGCCCAGACCTCCAGACCAGCCACCACACTGCTCCCTTCTTTTTCCTACCAGAACAAACCTTCTGTTTTCTACCTCAGACAATTTTTTTTTTTTCTTTCTAAGCTTACCAAGACATACCTCTTCTAAATCTCTTAAGATCTTTCCAACCGTCCAGAGAGAAAACTGGAAGGAATCAACTTGCCTGCCTAATAGAGGTCCCAGGAAGTGTAAGCGACATTCCTGAAATCACCTGCCTCAGCCTGTGGAAGAACAATTCGGGAAATGCTGACTCTTCCACCTCAGCACCATTTGCTCTGCCAGAATTTGCTCTGGTACCCAATTTCAACCAGGTGCCAAGAGGCTGAGTTGCTGAGTGGGGAGTACATGGTGGGGGCTACATTATTAGGTCATCCCAGTGTGAAGTCTTGCACAAGAACAAGTTCTTTGATCACCATTTGTTCAACATGATGTGCTGGGGAACCATGCTGGTTCTCTCAAGGAGCTCACCCTGTGGGTGATCTCTTTCTAAAGGTTTCTAGCCAGTCAGTGTCCATTTCCCAAAGGGAAGTCATTCAAGTCACATCTGCAGGTTTGAAAATCTCACACATTCATCACCTTTGTTTCTGAAAAAGTTCTCTTCTCACTGCTGGCATCCCATATGACGGAAGAGGCAGGACACCGCCTTGCAGCTGAGGTGGGTGCCTCTGTCTGCTCACTGGGACAGCAAGACCTGGTTATATTAGGGACACTCTCATTACCCAGAGGGTCAAAACCAGCACGATATGGAATTCCAAATATTCAATCTACAAGAAAAGCTATCTCCTATGGTCTGCCCTAATTACATAGGTTTGGGCTCTGAAGAGTGACTGAGGTTCAAATCGCAGAGTAACCTGTCCTGTCTGTTCATTAAAATGAGGATTTTAAGTGCCTCATAGGGCACTTGTAGCAAATGGAAGTGTCCATGGAATGGCACAGCCTTTGGCCATTAGTACCCCAGAGTGAGAAAGGGGATTAGTCCTCCATAGACAGGACATCCATATCACAGAACCCCACCATCAATCTCCTATGGGTTTTTCTTTCAATACTACCCAAATTTTCCATCTTGTGCCACCACAATTCAACACACACACAAATACTGAGAGTGAAGAGATATTATTAAAGTCTCCTACTCAGGAAAGAAACTTCAGAACATAAACTATATTCAGATAAGAAATACCGTTGAAGTTAAATCTGATTTTTCAGCAGCTTATTCCCACCCAGGCTTCCCTTTCGAGCCAGCCCCACATGGAGTCCCTGGAGGCCTTTCAAGCTCTTCCCAGAACTAGGTCTTCTTGGTCTGCCACCTGGAGAATGGGCTTCTTCCCTCTCCTCCTGGATCTCATCCTTAGGCTTTCATTTCTCTCCAATTTCCAGACATTTTGCTGCATTCCTCTTCAATACCCCACTCACTGGATCTACATCCCCACAGGGACCACGCATCTCATCCAACCTCTGTGCCTTACACGGTGCACAGTTATGTAATAGGCTCAACTCTGTCTTTGAATCGGGTAGGGTCCTAAGTAATAAATTAATTAAATACATATTTTCATTTTCAAGTCTGCTTCCATAGACTGTATTATAGTTTTAAAGATCTGTAGACATCCTATTGATATAAAACACAGGTACCCATAGTCATCCTACATAGGACCCTTCTTCAGAAGTTCCAGTCGCCACAGGAAGGACTTAGTGATGGATACCCTGATCAGATGACATTCAAAGAGTTCCCAACTTAATAATCATCAATCCCACATGAGGGCTGAAGGCAAGTTCATCCCTCTCTGATCTTGTACTCTAGGTCCAATGACTCATCCCTGATCTCATAACTCACCAGTGCCCTCATTCCTACAAAATTCTTGGCCATCCCTGGAATCAGAATCTGCCACCAGCAGCCACATGTCCTGACTGGCATATTTAAGAGCAGGCTTTGCTCCCAGCCTCCCCTGGTCTGAGGCTGTAGTGGAAATTAACTTCAGATTTGAATTCCTACTCCACCATGTCTCACAGGACCAGCCATTTTATCTTTCTAGGCCTCAATTTCCTCATCTGTAAAATGGGAATAAAAATACCCTCACAGAGACGCTGTGAGAATTAGTGACAATGCAGAGAATTTTATCCACAGTTTTGCTCAGTGAACAGTAGCTGTTTTCTTTGGATGACCACCTATTGCTGCTGGCGTGGTGCCAACTGTCTCCTGGCCTGCCACCTCCTGCCTGTTCTCATGCGCTGCCAGCATTGCCGGCACCCACACCTACCTGTCTTCTCCAGTCTCTGGGTTCTACCATCCTGCTCCTCTGAGTGAGTTCTACCATGTCTTCTCTAACTGCTGGCAGCTCCTGCCAGGGCACAAAGCTGAGTCTTAACATCTCTTCCCAACTCCATGGTCAGTGACCATGTGGTTAGTTCGAGGTCGGCCACAGGGAGGCTGTCTACACAGTTGAAATTAACCATTACTACAACAGGGCTGTATCCCCTGAGAGTGTCTTGTTCTCTAGGTCTCAGACTCACTGGGGCAGACTCTTCATTCTTTCTGTACCTTCTCTGAAACTGATCACCTAACCTGAACTCTCAGATATGGTCCTTTTACCAGAAGACCTCAGAAGTTCTCCTCCACACACAAACGGCCCTTAAGTCTCAGTGAGAAAGCAGCTAAACCTGTGCCAAAGTCTACAGAACAACTCTCCACTTAGGAATGGAAACATGACACCAGGAAACAAAAAAGTCTAACGAATATACATTAACCTCAGGATTAACCCTGCTGCTAATGAGATCTGCTCAGCACAGCCAAAGCATTTTCTTCCTGCCAGCTCCCTCTGGGTGATTCAGGCCCCCAGGGCCTTCACCTGAGCTCTGTAATGGAAATCTTCCAGGCTCTACAGGACCGTGCCCTTCACGCCACCCCATGAATGCGTTGGACTTGGAAACGCTGTTGTCTCTTAGCAAAAAGGGTGTGGAAGAAGAAGAATTTTTATCAGTGTCAAAAGAAAGCCCTGCCTTTCCTTCTTCTCTGTGAGGGCTCTAAACCACAGGAGTTTGCTAAGGCCTTGGCATTTTGAGGGCTTGGAGTTCCTTCTAGTTGCATATCTTAAGCGCCCTGCTCCTCGGTGGTGTTCGATTCAGATCAGCTGTACCAAGGGCCACGTCTGGAGATTGTCATGGTTACTTGTTACTTAGTTCTGGGCACACTTACCACTGGGCTTCCCTGATGGCTCAGATGGTAAAGAATTTGCCTGCAATGCAGGTAGACCTGGGTTCAATTCCTGGGTGAGGAGAAAGGAAGATTCCCTGGAGAAAGGAATGGCTACCCATTCCAGTCTTCTTGCCTGGAGAATTCCATGGACAGAGGAACCTGGCAGGCTACAGTCCATGGGGTCGCAAAGAGCTGGACACGACTGAATGACTAACACTTTCACTTTTCACACTTACTTTTATATGCCCTGAAAAAAGACTCATTAAGCAAATAAAACAGGTGGATGAGCAAGTGTGTGGTGGGGTGGAGGGAGAGATATTTTTCTTTGCAAGGAAGTGTATTCTCATGAATTTTAGAGGACAAACCATCACCTGCTTTTGCGGAATGCTATCTATCTTTGGTGACTATCATGGGTCTCTTTATAGTGGTGGTTTTGTTCCTCCTTGTACCTGAATGGATTCTCATGGCCCAAGTGGGAAAACACCCCATTCATATGCCCATTAAACCTAAAATCCACTTTCCTCCTTACAGAATCCATAAATTCTATCCATTTCCCCCTGTTCACAATTCCAGACCACCTACAGAATGCAAAACATCACTCACTACCCCACTTCCTCCTGAGTACCCTCCCCTTGACTTGCTGCTTCTCAAATAGGTACACAAGCTATTCATTCCAACACTTTTAAGAAACTTCACAAGGACACTAGTGGTGTCTCAGGTGACTCAGTGGTAAAGAATCTGCCTGCCATTGCAGGGCATGCACATTTGACCTCTGGGTCAAAAAGATCCGCTGGAGGAAGAAATGGTAACCCACTACAGTCTTCTTGCCTGGAGAATCTCGTGAACAGAGAAGCCTGGCGGGCTACAGTCCATAGGATCGCCAAGAGCCAGACACAACTGAGCACGGATGCACACACATGCACAGGGACACCAGCAGAGAGAGACAAACACAGAAAAGGGACACGATTTCAGAATTCTCTCCTACATTCTCACCCAGTCTCTGGCTCACACTGCGGTGTAAACTGTGAGCCCACGATGCTAGCAACTCTTCTTCATCTCATCTCCTTATCCTCTCCCCTCTTGCCTCTGGGCGACATCTTCACGGACATCAGATTCTACTCCTGCACTTCTAGTATTGGCAGATGTCATAAACTTTGTGAGGCACTTCACCACCTGCAAATGACTTTCTCTAACTTGGGTGACCCTTAGAACCCCCATGGGACCTAGGTGATTGTGTGACTGCCACCGTTTACATGGGCCAACGAGACAGCACAGAAGGAGTGCCTGCTAGGTGCCTGGTCAGAGCCCCCTACAGTTCTCTCCCCTCAGTTCAGTTCAGTTCAATTCAGTCGCTCAGTCAAGTCTGACTCTTTGCGACCTCATAGATTGCAGCATGCCAGGCCTAACTGTCCATCACCAATTCCTGGAGTTTACTCAAACTTATGTCCATTGAGTCATGTCCGATGGTGATGCCATTCAACCATCTCATTCTCTGCTGTCCCCTTCTCCTCCTGTCTTCAATCTTGCCCAGCATCAGGGTGTTTTCAAATGAGTCAGCTCTTTGTATCAGGTGGCTAAAGTATTGGAGTTTCAGCTTCAGCATCAGTCCTTCCAATGAACACCCAGGACTGATCTCCTTTAGGATGGACTGGTTGGATCTCCTTGCAGTCCAAGGGACTCTCAAGAGTCCTCTCCAACACCACAGTTCAAAACCATCAGTTCTTCAGTGCTCAGCTTTCTTTATGGTCCAACTCTCACATCCATACATGACTACTGGAAAAACCATAGCCTTGACTAGATGGACCTTTGTTGGCAAAGTAATGTCTCTGCTTTTTAATATGCTATCCAGGTTGGTCATAACTTTTCTTCCAAGGAGTAAGCATCTTTTAATTTCGTGGCTGCAGTCACCATCTGCAGCAATTTTGGAGCCCCAAAAAATAAAGTCTGCCACTGTTTCCACTGTTTTCCCATCTATTTGCCATGAAGTGATGGAACCGAATGCCATGATCTTAGTTTTCTGAATGCTGAGTTTTAAGCCAACTTTTTCACTATCCTCCTTCACTTTCATCAAGAGGCTCTTTAGTTCTTCATTTTCTGCCATAAGTGTGGTGTCGTCTGCACATCTGAGGTTATTGATATTTCTCCCGACAATTTTGATTCCAGCTTGTGCTTCTTCCAACCCAGCATTTCTCATGATGTACTCTGCATATAAGTTAAATGAGCAGGGTGACAATATACAGCCTTGATGTACTCCTTTTCCTCTTTGGAACCAGTCTATTGTTCCATGTCCAGTTCTAACTGTTGCTTCCACTCCAAGCCACAAAACTTAAGACTCTTTTAATTTCTCTTCCTCCTTTCTAGTCCAAGCTAACCGAGGATCATTTAGTTTCCTCAGACACAGAATACATACACTCTCATCCATGTAGTAATAATACAGAATTTGTTTTAGAATATTTATAAATTAAACTTTTCACAGATTCTTAGTGTTCTTTAGAATTAGACGGCTCTTCCCTCCATTTAAGACAGATATCTCCAACACCTTCAGCATGCTGACATCAGATTATAGCATGGAGGGGGGCTGCTCCACGCAAAGCTTAAGAGATCATCGTATTAATCAATTGGATAGATGGCTAATTTATTCATTCAACACATACTTACTAATCACTTAACCTGAACTCCTATAGTGCCCAAGATCCTGTAGCATGTACTTGCTATGCTACTTGAGATACTATAGTATGTACATCTTCCAATTAGACTATGAGGTCCTTCAGAAGACTCTGGCCTCAGCTTGCTGCTCCCTATCTTATAACATTGAGTGACTCACCTCACTTCTCTGGGCCTCAGTTTCCCCTTTGTGGTAGGTGGTTAAACAGAACATTCTAAGTCCACGGATTCACTTTCTTCTCCTTTGATTCAGTAAATATGGCTTAAGCACAGAACATAAGATCTACTAAAAGAGCTCAAAGAAGGAGGGATCAAGTACTATTTAAAAGAAAGCAGGTCATTGTTGAAGCTGGGAGATGGGTACACAGAATGTCGCCACACAGCTCTGTCCACTTACTTGCGTATTAGAAAATATCCCTACTAAGAAGAATAAAAACAAAGACAAAGAAAGCTAGCAGGCGTCACATTGCAGGTCACCATTGCGCGGGATAGAAGCATGGGTAGGATTTCAGTGAGCCGACACTGGGTCAGGGGCCATTCCAGGCAGGGTACATCCTGAGCCAGAGCACTGAGACTGGAAAATACAGGGTGTTCACAAAGGACCTGGAGTAGTCATGTGTGGCCACAGCTCAGCATGTGAGGAGCGAGGGGAGGCAGCCGAACTGGAAAGGTATCCTGGCGTCAGAGCTGAAGGGTCTAGAGAGGCATGGCGCTAACCTCACTGGCAAGGGAAAGTGACTTCATTGCTTGAGCACAAATTGGCTCTGTCCCTTGTCCGTCAGTCCGGTGCAGGCCTGGGAGAAGGGCCTGTGGCAGAAATTGGCAGAGGAGGGTGCTGGCAGCGCCGCCCGGCTTGTTTCTTCACCAGGAAACAAAGTTTCCTGTAACGCAGACCCATGAATCAGCATTTCCTCTGTCAATAATACAGAGCAAGAAATGCAACAGCACAGGGCTTGGGGTAATGGAAGAAAGGAAGGAATATTCCATGACACGGCTAGGCTCTGCTCTCCTTTCCTCTCATAAAACATTCCTGATAAGCTCCCAAATAACACTTGGGTTTCATAAGATAAGTTCCTCAAACAGCCTCACAGTATCGCGTGAAGATTAAGTCCTCCAGAATACCCAGCTCTCTTGTCATAGTATGTCACTATTAGGATAAGGAAGATCACATTCCGAATTCTTTCATTATGTGATAACTAAGCATTAATATAACTGTTTTATCCCTGTAGAAGTTTGAGTGTATGTGTGATTTGCCTTTTAGTGTTTGCCCTTGTCCAATAATCTGTTTGATTCTCATGATAATCCTGTACGGTACAAAGGGAATATTATACCTATTTTACAAGAGCAGATACCAAGGCAGGGAAACGAAAAGCTTCTTCCCCATCAAATCTGTTTAAAAGATGCCAGAGCTGTCACCAACTCTTCAGTCTCCAGTCCGAGGTTCTTTTCAAGGTCGCAGATGTTTAATAAGTAAATAAATAAACTAATTTGTTTTAAATATATTGATGCTTTCAAATTGTGGTGCTAGAGAAGACTCTTGAGAGTCTCTTGGACTACAAGGAGATCAAACCAGTTAATCTTAAAAGAAATCAACTCTGAATATTCATTGGACAGAATGATGCTGAAGCTGAAGCTCCAAAACTCTGGCCACCTGATGTGAACAGTTGTCTCATTTGAAAAGCCCCTGACGCTGGGAAAGATTGAGGGCAGGAGGAGAAGGGGAGACAGAGGATAAGATGATCGGATGGTATCACTGACTCAATGGACATGAGTTAGAGCAAGCTTCAGGAGATGGTGAAGTACAGGGAAACCTGGTATGCTACAGTCCATGGGGTCACAAAGAGTTGGAAACGATGTAGTGACTGAACAAGAACAAAGTATTAAATTAATTAATGATATATTTAATTTAAAATACACATATATGCATATGTCTTCTGAACACCAGAAAGAATTTCATTCTTTCCCTTATTCCCATCATTCATTGATCAGAAATTTTTGGACCACGTTCTCTTGGAGGTGTATTCAGTAGTGATCAAAACAAACAAAAGCTCTGCCTTCCTAAAACTTCCATTCTAATTGAGGTTCTCAGAAAGTAACTGAGCTAAAAGCAAAATACAGAATATGTTAGAGAGTTATACAAGCTTTGAAGAAAGAAAGTAAAAAATTTTTTTCTAAAGTGTTGATTGGTGTTTGGTAACCATCTCCTTGAAATGTTGTGTTCAAGTCAAGACCCGAGGAGATGAACAAATAAGCCGTGGAGATACATGGAGTTGGGGGTTCAGTTCAGCTGCTTTAGCTGTGTCCAATTCTTTGCAACCCTATGGATCATAGCCCTCCAGACTCCTCTGTCCATGGGATTCTCTAGGCAAGAAGACTAGAATGGGTTGCCATGCCCTCCTCCAGGAGATCTTCGCAACCCAGGGATCGAATCCGTGTCATGAGCACCATCTGGGAAGCCTAAAGTTGGGGGTAGGGGTTCAACGACAACAAAAAGAAAGCGAGTGCCCGCACTCTGATAGAGTACCTTCCTAGCATGCACAAGGAACAGTAAGGCGTCAGCTGTGGCTGCATTGGAGGGCCAGAGAGGAGGTAGGAAGGAGTGGAGTTTGGGGACACATCATGGAGGCCATTATAAAGACTTGGCATAGACTTGGAGAATCTGCTATAATTTACTCAAAACCAAAACCAAAACAACCACACAAAGAAGACCAAACTAAAATAAAACTAGGCAAGTAAACTGTAGGATGAGACAACAAGAACAACAACAAAAGCACGTAAATGGGATTAAGGTTAGGAAGAGAGAGAAAGAAACAGTGAGAGGCACGAGGAAAGAAAGAGCAAGGGAAAAGGGACCCTATTCTGTTCGCTTGTTTTGCCTCTCTCTCTCTCCCCCCTCCTCTCCTCCCCTCCACCTCTCTCTCTCTGTCTCTCTTTCCTCCTTTTCTCTCCTCCACCTCTCTCTCTCTCTCTCAGATCTGGAACTCTGATCCAAGATCCAAACCGGCTCCCCTGGCCTCTTCCTGAGGGTGCCGTACAGCAGCAAAGTCAGGCAGAATAGCAGTTTATCGCCCCAAGCCTGAGCCCTGGACCCTTGTTAGTTGCCATTGAGCTGGGCCACTAGGACACCTCAGGCCTCCTCACACTCAGTCTACAGGCTGAAAGCACGACAATTCCTACTGAGCCTTCCTCCCCCAGACCTTCCCAGAGCAGTCACCTTCCCAGTGGAACCCCCTCCCAGGCAGCAAGGATAGAGGTCAAGGATAGAGGCCATCAGCTTGACCCTGCAACAGCTCCCTAACAGGCTCCTGCAACAGGACTCCATAACGCCCTTGCTTTTGACCTTGACTCGTCCTTGAGGGTGGAGCATGCATGTTGAGGATGGAGTGTGCATGTGGGTGTGGACATGGCTGTGAAGGAGAAGGGAGAGGAAGACCTCCCAATCGCTCTGGAAGCCAATATTCACTCACTTCTTGTTCTTTCTATTAATTTGATTGGCTTACCAATGAAATTGTTAAGCTCATATATAAGGCAAGCTCTTATATACTTCACGCCCCTTCTGCCTCCACTACCACCTCTTTTTTTTTTTCACTACCACCTCTTTACTGGATTGGAGAATTTTAGAAAATTTCTTTGTGTGACTTCTTCAACTTTGAACACTGAGACCAATATGAAGCCAGTTTGGCCCCTCAAAGTCTCTCATGAGTGTGTCTTTGATTTGCCTCCAAAAGCCATTGAAGTAGATTCAAACAGGATAATACTTCAAGTCAGTAGTGGACACTAAGTGGAGAAGTCCTTCACCATTCTCTTTACCAAGCAAGGGAGCAAACAATATACATGCTGAACCACCAGAGTCATACGAACAACCTCAGTCCATCCCCTCCCCCTAAAACAAACCCCATCACCACTATCAGCACCCAAGTTTGGGTCTCCTCTGAACTACTCTTTTTAATTAAAAATTTATGTTTAGGGACTCATAGATTCATATGTAGTTATAAGAAATAATGCAGAAAGAGCCTGCCTGTCCTTCCCCCTCAGTGTTAACATCTTACAAAACTATGGTACAATATCACAATGAATATATTGATGTTAATAGGCTTCTCCATTGGCTCAGCAGTGAAGAATCCACCTACTAATGCAGGAGACCTGGGTTCGATCCTTGGGTCTGGAAGATTTCCTGGAAAAGGAAATGGCAACCCACTCCAGTATTCTTGCCTGGAAAGTCCCATGGTCTGAGGAGCCTGGCAGATAATAGTCCATGGAGTTGCAAAGAGTTGGACACGACTGAACAACTGAACGCACACACAAGCATATTGATGTTAGTAAGTCAAGAAGGAGAATATTTCCATCTCTGCCAGGATCTCTCATGTCGCACACTTACAGACAAATCCATCCCCATCCAACCCGCCCCCCTTGATCGCTATTAACCACCATTCTGTTCTCCATTTCTAAAATCTTGTCAGTTAGGTGTAGGGAACAAATGTATGGATACGAAGGAGGAAGGTGAGGGCATGGGATGAACTGGGAGATTGGGATTGACACATATACACTACTATGTATAAAATAAACAACTAGTGAGAACCTACTCTATAGCACAGAGAACTCTACTCAAAGCTCTGTGGTGACCTCAGTGGGAAGAAACCCAGAAAAGAGGGGATATATGTATACATATGGCTGATTCACTTTGCTGTTCATAGAAACTGACACAGCAGTGTAAAGCAGCTACACGCCAGAAAAAATTTTAAAAATAATAAAACAAAATCTTGTCAGTTAGGAATAGAATCACCATATGTAACTTTTTGGAATTCACTTTTTCCTATCAAGATAGTTCTACCAGAAGATTCATCCAGGTTGTGTGTATCAAGGTAATTCCTTTCCATTGCTGAGTATTTCATGTATGAATGTACTACAGTCTGTTCTCCCATTGAAAGACATTTGAGTTGTTTTCAGTTTTTGGAAGTTGTAAACATTTGCTATAAACCAGTCATGGACAGAATTTTGTGTGAGTATAAATCTTTATCTCTCTGGGTTAAATGGTCAGGAGTGAGACTGCTGGGTTACTTGGTCTTGTATATTTACTCCCTTTTTAAAATACAACCAAACTATTTTCCAGAGAGATGATACCATTTTACATTCCCACCAGTGATGTATGAGGGACACAGTTTCATACTTACATGCTAACACTTTGTGTTGTTGCTAATTTTTGTTGTTTCAGCCACTCTGAAACAGTAATATAGGTGTATAGTGATACCTCATGTGCTTGTAATTTACATTTCCCTGATCTCTAATGATGTTGAATTATCTTTCTGTGCTTTCCCTTGTCATCTGTACACATTCTTTGACAAAATGTCTCTTCATGCCTTTGTTGATTACAAATTAGGTTGCTTGTTTCTTAACTGTTGAGTTTTGAGATATCTATATATATTCTAGGTAATAGTTCTTTGACAGATATGTGACTTGCAGATATTTTTTTCCTGGTTGATCGCTTGTCTTTTAATCTTACTAACTACCAAATGTTTTTTCTGCATTTACTGATACAATCATGCAGGAGACCTGGGTTCTGTCCCTGGGTAGGGCATATCCCCTGGAGGAGGGCATGGCAACCCACTCCAGTATTATTGCCCAGAGAATCCCATGGACAGAGGAGCCTGGTGGGCTACAGTCCATAGGGTCACAAAGAGTTGGCCATGACTAAAGCAACCTGGCATGCACGTGGGGAGTGTTAATCTTTAGTTATCTTTATTTGTACTGTGTTTGTCATTTCAGTATCAGAATGACACTATCTTTATAAAATGAATTGAAGATGGTTTTGTCCTCTTCTGTTTTCTAGTAGATGTGTAAAATTGGTGCTAACTCTTCTTTAAATGTTGGAAGGAAATCTTCAGTAAAACCATCTGGAACTGGAGATTTTGTTATTGAAAGTTTTTAAAATTATGAATGCAATTCCAGTTGTCTGTATTATATTGGGTAAATTGTGGTACTTTTAGAGTATTTGGTTTGCTTCATCCAAGTTGTCAAATTTTTTTATATGGAGTTATTGCCTCTGTGTGATGTATAAAGTCTTCTCTACCTAACACTAACCGACCTCTAACCGGCCACAGTCTCCTACTCTTTCCTTCCACAGGCTCCATGAATCTAATCGGATTCTTCTCTAGGATTCCTTGAATGCTCTATGCTTTCTCACTGCCTCCCCTGGCTACTGTCATTCTCTACACCTGAAATATCCCAAAATTTTGAAGTAATTTTTCCTCTCATTCAAGGGATACTTAGACCCTGCAGCTTACCTTTCTTATTTCCCTTTGAACCCTCATGGCCTGTATTATCTGTGGTGGTTCCATGGTGTGAACTGGATAGTGCCTTGTGTAAAAGTTATTTATGAACATGGCCTTAGTCTCCTGCTAGACTGTCAAGGATGAAACTCTGTTTGATTCTTCTTGCCTTCCTCCAAGGGCCCCAGCACAGGGTATGGCACAAAATACCCACACAAAAGGCATCTAAAGAACAAACTCACATGAGTCTTCACAGGATAGATCGTTCAAGAAGGTTATTAGACTTCCCTTCTTTAAATAGTTAGGGAGCTATCTTTCAGGACCTGCTTTTGAAACAGGGGGTGATTTAGGATCTGAGGAGAGCGGTTCCTTGAGTAATTGAAAGGAAAGCATCACTTTCCTTGTCAGCACCAATCCCATCTCAAGGGAGATTTACTGTGGCTTTCAGAGCCTGAAGACTCTCACAAAAATATAGGTTCAATGTGAAGAGATGGGACACAAACAAGGATCCAAAAATCTGCCAGTTTATAGGAAGAACACTTTCTCCCACCATCCAATGAGTAGTTCAAACTCTCAGCAGCACTGTACTAAACAGAGATGTATTAACGAAACAGGATGGAAAAATGATCTCCATCTATTCCTAGCTCAGCAGGCATCCAAATCCAGTAATATCTTTGACATTGACTTTGCATCAAGAAGCAAAGTTTTAATGGGCTGGGAATGAATATTCTCCAGGGGATCCTCCCACCATCCCAAAATAGAAGATAAGGTAACTGGGCAGGAACCCGGGGCTGAATTTGGGCAAAGGGGAGACATTTCTACTCCTGTAACTGTCAAGAGCCACCCCCTGGTAATTTCACTGTCCCTCTCCTAGTCTAAGTGTCTTTGCCTCCCACTATATCTGCTACTTCATCCTTTATATGGTCTCCTGTCTGTGTGTTTACCTGCATCAATCCATCCTAAACACAAACACCAAGAAGATCTCCCTATAACTTTAGTCTGATCATACCATCTATGTTTTCAAAGAAACCTTCATACATTCCCTATTGCACAGGAATACAGTTGACATGCTTTCACCAGGCATTCAAGGCCCTCTTTGTGTTATAACTTCACTTCCCACAGTCCCAGTTATACTCCAGTGGGAAAAAGGAGAATGGAAAGAATCTAGAAACAGATCTCAGTACAAATGTAACTATGTAACTCAGTTTTGTAACAGTTTCATGATCTTGGGTAACTAATTTAACCCTGATGAGCTTCAATTTCTTATCAAAAAAAAAAGTTTTAAGAATAATAGTAGCTCAAAAGTTTGTCATGAGAAATACATGAGGTCATGAGTGTAAAATACACAGCGCATAAAGGTACTCGATAAATGATAGCTATTTTTACTGTACTGAAACACACTGAGCATCTTCCCTATTCATGAAACACCTCTGAGTCATTTCTCAGGCCAACTGGCCCTGGCAAGCTTATCAAATGACCTTGCACGAGGAGCAGGGAGAAGGGACTGGCTGAGGATGAAGGGGAGGGATGAGGGAGCATAAAGAAGCTCCAAGGAGAGCTATGTAAAGGTGACAAAGCAGGAACAGAAATTCAGAAGAAAAGAGCAGGGTCCAGTAGTTTCGGAATCTTTCTTCCCTGAGCATCAGAGCAAGCCCAAGCCTGCCTTTCCACAGCTGATCAGGACACCTCGCCCATCTCTTCACACAGGTGAATTATCTATGTTTCTTCGATAGATATTTATTCAAACACGATGTCCAACATAGAGGAGAGGCTGGGAGTGGGTGTCTCAGCCTGGGTTTATATCTGAAGTCCATTCACTATGGCTTGTAGCGCTCTCCCACCTATTATGTATGTGTGCTCTTATAAGGGGCTCAAGGAAATAGGGTCAAGAGAACTACTTCATAAGTATGTTTATTATTATCTCTGCTGTTTGAGCCACACAAAATAAATGTCTGGCATTTCCAGAAATTGCCATCGATTCAGCCGCAGATTTTACAAGGCCAATCAATAGCAGTTTCCTCTGTAACTACCCCCCCTCCGGGTATATGTACTTGTGATTAAGCTTTCTGTTCCTCCTGTGCTTTCTAGTGCTTGTAATTGGCCCAGAATAAATAGATGATTTCATCTTTTTCCAGGAAAAAAAGGGGAGGGATTTAAAAAAAACGTTGCTATTAAAAATATCTCTTTTTTCTATTCAAAAACAAATCTGTGTGCAAATCACTATATGTATGCGAAAGAGAGAGAGAATGGATTCAAACCTGTTTGCCAGAGTGAGACCCTAAACATGTAAGTCACAGTTCCTGACCTCTTTTCCCTGCACCTAAGTCATGCTATAATAGAAAATTAGGCACTCAGAAAGCCATAGACTCTTCTACCATGGATCCTTCTATCATGATGTCTTTGTATCGTAGCACATCACCAAGTGTGTAACAGAGGCTTGGATCAGTACAGAACTTCAAAGTTCACCAGCCTAGCCTCCTCCTCTTGTAGGTGAAAGCACAGAGGCTCAGAAAAGGAAAGTCAGGTCTAAACTAGGGTCTCTTTCTTCAGAATGTGACCTTATGTGGAGAAAGGGTCTTTACAGAGATCACCAAGTGAAAATAAGATCATTAGGGTGGTCCCTAACCCAAAATTACTGTTGTCCCTATAAAAAGGGGATATTCGGACGCAGAGACACACACGAAGAGGCAGAACACCACATGACGATGGAGGCAGAAATCAAGAAGACGCTTCTGCAAGCCAAAAACCACCAAGGACTGCCAGCAAATCACCAGAAGCTAGGAGAGGGGCATGGCACAGATTCTCTCTCAGAGCCCTCAAAAAGAACACCTTGGTCTCAGACTTCTAGTCTTCAGAACTGTGGGACAAATCACTGTATGATTGTATGCATGAAATCTCTATTATCGAAGCCACTCAGTTTGTGGTACTTGGTTTTGGCAGCCCAGCAAACTGATCGCTCCTCTCCCTCAACAGTAATCAGTCAAGAAGCCCAGAGCTACGGAACCCAGAGCTAAAAGTCAGAAAAATATTAGAATGATACATTAGAACTACCTAGAGGCTATTGACAATCCTACTTCAAATAAATAAAGCTTCAGGACAGAGGGCAAGGATGCTCAAACCCCCATCTTCTCAGAGGAGACAAACTTTTTGCAACTGTGGAGAAAGTAAAAGAACCGCTAAAACTATATAAATCAACTGTCTATGTGGGGAAGCACATAGTCATGCTCTTTGATGAAGTAAAGCTCACAGTAATTTTTTTTTCAAAGTGGAATATAAAAGTAAAGAAAACTTAGGGAAAAAATTGTCAAGAAATAGTGTTATACATTCACACTATAGGTCACAGATAGTGACCTACTTCACTTATCTCTTCCTAGGAACACAGGAAGACTGTATTTCCCACTCTCCTTTGCAACTAGAATGGACCATGTGACTAGTTCTGACCAACAGACAGTAAGTAGAAGTGATGTAAGAAGCATAGAAAAGAGTATGTGAATCTTTCATACTTTCTCTTCCCCTGTCGTGGAGACCCCCATAGTCATACACTGAGAGAGACATGGTGCAAAATTAACTCGAATAGATCCTTAAATCACTGATTGACAGGAAGCTGCGTTGGAGAATACTCCAGCCTTCAAGAAAGCTTCTGTGAGAAAGAAATCCATATTTTTGAGATTTGGGGAGAACAATCTAACCTGACACTTTGGCCTGACTCAACTGATTATGGTTCTCACCTTTGCAATCTGTATTTGACTAGCATATTACTCAATAAATAATAAGCTGTTTGAAAAATATGAACTTGGGATTTCTCACATTTCTTGTTGCTTAGTAAACAGCCAGTGGGAGAGTGACCCATGCCAAAATGTGCATGTGATCCTGTCTGAAAACACAGACCCTGGGTGTCCCAAAAAAGGAAACTCCTTTCCAGCATCCCTACCTACTCCTCCAGCAGGAGCTTGGACCCTTACCAGAAAAGGGGCATTGCCTATGCACAAGGCAACCATTCTTGGCACCACTTTGGTTGTTAGAAAGATAATCTATAATCTGTTATTTCCACCCACTGACCTTAGTTCTTCCCTCTAGAGTTCTGGAATAACAAAGAACAAGTCCATACTTCTCCCAAACTGCTTTCCCCCAGGCTGATATTTTACTGAAAGATTTCTTGACAGAAGCCTTGTTAATCAAGCTATCACTAATAAGTCAAATCCCAATAGAATGTAAGCCAAAACACTGTTCCAATTATGTTGTTGTGTTAGGATTTTATGATATCAAAAAATATTTCAAATACATGGAATTCCACCTGGGGCCTAGCATTCTTTCAGCTACAGAGAGATTTGCATCCTAGCAATATTTGTTTTATTGCGATTTAACCTGCCCATCGTTCTGCTGAGTGCCCAAGTAGGAATGTGGGAAATAGCTTTCTATCACCATAAGCTCAGAAAAATGTCAGTGAAATGCAAGCAAATAGATTATGATTGCATCGACAGCTCTTTTCATAAGCTAATGGGCTGTCTAACCTATTCTTAACTGCAGTCCCCCATAGGGTCTTGTAAGCATATTACCAAAGAGTTTGTTGAATCTGGCAAATTGATACACTGGGCTTGTTTGACTTCCCATTTGTATGAGTGATCATTAGGTATTTTAACACTATGTGAATGTGCTTGGAACGCCTAATGGGGCATTAGGTAGGTAAATAAGCGATTCAGTTGGGAACTGCAGTATTAACACAGACAAAAATCCATTTTCCTTTCTCTTAGTAATGGATTCTCATCATGTTTTAAGTGGAACATTTTAAATATGCATAGACAGGTGAGATATCTCAGTCCTGTAATTCATGTTTGATCATCAGGACTCCTATAGGAGAGATAATATACAATTTTTTGTTAAAGGAATTAAATCAACAGGATGGCTAAAAAACCACATGAGAAAATGGAAACTTACTAATAAAAAATTTTTTTTTTATATTTCAGATTAGAATATCTAGTGTTGGCGTGACTGGGGGAAACACTTGTACAGTGGTGTTGAAGTCTAGCCTGAAGGATTTTGAGCATTACCTCGTAAGCATGTAAAATGAGCGCAATTGTGCAGTAGTTTGAATATGCCTTGGCATTGCCTTTTCTTGGGACTGGAATGAAAACTGACCTTTTCCAGTCCTGTGGCCACTGTTGAGTTTTCCAAACTTGCTGGCATATTGAGTACAGCACTTTAACAGCATCATCTTTTAGGATTAGAAATAGTTCAACTGGAATTCCATCACCTCCATTACCTTTGTTCGTAGTAATGTTTGCTATAACCAGTGTGTTCTCTTAGCAAAACTCTGTTAGCCTTTGCCCTGCTTCATGTATTCCGAGGCCAAACTTGCCTGTTACTCCAGATATCTCTTGACTTTCTACTTTTGCATTCCAGTTCCCTATAACAAAAAGGACATCTTTTTCGGTGTTCTAGGAGGTGTAGGTCTTCATAGAATCATTCAACTTCAGCTTCCTCATGGCAGCATAAATTGGGACAATCTTTCTGAAAGACAATTTGGCAAATATATCAAAAGCCTTTAAAATGTGTATATCCTTTGACCCAGACACACTTCTTTAACTTCTAGAAATGTACTGTAAGGAAATAGTAATTGTTATGTGCACAGATTCATTTACAAAAATGCTTACCATGTTTCTCACAATCAACGTAATTGGAAAAAATCAAATAGCCAACAAGAAGAAATTGGCTTTTTGAAAAACATGATGTATCCATTTATACAACATTACATTGTGTAGGCCTTAAAAATGTGTTGTACATATATATGCTCAGTCATGTCCAACTCTTTGCAACCCTATGGACTGTAGCCCTCCAGGCCCCACTGTCGATGGGATTTTTCAGGCAAGAATATTGGAGCAGGTTGCCATTTTCTATTCAAGGTTATATTCCTGACCCAGGGTTCAAACTCACATCTCCTGCATCTCCTGCATTGGCATGCAGATTTCTTTACCACTGAGCCACCTGAGAAGACCCCTCTGTATACTGGAGTCAAACAAATCAAATCCCAGAGACAGAGTTTTTGGTGAAGCAGAAAAGGATAGATGTATTGCTTTGCCAGGCAAAGGGAGACATACCTGGTTTCTGTCTAAAGACTTAATAATAAGAAAAAATATTCATACTTCTAAGATAAAAAAGTTTCAGAACTATTTTTAGGATATCAGTTTTGCGAGCACCTTTTAAACAAACAGATTCAAAACATCAAAATTTAACAATGCTTATCTCTGAAGGTTGGGGTTGTGGGTGCTTTTTATTTCCTTATTTATCTCTCTTGAATTTTTCTAAATACATACAATGACCACTTAATATATTTCCAATATATTGGTGTATAAAAAATTATAACGAGATTGAATCTTACATGTAAAAAATTCTAATTTTTCAAGATGCAGTGGTCACTAGGAAACCAGTCACATCTTTCCTACTCAATTAACTCTCAGTACTAAGTGAAAATTTCTTTGGCATTTCTAATTAGTATACAGGGAAATGTTCTCTACTCTTTAAAACAAGTTTGAAAACCAAAGGACTTTGGCCAAGATACCCAACTCAGTTTCATTTGAAATAAAGAAATATGTGGAATTTTTTAATCTGGGAATAAAATATTAGTATCATCACACAAGAACATTAGATGTAGAGTCAGAACCCCTGGGATCAAGTTATAACTCTGACATTAGTTGGTGAATTTTAACAAGTCTCTAACCCTTTCATGGAACTCTCAGACTGGGACTAAATAGGGGGATAGAGATTTTTTAATTAAGGGATATGAAAGATCAATATATCCAAAATACCACCAAGGCATGTTAGATACTGTGTTTGCTTTAGCCATCTCTAGCCTAGAATCGCAATAACTAACAACCAGTCACGGCTGGAATGATGCAAAGGAAAGAAACTGATTTTCTTTTCTTTTGCATCTTTGCGTTTGTTGTGTATAAAGTAACACATAAACTCATGCACAAAGTGCATAGATCATAAATGTACAGCTTAATGAATTGTTACAAAATAAATCCCTGTGTAAACTCCACCCAGGTGAAAAAATAGGACACACCAGTACCCTAGAAGGCTTGCATGTGCCCCCAATCACACCTGCTCTCTCCCTTAGAATCGCTGCTCTCCTGACGTTATTCAGATCATTTCTTTAATCTGCTGTGTAGTTTTACTACCTAAGCATGCATCTCTGAATGTTATAGTTCACTTGAGTTTATTTTTGAACTTTCTATAAATAGAATCACACAGAAAAAATATTGTCATGATAAAGGATGCAAAAAAATTTGTAAAGTGTCATGTACACAAAAATGAATGGTATTATTATCAGTGATCTTATTATATGGAGACGTTGGCATTGAATTTCAACCCTACATAGCAGGTGGCTGGTCTCATGATTTTGGCATTGAGTCATTTCCAGTAAGGTCTAGATTGCCTCATCTTTCCTGATAGTCAGCAGAAACTCACGTTCAGGGGCCCATCAGAGCTCTGTGTTTGTGACTTTTTAAGCCACCTGGATGGAAAAGTACTCACCTGAGGCTGAAGGGGTCTGTAAATACCTGCTTTATTCATAAATTAACAGGCTTCCCTCTGTTGAGTGAGTTCTCTAGCTATTATCAAGGCTGTAAGGTCACATCTGGTTAATCGTTCGCTAGAAATCAATACACAGAGAGCGATGGTTTATGATAAGGGCTTATAATAAGCAAGTTCAAGTTCAAGAGACTGGCTGTCTTCTTGCTTTTAGATGCTGAAAAGAAGCTGCTAATCTTCTTTCTTGTTGCAGGGTGGGGAGTGGGGAGCCCACTCATGTTGCTACCTAAATCAAGAACTACTTACTATATTTTTAATATGTCCTCTTCCTTTCTTTGGTCAATTCATTGTGACCTTAGGCTCAGGTGTTCAAATGCCACCTAGAATTTTTTTCAATCCAAAGGAAATGTACCAACATATTCTCTGGTGTCACAAGACTTCAGAGTTACAGCCACCTTTGTCCCAGCTCTGGGACATTCCCAGTGCTCTTTGATGCTAGCAGCTACCTAGTGAACTGACCCACGGGGCTCCCAGTGCCTCAGGGCCAGCATCACTGTGGGTTTCCCAGCTGGCATTTGGCCCGTGCTTGCCATTCCTCCTGTGCAACCACCCATGCATGTGTGCATGAGCACACGCGTGTGTGAATGAGGGGGTGTGTTCAAGCGTGTGTAGGCATACTATCTGCTCATTCCACAAGTAGACAGCATCGCTGTGGACTGTAGCGATAAAGGTAAGAATGCCTTTCATGTACTGAATACTGGGTGAATAAGTGAACAAATGAGGAATGCTCCACCTGGCTTTCTACCCCAACATTCCTCCTCTTGTCACAAATAGGCCTATTTGAATTCCACCTGCAGGCTCAGCATTGCACAATGTCTAGGACCAGTTTAGGACTTATCCAAGTATAACTTTAGGAGCCTTAGTTTAGATCCCAAGAAACTCGGAGTTTAGTGGCCCGGCCAATCCTTCCACAGTGATCTCAAGTTCCTATTTGGAGCACCGCCTTGTTCTTCTCCTGTACCCCCTGTGTTCCCTCCAGTTTTAGTATCTGGTAATACTTGCCACTATCCTAGGCCCATGTTAACCATCTCCGCTGGATAAGAGACTGAATATCCCCCTCCTGAATCCCAATAGCTAGGATCTGGCTTCCTAACACCTTAAAATGCCCAGATCCTGACCTGGCATGTGACATTGTCTCATCAACATCAGACTTCCTGCTGGAACCTCCACCTCTCCCTGGTACTCCCTAATTCTGAACAACAGCTACTCCACACAATACTCCCCAGAAGTCATATCTCTCTACTAGAATCCCTCACTTTACTGGCGTCTGAGTCTGCTCCCAGCAATGATGGATATCTCTAATCTCCAGTCCTACTCTTCCGATCTGCCTTGTTCATTGCCTACTGAAAGCCCTTTTAATTTTAAAATTAGAAACAACAATAACTATTTAAAGTAATATCCTATCAAAGTAAGCAAATAAGTGCAAATAGGAATATATACTATGTTCATGGCTTAGAAGACTCAGTATAGTTAAGATGTTGATTCTTTATAAACTGATATATAGAATTAAATTCAAGTCAACATCATTGCAAGTTTTTTTTTTTTTTTGGTAGATACAAAGGAGTTGATTCTAAAGTTTATATAGAAAGGCAAAAGAACTAGAATAACCAAAACAAAATTGAAAAAAGAAGGATATTAGAGAATTCTTCCTATCTTATCTTGATTTCAAGACCTATGAGAAAGTAATCAGACAGTGTGGTTTTGGCAAAAGAAGAGTCACAGAGACCATTGGAACAGAATACAGAGTTTGCAAATAGACTCACACGAATACAGCTAGTTGATATTTTATACAAACACAAAGGCAATTTAATTTACTAACAAAATCATGTTGGGATCACTGAAGATCCATATGCAAATGTATGAACCATTTCAATCTAATCCTCACACATTCTAGAAAAAATTAACTTAAAATGAATCTCAGATATAAAGATAAAACATAAAACTATGACTTATAGAAGTGAAATCAGAAAAAAATCTTCATGACCTGAGATTAGGCAAAAATTTCTTAGTTATAACACAAAAGCATAATAGATAAAAGAAAAAATGATAAACAGATCAGACTTCATAAAAATGACAAACTTTGTCTCTATGAGAAATAATATTAAGAAAATGAAAAGACAAGGAAATGTTGGGAGAATATAGTTGCAAATCACACATCTGACAAAGGACTTATACCAAAACTAGATTTAAAAAACTGTCAGATGCAATCAAAAGAAAACACACAGTTTGATTTTTCAAATAGGCATGAGATTTGAATAGACACTTTATCACAGGGGATCTACAGATGGCAAATAAACACATAAGGAGATGTTCAACATCATCGGCCATTAAATGAAAATTAAAACCACTCTGAGAGACCACTGCACAACTTAGAATGACTAAAAGAAATAAAAGAAAAAAAACACCTGACAATGACAAGTGGTGGCAAGAATGCAGAGCAACTGGTATTCTCATACATTGCTGGTGAGAAAGTATAAACGTAAAATCATCTGTAAACAGTTTGGCAGGTTTTAAGAAGGTAAAAAATGTACACAAATGTTCATAGAAGATCCTTGCATAGTACTCCAAAGTATTATTTTTAAGAAATCAATGTTTTTTAACAGATGAATGAGCAACTGTGATACAGCCATACAATGAAATAATGCTCACAATAGAAAGAAAGGAGCTATCAGTGCCATATCACAAAGGCATTACAGTGAGTGAAGGAAGTCTGTTTTTTAATTATAAACTGTGTGACCCCACTTACACGACATTCTGGAAAAGGCCAAACTATAGCAACAGCGAACACATTAGTGATCACCAGAGATTTGCAGTTAACTCCAAAGGGCAGCACAAGGGGGTTTTTTTGTTTGTTTGTTTGAAGTGATAGATTTGGCTGTCCTGATTATTGCAGTGGTTACACAAATTCATACATAATTAAAACTCATACAACTGTACTTTACAGTATGTTGATTTAAAAGCTACAATTAAAGTCTTTGGGACTTCCTTAAATACTGAAGAAATGATGATTCCAAATTGTGGTGCTGGAGAAGACTCTTGAGGGTCCCTTGGACAGCAAAGAGATCAAACCAGTCAATCCTAAAGGAAATCAACCCTGAATATTCATTGGAAGGACTGATGCTGAAGCGGTAGCTCCAATACTTTGGTCACCTGATGCAAAGAGCCGACTCATTGGAAAAGACCCTGATGCTGGGAAAAATTCAAGGCAGGAAGAGAAGAGGGCAACAGAAGATGAGATGGTTGGATGGCATCACCGACTCAAGAGACATGAGTCTGAGCAAATTCTGGGGGATGGTGAAGGACAGGGAAGTCTGGCATCTGCAGTTCATGCAGTCGCAAAGAGCTGGACACAACTTAGCCACTGAACAACAAGGGTATTTCCTGGTGGACCAGTGGCCAAGTTGGTCCCACTGCAGGGGGCCCAGGTTTGACCCCTAATCAAGGGGATAGATCCCACATGCAACTAAAGATTACATGAGCCACAAGGAAGATCAAAGATCCCACATGCTGCAAAAACACCCTGCTGCAGTCAATAAATAAATACTTATTTTTAAAAAAATATGTCTTAGCACACTCCACCTAAATCTTTTCCTAAAGGCATATGTATGAACAGAATCATTCTTTATTAGGTAAAACTGTATAACCCATTTTGATTTTAAAATGTTGTAAATAGCTTTCAGTGTAATGAAATATGTATCTGCATATCAATTTCAATGGTTGGGCTGTGTTCCACTGAATGGACATAACCCTTATTATGTAAGCCATCCCATGTTGTTGGGAGTTTGGGCTGTCTCTGATTTTTCAGTATTAGAACTGATGCTGTGATGACCATTCTTGTAGCTAAGTATTTGCACAAATCCTTAATGATACTTTAGATAAATTTTTACAAGTGGACTTGCTGAGTCAATGTATGAATTCTTCAAAGATCTTTGAGGAGCCAGTGAAGGTTTCCATTTCCCCATAAGCTTCCCTGCAAACTTGCTCCCATTCTATTATACTATGTGGAGTCAAAACTTCTTCAAAGTACTTGTGTATATATTGTATTCAGCTTTGAACAACAACACAACCCACAGAGCCTAGCACATTGCCTGAGACAGAAGAGTAGCTATGTTATATTTATATTTGTTTGTTAGCGAGAATAAATGAGCAAATTAATGACCCAGCTTCTTTTTTGGCAATGATGTTACCTGTTTAACATCAAATAGAGTTACTTCATGCAATAATCATTAATTCAGTACTTAGATTGTGGTCCTATTTTTTAATTTCAGCAATAAAAAATTGAGCACTCCTCACATATTATTTGTTTTACATTACACAAGCCTGTCAATCTATATATTACAGAATAATAAAACTTGATTTCTTACTTATCTTTGGATTAGAACTAGGCATAAATGAAGTTCTAATACTTCCTTCTCACTCTCCAAAGACTGTTCTTCACGTCCCCGCTGGCTGTGCAAATTTGCGGATCACTGCTCTAAGAAGCCTGAATGCCATGGAGAACCCTGGGATCGGTGACACAGTCCTGCCCTTGGATTCACAAGCAGCCTGGGAACAAGTGCCATGAGAACTTTGCAGATGATACCAGAGTGTCTTGTGAAAGCAGAGGATGGAGAGTTCTCTTCCTACTGGAGAAGAGCCGAGAGTCTTTAGGGCAGAGGGTGCCCTGGAGCAGGCCATGAAGCGCAAGAAGAGCTTTGTGCTCCATGCCCTGAGGAAGGCCCCTCTTCGCTCGTGTTCTAGGTCTACCTCAGCAGCCATACAGGATGGGAGGACTGGAGAGGACTGTTGGAAGGGGGAGTCCGCACACCTGCCATGCACGGCTGTTGGTGGGTTTTTCTTGGGGTCTCTTTTGTTCCTGTTTGTTTCGGGTGTATTTTTCTACAGCCTTCAGGACGCAGTGACACACATTTCTGTGACATTTCAGGACACAGTGCCAGATGCATGTGTACAGGAAGAGCCCCTGGGCAGAGACAGCCAATCTTTCATTATCTTCTTATTTTTAAACATAAGAACCACATCTTCCAGAGCAATAACAAAGATAGGTGACCTCTCAGGACCTTTTCCAGGTTACTGACTCTGAGGTGCCCAGGAATAGTTTTTTAAACGCATGTGAACTCTAGGTGTATAGGACCCTTTGATTGTTCCTAAAATAAGGCTCAGAACCTGACGCTACTCAGCTTAACAGCTTCAATGGGTCTCTCCTGTCTATAGAATAAAATCTCAAGTTCTCCATGGGGACATTCAAGATGCTTCAAGTTTTGGCCCTCGCTGGGACACCTGCTGCTTTTCTCAATCTCTACCGGACACATCAAACCACATGCTCCTCCCTGAACAGGCTGATTATCCCTCATGACAGCTCAGCCAATTCTTTACCCTCCTGCCGCAACTAAATCCTTCTGTCTCAATTCAGACATCATCATCTCAGTCTGGGACGTCTCCCCACTCCCACCTGCTACCTTCCCAGGCAGAATCAAACTCATTCTCCTGTCATCTGTTGTCATTCATTTCTGTTGTTCTCAAACTCTTCTTCACCTACCTTGGAATACAGTCAGCTGGGTCTCTTCCTATCTCTTACTTAAGACTAAAAGCTGTCTGAAGGCAAGGTAAAATGCTGAACTCTCTCCTTCTGCTACCCAGCATCATACACTTATGAAAAAGCAGGACTGCCAGCCCGTCTTGATAAACTAAAACAATCCTCACCTCATCTGGTTCCAGAGATTTGCCTCAGGCTAGAAGAAGAACAGGTTAGGCACGATAAGGTTTCAAAGTTTTGTTTTGACCTTTTATATTTGACAATACTGTTGGACTTTCAAGTGATGATGTCCAGGAGATGTTTGAATATACCTGGCTGGATCTGAGAGAAGGTAACAAGTCAATGCTCATTCCCATGCAAGTGATAGTAAAAGTGATGAATATCTGTAAGCTTTCCCAGACAAGTATAAAGTGAGACGAGAACTAAAAAGAGGACCTTAAGAAATGTAATTATTTAAAAAAAAAAAGAAATGTCATTATTTTATAAGCAGGAGGGAAAGTGCCCCCAAAAAGCAAGATGCTATAATAAAAAAAGATGCAGAGAAAATCAGAGATTTGAAAGTTTCAAAGAAGAAGGAAGTAGGATACTGGAGAATGATATGTAAGTCTGGTAAAATAAGGACTTTGGTAGTTAAAAAGTCCTTCCTGATCTTAACAAAAGCAGTTTCCATTATGATTAGTTAAAAATCTATATTAAATCAGAAAGCGGACAACCCTTTCCAAAATTTGAATAAAAATGAAAGAAGAATGAGAAGGCAGCAGATTGAGGGTATAGAAGCCATAAGGTAAGTTTGTTTTGTTCTCTGTTACTATGAAAGAAATGTGAGCAAGTTTAACAGCTAAAGGAAAGAAGTCAGCGGGAAAAAATATGGAAGATACAAGAGAGAGATACAAGTGCATAAAAAGGATTATACACTATGAGTTGGTTCAATATATGAAAATCAATACATCTTATTAACAGAATAAAGAACAAAAAGATTTATCACTTTAACACACACAGGATAAGTGTTGAACAAAATCCAACACCATTTCCTGATTTTAAAAAAGGACAAAAAACAAAAAACAAAAAAACACCACTCAACGCGCTACAAATGAAGGAAACATTCTCAATCTCATAAAGGGCATCTGTAAAAACTCACATTATATTTACCGACCAAGACTGAAAGCTATCTCCCTATGATAAGGAACATCCACTCACCACTTGTAGTCAGTATTGCATTAGAGGTTTAGCCACAGCAATTGGCAAAAAAAAGAAGTAATACACTCCCAGACTGAAAAGGAAGAAGTAAAACTATCTCTAGTCATAGATAACTTAATCTTGTATATAGAAAATCCTAAGTAATCTACAAAAATATTTTCAGAACTAATAAGTTCAGTAAAGTTGCAGGAAATAAAATCAATATATAAAAATCAATTATGTTTTATACTCTAGTAATAAAAAAATCTAAGAATGAAATTAAGAAAACAATTCCATTTACAATAATATTAAAAGAATAAAATCCTTAGGAATAAATTTTCAAAAGAAGTATAAGGCTTGTTTCTTCAGTGAAAACTAAGACACATCTTTTAAAAGGAATTAAAGAAGATTTAAGTTTTAAAATATCCCATGTTCATGGATCAAATGTTGAATTTTGAAGCGGCAACACTCCCCAAACCATATAAAGAGTGCAAAATGCCAGCTGTGTTTTTGGTAAACATTAGCCGTTGATCCTAATAATCATATGGAAATGTAAAAAACTCAGAATAACCAAATGATTTTGAACAATAGCAAAGTTGGAGAATTCACAGGTCTCAATTTCAAAATCTACTACAAAGCTACAGTAATGAAGACAGTGGTCACTAATGTAAACTGGACCTAGAGATCCATGGAATAAAGTTGAGAAACAGAAATAATGGGAATGGGAATGAAGATAGACTGCTAGTGAGTGAAGGGTTTCTTTATGTGATGGTGAAAATATTTTAAAATGAGACAGTGGGGACTAACACAAAACTTTATCAGGTAACTAGAAGACCCTGAATTTTACAGTTTAAAAGGGGAGTTTATGTATGTGAATTATATCTTAATAAAGTTGTTGTTGGGCTTCCAAGGTGGCTCTCCTGCAATGCAGGAGATGCAAGTTCAATTCTGGGTCGGGAAGATCCCCTGGAGGAGGGCATGGCAACCCACTCCAGTGGGACTGCCTGGAGAATCTCATGGATAGAGGAGCCTGCTGGGCTTTGGCCCATCGGGTCTCAAAGAATCGGACACAGTTGAAGGAAACGAATACCCATGCAAAGCTGTTTATAAAAGGAGGGTACTAACTGATGGAAGAAAGGCCTGGAGGGAAAGGCTGAATCTCCACATTAGTGGGGCACCTAATTTTGAATGGCTCTAAGACTGAGAGAAGGAGGAAAGGGTGGGTATGAAGGTAGGTTTGCAAGTGTCGGGGGGAAGCAGGTGGGAGGAATTGAGGTGCCTCTGTTTTCTAGAAACTAGAAGTGATATTGACTTCTAAAGCAAGAACTTGAGAACTGGGTAGGGAACTTGAAGAAAAAGATGATAATAAAATTAGTTGAAACCCCTGAGGAAAGTTAAGAGGAAGCTACCTAAGAATAAACAAAAGAAGGAAGTTGGGATTTGAGAAGACTTTCTTTGCATGGCATCTGGCCCTTGGTCAGGCACAGTATGTTCTTTTCCTTTTAGCACCTCTGTGCTCTCCACCAGTGGCCTAAGAATACAGCACGACTGGTAAATTTTCCCAATACGCATGTCTGTAGGGGCCCTCAGGACAGCACGTGACCCATTTTCAACATCACTGGCCAAAGTGCAATGAGGTCAAGTACTGTAAATATTTGTGATTGGGAGGATTTTTTTCCTCCACAATTTGCCATGAGATAGTCCTACAAAATATAAACATTGGCTCAGGGTGATTGATGGCAACTGAAAATTCAAACACAGGCAAAGCAGCCCAGGGTCCTCCATGATCCCAGCAATAGAGGAATAATGTCACTATTTCAACGGTATAGGAGAGACCATCCTAGTATGTCAGGCTAGGAGGGAGGGGCAGGACAAATTCCCCTCTGGTACCCCTTCTAGCTCACTGCTGAACATGCAGAAAATTGCCTTCAGCCACCTTTGTTGCCCAGACTACTCCTCTATTGCTCCAGCTGATAAGATAAATAGTGTCATGTAAAGGAACATTCAGAACTGTCTTTCAACACATTTAAGGACACTCCAGCGTCTCCAGGCTAAGTGGCCTCTTACATAGTGTAGTAGGTTGAATAATGGCCACACAAATACCAAGTCCTGATGCCTGGAATTTAAAAATGTTAACTTTTGGAATAAGATAGAATGCAACTTTTGGAATGTAATTAAATTAAGCAAACTGAGATGAGATTACCCCGGATTATCTGTGATGGCCCTAAATGCCACCACACAAAGGCAAAGGAAGATAATGCAGACACACAGGAGAAAGGCCATATGAAGACTGAGTGGAGAGAGATGAACCCAACAAGTGAAGGACTAGTGACAACACCAGGAGCTGTGAGAAGCAGGGGAGAGGTTCGCCCCTAGAGGTTCCAGAAGAATCAGGGCCCACTGATACCTTGATTCAAGACGTCTGACCTCCAGACTGTGAATAAATACGTTTCTGATTTAAGTCACCCAGATTGTGGTGATTTGTTAAGGAAGCCCTGGGGAATTAATACACCTGGTCACACTCTTCTCTGTACTCTCATCAGTCCTAACGGTACACATTTGACCTTGAATGTGTGGAAAGTGAAAGCTAGCCAGAGTCTATGAGCCTCTCATCTCAGCTCATCCGCCTGCTCTCAGGAGACTCTTTAATAATCCACTTTCGAGTAATAACTTCCCCACCTCTTCCTCCTAAACGCCATCTTTACAGGAAAAGAAATAGTTAACTGGTTCTTGTAACTCGCGATGGAAACTTACATTTAAGTGCAAGAAAATGTGCAGACAAAACAGGTAGGCTCTGCCCTGATTTGCCGCTTACTGTGTAGCTCTGCTCTCGAGTAGCTCATTTTAATTCTAGCTCACTCAATTGAAAAATGGCAGTAATAATTCCTACCCCAGAGAATGACTTTTTGTGAAAATCAATCAAATGAGTAAATGCCATGTCTTCATCTGGGGCACACGGGGCAGCACATAATCAGGGTCCAATGCTTCATGTGAAGGAAATTTGAAAAATGTCAATGGCTACTTCCCTGGTGGTCCAGTGGTTAAGAATCTGTCTGCCAATGCAGGGGACACGGATTGATCTGTGGTCCAGGAAGATTCCACCTGTTGGGAGACAACTGAGCCTCTGCACCACAATGGCTGGAGCCCATGCTCTAGGACCCGTGGGTTCCAAGCGGAGATGGTTAATCTCTGGCCTGGTCTCTCTTCACCTCTTGCCTCCTTGCTACAAGTGTCTTTTAGGTGTGGGTCTGGCCCTCTAGCTCTCCCTTGTCTGGCTTCTCTCTCTGTGGCTGGGTGAGCAAGTCGGGAGAGCAGAGCACCTGGGAATTGCAGAGATGGAGTTGGAGACCCTGTGGTGGCCTCCCCTTCAAGCTGCCTTCTCTAGCAGTTGGTGAGATGCACATCAGGGATACCAAGCAGTTGATAAAAATGTATTTCAGTCTCATTTGACTAGTGACCTTTGTGTCTATTTTCTACAGTGTCTACTCATATAACAAATATTTATGGAGCATGTATTATATGTCAAGGGCTTTCTGGGTGGCACCAGCGGTGAAGAATCTGCCTACCAATGCAGAAGATTCAAGAGACACAGGCTCAATCCCTGGGTGGGGAAGATCCTTTGGAGTAGGAAATGGCAACATATTCCAGTATTCTTGTCTGGGAAATCCATGGACAAAGGAACCTGGCAGGTTATAATCCATAGAGTTGCGAAGGGTCGGACAGGACTAAGCACTCTCATGCACACACACACACACACACACACACACATATTATGTGTCAGGCCCAGTGCTAAGTGCTGGGAAAGTGAAGTAAGTAGAATAGAAAAAAAAAAAAAAAATCCCTGCACTTACAGAGTTTACTTGTTACTGGGCACAGAGAAACAATAAGTAAATCAGAAATAAATAAACACTGCGTGTCAAATCTTGAAAGTGCTTTGAAAGGCCTGAAACAAGGAGTGACGCTGAAGGGTGTTGTGGACTAGGATATGAGACAGCAAGACTAGGTGGTTCTCTGTGGAAGAGCCATCTGAGAGAATACTTAATATCTAGAAAGAGCCAGACATGTGCAGATAAGGGGGAGGCGTGCTCTTGGTGGACAGCAGCCAGTCCAAAAGCCCTGAGGTAAAAACAATCTTGGCAGGTTTGCGGAACAAGAAGACCCATTAATGTAGAGAGTTGTGGGAAGGGGCAGAACACGAAGTCTGAGAGAAAGGCCAGGGCTAGATTGTGGAGAACTCTATCCAGACTCAATCACTGCACGTCCCCAAATGTGCAATGCACACTACCAGTGTGTGTGCAAATATTGGGGATGGTATGTGTGCAAATATTTTTATTGGAGTAACTATAAACTTATTTCAGAGTATATTAGGAAAAGTATAATTAGCACATCTAAACCATCATTTCCTAGGTATATTATTCAGGTGAAACTAAATTAAAAAGTGAACTGATTTAAAGAGAACACAGTGTCAATTATAGTACAGGTGTTGTGCATATACAGCCAAAATCTCCAAAGTGGTGTCTGCTGAACTGAAGTCACTGCTTACCAATTAGAAACAAGAGGGGGCCCCATTCTCAGCTGCAAACACATCCCCTAAGCTGGTTGCTGAGAAGTGAGAGGCAGGAGAGTGACTCAGGTGTGGCCAAGGTGGCCTACTGCCCTCCAGATGTCCCCCACCCTCCCATCCCGCAGTTAAGTTGTCTCCAATGGGCAGTAGATCACAGGGACTGTGGTTCCCAATTCATGCGAGTGTGAGGTAAGACCACATGCATGGTTCTCACTGATGGAATGAGTGCCCTCTTCACCCTCTTCCTCTGTCCCCAGCAGCAGGGAGGGAATGATGGAGATCCAGCTTAGCAGGGACTTGAGACTCTGAATCACCATGGGAAGAAAACCAGCCCCTAACCAGGACCAGTTACATATGAACAAGCACACTTCCTTTGTGTGAGGCCACTGGCATCTCTGGTTTATTTGTTTCAAAAGTTGGTTAACCCATATCTGGAATCTTTGCTTAAGGAAGCACCATATTCTAAGAGTATCAACTACATGATGTAAGAGGTGTGATAACCTTCAGAAGAGAAAAGAGTCGGATGGAAGTAGAATATAAAATCTTTTTTTTTCATACACTCCAAAGACTGTCTTGTTAGAGAGAGAGATGGTACATTCTAAGAGGACCAATCACTGGGAGTTACAAGAAGGCAGTTTCATCATTTGGAAGACAGTCCTAAACTAGGATAGGACAAGATGCCCCAAACAGTCACATGTGATGTGTATGAAGTGTTCAAGTGAGGCCAAGGGACTAACGGATAGGAAAGCCAAAGGAGTGACTCTGCATTGGCTGGAAGAGTGGTCCCAGGGCCTCTGGGAAACCCTACCTAACCCTCTCTTGCATTCTGACTCTCCTGCCACTCAAGAATGGAGGGGCAGGAAGGAGGAGAAAGAGGGTTACATGAAGAAGCCTACCTGAGCCACTTTTTCTCCTTGAGATCTGCCTCTAAGGCAGCTGCCCCAGGAGACTGCTATGCCCCAAGAGAACAGGCCAGATGGACGGGTCCACACCAAGGACCCTGTCGTCATAGATCACAGCCCCCAACATTGTTTCCTCCTGAATGAGCTTGGTCAGAGCCAGGCCTGGGCTCAGCAGACACAGTGATAGATCCATACCCCTGCCTCTGGTTTTGTTCTAGGGGCAGAGGATCCAAGGACCCGCACAAATGCCCTCAGGTCCAGGCAGGTAGTATAAATGAGTGAAGTGAGCTTCATGTAAGGCGAGAGGAATGGGCCATGAGCTATAGCAAAATACAAAGTCAAAAACCAGAAAGGAAGAGTGAAAAATGGAGACAGGGCACATTTGCGGGCCTTTTTTGGGGGATGAGATGACAGAGTCAAAGGAGGAAGGGTCTTCCTGCAGGTCACTCTGTCTTGAGGACAGTGTGTCAGTGGGAAATAGGTTTGTCTGGTGCTCGACTCAGCCCGTGGAGGACTGTGGAGGGGCAGGCTCAAGGCAGCAGGAGACAGCCATGATGGGAGATGGTCCTGTGGGCTGGGACTTTAGAAACGGGGAGCCCACTGACTTGGTCACCAACTCAAGAGCTTGACTGTAAGTAGCTTTGCCTTCCTTGACCCACAACAGTGGAGCGGGTGGCCCTGAACTTCCCTCCAACTCCGGCATTTGCACGGGAAGAAAAGTCAGAGTCATCATTTAGACCTCCCTTCTCCCATCCACACTTCCAATCAGACTTTAAGCCTCTGGAGTTGAATTTCTACCTATACCTTGAGCTCATCTTCTGCTTTTCCCCACATGACCCAGCTTTGATATAAAGCCCATCTTCTCTTCCAGATGACAGCAAGGGCTTCCTAACCAGTCTCCTTCCTCCATCCACATTTCCATCCTATCCTACTGGCTGTCAAACTGCTGCATCAGCAATAGATGTGATTAAAAAACAACAACAACGACAACAAAATTTTTAAAAAAACAACAAACACAGAGGCAAGTACGTAGTGCTCCTAGTTACAACCCTCTATGGCTCCCTGATGCCTTCTAGGATAAAACCCAGACATCATAACACAGTAACTTGGGCCCTCAAGGAAAGAGGCTTCCTTCTCTGTCCTTCTCCAGCTCTCCTTCTCCAAATAGTCCATGTCTCATTCTACTGAATTGCTTGTCGTTCCATTAATACATTCTCAGGCTTCATACTTCTGGGCTTTGGGTACATTCTGTTCCCACTGTTTTGAATAGCTACTTCCCACCCTTGTATGCCTGGTAGTAGTAGGGGGAAGAGCAATCTGGTACAGACTAGGCAATAAGGGGGTGCGTTGTTCGTAGAAATTTAAGATCAGTAATAAAACCAACTTAAATCTAGCCTTCTTTTTATTGCATTGGTGATTCTAAACATGGACAGTGACAAAACACTTCTTCCCACACAGGTACCACTCAAAATGTCACACTCTCTTGGAGCATCGCTGGAGCACAGTGATGTGCTCATCCCTCAGAACCCAGCCTAGGGGTCTGCACATCTGCAAAGACCTCCCTTTTTTAGAAATTTTTTTTTAATGGAGGTATAATTGTTTTATAATGTTGTGTTAATTTCTGCTGTACACCAGTGTGAATCACCTGTGAGTATACATACATTCCCCTCCCTTTTGCACCTCTCTCCCACCCACTCCATATCCCACTCCTCTAGATCATCATAGACCTGAGCCCACTGTCCTATACAGCAGCGTCCCACTAGCTACTCATAAAGACCTGCCCTAACCTTCCACCCCAGCCTCCCTCCACTCCCAGAGGCAACGTGTCTCTCCTCTGGTCCGCTTCCTCTCCTGTTTTACACCGTTTTTCTCTCCTGCCCTTGAACTGCAACATTTCCCTCCTCTTTACAATTCTGTCTCTCCCAGGGGTCCTTCAATTCCTTGAAGACAGAGGCTCAGACATAGCTAAGTCTTCCCAACGCTTAGCCCAGGGCCAGGGATGTCACAGGGCCTCAGAAAAGGGGTCATAAGTAAACAAACCAGCACGGTTTGTTGTTCCGAACACTAATTTGGGCATGATGGGTCTCTAAGTCACAACCCAGTTAAAAGCTCCAATTTATGCTTAGAATGTTGCTGCAGGTCAAGTCTTAACGTTCTGGCTAGAGTGTCTCTCCTTGTCGGGACAGGACGGTGTTTGGGTGGTATGGAAATGACTCACTGCCCCAGCGGCTTAACAGGATTACCGAGGGGCTCACATTGCTCAATGAAGCATGGCAGGAGCCCGGGCGGTGCCAGCCAGATCAGGGGCCAAGGCTGTTATCTCTGTGACTCTTTCCCTGGTGCCTGAGGACAGAGGAAATTAAAAGTCACTGCTCTCCACTAGCAGAGGAGAAAAAGGTTCAAAAGAAACTCGGAAAGTGCCTTCCTCCGCTCAGTGAATGTCATCCCCATTTCTGCCCTCCAGATCCCAGCAGCTGACCTGGGAGGGTCTTTGGGTAAAATCTGAGTCAGTCAGTGTCCTTATCTTTCAGATGAAGAGGCTGAGATCCAGAGACAGGCACGAACTACTCAAGACCACATAGATGATAAGTAACAGTATTGAGAGTTGAGTCTACATTTTCGTTCCTTGTCCAGGGAGGCAACATCACAACATGACATCAGGCAAAGACGTATAGAGCAGAAGGCAGGGAGTCGAAATTCACACCTGGCTTTTGTCTACTGGCTTTTTTTCATTTGTTCGTTTTGAAAATGAAAGTACCAGTCACATAATATCAGATGAACCATTTCAAAGTCTACAACTGAGTGGCATTTAGTAGATTCACAGGGTGGTACAACCATCACTCCCATCTAATTCCAAGATATCCTCACCACCCCCAAAGAAAACCTCTTATCCATTCAGCAGTCAATTTCTTCCTCCCGACAGACTGGCAACCACCAGTTTCCTGTCTCCGTGGATTTGGTTTTTCTGGACATCTCGTGGAAATGGAATCTTAGGATATATGGCCTTTTGTGTCTTGCTTCTTGCTATCATGTTTTTGACATGTAGCCATGGTGTAGCACACATCAACACAACATTCCTTTTTGTGACTGAGTAATATTCCTTTGTACATATATACTGTATTTGGTCTATCACACCTAGTTTTAACTAAGAGTTGGTACTGGAGTCCATCAACTTATTCATGTGTCCTTCACTCTGCACTCTTTGAAGATGGGCACAAAGAGGAAAGCATAGTCAATGGACATTGATCAATGTGTGCCATAGTTATAGCTCCATGAGGTACCCAAACAGAGAGTCAGCCACTGTGATGGTAAAAAGGATCATTCACTGAGCCCAGGAGAGATCTGGTTTCCAGTTTCAACTTATCAGATAGTCAACTGAGTGGCCTAAGACAGGTCTTTCCCCTCTCCTCGCCATGGATTCCTCACATCTAAGGCAGGATAAGAATGCCAGTCCAATTGATCACATGTCAGGGTAACTGGGAGACCTGAATGAAATGATATCTTCAAAGTATCCTGCAAACACCTCTTCATGGTGTGAAGTTTTATCTTGTTTAAAACAACAACAAAGAAAAACCAAATGAAGCTCCCCACTTGCTAGCTTTCTGTAATGTTATGGTACTGACAATGGAGAGAGAAATCTTATCCAGCAAAATCGCTTGCAGGGGGCAGCATGTATTTCCCTGGATGGCCTGGATGTGGGGGAACTGCTCTTAGGAAGATGGGGGGAAATCAGCTGCATGTTCCCAGGAATCCTGAGCTTGACAAAGAGAGACGGGAGCAGGTAAAAGGAAAGCAAAAGGCTGCCAGTCTGTGATGAGACTCCTCCCCCAAACCTTCCATCTTTAGTGACGTTACCAAAAGCAAAGGCCTGGATGCAAGTGGATTTTTGTGAAGCCAAGGGAAGGCATTAGTCCTTGATCGACTTTGGGGCAGAACTGGGTAGCACACATTGATAAGAGGTCATGGAGGCTGAGGTGTGACGACAGACACGGTCAGGACTCATAGAAGTCGGGTGTGGATTTGAGGCTCTCACAAGGCTTGGTATCAGAATTTGGGGTCAAGTTTAAAAGAATCTCCAAGGATGTCAGTTGACATCTACCCCCAGGGCTGTGCCCCTGGGCAGTGACACTGCTGAGGGCCAGTGTCCCTGCACTCAGAATACAGTGATTCGCATCTTTGCACCCCATGCAGCCCTCACCCCTGCAGCCACAGTACAAGGATCTGTGCACTGTACAAGGGATCTCAGTACTGATTTGCTTTTGCTCCCAGACCATGTTTGGCTCAGAAGCCCTTATATGGTAACCACAAATGAACAACCTTTGCAAATAAGGCAGACCCCTGGAATGGTACCCATGTATATTCTGCTGTCAAAAGTGGAGAACCTGTGCAGTAACAGGTCTCCCTGAGGGCCTAGTAAACCTCTGCTCTTCTCTCAGTTGCCAGGTGACATGCTATTTACTGGCTCGGAGCACTAAGCCAATGAGATCGGTATTGAGGCTCAGAGCTCTGCCTGACACAGTTAGCTAGCGGGAATGCTGCTCCTCATAAGGGAGATCCACACACTTTGGCCAAATCATCTCCTTCCTTTAAATTGCTCTGAAGGAAATCAACAAAAGCACAAAGCTAAATATCCTTGGATGTTCTTTACCAATTACCCATAACACTAAGCAGCTAGAGACATAAAATTGCAACAATAGGTAAAAGCAAGAAATATATTGTGAATCACCACAATGGCATTTCTGCAGCTATAAAATAAAGATTGGAGCAATATGGCAAGTGCTTATAATATTAAGGGAAAACACAGACAGTGACTAGTATGTGTGATAGGATTGCAGCTATATAAAAATGTGCATGGTACATGGACAAGAAGATAAAAGGGACGGTGGAAAATAAAAAGTGTTGCAAAAGATAAAAGAAACATAGGTGACTTTTTCTTTAATATTATCTTTTATACTATCTTAATATTTCAGAAAGTTCAAGCCTGTGTTATTATCCAGCTGTTTATCTACATCTGTTTTCTCCACCCAGTTCGATTTCATACATCTGTCTCTATTAAGATATTTATAGTTCTGTCTGTGTTGACTTGCTCCTATCTCACAGTGTAGATCCTTCAGCAAGTGAAACCCACACAATGTTGGGCAAGAAGTGGTTAAACAATAAATAATGTTCCAGGCCAGTGTTGCTTGGGAGATGTTTGATGATACCATACTGGAAGTGTCACTGTCTTATAAAGGGAGGATCCACTTTCAGTTTGGACTCTGCTCAGAAAGAAAGTCTTCCCACCAAAGAGGCTTTAAAACCCTTCCCAGCAACCAGCACACAGAGACCAGAGCTGCCAGGACTGATAAATCCTGATCCTCACTGAAGAAATGCATCTCCAGAACCATCCATGAACAATAGTGCTATGAGCCAGCAGTGCTCCCATGTGTTTGTTGAGCAAGGTGATGCTCCCATGTGATCGGTGAGCAAGGTGGTACTCCCGTGTGGTCTGTGAAGCAACTGCAGTGTTAGTGGAGCTGCCAGTCCCAGGGCGAGCAGACACAGACTGAGATTTCTATGTGATCAGTAAGTAAAGGTCTAGAGCAAGTGATGAGTATTTCAGTCCAGGGCAGTGCACGAAAAACCAGAGAATTCTGGCCCAGAGACGAGGATGCTAATCCCACAGGGACTTTTCCTTCAGCTTTAGCCAGCTGGACCCCAGATCCTCCCCAGATACTTGCAAATTTGGCACCAGAACTCATTGTATAGTTTCTGTACCATTTATTTTCTATAAGATCAGGCAGGGGATGGTGTTTAAATCTCATTCCAGAGACTGTGCTCAGGCATCCTCAGCACTTCATGATAAAGTCCTTTAGGACATCGGGGAATCACTCCATAGACACCTGGCCCCAGTGAGGGCTCTCCAACAGCCAGAATTAGGGCTCAGTATCCAGGGCAGGCAAACCTGGGAGAACAACTGCCCCTAGAAAATTTTGTTTGAACAAGCTTGCATCTTCCTGAATCTGAACCTATCTCTCCTGGATGAGAAATGTCCTTGATAATGATTTCCATAAAAACATCATAGAGGAGAAGGATACACAAGCAGATGGTAACACAGGCTGCTTTGGGGGAGGACAAGAGGAAATTGGAGAAAGGGTAAGAGGGAGACTTTTTTACTGCATTCCGTTTATGCTTTTTTGTTTTTTTTTAACTACTCATTACCATCTCAAATAAATGGGTGAATAAGGAATGAACAGTTAGGTAAAATTAAACAAAATGAAAATCTGCAGAGATTTGTCAATGACATTTCCCTGCACTGGAGACTGAGACTAGCAGAAAATTTAAGTGGTGCTGATAAAAATTAAGGGGTTCCAAGAAGATGTCATATTATAATAGGACCTTAGCCACCATCTGAGCTTATTATTATTTGAAATTCAACCTTAAGACAATATCTCACCATAAAATACTCACATTTTCCCTTAAAAGGGAAAAAACATTAATAAATTCATCTTCATCTAATACAAATCCAAAATGACCCCTACCCACTGGAGAGGCAAGGGAGCAAGCCAGTTACTCAGTGACTGGAACTATAACTCTGTGACCCCAAGGGTCAGTGTCTGCATTGAGAGGGAAGAAAAATTTGATGGGAAGCAAGGTTTGCTATGGAGATTCACAGCATCAGTGCCTCCGTTTCTGTTCTCGTGGCCGTGAAGCAGGAACCAGGTCTGAGGATCAAGCTAACGTTCTTTCCAAGCAGTGGACCAGAGAACCCAGAGCCAAACACCGAGCAAGCTCACTGCTCTGCCCGAGCCCCTCTGGTGATCCCCACGGGCAAGGAGTCAGTCCCGCTCTCTTTTACAAAGGGGTCCTGTCTCTTCCGTGTGGTGGTGCCACTGTGGGGACAGGCCTTGAAAGGAAAGGAAGAAAGCAACAGGAGAAAAACGGAGGGGCCACTGGTCTGCCATCAGCAGCGAGATAAGCATGGGTGTGTGAATAGGAGCTGCCCAGCAAAGGACAGGCTCTCCAAGATGAGATGTCAGCAACGTGTGTTTGCCTTTCAACCCTGGGAGCTTGTTAATAACCTCTTTTCAGAAAGGACTGAAGACGAGGTTTCTCAACCCCATCTGAACAGACTAATGTACAAAAGCTTTACTTTGGAAAGAGAACGGAACCAAAGCAGCCTGTCCTAGTCCTTTCCCAGGGGAAGGGTCACCACTTGTTCAAAAGGCACCTCTGAAACCCAGCAGCCCTTGAAATCCTGGGGTCTGGGTGGCCCAGGTGGAGAACCAAGCCTCCAGACCCTAGGAAGGGGAATATGGCCCACCCCAACCTCTCCCTGTGGAAGGAGTGCTGTCCTGACTTGACTGAAGTGGAGAGAACGATGCTTCTTTCTGCTTATGCTACCCGATCACACTGCCTAATGCCCAGCCTTTCTGACTCTCAAACCCCTTCTGCAGCTCCCAGCTGTCTGTCACTTGAGTCTCTTCTTCCTTCTGACATCAGGGCCCCCAAAGTCTCGTGCTAACCCTAGTGCCAGCTGCACACACCAGCATGCCCATCCAGATATCCAGCCAGCCCCAAGCCTCCCCATCATTCCTGCCCGCCCACACCACCCTCTCCCCTGGAAACGATCTCCCCCACTCTCCAAGCTTTCAGAATGTCACTTCCTGAACTCTGAGCCTTTCTGCACCCCAGAGATCTTCTCTTCACCTCAAAGGTCTTCTCTTCACCCTGACCTTTCCTGTCCACTGTTCTGATCACTTATATAAGAGGAATTTCCCTCTCTCAACTCTAAGAGCTTTTTTTCTGTATTTTTCTCAGGGTTCGTAACTTTCTCCTTCACATTTTGTTCCCTGGGTGCCTCTCATGACTCGGCCCTCAGGGTGGCCCACGATGGCTGGCACACAGGGTCACCTAGAGAGCAGGTCCCCTGCAGGTCTGCTAAGTTAGCTTTAGGTGGAGAGTTGACTGGCTGACCTCTTTCCTGGCAGCTCCAGGGTTTCATACACCTGTGAATCTATGAATAGGTAAAGCAAAAGGCCAGACAAGCACCTTTTCTGCTTCAGTCCCAGGTCCAGGGAGCTCCCTTTAGGGATCAGTACTTTAAATCATCCCTCACTGCACCGCCATGGAGCAGTGATGGATGCTGACCTCTCTCTCCAGAGGAGCCCTCTCCTTCGCTTGTGGGCGGCCGTGTTTTTCCTCTGCATCCTCCTGAGTGTCCCAAGCCCGCTGGGAAGGACCCTGAAGAGTCGTCCTGCTCCTAGGAGCGCGCCCATGGCTCTGCCCTCCCTCGCACCAGCTCCAGCCTTCCTCCTCCTGTGTTTCTGCGCCCGCAACAGGGCCCAGCTCTGGGAGTCCTGTGATCACCAGAGGAGGCCGGGTGCAGGGCCTGGACACAGGGCACAGAGACATCCCTTCCCCTGCAGAGACAGGAGGGAATTTGACTTGAGCCTGTTTTCAGGGTAATTCGGCGTCAAACATCATTGAGGCCTGAAATCTGGCCAAGTCTTTGTTTTGTTTTGTTTTTTTCCTTTCCTCCAATCAGCCCAGGGCACTGGGGAGGGGGAGGGCATTCAGGGGGTGGGGGCTGCTGGCCGGCTGGGGCTGAGAGGGAATGCTGAGCATGCAGAAGTGGCCCATTGAGAGCCCCAGCTCACAGCCGCTCACAGCCCAGGGGCGGGTGGCACCCCTGCTCCCCCCCACAAGGGCAGCTCTGTCCTGTGGGCACAGGGCTCCGTCCCAGCCCCACTGGCTGAGGGAGAACAACATTTCCTTATAAGGCCCCGACCGCCCTGCCAAGGCTGGACGCTCCGGCAGACTGTAGCTTTCCATTCTCCTCGCCCTGCTCCAGCACAGGCCTTGAATGTCGCCCTTGTTGTCAGGCCCCTCCTCTCCTCCCCGGCCCCCACCCCACCCACTTCCAATCCCTGCCAGGGCCAGCCCCACTGAGCCTAGCCGGATAAACAGCCCAGAGGCCTCTCCCACGCAGGGACTGCTCGGCTTAGGCCTGCTGGAGGCAGCACAGGGTAGCAGAAAGAGCGGCAGGGCGCCGGGTTGGGCCGACCCTGCAGGTCCCTTCCTGGTGCCTGTGGCTTCAGGGCAGCTCTGGACTCCTGTGAGCCTGGCTCCTCATCTGGAAAATGAAGATCTCATTGCCACGGGGTCCAGATTCTTTGCATTGCATTCACAGTCCTTCCCAGTGAATCTACCTTCATGGCTTCACCTCTGCTTGCTCCCCCAGGCCAGGTTCCCCAAACTACTCCTCTCTCCCCCACTGGCTTTCTCTAGTAGCCCGGACAGAGCCTAGCAGGTAGAAAGACCTGGATTAAAGCCCCAGGGAACTCCACTTGCAGAGCCCCACCCTAACAATGCCACTTCCTCCCCACCCCCGAAAAAGTGAATCGTTTCTTCTCTCCTCAACATTTGCATGTACCTCTCTAAGAGGTTTCCCACTTTGCAATTGCTCTGATATGTTTACCTGCCTTTTCCTTCACCAGGGGATGAGCTTCTTGAGGCTCAAATGGATCCTCTTTATATTCCGGAGCTCAACCACTGTACCCGGCACACTAATGTCGCTTCGTGAAAGATCATTGTGTAAATATATCCAAATGCACAGTGCTGGGCAAGCCCTCAAGAGACAACTGATGTGCAGATACTATGTGAACTATGAAGGGCTGTGCACCTGTGAAGGGTAACAACTGCACCATGTGGCTCTTCACTCCAAACTCTACTCTTCGTGATACCATTATAACCTTACCCATCTGCCCAGTTCTGGATCCTGAATTCTGAAGCCCTTGGGTGTTTGTTGTTGTTTAGTTGCTAAGTTGTGTCTCTTGCTTCTCTTTTGCAACCCCATGAACTATAGCCCTCCAGGCTCCTCTGTCCATGGGATTTCCCAGGCAAGAATACTGGAGTGGGTTGCTATTTCCTCCTCCAGGGGATCTTCCTGAATCAGGGATCAAACCCACATCTCTTGCATCAGCAGGCAGATTCTTTACCACTGAGCCACCAGGGAAATCCATCTCACATGTTTGACATGTATCAAAGATACTATTGGTCCTTAGAATGCCAGTGTTGGGGACTAACAGGGGTTTGGGGAATTATCCCATCATTTTCATACTGACAATTATCCCATCATTTTCACACTGACATCTTCCATGCAGATGTCATGTGGCAACACGTGGATTAAATGAAGGGGTTCCAAGTCCTCAGCCCTACCTGTTTCACCATTTCTACATCTTAGGATCCCACAGCATTCTCAGAAAAATAAAAAGAATCCACTGGTTTTAAAAGTTAGAAGCACATTGATTAATCTAATCTCAACGATGTGACAACTGAAGCAACCGAACTTCCTGACAGAAAAGTGACTTTCCTAACATTTCAGGAGTCACACATGAATCACTATGGATCTGGGGTCCCTGACTTGCATACTGAAGACTTGCCCAGCATTGTTGCCAGCTTAGGGCTGAGTAATGATGGAAGGGTGTAGCTGCATAGTTTGTCAAGCTGAGTTCTCGTGGGTCTGGAATTTGTCAAGTTCCACATAAAGAATTTCAGTCTCTGCTAGAACAAATCTCTCTGAAATGGAAATTCTGCAAATTATCAGGTCAGTGATTTGTAAGCACACCACAGTTAGGTACTGTGGGTGGTGGTTTAATCACTAAGTCGTGTCCGACTCTTGTGGCCCCATAAACTGTAGCCCACCAGGCTCCTCTGTCCGTGGGATTTCCCAGGCAAGAATAATAGAGTGGGTTGTCATTTTCTTCTCCAGGGGATCTTCCTGACCCAGGAATTGAACCCGGGTCTCCTGAATTGCAGGCAGATTCTCTACTGACTGAGGTATAAAGCAAGACCAAAAGTGAGGGCCTGCTCTCTCTGAGGTTCAAGCTCAGGACCTTCAGATTATGAGACTGATGAGAATGTATTCTGCTTGATCCTAGCAACAATTTGAAAGACAAAAATCTTATTCCAGGATGCAATATCCTTTTCCCCATCCATGTCCTCATTTTCTCAGAGATGATGTTGACAGAATGAAGATCATGGTTAATCATGAGCCATTGTCTAACGTTTCTATTTGTCACAGGACAAATTCAGGGTACAAGGTGGGTCTGCCTCGGGCTGCATCTAAGGGATTTAGTTACTCGAACACCAAAATACTTTATCATTGTGAAGTTTCTCCCAGGAGATGCCTAAAGTAGCAACACAAGAAACAAGGAGAAGTGGAAAGAACTTTGGGTCAGGAGTTAGGAAATGAAACCCTGTTCCTGTCTCTAACGCTGACTGTGAAACCTAAAGCAAATCAACTGTCTTTGCAGGTCTTCAGCTTTTCAACTACAAATGAAATGAAAATGAAATGAAAAAGAAAAAATGAAAACAATGATGCCTTCAAGATAATTTTCAAAAGTAGTAAGAACTAGACTAATTAAGATTATAGTCATAGATGTACTTTATGAACAATAATAATTCAAAAATGTATGCACCTAAATAAGGGGTAGTTATTAATAGGCAGTGATTCTCCCCTTGGGGTTATTCTTCTGAATATAGAAGAGAAAAATCCCTTTTCCAGCATTCTGAAATGCTTGCTCCATCGCCCAGTTCCCTCCTGGCCACTGGCAGCCAGAGGATTGCTGATCACTTTCCAGGAAATCAGGAGCGAGGTGGGGCTGCTCTTGCTTCAGGAAACAGGAGGACAGACAAAAGGAGAATCCTCTCACCCTGCTTTCCCCTTCACTTTCTTCCCAGGAACAAAAAGAAAGAGTTTGCCAAATCCAGGTTCCCGGCAAACTCCGGGAGGATTGAGAAAGTCATTTTTCTTCTCTGGGCCTCTATTTTCCAAAATATGAAATTAAGCAGTTGAACAGAGTGACATTTAAGTCTAAGGGTAACAGTGTAACATATTGCCAGAATAGAGACACTTCTGAATATGAAAAATTATTAATAATTATACCAGGATTGGGCTTCCCTGGTGGCTCAGTGGTAAAGAATCTGACTGCCGATTCAGGTTCATTCAGGTTCATTCCCTGGGTTGGGAAGATTCCCCTGGAGGAGTAAATGGCATCCGACTCCAGTTTTCTGGCCTGGGAAATCCCAAGGACAAAGGAGCCTGAAGGGCTATAGTCTATAGTGTTGTGAAAGAGTCGGACACGACTTAGCGACTTAACACAACAGCAACATACCAGGATGACAATAGCAACTAGAACTGTACCAGGCAAACTGGATGCATGCGCATTTTAGTAAACCCTGTTTCAACTTGCACTATTACTGGAAAAACAAGAAAACAAAACGAACTTGAGGAAAAAATATTTCAGTTCCCTCAGCGTGGTCTTGGCCACACAGAAACTTTGACTAAATCTACAGGCTGTTTTTACTTGTTCTCAGTGAACCAAAGGCAAACTCACTATTAAGTCACACATATAAAAGAGCCTGAATACCATAAAGCATTTCTACATCCTTTAGCTAAAGGCAAACAATCCTGTGAGGCAAGCCTGGAAAGGCAATAATCCCATTTTAGAGATTTTTTTTGTAATGGCCTAGAGAAAGTTAAGGGCTTGCCCAAAGTCATGTCATTAAAGAACCCACCTGCAATACAAGAGACCACCTATAACACAGGAGACCCAGGTTCCATCCCTGGGTCGGGAAGATCCTTCAGAGAAGGAAATAGCAACCCACTCCAGTATTCTTGTCTGGGAAATCCCATGGACAGAGGAGCTTCGCAGGCTATAGTCCAGGGGTCACAAAGAGTTGGACACGACTGAGCAAGTAAACCACCACCACCACCATGGTCATGGAGCAAAGAGAAGCACAGTCATGTCCTAGGCTCTCGACTCTGAGCTTGCTGTGTTGCGCCAAGTTAGTAAAGACAGCAGCACTTAACTTGCAAAAGCAGATTGGCTTTAGGCTGGTTACCTTTCATCCAGAAAATCCCTTCTCTACCCATAACAATGATAAGCAAAGCACAGACATTTTTTCAGACCCCTGAAGCTTGAGGTTGACCAGGGTCTTGAGAATCAACTAAATTTACAGACAAGGAAACCAAAACCCAGAGAGGATGAGGTGGCCAAGGTTACCCATCAAGACCCACATCCAAGAAGAATTTAGGTCCCAAACACCTCCTCTAGCACTCTTTTTAATATTAAGTAAACACAAACAGACAGGAAAGTCAACATAACTTACACCCCTTCCGCGCCTTCCAAAGATTCATGAATTACCTTTTGATTTTCTAATGCTGAAGAGCCTCAAGCTATCACTTCCTTCTTTGAGCTCTCAGAAGCTAGTTGAGCATATTTAAATTGAAGGCATTCAGCAGACACTTCTTATTTCTCTTCCCTGCACTTCCAGTTAAGATCAAATTAAATGAAGTTTGCTCCTGGGCAAAGCTTCAAAATGTTTACTGAAGTCCTGAGGGCAAAACCAAAGGGAGCTTGCCATGTGGTGATGAGCTCTTGGAAAATAAATAAGGAGCCTTGGGTCAAAGTTCTGTTTCAGCTATTCCTTAGCAGCAATCCCTTGACTGAGTTATTTGCCCTCTCTGGGCCTCAGTTTCTTCATCTGTTAAAATGAAAGTGCGGTATTAGGTAAGATTTAAACATTCTCCCATCTCTAATAAGCTGCGTCCAGACTGAGTGTTTTCAAGTAGGAGACTGATCCAATTCTTTTCAATCCATTAGTGTCACAGAAGTCAGTGTCCAGGAGAGGTTTTATCATCCATTGCATCTTGCTGATGGATATTTTCTGTCCCTCTGCCCTATACTCCTTTGTCCTACTGGGGATTAGCACAAGTAACTACTTGTACCAGCTAAAAGAGGCAAAGGAGGCTGGTCACTCTCTCTAGTACAAACCAGGGGATGGAGAGTTAAATCAGAGGCATTAGCCATGTTGCCTCATTGACTGATTCCTCATAAATGAACACAGCTCTGAAAAACTTTGCTCAAAGTCTGATCACTTATTTCCTGATTTATTACCTGTGCTGAGATCATTGCTGTAGATATTTTCCCAAGGAACTGTAACTATAGGGCAAAATAATGACTCCATGGCATTCATTGATGTCACTGACTCCAACCTCCCCAAAGATGGAGGAAAACTTCCCAGAAGACATACATAGCAATGCCTTGTTTCTAGCACTGCAGACCATCAGCACAGCTTGGGATTCTGTGCTGGAAGTTCAGACTCATAATACCTATCCTGTCAGTCTTCCTCTTGAGTGGGAGGGGAAGCTGCTTAGAGTCAACTTCTGTGTCTCTTGCCCAGCAACCTTTCTCTTTCTTCTCATACAGAAAGTTCTTATTCAGTGGAAAATCTATCCCGTGTACTATATGTGGAGACAGACTCTTCCCACACAGACAAAGAGGCAAATACATGTCCTGGGCTGGGTCACCATATGAAGATGAGGGTGAACGTGTGACCAAGGCAAGTCAATACAGTTCCTCACCATGACTTTTCTGCTGTTAAGGAAGATGATTATTTTTTCCCCATTGAGTTTATTTAGTTGATAAAATGTGAGTCTTACAGATGATTATCCTACCCATATATGGAGGGAGCTAGAAAGAAAAAAACCTGGTGATGGTATCTGAGCCCCTGAATACAGCCAAGCCTGAAGCAAGACCACTCTTAGGCTTTTCTATTCCTGAGTTCATAAATACACTCTTTGGTATGGGCTATTTCAGTTAGGTTTCTCTTATTTGTAACCAAAGAACTCTTGAATAATGTTATCTTCTTATTAGATACTCCATGGGAACTTTGAATATTAGAGCTGAAATAACTTCTAATGTGGTCAAGTTCACCATGAATATATAGAGAAACTGAGAGGATCTGCTTAGAGGTATCCAAAGAAGTTCTAGGACTAGAAGCCAGATCTTTTCATCACTCTAAGAGTTTCCCCAGAGGTCACTTATTCCAATACTTGATTCGATTCTAATGCAAACTCCACAGTGTAAAACACAGGAAAAAAAAATGCCTCTTTAACTCTGAGCTTCATATTTTATAAGAGCTGAGACACACCACATTCCTGAAATATTCTGATCATACATTTGTGTCACTGTTTCATTTCTCATAATATTTTTATTGCTGTTATAATTCCAGAATAAAATGTCTTACTTCAAATCCCATCTACCATTTATTTACAAATTGTGTGAACTTGGACAGCTTAGTAATAATATTGTGTGTTCATTTCTTCATCTATGAAACAGAGGTGATAGAAAGAAACAGTGTCCACTTCATAGAACTATCAGAAGAATTGACAAAATCCCTGTGGAACATTTAGCCCAGTGGCTGGCATACAGCACCCAGTAATTTTAACTGTTGCTATTAGTGGATGATTTTTGAAACAACACTGAGAGATAAGACAGCACATAGATAGGAAAGTCAAGGACCAGATGTTGAAGACAAGATAGTGAGTGGAAGAACTGAAACCAAGTTCCACCTCACGTGATCTTTACTATAAACTATATTCCATAAACTAGTTGGTCATTTCAGATTATGTTCACAAATTCATACATTCACTGATTCTATCATTATTTCACATGCTCATTAATTCAGCAGCTATTTCCTGAGGACCATAGATCCTTTCTAGCCCTGGGAGCTACCATTTAGAGACCTGGGTTGATTCTTGTTCTTTCCTAATTCACTCTTTAGGCACAAGGCAAGTGACTTCATCTCTTTGGGGTCTGGTTTCTTCAGGACACTGGGCAAGATGTCTGAAGGATCCTCTGGTAGCAAGCTCCCGTTTGCGGTCCTCGGTCTGACCAGCTTGGAGGAGACAGAGGCAGCCCAGGGGCTTGCCTGGAGGAGCCCATGGCTAAGGGGTATGTGACTTACTTCAGGATGATGGAGGACAACATATGTCATGCAAACAATGTTCCTTATTGAAATACATTTGATGTCTACATGACATATGCCAGGGTTCATGGGAAAGTTGATTTCTGGCATGTTGGGAGTGGGGGAGGGGCTCTCTCCTCCCCCAGATGGATGACCATGTACAAAGACTTTCAAATAGATTTGCACACTGGCAGCCCAGGGGCCTGATGAAGCCTGTAAAAAGTGTTTTGCTTGGCCTGCAGTACTTTTTAAAAATTTTAAGTCAACTTGTAGCAGCTGGGAAGTTTCTCATTAAAACCCAGATTCCTGGCTTCTATTGAAAAAGCAAAAGGTCTAGTGACACTGAACTGGAATCTCTACAGTGTCAACTGACATCTTAGCGGCTTCTCTTATAGAGGTGCTGCATCTTTTCCTAATCAGAGATGAAAGTTTGACTTCATCTTGAGACAGACTGTATGAATTCAGGCCTATCATGTGAGTTTAAAAATATTTATGGAGGAGAGTAATAGGGGAGCTGAATGTATTGTGATAACCCAAATATGTTATTAATATATGTATATTAATAAATATAAGCATATAATTATATAGTTTTATTTATATTTTATATATTTACATATTTACATTTATATAAACATATATTTTATACTTTATACTTTAAGTTTCTGGATTTCCTTAAGTATTAATTTCAGCCTAGCAAGGGGCCGGCATGCTTTGATATTTCACAGAGAGAAATTTTCCTAGATCTGGACAAATCATTTGCACATGCTATTCCCTTCCTCAAAGGGCATCTGAGTTGGTAACCCTGGGTCTTACTGTGATGTACTGGTAACCTGGCTTTCTGAAGAAAAAATGTCTTGATTCATATAGTTTGCCAAACTCCAAAGGTAAGTACTCCCACCCTAACCAAGTGCAAGGATGACTTAACAATTGATTCAAATTTTCGCAAATGTTAGCAGTTGATTCTTGTGAGTCAGTACAGGCAGATTCAGCACACCGGCTCTAACTCCAGAACAGGGGAATATCAAAGCTGTGTTACTTTCCTCTCACTTAGAACTCTATGGAGAGACATAGAGTTGTCTAAGACATGCCTGTCTTTGCGGGAATTTTGGTCCAGTTCAGGAGATAAAGCAAACACCTTTGAAATAATTAGAGGGCCTTTTGAGCAGAGTCCATAGTCTTCCCAACATCTTTGCTGGAATGTCTAATAAGAATATCAAACTCACTATACCCACAATAGTTTTCCTGGACTTCCTGCCAAAGTTGTATTGTATTCTCCCAAACTTCTATTTCAAAAAGTTGACATCTTCCTAGTTCTCAAGCTAAAAGATAAGGAATCATCCTTGATTCCTTCCTCTTTCTCAACCTCCTTGTCCAATCTAGAAACTAGTCTCATGTATCTACCTCCAAAATTTATTTTAAACCATCCACTGTCCTACATCCCCCCATAGCAATCCTAGTCCCTTTTCTGATGCCTCTCTCTGGCCCAGGTCTCTAAACTCTTGGCTCTTCCTCAGCATTGACCTTCACCAGTTAATTTTTCTCTCCCTCCCTAAGTGTTTGCCATGATCAGCTCCTTCTCATTCTTCAGACATTTGTTTGAATGTCACCTCCTTATAGCTATCTTCTCTGCCTATCCTATCTAATGTAGCTCTTCCTACCTGACTGGTAATTCGCCATTCCATCAACCTATTAATTATCTCAGGTGTAAAAGAACCTGCTTGCCAATGCAGGAGACCTTCAGGAGATGCAAATTTGATCCTCTGGAGGAGGAAATGGCAACCCACTCCAGTATTCTTGCCTGGAAAATCCCATGGACAGAGGAGCCTGGCAGGCTGCAGTCCATGGGGTTGCAAAGAGTCAGACACGACTGAGCGACTGAGCACATGCGTTATCACATACTTTGTTCACTTGCCTGTGACTTGCTCCTTCCCATACACACAACATGTCAATTCCATGAGGGTAGGAAGCATTTATGCCTTGATTTTGCTCTATGTCTTCTGCCTAGCACAGTTCTTAACACAGGGTAGTCATTATATAAATCCTTGGTTAGTGATTGAATGGATAAATGAATGAAGGATAGAGGTGAAGTGAGATTTGATATTTCAGAATTCCCTGTTGGCCCTAACATGTTAGAAGTCTGTGGCTTTAAGAGCATAATTCTGTTCCTTCTGATGTGGGTCCAGCTCTCAAAGTAAAGCTGAATTCAGCGGGGAGGCAGACAAATGAAGAAACCAGCAGCCAACTGTAGTCAGGGGCGACTCCCTGGAGGAAGTGGTGAATATACTGGGCTTTTCCAGTCTTCAGAATTACTTACACAGAAGACATCTGTCACCTTACAGAAATTTTACCTTAATCTTCATTTCAATTGTGATAGTGATTATAAAAACTTGAAGAGCACACTTCTCAGGAATCTCTAGCTTCTAAACTGCCGTGTCTTTAAATATCCATGTATATGTGTGTATGCTGGTTACCAGGTTTAATCTGACATAAAGAACTTGCTGAATTTGCCCAGAGGCTCATAGACTTGACCCCCTTAGCTGGCTTGATATTTGAAGGCAGGATCTGTTCCACACCTCAGAGAAGACCCACTTAGGGCAGGAAGTGAGTCATCTGTGTTCCACAGAGGACCTACTTCAGATTGGACTACACTAAATGTGAAACAGATTAAACCGGAACGAAATCATGACGTATTTGCTCCCTCCCACACTGTGGGACATGTCATAACCCCTTGGTACCTTACCCTGAAATTTTCAGTACTGAGGAGGTCTTCTGAAATCACCTGTCTGACCCTCTTGCTTTCCAAAAGGGGAAACTGAGGACCAGAGAAGGGCAGTGACTTGTCCAAGTTTACATAGCGTATTTGGAGCAGAGCCAGCATTGGATTCTTGTCCTATCCCAGTCAAATGTCCTAAAGAAACATATACATACAAGCTGAATGTTCTTTCATCTTAATTTTTTTTTAAAGACCCATTGTTTTGTTTTGTTTATTTAACTTTTTGGCTACACAGCATGTGGGATCTTAGTTCCGCGACCAGGAATGGATCCCATGCTCCATGCATTGATATTGAGGAGTTTTAACCACTAGACTACCAGGGAAGTCCCACAAGTTGGGTTTTTAAAGGAAAAAAAAAAAAAAAGTTATTTTGTTTAATCTTTGTTAGCAACTTGATGAGCTATTTACTGACTTTTTCTAATTGAAAACTAAAATTTTAGTAACTAACCTCTAGTCTTACTAGGGTTCTAGGACATCCCCAAGAAATCTGGCTTAAAATGATTAAAGAAGTCTTCACATAGTGACATGTAAGACATTCCATACCAGTTTATAGCAAGAGGTAAATGTTATTTTAACCATCAGTGAAAAACTATGTCAGTGTAAAAGCAACAAAAAGAACTAATTCTTTTCATTTTAATCCTTGTAGTTAAGATTTGGAGATCATCCCTTGCAGTTTTCAGCAATTTGTTTGAGATGTGAATGCAGTAGAAGGATGCATGCCAACCTGTTAAACTGTTACACATGCAGTATTGGAGAATACAGAGGAGATATTAACTGAAAAAAAGATAGGAGTTTTTGTGAGCTTTTGAATCTGTCAAATGTTCAGAGCAGCTTAGGGAGTAACAGTATTTCAAGACGTATTTATTTAAACATAGTGCCTGATAGGCAAACAGGAATCATTTGGCTAATTTCTTTATATCTAGTCTGAAAAAGGCAACTAGTACCTCTCAAAGTGCAGAAAGAATTAGAAACAGATGCCCAATTCACTCTCCTGGATCTGTCTTTCCCCAGGGTCACCAGCTCTGATATCAGACAGAACGGTCAGTCTGGAGTCAGGAGTCTTTCTACAGAGACAATAGGGAGCCAGTTTTGGAACTCTAGACCAGTGCTTCTCAGACTTGAGGTGTCTAGGAATCACCTGGGGTATTTGCTAAAATGCAGATTCCTGGGCCCACTTACAGGGCATCTAACTTCCTAAGAGTCTGGCTTGGTCCCCAAGAATCAGCATTTTAACCAGCACTCTTAGTTGATGCTGACACAACTAGACGGTAGAGCAAACATGCTAATATCCATCAGCTGTAGGCAAGTTATTCCCATTTTTCTGAGTCTCGATTTCCCATAGTGTGGAATGAGGACACCGGACAAGGATCATCTCTAAGATCAGGCTTTTCCTGATTCAGGCAATAGAGATCTATGACTCTTGAATGAGAAGCCTGGGTCCCTACCTTGCCCTGGACTAGCTCCATAGCCCAGTTGGGCCATGTGCTTATAGGAGCATTTAACTCAAACACAGGCACTTTTCAACACAGCTCAGTGCGAACCACGGAGGGGTTCAGGGGTTTCCTGCCAGTTCCTCCCCGCTGCACGCCATCCACAGAACGCTCTCTGACTTGCTCTCCTGACTTTTCACCCCTGCAGGTTCTCAGATGGCACCTCCACAACCCACTGTCCTCAGACAGGAATATCCAGGAAGTAGATAGGGTTCTCTAGACCCCTAATCCTGCTTCAGATTTATAGTTTACTAACCAGAATGATGCTCCAGGTTAATCACCTCGAACTATTCAGAAAAAACAAAACCTAAACAGAGAGTGAGTTCCTTAAAGATAAGGGATGCTAGGCAAAGATTTTCTTTTTTGTCTCCTTAAGATATATGAATGATTACCTAAAGAAGTTACAAAATTGTTCGTTAGCATTTGTAAATCCCCAAAATTAGAGAGTCAACTATTATAGCTTGGCCAGGAAAAAAAAGCTTGTTTTCAGCCTTTGACTCTCCTAGACATTGGTTCTTTCCAGTGCCCTGAAGCTATGACTTGCCACCATAGCTTCTCCTACTACAATTACAAGGTTTTACCTCCTGGGCTTAGATATGTTCACCAGGCCCTTCCTAAGGTCAAAAGGTTTCCACAGTTGCCTAATTCCTTCTACATCTTGACTTTGGACACTTTCTTTGAAAACCTCCTGAATCTTTCATTTTAAGCTCCTACACTAAGTTACTCAACTTTGTTTCTTCATCTTCCTTCAGTACTCATACTCCCATGACAAAGCATTGGCCAGAGAACAACATATATGGCAGAAAGAGAAGACACCAGGGGGAGAAAAGGCAAGTTGCCAAAGACTCCTAATTCTCACAGTGGAATTGAAGCGCCCATTGACAGAGCCACTTGTAGGGTGGGACAGTAATGATTATTGGCTGAAAGAGCACCACTGAGTTTATTCATTGCTTACTTCCTGAGAGCATATTCTACCTCTCCAATCCCAGGTAGGTATATTTATGATATGATATGAATGACACATGGTTCAAGGGAAAAAATCATAGTAATGATGGTTGAAATGAATCTGTGTTATTAAGTGGGGTATGACAGAAATCAACTTTCCTTTCCATTCTTCATGAGGCAAAGAGTTTCTGGTCTATAAGAGACTTCCAATGTTTTCAAACTGAGATGATATACTTTCAGAAAAAGGCAAAAAAAAATTAAAATGACATTTTCATTAAACTGACATTTCATAACATCATAGCATCTATGACTTTAACATTACTAAATTGACTATTTCTATTAGGCTTTTTGAAGCACTAAAGATATATTAAAGATACTTTATTGGTTTTGCTATAAGCACCAATTGGTGCTTCTTCTGGTTATAGCACCATCCCCTTTTCCCACCCCACCCTTTGCTGCATCAATTCCTAGACTTCCCCCAGCTCTAAGGATGGACTTGGACCAAAATCAATCCAAGTCCATTTCCTCTTTGGCTTCAGGGACTGTTAACCGACAATCAACTCTGAGAGATACACCCAGCACTCTTTTGGAAAACTTAGGGAAGAAATGGATTTTCCCTGGGGGTGCTATTGACTATATTGACACCATGAGAAGGAAACAAGGCTGAGAGTCAGAGAGCAGAAGCTGATGACAGCTCAAGTGCCTTGACTGTCAAATCAGAAGCTAGTTCTGCCTCAAGAAGCCCCTATTTTTTTTTTTTTTTTTTTTGCTTTAGCTAATATAAGTTGGGTGTTTATAACTTATAACTGGATAATTTTATCTACTCCCTCCTTACTCTCATTATTATACAGATCCCTGGGTTCCAGGGATCCCTGGTTGGGAATCATTAACCAAGCACCAAGGAGAACATAGAAATGTGTTTGCTGTATCTGTTGATCTAGATCTGTATCTAATTCAAATCTCAATCTCAAATTTGCTGATTCATGTTTATTGAGCTCCTCCCAGGTACAAACTTCTCCTGGGATTTGTGGGAAGCTAGATGATTCCACCGGGCCCAACCACCCACACAGACTGGTAAGAGAACTGAGGGAAGATCAGGGGAGGAACAGAATCTTCTGGATGGAAATCTGGGAAAGTTTCATAAGAGAGTTCACTGGAGATGCACATTAAGGGATGGAGTCACAGTTGACCTAGACTAGAGCCTGTGTTCTGCCTCCTGATCCAATATTCAGTTTAAACCCAACAGGGATGAGTGCTAATCCACGGTCGGGTCCTAGAGGAGAAAGGCTGCTGCTGTTGGCTCCCCAAGCCATGCTAATGGTTATGTGGGGCCTCGTGTAGACACAAGGGCTCACGCCACCCAGAAGTACACTGAGAGAATCGTAAGATGAGGGCTGGTGGTGGTGATTTAGTCACTGAGTCGTATCCGATTCTTTTGCGACCCTATGGACTGTATCCCACCAGGCTCCTCTGTCCATGGGATTTCCCAGGCAAGAATACTGGGCTGGTTGCCATTTCCTTCTCCAAGGGATCTTCTGGACCCAGGGATAGAACCTGAATCTCCTGTGTCTCCTACCTGGAAGGCAGATTCTTTGCCACTAAGCCACATGGGAAGCCCAAGAGACGGGCTATTAGCCTGTCAATCACCTCAAAGTATCTGAGAATCATGAAACAATTGGATAGCATAGAACCATTAAATGCCTGAGCTAGTGAGGACCTTGGGAATTAATCAGCCTCTTCATATGACAGGTAAGGGCCTGGAAAATGGAACAGGTCAAGGACTTGTCCAAGATCTTGTCCAAGATCACTCCTGCCAAGTCATTCCCAGGACCTAGGGCTCCATGACTTGGACCAATTCAAAGGAGACACCATTATTATTTCATTTCCATCCCAGCAGGAGTGAGGAGTCTGAGATTGTATTTTGACAGATGTTGCCTTTTATCTCAGATAGTTTCCTGTGGCTAGTCTTGCTTCAGTAAGTCCCTTGATTTTAACGTGTAATGAGCCACTCCTGGGACTAAGTCATGCAGGCCTGGAGGACTTTCATTGGGTCTTTAGCCAATGACCATTACTTCATTGGCTTTGTAGCCAATGACCATAAAATCCCCACTAGAAAGCCCCTGCTGAGAATGCAGTCTTATTGAGCTCCATGTGGTCTTCTAGTGAAATGTGGATGCCATCAGGGGATGACAATTTGGGGACTGGTTCCATTGCTTACCAAGCCACTCTTCCAGACTCTCTAAGAACATAATAAAGGGAAGAAATAATTATTCTACATACAAAAAGGAAGGTCTTTTATCCACAGCATGTGAAGGGTCCTAGGTCAGGGTTAAGAGAGAACTGCCTTCTTTTGCAGTAATCTTTGCTTTGTCTAGTACAGTTTTACCAGTCACAGCCATGACTCTTTCAAAAGCCTTGTAAAGAAGGCAAGACCAAATTATATTTTCCCCATTTCCCAGGGGAAGTAACTAAGACCAGGAGAGGAGAAGCCACCTGTCCTCTCTCACCTGTCTAAGAAATGGCAGACCTGAGGCAGTCAGAACCCAGCCTGTCCCACAGGTGGCCAGCACTCATTTTGCAACACCTCAGGGATTTTGTCCACAGCCAGTTCAGAATCACTGCTCTGACTGACAAAGGGTGAGTGTCCAGGACCTTTGTGGGTGTGACAAAGGAGCAGGGGCAGAAGTTTCCTTTGTTCTCCTCTGTGAGCCACACCTGACACTCAGAGCAAAGCTACTTCTTTTTAAAATCCAACAAAGCCTGACTAGAGGTAGTGTTATATAACGGAAAGCAGCAACTGGACATTGGATGATGAATGAACGAATGATTGAACAGATGAATTAATGAAGTGGCTCTCATGTTAATTGAGTCACAAACATTGATCATATTTCAGCTGACATTAAAGACAGACCAGAGACAATGTCTAAGCTCTGGTCTCTGCCCCAGAGGATTACACATTCTAGCAGGAGAAGAAATAGACACCCAGACAAATAAATGACCATACACTGTGACACACGCTGGAGTGCAGCTAGGTAGGTGGGATCGAGAAGACTGGAACTGAAGGATGTGACTAAACCTCCTTCCCATGTGACCAAACTTGCAGCCTTCTGTTGGCTGGAGCGTCCCTAGGGTTGCAGGAACCAGCATGACTCATCTTTCCCTTCCTATCAGACATCATGCTGGGAACATCTGAGATCACCAGTTAGTGCAGGCTGAATAAATTCTCCTGGAGGAGTCTTGAACACTTCTGCCATGTAGGTGACCTGGGGCAAGGAACAGAGTCTCCAGGGCTCTCAAGCTACCTGTCCCAGCCTCCTACGACAAGGACCCCGGCCATCACAGCCTTCCCTGGGATTCATGCTCAGAATCAACTGGCCCCAGAGTCCTCTCTCACCTGCATAGTTATCTTAAAAGGTGCCGGTGAATCAAGGAACAAGAAACATCACAGTCACAGTAGCCCAGCTCATCCATCAGGGCTAGAACACCTCACCTTGAACAAGAGAGATAAGAGAATAAAATAACGCCTGACACAGCCTTATCACCTAATAATACGACCTCAGTTTTTCCATTAAAATTACTGAGAACTACAGTCCTGTACTCTGACTGATAAAGAGATCACAGGAAACAAAGCTATTAATTTTTATCTCTGCCACGCAATAGCACATCTGAGTGAATACAATATATCCAAGAGGAGAAAAGCACTTTTTCTGACTGTGGAAGTTGGATATGATTTTTTTCTCTTCCCACCTTTCATTTCTCACACCTTGTTCATCCACGAGCCTCTAAGGAGTTTTTAATTTTGGATGTATTAAACAAACATGGCTATGCTGTCACCCTTACATAATGTTATAGACCTCTCTGTTTACCCACCTTTAGAGGACTTGGTAGAAGTATTTAGAACACAATTGAAAGGATTTGAGCTGGGACCTCCCTGGGGGCCCAGTGGATAAGACTCTGTGTTCCCAGTGCAGGGGGAATGGGTTTGATCCCTGGTCAGGGAACTAGACCCTACATACTGCACCTAAGAGTTTGCATGCTGCAAAAGACCTGATTCAGCCAAATAAACAAATAAATAATAGAAAAAGTAAATAACATACTTGAGCCAGTTAGTTGCCTCTCTAGTCCTCAAGATTGCCACCTTTAAAATAAGGAACTAGACACTTGGTCTCCATCATCGCTTCCAGCTTCAATATTTGAAGATACCGTGACTGAAGGGGACATAGAACAGGTCAGTTATGATGACAACTGTCATCTTCCCAACCCAGGAATTGAACCAGGGTCTCCTGCATTGCAGGCGGATTCTTTACCAACTGAGCTATGAGGGGAGCCAATCATAAAGGTTGTCTTTATAAGCAGGAGTGCTGTCAGGAGGCAATAACCACCCCTGCCCTGGGCCCCATGCTGTAAGGGGGTCCAACGCTGGCCTGTATAGGGCAAAAGTCGATGGAGTCATGAACATGTGTACCTGAAACCCACATCCCCCTTCCAGAGCAAACTCTGGGTACCTGGGACCCTGAAATAGCCTGTGCAAATGGCCCAAGGTTTGCTTCCAGCCCTACCTGATGTCTCCCCTGGTCCCTCATTCCCAGAACAGATCACAGCCCCAGGATGCACACTCCTAGGGCTGGGCGTGGTCCAAGGATGGGTAGTGTGATCTATGCTCCATCTCCACATCCTACTCTTCCCTGCCCTCAGGAATACTCGGGTGGAAACGTTTGCAAAGCGTCTATCTTTGGGGTGTCAATGCCCAACAGTGCCAGTGAGTAGCAGAGTCGGAGTTGCAATAGTGTGAGGAGGAGGTAGGGACTGGGGCTGTGAGCAGCAAACTTCATTTATACTGGTACCTGGCTTGCCAGTGCAGGAGTTGGGGACTGGCTGCCACAGAACGGTGGACTGTAAAAGATCCATGTGAGAAGGTACTCGGAAGAAGAGTGGGCCTCTGAGCGGTGATGCTCTTCCCTAGCTGGAGCTGTCCACTCTGTCACCTCCAAAGGCCACAGACGAACCCAGGCTCGTTCCCAAGCCTGCCTTTCCTCCAATTTTGTATTTTAAAGGTCTTAGCTCCTCTTCCTCTTTCTCTGGAATAAAGCTATCTCAGAACTGGTTTCCTTAGCTTTGATACCCTATCTATTTCTAAAAAAAAACAAAAACCTGGAGAAGGTTTATAGCAAAAACACCAGATAGCTAAATACACAGATTTGCCACTCTATGAAAGAAAGGAAATAGTCATGTCAGGAATCTCGGATTCAATTTTTACTAAATATAAGGATAAAACAGCTTTGAGCTTCCTGACTGCTAAAGTAATACTAGAAAAGTGCTGTGATCAAAAGCACAAATACTCATTCTTCAAAAGAAATAAAATTCTATTGGGGTGGGAGGGAGGTTCAAGAGGGAGGGGACATGTGTATATATATCTATGGCTGATTCATGTTGATGTATGGCAGAAACCAATACAACATTGTAAAGCAATTATCCTCCAATTAAAAAGAAATAAAGGAGAAGGAAATGGCAACCCACTCCAGTGTTCTTGCCTGGAGAATCCCAGGGACAGAGGAGCCTGGTGGGCTGCCATCTATGGGGTCGCACAGAGTCAGACACGACTGAAGTGACTTAGCAGCAGCAGCTAGCTAAATAAAGGAAAACACCTTAGTTGACCACCTCTGCTTTCACTGTTATGATACACAAAATTGAGACCTGAAAGAATCCCAGACTAGAGCAGCTAGTCCAAACACCCACAGAAATCTCCACAAAGGATCTTCTATTCACATACTTACTGTGATGAAACCCTTGTCATTTGGACCTCCCTTCCACAGCCTTTGGTAATTTCTTTCAGATATTGAGTTGGAATCTGCCATCTATAGTCACAGTTTTGAGAGTATCTACTTGTTTCTTTTTTTCACATGGTGACCTTTTAATATGTGACTAGAGTTAAATAGTCATTCCTTGGTGTTTCTATCCCTGACCTAAGCATCAACCTGAAGGTCTGTAATATAAATAGGAAAAGTTTACATTTATCATAAAAGAGTAACTAATCATTATACACTCAAAATAAAATTTATATTGGAAAAAAAAGGAAATAAAAAAAAGACTTCTATTGACTATAAAACTTGAGGAAGTTTTATCGTCTGTATCTGTATATAGGAGGCACTAAGTAACAGAAGAGACTGAATCTTCAACAGTGGTTTTGCAGATGATGCAGACTTTCTACACACAACCATTTATTATACTGACACTTGATAAAAATCTGAGGACATGATATTTTTAAAAAGCTGTGAAGTCATTGCTACAAGAACATGATCTAATATCATCTAAGTAACCAAAGTAGATACAAGAAAATAACTCAGGAAAATCAAAGGGATGAACCATTCAACAAACACTTCTCAAAATTCTCCACCCAGTATCCCTAACAGCAACAATGGAATTCTACCCTCCTAGTAGAGTGGGGAGATAGAGGATCAATCATGCCCTCTTCCACCTCTGGAGCAAAGTAAAATTTATCTTTAAAATGTATTCAATTTTAGGACTTCCCTGGTGGTCCAGTGCTTTGGGCTCCATGCTTCCAATGCAGAGGTCGTGTGTTAGATTCCTGGTTGGGTAAACAAGATCCCACATGCCATGCATGTACATACTAAATTGCTTCAGTCGTGTCCAATTCTTTGCGACCCTATGGACTGTAGCCTGCCAGGCGTCTCTGTCCATGGGATTCTCCAGGCAAGAATACTGGAGTGGGTTGCCATTTCCTTCTCCAGAAGATCTTCCCGACCCAGAGATCAAACCCGTGTCTTTTACATCTCCCACTTTGGCAGGTGGGTTCTTTACCACTAGCGCCACCTGGGAAGCCATGCAGTGTGGCTCAAATAAACGAAATTTTAAAAATAAAAAGTATTCAATTTTGACTTGCTACTTTATTAAAAATGTGTCCTTACTTTAATAAAAAATTAATTTTCCTCAAATCTTTGTTTTGTTTAAGAGTAGGCCCTGGCACCAGCGAAGGCAATGGCATCCCACTCCAGTACTTTTGTCTGGAAAATCCCATGGATGGAGGAGCCTGGTAGGCAGCAGTCCATGCAGTCACTAAGCGTCAGACGCGACTGAGTGACTTCACTTTCACTTTTCACTTTCACACATTGGAGAAGGAAATGGCAACCCACTCCAGTGCCCTTGCTTGGAGAATCCCAGGGACAGAGGAGCCTGAGGGGCTGCCGTCTATGAGGTCGCACAGAGTCAGACACGACTGAAGTGACTTAGCAGCAGCAGCAGCAGGCCCTGGCACTATCAACTCTCCCAAATGTTTGGAAAACCATGACTAACTTACATTGTCTCTTATTTGTTCTTTACAACAAATTGACGAGGCAGGTATCATCCATTTTCATCAATGGGGAAATTGAAGAACAGAGAGATTAAGTACTTTTCTCAGTAGCACATGGCACCAGAATATATACTTGAATGAAACTCAGATCTTCTGGCTGTAAGTCCAGACCTTTTTCCCAGCTTCCATAATGTCAGGTAGGAAATAATCAAGGAGTGAAATGGATGGTCCCACTAAGGTTTCTAAGGTCCTACTACTGAAGCACAGTACCCACTGAGACTTGGAGGCTACCCAGGCTTCCAACGTCCCCCCATAATGCACACTGGCATCCACAGATGTCTCTGATTCATTGTCAGATTGTTCCAGAGGATGAATTACCCATGCTCAAATTATAATCAGTTCATACATTATCAACTGCATGAGGCTGGAATAGGGGAAAAGAAGAGCCTTTTCCACCACCACCCCACCCCACCCCCGCCCGCCCCGGGCTCTCCAGCAGATGTCTCAAACAGTTTCAACACTGATGGTAGAGTCTCCTTTCTCCATGAGGGCCTTGATCCTGAAGTTGCATGATGCAATGAGAGGTCCTGCGACCTGAGTCATAGTCCTGACTCTGCCACTAGAGGATTATGGGAAAACCACTTAACCCGTTGGTGCCAGGTGTGCCAGAGAATGATCATGAGAATGAGTGAGATAATGTCTGAGAAGCCCTTTGAGCTCCTCGGGAAAAGAGGCCCCATAAACACAAGTTGTTATTACCTCCAAGTCCATGTACATCATAGGATATCACAGTTCAGGTTCCAGCAGAAACCTCCTCTCTCCCCTAACCTGAAAAGACCTGCTGATCCTTCAGTTTCTCATTCAGATGAAATGTCCAAGGTTTTGGAGGATTTAGGTTCAATCAACCATCTGGATAAAGATGAGTATTGTTGAAATGAAGACCTTTATCTTTAAATCACAGACCTTTGCAGCTGAAAAGGGTATTAGCCATTTAGATCCCAGCCTTTATTTAGAGAAGAAGAAGTTGAGTCCAGAATATTTCACACATAATATTCCCAGAAGACCTGGGAGGTGTTAGACAGATGTCAGCTAAGAAGATGACTAGGATCTGGTCTTCGGCTTCACAGAGCTACTCACTGAGAAGAAAATGCAGGTACATTCACAATTTCTGGACAATGTGATCTGAGCACTATTGTAAAGCACCACCAGGACTGGGACACCAAAGTTGTCCTGTAGCCACGTGTCCTTAGGAAAATCATTTCAACCTTTCAGAAAAACGGAAACACGAGCAATGGCATCACTTTTTAACATTTTTATCATGTTTGACAGCTCCCAAATAATTTTATAATCACTGGTTGATTTAATCCTTACACGAGAGCAGGGAAGGAATATTATGATTATTCTCTCTAGAGATGGAGTCCCAGGAGTATGGTCTTGACCTCACTCCCAGATGAGTCATCTGGAAAAGAACCAGGAAGGTGACTGGACTCTAGCCCCCAGTGGCCTGCCTTCCTGCAGGTGAATGGCAGTGATTCCTAAGTTCCTTTCGGCATTCAAGGTCTATAGATCTACACATTCATCAGAGGTTCAAGGCTCCCTGGAACTGAGGAGATGGAGACTTTGTTTTTTTCCATTTATTTTTATTAGGCTAATTAGGCTAATTACTTTACAATATTGTAGTGGTTTTTGCCATACATTGACGAGATGGAGACTTTGGATAAGCATTTGTAATGCTCAGAAAACTGGGGAAAGGATCAGCGTCTTTTCCCTCTAAACTCAGCTACCAATAAAACATTTCTTAATTGTAATGACAATGTGTTTTAGTAAGAACCTCGGGTTATTTTGTATCTCAACATTTTAAATTACACAACTAGAACATGCATCTATTTTTACTGCAAAAAGTTCAAATATCTAAAAGCAGATGTCCTTTGACTACCCCTCCTGATTCCCATCCCTATTTCCTGCTAACTGCCCACCCTTGTCCTCCTTGTCCCCCAGTCCCACTCCTACCGATAGTACATATCCGTGTCACTTAACTCTTCACGCCATGCAGCTAACTACATGTGCATGTCGAAATACCTCAATATGTCTTTCTCATTGTTTCTTATGTAAATGATCTAATGGTGTGTGCATTATTCTACACTTTTTTTTTTAACTTAACACATAGTGGAGCTCTAGTCTTGTTAGCTACAATAGATGTGCTATAGGAGAGGATCTATTTTCTTACAGCCTTCACTAAAGATTGGTTATCATCAATCATCTTAGTTTTTTGGGCAACTTGATAGTAAAAATATATATATATATACATATGTATGCATAGTTGATGTTAATTTGCATCTCAAATATATCTTCTTTTAAAATGAGAAGTAGCAAAATAAAAAATGTTAATACTTAAAATGTCTTAACCTTCTCCAGAGAAAACATGACATATCAAAAGATAAAGGTCTCTGGGGTTAAAGGGCTTGGGGCCGACTTACAAATCTACCTCTTACAAGCTGGGTGACCTTGGCAAGTTGCTTAATCTCTCTGGGCCTCACCTTCCTATATGTCCAGGTTGTTAAATAATTGTCATGAAAGGGCTGTATTAATGGTTATCTCTGTGCAAATGTTAGGCATTATCTGACTTTTATAAGGGGAATGAACTGATGCTCAGTGAGGTGGGTTGCACATTTCTATGTACTGAGAAAGTCCCTTATATAGCTACAATAGCCCTAATCCTATGTTGAAATATGTTTAATCAGACTTTCTTAGCAAGCTGAAAGATTAGGTCTTGAGTTTCATTTACATATTTACTGGTTGATTTTAATTTCTTTTTGTTTGCTTGTCTCATTTTTTTTTTTTTTTTAATTTAACAGAAGCACACGTAGAGTAAGGCATGGGTTAGCCGATCAACTGTAGGATGTAGTATCACCTAAAACCCAGAATTCCATTTCACCCAGCGAAATGCAGCAGTCTCTTCTGCATTAACTTCTACTGTTACAACTGCACTATTTGCTAGAGAGCAAAACACTCCCTAACTTGAGGAGATGAAAGGTTTGTTGTACCTAAGACATAATCACATAATTATTTTCACACATGGAAGCACTATGGTGGCATAGTGGACATTTTTTCATTTTTTGGCCATGGAGCCCCATTTCCCCTCCCTGGCAGCACCCCACTTTCAATCCACAGGGTCTGAGTGGGCCCCACCTTCAACCCTGGAGTGGAGCACGTGGCCCAGACCCACATCAGTTGGCACATTACAGTCTACAGCCCCAGTGATTGGCTGAAAGCAGAGCCCATGGTCCTAGAACTCCAATCAAGATGAACCTTGGGATTTTTGCTGGCAAAGCAGGCACAGAGAACTTTCATATTTTCCCGTGACACATGATTTGATCTTGAAAGAATTTTGGCCTGGAAACTTCTGGTGGCCTTCTTGAAGAAAAAGAGAAGAAAACCTAAGAGATGGAGAGAGAAAAAAATGGATCCCAAGAATATTGCCAAAGTCAGATATCATCCTGTCTATCTCAGTTACAGAACTCAATAAATTCCCCCTATAAGCACACACTCTTTTGGGGGGGAAATGCGCTGTTCTGTCATTTGTGATGACTGACACTAGTGGAATCACGTATGCATATGCATGCCCAATGTTTCTTTCCATACAAGGAAGGCAGCGTGGTGTCATGGCAGAAGCCCAGACCTGGAAGCCAGGAGGTCTAGGTCTGTCACTGGCTTTGTCTCTTTGGGCATCAGCTTACTTCACTGTAATGTGAGAGAGTTGGACAAATAAGTTTGGGACACCTTCCTGCTCTGACACTGTCCAAATCTGTAAACCTGAAACTCCTGGTGCTCTTGTGACCACTGGAAGCTGAGATTGTCAGATACTGACTCTTTGAAGAATTCCATTCATTGTGTTAAAGGAGCGCTTAAGTGGCCCCAACAGAGGGAACCTGAAGAACAGTAAACAATAAGATTCCTCTATCTCCACCAGAATTGGCTCCAGAAGAGGGTCAGGCTTTGCAAAAACACAGAACATTCTTCACTCTGGGCTCCTTGGGAAAAGTTCTTGGCATGATGGAGGGCATCTCTCTGGCTATTCATGGCTTGCCAGTGGGAACAGCCAGGGAGAAGAGGTCACGTGGCCGGGTCTGCTGCTGGAACTGGGCATTCTACACAGCCAATGGCTGGGTGAGGAAGAAGACTGCCCAACCCCCTACTGAGCCGTCCTGTGGAAGGCAGGCCCAAGTGTTGCCAGAGTATACTCTGTACCAGTCTCTATAAAGAAGAAAGTGAAAGTGACTTAGTCATGCCCAACTCTTTGCAACTCCATAGACTATACAGTCCATGGAATTCTCTGGCCAGGATGCTGGACTGAGTAGCCTTTCCCTTCTCCAGGGGATCTTCCCAACCCAGCGATTGAACCCAGGTATCCTGCATTGCAGGCAGTTTCTTTACCAGCTGAGCTACAAGGGAAGCCCAAGAATACTGGAGTGGGTGGCCTATCCCTTCTCCAGTGGATCTACCCAACCCAGGAATTGAACTGGGGTCTCCTGCATTGCAGGGAAATTCTTTACCAACTGAGCCATCAGGGAAGCCCTTTTTTAAAAATAAAGTTTCCCATAAAGCAGGATTCAAATTCAACAATTGTTGCTTGTCTCTTCTGTATAAAGCATCATGCTAAGTGTTTTCATATGCAGTCTTTCTATAAACTTCACAACTCTCCTGCCTCTCACATCACCTCCAGTTTATAGTTATAGAAACTGAGGTTCAAGGAAGTGAAGATGAAGTAACTCACCAGGGACCCACAGCAAGACTCACAGGTTGTTTCACTGATGGAAGACAGATGAGACCAAGGTCTTAGGTTGCTTTGCCCTCATCTTGGCCCACCTTCTCACCATTCCATGAACAAGACCCTCAAACATGCAGGTCAAAAGCATGTGTTCCAATCACTGCCCTTCTCACAGCTGCCTTTGTAAACACTCAGAAACAGAGTGTTCTGGTCGTTTATGTTCATGTCACTTCTCTGACCGGACTGTGAGTTCTTCAGCAGAGCCTGTGTGATCCAGCTGTGTGGCCCCCCCAGTTCCTGTACAAAATAGGAATGTGAAAAGCAGTCCTTCTGTCTGTCAGGCCACTGACCCCAGTGGAGGACTGGACTCAAGCAAGGGTCACAAGTTGATTGTGCTTAGGGTCCAGGAACGCAATGGAAACACAAGAAATCCCAAGCCAGCTCTAAGACAGTAGGGAGTGGTAGCAGATTGACGGAACAAAACATGCAGGACCCGCCTAAGACACTCAAGCCCAAAAGTTTCAGAAAGATTATACAGCCAAAAAAAAATGCATGCAGCCTGGGCCCCAGGGCCAACAGTTTATCGCCATGCTGTAACTCCACCCTTGACAGTTCAGTTTTCTTGGACTGATGAACACCCTTCCCCTACGATCACAGCAGTCTTCCCAGGCGGAGACATGTTTGCAGGGTTCCATATGTGGTTCTCATTTAATACAATGTGCAGTAGACCATGGCTATTTTATACACATTTGCTAAATAAACTTTAAAAGAATTGAATTAATCGTTAACCAACACTATGCAAAGGAAATTATTGATTAAGTTTTCACTATTGCAGAAACCAGAACATTGATTATAGTATTTGGGTGGGGAACCAACCATATCAGCTAAGTGTTCAGTTCAGTTCAGTCGCTCAGTCGTGTCCAACTCTTTGCGACCCTATGAACCATAGCATGCCAGGCCTCCCTATCTATCACTAAATCCTGGAGTTTACCAAAACTCATATCCATTGAGTCGGCAATGCCATCCAACCATCTCATCTTCTGTCGTCCCCTTCTCATCCTGCCTTCAATCTTTCCCAACATCAGGGTCTTTTCAAATGAGTCAGCTCTTTGCATCAGGTGGCCAAACTATTGGAGTTGTAGCTTCAAAATCAGTCCTTCCAATGAACACCCAGGACTGATCTCCTTTATGATGGACTGGTTGGATCTCCTTGCAGTCAAAGGGACTCTCAAGAGTCTTCTCCAACACTACAGTTCAAAAGTATCAATTCTTTGGTGCTCAGCTGTCTTTATAGTCCAACTCTCACATCCACACATGACTACTAATATGTACCATAATACCTATAGGAGCCCTTTAGGGTAAATAAAATGATTCATTGAGTGGTCCCCATACTCTAAAATGAGAAATACACACAGTTTATGATTCTGCAGTATATCCCATTGATCATCAATTTGCTCAACAATTATGTGCTGGAACCGCAAGGGTGAGCAATACAGACAGTGCCATCCCTCAAGGAACTTACAGTCTTGTAATCAGTCAATCACATAAGTAAATGTAAAATCACAATGTGATCTACTCTCAGAAGTAAGCTTTGCTTTCAGAGGTCTGGTTGAGGAGGATCAGGGAAGTGATACATGAGCTGGCTAAAGAGGGAAAGAAACAACATAGGAAAAGGCCTCCAGAAATAAGTGAGGCAAAGAGAACAACATGCAAGGCCAGAGGGCTGAGAAGAGGAGGGAGTATATGTTTCAAGAGACTGGTAATAGAAATCCCATGGACAGAGAAGCCTGGCAGGCAACAGCCCATGGGGTCTCAAGAGTCAGACATGACTTAGTGACTGAATACACCACCAGAGGTGAAAACATTTCAGGCTTGTAAGCAGTGCTAAGAACTTTTACCTTTATCCCACGAGCATTGGGAGTTATCTACTCTGCTAGTGACAAAAACAAAACAAAATAAAAAATGGTGGGCTGTTGCCACAGTACTTCATTCTTCTAACTTGGACCCTCTTCACAGGCTCTTTAGGGGGCCCTCTTCTCTCTGTGGGATCTGTGACAAGGAAGAAGAGTTTTAAACTCTTTTGGATAGAAAAGTTATTTCATTTTTACAGTCTGAGCTGCAAATGAGATTTCTCCTTCCAGTGTACCGTGACATTGCCGTTGTAACACCATTAGACACCCTACTGGCAACAGGAGCTCAGAGCCCTACTCTCTGTTACTTCTTGTCCAACATCATGCCAGCCAGCACTTTCTCATGTTCGGGATTATACAGACCACATTTTAACCTGGAAAATATTACAGACCTCCCACTTGATAGCAGTTATACTTTCAAATTTTAATAGGATAATACCATTTACATTAATACCCCTAAGACTGAAATATTTATGTATAAATTCAACAATATATGTAAAAGATCTATTGGGGAAAATCACAGAATCCTGATGAAAAGAAATTTAAAAAGATCTAAATAAATGGAAACATATTCCATGAGTGGATTAGAAAACTCAGTATTGTCAAGGTATCAGTTCTTCCCAACTTGATCTATAAAGTCAAAGAAATCTCAATCAAGGGATTATTAATTCCAGTAAATTACTTTGTGATGCCATCAAAATGATTCTAAAGTTTATACGGAAAGGCAAAAAAAGGATCCAGAATAATCAACACAATATTTAAAAAGAACAAAGTTGGAGGACTAACACTACCCAACTGCAATATTTATTATAAAGCTACAGTAATCAAGACAGTGTGGCACTGACCAAAGAATGGAAAAGACATTAGGACAGAAGAGAGAGTCCAGAAATAGATTCACACAAATATAGTCAACTGATCTTTGACAAAGAAACAAAAAGGCAATTCCATGGAGAAAAGTTAGTCTTTTCAACAAATGGAGCTGGAATAAATGACCCAATCAAAAAATGGGCCAAAGAACTAAACAGACATTTCTCCAAAGAAGACATACAGATGGCTAACAAACACATGAAAAGATGCTCAACATCACTCATTATCAGAGAAATGCAAATCAAAACCACAATGAGGTACCATTACACGCCAGTCAGGATGGCTGCTATCCAAAAGTCTACAAGCAATAAATGCTGGAGAGGGTGTGGAGAAAAGGGAACCCTCTTACACTGTTGGTGGAAATGCAAACTAGTACAGCCACTATGGAAAACAGTGTGGAGATTTCTTTAAAAACTGGAAATAGAACTGCCATATGACCCAGCAATCCCACTTCTGGGCATACACACCAAGGAAACCAGATCTGAAAGAGACACGTGCACCCCAGTGTTCATCGCAGCACTGTTTATAATAGCCAGGACATGGAAGCAACCTAGATGCCCATCAGCAGACGAATGGATAAGGAAGCTGTGGTACATATACACCATGGAATATTACTCAGCCGTTAAAAAGAATTCATTTGAATCGGTTCTAATGAGATGGATGAAATTGGAGCCCATTATACAGAGTGAAGTAAGCCAGAAAGATAAAGAACATTACAGCATACTAACACATATATATGGAATTTAGAAAGATGGTAACGATAATCCTATATGCAAAACAGAAAAAGAGACACAGAAGTACAGAACAGACTTTTGAACTCTGTGGGAGAAGGTGAGGGTGGGATGTTTAGAAAGAACAGCATGTATATTATCTATGGTGAAACAGATCACCAACCCAGGTGGGATGCATGAGACAAGTGCTCGGGCCTGGTGCACTGGGAAGACCCAGAGGAGTCGGGTGGAGAGGGAGGTGGCAGGGAGGAACGGGATAGGGAATACGTGTAACTCTATGGCTGATTCATATCAATGTATGACAAAACCCAAAAATAAATAAATAAATAAATAAATAGAGTATGGGTGTAAAAAAAAGAAAAAGGAAAAAAAAAAGTGAATGTAGATACAGATGTTACATTTTTCCAAAAATTAACTCAAAACAGATCACAAACCAAAATATAACTCAAAACTATACAACTTCAAGAATACAAGATAGGAGAAAATCTTGATGACTTTGGGTTGGCAATGATTATTTAGAAACAACACCAAAAGCATAATTCTTGAAAGAAAATGTTGATAAACAAGACTTCATTAAAATTAAAAACTTCTGCTCTGTCAAATACACTGTTAAGAGAATGAAAATGATAAACCATGGACTGAGAGAAAATATTTGCAAAAGACGTAGCTGAAAAAGAAATGGGATTCAGAATACATGAAGAACTCTTAAAACTCAATAATTAGAAAGCAAATAATTCAGTTTTAAAAAGGGCAAAAGATCTGAACAAACACTCACCAAACAAAAAACACATATAATAAGCATATGAAAATAAGCTCAGCAACACATGTCAAAAGGGAATTTCAAATTAGTACAAAAAGATTCACTACCAGTTCAGTTCAGTTCAGTCGCTCAGTCATGTCTGACTCTTTGCAACTCCATGCAGCACTCTAGACTTCCCTGTCCGTCACCAACTCTGTACAGTATATACACTATACACTATAGTGTGATACACTATACATCTATCAAAATGGCCAAAATCTAGAACACTATACATCTATCAAAATGGCCAAAAATGATACACTATACAAAATGATACACTATACATCTATCAAAATGGCCAAAATCTAGAACACTGAGTACTTATCAAACACTGATGAGACTATGAGCAACAGGAATTCTCATTCCTTGTCGGTGGGTATGCAAAAGTTGGTACAGCCACTTTAGAAGACAGTTTGGCAATGATTTAAAAACATAAGCACACTTTTAAAAAATAAATAAATAAATAAAAACATAAGCACACTTTTACCACAAAATTGAGCAGTCACATTCCTTGATATTTTCTCAGATGAGCTGAAAATACATGGCCATCTAAAAACCTATACATGAATTTTTACAGCAACTTTTTTAATAGTTGCTAAAACTTGGAAGCAACCAAGATGCCCATCAATAGGAGGATGGATAAACAAATTATGGCACATCCATGCAATGAAATACTTTTCAGTAATAAAAAAAAAAAAATGAGCTATTAAGCCATGCAGAGACAAAGAGGAACCTTAAGTGGGAGAAGGCAACCTGAAAAGGCTACATACTTTATGATTCCAGCCATATGACTTTCTGGAAGAGGCAAGACCGTAGATACAGTAAAAAAAAAAAAAAAAAAAAAAATCAGTGGTTGAGAGAGAGGAAAGGAGAGATGAATTGGTGGAGCACAGGGGATTTTTAGGGCAGTGAAACTACACTGTATGATGCAGTCATGGTGGATACGTGTCATTATACGCTTGTCAAAACCAACAGAATACACAACACCAAGAGTAAACCCTAATGTAAATTATGGACTTCAGCTAATAACAATGTATCAGTATTGGCTCATTAACTATAACAAATATACCACATTAATGCAAGAAGTTAATAATAGGGGAAACTTGGCGGAAGGGCAAAGGGGTGTATGGGAACTCGCTGTACTTTCCGCTCGACTATTCTGTAAAACTAAAACTGCTCCAAAAATAATGTATATTAATTTTAAAATTCTAATGATTAATAAAATATATGATGACAAAAACACCATGGTTTTCTTAGCCTGGTTTTACAAATTATATTTGATTAATCACAACAGAGCCCACATACACTTGAGAAATACAAGTACATATGAGTAAAATATGCCTGTGTTTTACAGCCTCTAGACAACCTTGGGCACACATATGGATTCATAGATTTTCTTGCAATAAGTCCATAGGCTTAAGAGAATCCAGAGTCTGGGAACCATTGCTGAGGGCTCTGTAGACATTTCTTGATTAATGAATGAAACAAGCTTCTTTGGAAGATAGGAGACCACAAATTGCAGGGCAGCGTTGTTGATGACAAATCTCTCTTGACTCTGGGAGACTGACACCTTTCTCATCCCATGGAAGGGAGGGTTAGGTAAGAGATTGTGTAGAAGCATCTAGCAGAGTGCCTGATACATCAGAGCTGCTCAGTAACTATTAACTAAATGTGCTGTGCTAAGTCGCTCAGTCCTGTCCAACTCTTACGACCCCATAGACTGTAGCCTGGCCATCTCCTCTGTCCATGGGATTCTCCAGGCAAGAATACTGGAGTGCGTTGCCATTTACTTCTCCAGGAAATTAACTAAATAGAATCTGGCTTTAGAAAGGAGATCAATCATAGGAGCTGATCTGGACTGGCTGACATCCAATATCTCCTCTTCTTAGATGTATGACTCAGACCCCACCATCTTTTTAATACTTTGGGACCTCACTTCTGTTCTAGGCCAAAAGTTTGGTCACTCTCGGACTAGGTATGGAAACCAGCTAGAAATAACAGTAGAAGAGATCTCAAGGAGGCACCCTAGCTGAACCACTCTCCAGTTTGCCCCCACGCTCCATTTTGAAATGTGCACCCATAAACTATGAGAACTTTGGAGGACTGTGATATCCTTCAGGGCTGAAGAAGAAACTAGAAACTGTTCTGTTCTTCCATAGTGGCAGAGCAGCTGAAAAATTACTGAAAGACACTCCAGAATCACAGTGGTCCGGAGGAATGAAAATATATTTCTATTACAGACAACAAAGCTTTCACTGCCTTTATTCATTCACAGTATTTGTTCCCTCAGCTCGAACTGTGTGCAAGGCACTGACCGCTCAGGACTAAGTTGGCTGGCGCTGGTCAGTGTGTTCCTTGTAACCTTGGATACACGGGGATCCAGCTGTTCCCACCATGCCCTACTGCTTGTCCTGGAACCTCAACTCCCTCCATCTCTTGGGAAAAGCGTAGATTCTACGTCTCAAAATGGTGAAAGGCCTGGAAAGAGTACCATGAGAAAACAGAAAGGAACTGGGGAGTTTGAGTTGGTGATGAGAGATCCCAGGAGAGACAGAATCCTTGATTTCACAAATCTGAAGGATGATCACAAGGAAGGGTTTGATTTTTAATTCTTTTTGGTTTTTTTTTTTTTTTTTTTTTTGGTGTGGAGTCAGGAACTAGAACTACAAAGCAGTTGGAAGCGACAGACTGATATCATCTTAGCCAAAGAAAAACTTTCTACCAGTGAGAAATTTCCGAGTATGAAATAGACTACCCTGATAGGAAGCAAGTCTGCATTATTGGAGATGTTCAGAGATCAGATGTTCAACAGACAGTTTGTAGAGGAGATTCTTTCAGCAAACGTAGGAAGAGTGGGGATGATTTTAATGACTTTATGTTTTATGCCAGATCCACTTCTGTAAGTGTTGACTGTATCCATTGATTTCTGCATTACAAATCAGTTAATACTCTATTTCACTTGTGTGTGTCTACACATCCTTCAGAGTTTTACAAAGTGCTTTCAATTACATGATCTCATTAACCCCTCAGGGCAAATTTTTAAGAAGAATTATTACACTCACTTTATGTTGAGAAATCTAAAGAAAGGAAAGGCTGAGAAAAGCAAATCAATGATAAAATCAAAGGAAATCACCAGACTTCATTTGGGAGCTCATTCTTCCCACTATGGAATCATAGGCCAAGAACATTCATCTCAGTTTCAGGATGAAGAAATGAAAAATATCAGATTCTGTATAAGAAAGGTATGTTTTCCAATGGGCTAAGAAGTTCTCATTGATTCTAAGATTGGGCATAACATTTTCTCTGTAGCTCAAAAAGCAGAAAATACCGAGTCTTTGAAGTTAACAAACTTATTAATGGATCAGCTTCTTCTCACCCACACCATGCTCAAGGGTGAGACCAGGCTGACCGCTGCCTAGGTGTGAAAGAGTAAGGCCTTTGCCTCAAGAGTAGGAAGAAAGAAGAGAGAAGGTGATAGTCTAGGGATGATGTTGAACTGAGAAAGCCCCAGGGGTGACCAGGAAATCAAGAACCACTTGTTTCTTCTTGTAAGAATGCTTTGCACCTGGAAATGCAGGCCAGTGACCCCCCAAAGAAGGTACAGACTGAACAAACAGAATTCCCAAAGGCTGGTGAAGGGATTAATTCCCATATAATAATCATGCTGTGTTCTTCTCCAAGGTCTTTCATCTGTAGATCTCAGAAAGTTTTGCAAACATTAATTAAGTGTTGCAACATTGCTTTGAAGTTAAGTGTTATTATGTCCATTTTCCAGATGAGAAAACTGAGAGGCCAAGGGGCTTGCTTAGGGGCAACCCAATCAAGATTCTAGGAGGCCAAGCATTTCAAACTTCAGCTCTGCAGAGCTCTGGGCCTCACAGGGAGAGAGTGAGACAGTGTGAGAGTGCTATTCCCAGGCTCAGAGAAACAAATATTCCTGCAGAGGCCTTCTCTCTACAGGTCTGCAAGCTCTGTAAGAACCTTGGAGGGTTTTTCTTTATCAAAGGAACTGGGTCCAAGAACCACAAGATTCAGAGATAGACTCCATGAATCATTCCTCAGCCTTCCAGTGGGATGTCATTTCTTCTCTTCAAAGCTGTCAAAGACCATTTAGGTTACCTCTTTTATTGTCTACCTTGGGTTATAATTATTCTTGCTGTCTTCTGGTTTTTCTCTTAAGACTTCAGACAGGACATCTTACATTATTCCTTATGCTGGTACATACTACAAGGTCATAGGTAAATACATTTTGACTTTATTTGAAGTGGGATTGATAGGGGGAAAGTCAGAGCAGCAGACAACTTCTGCAAAGTGTAAGGACCAAAGTTGATAACATTTGCCTTCCCCAGAAACAGCAACAACAAGCCTGCCTGCCATTTATATTTTATGTGAATAAAGGCACTTCTGGATTTTCAGGACTGCCACAAATCTCTATTTTTACCTTAGGAACAAATGTTCAGTTAGAATCATAAAACCTAGTCAAAATTCAGTGAAGGGGCTTCATGGAAAGACATCAAAATTCAGTGAAGGAGTTTCATGGGAAGCCACATGTACAGTAAGTATGTCTGGGAATAGCAGACATATTATTACATGGAATAGCAGTATGATATGAACAACAAGCTTTACAAATTTTATGAAGCATTTTTATAAGCACTTTCATTTGAGCCTATTAAGACATCATTAGGTATGCAATTGAGATGTCACTATCTTATTTATGGGCTTCCCTGATAGCTCAGTTGGTAAAGAATCTGCCTGCATTGCAGGAGACCCCAGTTCAATTCCTAGGAAGCAAAGATCCACTGGAGAAGGGATAGGCTACCCATGCCAGTATTCTGGAGCTTCCCTGGTGGTTCAGCTGGGAAAGAATCCTCCTGCCATGCTGGAGACCCGGGTTTGATCCCTGGATTGGGAAGATCCCCTGGAGAATGGAAAGGCTACCCACTCCAGTATTCTGGCCTGGAGAATTCCATGGACTGTATAGTCCATGAAGTAGCAAAATTTACTGATGAATTTCATCAAGGTTAAGTGACCTGCTCTAGGTCACACAAGTATTAAATAACAGAACTGGAGCAGAAACCAAGAAACCTGGAGAGAGAAAACAAGGAGAGCTCTCTGAATTCCACAAGCTTCCTTTTCCTCTCAGCTTCCGGAGCAGCAATGCTCTTTGTGCTTCCTTCTTTGCCCACATCTGTTGCTTGCCACTATGCCAAGCAGGGTCCGTGCTAAACCACTTTGGGAACTTCTGAGCCTGAGTCTCCCTGTGAGCAGTGTCTGTGCAGTGGGAAATATGGAGCTCAACTGAACACAATCTGCCTTTCAGGGGAAAGGGGTGGAATTTTGCTGTCTTAGAAACCCACCTCACAAAGGGCAAGAAAAAAAACGAACATCTCCATAACAGCCATCAACTGAAAATCCATTTGCCTGTTTGGTGCCATTGTCTAAGCCCAAGGTGGAGAGATGGGAGACTTTGGTTATTATCCCTGTGCCGCCCACCAACTACGAGCCCTTGTTTTCATTCCAAAGATATTTAATGGGCACCTAGTAGATGCTGAATACTTAGAGAGATGCCAGGTCACAGAAATGAAAAAATAAAGCTCCTCTGGCTCTCAAGGAGCTAAGAGGTTATGAGACAAGACAGACACACAAGCAGATAAAGACAGTACAATGTAAAGTGGAGGTGTCACACTGCTGAGAGTCTTTCCAGGGGAGAAAACTAAATCCAGGGCTGGTGTCTTCAGAGTGCAGGGTGCTGTGGAAATGCAGAGCCTGCACACCCATGAAGCCAGTCCTGTCAACAGAGATCCTCTGAGTTGCATAGTTTCTTTCCTAACAGTGGTATGACCACAAGTGGGGACAAGTGGGTGCAGAAATGGAAACTCTCAGAGACCTTGGAGTGAGATCAGACAGGAGAAGCCATGAGATAAGAGAAACACAGAGCAAAGAGGTCAGTGGCCACAGCAAGAAGTAGCTCTCGGACAGAGGACAAGCTGAGGCGTGCCGATGCCAGAGTGACTTAAGGGGCCTCCACACACGAGAGAGATGGCCGCCAGGCACGACAGCTGTTTCAAGAATGGCAGTGAACGTTTCCTCATAGGCTGAGGCCCAGCCTTGCAGCTAAAGAGAGGCTTTACCCTTTATTTCCCCACTATTTTGAACTCCTATAACCTGAGGGCAACTGCAAAACGGGCCAAAACAAATCCAAATATGTGAAAGTGTTTTACATGCTTACAAAACATCACACTTTATGCAAGGGGGACTTGCAGCTGGAAGATGCCACTAACAGCCAAAACAGACAAAATTAGTCCCACAGGTGGGTGAGGCCATAGGCACAGGCTACTCTTGGCTGTGCTGTCTGCACCTTTCAGAAGTGAAAAGCGTTAGCCGCTCAGTTGTGTCTACTCTCTGTGATCCCATGAACTGTAGCCTGCCAGGCTCTTCTGTCCATGGGATTTCCCAGGCAAGAATACTGGAGTGGGTAGCCATTCGCTTCTCCAGGGGGATCTTCCCACCCCAGGGATCAAACCGGAGTCTCCTGCATTGGCAGGCGGATTCTTTGCCATCTGAGCTACTAGGGAAGCACCTTTCAGAGACTCTCCCCAAAGTACGATCATTGCACCAGCAAGCCCCTGCCTGCTTCTCAGACATGATCTCTGCTAAAACAGGGAGCACTGACTACTTGATAACTGCATGGCAATAACTTGAAGGTTGGCCAGCCCCTCCTCTGCTATTCCCCAATGAGTTTTCTATGCTAAGTATTTGGGCCAATCAGCTTTGTTTTTCTCAACCCATAGCATCCCATCAATAATTACAGATTAAACATTAGTCATTTCCTCCCCACCAATAACCCTAATATTCTAGCTATCTATGAAGATAATTAACCTTCTTAAAGAAAAGTGCCCTAGGAAGATTTCCTCAACACAATAGACAATTATCTTCATTAATCACCTTTTTCTTTTATTCTAGTATTAGTGTTCAGGCTGGTGAACACTAGAATAGTGATGGCTGCTCCACATGACTCGCTCCCCATCCTAAATCTCATATGATAGTCATTATCATCCCCAGCATGCTTCCAGAAAGTGCCTTTATTCTTGCTACTTAGCAGCTGATTTCAGAGACCTTCCAAGCAACAAACAGTTCAGCAACCTGTAACACAGATCAGATGTGCCTCTCCAGTGTCCTGATAAGAGAAGAAGGAAAATGACCTGGCGGTCAAGGTCTTGGAGCAAGGTACACTCCCTCCCTTTAGCATAGCAAACAGGTAACTGCATTCCAAAAACCCAGCATGACTTTGCTCAGTAATTCCCTCCGTGACATTTGCTGAGTGCTCACTCTGCACTGGTCCTCTGCTAACCCTGACCATTCAGCCATGAAGAAGAGGAAAGAAGACCATAGCAAGTCTGTCACACAGGGATGGAATCAACCAGCCTGACAGCTAAAAGTGATTTTTTTTTTTTTTGGTCCATTCTTCAGGAAGCTATCTAGCAGACACTTGTATCAGGCCCTTGAAGGACCTGCTGAAATCCCACTTTTCTGATGAGCACTCCTCCAACCCACACTGTGGGAATGAAACTCCCTTCAACAAAGTTTGTGCTGCCACAAAAGCCTGTCCGCACTTCTGCCTTCCATTAGAATCACTGGGTGCGATAAGAATGGTTTCCTACCCAACTCTGCATCCCCTGCAACAGTCCCTGGTACCCAGTAGGCTCTTCATCAGTGTTTATCAAATTCAATCTATGCAAGATGTATGAGGCACCTAAGAGGGAGAGGTGGGATTACTATCACATCTGGTCATGGCTGCTAAATGATGAAAATGACGAAAGCAACAACAGCGAAAGTCATTTTTCCGAAGACTTTCTGTGTCTGTGCATCTCCTAGGACACAAGCAGATGTGTCCCTGGTTTGCTAGGGTTCTTCTAAGCAGAGTCATGCTCCTCCTTCCATGTTTGGATAATCTCATCACGAGCTATCACATCTATCCTGTTGTCTAAGCCACTGAGCAAGCCCGTAAGATAGGTGCCAAAAGGATGCTTATTCCTATTTTACCAAGATGGGACAGAGGACGTGACTGCCCCAGATCCAAGACTAACTGGTAGAGCCTGGACTCAAGCTCTCCAGTCTTGTTTGGAGTTGTTAGCAGGGAACAGACCCATGCACTGTTGCAAATCATAATAATTACAGAAAGCCAAGAATCAACAGAACTGTAATTAAAGATAGGCTTGTTTTCACCTTCAAATATATTTTTTTGTAACTCACCTAGTAGTTGATTTGTATAAATCTAATCTGGGATATATATTTGTTAATTGTCTGTAATAAACAGACACAGTTGCACCATCATGCAAAGAACCCAGGTGAAGAAGGGTTTACTAAGGCTCATTTGCATTCAGCTATCAAAATAAGATATGAAAAGTACCTCACGGGAGAAATCAGAACTTTTGAATACCGATATTTCACAGGTCAGTGATTCTTAATAATTTTAGAGACACTGATGCCTGTCTATATCTGCAACTGCTCTTCATATTCACTTATACTTAGTTGGAGAGGATACTGATGGATAAAAGAGCAAATTGCAACCGACACAATACCCGTTCAGGTTCATGCTCCAGTAACTTGAGCATACTTTGTGGCCAAGTTTTTTTTATTGATCATGTCAAGGCTCCAAACTGCTTGAGTTTAGAGGAACTTTGTGGCTCAGCTTTACAATATGCAAAAAAAAAAAGAGAAAAAGCCACTGGAAACGCAAATAAGATAAGCTATTACATTTTAAATGAAATTAGTAAATGTCATTTATATCTTTTTCTAATAATTAGAAACCAGGTATAAATTTCAGCAGTCTTTTGATGAATGTTTCATTATTTTTTTCCTACTAGAAGGTGTTGAGATGGAGGTGTATATGTCACCATATATGTTTTGGGTACCATTTTCTTCTCATTTCCTCTCCAGTTTAGAGGACTATTTTCCCCATGGGAATTAAAAAAAAGACCGTTGTAAGCTAGAATTAACTTCCCTACCATGTGTCTGTCAAAAGGGGAAACCTTTTCCTTCCTTTCCATTCTGATGGTTCCTTCAGGGTTGGGAAGAGAGCTACAATGGTGAGATACCCTGACCCTCAGCACCCCTCCCTGGGGGAGTAGAGTGACTTCTCAGACGGACCATTGGAAGTAGAGTCATGGCCCATGCATTTTTCCAATTCTCTCTCTTTCCAGTCTGCCCTCAGAGTATATGTTCTCAATTGCTCTTCCCCAGTGTAAACATGGCAACCAAGGCCTTGGACTTGTAGCAGGCCACTCTTGTCCAGCACTGCTGGTGGCAAGATGGGTAGATCAACACAACCCTGAATTTAGTATCAGAAAGTCCATTCACCCAGAGACATAAACCACACTCTCCCAGGAGGATGAGTGAGGCAACCACGGGCCACAGCAGGTGCAGCAGTCACTTCCTCACCAGACCCAAGTTCCTCAGGATCACCCTTGACCCTCCATACCCGTCACCTGGCCGGACACCTCAAAGGCGCCCATTTTTCATGGAGTGAGTTAAAGTAAAAGTCAGGGTAAGAACTGAGGGGTCCCGATTTGGAGCCTCCTGTGCCATGCTGCCGCTGTGGTCATGAAGAAACACACTCCATTTGGTAAAACCTCACACACGTGTGCCACCTGGGGCGTATCCCACACACGAGGCTTCTGGTTCATCCCACCCAGCGGCAGAAACCACACTGGCTGGCCCGGAAGCTGGCTTTCCCACCAAGCTCTTCTTTCTCAGGGAATCTTGCAGGTACCGCACAGTCCCTCTTCCCCCGCATTTACCACCTCCCGCTGAGGTAACACCTCCCCAATATCCACCCCCACCCAGCCCCTCCCAACATCCATCCCCACCCAGCCCCTCGGCCATTTCTCTTTGACTCGTGCAAACGCACCCTCCCTGGCTTTCTCCTCCTATCTCTTCTCCAGCTCTCTCCTGTTCACCACTGGAAAATCTCTCTTTTGCCCTCTTTCCTCTTCATCAACTCTGGCATGAGCCCTAAACCACTCTCTCAGACTGACAGACCTCAGCACAGGGCTGATGACACCCTGAGTGAAAGGCAAAGGGAGGCTTGCATTTTGTAGTGCAATGAGCATTACAAGAAATCTTTTTCATCAGCCCCTTGGAAATGCCAAGAAATTACTTCAGTGATTCTACACAAGTCCTGTCACTACCCTTACTTTCTGTTTTCCTCCTGTACCAATGAGCCACCTAAAAACTCCAACAAACATACCACCCTAAATTTTAAATTACTAGAATGGGTTTTGCTATTTTTAACACAAACATATCATGCTTCAGTTATATGATGGGGCCCAGAGACTGTAGGGAGATGGGCTGGGGCTCTACTTACCACTGAAGCATCATCTAGGAAGCATGCCCTGGGCCCCAAGGAACCAACTCATGGGGAAACTGTCCATGCCTCGTGATCCTTGTAGGATTCTTCAAGAAGCTCTGTGATGGAATTGAAACATGAAAACATGCAGGCTAATCATTTTGAACAATACAGACTCTCTTTTCAAAAAAAAAAAAAAATGGTGATTTACTGAATTCAATCAAATAATTTTTACCAGGTTGGAAGGGAATATATATACATCTTGGAGGACTGTTATTTCATGTTAGGCTCTGTGTTTCACTCTGATTTGGCGTGTTCTTGATCTTTCTGCTTGGAAGAGCCATCAGCACGCCTGCTCTTCCATCACTCTCATCTGGAGTGACACAGGAAATCAGTATATGTGATGGTTGTGCTCGGACCCTTTGTTGGCACACCTAGTTTGCAGCATGCAACAGGGCTCTTAGCAGGATATGGGTTACACAACAGAGGCTATTAGGAAAACTTACAAAGCAAAGGTCAGCAGGGGAAGGCATGTGGACCAGTCTCTACTTTTCCATGGAGAGGCATACCAGAGCCAGGATCCCCAGCTAGATTTGCCATGGCTGCGCAGTCCCTTTTAAAGATCGAGCCTGGGAGCATACTTGGGGGCAGGGAGGGTGACTGTGGACTCTAAGGATGACAGGCTGTCTGGCTTTTATATACCAGTGAGTTTCAGTGTTTACATGAGTTTCCTAAGAAAGCTAACTGTGTAGCACTTGCATACCTTGGGGATCATAGGAAACTGGGTTCAGAGGCAGCACCTCCTATCCAGAAGAAGAAACCTTCCAGATCTGATTGGAAGCTGACTTTGTATGCAGTTCCTCCTGCTGGGAGAGGGGAGCATCTGGTCCCAATGAATTAATGATCCGGGCCAAACAGTGAGTTCCCAGGGATATTTTTAGGGAATCCTGTTAGTTGGACCAGAGTGGGATGCTGAACATAGTAAAAAGTCTGCCTGTAGATCAGTCTAATTGTTTGACAGGTCCAGTGCCCACTCCATTTTCAGAGTTGCCTTTGAAAGTCATCGTGTCTATAACTTCCATTCCATCTGCCTGCCCATTGCCCTTCCTCATAGGTTCATTATCTCATGGTTGGCCTACTACACTCTCTCCTAACTCCTCTTCCTCTTTCCAGTCTCTCCTAAAGACAATTTATCTTGCATATAGAAAAGCCCTAAAGTACAGCCCTGACCTTGTTACATGAATCAGATAGGATAAGTTAGGCTATGCCACAGTAACAGACAAACCCAACATTACAGTGACTTGAAATGATGAAGGCTTATTTCTCACTCTCACTGCAGGCCCATCTTTGGCAGCTGAGGATTCAGCTCTATGTCATTATTATCCCCACTTTGAGACCCAGGTCGATGAACCAGCCACTATGCAAAACACTGCAGAGGCTGTGGAAGAGAGAAGAGAGAGCTCCAGAGGGTTACACATTGATAGATCCATGTCTGCCTAGAGTTGGCAAAGGCCATCTTCTCTCATAGCTCACTGGGTAGAACTGATCTCATGGCCCCATCCACAACTCGACAGGAAGTACAATTCTACCATGTGTCTAGAAGGTGCGAACCCAGAAATAATCAGTGAACAGCATTAATGACTATGTTATTGTGTGTGTGTGCATGTGTGCTCAGTTAATTCAGTTGTGTCCAGTTCTTTGCAACCCTATGGACTGTAGCACTCCAGGCTTCTCTGTCCATGGGATTCTCCAGGCAAGAATACTGGTGTGGTTTGCCATGCCCTCCTCCAGAGGGTCTTCCCGACCCAGGATCAAACCCGAGTCTCTTATGTCTCCTATATTATAGGTGGATTCTTTACCACTGAGTCACTGGGTAAGCCCCCCAAATTTCATTATTCTTGCTTAAAGAGCAAGCAAGCAAAAAATAAACTGATAACTTCCTATGGTTTTCAGAATAAATGCAAAATGTCTTAGGTTTCAAGATCTTCCATCTTCTCATCTAACAAATTACTAAGTCAGCAATATGTCCCACTTTTTACATCGCATTGCACAGATAATAAACTACTTATATTTAGCTCTACGGATGAGCCTCATAGCTTGTTGCCCCGGGTTCCATGCCTTTGCTCCTGCTGTTCCTCCCATCAAATTCCAGTCATTTCTCCAGGTCAGATTCAAATGACACTCCTTCTATGAAGCCTCCTACAACTCTCCCAGCCAGAATCAACTCCTTCTTTGTGTAATATCTTTATAAGGGCCCAATCTGTGCCTCTTAATGGTACATAACACAATATCTCTTCCATTATAAAGAATAGTTATAATTCAGTCATAAGGCTAAAAGAAACTTAAGAGAGTACCTAGTACTTTTTCTTTTAATTTTTATTCATTTATTTATTGATGGCTGCCCTGGGTCTTTGCTGCTGCTCACGGCTTTCTCTGGTTGGGGTGAGCAGGCGTCTCACTGTAGCAGCTTCCCTGGATGCAGAGCAAGGACTCCAGGCACAGGGGCTTCAGTAGTTATGGCACATGGGCTTAGTTTCCCCACAGCACGTGGAGTCATCCTGGACCAGTGATCGAACCCATTTCCCGCGCTTTGGCATGCAGATTCCTAACCTGGGGACCACCAGGGAATTCTGAGAGCACCTAATTCTTAAATCTTCCACACACCACTGCCAAGTCTTTTGTCATCTGTTTAAAAATTTACAGTGTGAGGGAACTCACCACCTCCCAGGTAGCCCGTTTACCCTTCCAAACGTGAACAGCTCTGTTTAAAAAGCAACAATCAGAGCCCACTGTAACCCGCTCACCACGTGAAGCGAGTGCCCACATGCCTTGTTTCCAGACAAAGTTAAGAAGAGGAAACGTTTTCTTACGTAGGAAGGAAGGCAGCAAAGGAGAGTTCTGGTTTAATTTCTATCACTGTGCTGTTCAGAGGCTTCTTGGCTTCTGGATGGTGATGTGGATCATCTCCTATGAGACTGAGAGGAATGGAAAGACACCAAGGCAACCTCCCCGCCCTGTTGACCGGGGAACTCAAGGGTCCCTTTGGCACAGCTGTGCTGGTGGAAGTGCTTAGACTGGCAGCTGTGTGGCCCGGACAGATGTGGCTGTCTCACGGCTCACTGTCAGACTGTCAACCTGAGCTGCCAGGAATGCCACAGGACACGCCCTGGGTGCCCTGAGCAGAGCCGTGGAGGGAGCCTGCAAAAGACCCTCCATTAGTAGCAGTAGCAGTGTAGTGTTAGTCACTCAGTCGTGTCTGACTCTTTGCGACCCCATGGACTCTAGCCCGCCAGGCTCCTCTGTCCATGGGATTCTCTAGGCAAGAATACTGGAGTGGGTCGTCATTTCCTTCTCCCTTAACCCTAAGCAAACCTGAGGGGAAAACCCTCTCTAAATGCACAGTTAGACTTCTGATCTGCACAGTATGACTTCTGATGCAAAATACACCACCTCTGTCTAGAAAGCAGCCTTAACATGTTCTCATTTCTTCTCCAGTTGTCCCCTAAAAAACGCAGTCCTAGAAAAGAACACAGTCTTTAGAATCACTGCATCTTATTCGCCATGTGGCTCTCAGTAAGTCACTGTCATGAGTCTCACCTGTAAGATGGGGCAAGGAATAGTTTCTGAGACTGTGATAATGATCAATGACAAACAAAAAGTGCCGCCCCCTGGCCTGGCTCAGTACATCTTAGTTCTTTGTGGCCTTGCTTTAGACTAGAGCTCCCTGAGCCCTGTACCCAGTTAGTCCAGCGGGACTTTGCACTGTTGAGGCCCCAGGCCAGCCCATCTCCACGTGCTCTCCTCTCCAGCAGGTGAGGAGTTCACAGGCACCTAAGAGTCATGGGCAGCTTCTAGACCACCCTCCAAGAACCCAGGACTCCAGAATTCCCTGCCCACACTGTCTTGAACCTATAGCTAGGACCTTGCTTCACCAGGTCTCTCCTGCAGAGGACAAAGCATGATGCTAGCACGTGTACTCCTAGGTCGAGGGGCAACCGTGTGCAGAGTGTTGTAGCTGGGCTGGGGTGGGGATTGGATTGTGGGTGGATCTCTGTCATGAGGCTGAGCCCTTGGATCGCAGGCACAAGTCAGGCACTCACCATGCGTTAGCAAGCAGGGGTGAGGAAAGGAGGAGGTGGACAGCAAGCAAGTCAGGACCCTCATTTTGTATACTTGCCTTGGACTTGACAAATGTTTTGGGGTAGTGTTTCTCACTCTTCCTCATTTCTAGTCTTAATCTGAGCTAATGCAATCTAGTAGGATGATTTCAGAGCTACAATACTTCTTACCTCTTCATGACTGAAAATTATTCTGTTTTAGGTCTAAACCACATGATATGTACCAATTCAGTCATTGATGAACATTTGGTTATTTCCACCTTCTAAAAAAATTTATATTTATTAATTTATTTGGCTGTCCTGGGTCTTCTTTGCAGCCTGTGGGATCTAATTCCCTGACCAGGGATGGAACCCAGGTCCCCTGCACTGGGAACGTGGTGAATTATCCACTGGACAGCCAGGGAAGTCCCTATTTCCACCTTTTGACTATCATCAATAACGCAGCTATGGACATGGGTATACAAGTATCTGTCTGAGGTCCCTGTTTTCAACAGTTTGAGGTAATATACCTAGAAACGGAATTGCTGAATCATATGGAAATTTTGCGTTTAACTTGTTGTGGAACCTCCAAACAGTTATCTGCAGTGGCTGAACCATTGTATATTCCCACCAGCATTATATGAGTGTTCCATCTTTATACAATCTCGCCAACACTTGTTATTTTCCGTTTGGTTGTTTTGTTTTGTTTTCTTTTTTTTTTTTTTTCATTATAATCATTCTAGTGGGTGGGAAGTGGTATTGCATTGTGGTTTTGATTTGCATTTCCCTATTGACTAATAATATTGAGCATCTTCTCATGTGCTTATTGGCTATTTATATATCTTTTTTGGAGCTGTGTCAGGGATGACTTTCAATAAGATAACTACCATTCTAAGGATAATGAAAGGAAAGGAAAGCTAAGAATAGCTTAAAATTACTACTACTCCCAGGGTATTTCTGGGGTCTCCAACAGAGCCAGTCCCCCATTTTGCCCCTGGCCTTCCTCTTTGAGCCTTTCTCGGGCAAGCCCCACACCAACAGAACCACTCAGGCATCTCCATGCCTTGGAGTTTGGACCCACTACACTACTTGCTACTCATTATGCACTGAACTATCCTCCCCTCTCTTCATGCACATAAACACATCTTATTTTCATTTTCAGCCCAAGGATAACATGTAACAGCCACTGGGAATTGGATTCCCTCTGTGGGGCAGCCTCAACCCTTGGTGTGTGGTTTGGTTTAGGACCCCAACAAAACTAGCTCGTGGAATGCAAGCTGCATACCCTACAAAAATGAGAATACCAGGGATAGGGGAATAAGGGGCAGCCATGGCCCATGCAGGTAGGCTGCTCTGGTCTCAGCCTTGCTTCTTTCAACCTCTGCACACACAACTTGTAGTACAAAGAAAGGAGCCATAAAGAGAAAATGGCCAACAACCCTGCTCTATCCATTTACCACATGGGGAAACTGAGGCTCGAGTAGTGACTTGCCCAAGGTCACAGCTCCACACAGGTCTACAGCTTGGGTCTTCAACTTCCCAGACTTTGCTCCTGGAGCCCAATAGGATACAATAAATGTATAGACATTCTTATGCCAACACCACCAATTCAGGCCATGATTTGAGTCAAGATGTGTTTCCTCTATGCCTTGATTTTTTCACTACAAAAGAGGCTGGCAATAACTATCCTTCCTCTCCCCCAGCAGAACTAATGTGTGTGTGTGTGTGTGTGTGTGTGTGTGTGTGTGTGTGTGTGTGTGTTTATATGCTTCGAGTTCACTGGGAAGCAAGGAGCTATATAAATATATGTGTATGTTTGTACTTACACTTTTTTTCTTCCTGACCTAGTTGAAGTGGAGAACCATTTTGGGGCTAGGTGAAAATGGCACGTGCTAATTCTCCCTGCTTTTCCCTGCGTGGTCTAGTCTAAACTTCCTAGGTAAAACGAATCCCTTTAACTCTGAAAAAGGAAGTAGATATTGTTCTGTCGGGAGCATTCAAGCCTTCCCCAGGTGTGAGCCCACAGACACAGGTCTACCATTTGGGCCTGGAGCCACGTCACTGAAAGTGAAGCTGGGTGCAAAGCAATCTGGTGACTTGTGAGGAGCCCCAGACCCACACCCAGAGACCAGCGTTCAAGGACAGATGGACTGGAACAGCAGGACTGGAACCTTGAACAAGTTACTCCCTTGCGTGAGGCCTCAGTTTTTCCATCAGTAAAAAGCAGGAGCTAGACAGGACTGGCATATTTCAATTTTTTAACAGCAAAAATCCTCTTTAAAGATGAAATCTCTTGCAGGGCTCCAGTGCTCTCTAAAAGCAGATAAAACTGGAACCTCGGTCTGTAGAGACCCTCCCTCATCCTCATCTGGAAAGAAGGTTCAGCCTTAGCTCCTGGAGTAAGCCTCTTCTAATTATTTGTATAGTTCAATGTCATGAGAGTAACAGGTCAGATCCAGGAAAAAAAAAAAAAAAAACCCTAACCCAAATAGGGTGGTAGGATGATAAGGATAAAGGTCTGGAGAGAGAGTAACATGAGGTGGGGCCAGAGTGCAGAAGATTTGGGCCCTGATGGAGTTCTGAGACCCCAGCCTGTTTTTTCACCTCAAATTTGCCAAGAAGAAACTGAGGCCAGATGGCTAAGGTATAAACTTTGTAACTTTTTGACCCAGGAAGTTTTGAGAATCATAATAAGGAAATGATTATAGCATGCTTTGAGCTCTTCAGAGACAAGCAGTATTTAAATACAAGGTATTATTACCTCCACAGAGTTCTCTTTTGATTACCACTGTGCTTGAAAATGTGGGCAGACCACTTTTATTTTTTAAAACTCAGGTGTTTAAAAAAATATTCACATGTACAATACCTACCCTAGCCCCCTCACAAGTTAATTCTCAGCTTCCTTGTCACAGGATAATTTAAATGTTCAAAGATATATTATAGTAGCTTTATCAGCTAAATTGGCAGTCCCTGATTCAAGACGTCTTTCCCTTCCAGCTCATTCCCCTCCCATTATTTGAAGGACTGTTAAATTAAGAGTGAAACAATATTATATTGGGAGTTTTAAATATCAGTACCAAATATCTTTCAACAGAGGTACAAAGTAGGAACTTATTTACCATAGACTCTGAATAAATCAGATGAACCTCGGGATATTTTGTTCCATGGTACAGGGCCTGCTGTGGAGCTTCAGAAGTCAACTTCCCAAAATTCAGAATGTTTTTCTTTCAGAATTGAGAAGCTTGAACTCTCAGCTTATACTGTGCCCACAGGACTTAAAATCAAGTCCTGGTTTTACTGTGCTTGGGTCGGTTGACCTCTGCAAATCATTTCACTTCTCTGGTCCTCAGTTTTCCGCTCTGTAAACTGGGATCATCTCCCGGCCCTACCTAATTCACAAGGCTGCTCTGAGGATCAAAATGACACATGCCGTGTGACCAGCCTGAGTGGAGGCCCAGAGCACAGGCACCAAATGGAACCGGATCAGACCTTGATGCAAATCCTGGTCCTTCTACTTACTAGCTGTGTGACCTTAAATAAGTTGCTTATCTTCTCTGAACCTCATTAAAGAGGCTATTTATAGCATTTTCCTCATCGGGTTCTTTCGGAGATTTAAAGCCCCCATGGAGTGAAAGCTCAATCAGTGTGGGTATTTATTAAAAGGCTGTAACTCTTCCTGTGCCCAAGGGGTTACTGTTGTTTCTCTCTAGGGCTGCTTTCAGCGCACTGCAGACCTAAAGATAACCATACATCTATTGTCTCCGAACCGCCTCGGTGCTCTTACTCAAAGGAAAGGAAAAAGGAAATACACTGTGGCCCAGAATGGGGCTCCAGAGAAATCCAAAATGAGCTGTGGTCTAAAAGCGACTTCTCTCCAAGCCTATTTTTAACCAGCTGTGAACTTCTCTAATACGCAGAAAGTGATGTTGGGCTCCCTGAATAGCTCGGCTGACGAGCTGCTGCCCGCTTCTGCTACTATGTGAATTTATGGAGTTCTGGTCTCACACTTCATTAAAGAAATATATGATGGTGCTGAGACAGGGGGCCAGACACTTATAACTCTTTTCCCAATCTCCCAGTTATAAATCTCAGTGCCTCATTCACTGGATAGGCACAACTGAAAAGACGTTATCACCTGATCCTTTGTAGTGAGCTCTCATCTTTTCAAGTTGTTTGCAACAGAGAACTTTATTAAAAGATCACCAGACAAAAGGCCTGGCTCAAAGTCCATGCCCAACTTTGTTGAGTATGCTTTCAATTGCAAATTACAGAAAGCTCAACTACTGCCAACTTAAACAAATGGAAGTTTCTTTCTCTCACATGAAATATGCACAGGAAGATGATTGCTGGTGCTAGTTGAGAGGCTCAATAAAGTCTTCACAATTCTATTAAGTTGAAATTTTCTGCCCTTTTTCCTCATAGTTACATTCTGACTGCAGCAGCTACAACCATCATGCATATAATCCAGCAAAAATAAAGAGGAAAGTAAAATGGTGGTATTTATGTCAGGGAATCAAAGTATCTATAGCACTCCTGCAGCAATTTTACTCTTTTACCTTATCAGCTATATGGGTCAAATGGGTATTCTTGCTTGGACCGTGATTAGGGATAAGAGTTTAATCAACCAAGAGTGTCTGCCAGGGCTCCCAGTAAAAGTATTCTGTATGAAGGAACAAAAGTGAATGACTGAATAATGACTAAAGAAACGAATGAATGTTTGACAGAGATCATCTCCTAAACTGATTCAGTTCACCTGTTATTTTTTCTGATATCCTACCCAGCTGTCAAACATTCCCATTTCCTTGCTAGCTCTCTGATGTCCCATAAAATCTTTTTCTTTCTATATTTAATTTTCTACTCACTTGTCTATTTTATTAACTAGTATGTAGGCCCCTTAGTGGCAAAGTGTGTGTCTTATTCACCACTAGTGCAGTGCCTAGAATATACTAGTTAATCTATAAATAATTGTTGCTATATTTGTTGAATGTGCTCTCAAAAAAAGTTCCAGAAAATAAAAGTGACTGATTGCTCAGCACACACATATCTGTAAAGCCTTTTAAATCCCTCTTTTGAATTGCTCTAAAAAAAAAAATAAAAAACCAGAGTTGTTTAAGTGACATAGTCAATTAAGCATGAGAATATATTCATGTGGTTTCCCTTGTAAATCAAAGAATTCACAGAAATTATTTTTATTTTCTTTAGTCTGAAGTATTGCATATTAATTTTCAGCATTAAATCTGTTCCTGGTTCTGAAGTCTTTGATCTGAACAAGGAGTGGTGCATCAAAACCAAGGAAGTGTTAAAAACAAAAATTCATAAAAGAACACTATAGTTAGGGTGTTAGGAAGATTAAGGCACCCAGTGATAGGGCAGTTCAGTTCAGTTCAGTTGCTCAGTCGTGTCCGACTCTGCGACCCCATGGACCACAGCATACCAGGCCTCCTGTCCATCACCAACTTCCAGAGTTTACTCAAACTCATGTCCACTGAATTGGTGATGCCATCCAGCCATCTCATCCTCTGTCGTCCCCTTCTCCTCCCGCCTTCAATCTTTCCCAGCAACAGAGTCTTTACAAATGAGTCAGTTCTTTGCATCAGGTGGCCCAAGTATTGGGATTTCAGCTTCAGCATCAGTCCTTCCAGTGAATATTCAGGACTGATTTCCTTTAGGATGGACTAGTTTTATCTCCTTGCAGTCCAAGGGAATCTCAAGAGTCTTCTCCAATACCACAGTTCAAAAGCATTAATTTTTCAGTGCTCAGCTTTCTTTATAGTTCAACTCACATCCATACATGACTACTGGAAAAACCGTGGCTTTGATTAGACACACATTTGTTGCAAAGTAATGTCTCTGCTTTTTAGTAAGCTGTCTAGGTTGGTCATAACTTTTCTTCCAAGGAGCAAGTGTTTTTTAATTCCATGGCTGTGGTCACCATATGCAGTGTTTTTGGAGCCCAAGAAAATAAAGTCTGTCACTGTTTCCACTGTTTCCCCGTCTATTTGCCATAAAGTAATGGGACCAGATGCCATGATCTTGGTTTTCTGAATGTTGAGTTTTAAGCCAACTTTTTTTCACCTTTTTCATTTTCATCAAAGAGGCTCTTTAGTTCTTCTTCCCTTTTTGCCATAAGGGTGGTATCATCTGCATATCTAAGGTTATTGATATTTCTCCTGGCAATCTTGATTCTAGCTTGTGCTTCATCCAGTCCAGCATTTCTCATGATGTACTCTGCATATAAGTTAAATAAGCAGGGTGACAATATACAATCTTGACATACTCCTTTCCTGATTTGGAACCAGTCTGTTGTTCCATGTCCAGTTCTGTTGCTTCTTGACCTGCATACAGATTTCTCAGGAGGCAGGTCAAGTGGTCTGATAGGGCAAGGAGTCCCTAAACTTGCTATTGACTAAGCTCCCTATGTCTTTGGGATGCCCCTGACCCCTTCTCCTCTTTTCCCATTGACTGTAGGCCTTGCCCCCAAGTTTACTAAGTTTCTTCATTGTGTTGGACCTCCAAAGATAAGTAGGGTTTGGATATGTCCAGGAGAAAAGATGTGACAACAGGAAAGCATAGAATCAAGAGTGGTTATCTGGAATTAGAACACATGAGGTTAGAGGAGATATAAAGGAGGAGATAATGCTGGAGACTCCAGTAGGAGTCAGATTAATGAACAAGATCCTTAAATTTGCAGCTAAAGACTTTAAACCTCATTGCATAAGCAATAGGAAACAATCTTTGTGTGGATAATCACATAAACCAACCTATAGTTTTACAAATTTTCGTCTTCATGTTCTAGTGAGAAGTATGGAAGATTTAACGCTCTGTGGAGTGAACCTTTGACCCACGGGAGACAGAAGCCAGGAGATAAAGCGCTCTCTTCTCCCCCTATTAATGGGTAGTTCATAGATACAGTTTCTAAGGCTGCTTGGGGTACCATCACATTTATTGAGCAATCAGTATCACAAAGTAATGAGAAGCTCAGTAATCATTAATCGTCTTTACATTGACCCTCCCTCCTTCCCTGCTTTGCTCTCTTTTCACTTATGTTGCTTGAGATGAGATTCCTTAAGAAAGGAGAATAACAATTCTACTTCAGTTCTGACTTTTGGAGAACTCAGGCTAAGACAGAAAACAGCAAAAAAAAAAAAGTGCTCATAAAGTACAATAGAAAGATAATCAAGGATATTTACTGCAGGAATTATTGTGTGGGGGTGAAAGGAGAGGTAGAAGATTATTTAAATATTAGATGATTAATTCAATAAAGGTACATCCATACAATGACACATACCATTCAATTATTAAAAACAACTAAGTGAACCTGAATATGCATATGCTAGGTAATGCAAATTACCTAGCAGAGTGATCTCATTTGTTTAAATAAGATAAGGATCATTAAATGAATGTGTCAGTAGAATGAATCTCTTGCAACTTACGGTGGCCATATGATAAAATTTGACCAATAGAATGTAAGCGGGAGTGTTGTATAGCAGTTCCTGGTAAACTTGCTTGAAAGATAACAAGTGTGTTCTATTTCTTCTGCTGTCCTGCTGCTGGAATGTGATGGTTGGAACTCTAGCCACTATCATGAATATAAGGTCTGTGCTATAGGGATGGCACTGGGACTTCCACTGGGGCTCTTTCTTTTCCCTTATCCCCAGACAAGAGGAAGTCATTTCAGGCCAGGTCTATGGCCAAAGGTAGGATAGAGGTTGCCTAGGTTCTTCTGATGGTCAAAGACAGGATAGAGGTTGCCTAGGTTCTTCTGATGGTCCTAGCTTTCACCAGAGATCTTCTCTAGGACCTTCGCTGGAGGGGTGATGTGTCTGTGGATGCGTGTACACTTCCCTGGACCAATTGAGTCTATTCTTCTAAGGTGGGCACCCTGGTGTGTTGAGAAGGAAAATCCTGCTTCTGCCCACCACTCCCGCTCCCATCTCCCCATGAAGAGAGGCAGGTATTGGTAATCTGACACAGCCAGAGTCCAAACCACAATTTAACATAATTGCCACCTCTACTCATCAATGACTCAAAAAACAGAGGTCCAGTGAGCCTGATAATTCAGGGTGAGACCAGCGCTCCTGAGCAGATTATCACAATTCCTCTGGCAAGTGTTGAACTGCCTTTTAATCCAATGCTATTCCCTGAGGGGAGAAAAGTGAGTTTAACATCAACACACCAATAGCCAAGAGACCCTGAATTAAGCATTTATTCAGCAGTTGCAAGTATAAAGAAGAATATCACATCTTTACAATTGCATTTTGTCTGAACCAATGGGTCAGTTCTCACTCATCCATTCTGTGAAAAGTTGATAACGAACATTTCTTCCCAAGCTGGTTTCTTCCAGACCCCAAACCAGCTCCATGCCCTGCTTCAGCAGATGTGTGTGGACATGGAATTGGGGTTACCCACTCTTTGTTGTCACTTGTAGGGGCTTTGCTCTCTCTCCCTCTGTCCTCCATGTGCGTGCAGAATGGGAATTTAACTACAGTACTATTTCTACCTATCTTTCCTACACCCTACAGCATCGGCTTCAGGCTTCCGCTGTGAACCAGACTCTGAAGTCAGCAGGGGAAGCGGAACCTCAGTCTCTCTCTATGATGCTAATTTGGGCAGTGCTGTCCCTACTCCCACTGCAAGGAAGGTCACCTGCCCTCACCTCTGTTTTCCACGTTCTTCCTCCGAGTGGCAGGAGAGAGGTCATGGCCCCACTCAGTTAGTTCTGGCCAAAGAGATCAGAAATGCTTTTGGAAAGCCTAGGGGAGGCAAAAAAACAAAAGGCAAGCGCCTTTGTCTGGAAGGATCCTAATAGGAAATGAAGCTTGACACAGGAGTGTGAAGTAGTAATAAAAAGAGATGAAAGGTGAGCCAGATCAGTTTGTTCTTCAACTACACACTTCATCTTTAGACTCTGTTCCCCTCCAGTGGCGACCTGGCAGCTGTCTTTTTTCTCCCCTTCATTTCTCTTTCTTCTTTTCTTGAAACACATCTTAGAAAGAGAAAGACTTTCTAATGAGGCAAGACAAGCAAGACATTAGCCTCTAGCACCAATTTTAGCTAGGGCAGTTGAAAGCTTCCCAGTTAGTCAGTGAACACTACCTGCAGGGCCATCTGCTCGCCTTTTGAAAGGTTTGGCCCTTGCTTTGAAGCATTTTTTTTTGTATAACCAAGCATTCTCTTTATCAAAAGGGCTGTCTCTTGCGGAGGCTAGAGGTTGGGCTTTCTAAATATTCCTTTGCTCTGGGCAAGAGAAGAAAACAATGTTTTCCAATTTGCAACATGCAGTTCTCCAGTGTATCTAGTTGGTTTGTCATTCACTTACTGAACGTCTGATGCATCCAGGATGCTGGAGGATAGAGATACAGAGATGAGTTAGATGCTGTCCAGTTTTTTTAAGAGTTCGGTCTGATTGGACAGTTAAAGGCATGGCTGCTAGTAACTTGATCCCAAGATAGAAGGTGACTGTGCTAGCCCTCATCGGGGCAGGCACAGAAGAGGTGGGGGTAAGAAGGCATTCCTATTCAAAACATGTTAAATTTGGGACTTCCCTGGCAGTCCAGTGGGTAGGACTTGCCTGTTTCACTGCCAGGATCTGGGTTCGATCCCTGCTCAGGGAGCTAAAATCCCACAAGCCTCTCGGCTCGGTGAAATAAACATACTGAATTGCTCCCCACTTACGTTTCTGGTTAAGAATGATTTTGATTATTACTTTGTTGGTTATTTTGTTATTTGGTGGGTAGGTAGGATGTGCAGATCCTCAGTCTATCTCTCTCTATATATATACTTGTGTGTGTGTGTGGTATATTAAGATATCCCTGTATCTATAGAGGTAGATATATCTGTATCTATAGAAATCTTTATATATGTATATAGTATATATGTTTATCTATATAAATATTCTAGACATACAGCTATAACCAGGAACCATGGGAACTAACCTAACTGATGCATTCATTCATTCATAAAAGATTTTGGAGTACCTATAATTTGCAGGCACTGTGCTTTGATCATACAATGGTGAGCTTGTCTTTTTTTCTTAAAGTGACTCAATATTTTTATAGATTATACTTCATTTAAAGGTATTGTAAAATACTGGCTATATTCCCTGTGAAATACAATATATCCTTGTAGCTTATTTATTTTATACATAGTAGTTGGTGCCTCTTAATCCCCTACCTATTTCTTGTCCCTTCCTCTTTCCCTCTCCCCACTGGTAACCACTAGTATATTCTCTGCATTTTTGAGTCAATTTCTGTTTTATTAATTCATTTGTTTTATTTTTTAGATTCCACATATAAATGATAGCATACCATATTTGCCTTTCTCTGATTTATTTCACTAAGTGTAGTACCATCTAAGTCCATCCATATTGTTGCAAGCAGCAAGATTTCATTCTTTTTCTGGCTGCGTAATATTCCTGAATGTGTGTGTGTGTGTGTGCACATGCCACATTTTCCTTTTCCATTCATCTGTTGAAGAACATTTAGTTTGCTGCCATATCTTGTCAATTGTAAGTAACGCTCCTATGGACAAATGAACAGTGGATACATATATCTTTTCAAATTAATGTTTTCATTTTCTTCAAGTAAATGTCCAGGAGTGGAATTGCTGGATCTCTCAGTAGTTCTATTTTTAGTTTTCTGAGGAAACGCCATAATGTTTTCCATGGTAGATGTACCAATTTATATTCTACCAATGTGCTACTGTACTAGGGGTTCCTTTTCCTGACACCCTTGCCTGGTGGGTTTGTCCTTATAGAACTTACACAAGGAACAGAGGGAGAAGATTTTAACTAAATAATTATACAAATAAATGTACAATTACAAAAAAAAAAAATTTGAAGATCATGATGGAGGAGAAGGAATCACTCCCTCAGTGAATATATGGGGACAGATACTAAAGAAGATCTCATAGATAAAGTGCCTCTCGTACCAGTTTTGAAGATCTGTGTAAGATTTGGCTACTGAATGTTGATAAGGATAGAGGACTCCATTTAAAGGGTATAGTGTGAACGTTGGCTGGCAAAGCAGGGAAGGGCAGGGTGTGGACTCTATTCTGGAGTAATGGGGAAAGCACTGAAGTTTTCTGAGTGGTGGAACCGATAGCTACATTTTGGAAAGTTAGTTTGACAGCGTTGCAGGAAAAAAGAAGGGACAGAGAGGAGAGAGGTAGACCCTTGGGGTGCCACAGAAATGTGAAACAGAAGAACAGTAGCAGTGGGAATGACAAGAAGGACATGGATAAAAGAAGCCTGCTGACTCATAATCCAGAGGATCTGGCAATAACTAGATAATGAGGGGACAGGTAAAGGAGCTGGTAAAAGAGGGAGGAGTAAGATATAATCACAGCATTTCTAGCCTGGAAACACAGAGACTTTGGTGATATGGGTGGGGGTGGGGCAGTGATTTATGGAGAAGTCCCATTGGGGGAGCACTAGCATGTCAACACACCTTCTGAGAATGAAGAAGCCCACCTTACGGCTAACCCCATCCTTGCTTTCCATCTCTTCTTCTCTCATTTCTACTCTGTTTGGAGCTCGATATGACAGATAATAGATTATACCTGGCCACAATTTTGGATAAGTTAAAAAACTTATCCCAGAAAATAATCAATAAATTTATTTCTCATCCAGAGGTCGGGTTAGCAAAGAAAAAGGACTCTGGTGCAATTAGGCAGCCGACACCCAGCCAAGCACCTTTCAACACTATTCCCCTGCCATCCACCAGCTGGGATCCTGGGCAAGTCACTTCACCTCCCAGCTCTTCACCTTCCTTAGATAGGGGGAGCTTTGGGGGTAATTATATCTACTCTGTCTACCTCAACAGAGAGTCAAATACTTCAGAAAGAATCCAGACAAGAGAGGACAAGTCTCTTCCTGAATAAAGATGGGGCAAAAAGAGATAAGCTCTGAAAGGCAGTTTAGTGGAGAGGAAGACTGAGGCTGTGCATTAGGCCAAAATGAAAGCGCTAGAACACAAGTAGCTGGCACACGGACAGCCTGTGTGTTTCCAGAGTAGAACTGTGCATCAGAAGCGAGTTTTGAGAGTAGGACTCGGTTCTTTAAAAAACGTTTTTTGAGAGAGCAAACAGGACTGTTTCTATCATGCCAGAATTTGTTAGTTGCTTCCAAACATCTAGTGACTCCTTTTCAGTAAGTTGCCCTGGTTTTTGACCAGCCACAGAATCAGTCAGCTGGATCTCCCTCCCAGCCTGTCCTGTCACTTGATGTGCCCAAATGACTAAGTCCTAGTCAGCAAGATGTATGTGTGACTTCCAGAAACTCTCCTTTTAGAGGAAGAACTTTTTCCCCTCTTCATCTTTCTTCTAATCAGACTGGAGATATAGCTGTTGGAACTCCAGCAGCCATCTTTGTCCCAGAATTGGCCTTGAGAATGAAAATCACACAGTAGTGCAACAAGAGAGAGGAGTCTGGCTCCCTGGTTCATGGGACTTGTATTAGTTTCTGATTGCTGCTCTGACAACTTGCTCCAAATTTATTGACCTAAAACAGCACAATCTATTTTTCCCCGTACAGTTCTATAGATCAAAAGTCTTGACAGGGATCTCACTGAGCAAGATCAAAGTGTCAGCAGGGTGTACTCCTTTCTGGAAGCTTAAGGGAAATTTTGCCCACATTCCTTGGGTCATGGCCAGTCCTTATCCTGCTGCCGTTACTCTGGTCCTCTCTTCCTATTTTCTCTCCTGCAATTACAGATCTTTGGGATTAGATTGGGCCCATCTAGATAATCCAAGATAATCTCCATATCTTAAGGTCAGTTTATTAGAAAACTTAGTTCCAGTTGCCTTCCTTAATTCCCCCAGGCCACATAACCTAAGATATTCACAGGATGTGGACACATGACCTAAGATAGTCACAGGTTGTGGAGATTAGGACATGGACATCTTTGTGAGGCCTATCATACAGATGCAGAGAGATATATTTCTATCTTGTCCAAACCACTGTTTCTCAGGCCTTTGTTGCCCACAGCTGGGCCCAATGTATTCCCATAATAGACACTTGATGAATACCCATTCTGTATGTGGCATGGAGGTGATGGTCATGTCTGATAATCCTGGATAATCCTGATATTCGTGGTCCTCAAGAGGCTGTGAGACCCATCTTGCAACAAACAGCACATGGCCCCAGAAGCATTCATACGTTCAGGGTGATGCCATCAGAGCAGAAAGAGGCAGTTCACCCATAAGCTGAACAAAACCCCTACCCCTCAACATCCACAGACTTGTCTCAGCACAGAGGAGGAAACTGAGGCTCAGAGTCAGAAGGAACATGCCCAGGTTCCCATAGAAGTTCATGGCATTGTCAGGACTAGAACCTAGGTCTCTACACAGAAACCCACAACAGATTCTTTTCCTGGGGATTTTGAGGAAGGACGTATTTGACCATGGTCCATGGTCTTGTGCATCCAGGTCACAACTTTTGGAAAAGGTCAAAGACCATGTTTACCTCTATCCAGTTATTCTAGTGATATCAAATATTTACAGCATTAGGCTGGATTTTCTACATTCTCTTTCTAGATCTGGGATAAGCATACTAAAGATCTCTGGTACATAGATTATTCATTTCTTACCCTTGAGATGCTCATGCTCCATTTTCCCTGTTTGTTAAATGGGTATACCTATTAGAATTTAAGAGGACTTCCTTAAATATAGTCCTCTTAGGAAGGTAGCATGGATAGTCGAAGACCAAGTTAAGGGTTCAGCCTTGGGAAGTTATGCATTCCAGTGCCATCCTTGATTTTGGCCTTATATCTCTGGTTGTCAGTATTTCCATCTTTAAAAATGGGGAAACAGCAAACACTCTTCAAAATAATTACAAGAAGCAGCTAATGAAACTCACTGTGAAGCACGTTAGCACCACACACACAGTGTCATGTAACTGCTTATTAAAAAAATGTTGAGCAATTAGGGATCCAGCTCACCCCATCTGGCTCTGAGTCACATTCCCTATTAACATTGAGTGAAAGTGAGAAGAACTTGAATCAAGCCAGGGTGTAGAGTTGGGAGATGCCTCACAGCCAACCAAGCACAGAGATGTATGTGTGTGAGCGCCAGTGGGCTAGGAAGACTTCCAGAAAGCCATTTGCTGAAGCCCTTTGCTCTGCTGTTCTTAAAGGTTAGATTTCCCAAGATCTCTTTGGTAACTGTTTCTGGGTTACACACCACAGATAGTTGGAAAGACTTCCCTTATGCAATCGAAGTGAGTTTGCTTTGGCTCTGCCTTCAATGAGAATGGAAGAAAGCTTGTCACACACACCCCCATACCTCCAGCCTTACAGTAATATCCTTTCTGATGCCTGACGGCTGGTATTGAGATAGCTCTTGCGTAGGATTTCCCAATGCTCGTTGCACATAAATGCAGTGGTTATATATATATATTTTTTTCTTTTAATCTAAGAATTTTTTTACTGAGTTAAAAGTGCTGGAGTCTGAGGATTTTAGAGCTGATGAGATCTTAGAGATCACTTCTTCCAAACGTTTAGAATTTGCACATGAGAAAACTGCAGCTCCAATATATATGGTTTTGCTTATGGTTACTCAGTTATAGTGTTGAGACAAAGAACTGTAAACAAGGTCTAAAGAGCTCTGATAATAACGTGTTGCTAATTAATATTAACTTATGATAATTTCCAATTTTTGCATTCTTTGCATAATGCCTCCTGATATTTGTAAAGCACTCTGATATTTATTTTGAGCTTAAGCAGTCATCCCCCCTTCTCATATAATAGTTTGTTTACTCTTCTTCTGTCAGAAAGCTCACTTTCCCTCAATTAGGCATAATCCTGCACATTCATGTCAACTTCTCTAATTTAATGGGTCACATTGAATTACAATTCTACTCTACTTGGCTTCATCTCACATTATGGAGCAGCTCCTGTAAGCCAGGCACTGTCACATAGCACCTCATTTGATTCTCAAGATAGCCCTGTCTTGAGGATATTAATATTCACATCCTAGAGGTGAAATAAAATGAAGTACAAGAAGGTTAAGCGGCAGACCCAAGACTGTCCATCTGCTGAGACCTATGTCTTCTGGTTTGTGCTTGCGACAGCATAGGACCGCTCACAAATTGGCAGCCACTCCGTATAATTTTCTTCTACCAGTAAGTCAGGGAGCGATGCCCCTTTTCCAACATCCCCTCATGGATGTAAACAGTAATTTAATTAGTCAAGGCTGATGAATAGAAAGTCATACACTCTTCAAGCTGAAGGTAAATGATAACTTTTAATACTCCCCAAAATGTAGGTCAATAACAAGAACTTGTGACCTTTCCTTTCATTATATATCCACAGATATGTAGACAAGGCAGGAAATGAAGTTGGGTAGACAGTAGAGTACAGCCAGGTTCTGAGAGAAGGAGACATTGTTTCTAAGGTGGTTGGGGGGGAGGTCAGAGAAAGTGCCTTGAAGAAAAGGCTTCCATGAGTAGGAGGACTCATGCAGAAAGAGATTAAGGGAGAGACAGTTAAGCCAGATAGACTTAAGATGTACAGTTAAGCCAGATAGGACCCAAAGTGGGGAAAGGATTGGGGAAAGGGTGCAATAAGGAACTCCTGAAGGAACTGGGAATGATTAGCTGGAAAATAAACAAAACTCAAAAATAGAGATGCAGATGTAAAGAATGGACTTGTGTACGGGGTGAAAGGGGAAAGTGGGACGAACTGAGAGGGTGGGAATGACATATGTACGCTACCATGTGTAAAATAGATAGCTGGCGGGAAGCTGCTGAGTAGCACAGGGAGCTCAGCTCGGTTCTGTGTGATCACCTAGAGGGCTGGGATGGGAGGCGGTGGAGAGAGGCTCAAGAGAGAAGGGATATGTATATACACACGGCTGACTCATGCAGTTGTACAGCAGAAACAAATACAGTATTGCAAAGTCATTATATTCCAATTAAAATTTTTTTATAGAAAATTCAGATCATTCTGGGTTTCCATGTATCTGAAGGGTAATCAAATCTAAGGCAGGTAAGCCTTGCACTGAGAAGTTAAAATTCCAAATATCAATATTAATCGAAAAAAAAATATTAATTGGGCCTAAGACCACACAGTCAACAGTGGTCTCAGAGAACCTAGGCCAAGAAAGAGGCACATCTTTTCTAACAGTTAAGCCTGTTCAATAATGCCATGGCTTTTTCCTTGGAGGGCTGAGAAACCCATCCAAGACCCTGGAGCTGGGTTGTAGAAGGTATTTCTGTGTTCTCTGGGGAATGGGCTTAAATGAATTCCAGGGGTACTTTCCTTTCTGAATTTCTAAAATTCTAAAATCTCTGCACAAGAAAGAATCTTTAAAACTTGTCCCCAGGGAGACTGGATCTCCTTGAAGGACTGGCCTCCTCTGTGCAAATGATGCTCTATCTCTAAGTCAGTTCAGTTCGGTTCAGTCACTCAGTTGTATCTGACTCTTTGCGACCTCATGAACTGCACCATGCCAGGCCTCCCTGTCCATCACCAACTCCCGGAGCTTACTCAACTCATGTCCATCGAGTCGGTGATGCCATCCAACCATCTCATCCTCTGTCATCCCCTTCTCCTCCTGCCTTCAATCCTTCCCAGCATCAGGGTCTTTTCCAATGAGTCAAAGGGACCATTTCCAAGGCATCATCCAACCCAGGTCTTAAACTAGACCTAAATAGGTGCTTTTGCATCTTACTTTTTTTTTCACAATAATAATAATAATAGTATTTCTTCAAAAAAATCTTATATTCCAATCTTCCACCCTAAAATTTTTCTCATTGTTGCATTAAAGGTGAATTTTGTACTAAATATATGTGATTTGGCTGGTAAACTTGCATTCTGGTGAAATGTACTCCAAGTCTGTCTTTTAACTATTTTAAAAAGTTGTGCGTTATATAAATTAACTAACTTTAAAATCATCATGTATCATCACTTAAATTTTTGTAGTCTCATTATGGTTTTATTACTCATCCATAATCTTGTTTTATTTTCAGGCAAGCCTATGAGGTAGGTAGCACTGCTTTCGCTACTCTTAGAACAAGAAGAGCCGCCTATATCCAGGGCTACCGGAGACTAAGGTCTGCATGGGGCCACTAGGCTAGGCTCCTCAAGACTAGGCTCCTGGCTTCCACTCTAGGGTTCCTCACACCCCCACCCCCAGTCTCCCCAGTGACTCAGGGCACCATAGCTTTGTCACCACTTTCTGAGAAAGAAGCTAAGACAACGAAAGGTCAGTTGAATGGGTCTAAGGTCATAGAGTTCATTTGTGACAGGGTCAAATGAGCTTTGAATATGTGGCCCCATAATCTTTATATTTTGAAAATCACCCTGAACTCTTTGCAGGTCATTCATGTAGAGAGATCCAGAGATATAAACTGACATGTCCAAGTATCCTCACCATATCACTGAGTCCCTAAATGGCCACTCTGAGCACAATCGATTTCTTGCTCTTAATAGAAAGCCAAAGAAAGAAAACTGATCTCCATTTCTTGAGAATATCAGTGATTTCCATAGGCTTCTGTACTGCAAACTTACAGATCACACCTTGGCTGGGTTATTAAATATGGATATTATATTTCCAAGCATTTGATCAGTGATCCTCTGTCCCTCAAATGACCATTTGGTAGAATTCTCTATTAAGAACTGTAAGTAAAAAAAAAAAAAAAAAAAAAGAACTGTAAGTAAGTTAATTTCATTTAAAGCAACTAAAAAACAAACAACAAAGAACATCCCTTCTTTTCTAGCCATTTCTCTGAGATCTCCCATGCCACTGTTTCAGCAAAGCAGCCTACCTCGGTGCCCTAAAAATACCCAGACTTTCCCAGTTGCAATCCTTTATTCATGCCATTATCTCAGCCTGGAATGCCCCCTTTCCTCACTCTCCAGCTGTCAAACTCTTACTCATCATGTATAGGCCAACTCAACATCACCCTGTGTGAAGTCTTTCCTGGTTCCCGCAGTTGGGATGAATCCCTTCTTTCTCCAGCTCTTTTTTCACTAAGTCTATAGAGTTGATTTTTTATTGTATGTCTGTCTCCTACACTAAATTGTGACTTCTTGAGGACCCAAACCAAGTGGGATTCACGTGGGCAGGCTGCACAGGCCCACTGTGTGCACTTGACATATGCTTATTGAATGAATAAAATTACCGTCAAATGCCATTTCCTCCTTTCCCTTTTCTTATCAGACATTCAAAGATATTCAACATCTCAAGTGTCTTCCTGCTCACAATCTGTACCTCTCTTTCTACAAATATTCCATAAGGGGTAAGCAAGCTGCTACTGTTATGAAACACTTGCCAGGGATTGCTAGAAATGGTGCATAGCGCATTGGTTTTATTAGATCTTAAGGGTTTCCTTTTTCTTTCTTTCTTTCTTTCTTTCTTTTTTTTTTTTTAGATTGCAATTCAGCCTAATCTTTTCTCTCCTTGTTAAGCCCTAAAGAGAATGCTCACAAATTAGAATCACAGAATATCAGAACCAGAGAAGAAAATCTAATAATCTTGCCCCACTTGTTTTGTTAGGAAACAGGGGGGAAAGTGAGGCTTGGAAAGAGCGAGTTACTTGCCCACTTACTTGTCACAGTCAAATAGCAGGTTTCCAGCATGCTGAGACAGTTGAGGTCTCCTGTCCATCAGACCAATGCTCTTTGCAAATCTGGTCATTTGTTATGTGGTCTAACTGCTAAAACAATAATTGATCCCTCTCTCTATTCCCAGCTGTGAATTCCATTTCTTCATTTGAGAAGAGAGAATCCCAGCTTTCAGACACACTCTTAGTTGGCCTAATATTCCCAAGGTCGTCAATGAGCAGGTCTGGCCAGCCCTGGCTGCCTGTGGTCCCACTACCTTCGCTGTAGCCCCGCCCAGATCAAACGGCTTTTCTTCTCATTGTCCTCACACAGGCAACTCATGCTAGTCTCCAGTCCTCTGCTTTAGCTCTTCTGTTACCAAGGAAGCCCTCTCACCGTGCTTCAGATCTAGATACTCATTTATCCCTCATAACTATCCTATGAGGTTTGGAGCAGCCTTATCCCCACATGAAGTACAGAGAGGTTAAGTCAGTTAAGCTCAAGGTCATATTCCTTATACATAGTAGAGCCAGCAGTCTAGGTTATAAAGAGTGGACAAAACAGGAGATGAGCTCAGGTCTTCCATCCCAAGGAGGCCCCTGCTCTCTCACATTCATCCCATTTTCTCAGGAGGTAACCGCTAATTTCCATATGTTTCTTTCTGGAGTACCTTAGGGGAAACTGATTCTTATCCTAAGGAGCCATTTCCTAGGGCAATTAGATGTGGGAGAGGCAGGTTTTCTGATTTTGGAAACTTTTTCCCGCTAAAAATGGCAAACACAGTCATGATTTAAAAAGAGAAAAGACTGTAAATGGGATATTCACATTTCCTCACCAGAAAAATTCACCTTTAGGGTAGAGTACTCAATGGAAAATTCCAGTGGAGAAAGGAAAATTTCTCAAAGAGCAGTGAGCAATCACAAATAGAAATTTTGAAACAGGCCAGGCATTTGGTAACCTCTGGTATTTGTGACTGCAAACGCTAGACCTTGCAGAGATAATAACTTCAGAACAAATGAGTGTGCTAGTCAGACTTAAGAGGGATTTTGCACTGGCTTTGGGTATAGACTTTCACAAAGAAGAGTGTCTGATGGCCCAGTTCTTTCGAGTTGTGCTCTTAGACAGGCCAAGAAGCTGAAAGGCAGAATAAAGCATCCTTAAATTAGAGCGGTATGTACCAGCTCTTCAAAGCGAGGACACTCGTTCAACTGACGAGCACCTGCAGCCCTGAGTTGGAAAATTCAGGAGGAAAGGAAGAAAGAAAGGAAGGAAGGGAGGGAAGGAGGAAAAAAAATAGCCAAATGCTGTTTCTCTCCTCAGTCCATTAAAAAATCCTCAACTATTATAAGGATAAATTCCATTCTACACTAAATTCTGTCTTCCACTCAAAATAACTAACTCTAGTCTCCAACACACACACACATAAAACTAACCCGAGGACAGATTAATAAGTAGAATTACCCAGAAGAATGTTTAGTCTGTTTTGTTTTGTTTTTAAACCTCTGTGATGTGAGTTACAGGTTATAAAACACTGACATTTTGCTTCATGCTTGAAGAACCTTGCTTGCAGCCGTAGTGGGGTTGTACATCTTCCCGAGGCTTGGCGTGCAGTGAGGATGGCGCTGGGTGTGATGGGGTGGGTGCTCTGTGAGCTCAGCTCCAGCCTCTGTCCGCCCTACAGCAGAGGCTACTGTCCTCAGCGGGAAAGAGAGAAAGGATTCCCAGGAAGAGACAGGAGGTGATGTGTGGAACGAACGAGAACACTGTGCTGAGAGGCTGGGCTGCAGCCTCACTATCACTCAGGCTGTGAGGGTGAGCAAGCACTCCCCTTCTCAGGTCACAGGGAAATGAAGGGGCATGGCCAGAGGGTCCTAAGATTCTCTTCCAAGATGTAATGGTGTTGGTGATTCACATATTTCACTGTTTTCTCACTTTTAATGTAGCTGGGTTGAACCCAATGACCTCTAAGTGCCCTCTAGCTCTGCGAATCTGTGGTTCTATGACCAAACCAAGGCTCACTAAACAGAAAGGGAGAGAAGCATCAGGGATATATGGATGCTCCCAATGATCTAGCTCAGCTTAAGGTGTGGGATTCTCCCGCAAGAGGTCAGAGGGCAAGAGGTGAGACTCACCTCCACTTGGGCAAAGAGTGGGAGCCTCGCACATCTAAGGTCACCATTGTCTGCCACAACCCTTGCCTCCAGACCTGGTGTTTCAGCAGGCCTGACCATCAGAAGACGGGCTGAGCCTGGGTTTCACAACTCAGAGTTCTTTCTAGGACATCTGAGAGATCTCTAGTCTCTGATTGCTGAGAGCTCAACAATCCCAAATTTCTTCCTTGTGCATTCCTAGTAAACTGTTTTCCAGCCTCTGCGTGGAGGCAATTGGTTCCATTATTAAAAAGCTTTGACCACAGAAAAATGTCTTGGGTCAAGGCATGGGTCAATATCTGCTTCCCTGTAATTTCTGCCACTGATCAGATCTGTCTTCTGAGATTTCCATGGCAATCTATCCTCTCTCCCCATGGAAACCCACCAGACCATGGGAGACAATACACACGGCCTTATTACATATTCTCCAAGGTAAGAAACTCTAGTTCTGATGGCATGGTTTTCAGTTGTATTATTCCTCTGGTCTGTGCATATGTGCTTAGTTACTTAGTCATGTCTGACTGTTTGCAATTCCATGGACTATAGCCTGTCACGCTCCTCTGTCCATCAGACTTTTCAGGTGAGAATATTAGAGTTGGTTGCCATTTCCTGCTTGAGGGGATCTTCCCGACCCAGGAATTGAACCTGAGTCTCCTGTGTCTCCTGCACAGGCAGGTGGATTTTTTTTTTTTAACCAATGAGCCCCCTGGAAACCCCCTTCTGGTCTATAAATTCCCCCAAACTGTTTGAATTATACATCCATCAGTGGGCTGTATTCCATCCACACAGCTGAACTGAAGTTTTTATGTAGGGTAAATGAATGTTGGACACAGAAAGCTTGTAAATGATTAAGTGCTTCATAAAAAAATCATTACTGCTGCTGGATATTACTACTGAAAATAACAATTACTACTATTAAATCAAGAATATAATCCAGTTGTGTTCTAAGAGTACAGACTAGGAAAGGGAGATCCCCTTCCCTGCTCTGGCTATGACATGCATATGCATTTAGCCTAACACCACCACAGCTATTTGGGAGGCTGAGTCTCAGAACTTTTTCATCCTGAGTTCACAGAAAATGAAATACGGCAGATTTATTACACATGCGGTTGTCAGTCTAGGTTTCTCCAGCTCTTATTACTGTAAAATTGAGGAATTTATGTTTGTCTCTGACATTTTATCTTGTTTGTTCACCTTTTTCAGACACTTTTGGACTATGATTCAGCCACCAGAAACTGGGCTTTCCAATCCTCACTTCACAACAGAATCATTGTGGAAAATTTTCCTAATTGTTTCCTAATTGTTCCTCCCAAACTGTAGTCTCAAGATTTTGATTCACTTGTTCTAAGGAAGGACCCAGGAAGCTATACCCAAAACAAGCATCTTACATGGTCATCAACCAACGCACTAGGATCCATCAGCCTACTTCTGGAAATCCAGGGCATATCACAAGCCTGTCTGCTCAGTTTCACTTGCTGCGTGTGTTGTCTCTCAGCCAGAAGATATCTGCATCTAAGACCTTTAACTGTTGCTCAAAATGAGAGATAAACATGATTTTTCAAACATGATAACCATGATTTTTCTAGGGAACTGCCTAGAGGGCAAGAAGCTATCTACATGCAAGGGCAGGCAATGACTGTCCTATACCTTTTGCATTCTCTTAATATTCTTTTGAGCTTCCCTGATGGCTCCGAGGTAAAGTATCTGCCTGCAGTGCAGGAGACACAGGAGATGTGGATTTGATCCCTGGGTCAGGAAAATCCCCTGGAAGAGGGTATGGCAACCCACTCCAGTATTCTTGCCTGAAAAATCCAATGGACAGAGGAGCCTGGGGGGCTATGGTCCATGGGATCACAAAGAGTCGGACATGACTGAAAAGACCGCACGGTCGCACACAGTGATCTTTTAAAAATCAGTTACTTCCTCATGCTATAAAACGATGTAGATCCAACAGCCTAGAGGTGAGCAGGACACATGGATGATAAGATGCACAGAAGCTTCAGAATGTCCTGTTTCTTTTCCATCAAGCAGCATTCTGCCAGCCCATACCAGAAGTATGCAGTCTGGGCAAAGAGAGAATTCCAAGAGCCCAGAGAAGCTGACCATCTCCTTGGTCTATCTCTATCTTTTCTTTTCTTTTCTTTTTTATTGTTTTTAATTAAGTTACTTATTTTTGACTGCACTAGATCTTCATTGCTGCACCTGGGCTTACTCTAGTTGCAGCGAGTAGAGGCTGCTCTCTAGATGCAGGGTGCCCGTTTCTCATTATGGTGGCTTCCCTTGTTGCACAGGCTTTAGAGCAGGCAGGCTAAGCAGTTGTCATGCTCAGGCTTAGATGTCCCAAGGCATGTGGAATCTTCCTAGACCAGGGATCAACTCCGTGCCTATACACGCGCAGGCAGATTCTTAACTACTGCACCACCAGGGAAGTCCCAGTCCATCTTCATTTTATTTTCCCACCGAAGCTCTCACTTTGAGAAACAGTTAAAGGTCCTAGATGCAGGTATCTTCTGGCTGAGAGATGACATGTGCAACCACTTACTGCTCCAAAGCCTGTGGCTAATCAATCACAATCCTCTTTCTAAGCCCCTAGATGTGTCCTCCAAATCGTTCCCAAACTAGAGCTCTTATATGCCAAGCATTCTTCCTGAACTCCAAGGAGCCTTAAACAGTGACCCAAGGTGGGTGGAGATGGATGCCAAAGAAACTCGAAGCAACGAAGAATCACAAGATAATCATTTTAAGGAAAGGTGTTGATCTCAGCTTTCAGTTTAAAAAAAAATGAATTTACCACAATAAGAAAACATGCTATACTAAGTTCATGTCTATGTCCCTGTGACCCCTTCAAATCTCTTGAAAGGTAGAGATTTCATTGTCTCTATCATCTTAATAACTCTTAGCATAATATCTTGTCCACCCAGAATTTTACCTCTATCCTCAGCCAAATCTTCCTATACGTAAGTTCTGGGCATATAAGAGCACAATTGTGTTACTTAGCTCTGTGACTACTGGATTTCTTCATTTGTATCTATGTTAAAAGGCCTTTCCCCACATTACTAAGGCTGTGGTCTGCTTCTTCTATACCTCTTAGACAAGAGCCTCCTTGTTCCGTAAATCCAGAGATCACTTCTCTGGTCTGTTCAGGCCCCCAGAGCCCTACTCTAAGCCCCTGAATTCATTGTTCTCAGAAATAGGCATTTCTGAAAACAAGATGCCATTTTGTTTCTGGGATCACAGCACAAATCTTTCTTATCACCTCTGGTGAGATGATACCCTGTTCTCCTTTATCCTTTCAAGTCTAAAACATGCCCTAAAGTATGTGCTAATTAATACATCTGTTTGTCTTACAAAGTAGTTGAAAAGCATTTATTTAAACTGTGATTCACATTTTTCCTTGCAGCCTGTCTGCAGATTTCTGGGCATGAATCAAATGAGGAGCCTGATTGCACTACTATTTTAAAGAGCCAATTAAAAAGTTCATTAAGTGATACTGGTGTGTTTTAGTGCAGGTATAGAAGTATAAAGTTACACTTGGCATTAACAAGCTGAAAGGTACAACTGGATTTGATGACAAAATTCATTTCTTTCCATTTCTAAAATACCCTCCTGAAGGAGTACTGTGTTTCTCTACCAGAGACAGGCAGTGGGCATTTAGTCTGTATAGGGCATAATTAGGGTACAAAGAAGTAAGCCATGTGGATATACTTGGAGAGCTCAATGATTAAGGCTTTATGGTCACCCCTTTGTATGTTCTCCAAGTCTAAACCACATGCCTCGAGCTTTAAGCAATCACACACTTGCTCCTAGGGCTGGGAGTCTTTAGTGAATGAGTACAGATCGAGGAAACACTTGCAGATCAGGCAGTCAGAGCACCTAAACATGAATCAGACTGCTACTGAAATACGATCTTGACTGCTGATCTTGCCTGTTGCCCAGCCTCATTGCTTCAGTCTCCCTTTTGTTTTGTGAGCCCTAATATCTCTTTAGTATAGTGCCTTTATACATGATACAGCCAGAGTCTGTTTCTGTTTCTTGCAGCCAACAATCCTGATAGACTCTAAAGGAGACAGTTCCTCCCCTAGAAAGCTTGATACAAGTGAATGATAGAAAGACATCCTTTACTCCGTTATTGAGAGAATGCGATCATGGTATAACTTTGGAACTAATTGCTGTACAAGAATGGGCTGTCACATCACAGCAGTGTATTTCTGTTTGCTGTAAAGGTTGAAACAAAGAACAAGCATTGGTCAGGGATGCTCTGGAAAGGATTCTTGGATTTGTCAGGAGCATGGACTAGCATCTAGTTAACAGGTTTAATGAAAATGCTTTCCAAGTGCTAAAGACCTATGGTCCATTTCAAGCTTTGCCTCTCAGCTGGCTGTAACTCACTAAAGGTTCTTAGCCTAGAAGACTTGGAACTTGGGCTGAGCACTGTGGGAAGAGCTGATCTTAGTATGTTTCTCTGGTCTTCTTGAGACTGGGTTCTTAAATCTAAACGAGTTAACTTGATTGTCTGTGAGGGGTAGTGAACCCTATTCTCAGTAACGAGCGGATAATATCCACAAAGCTGTTTTTGTCTAATTCAAGGAATTTTTCAGTAAGCTCTCTGCAGCTTCCCAAGTAACACCCTTCTGCTCAAAAAATCTATTCTTCCCTGGGGTTGGAAACCATGGGATTGGAATCTTGGATTGGATAGTTCATAAGGTAGTTTATTCAGAGACACATAGTTTACAAGATGAACTAGGATAGCCCAAGATGATTTATGAGGCTGAAAGAAGGTCCAAAGGGCATATATTTAAATCTGAAGTCCATGACCAATGAGTCAAGTTATATGATCATGCACAAGCCATCTTGTTAGGTTTTCTGGTCACCTGTCTGCCCAAATATGTCCTTTCAGAGCTAAGAAATTAGAGACTGGAAGAACCACATCTTAGCCACCATCACACTCTGAAGTTGGGGTTCACACTAACCAGCATCTTGTGACACTGCTCTTCTAGCTGTCTCCCACCATGTTCTCTGTCACCTCCTGCCCCGCCTGGCCAGCTGCTATCTTCTCAGCAAAGGCTGAGTGGGGCTTTGCTCACACCCTCGGGGGGAGGCGTCTGTGATGCTCCTGTGTTGGGGAAGCTCTCACCCAATTCCTATTTATGCCAAAGACACCCTGGGAATAAATAAAGGTCCTCACTCTCACACCTTCTACTCCTACCAAATTTGCACATGAAAAAAAATTGAAAATAAAACTCACAGAGGTAGGGATTCTCTGCTATTGAAAGAAACTCCTTAACACATTACTCAAACAATCATTTCTATGAATGATTCCATGCACATTTTTTAATTTAATTTTTCTATTGATTTACAATGTTGTGTCAGTCTACAGCGATGTGACTCATACATTAGATATACATATACATATTCTTTTTTCATATTTTTTCCCATTATGGTTTATCATAGGATATTGAGTATAGTTTCCTATGCTATAGAGGAGAGCCTTGTTTAACCATCATATATGTAATAGTTTCCGGGGGATCTTCCCAACCCAGGGATCAAACCTGCATCTCCTGTTTCTCCTACCCTGCAGGCAGATCCTTTACCACTAGCCAGTGGGGAAGCCCATATATAATAGTTTACATCTGCTAATCACAAACTCCCACAGTCTTTCCCTCTCCTCCTTCCCCTTGACAAACATAAGTCTGTTCTCTATCTGCGAGCATCTTTAAGAGCTAGAAGCCTAAGAAAGCAACTAGTCCAACGCCCTTTATTTACAAGTGGGCAAACTGGAATTCAGAGCAGAGAAGGGCATTTGGTCAGCCCAGTGGGCTTTCTGCTGAATTAGAGCAGTGTTTTCCCTTCCTTGGGGGCCTCCTGAGGTGGCTAGGGTGTGCGTGTATGACACAGCCTACGTGGCTTAAGAATACTGATATATGATTATTTTGGACTCCGAGAAAGAGACTGAGCTACTTTCACCAAAGCCTTCCAGGGGGGCTGGTGGAAGGAGAGGGAGTTGAGGGCTTTAGAGCCAGCTAACCCCTTTTAGCAATGGGACCCAGGCAGCTTAACGTCTCAGAGCTTCCATGTACCTGTCTGCAAAGTAAGGAGAATCAAACTAGCTTTGGTTGTCTGGGAGACTGAAGATTAACTTTGGCAAAGTGCTTCGCTCAGTGCCTGGCATACCCACAAGGACCAGAGCTTCTTCCTTTCTTTCCCACCCTCACCCACCTTCCTTCTTACTTTGACATAAGTGAGAAAACTGAAATGGACAAAACCCACAGGAGGTTTTTGCTCTTGTAGAAGACTGTCTCCCCAACACTGAAGACATTTGGCCAAGGATATTCGAGACCCCTAAATACTCTACCACAATATCTTTGGTACTGTAATGTGCACATATGAAGGGCTGGTGATTGCAGTTGCCAGATTACCTGGTCAAAATAAGTGTTCTTTACGTTCTAAAAGGGTTTTAAAGGAGTCCTCAGTGGGGACAAGATTTTTCAGAGTCAATAGAAGCAGTAATCCTCACTTAAGTCCAAGGACTTCAGCTTTTATAAACTTCCCTATAGAAATCTGTGATGTCAGATGACACAATCTCTTTTTTTTTCATTTTTTTTTTTTTAAACTGCAGCCTCTTGACCAGTCCTGGAGTCCCATCTGTGAGATTCTGGATACCTTAGGACAGGAGGTGCCAATTTTACGACAGAAATTAGGTTAACAACAACAACAACAAAGACATTAAAAATGTATAAGCTACAATCTACCTTCTGCCATGTCCAGCTTTTGAGTCTAACTTCTGTACCTCTGGAACCACAAGAGCAAATTCATTCCTTTTCTGAGGGTTACTGAAGAAAGCAAGCCATTGTTTTTCTAACATTTGAGTGTAAGCGTTTTTAAAAGAACGTTAAAACACAGGTGAATTCACTTGTTAAAAATTAATCATGAATCTTACTTTATGGTGACCATAAATGGGTAATGACATACCTATAGTGTGTAATTTTCCTGTGGTTGAGCTTTAACTCAACAGAGTTACCAGTTCCCAAATACCACTGGCAAGGGTGAAAGATCTGGGTTTAGATTTAGTAAACCTCCGGTTAGAGTCTTGCTCAGTCTAAATGATCTCAAGCAAGTTTCTGAAACCCAGTCTCTCCCTTGTAGAAGATGGAGATAACAAAGGAGTAGGGTCCAAGGAAAAGATGTCTGGAAAGCTGAGTTTAAGAACTCACATTCTTTTCTGTCTGTGAATGAGCTGCTTGAGCTATATAAGTGTGTTTACACACATTTGTAGTTACTGAATCTGTTCTTATAAATTTGGGAATTTTATTTATATTTTAAAAATGTTTACTGAAGTATAGTTGTCCACAATGATGTGTGCTTTTAGCTAGGTTGTGTGCCTACAGCATGTAGCAAGCCAGTTCAGGCTTATTCCCATGCAGTGTGAAGTTATACATGCTGCAGAGAGGATAAGAGCCGAAGCTATAAGGCTTCTTGAAGTCCAGGTTCAGAAGCTGTAAAATATTACTGCTGCTGTATTCTTTTATCAGACCAAGTCACCAGACCAGCCTAGATTCAAAGGATGGATAAGTAGATTCTACTTCTTTGTGGGAGAAATAGCAGAGTCACATAGCAAAGAGATTACTGTGGCCATCTTTGCAAAGAGCTATTGCCCTAGCTAAGGCTGATTTTTGCTTAAGGATACTACCCTTGGTTGTCTTACTCCCTGATAATTAAACTAGGTGTAGTATATGAAAAACCCAGTTTGGGGACCAAAATATACAAGTTGTAGGAAAAGTAAAAATAAATCTGAATCCTTCACCCATCTGTGTTAGTGTAAAACCTAATCTCCTGCCCATGGTATCCTCAGGTCTGGTCTGTGCACCCTCTGGTCTCAGTCACCTGAGGCTTCTGTTAAGGCTCCAGTTTGTCACATGTCACTGAGAGATAAACTGTGAAAGTTTCTCTGCCCAGGGACTGTCAACCCACAATGTGGTTGAGTCAGTGAAATCTTTAGAAATGTCCAATGCTTGCTGCTCACTGACAGCAATTACATGTCCATGAATGAACTTTCCCACAGAGAGAAAAAACTGGTCAATTATTGTAAAAACATAAAAATAAAATAATGCATGTACTCCATCCAGTATTCTTGCCTGGGAAATTCCATGCACAGAGGAGCCTAGCAGGCTATAATCCATGGGGTCTCAAAAGAGTCAGACACAACAATTTAGGGACTAAACGACAACATTAGTATATAGGCTTTGTGAGGGTCACAGAAGAGGGTGTCAGAGGATGAGATGGCTGGATGACATCGCTGATGCAATGGACATGAACTTGGGCAAACTCCAGGAGATGGTGAGAGACAGGGAGGCCTGTGATGCTGCAGTGCATGGGTTGCTAAAAGTTGGACATGACAACTTAGGGACTAAACAACATTAGTCTATAGGCTTTATAAGGATCACAGAGGGTTTCGGTTTATGAATCTAAATCAATTAGTCCTCTAAGTCCCTTGAGAAATAAGTGATAAAAGTCTATGCATGAGGTTGCTCTTCACAGTATGGAATTGTATGTTTATGGTTTCTTTTTAACATTTATTTTTATTTATTTAATTTATTTATTTGGCTAAACCAGGTCTCAGTTGCAGCAGGTAGGATCTTTAGTTGGGGCACGTGGGATCTATTTCCCTGACTAGAGATCACAGTCAGATCCCCAGTATTGGGAGCATGGAGTCTTAGCCACTGGACCACCAGGGAAGTCCCAATATGTATATTTTTTTCATATTTAATTAGAAAGCAGCTCCTGGGCACAGGGGACAATATGCTCTATTATTAATATCTAGGGGGACAATATGTTCTATTGTTAATATCTCCTCATTCACACATTAAGTTCACATTGGTTGAGTGACTTGCCCAAGGCCTAACTTGTAAGTGTCAGAGCTGGGCTGTGAATCCGGGTGGCCGGGCACCGCAGCACCTGGTTCTTCACCGCTGTGTCTACTGTCTCTCAAGGGACAAGTGACTTACATGTATGATTCCTGCCTTTCACACAGGTGGCCCTGGCACCACATATGGACCATGAGGCTTTTTATAATTACAGATGCCCCTTAGACTCTGGTTCAATGGGTCTAGAGTAGTAGAGGAAATAAAATATGAACAAGGAGGGAAAGTGTCATAATTTTTTTTAAATAACAAAAATATGATTGATGAGATATAGGAAAAGTGCCATGGGTATTCAGAAAAGGCATGAGATACTTCTGGGAGGAGAAGTGAAAATCTAGGAAATCTAGGAAAATTTAGGAGAAAGAAAATTTTGATTTGAACTTGGGCAGTTGATATATGTATATACTGAGTGATCATCTCAGGTTGAATGAACAAAATAGAACATCCCCATCTCTGTTGACCTGGAAGTGTTGATAATTGGACTCCACTCTGTGTTGACCATAACAAAGTGTGGGAAACAGGCCTCTCTTGGTACTTCTTAATGACAACACATTTGAAAATCAACCCAACAATCGTTGATATGAATTCTAAGAGACAATATGGCACACGTACATGTGGAAAGCACCTATAAATGGTAAAATTGGAAATAAATGCTACTTATTTGTGTTATGGTAGATTATGTGTTGCATATCATCCACAGTTTATAAGGTGTAACTATGTACTTAATAGATTATCAATAGAATTCCCATGGGATGAATTAAAAGTTGGCCACTTAATTGGATCTGGAGATTCATATTAAGAAAGCTGTACTTGCCTCACTCAGAACTACTATGCAAGAAAGCTAATGGCTGATGGTTTGTCATGATGATGCACTCTTCCTGAGGCTGGGATTGCTGAGTCATGGGAACCCATGCACTTGTGGCGAGGAGACAGGTTAACTGGGGACAGCTGTGGCTGCAGAAGGCGTGTCTGCACTTGAGAAGGCAAACAGAGAGGAAGTCTTTGACTTTAGGTTCTCTAGAAAGAAAAAAATACTGAAGCAGAGACCAGATCATGGAGAATCAAGAAAGAATCAGGCTGAACATTCTTGTAAATGCTAAACATTATTAATAGTTATGGTACTTTGACATAATATTTAGAACACAACAATCGAAGTCTCTAAAAGTCAGACTTGGCTTTATCATCATTTTTAGGATCATAGAAGGCTAGACTTGGAAGGGACCTTAGAGAGCTCTTAATCCAAACTCATATCTTCTAATTTTAGAGCCAACAGTTCCTCTGGAACCCAGGAAGCTAGTTGCCCAAGGCAGGATAGTGAGTTGTTCTAAATAAAGAAAGATACAACATGTTCTTTTGGTGTTTTTAAAAAAGAAACACAAGCATTTTCTTGTGTTCTTCTATTTGTCAAGCCTAAAAAGCAACTCTTACTAAAACCACTTAGTTGCTATACTAACCAAATTCAAAGCAATGCTACACAGCTGGAAAAAGGGGAAAAAAAGAAGACATGGCACGATTTTCCAGTCTTTTAGATCTGACTCAAATGGTAGGACAAATTCACTCATTTACCCATCACTTTTGTTTACTGTAATCAAGGTATTTTCAAAATTCCTAAAGGCCTTGAAGAGTTCATAGTATAGGAAAGGCATTACATTATTACTGCTAATACTATTACTTTTAATAACATGAGATATAAAGCATGAAAGACCTGAAGAGATATACAAGGAGTTGAAGGTAGTGAGAATACCAGTGGTTCTAATTATCATGGAGGTTTTCAGAGACAAGGAGTCATCTAAACTGGCTTTGCAGGACCGTAGGGTTTGTCCCCATAGACACTTTCGGTAGACAAGGAGACGTGGATTTCCCAGTTAGCAAAGACTCTAAGGTGACAAAGTATGAGGTAGGTTTGTTAGAACAGAGAGCAGGAAGGGGACAGTGAGAGAAAATGCTGGAAAGGAAAGCATAAGGAAATTTTCCTATATAAATTATGATTTGCTTCCTAGGTTAGGTCTTCCCATGATGTCAGAAAATACTTATTTTTAAATGCATTTTTATAATCTATAACAATCAGTTCTTTCAAGAAAACTTAAGAACTACAAAGATTTAGAAAGAAAGAAATTTTATTATCTAATAATTTGCTTTATTTCCTCCCAATATATATTTTTTAACAGACAAAAGTGTTCTGATTTCTTTTAACATTATTTTGGGCTTCCCTGGTGGCCCAATTGGTAAAGAATTTGCCTGCAATGCAGGAGACCTGAGTTCATCTCCTGGGTTGGGAAGATCCCCTGGTGAAGGATTTAATCACACATAACTGCTTTTCTCAGTAATGTTAAACCTTACTTGAGTGATGGGTCCTGAAAGAGAAATTTGTGTTCAATGACAGCATTAGTCTCAAAAAGATAAAATGTTACAATGAAAGGGATAAAAGGGAACTTTGACCCAGACACTGCTACAAGAGGACACCAAACTTTTTCTATTTTTGCAGATGCTTTGACCCATCTGTTTGGTAATGAGTGGTCCTGCTGGTGCTCCTCAGAGAGCACGCACTTCGGAGATCCCAAGCTCAGTAGTTGCCAGGCTGTGGGCTTAGCTGCTCCGTGGCATGTGGGATGTTAGTTCTCCAACCAGGGATGGTACCTGCGTGCCCTGCATTGCAAAGTGGATTCTTAACCACTGGACACCAGGGATGAACCCTGGTTTCCATTTCTTAAATGAGTGGTCATCTGCTTTTATAACACAGTAAATCCTTGTCTCCTCTCTACCCACTTGGGTCTAGGTTGATCCCATTTTCAGAGAGAGCCGTGTCATACTCTATTTCTGGCCCAGTTTCTCGTGTCTTTGGGTTTTCATTCTGTACAGGTCTGTTGGTTGAGGCTGGGGTTTCATAGCTCTGAGAAAGTAGAAATAGAGGTCTGATGGGGAAAGGGGTAGCTAGCTACCTAGGACACTATCAGGTACAGATCTTCCCAAAGGAACAGTTTCCTTATCTATTACAGCAGAGGAGGATGGGATTCAGTGATTTCTAAAGGCATGCACCTGTGTATGCATACAAGTTGACCCATGAGTGATGAGTCAGGCTAAGAGGGACCAGAAACAGGAGTCAAGCTCACATACTCTCAGTCCTTCTGCTCAGAACCATTGACTGAGCATAGTGCTGGGCAGCAGCCCAACTCTTACTCAAAACTTCTCCATGAACTTTGGACGAAGTCATCAACCAGGATAGATTGCTGGCTCTTCTACCATGTTATAATGCCTCTTCCTATTCCTTTCTCTGAATTGCATCCCCTCTCCATCTTGGGCCAGATTTTTCTAGCTTTACTGCCTTCTCCCTCATAAGCTCTTCTTTTCTTATTCTCCCCACATTCTATGCTCAGTCTATAATGAACTGTTTTTAACTCCTTGACTGTACTGTGATTTCACAAATTCATTTGTGCTATATCCTTTGCCTGGAGCACTTCTCCTTGTCCTGCATTCCTTCAGCTAACGAATGCCTGCTCTTCTCTTGTGTATCATCTTATCAATTGTTTCTTTCAACAAATCTCTGCCCTCCCTCTCTCCCCAAGACCCAGGTGCCCCTCCCATAGGCCCTCATGACACTCTGACACCCTTATCTTTTTTTCTTCCCATTTATTTTTATTAGTTGGAGGCTAATTATTTTACAATATTGTAGTGGTTTTTGCCATACATTGACATGAATCAGCCATGTATTTACATGTATTCCCCATCCCGATCCCCCCTCCCACCTCCCTCTCCACCGGATCCCTCTGGGTCTTCCCAGTGCACCAGGCCCGAGCACTTGTCTCATGCATCCAACCTGGGCTGGTGATCTGTTTCACCCTAGATAATATACATGTTTTGATGCTGTTCTCTCGAAACATCCCACCCTTGCCTTCTCCCACAGAGTCCAAAAGTCTGTTCTGTACATCTGTGACACCCTTATCTTAACACAAATCACTCTCTCTAGTAATCTGTGTCTATGCCTGTGTCTATTTATAACCCCAACTAACCTCCAGCAAACCCCTTGGGTATGTCATTCTTTGTTTTATCCCTAATATTTATTTAGTCAAGTGCCTGTCTTGTAGGAGGTACCTGAAAATATTTGTGAAAGAATATAAGAATAATTAGAATTCCTCCCCAACCCTTAACACGCATAGCACTTTTAAATACAATGACTCTCTTCTTTGTGTAAAGTACTTCAGCCAGTCAGTTCAGTCGTCAGTCGTGTCCGACTCTTTGCGACCCCATGAATTGCAGCACACCAGGCCTCCCTGTCCATCACAAATTCTCGGAGTTTACTCAAATTCATGTCCGTGGAGTGGTGATGCCATCCAGCCATCTCATCCTCTGTCGTTCCCCTTCTCCTCCTGCCCCCACTCCCTCCCTCGCAGCATCAGGGTCTTTTCCAATGAACCAACTCTTCGCATGAGGTGGCCAAAGGATTGGAGTTTTAGCTTCAGTATCAGTCCTCCCAATGAACATCCAGGACTGATCTCCTCTAGGATGGACCAGTTGGATCTCCTTGCAGTCCAAGGGACTCTCAAGAGTCTTCTCCAATACCACAGTTCAAAAGCATCAATTTTTTGACACTCAGTTTTCTTCACAGTCCGACTCTCACATCCATCCATGACCACTGGAAAAACCATAGCCTTGACTAGATGGACCTTTGGTGGCAAAGTAATGTCTCTGCTTTTTAATATGCTGTCTAGGTTGGTCATAACTTTCCTTCCAAGGAGCAAGCGTCTTTTAGTTTCATGGCTGCAATCACCATCTGCTGTGATTTTGCAGTCCCCAAAAATAAAGTCTGCCACTGTTTCCACTGTTTTCCCATCTATTTGTCATGAAGTGATGGAACCGGATGCCATGATCTTAGTTTTCTGAATGTTGAGCTTTAAGCCAACTTTTTCACTTATGTAAGTATGTAAAGTACTTACATACAGCTTATTAGGATGAAATTCACGACTGGATTATCAGCTGTCCACATTGGGCCAGTGGTATTAGTAATTACCTGGAGACAAGAGGTATTGTGTTGGGATTGTCTGGGGCTAGTGGGACATGTGATCACCTTGTTTAGCTAGCAACACCCCTTTGCCATATCTTTAAGTGTGGTTTTATAGACTTTGATTTAAGCCAAAAGGTGCTGGGTCAGGGAGAACTTCTGGTGTTACGCTCATTCTCTGGAAGAACAAATTGAGTATGAAAGGGTATCATCTCATAATCAAACTATAAGCGGGGAGTTAGCAATAGGATCAGAGAAACTTTCTAGGATTCTTGATTCTCTTTATTTTTACCCCCAATAAATCCTACTTCCCTTTGGATTAAGTGTAGAACATGCAAAGGGAAACATTGTAATTTTGACAGTTTTTGAACTATAATAATTAATCTTTATAAAACAGAAGGAAACAGATCTGTTCTTCTACCTCTGTCTTGGTGATCAAGCATAATCCTCTCATTGTAATCAGAGGTAGGAATAAAATCTCAAAGCCATGTGCTTTAAAGAATTTAATGGTGACTCACCATCATCCCGTTGCAACAAACACTTTTTTTTCTTTAAGAAAAGCACTTAGAACATTTAGACATCAGTTCAGTCATCCTCCAGTCATCCTCTATCACTTCATGGCATAGATGGGGAAACAGTGGGAACAGTGACAGACTTTACTTTCTTGGGCTCCAAAATCACTGCAGATGGTGACTGCAGCCATGAAATTAAAAGACACTTGCTCTTTGGAAGAAAAGCTATGACCAACCTAGAAAGCATATTAAAAAGCAGAGACATTACCAACAAAGGTCTGTATAGTCAAAGCTAGGATTTTTCCAGTAGTCATGTATGGAAGTGAGAGCTGGACCACAAAAAATGCTGAGCGTCGAAGAACTGATGCTTTTGAACTGTGGTGTTGGAGAAGACTCTTGAGAGTCCCTTGGACTGCAAGGAGATCAAACCAGTCAATTGTAAGAGAAATCAGCCCTGAATATTCATTGGAAGGACTGATGCTGAAATTGAAGTTCTAATACTTTGACCACCTGATGGGAAGAACTAACTCTTTAGAAAAGATCCTGATGCTGGGAAAGATTGAAGGTAGAAGAGAAAGATGGTAACAATGGCCCTATATGCAGGGCAGAAGAAGAGACGCAGAAGTACAGAACAGACTTTTGAACTCTGTGGGAGAAGGGGAGGGTGGGATGTTTCGAAAGAACAGCATGTATATTTTCTGTGCTGAAACAGACCACCAGCCCAGGTGGGAGGCATGAGTCAAGTGCTCGGGCCTGTTGGGCTGGTAAGATCCAGAGGAATCGGGTGGAGAGGGAGGTGGGATGGGAGACCGGGATGGGGAATTCGTGTAACTCTATGGCTGATTCACATCAATGTATAACAAAACCCACTGAAAAATAAAAAAAATTAATAAAAAAAAAAAAAGATTGAAGGTAGAAGGAGAAGGGAATGATAGAGGATGAGATGGTTGGATGGCATCACTGACTCAATGGACATGAGTTTGGGCAAGCTCCGGGAGTTGATGGACAGGGAAGCCTGGCGTGCTGCAGTCCATGGAGTCGCAAAGAGTCAGACACGACTGAACAACAGAACTGAACTCAGTCACCCTCCATTTTAAGAGCTTGATCCCCTAGAAAGTCTTCTTATCTACATTCTATTTGGGGAAATCAAGGCTCAATATATACTGCATTTGGGTCAGATTGTGGTTTAGTAGATCTATTGTTATCAATAGGTTGACAAATTAAGAGTCACATTGGGCTCTTAGTTCAGTTGGTAAAGAATCTGCCTGCAGTGTGGGATACCTGGGTTCGATGCCTGGGTTGGGAAGATCCCCTGGAGAAGGGAAAGGCTACCCATGCCAGTATTCTGGCCCAGAGAATTCCATGGACTATATAGTCCATGGGGTTGCAAAGAGTCTGACACGACTGAACGACTTTCACTTTCACTAGACCATGAGAGAACACTGGAGGCTAATTTTGAGAACAGTGTTGAAAAGATTCAGTGGAGACAAGAAAAGTAGTTCTAGGAGTCATGGAAATCAATACTGATTGTTTCATACATTTGCATGGTGTTTATCGTTTGCAGTGTGCTTTCACATTCATTACCATTTATCATTAACAGAGTTGGGACTGGAATCTAAGACTCTTCACTGTTCTCCTGGGCATCGTCCCCACCATCACTTATATGATTGAGTGCTTCATCAATGCACAGTACAAGAGACCTAAAAACTGTGACCTGTCCTACTCAGAATTTGCAAGTGCTACCAGAAAACTTTCGCACTGCTTACCTTTCTGCTAAGGAAAACCTGAAGGGTTCTGATTCTTTCCCCGTCTGTTTATTAAAACATACATTGTGAGCACAGAGAAAACTTATATATATATATATATATATATATATATTTTTTTTTTTTTTTTTTTTTTTTTTTTAAACCTGCTGATGACTTCCCTGGTGGTCCAGTGGTTAAGAATCCACACTCCAAAGCAGGGGACATGAGTTTGATCTGTGGTCTAGGAAGATTCCACATTCCACGGGGCTACTAAGCCTGCGAACCACAACTACTGAACCCCTGTGCCTACAGACTGTGCTCTGCAACAAAAGAAGCTACCACAATGAGAAATCCACGGACTACAACAAAGAGTAGCTTCTGCTCACTGCAACTAGAGATAGCTCACACACAGTCACGAAGAAACAGCGTAGCCTAAAACATCGATAAATAAATAACAACCACAGCACCTGCTGAAAGGAAGCTAGATCTTATAGCCAGTTTTCTCAGTGCCCTGCAAGTGTCTGAACCTCAAGTTACGCAGCTGCAGCCACCTGAGTGATCTGGAAGTGGAAGGATCAGGATCTAAAGGTGAGGTATTAAGGTAGTGTGGTAAGCCATGAGTCAGTCTGACAAATGAAATAATACTGTGTGTCAGACTAGCAATTTGAAAGGTTCATGGAAGGTGAAAACACCAAGCTTCCTTGGTTAAAAAAAAATCATTTTAAGATGTAAACATGAATTGCTGATCTACTGTTCTGTATGGATATCTGTTTTTATTCTTTTTGTTTTTTTGGTAAGATTGTGATAATATTGTGTACTCAAAGGGCCTTTAAATTTTCCTAATGACCACACAGTGGAACCCCATCTAATGTTAGTGTTCATGATTGAAAGGAAAGCATGTAGTGAAAATTTTTGCTTTAATTTATCTTTGAAAAATACTTAGGAAGGTGCCATGTTGCAGCCCAACCCAGGCTGTTTTATTTCCAGTTTCAGGATTAATTGCTGTTTATTGGTTCAGCCCCAGAAGCAGTGGCTGGCTTTTAACTAAGGATCATGTTGAATAAAAATGGCTATCACTGAACAATAAAATCATAGATGTGGGAGAGCTGACAAGGAAAGGGAGACCAAGGCTGGAGACACAGTGGGAACCACAGGTCCACATCTCACACCTCTTGTTCGTAAGAGCCCTGGTGGAGAGGACCAACAGCAGAATTTCTATGGTTATCTCTCACCTCACTTTGCTTTCAGGCTGAATTCATGGATGCTACAGGCATCAATGATGGGACTATCCTGTAATGAGGACCTGACCTCACAGAAGGGGACAACTAGGAGAGAATTTTAGGGTGCAGAATTGGTCAGACTTGACAACACATTGAAGGGAGGAGTTAGGGGGAGAGAGAGGTATGATTCAGAGTTGTGACTGAGGTGGTTAGAAGCAGGGAGGTGTGGTGTAAAGAGGACTGAGAAGTTGAATTTAGAGCCATGTTGAGTCTGAGGACTCTCAAAGAAAGACTGGATAACATACTAAACTTACAACTCAGAGGATAGAAATAAAACTCAAAAGGCCACAACTTAAATGTGAGAAATAAAAATTTGAAAATTGTCTATAATTGGAAACTTCTAATTAAAATTAAATTTATTCATCAAAGTAGGAGAAACCTAGTCTCATTTAACTTGAGATCTACCCTTTCTCTGGGAATGTACTAACACAAAATGTCTTAAGCTAACTGGTTGAGTGAAGGGCTAATGGTTAGAAATATGGGTAAGAAAACTCATTAAGTATTTTAAAATAATATCTCACTACAAACCATCTGGTATGGATTCACAAGAAGATTCAGTTGTCAAAAGAAGGATTGCAACTTTCAAAGTATTTGTTGATTTTCTTGCTTTAAAAAAGAAGAGCTTTGTTGGCGTCGTCTTATTACAGACGCACAGGAAAAGTTAAAATAATACAAGCTTATTGAAAGAAAATTAAGATAAGTAAAAGGAAGAAATCATCTTACCACCTAATGGTAAAAACCATGGTTCATATCCTTTCAGATTCCATTTTGTTTATCTATCCTTTTCTTTTCCATTTTAAAACATCGTGTACTCAAGATAAATGAAAATACATGACCATACAGAGAGTTTTACATGATACATTCATGGTAGTGTCATTCATAATAGCCCCAAAGTTGAAATAATCCAAATATTCAACAACTGATAATGAATAAACAGAATGTGGTATATCCATCCAATAGACTATTATAAAGCCATAAAAAAGGACAGAAACAAATAATACATGCTAGAACATAAATGAACCTTGAAAATATTGGGCTAAGTGAAAGAAGCCAAATGCAAAGCCACACACTGTATGATTCCATTTACATGCAATGTCCAGAATATGCAAATTATAGAGACAGAAAGTAGGTAAGGAATTGTTTGAGGTTACAGGCAGAAGTGGGGAATGACCATGAAGGGGTGCAAGGTTTCTTTTGGGGATGATGAAACTGTTCTATTAGAGTATACTAATGTTTATACAGTTCCATAAAATTATGTAAAGTCACTTGTATGCTTAAAATGAGTAAATTTTATGGTATATATACATGGTATATATCATGGACCTCTTTTCCTTCACCTAAAACTGTAGTTGGAAATAGAAACTGAAATCAAATCTCTATTGTTGGGCCCAAATGCTATCTCCAGCCTTGATATCTGCCGTGATTCTCTAAGAGTAGGTGAGGCTGTGTATCACAGCCACAAATGAGGCAAACTACATTCTAAAGCATATCCCCAGAAACCCAAATCATCAAGAACTAAGAGACCCTCTTCTGATGTCTCAAAGCTGTATACAGTTTCCTAAAGGAAGCAGAGAAGCCACCAAGGCCAAGGTTGAAGACATCAAACCCTTGGACACCATCCTTTACCTCTTGCTGTATTATGAAGACAAAAATGCATGCTCCACTTTTGTGTTCCTCCAGCAGGTCCTGGGGGATATCTCCCGGCTCATCTTTGCCTGCTCCATCACTTCATCACTATCAAAAGAGACTCCTGGCTGAAGTAACAGGTCCAGTCCATCCAGTGGTCTATTGGGAAATCTTAGCAGAGCTATCTCACCCACTCCTTCCCTTGGAGTTGCTATCTTGTTTTATCTTTGTGGCTTCCCCTGTGGCTCAGTGGGTAAAGAATCTGATGCAATGCAGGAGACACAGGAGACGTGGGTTTGATCCCTGGGTTGGGAAGATCTTCTGGAGCAGGAAATGACAACCTACTCCAGTATTCTTGCCTGGACAATCCCATGGACAGAGGAGCCTGGCAGACTACAGTCCATGGGTCGCAAAGGGTTGTACATGATTGAGCATCTAACACACACACTTCTATCTTTCTTTTAATATGTAGAACTAGCACTATGTCTTTTTTTCTCAACATTATTCCTAGGTCTAGTAGAGTTAGCAAAGTGTGTATTATATACTTGTTAAGACAAAAATATGGCATAAGCTGCCTGCTTTTGTGTTTGAGTCTCTATGAAACTTTGCATTGGTAGTGGACCCAACAGAGATTAAAGCTCCATCCATCAATATCTCTACCACTACAGACTGGCCCACTGTGTCACTGGAGTGCCTGACTTCTGAAGTTTTATTGGTTTCCAAGCATGGTCACAGGTCTCCTATGTTCTGGGCTTTCTGAGGTCAAAAGTCAGTTGAGTTGTGTAGGGGGCTGAGTTAGGATGGGCCAGAATGTATTCAGATAATCTGATCCTGCAGTCTGGTAAAAATGCAAACAATGATGGTAGCTTCTGGCTTGAAAACTGGACTACAAACCTAGGTAAAATAGTGCAGAAATTCATGGGCAGATATAAGCTATCATTTGTCTACATTGGCTTGATTCCTCAAAATCAATAAAGAAAGAGCTGCAACACCATTTTTCTCTCAAGAAAAGACCAAGGGTTTTCTCACAAAATAGGGAATAAGCATTCAATTAGGAAGTCGGATAATCTATTCTTTTTTTTTATTATTTACATGGAGATCATTTTTCTCCCACTGTACAATGAGGTATGAAGAATAGAGAGTAAACAGACTTTTGTAGTATGCCTTCATTATCTTTAATGCTGCATTTACTAAAAGCCTACCACAACTGTTTACCATATCAAGTTTTCACGTCTTTACAAAAGGCTGATCCTTATCTGACCTGGTCGATCAGGACACATCAAATATTTAAACTGTCACTTGTGCTTGGTTCTTCCTGAAAAAATATGACCTTTAGCATTTTTTTTTTTTGCAAGAATTTATTTGATATGAAGTTGCAAAGCAACCATTGCTTTAAGGTGGCACAGTGGTAAAAGAATCTCTCTGCCACTGCAGGAGATGCAAGAGACACAGGCTTGACCCCTGGATCAGGAAGACCCTCTAGAGTAGGAAATGGCAACCCACTCTAGTACTCTTGCCTGAAAAATGCCATGGACAGAGGAACCTGGAGGGTTATAGCCCATGAGGTTGAAAAGAGTTGGACACAACTGAGCACTCCTAGAGCAGAACTATATCCTTCAGTCAGTTCAGTTCAGTTCAGTCGCTTAGTTGTGTCTGACTCTTTGTGACCCCAGGAATCGTAGCACGCCAGGCCTCCCTGTCCATCACCAACTCCCGGAGTTTACTCAAACTCATGCCCATGGAGTCGGTGATGCCATCCAGCCATCTCATCCTCTGTCATCCCCTTCTCCTTCTGCTCCCAATCCCTCCCAGCATCAGGGTCTTTTCCAATGGGTCAACTCTTCTCATCAGGTGGCCAAAGTACTGGAGTTTCAAATTCAGCATCAGTCCTTCCAATGAACACCCAGGACTGATCTCCTTTAGGACGGACTGGTTGGATCTCCATGCAGTCCAAGGGACTCTCAAGAGTCTTCTCCAACACCACAGTTCAAAAGCATCAATTCTTCAGTGCTCAGCTTTCTTCACAGTCCAACTCTCACATCCATACATGACCACTGGAAAAACCATAGCCTTGACTAGACGGACCTTTGTTGGCAAAGTAATGTCTCTGCTTTTTAATATGCTATCCAGGTTGGTCATAACTTTCCTTCCAAGGAGTAAGCATCTTTTAATTTCATGGCTGCAGTCAACATCTGCAATGATTTTGGAGCCCAAAGAAATAAAGTCAGCCGCTCTTTCCACTGTTTCCCCATCTATTTGCCATGAAGTGATGGGACCAGATGCCATGATCTTAGTTTTCTGCATGTTAAGCTTTAAGTCAATTTCTTCACTCTCCTCTTTCACTTTCATCAAGAAGTTTTTTAGTTCCTCTTCACTTTCTGTCATAAGGATGGTGTCATCTGTATATCTGAGCTTATTGATATTTCTCCAGGCAATCTTGATTCCAGCTTGTGCTTCTTCCAACCCAGCATTTCTCATGATGTACTCTGCATAGAAGTTAAATAAGCAGGGTGACAATATACAGCCTTGACGTACTCCTTTTCCTATTTGGAACCAGTCTGTTGTTCCATGTCCAGTTCTAACTGTTACTTCCTGACCTGCATACAGGTTTCTCAAGAGGCAGGTCAGGTGTTCTGGTATTCCCATCTCTTTCAGAATTTTCCACAGTTTATTGTGATCCACACAGTCAAAGGCTTTGGCATAGTCAATAAAGCAGAAATAGATGTTTTTCTGGAACTCTCTTGCTTTTTCAATGATCCAGCGGATATTGGCAATTTGATCTCTGGTTCCTCTGCCTTTTCTAAAACCAGCTTGAACATCTGGAAGTTCACAGTTCACGTATTACTGAAGCCTGACTTGGAGAATTTTGAGCATTACTTTACTAGAGTGTGAGATGAGTGCCATTGTGCAGTACCTTGAGCATTCTCTGGCATTGCCTTTCTTTGGGATTGGAATGAAAATTGACCTTTTCCAGTTTTGTGGCCACTGTTGAGATAATTTATAAAATTAATATTAAATGTTGAGAAAACCTAGAACAGTGTACACAGGAAACAATGTAACAAATGACAAATCCTCTCCCTTCCCTCATCCCTCCTTGTACCTGCAAAAAGTCATGGTCTAAGATAACATGACCAGTCTCCCAGAAAGATAACATTAATTGTAAAGCCTTTGAATGTATGGATCATATCAAACTGTGAAAAATTCCTACGGAGATGGGAATACCAGACCAGTTTATTTGCCTCCTGAGAAACCTGTATTTGAATCAAGAAGCAACACTTAGAACTGGACATAGAACCACAGACTGGTTCAAAACTGGGAAAGGAGTACATCAAGGCTGTCTATTATCACCCTACTTATTTAACTTATACGCAGAGTACATGCAAAATACTGGGTTGGATGAATCACAAGCTGGAATCGAGATTGTTGGGAGAAATAATAATAACCTCAGATATGCAGATGACACCTTATGGCAGAAAGCAGAGAGGACTAAAAAGTCTCATGATGAAAGTGAAAGAGGAGAGTGAAAAAACTGGCTTAAAATTCAACATTCAAAAAACTAAGATCATGGCATCTGGTCCCATCACTTCATGGCAAATAGACAGGGAAACAATGGGAAGAGTGACAGACTTTATTTTCTTGGGCTCCAAAATTACTGTGGACGGTGACTGCAGTCATGAAATGCTCTTGCTCTTTGGAAGAAAAGCTGTGACAAACCTACACAGCATATTAAAAAACACAGGAATTATTTTGCTGACAAAATCCCTATAATTAAAACTATGGTTTTTCTAGTAGTCATGTATGAATGTGAGAGTTGGACCATAAAGGAGGCTGAGCACTGACGAAATGATGCTTTTGAATTGTGGTGTTGGAGAAGACTCTTGAGAGTTCCTTGGACTGCAAGGAGATTAAACCAGTAAACTTAAAAAAAAATGAACCTTGAATATTAACTGGAAAGACTGATTCCGAAGCTGAAGCTCCAATACTTTGGCCACCTGATGCGAAGATCTGACTCACTGGAAAAGATCCTGATGCTGGTAGACGATTGAAGGCAGGAGAAGGGGACAACAGAGGATGAGATGGTTGGATGGAATCACGGACTCAATGGACATGAGTTTGAGCATGTGAACGACAGGGAAGCCTGAACGACAGGGAAGCCTGGCATGCTGTAGTCCATGGGATCACAAAGAGTTGGACACTACTGAGCGACTGAACAACTGCTTTTCTAGATGAAAGTATACTTTTCATCTTTTCAAGATGAAGTATAAGTATTCATTAACTCACTCACTGGAAAACATTTCTTCATTAGCCCTAGGTGATGCCATGGCTACTGAGGAGGAGAAATGAAGACATGAAGCCCACTGTGAAGAGTTGCATTAACAGGAGCAGATCAAACACACTTGGGAAAATTACAGTGCAATGTACATTTTTCAGAAGGTAGAGAAATTGTTTTCATATCCTTGAAAGAGATTTGAAGGAAATGAGCAACAGCGAAGAAGTTTCTTGAGAGGATGCTGGCAGGACAGGAAAAATCTGCATTCGTTGTGATGGGCGTGGGAAAGTATTTCTGGAACAGGAAACTAAATGAGAAAAAGTCCAGAGGCAGGAAATGCAGGAAGCTGTGTGTGTGTGTTGTGGTAATGGTGGAAGGCTGGAGGTATGATCTATACTTGGAAAAGCTCATCATAGAACCAGGGAGGGACAGCTGAAGAGCATGAATTTAATGTGTTTGATAAACCAAGTATATTTCAAATTATCATGTGGCATGTTAAGCTCTGGGAAGATGACTTCAGTCAGCAGGCTGAAAGTAGCATCAAATTGAAGAGCGTGTTGGAGAGCAGAAAGTCTGAGGATCTAACTGTGTGTGTGGATAAAGAAACTGAGACCAAAGAGGAAGTGCCTTGCCAGTTTCAGGACAAGGAAAGGACTACAAACTTTCCTTTCTTTTACCTCCGCTTGTCCATCCTGCTTCTATTTCCAGGTGGGCAGGCCCTTCTGACTCTTCCTCTCTCTTCGCACTGGTCTGCTTACAACCAGTCTCCATCTCTTGAGGAAGTTATCTGGTTTCATCTAAATACCCAGGCCCTACACCTGCTGCATCTTCCTCTGCCTTTGACCAGGAACAAGAAGAAAAAGGGAAAAAACAAAACAAAGTTGAATACCTGTAATGACAAAGGCGGTCACTTTGTTAAAGACTCAGTGACACATTAAGACTCTCAGTCCAATAGCAGAGAAAGACAAGGTGACCAATGACATTATGCAGTTATAGGGACTAAGCACAGAGTGACAGATGTACTCTGTAGGGGCAACGCATCCACTGAAGGTGGTGGGAGGAGCAAAACGACCTCTCAGAGGGACTTTCCTGGTGGTCCAGAGACTGACTCTGTGCTCCCAAAGCAGAGTATCTGAGTTTGATCCCTGGTCAGGGAACTAGATCCCACATGCTGCAACTAAAGACCCTGCATGCTGCAAGGAAGAAGATCCAGTGTGCTGCAACTAAGATCATGCTGAATCCCGTCAGAGGTGTCTGACTCTTTGCGACCCTGTGGACTATGGAACCCTGCCAGGCTCCTCTGTCCATGGGGTTCTCCAGGCAAGAATTCTGGAGTGGGTTGCTATGCCCGCCTTCAGGCAACCAAGATCAGCATAGTCTAAATAAATAAATAATATTTTTTTAAAAAGGAGTCTCAGAGGTGATATTTAAGGGGAGTCTAAAGAAGCTAGGTATCCTGGAATGTAAAGTCAAGTGGGCCTTAGAAAGCATCACTATGAAAAAAGCTAGTGGACGTGATGGAATTCCAGTTGAGCTATTTCAAATCCTGAAAGATGATGCTGTGAAAGTGCTGCACTCAATATGCCAGCAAATTTGGAAAACTCAGCTGTGGCCACAGGACTGGAAAAGGTCAGTTTTCATTCCAATCCCTAAGAAAGGCAATCCCAAAGAATGCTCAAACTACTGCACAATTGCACTAATCTCACATGCTAGTAAGGTAATGCTCAAAATTCTCCAAGACAGGCTTCAGCAATACGTGAACTGTGAACTTCCAGATGTTCAAGCTGGTTTTAGAAAAGGCAGAGGAACCAGAGATCAAATTGTCAATATCCGCTGGATCATTGAAAAAGCAAGAGAGTTCCAGCAAAACATCTATTTCTGCTTTATTGACTACGCCAAAGCCTTCGACTGTGTTGACTATGCCAAAGCCTTTGACTGTGTGGATCACAATAAACTGTGGAAAATTCTGAAAGAGATGGGAATACCAGACCACCTGACCTACCTCTTGAGAAACCTGTATGCAGGTCAGGAAGCAACAGTTAGAACTGGACATGGAACAACAGACTGGTTCCAAATAGGAAAAGGAGTACGTCAAGGCTGTATATTGTCACCCTGCTAATTTAAATTTTTTACAGAGTACATCATGAGAAACTCTGGGCTGGAAGAAGCACAAGCTGGAATTAAGATTGCCAGGAGAAATATCAATAAGCTCAGATATGCAGATGACACCACCCTTATGGCAGAAAGTGAAGAGGGACTAAAAAGCCTCTTGATGAAAGTGAAAGAGGAGAGTGAAAAAGTTGGCTTAAAGCTTAACATGCAGAAATCTAAGATCATGGCATCTGGTCCCATCACCTTATGGGAAATAGATGGGGAAACAGTGGAAACAGTGTCAGACTATTTTTTTGAGCTCCAAAATCATTGCAGATGTTGACTGCAGCCATGAAATTAAAAGATGCTTACTCCTTGGAAGGAAAGTTATACCCAACCTAGATAGTATATTAAAAAGCAGAGACATTACTTTGCCAACAAAGGTCCGTCTAGTCAAGGCTATGGTTTTTCCAGTGGTCATGTATGGATATGAGAGTTGGACTGTGAAGAAAGCTGAGGGCTGAAAAATTGATGCTTTTGAACTGTGGTGTTGGAGAAGACTCTTGAGAGTCCCTTGGACTGCGAGGAGATCCGACCAGTCTATCCTAAAGGAGATCAATCCTGGGTGTTCATTGGAAGGACTGATGCTGAATTTGAAACTCCAGTACTTTGGCCACCTGATGCAAAGAGTTGACTCATTTGAAAAGACCCTGATGCTGGGAGGGATTGGGAGCAAGAGGAGAAGGGGACGATAGAGGATGAGATGGCTGGATGGCATAGACAACACCATGGGCATGAGTTTGAGTAAACTCCAGGAGTTGGTGATGGACAGGAAGGTCTGGCATGCTATGATTCCTGGGGTCGCGAAGAGTCGGACATGACTGAGCAACTGAACTGAACTGAACTGAACTAAAGAAGCTAGGTAAGGGTGACCACGTGTATGGAGAAGAAGAGAGATACCTGTAGAAGGCAGGTAAGTGGGGCAGTTAAGTTGTCAGAAACCATCAGACCTCCAATTGGCTGGAGGGCTAAGGACTGGCAGACATAACGCTGAAGGGCTATCTATGCAAACCATGTGAAAGAGCTTGGTCTGATGGGTTTTAAGCTGAGGACAGGCCACACCAAGTTGCTTTTTATTTTCCATCTTTAATGCCCCTGTTATTATTTCTCCAGCAGCTTCTTCATACCCTCTTGGTCAGCTGTGACAGATTATGAGTTCTGCACACTGGAATGTTCAAACTGAGACCAGATGGTCACTCAGCAGTGGGTGAGTAGAGTCAGGTTGCCTGGGCTCAGAGGGGCATTTCAGCTTGCCGTGTACTAGTTCTGTGTTAAGAGCAGGCTACTTCACCTTCCTGGGCTAGAGAAAATACTGCTGCCAAGCTAAGAAGGGTTCTGTGAGGGTTAAGTGAAATATGGATGAAAAATCCTTAGACTATTGCTGGGCATATGTAAGGTCAGAGAAAGGACTGACATGAGCTACACAATGGCCTCTGAGAAAGGGATGGTCCTGGACGCAAGGAAATGGGGGCACCAGAGCCTAGCCTTGTTCAAAGTCTTTTGTGCCATCACTGGACCTACGAGATTGCATCTGTAGGGCTTCAGGCCACCACTGTGCAATCCTCTGGTCACATATCCTCCGCCCCGTCTGATATTCTGTGCTTCTTTTAGTCTCTGAATTCATCCTCTATTTCTCTAGAATTGTGTCTGTAGCTTTACACAGCCTTCCCTTCTTTCCCAAGTCCCTGCACGCAGCAGGTTTTAATAGGGTTGTTGAGAGAAGTGTGAATACAAAAGAAATCAGATCGGCACACGAAAATGAGGCTTTTGATTTGAGTTTGCACTGATGACAAGACTGCACGCGGTTCGCCAAGCATCCAATTTATGACTTTGCCTCTTACACTCCTGGTGAGTGCCTCCTGAGTAGAAATTATCCTTTGTGATTAACTTTATACAATACTTGTGCTAACACCAGGCCCACCTGAGCATTTCATAAATATTTCAGGAGGGGTGACACAGTGGTCTTCCCTAACACACTCATACAACAGTTTCAACATAATTAGGAGCATTTCTGGATCTAACACAGCACTCTTACAATGTATATGATGAAGGAAATGAATGGCTCTAATTATACCTTATTAAATCTTATTAATCCTCATTAGAACCCTATTATTCTTTATAAGTGGGTTACTGGGGAAGAAAAAAAAAATGCTGGTCAAGTGCCGTTATATCCAATGGGGAATGGGTGAATCCATTCTTACTTTGTGTGATACCAAGAGTTTTTCATATTAAACAGTACCACTTAGAATGTGGGTTTGCTGAAATGCTGAGCATAGAAGAAGTGAATTGTGGTGTAAGAGAATAATCTTTTTAAGCCCCAGAACAAAATGTCTTTAGGAGCTCACATTTGCGATTTCAAACTATACCAGTTGCAAAGAGAAAAATATTTAATTATTGAATTTCTCTATTTTCATATTTTTTGTATGAATAGATGAGAAATTGAGAGATTAATTTAGAACAGAAATGTGTGAAGTCAAAGACTTTGCACAAAGAATATGCCTGATAAATGGTTAAGTGCAAAAATATGTTTCTGCATTTGTTTAATTCTTGGTTAAGAAAAAAAAAGTCACACCAAATCTCAAAAGAACCAAGTTTTGGAGATTTCATGAATTAGTAACTCATGGTGTACTCTCAACATTTATTAATATGAATTAGGAGATCAGGGCCTCCTCCTTTGGTGGAAAAATCATGGGACCAGTCAGGTGACCTTGACACCAGAGGTGGGTTTAAACTGCTTGCTGTTTCTGGGTTGGGTAAGTTATTTTGCCTGACTTTTTACCTCAAACGTCAGTGACGGACTACAATTTGTTTTATGAAGATCTTATAAACCTGGGAGAAAGTGCTTTTACGATGTGCTGGAGTGAGGAATGATTAGTTTAGACATCAGGAAGCAGGACAGAAGTATAAGGAAAGGAGTCTGCAGCCTCGGCGTGCCTTCCAGGCAATGGCTGACGCACATTATAGCCCCCTCGCATGGTGCTCACATTTACAAATAACCAGAGAAAAAGTCCTACACAAACCTTCCAAGAACAGTCTTGCCTTTATTCAACTCATTCACCCAATTCGTAGATTTATTTATTTATTTATTTTTTGAAGCTATAAGCACAAGGTCTGGGTTTCTGGATAGGGCTGTGAAGTAGATTCCAGGGGTTCGTTTATTTGAGCACTGGATGGAGGGAGTTGCCTTGAAGCAACTGATCAGCGTGGCTATGCAGGGCTCACTGGCAATCAGAACCTTCCAGGAACTGACCGCGCAGGGGCCCCGGGGAAGCTCCGAATCTCTTCCCAGGGGGGTCCGCGTTGCCCTCTGACATCCAGCCCCGCTGACTGGTCCGCGGGAAGGAGGGAGTCGGGCCCCTGCCTGCAGACAGGAACATAGCTGGGAGACTGAGCATCCGGCTCCCGCGCCGGGATCCGTGGCGGGCATGACCTTGTACGAGTCGTTTCTCTTCCGAGAGCTTCAGATTTCCCGTGTGAAGTGGACGGGCTGGAAGTTGGTCGGGGCCAGTTCCGACATCCAGGACGTTTGAACCTTGCTGGGAATCCGGGGCGGGGCTCACGAGCAAGATCTTGCAGGGGGATTCCACGGCAGAGCTCGTCTACCCAGACTCAACCCCCTAGTCTGGCGCCCTAACAGTGGACGCAGGTTCCCTCATTTTTTTTTTTCAGTAGCCCCTTCGCCCCGGCCGCTTCCTCCTTCCACGTCTCCTTCCTCTTCCTCCAGGGCAGGCAAAGGCTCCACACCTCCCTCTTTCCCTTCCTCCCCCGGCAAGCTCCCCGCGTTCCCGGCGTCGTCTTCTCTTCCTCCCAGGAAATCCACCGCCCTCGGTGCACCCACCTCGGGGGCCGGGCGCCCCCTCCCCCGGCGGCGAGCGCGGCGGCCCCGCGGGCACCCGCCTTCCCATACCTTACATGGACAAATGCGTGCAGGCAAAGTCAGGAATTCAGGCCCCTGACGTCAGCCTCCAGCTCTCAGGGCACCGCACGGGAGACCGAGGGGAGGGGGTGGGGACGGCGGGAGGAAGGAGGGGGAAAGGCACCAACCAGCAGCCGCTCCAGCCTTGCCGAAGTTTCACTTTTTGTCTGTGGGTTCGCTCCCGGGCCCCGCGCGAGCTTTCCCGGGATAAGTAGCTTTAGCGAGCGGGGGACAGCCGGCCGCTGCAAGGTAAGGGCTGGCTGCGCAGCCCCGGGCGCGGGGCGCGGTGCGGGGCGCGGGGCCGGGCCTGGCCGGGGTTGGGGACAATGGGAGGGGGAGTGCCCGGGCACCTCCTCCTTCGCCGCTGCCTCCGCCTCCAGCCGCCGCCGCCGCCGCCGCTGCCCCGGCCGCCTCCTCCCCGAGGTATTGTTGCAAATCCTCCTTCCTTCCCCTCACCCTCCGCCCGCGGGCGCCTCGGGAACCCCCAGCCCTCCCCGGCGCGAGCGCCTCCGGGGTGGCAGGACAGCCGGGCGCAGGGCACCGAGTGCGCGCCCGGCCCGGGCCGCAGGGCCCGCGGTGCGGAAGTGCCGGCCGCGGCGCGATCACGGGGTGCACGCGTGGGGGAGGGGGACCCCGAGATTTTGGGGAAGCCTCGACCGGGGGCTGGGCGGGCTTGGAGGCCTTCCCTGCGCGCCCCCTGCCCGGGCTTTTCAGGACTCCCAGGGGGCGGGGCCACACCCAGCAGCTCTGCGCTTTCGCGGAATCACAGTTGTCACTGGGGAAGGGGCCTAGGAACCCAGGCATCAAGTTCCCCCATTTCCCAGCTGGGGCAACTGAGGCCTAGAGAGCTGAGTCTCCCCAAAGTCGCTCACTAGAGGCAGAGCCGTAACTAAAATCAATGGCTCCCGACTCCTGGTTCCTTTGCTCCAAGCAGTTCTCCAGCACTCACTGTGTGCCCCCCTGTGCTGGGTTATTGGGTCCAGAGGCGTGTAGGGCCCAGACTCTGCCCTCAGGAAGCGTTCAGTCAACCGAAGACCCAAACCTGACCCCAGGCAGAAGGTGCTAAGTCCTGGGTAAGGGCGCGGGGCGGGGCTCGGAGACTGGAGTTTGATCTCCTGGTCCTTCACGAGGGCTCGGAGGCTTTTGAAGGATGGGGGCGGTTTTCTGAAGTCAGAGACTAGGGGACAAGGAACGAGGGCATGTGTCGTTGGGACCTGCAGAGGCAGGGAAGACTCAAGTGTGGACAGTGGAGATGAACGGTAACTTACTGTGCTGGGGGCACGGGGTGGGGCAGCGAGGGTACCTAAGATGGGGTAATCAGTGGAACTGTGCTTGAGTGCACTTGGACAGAGGGGTGTCTTTGGGACTTTGGGGTGCTGGGGGAGCTGAAGGATGTTTCTGGCTTCCCTTCCCTTCTCAGTGATCCACTGCCTGCTCACCCTGAACACAAAATGCAAACATTTACTTTAGCCTTTGAGCTTCTTTTCTAGTACCAGACTCATTTAACTTTGTATCCAATCCCCTCTATCTTTCTGTCTCCTACCCCCCTTTCTAAATTGCTTGCTTCCCAATAAACCTCATTCTCACTGAAGTGTTAGTGACTTAATGGCCTACCTCTGAACATTTGAACAAGAGCATTTTAAGACAGCCTTTAAGTGGAAAGAGAAAAAGCAGCTAAAAGCCTCTTCCCTCCAGCTCCCCTCCCCTCCTTCCTCACCCTCCTTGCTGTTACAGATAGGGAAACATAAATAAAGGCCCAGAGAAGGTGGGTGCCAGTTCTAAAGTCTACAGTAAATTTTGGTAGCTGGTGGAAGGCCAGAACTCCCGGTAGGGTTCTTTGTATCCCATGACCAGCCTTCTTCCTTCAGGGTCTTTGTCTGTACCAGGGTCCGTCAAAAGGTTGCAAGGCAGTCTCCCAACCTCAGCACCCAGGCTTTAAAACCTAGAATATAGATTCTAGGTAAAAAATAAGTAGTTGGGGTTAGCTGTCTGAGTAGTGAGGGTGCAAACCTGGAGCCCTTGGGTCAGGCAGCCCCCCAGGATCATGCTCCACCTACACAGTGGGTGGGCCTGGACCTGGCTTTGAGGATTCGCAGGAGGAGAAACTGCTATTGAGCTGGTTACTATGATCGGGACTGACAGGGTAGAACCCTTCTTGAAGGGACATATTCCAGTGAACAGTCAGTTCCAGACAGTGGTTGATGGGAGAGGAGGCTTCATTATGAAGGTCCTTAAAAATGCCAGGCATGGATATGACTTAAAGTCATCATTTCAGGGTTTTGAGCAGGCTGGGACATGAGCAAGAGGGGAGGAATTGGCACTGGGTAATCCTCTGCCGCCCATTCCAGTGAGAGAAGCAATAATCTGGCCTAAGAATTATCAGTGAGTGTTTGCTCATTTACTCCATACATACTACTACTTACTATATGCCATTGGCAAATGTGAAAATTTTATGGCAGATTCTTTATTTTATTGAGACAGAGAACTTGTATTTCATCAGAAAAATACACTTTTTCACATTCTATATCAGTGACATTGGGTTGTCTTATAGTCACAGATGTGTCATAGTTGAGTAGATCTTTGTCCTAAGTTGATAACAGTGTATCTTACCACTGATAGCTTAGAGCTGATAAAATTTGTTAATCATACCCTTTATGAATGTACAGTGCTTTGCACTTTATAAAAGTTTCCCATCAGATATTCCATTTGAATCTCAAAAATCCCCTGAGAATTGGGCCTGGTGACCCTGTCATCTCAATTTTATCTCTTGCCTAAGGTCATCCAGTTAATTAGAAATGAACTCAAAATAACAGCCCAGAACTTTGACTCTGCGTGTTAACATGTGACTACCCTGTGGTGGAACTAGCATGGGTTAATTGGGAATAGGAAGACTTAGATTGAATTTAATTTCAGAACTATTTTGGGGGTTTTGACCAAGGGCAGAGTGTAACTCACAATGACTTGGAGGCTCTGTTAGCCCAGAGATATAATGCATTAAGTAGAAAATGGGCAGAGGGATAGAAGATGCCAGGTAACATAATAAAAAGAGAGGATGGAGCACGTTGCTATTTTTACACTGAAAGGAGAGGAGCAATGGATGAGGCACATGGGTTCTGAAACCTACCTGTCCCTCTGTGTGTGTGTGTGTGTGTGTGTGTGTGTGTGTGTGTGTGTGTGACAGTGAGTGTCTGGTGCTCTTCTGGGGGTATGTTTTGGTTGCACTGAAGTGGTTCAACCTCAGGGAAGCTGCCAGAAGGAGTGGTGCCTAAAAAGAGCCTTTAGGGCCAAATAGGAGTTGCTAAAGTGGAAAAAAGACAGAGATGAACCTGTTAGGCGCATGCCAACAGATGTAGGGAAGAAGGCCTAAGTTTGAATGGCCAGCAGGAACAGAGTGGTGGGAAATGGAGAAATGGGAGGACTTTTCATTTTTTGGTAAGCAGATATAAATTTATCTTGTGGGTTGTAGGGACCATTAAAGGGTTCTCTAGAGATTCACATGAAAACAAGGCCAGGTAAGGGCTCTGAAAGCATCTGTGGGATTAGGTAATTGGGATAGTAACCACAGGAAGAAGAGTAACACATTTAGTAATTGGTTGAGTGGAGCTGGTGGGCTTCCTGGTGGCTCATATGGTAAAGAATCTGCCTGTAATACAGGAGACCCGGGTTCAGTCCTTGGGTCAGGACAATCCCCTGGAGAAGGGAATGGCACACCACTCCAGTATTCTTGCCTGGAGAATTCTGTGGACAGAGAAGCCTGGCAGGCTACAGTCCATGGGATCATAAAGAGTCGGACACGACTGAGCGACCTTTACTACTACCGCTGAATGGAGCTGAGACTTTGATCCAGGGCAGTATTTAGGAGTCCTAGCTCAGCTTGTGCATGGATGGGTGGGGACTTGTCTTGGAATTCAGCATTGGAAGGCTGCACCCAGCTGGAAGAAGTGAGTTGAAGAGGTGAGGAAAGGGAAAGCAAAGTTGTGGTGCATGCACAAAGCTCCTATTTAGGTGGAAATTCACGGTCTTAAAGGTGTGTGTGAAGCAGAGGTGGAGAAGGGAAGAAGAAACGGAAGTGTGATGTGGGAGTCTGTTGTAGGTGGCTGAGATGTGTGGAGGAAAATGGTGGTGGCTTCTTAAGGCAAGTCACAGAAATGGGAAAAGGACACTGATAAATTGATGAGGACTTCACCTCTCCTGACTTTCTACAAATAGGCTAGGTGGCTGGCCATGGGTTAATGGGATTCATGCTTGGAAACTGGTAAACCACAGAACTGAGGCTAGAAAACACGTGTTTTTTTGATCTTTCTTAATATATAAAATTTTTGCATACTTACTGTGTACTTACATAATTCTCATACCGATTCATCAAAGTAGGTTTTATGATTATCAGTCTCATTTTGCAGATGAGTAAATGAGTGTGGCCAAATAAGATTTGTTGTTGTTTAGTTGCTAAGTTGTGTTTGACTCTTGCGACCCCATGGACTGTAGACCACCAGGCTCCTCTGTCCATGAGATTTCCCAGGCAAGAATACCGGAGGGGGTTGCCACTGCCTTCTCCGGGGGATCTTCCCAAACCCTTCTCCAGGGGTCTTCCAGTTCAACCTGGAGAGCTCAACCCTGGATTGAACCTGCTTTTTCTGCGTCTTTTGCATTAGCAGGCCTCTTCTTTACCAGCGAGCCACTAGGGAAGCCAAAAGTAAGGTTACACAACCACTAAGTGAAATGGCCGAGTTTTGAACCTTTGCCTGATCCACAGCCTCTTCACCACTTTCTTCTTTTTCCACAGAAGGAAAAGTGCAAATTGTGGATGAAGAATTAATCAGTCGATCTCAGAAACGACTGGAAAATTTTATTTGAGTCAAATTTGATGATTATAACTTAAAAGAGCATCTCAGAAAGTTCTGAGAACTGTTTCACCCGGTAGAAATCCTCTGCCCATGGAATTCTCCAGGTAACAATACTGGAGTGGGTTGCCATTTCCTTCTCCAATTAGAAATCAAGGCTCTGCTTTCTAAGTTTTTTGAGACAGAGGGCTGTACGTCACATGATGTATTATCGACAGTTAATCCAGATCTAAGCATCATCCTGGTGGGTCATGTGAAACCTTACCAGATCAAGAAGGAATTTTATCTTGTAAGGAGTTGTCTCCTTGGTGCTAGGAGAATGTTGCTCTTTATGGTTTAGCACGTATTCCTGCCAGTGGGGGAGGTCTGGCTGAGGCAGAATGCAGAAGCATGGTGCACTTGGGGGGAGAGAGAAGGCCAAAGGGCAGAGAAGAATTTCTATGTTTACATTTCTCTTGCCATAAAATATGAATTTTGTTTCACAAAATCACCACCGTCCGAGTTCTTCCTCAGATTTTCACTCAGTACTCACTTTATCGGGGCCTCAGTGGGATTATGATTGAGGGTTTCCCTGGGCCAGCAGACTTTTTTCACTTCTGTGCTGATGCTGCCCCAGCCAGGGAGGCATAGAGGTAAAAGGGCTGAGATGGTGAGCTAAAGATGATGGCAGTGGTGGTGGTGGTGGGTGGGGATCAGGAGAGCCTTTGTTACTCTTTGAGCAAAGGAGGGTGTTGTTGGATCTGCTGAAATATTCCCGGTCGGGAAATGCCGGGCCTGCATCAGGTCAGCAGAGAGGGAAAAAGTTGTTTGCTGTTAGAATCTTATCAGGGAGCTTAGTTCCTATTCTTGTTCTTCTAATTATTTGCCAGCTTATCAACCTTGACTGAAACAACTGTGTTATAGACACCAAAGCTTGTAGGCAGCAGAAGTGGCAGGATGGCATGCAGCTCACGCCTTAGAAGTAAGGACTGGGGTCTTGATGGCCACAGGGACCCTATTCCTCCTTTTGCAAGTGAGGAAACTGAGGCCCCAGGGAAAGGACGGAAGTGCTCAGCCACACCCTTGTCAGCTGAGCTGGAGCTGGGCGTGGTCCTTACTCTCTTTCCTGTCTTCTTTCTTTCGAGGGTGTTTTTGATTCTCTTTCTGCTGAGCCTGGCTGGACACATTCCTTCTCCATTCCACCCCCACCCTGCTCGCAGCCCCAGGGGCTTTGCTTGGGAGAATTTGGGAGGGAATATAACTTGGAGATCCTTGTTACTGGGCTTGAACTTTGTTCTTTGCGCTTAGAAAACAAAGTGATTCTGAGAGTTCTGTTTTGGTGTCCTTGTGGTTTGGGGATTTATTTTTCTGCCATTTATGCCCGTCACTTGTTTGCAAGAACCAAGCTTCTGACTCCATGATAACTTCAAGGTTCCTTGTCTGTGACTGTCACCACTCTCATTCCTTTTTTGTTTCTACTTATTTTTGCTTGCCTAAAGGTTTTCAGGCTGCCAGTATTAGATCCCTTACAGGGTAGATCCTGCTCTTTTTTCTTTCTGTCTTAAATCTGTCTATCACAGCCCTTCTCATAGAACCCATTAGCATTTCACAGCCTTCGGAGCACTTTTTATGTGGTGAATGTGTTTTATGGTTGTTTTTACTACTTAGTTCCCAATTACCATCCAAGAGATGGGTCGACAGGATCAATCTTGTCTCCCAGAGCGTGGGCAAAAGTTCAGTGGTGAAGAACCTCTGCTGGGATGCTTAAGTGGTAGTGTGAGAATCAGATCCCCAGCTAAAGCTCCTGCCCTGCTCCTTAATTCACTTTTGCTGGTGAGCAGGAGATAATTGATGTGAAAGTCCTGAGCAAGTCCTATGCTCAGGTGAGAAACTGTTATTATTTCATAATGTGCTAATTAGTAACAGTAGTTGCCCGTGTCGGTGCCTTCGGAAGGCAACTGAGAATCTGGTTGGAGGCCCCAGAGGGGTCTGAGGGTCTGGGCTTCAGATGCTATCATTTCAGCAGTACCATCACCCACTTGGTTTTGGGGGTAAGAAAACCAAGACCTGTGTTTGAGCCACTCATTAGCCCTATAATCTTAAGCAAGTTCCGGAACATCCCTGAGCCTCAGTTACCTTTGATTATAGATCGAATGATCTACCCCAATGCTAAATGGTTGTGTAGTGTGTAATGTGACTGTGAAGTGGGTGCATGGTCAGTCACTTAGTCGTGTACAACTCCTTGTGATCCCCTTGACTGTACCAGGCTCCTCTGTCCATGGAATTTTTCAAGGCAAGAATTCTGGAGTGAGTTGCCATTTTATACTCCAGGGGATCTTCCCAACCCAGGGATTGAGCCCAAGTCTCTTCTGTCTCCTGCATTGGTAGGTGGATTCTTGATACATGTGGCTAAGTCTTGGTGCCCATTGAAGTGTCTAGCCCACAGGAATGGTACCTTGTCCTCCTCGAGCGAACTATGGGATTTAGACTTGGGAGGTTGCAAGTTCAAGTCTTAGCTGTGCTACTTAATGGCAGGTGATCCCTGGGGAAGTGACAGGCCGTTTGGTGTACTGACTTACTCATTTTTAGACATCTTGTTCATGAGGGTACCTCTGTTGACAAATGTCAGGTTGCAAAGTGGGGTGAGTGCCACAGACATTCACAGGCACTTCCAAACTGCACAGAGAGGTGGTTTGTTACCAGTGAATGGTTGTCCAGTGTCTCTTCTTCTCCACTGTGACCATCCCAGTCTCTCTTGCTTTTTAAATTTATTTTTATTTAATTTTTTTAATTTGAGAAAAATCAGGGGCTTTCCTGATGGCTCATCAGGTGAAGAACCCTCCTGCATTGCAGGAGACTCAGGACACTCCAGTTGGATTCCTGGATTGGGAAGATCCCCTGAAGAAGGAAATGGCAATCGGCTGCAGTATTCTTGCCTGGGAAATCCCGTGGACAGAGGAGCCTGGTGGGCTACAGTCCAAAGGATCACAAAGACACAACTGAGCACGCATGGGTATCATGAGCTGATACCTGTTGCTTTGCAGAAGGGGATCACTTAGGAGCTCTTGGTGGGGCAGATTCACTTTGTTTTCACCATCACAGACTTCTGGCAGCATGGGATGGCGGTCTCTGCAAATCTGGGCGGTACTTGTTCTTTCGGATCACGTCCCAGATGCTGCTGAGGATGACCCAGGCGTTCTCCTTGATGGTGGTCCACACATAGGTGGCCTGCTTTCCCGGGCCAATCTTGCTTCATCACCACCGTGACCCCTTGGCCTTCTGCTGCCGGCTTCACATCCAGTCTTTTGGTGAAAGAGTCCGTTACCCCGGAAGCAGTTGCGGGCCTGTAGGTTCCTGGGTTTGGCTCTGCGCGTCTACTTGTTTTTCTCGAGGGAGAAGCTGGAACATGACCAGCCTCCTGACCAACCATTGCATATGTGTGGCAGCTCCTCTTGTGGGGACGGAGACCGAGGCCCCGCCGGGGTCCGGGCCTCTGTTGGGTTTGGTTTGTGCGGTGTTTGTGCTCTGCTCCTCCTGCAGTCATGGCTCTTGGCCGTCCTGTCATCAAAGCCCCCTGTAGTTCACAGGGAAGGCTGGTGCTGAGGGGCCCTTCCAGGCCGTCCTCAGAAACTTGTGTGGGAACCTCTCATGGGGCAGGTAAGCAGGAGGGGCGTGACAGGGCAGGGTTGTTGCCCTCAGGTTCACCTGAATCCTGAAGTGTGCTTTGGCCTCCTTCCATCCCCACTGTGGGCACTTTTCCCGATATAGCCACGGTCAGCGTTCCTTAGTCACTCAGGCCATCAACCAGCAGCTCTGTCGCCATGGTGCCCAGACTTCCAGGAGGGAGAGGTACCTACCCCATTCGCAGATGGTTGTGGGCATGTGTACTGCCCGTTCCTTGGCATTTTTAGGAGCCTGTTTTATTGTTTGTTTGTTTTAACATATTTATTTGGCTGCACTGGTCCTTCGTTTTGGCAGGTAGGATCTTTGATCTTCATCACAGCATGTGGAATCTTTAGTTTTGACATGCAAACTCTTACTTGCAGCATGTAGGATCTAGTTCCCTGACCAGGGATCTAACCCGGGTACCCTGCATTGGGAATGCTGACTCTTAGCCACTGGACCACCAAGGAAGTTCCTAGGAGACCACTTTTTGAACTCTAAGGGAATCCTGCCCTTAATGTCAGTTTCCTGTCTGTAAAAAGGACTGTAGCAACAGTGCTTCCTTCAGAGGCAGAGGGACCATACTTTCTGGTTTTCCCAGGACATCCCTGGTATGCCTGTATCCTGGTGTAGTAGTAAGAGTATTTCACTCTCAGAGGTGTTCTGATTGAAGGTTGTTAGTACTGAGTAGGGGTGTATAAGTAGTATGTATAAGGGTAGGCCTAAAGGAAAACGCCAAGAAATGTTTTTGTCAGAAGAGATGCTATGTGCTCAAGAAATGTTTGTTCAGTGAACTAGTTTTATAAAGGTTACGTTTGAGGATATTTGAAGGGAAAGTCTAACTTGTAGGCAGTTCGAGTTTATTAAGGTTGATAAAAATGTGTTAATACCTGTTTAGAATATAAGGAAGTGCCAAGAGAGTGGTATGGATGGACTATTGCAGGTCTCTGGAAGGTGTGCAACAGCTTGTTGGAAGGCCTGGGCCTTGGATTAAACATTGAGGGACAGAAAGGCTTAGTCCAAGATTCCATGGGGCAGCTAAAACTGCTCTGTCTACTTACAGTTAAGAGATAAGATCGAATCTCTGTCCATGTGTGTATTTTATTTATTTTTTATTTTTGGCCATGCCACTCCAGGGATCTTAGTTCCCTGATCATGAATCGAACCCAGAGCCCCTGCAGTGGAAGCTTGAAGTCCTAACCATGGGATCTCCAGAGAATTCCCCATATATGTATTTTAGCTGGGTTTTTTAATCTATTATTTTCCATCCAGTAACCCACCTTCATGAAGATCTGTAAATAACTGAAAGCCTAGTGCGGTACCAAGTGCTGTGCCAAGAGGTCATGAGAGTAACCTATACTTGTTCTTCTAATGAATTTCCAGAGAAAATGCTTCTTGTTTAATTCCGAGGAAGAAAACAAAAACCTGAAAAACAGTCGGCACCTAGAGCTTCTGTCTTGTTTGGTATGAAAACCAGTCATTTTCAGGAACTGGAAGAGGGAGTGGCTACCCAAGGACAGGGTGTGCCCTGACGCGTGGGAAAGGCAAACTCTGCAGTGACCTGAGGGTAAGGAGACCTTTTCTTAGAATGAGGTGAAAGTCAGGTCAGTTTTCCTGTATTCTGGTTGTTTCCAAACTGGATTTCTCTTCTTGGCCGCAGTAATTTCCCTTGGAGATTGGGAGGGTGCCAGTAATGACAGCTGGATGGGACCCTCAAGATCTCTCTGTCCATTGCTTTGATGCATTTGTGTGTTCATTCATTCCACACCAGATGCCAGGTGTACCTGTTTGAATGAGTGAAACTCTAGTCTGGGTTTAGGGGATGGAAACATGAATGCTCTGCCACCCCTGTCTCCAGAACTCAAGAGAGGACGTAAAAGTATCTGCAGAAAATATCTGGTGACTCTAATTGAGCGGTGACTAACTCTAGGGACTCTGGGGAAACTTCACAGATAAAAAGAGTGTCGTTTGATGGAGCCTTCAAGGATGAATGGGGATTTGTCTAGTGAGATAGAGGAGGAGAGGATCATTGAGCAAGAGAAATAACGTGAGTAGGTGAGAAAGTGCATGTGCTGTACTGTGTGCTAAGTTGCTTCCGTGGTGTCTGACTCTTTGCGACCCCATGGACTGTAGCCCGCCAGGTTCCTCCGTTCATGAGATTCTCCCGGCAAGAGTACTGAAGCGGGTTGTCACGCCCTCCTCCTGGGGGTCTTCCTGACCCAAGGATTGAACTCACGTCTCTTATGTCTCCTGCAGTGGCAGGCTGGTTCTTTCCCACTAGTGCCACCTGGGAAGCCAAAGCACATGGCACCTTGGAAGTTGGATTCATTGGGGATGGACTGCAGAGTAGGAAGGCCATGGAGATGAGGGTGCAGGGGTGGGCTTAGGTTGAGAAAGGTCTTGACTGTTGACTGAGGACTTCAGGCTGTGCCATGAAAGGAGCATCACCTCGGGAAAGGAGGCGATTAGGTCTGTGTTTTAGGAAAGTGATGGGTTATGGATGGTTAAAGGGGGTGGTTAAAGAGGACTTCCTTGCTAGCTCAGATGATAAAGAAACTGCTTGTAGTGCAGAAGACCTGGGTTCGATTCCTTGGTCAGGAAGAACCCCCAGAGGAGGAAATGGCAACCCACTCCAGTATTCTTGCCAGGAGAATCCCATGGACAGAGGAGCCTGGTGGGCTACAGTCCAGGGGGTCACGAAGAGTTGGACTTGACTGAGTGACTAACACTTTCACTTTCACTTTCGAAAGGGGTAGTAGTGGAGATGGTGAGATGCGTGGTCATGGTCTAGTCCCAAGATACAAGTTGAAATGGAGTTGAGATAGTGGATATGAGGGACAGTTCACAGGTGGAAATAGAGGTCACCCAATCTCCTCACTTATACAAGAGGAACCCCAGGTCCTGAGCAGGTAACACATAAAGAGTCCACAGCCCTGGTTCCATCATAACCCTCTAAGTAATCCATCCTCTGTGCAGTGTCTTTAGAAGGGTGACAGATACTTAGTGGCTGGGATCACCATTTGTTAAGAGGAAACTCTCTGTCACTTTTTATCTTCTAAGAATTCTATGAAATCTTTTCTTTTTTTTTTTTTTTTTAATGTTTATTTATTTGGTTGCACTGGTCTTAGTTGCGGTATGTGAACTCCTAGTTGTGGCATGTGGGATCTAGTTTCCTGACCAGGGATCAAATCTGGGCCCCCTGCACTGGGGAGCTTGGCGTCTTTGCCATTGGACCACCAGGAAGTCCTGGAACTTCCTGATTTTGAAAGAAATCGGCTCCTTTTATTTATTTATTTTTTTGGCTCTTTTAGAGTTACCGACTCTTTGATCACTGGAGATACTCAAGCAGTGACTGATTGGGATGTTACAGTGGAAATCAGGCACTGTTTGAAGACTTGGTACAGAATATCTTTAGTTAGTTAGTGGTAGTCACTCAGTCGTGTCCGACTCTTTGTGACTGCAGGGACTGTAGCCTTCCAGGCTCGTCTGTCCATGGGATTTTCCAGATAAGAATACTGGAGTGGGTTGTCAGGGTTTGAACATGGGTCTCCCGCATTGCAGGCAGATTCTTTATTGTCTGAGCCACCAGGGAAGTCCCTTTGAGGTCTGTTAGATCTGACATTTTTTGAAGCCCTTCCTTCTTCCCAGCTTCCCCCCTTTCCTTTCTTCCCTTCTTGTAAAAGAAACTTAACAATCTTACCTGACTTATCTCTGTCCACTTGGCTCCTCAGGATCATTTTAGTCAAATTGGACAAAAGGCAGAGACAGTCAAAAATGGATGATTAGGGACTTCATGATGGTGATGCAAGGGATAAGAATTCACCTGCTAAATGCAGAGGACATGGATTTGATCCTCGGTCCTGGAAGATTTCACAAGCCACGGAGCAATTAAGCCCATGCACTACAACTACTGAACCCAAGTTGTAAAGGCTGTGAGCCACAACTATGGAAGCCTGTGTGCCTGAAGCCTGTGCTCTGCAATAAGAGAAGACACCACAATAAGAAGCTGTGCACTGCAGAGAGGAGTAACCTCTGCTTCCACAACTAGAGAAAGTCTTGAGCACCAACGAAGACTCAGTGCAACCATAAATAAAATTAATTAAATACAAATTGCTAAGACAGTAAATCTTAAAAGTTCTTACCACAAGAAAAAAAATCATAATCCTGTATATTAACTAGACATATTATGGTAAGCATTAAAAAAAAAAAAAAGGTGATTAGGCACTAAGAATGGTGGGCCATAGTTCATGCAGAGTAACAAGGGAATAACCATTTGGGTGCCAGTAAGTTAATACTCACCAGGTCTGGGGAAGTGGCCTAAGCCAGCCTGCATGATCCTGATCAAAATGAAATCTACCATACAGTTAATGATGCCAGCTGTCATTTTTATAGTTCCTGTCGTTGAGTCAGTAAGTCATGTCCAACTCTTTTGTGACCCAATGGACTGTAGCCCACCAGGCTCCTCTGTTCATGAAATTTCCCGGGCAAGAATACTAGAGTGGATTGCCATTTCCTTCTCCAGGGATCTTCCTGACCCAGGGATCTTTTGCATTGGCAGGCGAATTCTTTACCACTGAACCACCTGAGTGCTTTACAGTTTGTGATGTGTTTTCCTACAAATTACAGGTAAATCCTTAGCATAGTCCTGTAAGTAGTTACTGTTATTGTTCAAGTTTTACTGATCAAGAATGTGAGGCTTCTTAATTAAATGACTTGCTCAGGACCAAAACTAGCTGGATATTGAATCCTGACTTCAGCTTTAGTTTTCTGTTTGCACAATTTCAGATTCCTCCTGTCCCCAGGCTGTGCAGATCCCAGGGACAGACTCTAGCTTTTATTCCTATTGATATCCTTAAATCCGTTGTGGATTCTGATATGTGGCAAGGATTTAATAAATGTTTGTTGAATGATCATGTGAATGAATAATATAAATGAAGTAATAAATGACAACTTGAATTCTAAGAATATCTTTAGTAGCAATAAAAATCTAATTGAGCTCCCCTAGACATTAATTTGTTATCAAAAGACAATGAGAAAGAACTCATTTAGAATACATTTACTGAAGTTCATTAAGAAAAAAAAAAAGACACACCAAAAAAAAACCCTCACCAAATTCTTACCTGAATACCTCTGTCAGATCTCTTAGGGACCTATAACTCTGATCTTGACCCCCTGAAAGGGCCTGTCTACTTCTCCATATGTGTACAGTGTTTCCTTCCACTTAATATTATTCTAAGAAATGCCATTCCTTCCTTTAGCCTGGTCTTTATATTTATCTTTTATATAACTCAAGATTTGTCAAATTGATATTGCCTGTGTGGGCACTGGGCTACCGTGTTGGCCCAGCAGTAAAAAAAACCCACCTACAATGCAGAAACTGTGGGTTTGATCCCTGGGCAGGGAAGATCCCCTGGAGAAGGAAATGACAAGCTACTCCAGTATTCTTTCCTGGAGAATTCCATGGACAGAGGAGCCTGGTGGGCTATAATCTGTGGGGATGCAAAAGAATTGGACACGACTTGGCAACTAAACAGCAGTATGTAAGTCATATATAAGTGATATGTGGGCATCAGGATAGTTTTCGGATTTTAAAATAATGCAATTCATTAAGTTAAAACATGCAGTGTAAACATCAGTGGATAATTTTTACTTCTAAATTATTTCTTGAAGACAGTGGTTTCTTTGGCACTTCCACTTTCCTTTAAACTGGTTGCTATCTTGTCTCCTGTATTGTGTGGTTATGTGACTCTGTATCTTATCTCCGCAGGGATGTAGGAGAAAATGCAAGTGTGGCTGGGGAGTCAGACAGGTTTGGGTTCAAATTATGGCACTGCCTTTTGTCATATAATCTTATACTGGTTACTTAGCCTTCCTGAACCTCCAAGTACTTATCTGTGAAAGGGAGTAATAGTTCCTTTCATGTAATGTGACTGTGGAAGGGATTCTCTGGTCAGTGTCGGAAGGCACTAAAGCCTGCCATGTAGTCTGCTGAAAAACACTGTCCTCTCTGTTCCCCACCAGATGATAAGACAGTCAAGATCTTTCTCTTATATTTCCCCATAGAGTATGACCCATAGCAAGTAGACCTTAAATACATGTTTATCAGCTGGCTAAAGAACTTTTAAGTTCTTTCGAAACAGAATTATGGGCACAACTACTGAATAGTTTTATTACTTTTCATACAACTTGCCATTCAACCTGTAGAAAGATTGAACTAATTTAAAGAGTCATTAGTGGACGAATCTACTGGTTTCTTAGTATCTTCCCTAGAATTTAATTTTATAACTTGCATTTGTCTGCTAAATTAATAAGAAATCATATTTTGTTATTGTTGCACTTTGTATTCCTTTAATTACTAAGAATAATTTCCCAAGAAGTGGTTTAGAGTTTATTTGTTCTCTTGTGTGAACTGTCAAATGGCAATACTTAAAATGGTCTGGGTTGGAGAAGCTCCATATGAAAGGGCTAAAAATGTTTAGTGTCTTGAGTTACCTAAACTTGAGCACCTACTATGTAGCAAGCACTCTTTCAGGGGCTATGCCTACCACAGAGGAAAAAAAAAAATAAGTGAATAAAGTCAGTAGCCTTTACTCCAACCTCCTCATGTCATGTAGGTGGTGGCTGAGATCTAGGAAAAAAACTACTGAAGTCATTCAGCTTGTTCAGTAGCAGAATCAGCTGTTTATTTGAACAATAATTGTAATTTCGTATGTTTTCAAAGGCTATTGGTAGCGTTTTAAGCTATGGAAACATCCTGGAAATTGCAGAACTGTTATTTAGACAATACCTGCAAACTATATCCACATTGAGAAAGCAGAGTACTGGTTTTTGGTTGAGAAAATATGATCACCCAGTTCTTCAGTCTTATATGTAACTCCTTCCTATAGCTCTTTACCCCTAATATTTACATGCATTCTTAAATGAATAAACTTGTTTTTAAAATAGGGCTAGAAGATAAACTTACCCCGTCTAAGCTGTTTAGACCAACTGTGAACCTTTCTGGACATGTTTTTGGTAAATGAGAAGAGGTGACATATTTCTCTATTGAATAAAATAGTCAATTTAGTTTTAATAAGGCAGTTATAGTCAGGTAATAAAAATTCAACTAACTTGCCATAACTATCTTGTTTAAAGTCAATTAAGAGCCTCATATTCCTCACTTACTGGGTAAAATTTAATAGAACTTCACTTAAGCATTTATTGCTTATTTAATTCAAAATTAAGTTAATCACCACAGTTGGTAACAACCACTGAGTATTTAATTAACATTCAGCAAACTATCTTATTAAGTCTAAATTAGATACAGACAGGTCTTGTTTATCCCCATCAGTTTGCAAACACCATTTGCCTAGCTCTCACCCCAAAGGGCCTTTGGTTTCCCCATGGCTTTCTTCTTCTGACTTGTCATCTTCATTTTCACCTGCTTGACACCCAACTTGGGTGAAGGGAGGAGGAAAAGAGGTAGGAGTCTACTGTGTTACAGGAATTTCTGGCTTGGGGGCACAGCTGAGAAATTTTTCTGTTCGATTCCATTCTTCAAGAATTGTTGAGCACATTCTCTGTGTAAGACATTCTTTTTAACACTTGGGAAGATATGGAGGAGGTCATGTTGACATATTTGGTTTTATGTTCTCATCTTAGGAATGAGATGATGGGATTTAGTACATTCATTTAGCATGTATTTTTTGGCCTACAGCTTGTAAGGCACTCTCCAGGGGGTCAGAGATACCATAATGATTTGGACAAGGTCCTTGCTGTTAAGACATGTAGTCTAGTTTGAGAGGAGCGGTGGTGGAGATATTGGATGAGATGCTGCTGTGGAAGCACTGAGGTCCCTTAGTGTTCTGTGAGGAAGGATCCTGTAGCTAAGAAAGTTTGGAAAAGTCCAGACAAGTTAAGCAAAATCAAATGGGTATCTTTACTGTGGGACTTATCTGAGTCTTTAGGAAACTAATGTGCATTGTAACCTTCCAAGAGTTTTGTTCTCAAAGTTTTAGATCCTAGACTCTCTATATCACCAACCTTTTTGCCCTCTCAGAATGTTTCTTGGTGTGTGCTTTGGGAAAAACCACTGTGAGCCCTGGATTCTGTCTCTTGGCGTCTCAGCCCAGCAGGCAGACACCCTGGTAATACATGGGTATACAGGGTTGGAAGTTCTAATTTGTAAGAAAGATGTACAGGAAAAGTGGGTGATTTTAGACTCTTGGTGGGGTTGAAGGTGTGAAATTCAAAGCTGACTTCTCTGGTAGAGAGCTGGACTTGTGAGAGAGACACAATTTGTATCAGCAGAGAGGCCCGGAGGATTGCCAAAGAGTCTTCAGGAACAGAACCGTGAAATTCTGACACAGCTGATTTGATCACGACATCCCAGCACATGGATCCAACTTAGACCAGTTTTGTTACATAGCCTAAATCTGGAGAGGTAAGAGGCGGCAGCCTTTGGGGTGCAGAATGCTCTGCTTTAGGCCTTGTTTCAGTTGAGCGACTGACCGTCTGCAGGAGGGGTCCCTTCTGCGAGGCATCCTGATGCCGTGTCTGGGGCAGAACCTTTGTCCTGTGAAGAGTGAGTCTCGGCCCCCTCTGTCTGGCAAGTCCAGTTTCCATTTGCCTCATCACATCCCACTTTCTCCACCTTTCCTTTCTCCTTAGCATCCCTTCTTCTGATGAGTCACCTTTTCTGCATTTCTCACTCTCATCCATCTGTATCATCCTTTCCCTCTGAGGCAAGTACCCTTTATGTTCTTCCTGACAAGTACTTCACTGAAAATAGTGCTACCAATTTCCTCCTCTCCAGGAGCAACCAGCAGATGGAACCTGCTGGATGGGATGGAGGGTAGTCTACAGATCTGGTCCTCCATACAGGGGAGATTTGCCCCCAGGCTTGGTTCCTTCAGTACCTACCTTATTAATTGTGTCTGTATGGAAGGCAGCATAGACACAGGAATGGGAACTCGAGGTTCTGTTTCTGAGCATGAGTTTTCTCCAGTCTGAGCCTCAGTTTACCCATCTGTGAAATGCTCAGGTAGGCTAGGTCCCCAGTCTGAGCCTCAGTTTACCCATCTGTGAAATGCTCAGGTAGGCTAGGTCTCTTCTTCCAGTCCTTTCAACTAAACATGTTGAGTGTTAGCATTTGGTTAGTCAACATTCACTGGAGTCGGTCTGGGCTGTTTGATGAGACATATATCTCCAAGCCTGCCGATATGAGGATATGGGCAGTGGGCAGAGTTCCCTGTCCACACTTGGGAGGTGTGGTTCTCCTATGCGCAGCCTCCTACTGGACTCATTTTCCTTATATTGTCTGTTACTTTTTAGTCTATTTTCTCCTCCTCTACTTCCAGGCTTATCTATTCTTTGCCAACACACTTCATGCTGTAAATGCTTCTCTTCTATTGCCCAGCCGGATAGCTCCCTGTCTCTTTTTTCCCTTTTGGCTCTGCCCATGAAGGGTGTCCGCTCTGGAACTTTCTCAAGACAGATGGCTACCATGGTGGGGCAGATCGGGGAATGGCGGTCCTGGCCAGTTGCAGATCCTTCCAGGAGACTGTTCTTCAGAACCATTTCTTTATTGGATAAATATTCTTCAATGAATGAGACCAAGTCTTGCCCTGGGGGAGCCCGCAACGGAACTGAGAAGCTTTTTGACTTCTTGACACCTGGGGGAAACCACAGCCAGTGAAGAACATTATTCATTGTAGAGGAAGGATTTTTGCCTTCTAGAATTGGGCAGTGCCCTGTTAGGTGCTCGGCATGAAGTCTTAAGCATCTAGGAAAACTAATCACTTGGAAAGCTGAAGCTTGTTTTGCCGACCTCAAAAAGGCAGCTTGCATGTTTCATTTCACCACCTACCTGGACAGACACTTTAGGGATGAAAATGTCAGCAGGCAGCTTGGCACGTGGCACACCAGAGGCCATAATATTGGCTGGTGGTGCATCCTATCAAGGTTGACGTGTCAGCGCATACAGGATACTGCATAGACCCAGCGACCTCGTTGACATGTGAAGTTGCCATTGGAAATGGCAGTCAAGTTTGGTTCTGCTCCGAGAAAGACTTTCCAAAGTTAGGAGTTTACCTTGTGAATCTTTTGACTTCTTCTTTGTATTAAACACAGTTCTCATCTCTTGGTCTTTGTGATTAGTTGTTTGGATTTCCCCAGTTATATAGGCCTACCTGAAAAATACAGAAGCATTTTGAAAGTTTTGATATATGTAACATTTGAGAGCATGGGTTTTGGAGCTAGGGTGCATCCTGCCTCCACCATTATTAACCTGACCTATTACCCAGTCTCTTTAGACTTTTACTTTTGTTACCTCATCCTCAGAATGGGGAGAAGAAAATTACCTGTCTTCTAGTTGTGAGGATTAAATGAACTATGTGAAATGCTTAGAACCGAGCCTGACACATGCCAAGTAACCATTAAATATTATCTGCTGTTATATGTGTTATAAAGTCAGAAAATTGTGGTTTGGAGAAGATGTTACAGGTGAATGAGGTTTTGTGTTTTCTCTCCTTGTTTTTTTTTTTTTTTGTCTTTTTAAATAAACTTTTCGTTTTGGAATAGTTTTAGCTTTATAGAATAGTTGTAAAAATTGTACAGAGAATTCCATCTATCCTTCACTCAGTTTCTCTCATTTTTGACATCTTACATTAGCATACTGTGTGTGTGCTCAGTCGTGTCCAACTCTTTGAGACTCTATGGACTGTAGCCCGCCAGGCTCCTCTGTCCATGGGATTCTCCAGGCGAGAATACTGGAGTGGGTTGCCGTACCCTCCTCCAGGATCTTCCCCTGGAGGATCTTCCCCCACCCAGGGATCGAACCCATGTCTCCTATGTCTCTTGCATTGGCAGGCAGATTCTTATCACTGTGCTACCACATTAGCATAATACATTTGTCAAAACTAAGAAACAGACGTTGGTATATGACTATTAACGAAACTGGACTCTATTTAGATTTCACTAATGTCTTTTTTCTTTTTTGCACGATACACCTCAGGGTACCATATTATACTTAGTTGATATTTCGCTACACTAGAGTGGCTTTACAAGTTTTTTTTTAATAGCTAAGGAGGAATTCTCTACATAAAAGCCCACTACAACATGTAATGCTGAACCAATAAACTGGAGCAACTGTGTTTGAAATGGTGCAGGACAGGACCGACTTTCTTGCCCTTCCCTACTTTTTCTATTTGAACAGGCTCTGGTAAAGTAAGGCTTAAATATCATCATAATACCGTCTCTTTGTTTCCAGGGAAGAGACTGAGGCCCCAGAATGGGGAGTGATGATCCTAGGTGAAGCTGGAAGCCGAGTGAGGGTCAAAAAAAGGATTGTGGAAATACCCCAATCTTGTCCCTGTTGTTGAATGGATGAGTGAACAACAGTTAGGGACTCTGGAAGATCTGGCTTTGGATTCAGGCTTCTCCACCATATGCCTCAATTTTCTTATCTGTAAAGTAGGTTCAGTGGTCAGTGATACCTCAAACAGTACTTGATACTCACAAAGTACCACCATTTACCTTATGAAAGTTGAGTAAGCGAAGATGCTTACTTTTAGCATAGCCTGAAACATTGTAGGTTCTCAATAAATATTAAAAAAAAAAAAATAGAAGAAGCCTTGAAAATTAGAAAACTTTACCCTTAGAACTAATTTCAAGGAGGTGGGGACAAATTGATGTGAAACAAAAAACCGGTCATTCATAAGGAAATCTGCGATACTCAGAAATGGAACCAGCGTTTGAGTTTTTGATAAGCGGGATATACTGTCTGTTTTTATTCTTGGAGGCTTTTATCATACAATACTACATTATGTTGCAGTCTGATTTTCACACAAATTGGATCCCAAAACCTCTTACAGGAAATAAAAATACAAACTCGTGGGCAGTATGTGTTTCATAAATTACAGAAAACAGTAGTGTAACGACATGGCGTAGTAAGTACAGTGGAGCCTGTGGCAGGCACTGGTACCCAGAAGGAAGACAAGGATGTGGTAACTGAGACGGCATAGGAGGCAGGAAGTGGGAGGAGGTGAGGAGGTGTCCAGCATCGTACTCAGTGGCAGGAGAGATGGAGGGAGGCCACCTCCAGCGGGGAGGCTCGGTGGAAAAGCTGAGGGTAGTCAAGGCACTGGCAGAATCCTGGAGAAATCAACCTTTTGATAGCCTTAAAAGATTTTTAAAATTTTAGACTTGTTAAAAGTAGTTTTAGACTCACAGCAAAACTGAGAGGGAGGTACAGAGATTTCGCACATGTCGCCTGTCCCCCATACAGGCAAAGACTCCCCCACTGTCAACATCTCCCCCCGGAGTGGTTTGTTTGTTGCAGTTGGTGAACGCATATATCAGTATCACCCGCAGTCCATAGTTCACATTAGGGTTTACTCTCAGTGTGGTATATTCTATGGGTTTAGACAAGTGGATAGTGACATGTGTCCATCATTATATCATACAGAGTATTTCACTGCCTTAAAAATCCTGTTGTCTGCCTATTCACACCTACCTCTCACCCCCAAATCTGGCAGCCACTGATCTTTTTACTGTCTCCACATATATCCTTTTTATCCTGCCATTTTTGGTTGTGTTGAATGGTAACCAACCGACTTTTAGAAACTGACTTCCATTGCTTTCCCTCATTCTTGCTTTGTCACAGCATTTTCTCAATCTGGGTTGCTGTTCTCTACCATCATCGCCTGTTTGAATCCAAATTTATCTTCAGGGCCAGCACTTCCTCCATGAAGCAGGCCTTGATTTCCACCCTTGGTCCTAAGCAGGAAATAATCCCTTCCTCTTATGGTCTCCATGGCCCTCCATCTGGACTGAGTGCAGGGCACTGAGCACTTTTTACCTTCTATTGTAGTTATCTGTGTCCCTATCTTATTTAGGAGTCTTTAACTTCTTTAGACATTCATTCTTATCTAGAATCTGACAGACATATTGCAAATGCTTGTTGAATGAATAGATGGATGGGCAGGTTTGACATCATTCATACTACTCAAACTTAATTCCTTTAGGGTGGGATTTAACCCTCTAATCTCTATATCTCCTCAGTATTAGCACTGAGAAGGTGCCTGCTATTTGTTCATTCATTCATTCCACAATAGACTTTCAGGCACTACTTCAGGAATGAAGTGATGGATAGTCCATTTGTTGATAGTCTGCACAGAGAATATTCTTTGGAATATGTTTTCATTCTTGTAAGGTTGATCTAGGATTGATTTTTTTCTTTTGACACAGAAGAACCAAGCAAGAAATGTTTTGTTTCATCTGCATGTGTCAAAGCAAATGCTCTCTAATTCCTTCAGCTGACTTGGTAGTAAGGAGATATTGCTGGGCTGAGAAAGGCACCAGAGTCTATGGCAGTCCCTTACTGATTTCCTCAGGGATCAGTCCTCTTTCCAGTGTTTTGAAAGGTAGTGCCAGTATTCCATGGTGATCATAGTTGGGCTTCCTTGGTAATATCTCTACTCTTATCTTCTGAATATAGTGACAGGATACATACTGCCGAGGTGGTCAATGGGAAGAAGAAGTACAGTGACCTGTCTGTTTCTTGGGGCCTTCTGTATTAATCACAGGAGGAGGTGTCAGACTCGGCCAGATGAGAGAGCCAGCTGACTGAAGTTCATGTCGGATCCAAATTAGAATGGCAAAATTGGGAGGACCTTGATGATGCTGAACTGAGGAAGTTTAAGGTTCGAAGAGTGGTTAGGGCTGGAAGAATCAGGGAGGTCATCTAATCTAGTGGTTCTCAGACTGGAAGGGGCACTAGAGTCTCCCTGAAGGGTTTTCTGGACCCCATCCCAGAGCTTCTGATGTAGTTGGTTGTGAGTTTGTACTTCCACAAGCTCGTTGGTGTGCCAATGTTGATGAGAACCCTTGACCTAGTCCCACAGCTGGGCTGTTGGAGTTTTTATAGATGGGGAGAGGACACACAGAGATAGGTGGAAAGGACGTTTCTAGAGCCACACAGATATCAGGAGTGAAGTTGGAGTCAAAACCAGGAATCCTGGCTTGAAGTCATTTCCATACTGTCACCAGAACAATATTATTTTTAGGTCCAGGAACATTATTATTTTTAGTTCTACTACAGGATGATGACAGATTTCACCAGCTTTGCCTGATTTGGTCACAAATTTATTTTTGAGGGCCTTTCATTTAGCTGTTCCACCTTACATTTTCTTATTCAGTTAATCCACATTTTTGACTACAGCTCTGCACTGAGAATTGCACTTGAACCCAAGGTGGTATTATAGCATGGTAGTCTGAAAGCGTGGGTCTCAGGAAGTTTGACCTTGAGTAAATGGCTTTTTCATTTTTTCATCTGAAAATGAGAATAGTAACACCTTCTAGGACAGCAGGTAGAGTGCCGAGATTGTACCTGGCCTTCACTCCTTGACCGGTAGACCTGTTGCAATGATTGTTAAGCTGGGTAGGATGTGGTCCCCACCCTCTCATGCATAGGTGACTTACTGAGTGCTACAATTGAGAGACAGTGGGAATTAGGCGAACAAACATGTGACTTGGAATTAGGAGGGCTGAGTTCTAGTCCCAGCCACTTATTAGCTGTGTGATCTTGTGCAAGTCACTTGACTTAACTGAGCTATAATTTGAAGCAGGTCCTTGATGACTCAGCGGGTGAAGAATCGACCTGCAGTGCAGGAGACAGAGGAGGCACGGGTTCAATCCCTGGGTCAGGAATCAATCCCGGGGAAGGAAATGGCAGCCCACTCCAGTATTCTTGCCTGAAAAATCTCATAAACAGAGGAGTGTGGCAGGCTACAGTCCATAGGGTTGCAAAGAGTTGGACATGCCTGAGTGACTAAGCACAGCACATGCAGACTTAGTTTACACTGTGTGTGTGTGTGTGTGTGTGTGTAGCAAGGGACATGTATCAACTCTGTGTCCACTGTCTGCCATTCCCAGGACAGGGCAGAGAAGTTGAATAAGGTACCCTTTCAGCTGTCTGCAAGGTTGTGGTCAACACAGGAAACAGACATGCAAACCAGATTGGTGCGGCGGGAGGAGCAGCGCTGTGAGGGTGTGTGTATGAGGCCTGGAGGAGGTGTCCCGGCAGCGGGGCGATGGAGAGCTCATCAGGGCTGCGGATCAGTGGTCCTGCAGACATGCAGACATGTTTGGCCCCCCAGAAGGGAAATGAGATATGAGGGCATTGAGGCTCTACAGAGCCACAGTCCTCCACATTCTCTGTTAATCTTAGCAGCTTGCTCACCCCCAGGGCGTTTGAATTTGCCATCCTCAAAGGCTGTGCAGACTCTTCCACAGCGGCCTCCTCTTGCACGACCTCTCTGTCTGGCTCATCTGTGAACCTCTTCCAGGCAGCGCCCCGCCACCCCCACCCCAGGGAACCCTGTGGATTTCCTCCCAGGCTCCTATTCCACCTTTGCAACTCACTTCCTGCCTGGACCCCAGGGCCCCAGGAGGCTGAGAGGGCTGGCCAGACTGGTCTATCTCCACTGGCTTCCCCTGTGATTCCTGAGCCCCGACCCGTCTGTGGTGTCCATAGCTGGGACACGCTTGCTCAGTGCCTGCTCTGGACTTCCAAATTCCTCCCTTGCTCTCATATTTCCATTTAAAGCCCTTGTGAGTGGGTCTCAGTGTCTCCTGCCAGCACCGTTCCTTCGCGTTTCCTGGAACCCCATTTCTCATCCTGCTGGGAAGCCAGCCTTGAGCAGGACTTGAGCACGACTTGAGCACAGCCTCTCTGCAGCCTCTTCTCTTTCTCCAAGATCATGACTTCTGGCTGACGAGGGGACCAGCTCTTCTTGGCCCTGCTCACCTCAACTTCCTTGTTCCCTCCGGTGAGGCTTTCTTCCTCTTTATCCTTGTCCACTTAGCCTCCTGCCTTGGGTCCGCTGGACAGAATGGCATCTTTTCCTTTGCCCGGCATCTATGCCTTACTCAGAAGTAACTTGTGAAGCCACACAGTGTTCATTCGGTCTGCTTTTAGGAGGAAGTCAGAATGGCCTCTGGCAATGCCTGGGACAATAAGAATATGTTGGTTTGATTTCCCAACTCATTTTATTTCTAGGTGCAAAGACGCACACAGCACAGCCGTGTTAGAAATGAAGGAGAATCGTGTTGTGAGTGGTACTGAGTGGAAGACTCTCCCCGCCCAGTTCTCTTCCTGCTCTGCCTGTTCTTCGTGATCGTCCCCTCTGTTTTAGAGCGGGCATCTCCCCTCCCGTTTTCCAGCTGGCCTCTGCCTTCTTGCCTATTGTTTCTCTTGGCCTGTGGGTAAAATCCTTTCCTGGGCGCACCTCCACCCTGCCATCCATCTGACCTTACCTCAGTTCTAGAACGTCTCTGGCTAACCCTTGTCAGTCACATTCTATAGCTGAAGCTACCACGAGTGTGTTACTAAGCACTCTTGCACGCCTGTGACTTTTCATGTCCTTTCTTCTTGGCCCTGGGCCCTTTGTTTCTATTTGGTGAACACCTGCTCATCCTGCAAAAGGTAGCATGGATGTCTCCATCTCTCAAACCTCTTCTCAATCTCTCAGGAAGAATTGTGAAAGAATAAAACGAAACCAGATTTTCTAAGTATTGCTCTAAGAGCAGCACATGCTCATAATAATGGATTTCAAATATATAGGACCAAATAAAGGAGGAAATGAGACTCACTCATAAATCCACAGTTTAGATACAAACACTGTTTTTAATATTCTTGAATGGTTCTTTTCATTACTTTTTGTTGCATTTTACTGACTTGACATCTTATGGCGTGTACAGTTTTGTATATTACCATTTCATCAAACAGTGGAGTACGAGCACCTTCTCATGGCACTGGAAATTCTTCATACACATAATTTTTGATGACTTATGATGGCTATTATTCCATCATAAGAATATACCATAATTTTAAATCTTTTCTTGGGTAGCTGACATTTGAATGTCCAAGTTTTCATCATTGTAAATAGCACTGTGATGAACATCCTCTTTACTAAATTTTTTTTCTGCACCTCTGATTATTTTGTAAGATGTATTATTTGCACATGGAAACTGCAAGGACTTTTTTTACCCTTAATTTCAAAATAATTCATGGTAATTCAAGAAAGTTAGGAACCTAAAGAAAAGCACAGAGAAGAAAAAACAAAACAAAAAAAACTACCTGCAGCCACTTGCAATAACCAGTGTGAAATCTGTGTATTGTGCATCTCTCTTTCTAGCCCAGGTATTGGCAAGCATTTTTTGGTAAAGAGCTGGATAGTAATTATTTCAGGCTTTGCAAGCCTCGTATGATCTGCCACCTCTTCTCTTCTTTCTCCTCCCACTCCTCGTTTTACCCCCTAAAAAATATAAAAGCCTTTACTGGCTAGAACCATTGCAGTTCTAACCTCCATAGTGGCACCATGCTGAATGTCCTATTGATATTTTGTATTGTTCTCCTCCATAAGGTAGTTACCTCCTCATTCTCCTTATGGTTTTCTGTTTTACGCTGCCCAGATATTATTAATGACTTCTTGCTGGAATGTCCATGATATCCTGGCTCTGCCTCAGATGTAGAATTTAAAGCATGTTTGACTGTGAATGCTTGCTGAGATCTCTCTTTTCCACATCTTGTTCATCTCTGTCTTGCCAGCCCCAGCGCAGTGCAGGGTGGTACTTAACAGATGCTCAGCATGTTTGTGTGTCTGTTTACTCTGGCTAATACCTGAGTTCAGAACATTGCTATTCGAGATTTCTTTCTTGGGTTGGTCACATCAATATTACCTGGGACTTGTTAAAGATGGAGACTGTCAGCCCCACTCCAGAATCTAAGTTCATCTTAAGTGATGTGTGTGCACAGTAAGGTTGGGGAAGCATCATTCTAGTGCTCACCTCTGCTCTTCAGGGCTTGTGTTTATTTACAGGTACCCCTCCCCCATTCTTCCCACTGGTAGGAAGCTCCTAGTGGTGGACCATGTGTCTGCGCTGATTCAGACTGATCTGGTTGGCCAACAGTTTGTTTCACGACTGCCATCTTGCCTTGGCTGGGAGGGGATGTGTTGGTGGAAGGAGTTAGGCTTTAATTAGTGCTGTTGTGTGCCAGGCCCTGTGCCAAGGTCTTTACACATATTTTCCCAGGGGTGAGGCATGATGATCTCAGCAAGAGAGGACATTAGGGATCTTTAAGGTTGATGAGTCTTCTTTTTTTCCCCTTTGAATTCCTTTTTTAAAAATTGAATTGTAGTTGATTTACAATACTATGTTAGTTTCAGGTGTATAGCGTAGTGATTCAGTATTTTTGCAGATTATATTCCATTTAGGTTATTACAAGGTAATGGGTATAATTCTCTGTATAGGAAATCCTTGTTATCCATTTTATATGAAAGTGAAAGTCACTCAGTTGTGTCCAGCTCTTTGTGACCCCATGGACTATACAGTCCATGGAATTCTCCAGGCCAGAATACTGGAGTGGGTAGCCTTTCCCTTCTTCAGGGGATCTTCCCAACCCAGGGATCAAGCCTAGGTCTCTTGCATTGCAGGTGGATTCTTTACTAGCTGAGCTACCGAAGCCCATTTTATATATAGTAGTTTATATCTGTTAATCCAGGCTTCCCAGGTGGTGCAGTGGTAAGGAATCCGCCTGCCAGTGTAGGAGATATGGGTTCAATCCCTGGGTCAGGAAGATCCCCTGGAGTAGGACATGGCAAATCACTCCAGTACTCTTGTCTGGGAAATCCCATGCATAGAGGAGCCTGGCAGGCCACAGTCCATGGGGTAGCAAAGAGTCGGTCATGACTGAGCAACTCAACAATAGCAATAATAACAATAATCTGCTCATCCCCTACCCTTAGTTTGTCCCTTCCCACTAAGGCCACTGATTCTTAACCTTCAGAATCAGCAGAGAATTTTAAAAACATATGTGTGCCTAGCTCTCACCCCAGTCCTCAATCAGAATTCCCAAGAGCTAGCCTGGTCCTGATTACTTAGAGAAAATTTCCTAAGTGTGTTTGCCAGGCATCCCTGTTTAACAAACCAACAGTCTAAGTCAGTATCCAGTTGTGCAGATGAGGAAAGTGAGGCTCAGAGAGATCACGAAGACACCGGGGTTACCTAGAGTTTAGTCCAAAGCCAGGACTGGATCCAGTGTCTTCTGCCTGAGGACGTGGCCCCTGAGCTGCTGCCAACCTGCAGTGATGGTTGAGAAGTAAGCCTGGTGAAGAGGTGGCACCTCATCCCCGGTGCTTGAGGCAGATATGTCCCAGGGTGGCAAGTGGGTCGGCAGCCTGGATGTGGATGACAGACATGGTCACATGCTGCTCATTTGTCCCCACTTTTGCCCTCCTTACTGATGCTGTTATTAGGGACTGTGATCAGGGAGGTGGATCCAAGATCCCTGATCCACGTGGCTCCGGTAGCTGCTGCAGCATCTGATGTCCCTCATTCTCCAGAATGGGGGGTGGACAGCACCCTTTAAAAGGCAGAAACTCAAGAATCTATGTTCCCCCTGATTCTTCACTGTCCTCCCAAAGACAGTGTCCTCCCAAGGTTTTAATGGGAAATCTGGTCAGCCCTGGCTTCCAGTCCTGCCAGCCGGCAGCAAACAGAATGAGATGCTGACTGAGGCTTTGCAAAGATCACCTATGGAAGGGTGGACAGGCATCACCAAGAGGTCAAGGGTGTGAGTAGCACTTTGATTATGCGGCAGGCCAGAATGGGAAACAGGAATAGAACTAATTACCATGATCGCTGCCCTTTATCAAGTGCTCACTGAGCCTGGCGCTCTGCCTGAATTATATTTCCGTTTCTCCTTTAGCAGCCGTGAGAAGCCTAGGGTTTGATGCCTTCCCCCAAGTGGCAGGCTGGGAGGTGAAGCCAGTTCTGCTTGATTTCAAAGTCCATACTCTTAGTTGTCACGTGACACTGCTTCCCCAGCTTGTCCTGTGCTTGCTCTTCTCACCTGCCACTCCTAGGGATTCAACCGGAAGCCCATGGAGATACATTGAACTCAATATTTAAGAACACACAGTAAAAGATATCCAAATGAGGTCCTTGGAGGTGTTCGAGGAGTGTGCCTCTTGGTGGGAGACTGTCAGTTGGAAATTCGACTGGCCAAGATGTAAATCTAATGGGAGGATCCAGTCAGAATACAGTAAAAAGTACATTAGGTGAAAATGTATAGATTGAGCTCTGAAAAGCAGTGAAGTTTTGATTTTGTCTGGCCTACTTCCAGCTGTGACAGCTACGCTGGGTGACTTCTCAGTGCCTGGATGCGCCCTGACTGTCCTGGGGTGTCTGGGGTATAAGGACCTGCCCACAGGGAGCTCCCCATCCAGTAGGGATGGGAAGACTTGCTCCCATGAAAAGATAAACTATCCAAGAGCAGACAGTGTGGGGAAAGTGGACAAGAGCGTGCCTTGTGGGCCCAGAAGAAGGGATGAGTTCTGTGATCAGGGAATTGTGCTTCTACAGTATCGGACCTGGAGTGGGCTCTTAAGGATGCTTAGACTCCTTCAGATGGAGCTCACTGACGGTGTGATGGGAAGGCAGGTCAGGCCCTGGTGTGGAGGGCCTTGGATGATAAGAAATTGTAGAGCGTGTCTCTTGGGCTTCTTCTGAAAGTTATAAGGATCTGTTAAACAATTATTTTGCCAAGTAGTGCAGTAACATCTGGGGTGCCTTATCTAATTCCATTAGCATTTGATGTGTGGCCACTGTGGTTGGAGCAAGCAAAGCCCACCTCTAAGGATGAGCAGGGATAATCTGGAAGGAGAGGTAGGGCAGAGACCTGTCAGGAAGCGGGAGCTGTGTAGGTAAAGGTGTGGGTGAGGGGTGATGTTGAAGGTTGTCAGGGTCTTACAACTCCTTGCTCTCTTTGCTCTTGACCTTGGCGTGTGGAGACAGAAGGCACTGGGAAGTTCCCAGTACTTTGTTCTCTCTGTCTGGTACCTTCTAGTAATTGAAAGCTGAAGTAGCTCTTGGAAAAGTTCCTTTTCCTCTCTATTTTTTACTTTTCTCTTCAGCATGAAATAGATTCCATTGTGTATTGCTAACCTATCAGGTGCTTTATCTTCCTCCTACCACTTCCAGCTGGGAGAACTGAAGTGTAAGTTTTAGCATCTGTTAGAGTGGTCCAGGGATACTGACTCATGGAAGATGTGCATCGCTGCCCGTGAGGAGGCTGGGAGTGAGGAGTGGATAGCTTGTTTTCTGTTGTGCCAATACTTGTTTAATAATTTGCTTGTCCTTGGCCTTCTATGAGGCCTGAATATTTTGAGGGCAGCCTCCTTGTGTTTTCAACTCTGTATGCAGGCACAAGCACAGCGTAGAGAATACATGAATTAATTGCTCAGTACATTTTTGCCAGAGGTATGAATGAGGGACTTCCCTCATCTGCCTTCATATACTTATGCCCAATGGAAGTTATCTTACCTCCCGTTGCAGTATAAGACCATTAAGGGTGAATGAGAGAATGCCAAGAAAGTCCCCTTAAAATTCACAGGCTGGAGAGTATTGAAGAATTCATTGAAAATTCTCATGGAAGTATCTGGGTAGCTGGTGGCCAGGTGGACACTTGCAAACTTACAAATATGGGCCAAAGCATGCAAGACTCAGCTATATTTAAGTAATTAATCTCAGTACTGACCTTGGTTCAGATTTCAGGATGTCCGAATAAAGGGCCAGGATGACCATGTGTCTCCAAAAAGGGTTGGGGTAACAGGAGCTGGTCAGTAAGATGTGATGTAGGGAGAACAATCCTCAGGCTGCATTTTTTTTTTTTTTTAGTTGAATACCAAACTCTAGGTTTCTTTTTTGTACAGAACAGCAAAGCAGCATCCCCAAATCATGGAGTTGCCACAGTCAATGGGGAAACTGCTGCATCCGGTAGGTGAGTGGATCTTAAATCTTTGTTTCATGACAAGTCATGATTCAGTCCTATGTGAAGCCTCCCCTCTCCTGTGCCTCTTCTCTTTCCCAAACAGAGGAAAGTTGGCAGCACCCTTGTCAAGTTTATGGGGACAGTTCTGGGTGGATATGCAGGGCAAATTAGTAGACGGACACAGCACTGCAGAAGGCAGGCCTCAGACATGTGCCAGGCAGATGCGCTCTCCTGGGCCACTCTCCCGAGGAGCCTGGCTGTATTTGGAGGGTCTCAAGTGGACAGATGCTGAGATGCAAGACAAGGACGTGAAGCCAGAGCTGCTGACTCCCTCAGGCTCATGGTGATGGAGCTCAGACTTCTGGGTTTTTGGTGGATCAGGCTGTGTGATCCTTTCCTACTGAAAGCAAAGACCCTGAGGAGTGCGAAACCTTGAGAGAGAAATGCTGAGCCAGGGCCCACGTTCCTAAAGGCTGTAAACGCTGAGATGGTGACAGCTAAGGTGTTGGACGGTATGAGAGGGAGCCATTAAACGCCAGCACAGGTGTAGTATGAGGTTTTGGAAATCCCTAAAAATGAAAATCCTTGAGTGTTGCGATGAGCTCTGAGAAAGGTTGGCACGTGGTCCCTGGCCTATCTTCTTAGCCTTGTTTGTAGAGATGCCTTCTTTTCCTATTTTTTTCTTTTTTTGATGGCACAGGGAGAAAAGGTTTTAGGTTTTAGAGCTCGAGAAGCCTGGTTTTGAGTCTAAACCCAGTTATTCTATAGCTCCATGACCTTGAGAAGGTGGTATCTCTTCCCAGAGCTCCAGATTCTTCAACTGTAAAACAGGGGGAAAGCATTTTATTCTGCAGGGTGGTTGCAGGAATTGGAGAAAAAGTCTATCAGGACTGCTGGGTGCTCTGAGTTATGTTTGTGCCCAGCTGCCCTGTCTGCTCCCTGAGGTTAAGGTTCAGATCTGATTCATCTGTGCCCTTGCTTAGTATTGAGCACATGCCTGACACATAGGGGGTGCCCAGTAAATGGGTCTTAAGTGACCAAAAAAAGAGAAGTGATCAGGCTGATGGCTGGCACTCCCCTGGCCTTAGAAACTGGAGAGAAGAAAAAATGGTTTAGGAATGGAGTGTCAGGCCTGAGGGTTCCTATTTCCTCATTCAGGGTGCAGGCTGGGATTGCCTGGAGCCACAGTTCCTTGAGACTTACCACCTCGGGCTGAAATCTGCCTCCTTTAATTACCTCCTTTCCAGGGAACAGGAGTTCTTGTTGTCTGCCCAGAAGCAGCTAATTATAGCTCCAACCTCCAGCCCCTGGTGCGCTTCTAGGCCACAGTACTGTGCAGCCTGAGCTGTGTGTTGATTTGGGGGTTTCCTCAGGGATTCTTTATGTTTTCAAGTTTTCACTGGGGTCTGCTTTTTATTTTGAAGCCAGTGAAGAGAGAGGGGCATACAGTGTTTAAAATTTTAGAGGAGGATGTTAAGAGAGAGAGAGCTTGGGGAGAGAGGGGCGAGGGGGTTTTTAAAAGAGGGCATAGTGAGTTAAAGGGCCTTCCCTGATGGATCAGGGGGTAAAGAATCCACCTGCAGTTCAGGAGACAGAGGAGACTTGGGTTCGATCCCTGGATTGGGAAGGTCCCCTGGAGGAGGAGATGGCAGAAGAATTCTGCATCTCCAGAATTCTTGCCTGAAAAGTTCCACAGACAGAGAAGTCTAACAGGCCACAGTCCAAAGGGTTGCAAAGAGTCAGGCACAGCCGGGCATCCTAGCACAAAGGGACCTAAAAAGGGGACTGGTTGTGTATTTAGTGTCTCCCCAAGAATGTCCCTTCATAATGATTTTGCCAAGAGATACCCTCCACATTTGACCTCTAGGACCTCTAAGCAATTCCTTTTTCCTTTGAAATATATATGTTTTTAACCATTTAAAAAATGGTTTATTTTATATTGGAGTATAGCTGATTAACAAAGTTGTGATAGCCTCAGGTGGACAGCAAAGGGACTCAGCCATACGTATACATGTATTCTTATTTTTAAAAATTTTAATAGATATTCAAATAAATGCTCATAGTAAAAATCGAGTAAAATACCTCAGAAATATTTATTTAAAAAAACCCAAAAAACTAAGAAGAAGAATTTCTTCTCCCATCTCTCTCAACCTTAGTCCCTTCTCCATCTGTAATCATTTTTTCTTTTAAATTCTTCCAGTGGTTATTGTTATGTCCTTAAATAGTATGCTTATATCTTTAGTTTTTAAGTTATTCATTTTAGGTGTGCCTATTGACTTTTATGATAGGAAGGACTAGCTCATATACACACTGGTATTTCCTATCCTCCTTCCTAAGTTTTGACAGTTGGATCACTTTTTTTTGCTCTCTCTGGGTTAGTTTCCTTTATAAATTTATATGATGTGCACATATCTCCATTCCTTCCCATATCAACTTTTGGCAGGATCACTTCACCCACCGTTTTGTAAGATGAAGATGTTGAGGTTTCTCTGTACCTTTCCTCTCCCACTTTTACAACTTGTTACATTTTATGTTACCTTTTGCATCTCCAGCTTTTATAAATGCATACATGTCTACATGCACTTTTATAATTTTGAACCATAACTGAATCTTCTGTGCTTTGTCTGTGGGTCAATTTCAAAAGCTGAAAACAGTCAACAGCATTTGCATTATGATTTCTAGGTAAATATTGCTCAATAAAGGGCTAAGTCATGTACTGTGGTTTCATTTCCTTTTCTAGGCTTCTGAGGCCACCACCTTTAAGCCACTCATAGGGGACTGAACTTTCCCTTAGCTAGCATCAGAATCTAGTAGATCCTTCTAATTCCCCTCTACTTGTTGAAAATCATCCCAGTTTGTTTGTTTTATTTCCACATGGAGCCTCTTGCTTTTTTTGTTGTTAATATTCTTGGATTTTGTGGTTGTATTCTTTGGATTGGGAGAAGAAAATCAAGTAATTAAGTGTTTTCTACCATATCCTATATATCTTCCGTCTTTCTAACCATTCTCCTGGCTGCTTGGAGTCTATTCTACATTTCTTCTTGAAGTTCCATCAACCCTTTCTTTTCTTTTGAACTGGTTTCTCCAAATTTGTGTCATGATTTCTCATGCAGTCTTTTGTTGTTTTTTTTTTCTGAAGTTTCTGATTACCTTATATTTAAACCTCTATGTCTTTATCATAGCTTCAGCTATTTCCAGGCTGACATGGAGACGTCCTGAGTCATGCCATTAGCTGTTAGTCATCATCATCATTTTTCAAAATAAAGTATATTATTAAAATATTATCTACCAGTACTTTCTTATACTTCCTCTTACTAGGCAGTTTGCTTGCTATTTTCTTTTTTTTCATTTATTTTTATTAGTTGGAGGCTAATTACTTTACAATATTGTAGTGGGTTTTGTCATACATTGACATGAATCAGCCATGGATTTACATGTATTCCCCATCCCGATCCCCCCTCCCACCTCCCTCTCTATCCGATCCCTCTGGGTCTTCCCAGTGCACCAGGCCCGAGCATTTGTCTCATGCATCCGACCTGGGCTGGTGATCTGTTTCACCCTAGATAATATGCATGTTTCAATGCTGTTCTCTCGAAACATCCCACCCTCGCCTTCTCCCACAGAGTCCAAAAGTCTGTTCTGTACATCTGTGTCTCTTTTTCTGTTTTGCATATAGGGTTATCATTACCATCTTTCTAAATCCCATATATATGTGTTAGTATGCTGTAATGTTCTTTATCTTTCTGGCTTACTTCACTCTGTATAATGGGCTCCAGTTTCATCCATCTCATTAGAACTGATTCAAATGAATTCTTTTTAATGGCTGAGTAATATTCCATTGTGTATATGTACCACAGCTTCCTTATCCATTTGTCTGCTGATGGGCATCTAGGTTGCTTCCTTTTCTTTTCTCCAATGAATATTCATAAACATTTTCAGGTTATTTTATAATTATTATATTTTTAATGGCCACTTATATTCCATTGATTAGAAGTACTATTTTTAAATTTAGTCATTTAAATGTTTTTGGACATGGATTATTGTCAGTTATCTATTCTTCTAAATACCACTGTTATGAACATTTTAAAGCACAAGGCCTTTTTCACTGGTTGTGTGTGTGTGTGTGTGTGTTCTTCGCAGGGAAAGAAAACTGGGAAACTTGTGTCATTGTCTTTGAGGCCATATTCTAGTAACTGTGCTTGTGTTGGGTTTTAATAGGGACCACCTGGAATTTACTAAGAAACTTTATTTTTCTTTTTGGGGGGAAAAGAGCAATAGGAAGCAGGAAAGAAGCAGCACCTCTGAATTGGTACTTTAAATTTTCTTGGCAGCTCTAAGAAGAGTTAGTGCATTATATTGCAAGTGTCATATTGCCTAGAAACCAACTGAGTATCATCTCACCCTCTTTGAGTCTTCTGGGGTCAGCTGTGGTGCTATGACTTGTGCCCGTGATGCTCTTCTTACCCAAAAACTTCCTGTGATAATTTTTTTGGGGCAAGTATTATTCAGCCTGATCACCAACAACCTGCTTGTTTCCCTTATTCACTGGAATTGTCTCTCAGTAACTGTTGGAAAAATCGGAATCCATCCCCAAATTAAAGAGGTGCTCCCATTGAGAATATCCTGTAAGGTCTACAACTACTTCTTCATAAAGTTTATAAGGACGGGATTTGAAGAATGGCAGGATTATTAGAATAAAGAAGCTACTGTGAAGAAATCCAGTCACAGGAAACCTAAATTTTGATGTATTGATGAAACTGTCTTACTATTTTATTGTCACCCTACGGCATGCATTACTCTAAAACTTCTTCATTTGGCAGGCAACAATTTATGTATTTACAAGTCTGTGTAACATAATTACATAAAGATGGGACCCTTGTTTTTGAAAAGCTTTGTAATTCATTGACAATATTGATCACATGCTAAAGACGTATACTCAGTTGCACTATGAAAAAATTCTGGGCTTAGTGAGTCACAGTCTAATTATTTTGGATAGTGGGTGATAATATTAAATTGAAGGTGATGATGAGACACATAGATTCGGAATATCACAGCTTGGAGAGGATCTGCTCCAGCAATTCCTTTTTAATATGAGAAAAAGGGGACCCAGAGGGAAGATGGACTCACTCAAGGTCGTACACGTGGTTAGTGGCAGAGCCAAGTTTGTTTGCTATACTTCCTCACTTCTAGTCTGTTGGTCTTTTCTTATATCCTCCCTTATTTAAAATGTTTTCAATTTTATCTCCAGGTGTGTAAACTGTAGTTCATGGGGCTGGAAAGTAGAGAAAATTTCCATCATCTATAGAGATGCAGAATATTTAATAATGGAGAATACATTTGCTTGGAATGGAATCAGCAAGAACTTAAGCTTTGACACACAAGGAATCTTTTCCGAGATGAGGGAAAGTGGTGGGCAAGTCAGGGTCTATTCTTAGGATATAACTGGAGTCATGCTGTTGTAACTGATTCTGGGGAACTTGGCGGGGGGTTGTTCTTGGCTAAGATATTTTCATTCTCTAGAACACAGATTCCACATCTGTCGATTAAGAGAGTTGCATTTGATGGTCTGGGCTTCATAGGCCTTTCAACTCTGAGTTCTGTGAGTTTGTGATTCTGTGTTATGTTCTATGTTCAAGATGACTTGGGGGGGAAAAAGTCCCTGCTGAATCACTAGCAGCAACACCTGCTTTGGTCTGGCTGGGAAGTAGGTCAAAGCTTGGCAGACATGAAGATGTGGTCGTTTGCAGCTGTGAGCTCAACCTGGGTCCCTCTTGTAGACACCGGCCACAGGAAGGATCTGATGCTCAGAGGTGGAGAAGGGTGTGTTTGTGGCTCTAGGGCTGCAGGAGATGGGGGTGATTGATAGGAGAAAGAGACATTTAGGGTGAGCAGGATGAAGGAAGCACAGCTGGTGACTGGTAGAGAAAGGAGCCCCAACATTTATTGACTGGTTATCTTGTGTGGAGCACTGGCAGCTATTCTTTTTAAAAAAACTCCTTGCCTCAACACACTGGGGAATAAGTGTCATCATTTGGATGTTAAGGGTCAAGAGATTGAGGCTTGGAGAGGTGGCGCTAGTGGTAAAGAGTCCGCCTTCCAATGCAGGAGACGCAATAGATGCAGGTTCCATCCCTGGGTTGGGAAGATCCCCTGGAGAAGGGAATGGCAACCCACTCCAGAATTCTTGCCTGGAGAATTCCATGGACAGAGGAGCCTTGAAGGCTACGGTTCATAGGATCGCAAAGAATCAGTCTGAGAGTCATCCCCCCACCCCCAAATACACTCACAAATATCAGTGGGAGGGTCATTATTGGGTTTGAGTCCAAATCCTCTTTTCTTTTCACAGTCAAGTGTGCCTTACTCTGTTCTAGGTGCCTGGGTATGGTGACAAAGGAGACAGGCAAGGTTGATGGCCTCATCTTGCTTGCAGTCTAGGGGGTTGGGACAGACAATAGACAAGAAAATAGACCCACGCTTTCAGGAAGTGAAAAGTGCTAGGCAGGAGAATACAGCAGCATTAGGATACAGTGAGTGACAGAGTTGTATGTTGTTTTTTTATATCCTAGTCCATAAAAGCCTGCATTAAAGAGACACACTTACCCAAGGAAACCAGAGGGCTCTGGGGATTGAGATTCTTGAGGTTAGAATTCAGTCCTGGCCCCTGTGACTCAGCTGTGTTACGTGGCAAAAATCACCTCCCATTGCTAATATTGGAGAAAGTAATCCCTGTTCTTTCTGCTTCACTGGATGATGAGGGAGGAGGAAGTGAATCAATTGGATGTGAAAGGTTTTTAAAGCCCTAATAGGTTATAAAAATGTAAGGAACTGTTTGTAACAGCTTTTAACTTTTTAAAAGTTAAACAGTTAACTTTTAAAGGGGTAAGTTCTGTTTATTCACTGCCCTTGTGTACTTTGAGGAATTGTGTGCCCTTTGGTCCTTTTTTCATTCCTAGATGCAGGTCAAGAATGAGGACCCTCGTGCAGTCTCAGGAGGGTGTGGATTGGATTTGTCAGAATCAAGGGATCATTGGAGTGGAGCAGAGGGCTGGCCCCTAGGTCGAGTCGTGGGGGATGAGGTGGACTGAGGGCCAGTAGCCGGGGTTGGGACGTGTATGGGCAGCTTGGGGAAGGTGAGAGTAAAACTGAGTCGAACTCCAGAGCTGCGCTCAGTAGGGCTGTTGGTCTGCAGGACTTATGGAAGATCTACTATGTGCAAAGTCTTGGCTGAGTAGGGGGGGCTGTTGGAGACATTGTGAACCACTTTGAAATTTGTGAGGCGTTTGCCCTGTGGGGAGTGTTGTGGCTGCTGGGGAATCCTGTGCTTCTGCCCTCAGGGGGCTTCCTTACAGGTCTTGTTCCAAAAGCTATGTAAATCAGCATTTAGTTCAGGAGTAAGTTATCCTTATAGGTAGGGGTGATATTTATGTGTGTGTAATTTATATGTGAGAGTTGGACTATAATGAGAGCTGAGTGCTGAAGAATTGATGCTTTTGAACTGTGGTGATGGAGAAGACTCTTGAGAGTCCTTTGGACTGCAAGGAGATCCAGCCAGTCCATCCTAAAGGAGATCAGTCTTGAGTATTTATTGGAAGGACTGATGCTGAAGCTGAAACTCCAATACTTCGGCCTCCTGATGCGAAGAACTGACTCATTAAAAAAGACCCTGATGCTGGGAAAGATTGAAGGCAGGAGGAGAAGGGGACGACAGAGGATGAGATGGTTCTATGGCATCACCGACTCAATGGACATGGGTTTAAGTAAACTCCGGGAGTTGGTGATGGACAGGGAGGCCTGGCGTGCTGTAGTCCATGGTGTCGCAAAGAGTCGGACACGACTGAGCAACTGAACTGAACTGAACTGAATTTATATGTGTATAATTCAGTATGTGTACTGAAGGGACACCAGCTCTGCCATGGGGAACCTTTTTGTTGCCGGACCACGATGAGATGCAAGGGGTCCTAAAGGAGGGATTAGGAAAGCTGAGGTGGGGTGAGGACATTGGGGGTCAGGAAACAGAAATGACGTATTTAAATACTTTAGCAATGTGTTGTCATATCTTTGTGTACTGGTGAGTATCAGCTTTGCATGTGGTTATTCAGTTATCTTTTACTGTCATCAGTGTAATAATTGATGTGCACACGAAGTACAGAGGAAGGAATGATGAGAAAGCTTTCACAGAGTCAGTGATGCGTGAGTTGGGTTTTGTAATATGAATCGGATTTTGGCAAAAAAGCTTTCTAGACAAAAAGGGAGCACATGGGTAAGAACGCTAGTGTGTAAAACAGCAGAGGACATGACTGGATGGTTGAGGGACTTAGGAGATTTTGTGCCAGGTGACTGTGAGCATAGCAGTGCCCTTGGAAGAGCAGGGAAGAAAGGGAGAAGGGCAGCACGTCTCTTTCATCCTTCCCACAAGAGGAGGAAAAAGATACAGAGGCAGGGGGTATGTGTCAGGTGGTTTTTATTTTTATTTCAGGTGCAGTAGTTCCTCCTTATCTGTAGGGAATATGTTCCAAGACCCCAGTAGATGCCTGAAACCATGGATAGTGCTACGTTTTTTCCTGTATGTACATATATCTATATCTGTATCTGTATGTATAAACTTCATCTACAATAAAGTTTAATTTATAAATTATGCCAATAAAAGATTAACAACAGTAATAAAATATAACAGTTATCACAATATGTTGTAATAGAAGTTATGTGAATGTGGTCTCTCTCAAAATATTTTGTCGTATGAATTTAATGCCTTTTCCATCTTAACTAAGAACTTATCACACAGTGTAGTGATAACTTTTGTGGTTTGAGTTGTGGCAGCTAAACTAGCATGGGTTTCATTTGCCTTCTTCACAATTTTATGTATAGAAGATTTGTTCTTCCTGTAGGCCGTAGCAATCTCAGCATACAATTATTACTTTTGATTACGTGGAGAACATTTCACCTTTTCACTTTACAGATTCTTTTTGGTAGATCTGAATTGCAAGCATCACTACTTTTGCACTTTGGGTCATTATTATATAAATGAAGGATGACTTACTTGAACACAAATGCTGATACTGAGACAGTAGATCTGATAACTGAGCCAGCTACTAAGTGACTAAGAAGCAGGATATGCTGGACGAAGGGTTGATTCATTCTTCAAGGGATGACTGAGCGAAGTGGCCTGAGATTTCATCATGCTTCCCAGAATGACCCTCAATTTAAAACCTATGAATTGTTTATTTCTGGGATTTTCCGTTTAAAATTTTTTGAGCCACGTTGACCTTGGGTAACTGAAACAGCAGATAAGCAGGGAGGACTGTAGTCACTGGCTTGGGCCAGGTGTTAGGCCTTTTGCAAGCATTGTCTCTAATCTCCCAGGAGGGAGGGATTTTTATCTTCACTTCGTGGGTTAAGAAGTCAGAACTCAAGCATGTAACTTGCACAGCATCATACAGTGGGAGGAACAGGATTTGAACTCAAATTTGTCTGACTGCAGAGCCTGAGTGGTCCACCCTACACTGTCACTGATGTCTCCCATGAACTATAGCAACATCTGGGAGGAACAGGTGGTTTTCTTGTAACTTGTAACAAAACTGGAGGCATCAATGTTCTCATCAGCAGAATGGGGATTGGAGTCCCTGCTCCAAGCATTGGCAGAGCTCGGGGAACAGGGAACCTGGCTCATGCCTTCTAGTCCCCTCAGCCTGACCGTCTCAGGGGTGATGCTTCAGTCTGGCTCTTCTGTCATCCCTGAAACTCTGACTTGTCTTCCCCTCTCCCGAGACCTCCTCCTGAAGGTGACAGGTAGTGTGCTGATCTAATGGACACTGCATACTCCCAGTCGTGACAGGGCTTTCTCAGAGCAAATCAGTAACTTCGTTCCTGCTTAAGATTTGGCCTCTCTTGTCGCTTGACTTTAGAGAGAGAATGTGTCAGTCATGTGTCCTTCATTTTCCTTCCTCTCCATCAGTGTTTGTCTTCTGGGACCCCTCCCCCAACAACAAAGCAAGGAGGACAAATAGAACCAACTGAGGGCAGCCTAGGGTGGAGGGGAAGAGCCCAGGCATTGAGCCAAATGGCCTAGATTCAGTTCCCAGCTCCGCCACTGTGTGCCTCTGTGTCTGCCTGTGCCTCAGTTTTCCTGTCTGTAAAATGGGAATAATGATAACAGTACTTATTTCATAGGGCTTCTTGGAAAGGTTATATGTGTTCATACTGGTAACATGCTTGGAAAGTTGCTTGGTACATAACAAGTGTTAATTGACAACAACAGCACCATTTTATAGATGGCCCTACCTTCTATGGTCAGGATGTACTACTGTGTTCTGGTTTTTCTTTAAATCCCGGCAGGTGGGGGCACTTCTGCTATGTGGTCAGCACAGAAAGGTTCACATGTGTGGTCGGGTGGAGACTGTCTGTGATGGCTGGTTTGCAGAAGAACTTCACTGGCTGTGGAAAATGTGTGGCTGAGAAATACCAAATAGAACAAAGATTTGTCTTTTGCTAGTAGAACTGAGTTTGGATTAGATGGCATTTTCAGCTAAATTTATGTATTTAAAAACTTTTCCTGGTATAATACTCTGCAACCTGTGAGCCAGTAGTTTTATCTGGCTGGATCAGTCAGTGGGTAATTTTTAATTTGGCTTTTAAACAAATCAGAGAGACAACAAAAGATTTGGATCCTGACCAACAGAGTTTAAGGCTCTGCTGTGACACCCAAACTGTGTGATCCCATTGGTAACCCTCTCTCCACCCCTTTGTCCACTCCCTCTTCTCCATCAAGAGACCTCCACTTTCTCTTCTTGCTCTTATTGTTTCTTTGCCACTAAAATTAGGTGCTGGATGGTCAGATGAGCTCCTTCATGTCTGGGGTCTGTGAGTGTCTCTCATTCTTGGTCAGGTAGCTGCACAATTTTGAAGGAAGTTTTTTTTTTTTTTAAATTCAGTTTTGTGGATGATGACCCTGGTCAACTAAAGAAGCAAATTGATCATCTTAATTTTCTTCTCTCCATTTGGCAGTTGTGCCCCTCAGAAATCTTCATTGCTTCACATCTTTTCAAATCTCCCCCAGTATTTCTGTGTCTCATGCTCAAAAAGCTGAATGGAACCAAATACTTATTACCATTCTGCTCTTGGAAGTTGGGTGGAGACTTTAACTGTTAAATTTAAGTGGTCAGTCTAATGCAAGATGTTTTCTGTGTCCCGTCTGTAGAAAGGCCTTGGAGCCCTCAACCATACCATTTCCCATGCTTACTCTAGTCCTGCCCTTGCACTTTTAAATCTCTACTTAAGGCTGATGATCATATCTTCTGTGATTTTTGAAGGGAGAAGGGAAGAATAGTGGTGTTGGAAGTTAAAATGCCAGTGTTAATGTAGCCACGCCGTTAATTGTTTTTTCCATGTGCATGTAGGCATGATTGGAGTTTATAATATGGTAAGTGTGTATGGGATGTATTTATAATACAGGGAAACTTCTTGGAATACCTTGTTTCTGTGTAGTACTTTAGTGTTTCACTATTTTGAGTTTTCAATGAGTGTATGAGATATGCATAGTTGGTCTTGTATTTTTATGGTGGAGAGAACAGGTTCAAAGAGGTAAGGTAACCTGCTTGAGATATATGTGCATAGTAGGTCTACTGATCAGTGTTTGACAGAGTTGTTTTGCTCTAAGGAAATTAGAGACTGACTTTTTTTTTTAATTTCCAAGGAAGAGAGAACGTTTAGAAGGAATGGAAGTTATGCTGTTTATATTACTATTAAGCTATGCCAAGGCCCCAGTCATAATATGCTTCAAGACTGGAAATTTAAAGTGCTGTTGATAAAGGCCAAGAACCATGAAGACTTCACTAAGTTTTCTCAGTGGTATGACAGTCCATCCATCTGTCCTTCCATCCATCACCTGTCCATTCATTTTATCATATTTAAAAAATACAATGTGTCAGCTTCCATGCTGAGTTCTGACTGGTTAAAGCAGAATGACATGTGCCATTGAGGATTTAAAATGTGGCCCAGTTCAACAAATTGAGGTGTGATGTAAGTATAAAACACCAGATTTCAAAGGTTTAGTATATAAAAAAAGTGAAACATCTTATTAATGGGCTTCTTAGGTGGCACTAGTGTTTAAAAACCTGCCTGCCAGTGCAGGAGACTTAAGAAATACAGGTTTGACCCCTGGGTCGGGAGGATCTCCTGAAGGAGGACATGGCAACCCACTCTAGTAATCTTGTCTGGAAAATCCCACGGACAGAGGGGCTTGGTGGGCTACAGTCCATGGGGCTGCAAAGAGTCAGACATGACTGAAGCAGCTTAGCGCACACACACATCTTATTAATAAATCTTATGTTCATTGTCAATGAAATGAATATGGGTATATTGGATTAAATAAAATATATTATTAACATTATTTTTGCCTGTTCCTTCTTGGCTTTTTAGAAGGATGGCTGCTGGAAAGTAACAAATTGCATTTGTGGCTTTCATTATACATCTATCATGATGCAGCACTGTTCTCAAGCTTATTGCCTAGTGGGAGAAGTAAGACACACACTCACTCACCCTTCTCTGACACCATGCCATGCCTATTCTTTGCTTCTCTGTCTTCACAGTTGTCTCTCCTTCTTTTGGTGTCTTAGCCCATTTCAGTCTGACCTAAGCAGCTCTCATCCAGGTCTATGGGGCTAAGTTCATTTCTTGTTGGCACTGCTCTGGTCTGGCTTCTGTGGTATGGTCATTCTTGATCATGCTTGCTTCTTGACTTACATTATTCTTCCCCTTCATCTTCATCTGTCCTCAAGGTTCTTTGCTGGCCCTTGTTCCCACTCACATGCAGAGCTTTGTGTTCAGCTTCCTTCTTTGTTTGTGCACTCATGACCCTTAGGAGGTTATATTGGGTTTGGACCTTCTGAGTCCCAGACTTATATATGTCAGTGCCTTTTGAATGTTCTGATGGGAAATCTTAATGTTAGCATTGTCTCTTGTTGATAGCGTTATTATCTTGCTGAATGATAGCAATGTCTGTCTACTCAGTCAGTCAAGCCTGGAAATTGGGACTCATTCTGGATGTTTCCTCCCCTTACTTCAGCTATTCATCCTCAGACCTTCTTGCATCACCCATGGTAACTCCTCACACTCACCAGGTTATTGTTTAGTCACTAAGTCGTGTCTGACTCTTTTGCAACCCCATGAACGCTCGCCAGGCACCTCCATCCCTGGGATTTTCCAGGCAAGAATCCTGGAGTGTGTTGCCATTTCCTTTTCCAGGGAATCTTCCTGACCCAGGGATTGAACCTGCGTCTCCTGCACTGGCAGGCTGGTTCTTTACCACTGCGCCATCAAGGAAACCCTATATTTACCTACTAGAGGTAAGTACACCCTGCCTACCCGCTCCACTTTTGCTGCCCTGCTTCAGTTCAGACTCTTGGCATCTCTCTTCTGCCGGGTTTCAGTAATACTCAACTAACCTTTGTTTTCTATCGTCACCCTCCTCCATTCCATTCTCTGTTCTTCCAAAGTGATTTTTGAGAAACATACACATCCATTCATACCAAATCTCTGTTTTAAAATTAAAATCCTTTAAATGATTTCTCTTTGAGACTCTTTGGCATAAGATAGAAAACCCCTGGGAATTGGGTCCCAGCCTCTTTTCGTCCTTATCTTACTAATCTCAGAGACCGATCCTGTGCTCCTGGAATATTTAGGAGATTCTCTGCAGCCTCCACAACTTAACACAGTTTCCTTGTCAAAATACCGCTCCTCTCCCACCTTATCTGGATAGCTCACAGGTTCCTTTCAAGACTTTGCTCTGATATCACCTCTGCTTGGAATGTACCTCTGACCTCCCAATCTGATAGTCCCACTTTCCCAATCTTTGCTATTTATTGCAGTTGGTTGCCTTTCCTTGAGTGCAAAGGTTATTTTCCTTTTGATTCTGTATCCTCAAGTCCAAAATAAGTGTGCAAGTGCTATTTGTTGAACAAATAAACACCAGATAAAAAAAGGGTAGCGATAAGGCATTGTGGAAATTGGATGACAATTTGAGGTAGGTAGGGATGGGGGCAGGAAAGGCCCCAGGAGAAGTGGCATGTGAGCTCCACCTTCAAGTCTGGTGGCATTGGGTTGGGAGGATGCAGAGGACACCCTGGTGGTCATCATCATGGTGCTCCATTCTACAGCATACAGGAATATGGACTGCCCCCTCCCCGACCAGGACCATCATCACTGGAATAAACTAAGGAGTGTAGTCTCGGCAGTCCATCTAGGCCAGTGTCTGTCTTTGATCCTGAGCTGGACTCTAGAACTCAGCAGAACCTCCCTCCTCCTCGGCAGGGCCAGCATGGCAAACCAGCACTCCATCTCTGCTCATAATCTGCCCAGGAGGAAAGGAATTCAGGACGGTTGCTTGAAGTTTTATCTTTACTTCTCCTTTGAAGCTGTCTTTCTGGAGAGCAGAGAGGTGACCTCAACAGCCAGAGCTGGAAACAGCAAAATGAGTCATCCCAGGCCCTAATGAAGTGCCTGAGGGACCCTTCCTGGGAGTGAGGGTCAGCTGAGGTCACACTGTGCCTAGGGTGAGTTTTGCCTCGGGGCTCCAGGCAGCACTGGAGCAGAGCTGAGCTAATTTTACCCACAGGAGCTGACTGTGCTGAAGGGCAGGGCTTATGACATTGGCTTTATCATCCTATGATACCCAGAGAGCTCCCAAGGTACAGCCCCGTTATGTCTGGACTGTTTTTCTTTTTCCCGTTTAGTACCTTTGTCGGTTAGGTATGCATATTAGGAAGCAGGACGCTGAGGTGCAGAGCTGTGGATTTGGTGGGAGGCCATGCAGCAGGCTTTGGATTCTGCCCCCACCCCTCGCTCCTCAGCCATCTGACCTTGGGAGGGTTATAGAATCTGAGTCTCAGTCTCCCCATTTGTAAAGCAGGACTTAGACCTGTGCCCTAAGATTGCTCCTAGGTTACACTCTAGGTGATTCTTAGTAAGCAGTCATTGTGCCTGAGTCACTCTTGTAGCTCTTTGTTCATGGTGATCCACCGGTCCTTAAACAAACTGTGAGGAAGGTGCTGCTGCTATCCCTGGAGAACCCAGGCGGTTCAGTGACTGAATCTGCCCGCCCATGCAGGAGGCAAAAGCTTCCATCCCTGGGTCAGGAAGATCCTCTGGGGAAGGAAATGGCAAACCACTCTAGTTTTCTTGCCTGGAGAATCCCATGGACAGAGGAGCCTGGCAGGCTACATGGGGTCGCAAAGTCAGACCCGACTGAGTGGCTGAGCAGGCATGCACGTTTGACAAATAAGGAAGCAAGGGCAGGAACAGACCTTTCTGGAGGCCTCCTCTCTGGGGCTGCCAGAGCAGATGGCCAGGTGTGTAGCCGATGTGCCTTTGAGGTACTGAAGGATTCAGCAGCGGATCTGGAAAACAAAGAGGTCAAGCCAAAGAGTTCTCAGGGAAGAGTCAATAATTGTGCTATAAACGTGCCTCATTTTATAAAAGTAGAATTTCTGTTGCGTCTAAGCTAGTTAATGACACCTGCTGCTTATGTCCCTTTGGTCTGTTTAGCTCATCACACTGTGATGTGAGGTGTTTTTTTCCCCTTCACAGAGGCAAAGGAGAAGGACTAGGTATAGACAGACATAGATCTCTAGCAGATCAGAAATAGATAAATGGATGGTCAATTAATTGATCTATTTTTTCCCCCCTCTTGCGTGTATCAGGCTTAAGTGCAGGAAGGACATTTCACATACTTTAAATGGAAAGGGATTAATTCATGGAAAGAGATGCTAACAGAATTGTTGGAATGGTTGGAACAGTGGGAGCCAAAAGCAATGGAATTTAAGAATTTATTCCATAGCTACAATCCAGGGAGAAGGAACATGGGATTAGGAAGCCCCTACGGAGACCTCTGTTACTTTTCTCAGTATCCTCATGCTTATTGGCAGGACTCCATTACCAAACGGAATGACATTTTGACTCATGATTCCAGGGTGTTGCTTGCCAGAAGAAAGAGCTGTAGGAGAATTTAGCCTCTCTTCCACCTTCTAAGTCTCACATAAGTACATCTTATTCCTGGAATCTAATCTAATAGTTTCAAGGGAGTATGGGAAATGTAGTTTTTAACTGTCTTTTTCTGTGGCACAGGAAGGCCCTTCAGAGGGGGTAAAGGAACTTGGAGCCAATTGAGAAAGTATATTAACCATGGACTATCATTTTAAAATACCCAGGGTTATTATCTCCAAATATTTAATATGTACAACTAATTCTAATACTATAATATAACCGATAGAGTGTTCTACTTAATATTTTGTTTATTTAAATAAAATGAACAGCATCAATATACCTGACATACTTAATATCCTTCAAAACAGGTCATTTGTCCAGTGTCTGAAATGAGTTCTCCTTAGTATTGACAGCAGTGGTTGATTTGTGTTTTCCAGCTCAGCTTAATCTCCTCCTGAGAGTCATGCCCTGGACAGTTGTCTTGTTTACATAATTTGTGCATAAATGTTTATTAAACACTTACTGTGAGCCTGGTGCTGAGCTAGATTTGGCACTGTGGGCAGAGATAAGTCACAGATTCTCCCATTGGGAGCCCTCCCTGGAAAGAGAATTTGTCAAGTGCGTAGTGAGAACAGTACAAGGAAGGCCACGATCCATGTCCTAGATAGCAGACTGAGCAGCTGGAGGAGAGAGACTTCTGGCTGGACTAAGAAGCAAGGGAGGTTCATGCAGGCTGACAGGGCAGTACATCATGTTAGGGCCTTGTCAACGTGGTGCGGTGTTTTTTGTCGTGTCAGTGCTGGAGGCCAGACCACCATTGTCCTTTAGTGATCAGGGCCAGAGATGTCAGGTAACACATGAGACACTGTGGAAATGACTGCCTTTCTTTAAGGATTGATCTTGTTCCAGTTGAGAACCACCAGTAGGCCTTGAAGGATGTGTAGGTTATCTATATTTGATATTGGTATGGAAAAGCATAGCAGGTGAAGCATGGGCAACAGGAGCTAAGAATTCAGTCCGAATAAGGCAAAGAAAATGTGCTGAGTGGCATCGGGAGGGAGTTTATGGTGGAAAGAGAAGATTGAGTCTGAGTTATTGAGAAGCTTGAGATATTAGATAAGGCATTTGGACTTATTCTGTGGCCATTGAGAAATCATTGAAGCTATTGGTGCAGGGTTCTCAAGAGCAGAAGCCTAGCTTCATTCACAGCTGTGGATTAAAGAGATACCAGTGATGCTTTTGAATGAACAAATGTACCATACAAGTTGTGCACAGACGTTGGACCAGTTGCTCCTTGAGTTTTGCCAGATCTAGGATCCTGTGGTCCTGGGAGAGCCTGGCAGTCAGCATTTCAGCTTTAGGAAAACACACAGTGATGGCGGCATGCTACCCAGAAGTCCGGATGTGGATCCAGATGCGAGGGCTGTGGTCAGGCAGCAGTTGTCGTTGCCCGTGCTAAAGAGAGACGCTCTAGTCTTCAGAATCTTGAAGGAAAGAGGGAGTCTTCCGTTGCCCTCCCTCGTGAAGCCCATGTAAGATGCATACTGTGCAGTCCGCATTAATGCTTGTGCATCTTGAGCTTACTAAAAATGGCCAGTCAAGCCAGCAATCTGCTGACAAGGTTCACGCGCTGCGACCATGACTGCAGTTGTTTTCGGGAGCAGCCTGCTGTCAGTGTGGTGATGCTACCGCACGCGCTCCCTGAGCCATCCTGTACAGTCCTGGTGGCTTATTGACACGTGGGTCCGTCCCTCTTCCTTTTGTGGGATGGGCGTGGGAGTTTGGGAGGGAAAGCTTGGGATGGAACTGACCAAAGACATAAGATGTTATCCTTGTTCATTCACCTCCAAGGCTGCATTTCTGAAATCTGATTAAGGGGAGAGAGAAAGGGGTGTGCAGATATTTGGGGTGACCTCAGAGCCCTCATTTTGTGGCTCCATGAAGGAAAGCGATGTGGCCAGGGCCATGCAGTGAGCTGGCCGGGAGGTCGGCATTTTTTATAGCAGGGTTTCAGTTGCACTCAGCTCCTGTGGGAGAGTGTAGTGTGTATGGACTCTGGTGCTAACCTGTGCTTGGCTATCAGCTTAGCTACTGACTATATTCTGGACTCTCAGTGTCCTCATTTATAAAATGGGTGTCATGGTCATATCTTACATTATGTGTTTAAAAAGTTGTGACATGTGAAAAGCTTAGTTGACTGCAAAGAAATGCAGAAATATTTCCGTGATGTGCATGTTATGAACCCACAATTGGTGGGACCATCTTTAAGAGAAAGGATGGGGCAGTGAAGACACTGCTGACTACACCCTGGTCACAGAACACTCCCAGGGCTCCTCTTCCCCATGTTACAGTCAAGAGAACTTGCACATAAATTTGCAGGTACAGGTCTAGGGGGGAATGGCTAAATCTAAGAGTTGGGAGGAACTGGGGGCATGCTCTTGCCTGATATCCTCAATGGCAATATCATGGGAGATGTGATTGGCAAGAAGGGTTGGGGGCCCATGCAGGAGGCCCCAAGTGCTGGCCTGAGGGAAATTGGACATTATTTTTTGTGTAGTTCAGAGCACTGGTGAGGGGTCACCTGGGAAAGTCGTGATGAAATTGGGAGTTTACTTGGCAGCACCTTCGGGATGTTCAGGGAACCTGGGGCAAACCTCAGGTGAGAGGGAATTTTGTAGTTGGAGCAGGGACCTCAAGGTGGGATGATTCCCAAGTTTGGGGTGGGGGACATTCTAAGTTATTTTTTTCAGTGGCTCAGCTTTTTCCTTCAGGTTATAATAAAAATAGTTGTATAAATCTAGAGCTGTGAACCTGCCAAGAGTTTTCACACGCATTGACTCCCTGGTTCTACATAGCATCATAAGGAGGTAGAAGGCAGGATTGTTTTCACCCTTACTTTACAAAAAGAAGGAAAGTGAGGCTCAGAGAGTAGGGGGGAATTTCTCAGGTCACCCAGCTGGTCGATGTGGAAGCCAGATGCTAGGATGCCAAGTCTGATACTTTGTCCTATGCCAATGATCTGGATCAGTGGTTTCCCAAACTCACCTTTTGCAACCTGGATGTCTTGGTTGACATCCTTGCAGGCCTGAGATGGCCGTGAGTTTCAAAGTTCCCAGAGACATGGTGTAATATTTTCAAAGATGAGGTGTAGGGAACTTGGGACAAGAAATATGTTCCTTCCTTTAGCCCTTTGTTGTCATCGTGTTGTTTGTGTAGGTTGAAATGTTCATGAGAGCAAGGAAGGAAAGATGAACTTCTGCCACTTGTTGAGCATCTTTTTTGCCCTGGATGCAGTGCTACTTGTTTTTTTTTTAATCTGTGGATATAGATATATTTTTAGATGTAGTGGTCATAGCGTAGTACTTATTGTTGTACTCTGCTAAGCCACTTATGTGTTAGTTAATTCTCATAAAAACCTTATTAGATGGGTAAAAATATTATTTCCTATTTTATAGATGAGAAAACTGTGGCTTAGCAAAATTTAAATACTTTGCTTCTGAGAACACATATCCTGAATAGATTGTCTTCGAGGTTTTCTAGTTTAAGCTCTTTCTTCCCCGCTATGCCAGGTATTGCCTGTCTCACTGGTAAAAATGTAGAGCTGCTTATCAAGGAGGTACATCTCTGACCTCCCCATTTTCCTGTCTTACCCGCTTTTAGTAGCTGGCCCAGATATCTGCCCCTCCCATCCAGGGGGACCCTACTGAAGTCTCTTGTCCTGTGTTATTGTTAGCCTTTCTCTTCCATGCTTGTGAGCTCCTTGAACTTGTCTGCATCTCAGAGCCCCTTGCTGTAGCATCCCTGAGGATGCAGGCACATGCTCATGGTAGGAATCACACATCTATACAACAAATTAACCAAGTGCCTTCCTCCAGCATTAATCACAAAGAAGCAGATGATAAAATGCAAATCCAGAAAACAATTATTGAACTGTGTGCGCATCAGCCTTGGGAATGGATTTCTGGGGACGATCTGGCCCCTCCATAAATGATGTGCATGACTTGGATCTTTGCAGGAATGGAATAGATTCCTGATGACTTTGGGGAAGGCCTGAAGGTAGCCAGACCCCCACCTGTCCTCTCAGAGCCTCTTGCATGCCCTCTGGCCCCCGGTGACCTGCAGTGGGACCTCTGGAATGGAAATGGGCTTCTCTGCAGCCTGGGCTGCCGGCATACCAGGTTGAGCCTCTGTGAACTGGGCCGGAGGTTTAATGGGCTGGAGATTTCTTTTGGAATCTGCAACTTGAAATATCCTGTACTCTTGATTAATTCATGCTTGGGAGCTTCCTTAGTGCTGTCTGGTAAATAGCTCCGTACCATACGTTTATTTCCCCATGGTCTTGTTGAGGAGAGACTGGAGCCTGTGTTTCTACCAACTACTCCAAGGAAAATATCACAGGTCACGTTTCAGAACTGAGGCTCCGAATGGGGGTTGGAATGGGGGTTGGGGTCTTCCTAGTGCCCATCTCTATCACCTCCTTTTGGCCCGGCATTTGCTTGTAGCCAAAAGGGGTGAGTTTGTCTTGAGCTGTCCTGTAGATGTTTGTTATGTGGAGGTTGAAAATCTGACAGTTGCTTCTGAGTTTCAACTGCATGAGTGAGTAGTGTATAGACAGAACCCTGAAAGGACGTCAAATCATTTCCCTTCAATTCCTAGAGCCTTACTGTGTCTTTGTCTTGAGAATGACCTCATTGCTTTTTTGTCTTTTTAGTGGAATGCACAGTCATTGACAAGTAATCACAATAATCCTCTACACTTTGGTAATGTGTACACATTTTCCAGGGGGTTTTGCTCACATTATCTCATTTGATCCTTATTACTGCTCTGAGTGGTAGACAGAAGGGCTATTTTCATCTCTAATTTTCAGCTGTAGAAACTGAAGTTTAGAAAAGCTAAGCAGTTGGCCAGAAGTCGTACATTTTGTATGTAGAAGAATTTAGAACTGGAATTATAAATAGTCTAATTCAAATCAACATCCTTTTCACTACTTCTCGTTGGTGTGACCTTTGGAATATACTTACATCTTACTTAGCCTCACTTTTCGTATCACTACGATGGGTATAATCCTCCAGGGATAGTTGTCAGTAATGATGAAATGAGACTGTCTGGAAAAGCACTTACTAAACAGTAAAGCATGTGACAATGTGAGGCATCGTTATCACAAGTACCTTGAATTCATAGAGGGCCACGTCAGAACAATGGCAGAAAAGAGCATTTTCCCCTGTTTTGTAAGGACAGTGAGGTCTAGAATGGTGTTGGTGGTTGTCAGGTGTCACGAGCTCCCAGCCCTGTGATCAGCACACTGGCCCTGGTGCCCTGCCTGCAGGCCGCTTTGTTATCCTGAGAGCGCTGGTGTTGGCAAGATCCTCTTTCCTTACAGAGCTTGCTCTCAGTGTTCCTTGGAACAGTCCTGTATCCTGGAGACATTTTTAGGTCGGCCAGACTGGAGAGCAGGAGCAGGGAGCTGGGGACAGGATCTGCATTCCTGAGTTTCGTCCACAAATGGCGGAAATGTGGTGTGGCTGATGAGGTGGCGTTGAGGCGGATGAGGAACTGACCTCAAACTCTGCTTTCTCTCTTTTCTCATGCAGAATGGGCTGCTTCGCATTAATACTTATTGGAAAAACCCAGAAAAGATGGCTCTCAAGTTGGCAACAAATGCATTAGGAGTTAGTGGTGTGATATGGTCAGGAGGCAGCCCGGGGGATTGAAGAATAAGATCTTCGATAGCTTTGTTTTTAAGTCCATATTCAATTACAAAAATTCCAAGCCTATGAGACAGACTTAGACACAGCTTATTTGTTTGGTTCTTTTTTTTTTTTCCCATTTATTTTTATTAGTTGGAGGCTAATTACTTTACAATATTGTAGTGGTTTTTGCCATACATTGACATGAATCAGCCATGGATTTACATATGTTCCCCATCCTGATACCCCCTCCCACCTCCCTCTCCATCCCATCCCTCTGGGTCTTCCCAGTGCACCAGCCCTGAGCACTTGTCTCATGCATTCAACCTGGGCTGATGATCTGTTTCACCCTTGATAGTATACTTGTTTCAATGCTATTCTCTCAGAACATCCCACCCTCGCCTTCTCCCACCGAGTCCAAAAGTCTGTTCTGTACATCTGTGTCTCTTTTTCTGTTTTGCATATAGGGTTATCGTTACCATCTTTTAAAATTCCATATATCTGCGTTAGTATACTGTATTGGTCTTTATCTTTCTGGCTTACTTCACTTTGTATAATGGGCTCCAGTTTCATCCATCTCATTAGAACTGATTCAAATGAATTCTTTTTAATGGCTGAGTAATATTCCATGGTGTATATGTACCACATCTTCCTTATCCATTCGTCTGCTGATGGGCATCTAGGTTGCTTCCATGTCCTGGTTATTATAAACAGTGCTGCGATGAACATTGGGGTGCACGTGTCTCTTTCAGATTTGGTTTCCTCGGTGTGTGTGCCCAGGAGTGGGATTGCTGGGTCATATGGCAGTTCTATTTCCAGTTTTTTAATCAATTTCCACACTGTTCTCCATACTGACTGTACTAGTTTGTATGTTTCTAAGAGACAGAATAAAGAGCCAGAGTTTGAAGACCCAGGAACCATGTTTATTTCCATATAAAGAAGAACTTTCTGCTGGAAAGATAGAATTTACAGCTGCAGAAGATACTGATTTCCACCTCACTGGAGACCCCAGGGATGCCTTGGGAGGGGTCGATAAATAGGAGAGACACTGGGCTCAGTGGCCTTTATGGTCTTTTCTTCACCTAAGATCCCAGAGCCAGTGGTTCTCAGGGGAAGAAAAACACATCTACATTAAAGAATGAAGGGTTGCTTTGTGAATATGGAAACCCATCTCCAAATGCTACTAGAAGAATGGAGGGTAGCTACAGACCTTTCAGTATGGTTTTCACTCCTATCCCGGTGGCTGCCTCTTTGGTCCCTGGCCTTCAGAGTTCTCAGGCCATTCTTGGGCAGCTATTAATATTTTCCATGGGATATCTCTTTCCTCTGCTGATATGTTCCTGCTGGGATGTGGGGAGGAACTCTGAGCTCCTGAAAAGATGACAGTCTTTCTGCAGAACCACCAAGTCTAGTGGTTGGTTTAGTCTCAGTTACGAGTGAGGGACATCTCCTTACCCTCTTCAGGCCTACTTCTGGGCCCTCCTGGGAGTACTGCAGTGGCAAGAATTCTATGCTAAGTTCTGGTTCTGACATGTGGCAGGTTTTCTCATCCCTTTGCCTTACCTCGTTTACTTATCACTTATATTTGTGTTCATTCATTAAATATGCAATAAATAAGAAATATTTGCCATTTTTTTCAGTTATGTGGGCATGCCTGCAAAAACTGAAAGCAAGTAATCAAAATAAATGTCAGGATTATTTCGATAGGCTAGTAGAAGCTGCTTTTAGATCTGACATAGTTGGACAATTTCGGGAAGTCTATTCAGTTTGTAGGTGAGAGAATATACAGTGCAGGAGAATGAATTTGTTCAAAGTGGAAAGGAGTGACTGATCTGGGTGTGGGGCTTGGGTCCTCTCGTTCCCTGGCCCAGTGCTGTTTATTGCTTGACGGTTGCCTGGTATGAGTACAAGCAGTCTCATACTGAAGGCCCAAAAGCCAATAAGTGGGTGATGATTCTGGACAAAGGCTCATCTGACTTACAGAAAGTCTTTACAGCCAGCAGTAGGACAAGATCATGCTAAGGAGTAGAACCCCTGGAAAGACAAGATATGGATTCCTTCTCTGAACAGACCCCAGCTTCCTCATACTGCCATTTCCCCAGCATCTCATCTCTCTCTCTTTTCTCCTAATTCAGTCTGGAGTCATTTCACATCAGATTCACCCCTAATTGACTTCACAATTTAGTCATCAGATACTTTTCAGGATCTTGAATTGGAATTACTTTTACAAACCAAGGGAATTACTCTTACAAATTAAATTGGGCATGTCACCCTTCCGCCCCCCTCCCCCAGTGTTCTCCTGAAAGTCTAGTTTTTTTCATGTGTCTTCTTGCCTTGTGTCTCTGTTCTATGAAGAACTCATGCAAAACTAAGTTCCCAAGAGGACTCTCAGCCCAAGGGAGTCAGGAATTGGGGTGTAAGGGTTGTTCGGGGACTCACCTGCCATCAAAAGAGCTGCAAGCTGGGTTTTTGATGATCTCTTCAGATGCACCCCCCCAAACAAGTCCCCCTCACACTAATTAATAAATTAACTCCATAAATGTACTTATATTCTAGGTGGCCCCATTCCTGAGATGAACTTAAAGCCTTTCAACCCAGCCACTTCCCTGTCCTGGCAGGAGAGCCTTTTTCCTGTAACAGGAGAGCCTACAGAACGGCTAAGATTACTTCTTTGGGGGTTAATCATTCACTCCCAGTAAGGAATTCTGTCTTTAGTGGGGCATGTTCTTCAAGTGCCAGAGGCAAGAAGGGTGATTTTTCTGACATCCTCCAGGCTGCTTCTCCATAAATGGAAATGTTTACCCACCGCACTGATCTATTGGAAGGGAAGGAGGTGACTCAGGGTTTAGGAGAAGCAGGATTTGAATTCTTGTTTCCAGAAACAAAGTCGCCCCCTCCCCCCTCCCCCTCCCCCTCCATTCCTTTGCCCCTTGTTCTGGGAGCCAGGGAGAGAGTGTTTCAGTGCCTTGCCCTCGGGCCTGGGGACCACCTCCTTGCAGCGGGACTCAGGGTGCGTGAGAGGGAGTGAGTGCCAGTGGAGGGCTGGCTGCCTGTGGGGCCTGACGGCGCGTGAGTACATCAGTGCTGCCAGAGCCGGTGGCATCTCTGCCCCCAGACCCGGGGTTCAGAGTCCGAGGGCTGGCTGGCTTGGGCGTTGATGGGACGCGGCTGGGAGCGTGGCTGCTTTCATTTGGGGTGTGGTTGGGTGCTTCCCCAGGGGAATACTTCTCACAGTGGGATCTAGAGATGCACTCTGACTGAGGAGAAATTCTATTCATATATTAAAAATTAGACAGCTGTGCCTTCTACCTGAGGCCTAGCTTAAGCTGGGGAGAAGGATAATTTGGGAGTGCTGCTGTCTGACGGCTGGGACTAGAGCAACAGGCCAGAGGGGATGTTTGTGAACCTTTGGGGAGGGCTAATTTTATCTTAAAAAAGCAGAGTTATGGTTGTGGCATGACATCCAGTCTGCAGTGGATGCCTGGCGTTTGGGACACTGTGTAAACGTGATGGACTGTCAGAGCTGGAAGGAGTCTTAGGCACGATTCTATTGATCTGTTTCATTTTACAGGGTGATGGTGGGCAGGGGAGGCCCAGGAGCTCACCTGCCTCACAAGTACATGGCTGGTTAGAGAGGTTAGAATCCAGATCTTTTCACTCTCAGTTCTTCTTCCACTGCACTGAAGCTGCCCCTTAGGCAGAGGCAGAGAAGATGCCCATTTTGCAGATGAGGAAATTAGAACTCAAGATTCCAGAGCTGCTCACACTGATTTCATTTGTGAGAAATTGACAACTGGAACCAAGTTCTCCCAGGTCAGATCTCTTTTAATCATGCTACATAGACTCAGAGGCCTGTCTTCGTTGGTTTTAAAAAAGTTCCCTTTTCCCCCCTTCTTTGATTTCTACTTACCTTTCTCTGCTTTCAGTCATGTGAATATTGTTTGAATGTGAGCTGCTTCCTTCTGATCTGCTTTGTGCCTGCATATCTCTCTTCCTGAAAGAGGATGATAACCTGTCCAAGAGAAGGAACTGAATAGTGAACACCTTTATTTCAGTTTCATCTGTGGCACTGAAATTCTGCACAGGCCTTGAAAGAAATGGATCAGGGCTTTCCATTTTAGCCTCTTGCAGTATTTTTGAAGCTGCAAGAATTGTGGAGTGTAGTTCCCCACCACAGGTGAGTCCTGACTCTCAATAGATTTTAGACACACACACAGAGACACACACACACACACACAGACACACACGTCTTTAGCTTTCTTTGATGTGACAGCAGCATTTGACAGACCAAGAGGGCTCCACTCTGTTCCAGTCCCCCAGATGCTACACAGCCATAAAGAGTAACTCTTTGCAGTCAGTTTAGTTTCTGATCAGGGGCCCTCCTCGAATGCAGGAAAGATGTTCGAGGTGTGTTTTGGAGCAGCACTTTGATGTCAGTGGCATTAGGTGGCAGATCATAATAGAGAGGAGAAAGTGCTCTGAGACCTGAGTCTGTGTGGTCAGTGAGAAAGGGGAGGGGAAGCAGGTCTCTACGCTGAAGCACCGGGGAGGTGGGGACTGGCCTGGGACTCCCAGGAACGTGCAGGCGCCCTGTTCCTCCTTCCCACTTGTGCCTGGGCGTGGTTTGTAGGCTCTGCTCACCAGGTGGGAGGCAGCTACCTGGAAGCCTGATGGCTTGGGATGTTTTCCCTTTGTGATGTTGTCGATGGGCACTGAGAGGTTGCTGTTGGTAGTACCGATTCTTCCTGCAAACAGGGAGAACTGATGTTCACTGACTCTCTCTGGGTGCCGAGCACCAGGCTGAGCACCTGACCGACACTGGTTCTCCACTATAGCTACCTGTGAGTAGGTACTGTTTTTGGGGTATGTATTTATTTATTTTTTAAAAAATTTATCTCATTGAAGTATCGTTGTTTTACAATGTTGTGTTAATTTCTACGGTACAGCCAAGTGATTGAGTAGGTACTAAGTTTTTAATTGCTTTTGACTTTGATAGAATACACATAACCGTTTTTACTGTCTTGACCATTTTTAAGTGTCAGTATTCAGTATAGTCCTATGTTGGTCAGTCAGCCTCCAGAATGCTTTTTATCTTGCGGGCTGAAACTTTGTATCCATTAAACATTTACTTTTCATTCTTCCCTCCCACAGCTCCTGACAACCATCCTTCTGTTCTTTGTCTCCATGGATTTGACTTCTCTAGGTATCTTTGCAGACGTGGAGTCATACAATATTTGTCCTTTTGTGACTGGCTTATTTCACACAGTGTAATATTTTCAGGATTCACTCATATTGTAGCATGTGTCATAATGTCCTTCCTTTTTAGGGCTGAGTAGTAATAAGTTGTATATATACAGCACATTTCATTTATCCCTGTAGGTGTTACTGCTGACCTCAGTTTTATAGTGGAAGAACCTGAGACTCTGAGGGTTTAATAAGTAAGCTGCCCAGCATCACTCAGTCAGTAGTGGAGCTGGGATTTGAACCTAGGTTGTGTGGCTTCAGAGTGCATGTGACCAGGAGGAAGCAGTTAGTAGAATTCAGCTGGCAAGAGTGTGAAAAACCAGGGTGATTCTCTCCTAGATGGCAATACCTTCTTGCACAGTGCTGTGACATTTCAGTAACCATGTATTCCCAGGGACCATATGTACACAGATATTTTCCTCTGGTTTATATTGGTCTCCAGGTAACTTAGAGCCACATGCAAAGCCTACCTCTCGCAAATGGTATGAGACGTATGGCCCTTATCTTTTGTAACCTTTGTACTTTTCCTTAACTTTATTTTTCCATCTCCCTTCCCAGTTTTCTTACTTAAAAAAAAATCATGAGCTATGTACATCTTTTGTCAGGTAGTTCAGATTGTTTCTGGAACAAGGCAGACTATATAAATGAGTGAGATGTTATCAGGTATTTTTGTTATTTTTATGGAAAGACACTAAAGGTGGGATCTTTTCACCTGACTCTGCTTCTGATTCAGTGTCTAACTTGGGCGAAGATGCATGCACCTTTCTGGATCTCAGTTTTCCTTCCAGGAAGATGGGGCTGCAGTTGATGACAGCAAAGGTTTCTTCTGCTCAAGGCACTCTGCATGGTTTATCTCCTTTTGTTCTCCCAGTACTCCCACAAGGCAGGTGCTGTTGTGCCCTTTTTACTTAGAAAAATAAGGGCTAGAGAAGTGGGAAGGTTCACCGAAACTCCTGTGTCTCCTAAGTGCAGGCATCAGTGATCCAGAATGTTAGCCACCGTACTGGACTACTGCCTTTAAGCAGCCTTTAACGTTTCTGTCATCTGTGGCATGCATTCATCTGCATTCATCAAATTGTATTAAATCTTTATAGGGTTCCCACTTATGTGCCTCATACTGTTCTGGGCATGGATCCAGTAGTGGGTTTGAATGAAGAAAAAGACACAAAACAACGATCCCTTGGAACTTACATTCTAGAGAGATATGTGGAGGAGGCAGATGATAGATGAAGATGTAAACAGCAGAGAATGATAAGTAACGCTAAGGAGGGTTCACGGAGGATGCCCTGCCTGTGAGGGAGCGGAGGAGTAGATGATGTTTAAGTTGAGTTCTGAATGCCGGGGAGCCAGCCATGGGCAAGTCAGGCGGGGAGAGCGTTATAGGCAGAGGGCAGGGCCGATATCAGGTCCGTGGAGTGGGAATGAGTTTGTATTTGAGGAAAAGAGGGGCCCAGTGTGCCAGGAGGGTGGGCTGCTGTGGGCAAAGCATGGGATGAGGGCGAGGCAGGGTCTGGGATGTGTCAGTGAGCTCGAGAAGGGGCTTGGATCTGAGTCGAGTGCTAGAAGGCATCGGAATTACATTTACCAGCATCGCTCTAGCTGCCGTGGGGGAAGTGCACTGCCAGGAGTAGAAGCGAGCCACAGCCCAGGGTCACAGTGATTAGGGTGGTCTGAGTGGGACCAGAGAGAAGCGAGCAGATTTGCTCAGGACATGCTTCCGAGGGGTCATCTCCAGGATGTCAAGACCATTCTCCTGCAAAGAAATGTCAGGTTCAAGTGGCAGGAATCTGAGAGACCCCCACGGAGGCACTGTGGGTTCACAGCCTGGCAGCTGGTTTGAACTAGGAGGCTCTGCGTGCTCCCTGCTCTGGTGTCTAGCCCGGAGCTTCTGGCCAAGGACTGGAGGGCAGTGGCTTCCTGCCTCTGACTTCCTGGCTGAGGGCTGCGGGAACGCCCCACAGTGAGCCCTGCAGAACATGCTGCTTCCTTTGCTGTCTCTGGGTATTTGTATAAAGCATTCTTTCCCACCAAGAATAGGGAACATCCAGAGTGATGTTGACTTTATGGGCCATATTTAACATAGTGTTTTCCTTTGATGCATGTTCTGTTCTTGCAGAGACTGCTGCATCCTATAAACTCTGTGGTGAGGCGCCTTCAGCCGCCCTGTCAGATGGATTGAGAAGGTTTGGTGGCGGCCCGGAAGACCTGGCGCTTCAAAGCCCCACTTTGCCTTGGGGACCCTGGTCCATGGGCACCCCCAGCCCTTTTCTTTTATTTACATTTGAATTCACACTTGCTGGCCCTTGCCTCTTCCCTGTAATTCCTTTTAATGGGCTGGACTTTCCTGTAAATACTCTAGTTTTCAGTGGAGAAACTAGTCTCAGAGAAGTTAGGTGATGTAGTCAGTGTAAGGTAGAGGCTGAGTCACACAGGGAATCCACGAGGCCAAAATGACCTAGTATGTGTTTCATGGCGATCCTATACTGCACTCTGCCTAAGCCTGGAGATGCTCAGAGATCATAGACAAAATCACCTGAAATTCATTCCTGAAGCTTCACAAACTCCTCTTCAAAGTTTGCAGTCTATAGTTATCAGGGTTTTTTAATCTTTTTTTTTTTCTTTTGGTAAACTTTTTAAAACAACATCTCTTAGAAACAATGTTTTGTTTTTGCTCACTTCAGTTCCTTTGAAAATTTCTCTCATATTACCCATTCATTTAGTCACCAAACATTTATTGAGTTCTTACTGTATGCCAGGCATTGTGCTAGGTGCTGGGGATGGATTCAGAGATAATTTGGAGGCGTTTGGGAGTGGATAATTACAGCACAGTGAGATAAGTGCTATAATAGAGGGATATATAAAGAGCTAGAAATAGCACTATGAATAACATCTCTGAACAAATTGCCTTCTTTTTTCCTTTTGGATTATTCCCTTATGTATATTGCCCAAAGTGGGATTACTGGGTCATTTAAAAGATGAAAACAATTTGGCACAAAAAGATGTAATGACTTACTTCGGGAATACAGCTCAATTTTCTATGGGGGGGAAATTGTTGACAAGTCTAGATTTAGATACTTCACCAAGCGAATTGGGCAGTTTTTGTACTATTCCTGTCAATGTGGTGGTTTTCAGGGGAGCACCTCTTCTCAACATGTCACCTCACATGTAGAAACACTTGTCCTTATGTTTAATCTCACAAATCCCTTGTTGATGCTCCCTACCTATGTATTAATAAGTATGGTCATTTCCATTTTATGAATGAGACTGTGTCTTTGTTAAAAGGAGGTGACTTGCTCAGGATTCCATAGTTATTAGTGAAGAATCGAAACATCAGGTGTAAGATTTTTTGATTCTGTATCTTCTGTCTTGTTTTCCATGCTCTTTTTACCAATTGAGGCTGGGGCTGGGGTTACTTTGTTCCAGTGAGGGCCTGAAATTCATTTAATGATTGTAGAAGCTCTTCTCTAAAAGGTCAGAATCCGTGAGATAGGTATAGAAGTCCTAACCTCCAGAGGGTCTGGTGTCCTTCTATACATTGACCTGAAAGGACCTGAAGGCCCATTATTCCTGACCCTGGCTCAGGTCTTGAAAGGTCAATGCATGACCTTAGCACTGAAGCACAGAATCCCAAGGAAAGCTGAGACCACACCACAGTCCTGCTTTGAAGCATTTATTGTTTTTCTTATATACTCAGATGTATGTTTCCCAACTTTAAATTCACTTACTTTGTTATTCATAACATTTTCCTAGTATTTTTGGCATTTAAGTGAAAATTTCTACCCTAGCTACCCATAATCAGGCAGCAGTACCTGTTCATTGTGAACACCCATGATTCTCCCCATCACTCATTTCATCACCTTCTGCCGTAACTCATGCTGTTCCTTTTGGTTGAGATGACCTCTCCCATCTTCATCCCTAGGACTCCTGCTCTTCCTATAAACTTCTGCACACATACCACCTTCTGAGTGATACTTCACCTTCTGAGTGAAGTAACCTCTGATCACTGCCCACTTCCCGCCATCCATTCTCCCCCAGAATTGGTCTCTTTGTTCTCTGTTTTGCTGACTCACAACACAGTGGGCTCTGAGGCAATCAAGTGTAGCCATGTGACACTTACAAGCGTGGGATCTGGGTTTGAATCTTGCCGTGATGCTTCCTAGCTGTGTGATCTGTTAGGTCAGTTAAGCTGATAAGTTTCCTCATCTGTCAAGTCTGTGCAAGTAATCACGGCAACCCAGTGTTGTTTGGAGGATTTGTATTGTTGTCTATGCTTCTGCTAAGGCACCCATCATCATGTAGTTTATGTTTTATCTCTCTTTCTAGACGGAGCTGTTTAAGGGCAGGAAGGGAATTACGCCATGCCTGTGCCTTTGCTGTATGGGACCTGCCGCAAAGTTGCCTTTGAGGGAAAGGGTTCCATGTAACATCACAATAGTGTCAGTTCAGGCTCACATGGAGGCCCTGGTGAAGAGGTGCCAGGACTACCCAGGAGCTCTATGATGTGGTGCTCCGAGCACACACAGGACGTGCTGGATCGACTTCTGCCTCCTGCTTCTTGAGTGACAGGAAAGAGGCTTGAGCTTGCGTTTAGCCTGTGTTCTTCTGATTCATCAAATTGGGTAGCATTGTCATTTCTCTGAAGGCAGAGTGGAAATCCTGTTTAAAGCACGAGACTTGGTTTCTTTTCCGGGTTTTCCATGGGTGAGCATTCTGTACTAGAGGAAGGGGTCGATGGAGGTGTGGATTTGGGGCCACACTAAGGGCTGTCTGCTCCTCTGACGTCCCTGAGTGGGCCCACAGAGAAGCAGTCCTGCCCCCGGAAGCTTTCTTTCAGACCCTCCTAGCTGTGCTATGTCTGGAAGCTGACTGTGGAGGGGATTTGTTTCCAATAGCTCTACCATTGCACTTTCTCGTGTGTCATTTTTGAAAATGCAATAGCTGTGAGCATCAGGAGCCTGACACACAAGGTCTTCCATGTTCTGGCCACAACATTCCTTTCCAGCCTCATGCCCCACCACTTCCCTCCGTGTTTTCTGCCACTGGCCTCATCAGATTAGTCACTTTCCCCGAGAACACCCTGAGCTCCTCTCTTCAAGGCCTTAGCACATCATGTTCCTTGGGCTGATTTCCCTCCTCCTCATACGTGGACATCCTCTTGGGTGTTCAGGCTCAGTTTAGAAGTCATCATTAGCAGGGCTCTTCCTGACCTTCCAAAGGACACCCGCGTATACTGGTACTTTGCACACTTTTCCTACCATTTTGTCATGGGGGAGTGTGTCCTCTGTAGCCCCTTCGAGAGCTCAAGGCAGGTCCAGCTCAGCGCCCGCCTCTGCAGGGCCCATACACATGCCTCCAGGGCAGAAGGTGCCCGTGAATGTCTGATTCGTGCACCTCAGAGCGCAGGGCGTCTGACATCGTGGCAGTTCACGGTTGTGCCAGAAGTCGGGGTGGGAGTGTGTGTTCAGAAGCTCATACTAGGATTACCTGCGATTTGTTTCATCATGAGCCCAGACATTTGAATTCTGCTTTTGAGTCACTCTGGTATCAGCTCACTCTTAACCTTTCTCTGGCCTGCTTCCCACATAGCTGGCAGATGCCTTCCTAGCGCTCTGAACTTAGCACTCTGAACTTTTTATTTCATGTAAGAACATAGCAGCAAGATCATATGGCAACTCTGTTTTTGGTTTTCTGAGGAACCTTCATACTGTTTTCCATAGAGGCTTTCCAATTTACATTTGCACCAAAATGTAGGAGGGTTCCCTTTTCTCCATATGATCCAGAAATCATATGTTTGGACAAAAGTATAGTTTTGTGGGTGTGTGTTTGGACAAAAGTATAATTCGAAAAGTTACATGCCTCCCTGTGTTCATAGAGGCACTATTTGTGATAGCCTTGACACAGTAACAATCTAAATGTCCATGAACAGATGAGTGAATAAAGAAGACAGTGTATAAATATAAAATAGAATATTACTCAGCCATGAAAAGGAATGAAATAATGCCATTTGCAGCAACATGGATAGACCTAAAGATTATTATACTAAGTGAAGTAAATCAGAAAGAGAAAGACAGATATCTTAGGATATCACTTGCACGTGGAATCTAAAATATGACACAGATGAACTTATCTACAAAACAGAAACAGACTCCGAGACGTAGACAACAGACTTGTGGTTGCCAAGAGGAAGGGGAGGTGGAGGAGGGATGGACTGGAAATTTGGAATTAGCAGATGCAAACTATTGTATAGAGAATGGATAAACAAGAAAGTCCTACTGCATAGCATAGGGAACTATATTTAATATCCTGTGATAAACCATACTGGAAAAGAATATGAACAAGAATACCCACACATATATATGTAGGTATATATCTAAATCACTTTGTTGTACAGTAGAAATTAACACCACATTGTAAATCAACTCTACTTCAGTTAGAAAAAAATAATAACAGCGAGGTGGCATTCAAGAAAGATCTACTTGCTTTTAAGGTGAACATTTTTCTGTTTAAAAGTTCAGACTTTGCTTTTTATCCCAAAGCTCCTTAAAATGTGAACATAGCGGATTATTTTTCCCAGGTATATTTTTGCCTCTAGCAGAATAGCTGTCCGTAGTATAGTTTTAACTGCAAAATAATAAAACCCTGGTCGTGGAGCTTGACTTTGAAGACTTGAGGTCAAATTCCAGCTTTACCATTTACTAGCCCCCAAATCTTGGAAAGTTGCCTGACTTATTGACCCTTAGTTTCCCCAGTGGACAATAGGAAATCTTTCTTATAGAGCTGATGGACAGGTTAAATGAGGTCTTGGGCATTAAACTGAGGTTTTTACTACTGTCTGGCTCATCAACTGAATTTGAAGGCCATCTTAGATAACTGTTCCAAAGAGTTTGCTTTTGGTAGAAAATGTTTGGATATTTATGTTTTCAGGTATGGGTTTTACTTTTGGATGACAAAATAAATGAATTTATAGTCAGGGGACACCCAGCATCTAACAGACTTAGGAAGCATACATGGCTTATAAGACTCAGTTGCAGTTCTAGTAAATTAGAACCACAGAATCATAGGCTTTGAGAAGTTGTAGATAGACTCTGGAAGATGGGGTGAACACTGGTTAAGGTGCACTGTGTGCAGACTCTGTGCTTTGCATGCTGGGTGTGGAATCCCAAGAAATGGTTGCATACACCTTGATGGGTAGGTGTATTAGACCCATTTTGCAAACAGGAAAGCTTGAGCTCAGGGAAGTTGAATACTTTACATATGTCCAATATCAAAGCCTTGAAGTTCGCCCTGTCCTTGTGATGGGCTCTAAAATCCTTTCCATTTACAGATGTGGCAAGATCTGCCTTTATCCTCTCATTTCGCAAGTTCTGGGCCAGATAAAGCAGTGGAATTTTGCAGTCTTGGTGTCCCATAACTGATTTAGTGAATCTAGAAGAGGATCTTGACTTTTCCTGCCAGGAATCTGTTCACTTGAAGCTCCTTTGAGTCATTCGTCAGACTTTACTTCTCTTTCTCCCTTTTGGGAAGATACTTGCCATGGGCCAGCTCCACTTTTGAGGTCAGTAGTGTATATGAAGATGACTTCATATTTTCTTTAAGAAAAAAATTGCAGCTGGAAATTAAATTTGTTGAGCATTTCCCATCATCTCCTCTAACATATGGTGGTGGGAAGTGACAGCACTGGGCTGGGAGGTAGGGAGTTCTCACCTGGAATCTGTCACTGACCAGTGAGAGAACTTGGGCCAAGCCTTCCTTTCCTTTGGGGCTTCAGTGTCTTCATCTGTAAACAGTGAGGACACTATCAGGTGATTCTTAAGATTTTGAAGCTCTGCATGTCTTGTGGTGTCAAAACCATCAATTTCTGCTGAGCTGCGTAATCCTGCAGCTGTTTTCTCTGATACTTTTCAATCTTTAGGTTTAATCTATTCCACAATGTATAATTTTTTAAAGGGATGCTTTTATAGACACTTCTGAAATATAAAATGGTGGGGGGGGGTAAATGGATGTTAAAAAATAGAAAACAACCAATTAAATAGTGTATAGTATGTAATTCTCCTTGGAAACTTAGGAAGAGATTGAGGAGCACTTTAACAACTGGTAATTTAAATTGCATTTGAACTCTGCTAATGGTTTGTTTGCATGAGAACTTCAATCATTTCACAGCGGTTCTTTTGCGAAACTGCTTGTTCTCTTTATGGAAAGGAAGAAAAAAATTATTGAAAGAGAAGTTGACTGTGGAAAAGGGGGGGGGGGGGCACATTCATTTGCGCTTGGAGAGAAGGTAGCCAGTGCCTGAGACATTTCCCCAGGGCCATGGTAGAGAGATTTACCTTTCTGCAAAGTTTGAAAATCGGGGGAAGTCAGCTGCCCTTTGCTGCTGTTGTAGAAACTGTTCTGATTGATATCTCCCTCTGCAAGGAGAGGCTTAGGTTTCCTGGGGCTTGGAGTTGGGATCTTTTGTTTTTTGAGATTGCGCTGTCCACGGAGCCACTGTTGGCCTCCTCGTGCTCCATCCGTCAGTGACTTTGACAATTCGAGTGCCCGTGAAGACCGCTAGTTCTCAGGAAACACATTGCTTTGCTGGACTTACCTTGATGATACTCCATTTTCTCAACTTAGTTTTTTTCTTTTTTTTTTTTTTTTGCTGTCGGGCTGTATGCAAGAGCTTTAAACAGGTGTTCTGAGGTCTGGGTGTGTAAGTCCTGTTTATCCTTCAAAACTGATTGTGTGGCCGAGGGCAGGTCTCTCTGGCCAGCGAATGTCAGTCATTTCTTCCGTTAAAGTGGCCATAACTCAGTCCAGGGGAGCAGACCCCAAAGTGGAGCCTTGGGCTGCCTACCTCTCACTGTGCTTTTGGGTGGCCACCTCCCCCCTCCTCCCCAGTTTCTCCTCCTGTCGGTTGGAAGGGTTGAAGGGGGTCATTTTTAAGGTCCCTCTCAACTTTGAGCTTGTACAGGTATTTGAATGAGATCATATTCACAAGACGATTGTGTGATTGGGTCAATAATGTTTAAAATGACAACAGTGAAAGTGGGAGTAGTCATTTTTCTGGTATGTGGATTTCCCCTGAATCTACATTTTATAACAATCTGCTACCCTAGAACACTTGTCTGTTGGGATATATATTGCAGGATTCTTGACTAAATAGTACTAGTTCTTAATGAAATAAAGTAGTGAGGACTTACCAGGAAGCGTCAAGATTGTCCAGCCCTCTACTGCCCACTGACCATCATTTTTCAGGCAATGAAACTAAGGTTCACAGCAGTTACTAGATCCCATAGTTAGAAATTTGTCTCCAAACTCATATTTTTTTTCTTTTTATTATTTACTGTAGTTCAGATTTTGCTGTTAATTTTTTCTTGCCTAAAATGTATCTAATTGATTTCTTTCACTTTTGACATTATGGTGAAGCTATCCCCCTACTTCCCCCCAAAGCTGAGGTATGAACATCGGGGTACCAGCATTCTCTTTCTTCATCATTCTGAGACATATTGGTGAAACAGAAGTGCCAGGAGCTGACTGGTGGCTTAGGAGGTACAGAGATCAACCACTAAATTTGTGGGTTTCAAGCCTGGTGTCATTTCCAGTATGGTTTACGCAAGCTCATAAGCTTGGGAAAGTTCTACAGCTAGTAAGATCCTAGAGATTCATAATTAACCTCCTTGTCCCATTTCTACAGGTGAGATCATTGTGGAAACAGAACAGAGGACGGAATCCAGTCACCTGATTCCAGTTCAGTTCTTTTGCCGTTGTTCTACAGAGCATTCGTTGGAGGGAAGATATTTTTCCTCAGCTGGTGAGTTCTGTGCAAAAAAGAGAACTTTTTCCTTTTATAATCAATATGCATATTTTAATAAATTTTAAAAGTCAGTTTCCATTTAAATCATGGGCACTGGTAACTAGGATGGAAGAACTAAGAAGAACAAAAATATTCTTCCTTTTTTTCTTGAGCTGATTTTATTGATAATGGACAGTGAATGGCAAGATATTATAATGCTAATAAAATGGACAGCAAAGCTAAGGCAGGACTCAGCCTATGGAAGGTGGCAGGAAGAGAAATTGGAAGAAAATTTGGAGTAATTAACGATTTTGGGTTGCCAATAACTGCACTGCTTCTTTCTTTCTCCTTTGGTGTGGAGGGGAGCATTCTTGAAATTGAACAACCAGAAAGAGTCAGTGAACAGTGTTATGGGTGTTTGTGAGGAAAGGAAGTAGTACTTTTAAGTGGCTGTTGCTCACCCCTGTGCAGGGTACTTCTTCTGTGATTGTATATTTTCACATCAACCCTTTGTGGTGGGAAAGGCTAAATTTCCTTAGACGAGGGTGTGTACCTGTCCTAAAGGGCCTGCAGCATTTCCACGGGGATCTGAGTTTTAATCCTGTTGCATACACTCAGAAAGGGGAATGGTGAGCAGGTAAGGTAAACTTTCCCTTGTGTTTTGGAATTCCTCTGTGTTTATAGCAGGTAGAACATATTCTAGAAAAGAATTGATGATGTGGGATATCCTGAGCTATAGAGGAATCTGAGAAAAACAGCTGAGGGACTGGGGGCAAGACTTCTATTTTGAACTCTTAATCTGTAGTCTCATTCCCAGGGCCAGTCCCTAAACACCTCACCTCTGGCTTTTTACTGAATAATTAGTATGTCTTGCCATGTTTATGGCTTAGTTTTTCAAAAGGGAGAGGATTCTGTTGTGATCAGTAAAACCTAACTTCATTTAAAAGTGCGGCTGAGTTTATGGTTACATTTTGTCACTCTTTCTTTTCTTAATCAATGTATCTTAAAAGAACACCCCAGCTGACTTTCTTTGCGCCTATGGATCTACCTAAGATAAAAGGCTGGAAACCACTACTTGGACTCTTCAACATTCATTTCAGTCTGCAACATTTCAAACATGGTCTGGAATGTTTCTCCCCAAGCAGACACTTTGAGCATCGGATGTAAATCTTTGTTCTCTGCTCCAGCGCCTGAGTTTTTCCAGTGCTTCCAATTCAGTTGTGATGAATATGAAGTGTTGTACTTGGGTTCAAACAAAAGTTCTAGTGTGTCGTGGCAGAATGGGAGACAGTGCGTTACCAGGAGGGAGTTGGAAGAAACTCAGAAGGGTCTGTTGTCCATAAGCTAATTATGAGCCAACAGTGGTTTTTGTCCTCCAAACAGCGATGCAGCCTCAGACAGAGGTTCAGAGAGGACAGTTGGGTGACTGACTCTGTCGGAAGCCGGCAAGCCCCGAGGTCGGGTGGCCCTCAAGCTCGGTGTGAGCAGGCCCCGGGCTCTGTTTCTCTGACGTGCCCCTTGCTCTGCCATCGTGTGTGTGTCAGCTTCATCCACAGGATGTTTCCCCTCAGGGTTGTGAACTGGCTGCCCACTGTCGCCTGGAAACTCATGGCAGCTACATGGCGGAGAAGAGGTGGTCCCTCAAGAGAATATCTGGGTGCTGTTAGGATGCAGAGAGAGGACTAACGTTTGTAGGTGACTAGGGACCTTATTTTACCCTCCTGTCAGAACTCTCCTAGGCTGGTGGACTTTAGTCCTTGCTTCCTCCTCTGAAAGGGACACTAGCCAACTGACCTCGTCACACTATGGTACTGAGAGGACCGGAAATGATGTCCCACTCTTACTGGAATGGATCCAGAAAAGGCAGGATGCAGAGCACACATCACAGTGACCTTTAAGGATGTAAAACATGGTCAGAAGAGGGACAGTATCTCCTGCCCATGTGTGTAGCCCAGAGGCTATTGGGATCTCTGGCACATGGTAGGTGCATGGTGCATTTTCATGGATAGAAAGACTAAATCTAAAGGCAGTGGCTGTCCCTTTCCTGAGAGTGTTCAGGCACTGGCTAGTTCTCTGTTGGAAAGCTTTAAGAATTGTAGCACAGATGAGGCTGAACTGCATGATTTTGTGAGAATGAAACAAATGACTGGACAGAAATGGGCTTTTGGGACCAGTATGGCTTAAGAAGTCTGTGAATACAGTGAGTATGGTGGGATGGGGTATCAGAAGGCCTGTCAGTTATTAGATATGCAACCCTAGCAAACAATATCCCTCCACTTTCATTTCCCTGATTGGAGAATTAGAAATAATAATCATTTCCTGCTTACCTCTCATGTTTGTTTAGAGCATGTGGGTTGATAGACGCCAACCTGTTTGGGAAACTGTAAAGTGTGATCCTTACATGATGGATCATTGCAGTTCCTTTCTTCTTTTGTTTAAATACAAAGAATATAAAGCAAAATAAGATAGTGACTATAAAGAAAAATACTGATCTTAAATATAAAGAAACATAACACAATGTAATGTGCAGTGCCCTGTACTATTCCTGGTGCATCATATATGTGCTCAGTGTGTGTCCTTCCTTCCAGCTCTGCACCCCCAGCATCCCCAGGACTGGACGGGCAGTAATTTGTCCTCAATCTTGGAAAGCAGCTAGATCTGGAACCTGGCCCATTGATGATGGTTGAAGTTGAGATGAAGTTGTGTGTCATGATTACTTTTTGTATTTGTTTTTGCTCTAGGCAGTGGGAGGTGCAAGGAGGTAGATTTGAAGACTGAGGAAGTCTCAGTGCTTTTAGACATCCCGTAGAAGCTACACTCCGCCCATTTGGGACTTGCTTTGTTTGATTAGATAATCACACCTTCTGCTCTAGGCGCGACTTACCCAGTGGGAGTCAGGAAGGAAATTATTTCCTTCCTGTTGATACTAACATACAGTTGATGATGGTAGCTAAGAGTTCTCAGTTTTAATATTTCCTCTTTGGTCCTCAGGAGAATCAGGTATTAGTCTCTGCCGGAAGCAAAGTATTGGTCACTTCCGTCAGAGGTGAAGGTCTTGGCTCCCTCCAGTTGATTGGCGAAGTGGTTTCTGGCATGTGTGAACATCTGCGTAGCCAACTTTCATGTTACTGCTTCAAAAGTTACAAAAGGATTTGTTGAGTCTGAGCAGGGACTTGTCCAGCATCCTGAGGCTCTGTGGTTCTTCTGTAACCCAGGAATGTGTTGTCAGAGGTATATGCTGTCTGTGAAAATAGAAGGTGGAGCTTTCTCTCTCTCTGTCTTGCTTCCTTCCTTCCTCATCATTCCACATTCTTCTATTTCCTGACCTCAGCACAATGGATACACTTTTACTCTATCTTGGGCAGAGCCCTAGGGTAGTCAGGGGTTCTCCTGTTCTCTCTCAGTGGGCTCCTGTGTGGTAGAAGGGGTCTGATGGCCAATGAATGGAGAGCCCCATGAGTCCTGGGTAGACTGCTGCCAGATATCTACTCCTGGTTCACAGAGCGCATGTTTGCTCTTTACCCTGATCCCTGTGCTTGTCTGGAAATCAGTGAAACTCAGAGTCTTTAGGACATCACAGTAAATTAGTTGTAGTCCTAACCTTAGAAGCTCATAGTCTAGTTGGAGAGAAAGACATTACATAAAAGTGAAATACACATTAGAAAGATATTGTTTACAACACACATCTATTGATAGCCAGATATGTTTCCAGTGTCATGTTACATGCTTGGGAAATCAAGGTAAATAAGTGAAAGACTCAGCTTTCAAGGGGCTTAGATGACAGGGTGGGGGAATGGAAAGAACTGGGAGCATTGGGGAAGGTTTCCAGAAGGAGAAGGTCTGACTTCAGAACTTCTCAGTTAACCAGGGAGCTGTCATCTGGATCACCAGGTCTGGATAGGGTCTGGGGCTGGCGTGGCTGATAGCAGAGAACGGCTGGGTAGGTAGGAGTTTGTCATCTTCCACATGTGCTTCAGTCTGTGGCTCATTTTTCGCCAGTCTACTGCTGTCAAATGCATCATGTTGATTTTGAGCTGCACTGATATTATTTCCATAGTCCTCTTTGGGTGATTAGAGCATGCTGGGTGTATGTTCCCAAGCTAGCAAGCATCTCTACATTCCAGGGGACAAGGATTCCTTTCAAGAGTTCCTGATAGCAAATCTCTTCTGCTCTGTTGTCTAGCCTCAAGAAAAATGGTGGCATTGGTAAGAGGTTTTAAAATAATCCACAACTGGACCTCTCAGATTAGGGTGCTATCTTCCTTATCTATTGCTACTTAACAAATTACCCCAAATTTAGCACTTTAAAACAAGAAACATTGATTATCTCACAGTTTCTGTGAGTCAGGAATCTGGGAACAGCTTAGATGGGTGCTTCCAGTTCTGCCCTGAGGTTGCAGTCTCATCTGAAGCTCTGCTGGGGAGGACCCACCACCTCACTCAGTCACATCATTGGTAGGATCCAGTTCCCTGTGGGTTCTTGGCTTGGGAGCCTCAGTTCCTTTCTCTTCCCATAGGCAGTTCCCAACATGGCAGCTGGCTTCCCTTAAAGCAGGTGAGCAAGACAGAATCCTTCCAATCAAGCCATATCCTTTCTGTTACCCAGTCCTGGAAGTGACACACCATTTCCCCGGCCTCTTTCTCCTTTTTAGAAGCAAGTCACTACATCCAGCCCACAGTCAAGAGGAGGGATTGCAAAAGGGTCTGAAGAGCAGGAGGTGCAGTTACAGGGGGTCTCCTGGGGGGCTGCCTGTAACAGATACCCAAGCTTGCATGGCATGTTCTAAGGTAAATATACTCAGTGCACCTCTGTAGATCAATTTTATTTGAAGACTGTTTTGAAGGAGAACTCCATTTGAAATCTGAATATAAGCATTGATATATAATTGCACAGAATGCAAAACTGGCATGACTTTTCAGAGGAAGAACACGAGTTTTTAATTAATGCTCTGCTCCTATACCTCTACATCTTTGCCCTCTTTAGCAGTTGGTGTTACTTTGGTGGAAATGTTTGCAAGTTCTTGATTGAGTTCTTTGCTGTAAAAGAGATGCTAAGACCCAGAGACAGGATGACTCTTCCAAGGCCGTGGAGCCAGGGGTAGCCTTGGGAGGGACATCTAAGGCACCTCTCACTCTGGCCCAGTACGTCCCTTCCACCTCTCCACACAGTCTCTGCTGCAGATCATCCATACAATGTTTAGGTGTGCTTTCTCTGCTTTTTGCACCCTCTGTCCTGTTCCAGAAAGAAATTGGGGAAATTGTTCCAGGTCAAAATTTGGAGGCTTGTTGTCCCTGTAGGTAAATTTCAGGGTCTGTGTCTCCTGTTGAGTCACGCCATGTCCTGAAAAGTTGCATAAATCAGTATTACTTGGCTCAGACAGTGTGTCTCTGCAGTTATGAATAACATTTGTATTAAGAACAGTGAGCCGATACACAGCATTGCTGTGAGACTGACAGGATCAGACAGAAAACCTCAGCCAATACTTTCTGTCTGGCAGAAAACCCTTTTCCAGAGTATCCATCTCCTCCCCTCACCAAAAATAGTCTTTTTATAAAACCAAGCTCGGCAGTAAATTTCATAGAAGTTGACAGGTTCCCTTAGAGCCCACCTTAGCATTCCTAAAAAATTAATAGAAGTGGGAGATTTAAAATGTTGGTCAAGCTCATTAGTAGCCCTGCAACCAAAATATGGAAGGCCATCTGTAGTCATTGAGACTGTCTCTGGCCAGTGTCAATAGTTTTCCCCACTCCATGATCCCTTTTGGCTTTCAATATTTTTTTTAATACTTTTGGTGCTTTCAAAGTGTTTATCAATTGTTTAATTTTCATTGCAAATCCATAATAGGAAATAGTTTACAGTGGGACAATTAGATAAAGTGGAATTTGGAGTAAGGAGACTCTCATGTATTAGTTGCATAATCTTACTTACATCCTTTAATCTTTTTCAAACTGCTTTCCATATCTGAAAATAATAGTGGTAGTAGCACCTACCTTTCAGATTCTTCTGGGCTCACAAAGCAGCATGTGTATTTAAAGTGCCAATTGTGTATGATATTTAGTGCATAGTTGGTGCACATTAAATGTTCATTTCCAATCTCCTTAGTAGTTTGTGACTGCTGGAAACCACTCTGGTTCTTTTCTCTATCAGGCCATCGTCTCAGTGTCCTTACTTTGTATTATCCCCTTGGCTTGGGTCAGACCTGTGGCATTTGCATATGTCACCCCAGCTTTTATCTTTTTCTGAATAACTAAAAGCCTTAACATTTATAATTTTGCTCAATGGCTCCCAAGATGTAAATACAGACATCATAATATGTTCATGTTTTCTGGTCTTTGGAAATATAGTCATTCTGGGAACAAGCTATTCGTACATTGTGTTTCATGAGGATGGTCTATTGAGAGGTCAGTGTTGGTTTTCATGACAAGATCGTTCAGTCCAGAGAATGCATCCCACTCAGCTGCCATCAGCCAGCTATTCCTTTGTTAATGGGAGCTTCTCTGGGACCTGCCCAGGGCTGACCCTCTCTAGTTCCTCTTTGGACTTCTTTAGGATGACATCACCTCCCCCTGCTTCAATGGCGACTGGCTTGAGTTATATCAGTTATTAAAAATGATCTAATATTTTCCTTTTAAATCTAGGGCCCTGGCTCATTCTATGATTAAGCTGGTGATTTATTCATAATACGGTACAAGACGGCTGCAGCCACTCTATGATGTAATCTAAGAATGACATGAAAACAAAATAGGCTTTTACATAATGAAAGTGTTCCTGTAATACAGTTTAGGGCAAAGCTTTTTTTTTTTTCCATAGAGAATGGAGATGGATTCTTTTACTTTTCCTCCAATCCTTTCTCTATTTTTCCATTTGTAAGTCTTAAGGCCTTTAAGTCAATTAAAAAAAAAAATAGCAGCATTGAAAACTCCACAAAGACTGTGGTTGACTCTTCTAATCTTGTCTTGTCTTCATCTTTGTTCTCCTCTCCCACCGATCTTCGTGGCCACTGTTTTGGCTCCAACTCTCTCAGAAGCCCATAGCCTCCTCTCATCACACCATGGTCCTCCCCCTTTCTTTGCTTATGCTACAGGAAATGCTTTTCCAATCTTGAAATTTTTTCTCGTAAAGGCAAATAGAGCTTACTGGTTCCTACAGGTCTGCTCAAATGCATCTCTTCCTTCAAGCCTTCTCTGAAGCTTCTGCCTCCTATTGGGAAACCCTTTCTTTATCTGTATTAATACAACAGCAAGCTCCCCATCCCCACTCCCAGGAACACTGATAGAGTATCAGAGTTGGAGGAGGACAAAGGACTCAGGAAGATGGGGACGGGACCTTTGTACTTCTGGTTCTTTTCCTGACCCTGAGACACAGAGAGGTCATAGGTCATCTTTGAGCTCCAGTTTTCCTCATCTGAAGAATGAGTAGCTTGGATTTTATGAGGCCACATGGTGGCTTTGTCGTGGCTGTTTGAGTGCTGGGTGGAGAAGGATTCTGACGTTGTGCCTGACCATGATCATTTAGCAATGTCTGCCATGACTGAGGATGGGGAAGGGCATGGGGAGGTGCACAGAGATTGCTGGGCAGTTTTTGGACTGGATGATTTAGAGTTCTCTTTTTCGTTTACCTTCTGAGATGCTTTGATTTGTTGACTTTAAGTGTCTCGCCAAGGTCACACAAGCAATCCAGTTCTCAGGTGTAGAGATGGCTAAAAACTACATATTCTAATGCAGGCTGGCCAGCTGGGACCAATAGGACTGGAGGTGCCATGGTTTACCAGAGGCACAAGACTCCCCAAATTCTGAATGTTCTTGGGGTGAAGTGAGGTCAGAAGATACTTCAGCTTTCTAATTTATGTCAAAGATAGCATTTCAAGGTCAAGATGGGAAAGTTAGGTTACTCTGCCAGGGTCTTCCTGAGTGGGCTCACAGAGTTGCTTCCCATGTTCTTTTGAATTCCCTGTGCCCATCTCCCCAACCCCAGACAAAATGCTCAGCTCTCCAAAGAATGCTAAATTGCTTGAGCAGTAGATCAGCTCCAAAAATAGAAAAAGAAAAGAAAGTCCTGGAGCAGTGAGAGATGGAGGGAAGGGAAGGGTGCAGTTTAAGATGGTTGATGGCACCAGAAATCAGAGCCTTTGGGGGATGAAAAAAGGAACTGGAAGTGGTTAGTGTGGAGAAGAGAGAAAGGGGTGGAGGAGGGAGGAGCAGGGTGGGGGGGACTGTGCCCCAGAAGGGAATATAAACTCCCTCTTTGTGACCCCAGAAGGTTCTGGGAACATTGGGTGCAAGTAACAGGAAGACAGTGTGAGGGAGTGTGTTTTAGTATTAACAGCAGACTGCAGTGGCATTGGCCATTTCTGGGGCTATGGGTTCCCTATCTCTGAGGGTATTTAGATAGAGGCTGATACCAATGGGTCCTCTCAGGAGATATTAGATATTGTTAGACTGGATACCCTTTAAGGTCGTCCTGGAATTTTCTGAAGAGATGTTTTCTGGGCATTGTGTGCAAATTAAATAATTTCCATTTTGAAATGAAGGCTTTATGGAGGAAAGTGATTCTTCTTTTCTCCATGGTCCTGGCACACAGAAATGCTGACTTATCTTGGGCAATCTTTTGTTTTGCTTAGCGTTATTGATGAAGGAAAGGAGGCTAACTGAAGACGTCTTGGTACTTGTTTGTGCCGCATGTATTTTTGAGGATGATTTCTGTGCTCCCTTTTAAGATAGTTCCAGAGAATTCAGTTCTGCTGGCCTCCTTCAAGTCTGTTCCCCGCCCACTCCCCCTCCAGTGTCAAGAGCTTGCTTTTTCTGTATTATCTGAGTGCTTTGTTTATACCTTCAGTGGAGCATTCATGTCACTTTGCTCTGCTGTATAAACAGATTTCCAGTCTTCCTTCTCCACTCGGTTGTAGACGCTTCCTAAGAGCATAAATCTTGTCTTTTTCCCTAAGAGGACTCTTGGTGCCCAGTGTAGTGGTTTGCAGGTTATTGTGATGACTCATTAACATAACAAATAGTAGGTGTTTAGCACCTACTATGCGCTAGGCTACTCCAGGTGCAGGGAATTGAACCGTGAACCAAATCAGACAAACCTGTTTGATGGAACCAGACCACCATCAATGAGTAAACAGATAATATTTAGGTTGTGATCTGTTTTCAGAAGGAAAATAAGGCAGGTTAAGGGCACAGAGGGTGGCTGTGACACAGACTTAAATTCATTGATCTAAGACGGTCTTACTGATACGAGTGCACAGGAGCAAGGCCTGAAGGCTATGAGTTAGTAAGCTGGAGACCAGAAGGGGAAGATGTTTCAAGCTGAAAGAAAGCAGTTGACAAGGCCCTGAGGCTGAAAGGTGAGGCCAGTGTGACTGGAGTAGAATGACCCAGGTGAAGAGTACAGGAGAGGGGGTCACCCATTCTCGTAAAGATAGATGCAGCGACAAATATTTATTAAGAACACATCGAAGATGCTCAGAAAAAAAGATTGCCTTTGTGGTTTAAAGAATCCACAGAAATCTAAGCAAAGGATGGCAAAACTTATTTCTGGTTTTCAACTTTAAGATATAGGGACAGTGACAGGAGAACGGGGACTGTATGGGGCGGGGGTGGGGGGAGGGCAGCTCAGAACAAGTCCATTTGCGGAGGGCAAGGTTTCCCTCCTGTCTGTCGCTCTCCATGGTGGAGGACCCGCCTTTCTCTGCTCCTGCATCAGGCGCACCTGCAGGGAGGCTGGGGCCCCGGGTGCAGATGGGCAATTGCATGCCTAATCACCCATTCAGGCACCCACTTATTTGTTTTCCACATGCAAATATGGGTTTTCTGCAGATGGATTTAATATATTTGTTGCTTCCCCATTTTATTTAAAACAAAACAAACGACCAACCATGTCAGTTGAGGGCAACAAATAGAAACATGAGTATTATACGGTCTTTGCTATTCGTGCTGATTACATGGCTGAGAGGAATCCTAGGCAAATCAGTCTTTTCTGTGTTCGATTTTATTTTTACTTTATAGTGCCCCTGCTTACTCTCATTATTGTTTAATTTTTTTTAAAAGAAGGATGTGATATTATTTATCCTTAATCATTTTTTCAGTTTTTCAGGCTTCATATTATTTCTGTGTGGTTTCCACATTCACCTTTTTAGTTTCTGAACTTCTGACCCGTTGTTAAAAAAAATAAAAAAGGCATCATGGAGACTCCAAAGGCCATTGGCAGGTGGTGCCTGAAACTTCTTTAGCTTGGAAATAAACAAACAAACACAAATTAGAAGTATTTGCTCCTATTGATGCACTATTATTACTTATTGTGCAAGATCATGCAAAGAGTCATCTCCATTTACCTGGGAGCTCTAGGTCAACACCAATACCAGAGATAGGGCTTTGAAGGGTGTTTGCTTTGACGGCTAATGAAATTTCAGAGCTCTAAGGAAGGATGTCAGAATTGATAGAGACTTTGGCGTTCATTATATCCCAAATGCCTCACTTTACAGTTAGAGAAACTGAGGCCCAGAGAGGTAAAACGACTTGTTCAAGGTGTCAGAGAGTAAGGGGTAGAGATCGGACTTGAACAGCCGGAGTCCCGGCAGGTGGCTGCCTCTGTGGCCGGGGGATGAAGAGACTGCTGGAGCCCCCCTGAGGATCTCATCTCAAGGTGAGGTCTGTGTGTAAATGGGGTCCATGTGCCTTATGTTTGTGTCTCTTATAAACTAGCTAAAAAATCCTTTTGGTGTCAGAGCTTAAGCAGGGAAGCAGTGATGGGGATTGTGGAGGAACTACTTGCAGCTTGCCTAAATAACAAGATTGTGGACTGGATAAGAGGGTTCTTGGGGTGAGCATGTGTGTATGTGAGAGAGAGGAGATGAGCAAAGTAAGAGGGAGAGTGTAGACTGCTTGGCAGTAGGCAGCGAGGCACAGGATTTGTGAGACAGAAGAAGTCTGCAGCTTACTGAATTGGGCTGCTTTATTTTGTAGGAAAAGAGAGACTGATATCTAGCGTGACTGAGAGTCTTGCTCCCAATTATCCAACTTGAACTGAGTTGTTAGAGTATCAAGCCAGCAACATCCTCTGAGAGAAATTTTTACTTGAAAAAGTGCCGATCGCCACTATCAAATTGTATTTATTGGTTAGCCAGGAGTGCTGCTCATGTGAGAGGAAGCATCTGCCGCCTTGGGGGTTCTTTTCTCAGACATGATTTTGGCAGGAGATGATTGTCAAGGTCTGTGAGAGCTGCGTGCTCAGGTCTTCTCTGTTCTTGCCAACATGACAGATACCTAACCAGACATCAGATGAATGCTTAACTGACCTCCCCAATGGCCAGCTTCCAAATGACCCCCTGAAAAACTTAGGTTTGGAGATGAAGGCTAGTTAAATAACATTTGGTGGATCCTTAATTCGTTTCAGTTTTGAATGTTAAACGTTAAGATTCTGGATTACCGGGGATGTATGCAAAGTCCAAGGTGATATATTTGGAGGTAGCCTAAGAGCAGAAATGTCCATGTGTATGAAAAGGGCAAACTTGTCAGAATGTACTGAGAGTGCGTCCATGGGTAGTGGCTGCAGGAATGATAAATGGTTCTGGGGACAGCCTTGACCCCGAAGGCGTCCAGAAGCCGAGCGTGGTGAGTGAGGGAAGGACTGTCGGTATACGAATGCATTCAGCCTGCAGTGTCTGCTCTGTGCAGGGGCCCTCTCTGCAGCCGTCTGCCCTGAAGTACTCGCTGTCTTATTCCCCTGCTGATACCGCATGGCTTGATATAAATGCTTCCCACCACGTGCTGGACGATCCCAGACACCGCCCGCAGCCTCTGTGTCCGTGTCAGACACAGCGTGTTGGGAGCTGAAGTGACTCCATCCTTATTCCTGTGTCTTTCTCTCCCCTCCGCACCACTGTGCTCACCCTCATCCCCTTCAAACAAATCCTAATTGTTTGAAGGCTCCTGTATGCGGATTTGTTTGCATTTGGTCACTGATTTGTTTCCTGTTCATGTCTGAAACGAATTCTTTTAATGTGAGACCGCGTTATAATATACTTGAATTCTCTTTGGCTATATGATTTCTTTTGTTTTTTCTTTTACTTAAAGAAGGTATTTTTCCTTCTCTCCTTGGATGTCTAGCTTTCTCGTCTACACAGACAATCTATTTTTGAAGACTCTTCAGGGAGTTGCTGACTTTGTTAGAATTACTAGTGTAGAAGGCATTCGGATGACAGAATCCCACAGTTAACTTGCTTTTCTAGAAACAATTTATTTTCCCTTTAGCTTCAAGGAGTAGCAGTGGGGAATGGGGCATTCTGAAAAGAAGAAAAATGTGCCAAATGAGACGCAGATTTCCAGTGAGGCACACGGAAAAAAGGTTTTGATTTCAGTGACCTCTCTGCTCGCTGGAAAACTCTGGGCTGGTGGCTTTCATGATTCCCAGACTGAGCACTCTCGGGTTACCCTGAGTGATGTGGGGAAATCTCAGGGTGGAGGGTGCTCTCTTATTGGGCTCAGGGGTGTTATAGAGACATGCCGTCCTTTGGCATTAAGACACATCATTTCTTCCAGTTGGGTCATGCCTAAGGGCTAGTTCCGCTACATCCACATCCCCAACTGCTCGGAGCACAGAAGGAACGCAGAGTGTCTGGGGAGTCAGCCTTCACGTGGGTTATGTTTGAGCACGGCCACTGGCCACACTCTGTGATGCTTGCTGATTTCGCTCAACCAGCTTCTTGAGTCTAGACGCAGGCCTGCATCTTATGTACCCCACACACCCGCTTTGGGGTTGTCTCTGATTTGTTTTGCATTTGGGTCTGTTTGGTGTGTATTTTTAACAGCCCCGAGTAAGAGGATGGCTGAGCTGAGCTCTGACCCCGGCTCTGCCGCAACCACCTGTGGAACTACCCTCAAAATTTTCATTTATTCAAGAAATATTCAAATGAGCACTTTTTACACATCAGGTACCTGAGACACAAAAATGTGTAAGCCATGGTTCTCACCTTGGCTGCTTACAGTGGAGGCGGGGGGAGGGGGGCGGTAGAGGACCAAGTACACAAATAGATCACTGCGTGACTTCTCCTTTCTGGGTCTCCCTTTTACACGTGGAACAGTCAGAGCTGAGCTAGGTGATGGCCGCATTCTTTCTGAGGCTCACCTGTGGTCATTTCTATAGAGCTCATCAAACATCCAATAATCACTTACCTAACTAAAAATTGGCAAACGTTTCCCGTTACCCTCCAGTTAATCAGGAGTGGGGTGATGTTGAAGATAAGTGAGGCAGTATCTACAAAATGCTTTAATAAGCAAGTTGGAAAAAGACATGCTATAAGTTTGAAGCATTATTATTAACAGAAAAATGAAAACAAGGGCTGATGTTTCTAGAGAGAGAACAGATGGTTCCTTTGTTTAGAATTTGAGTATAAAGGACAGAGAAAAAGAGATACTTGCCATATTGTTTAGGCCCTGAATGTGAGTGACTTTAAAATGCCAAAACAATCTGGTGAGGAAAGTCCCATAGATTCAAAATAGCTCCTACATTGATCAAACTATAATTAATTTAACAAAAAAATGACAGTAAGAAAAATCCTAATAAGAAATGCCACGGTGACAATTGACAGAACCTAACAAAAACTCCCATTTTCGCATCAACTCTAGAAACTTAATTTTTCCTGTGTTCAAGACTTGTACCACACAGCAGAACAAATTAGTGGGAACTGATTTAAAACTGTGTTTCTTTCAAAAAAGTCATCCCCGCCCCCCGAGTTATTTCAGTTTCCCATGACTCATAAAGGAAATCTTCAGGATTCACAAGAAATTGGCAATCCTCTCCTACCTTTGCTGTTGGAGGCTTCTAGAAAAACTGTGCTTTGGGGGCAGTTTAAACCTCAGAGACATGGGTTGGGATTGCAGAAGGCAGGGTCTGGAGAAGCTTTTCGAGAAACTTGTGGACAGAATGTTGTGAAATGGTTTCTTTCTCTCTTCCTTCATTTCTGAATTTCTTATTATCTTTCTTTGCAATGCACAGTTAATTAATGTATCCTTTTGGTAGGATCCTTGCACTCTTGTTTCCTGTCACTCTTGAGCTGACAAAAAAGTGGGCCAGAAGAATGAGGTCTTGGGCCACCAAGCCTTTCACCTCCTCTTAGGATGCAGCCTGTGTGCTAATGCCTCCCATACAACGAAGATGGCAAAATAAATTTGATAATCAAAAAGTAAAGTTTGTTTCCTTCTCCAACCCTCACGTTTTTTATAGGTTAAAACAACTCTGCTTCTGCCTGTGCCCTGCTTAATTAAAAAAAAAATCAAATCATGGTGTGTTAGGGAAACAGAAAGATTTCCATTTCTTGACTGTAATTGTAGAAACATATATTCAGAATTTTCCATTTGTTGGCCAATACCATAGAATATTGTTCTGTGATGTGAGAAGTTTCTAAAGGAGAAATGACTGAGAGTACCCCTTGTGTGTTGTTATGTCTGCTTCTTAATCGTTTAGTCATCTGAGTACGTTTCTTTATCCCTTGTCATTTCTTGCTCTCTAAAATGAGATTCACAAGATCTCCATGACATTTTTTTTCCCCATTTACGTAAAATTCATGGTACCCGAGAGTTTTGGGAACAGATATTTCTAGGCATCTATTCATTTTTCTGAACTTTAAGTGGAATGATGACCCATAAATGCATGTAATCATCGGCCTCAGTAACTTACAGGTGCCTCTAGGAGGCAGACACCCTGCATTTCCTTGCACTAATTTGCTTGTGATTAACATTCTCTGCCCTTTCTCATATCCCATACTCATATTCTGAAATGTAACTATGGGGTCTTCTTTCCCTCTTGCACTGAATATCTTGCTCAAAGTTACTAATCTATTGCATGCATGCATGCAAAGTTGCTTCAGTCATGTCTGAATCTTTGCGACCTCATGGACTGCGGCCCGCTAGGCTCCTCTGTCCGTGGGATTCTCCAGGCAAGAATACTGGAGTGGATTGCCATGCCCATCTCCCGGGCATCTTCCTGACCCAGGGATCAAACCCTAGTCCCGTGGGTCTCCTGCATTGATGAGCAAGTTCTTTACCACTAGCACCACCTGGAAAGCCTGACTAATCCATCAAGTTACAGCAAACAACAATTTATTGACATCTGAGGCTTTTCTTTCATTTTATGACCTCAGATGAGAGGTTTTGAGTCTCAGCTTACTTTGCTAGAGGTTAGTGGACAAGGCCTGGCGAGGGGACTCTGGTCGTCTTGTCACCTGGATGAGCTAGAATAGGAACTATAGTCATCCTATATGTAAGGGCTTGACTTTCTGACCTTCAGAAATCAGAGAGGCGTGTCGGTGTGGAGTGTGGGGACCTCAGTGTGACTAAACTCAAGTCACTTGATCTTTCTGAGCTTCACTTGACCTGTCTGTGAAATGGGGTAATGACCTCTTTTCTGCATGAAAGCGGGGGGCTTTCCAGGGAACTTCTAGAAAGACACTGATCTATGATCCTGTGATAAAGTACCCTGCCCGAGGTACTAGTTTCCAGGGACTTAAGGGGGGAAAAAAAAACAAAACAGTGGAGGATATTTTTAGAGGCTTAGACAGTTTATAGACTGTTTTGTGGGAGAGCAATGCCTTTGAAAAGTTAAGGAACCTTTTTACATATTATGTAAGGAAATTGATAAAAACTGATACTCATTTATGCAAAACACCTTAAAATCAATCACCTTTTCCCCTTCTAGCCTGGTGGAAATGGCTTGTCATTTTCACCATTTTGTTTTTACGGAAACTGAACCAGGGAGAGAAATAATAGAATCTGTCAGGGTCCGTCCGTCTGAGGATCCCATAAGGCAGGAAGGAGATGGTTGAAGCTTTTCCTAGAGCTTAGGAGCTGCAGAGGAGTTTGCAGTCTTCCAGTCCAGTGGTTTATAAGCCCACCTGCCCTATTAAAATCTCTGGAGGAATTAAGAAAAAGATGCACTGTTCCTAAGTTGCTCACCTGAATTAGAGTGTGTGAGCTTTGGTCTTATTTTAGAGCTCCTGGGAGACCCATTGATGTAGTCTTGTTCTTTGACCTGTGTCTTTGGTGGTACCCTGGTAATAACCCCTCTTCATGGACTGTATTTCTGGGCAGTCGAGACCCTGACACCCAAGTGAAACCGCTAGATAACCAAGAATTTCACCCAAACTACATGAAACCACTGGAGAAGCTCTACTGAAAAGGCTTATAAGTTCCATGAGGCCTTGAAATAAAGGGAGAGAAGGGGTTAACATTTTTTGTGGTATGTGCCTTCTTTTACGCTTCTGAGAACGTTTAAAATGATAGCAAGGAATATATTTCATTGCTTTAATTGTTCAAGGTCTTTTTAAAGTGTGTTCAATAAAATACCATTTAAGCTAACTGACCTTTATATTTTAATGCTTTTGGAAAGGAACAATACCTAGTATTCAGCTGCAGTATAATTTTTAATTATATATATACACACATATATATATCTTTTTTTTTTTTTTTCTGTCTGCTGAGGCTGTTTTGGAATCAAAGATCTGAGAGTTCTGTTGCCTTCCCAGATATTTTACCTGTTTCTGTTTAAACATCAAGTTCTATGTTTGATCGTTCTTGACCTCATAATATCTAACCTTTGTATCTTTTTTTTCCCCCCTCTGAAACTTATCAAAGAAAGAAACTTCAAGGCCTGATTCACTATTTTTTCCTCCTGTTGGGAAGTTCAGGTGTGTAGTGGAAGGTAGCACATGTGGGTTAATCCATATTTTGAGTGCTTCTTGTCCCCCCCCACCCCCAAGCTTGTGCATTTGGTGATAGTTAACTTCAAAGGCCAGTGCTCGTAGATTTTAAAAAAATTGATGCTAGCTACTATCATGTTAGATATAGCTCATCTTCCAACTCTAAACTTGCTCTTTCTAGAAGGAAAAGAGCACTCAGATTGCAAATGTGGTGAACTGGAACTTCAGAGGCTTGAACTGACCTACAAATCTTGTAATTATAGCTCTGGTTAGATAGACACGCTGGTCTTGGACGGGTTAGGAATTATTTACTCCAGGAGTTTTAGAAGAAGAAATTATAGGATAATTTTCCATGTTAGGAAATTAAAATATGCAGCATTCTTTATGTATCTGTGAAACATATGGACACATAAATATTACATGGAATGATGTAGTTTGGGCTTAATTTACTAATTATTTTCAAATTCTGTTAGAAAATAGAGCAACTTTAAAATTATTACTTATTTTTAATTGGAGGATAATTGCTTTATAATATTGTGTTGGTTTCTGCCATATATCAACATGAATCAGCCATAGGTATACATATGTCCCCTCCCTCTTGAACCTTCCCCCTGCCTCTCCCACCCCATTCTGCCTCTCTAGGTTGTCACAGAGAGCTACTTTTTAATTGCTACATTACCCCCGCCCCTTCTCTTTCTTTGTGGTTATTTTTATTTAATTTTTTATTGTAAATAATTTCGAACATAAAACGAATAGTCAAAACAACACCCATGTGCTTTTAAGTTTTTAAAAATTTATTTCTTATTGAGATATAGTTGTACAATATTGTGTAAGCTACAAGTGTACAACATAGTGATCCACAGTTTTTAAAGGTTATACTTAATTTATAGTTATTTAAAATATTGGCTATATTCCCTGTACTGTACAGTGTATTCATGTAGCTTATTTACTTTATGCATAGTAGTTTGTGCCTCTTAATCCCCTATCTATATCTTGCCCTTTCTACCTCTCCCTCTCCACTGGTAATTGTGAGTTTGTTTTCTATATCTATCTGTGCCTGTTTCTGCTTTGTTATATTCACTAGTATGTTTTATTGTTTAGATTCCACATATAAGTGATGTCATACAGTACATATTTCCTCTCTGATTCATTACACTAAGCATTATACCCTCCAGGTTCATCCATGTTGTTTCAAATGGCAAAATTTTGTTTATTTTTTGTGACTGAGTAGTATTCTATTGTATACATTTACCACATCTTTTTGATCCATTCATCTTAGGTTACTTCCATATCTTGCCTATTGTAAATAATGCTATTATGAACACTGGAGTGCATGTAAGTTTTTGAGCTAGTGTTTTTGTTTTCTTCAGTAATATATCCAGGAGTGGAATTGTTGAGTCAAATGGTACAATACCTATATGCTTTTATCAGTTTCATGTATTGTTAACATTTCAAGCTATTTGCATTTTCCCCCATCTTCTTATGTGTGTGTACATACACACACACACACGCACACACACATATGTATATATGCATATATATATATGCACACACATATAAATGCACACACATGCATTTACATATATATTTTTATAGTATTTTTTCTACAGTGCTTGAGAGGAGGTTGCATATGTCATGATACATCATGGCCTCCTATAACTTAGTACAGTATGTATTTCCTAATAATAAGGATCATCTCTTCATATTCACATTATAGTTATCCATTTCAGTACACATAACCCTGATGTCATATTTTAATCTACTGTTTTGTCTTCCTGTTTGTCAATTTGCCAGTTATATACTTGACAGCATTTTTCTCCTCTAGTAGAGAATCCAGCCTAGAATCAGGTAGTGCATTTACTTAGTTGTCATGTTTCTTTAATCTCTTCTAATCTGGAACATTTCCATAGCCTTTCTTCTCCTATGGCATTGACATTTTTGAAGAATACAATGCCTCCCTTTTGAGAAATATAATATCCCTCATGTTGGGTTTGTCCTGTTTCTTTGTGTTAAAATTCAGTTATGCATTCACTGCTAGAAGACTGTGTAGTTGATGCTCTGTCCTCCTCGGGAGGCTCCTGATGGTGTTTCTGAGCACCTGGTCAATGTGTTGTTGAGTTTCGCCACTATGTAGTTACCATTTTTGTTTTGCAATTATTAAGTAATCCATGAGGAGATACTTTGTTCCTCATCAAAAATTTTCTCAAAATTCTCGTGGAAACCAGTCTTTACTATTATGTTTGCAGTGCTGCTTTTCCATCATTAGTGATTCTTTCATGTTTATTATGCAACATTCTGCATTCTATTCTAAATAAGACTCCTTCCCTTCTCTTTCTTTCTGTTTCAGTAGATATGGACTCCATATATCTGTTTAAATCTTATATAGTTCATAGTAGTATGTAACTGTTGTGATGATTAAATTGTCCCTGTAAGCTGACTCCTGTGTCCTTGTGATACGTCCCCATCTTTGCTGTTAGCACTTATTTACCTGCTAGGATAAAAGGATATTCTAGTTTGATCTTGTATCTTCTCTCTCTGAGCTCTAAAATCAACTGTTTCTTCTCTCTGTCTTGGTTCTTTTCAGTGGAGAATGTGTTGGGGCCAATATTTGAGTGTTGCATGTTCTTATGAGTACTGTGGTTCTTTGTGTCCTAAGCCCATTCAATAGCCATAGCTGGGAAATATTGCACATAAAAGCACATAGGCACATGTGTGTGTATATATAAAGTTTTTAATATATACATACCTGTGCTATATGAGTTTCTATCCACATCAGTTCAGTTCAGTTGCTCAGTTGTGTCCGACTCTTTGCGACCCCATGAATGGCAGCACGCCAGGCCTCCCTGTCCATCACCAACTCCTGGAGTTTACTCAAACTCATGTCCATTGAGTCGGTGATGCCATCCAGCCATCTCATCCTCTGTCATCCCCTTCTCCTCCTGCCCCCAATCCCTCCCAGCATCAGGGTCTTTTCCAATGAGTCAACTCTTCGCATGAGGTGGCCAAAGTATTGGCGTTTCAGCTTCAACATCAGTCCTTCCAAAGTATTGGAGTTTCAGCTTCAGCATCAGTCCTTCCAATGAACAACCAGGACTGATCTCTTCTAGGATGGACTGGTTGGATCTCCTTGTAATCCAAGGGACTCTCACGAGTCTTCTCCAACACCACAGCTCAAAAGCATCAATTCTTCGGCACTCAACTTTCTTCACAGTCCAACTCTCACATCCATATGTGACCACTGGAAAAACCATGGCCTTGACTAGACGGACCTTTCTTGGCAAAGTAATGTCCCTGCTTTTTAATATACTATCTAGGTTGATCATAACCTTCCTTCCAAAGAGTAAGTGTCTTTTAATTTCATGGGTGCAATCACCATTTGCAGTGATTTTAGAGACCCCCAAAATAAAGTCTGACACTGTTTCCACTGTCTCCCCATCTATCTCCCATGAAGTGATGGGACCAGATGCCATAATCTTACTTTTATGAATGTTGAGTTTTAAGCCAACTTTTTCACTCTACCCTTTCACTTTCATCAAGAGGCTTTTTAGTTCCTCTTCACTTTCTGCCATAAGCGTGGTGTCATCTGTCTATCTGAGGTTATTGATATTTCTCCCGGCAATCTTGATTCCAGCTTGTGCTTCTTCCAGCCCAGCATTGCTCATAATGTACTCTGCATATATGTATATACAAATAATAATAATGATTTTATTTTTACCGTCATCATGACACAACACAAACCTTCTAAAAAGAGTTTAGAGTTTGTTTGTGATCCTCTGCCCTAACTTTAACCCTGTCCAGGACTGAGCGTATACTCTCAAATACTGTATTTAGGAGTTACCTGGATTAGTTCTTTTCTCTTTATGATCCTTTCCCCCAACCCCTCAGAGTTATCATGTTGTTCATTTGAAATGTGTTTGGATTCAGTTGTTTCAAACTTTGGGTTTCAGTTTCCTTCCTTCTCACCCTTGTCTTGTTGATTGAATTTAATTTTTTGAATATGTAAAATAATAACATGCTTCAGTTGTAAAAACTAAATAAAAAAGTATCGTCCAATATTTCTTCTACTCTCTTACCCAACCAACCTCATTGTTTCCTTAGTATCTTTCTTGTGTATCTCGTATTTCTTTTTTCTTTTTTACACAAAAGGTAATACGCACACACACACATATGCTCTTAGGTACTTTGCTTTTTAAAAATCTTTTTCTTCTTTCTTTCTCTCTTCCTCCCTCCTTTCTTTAGAACTTCTTTCTTTTCTTCTGTCTGCCCTTCTGTCTCTCTTTCCCCCCTTCTCTCTCTTTCCTTCCTGGTTTTACCCATCTTTATGCCTTTCTTTCCTGCCTCATATCTCTCCCTGTCTCTCTATCTCTTTTATGCAACTGATCTTCTATGCTTGGGTGGTAGAACAGTTTCCTACAGTGAATAATATTATCCATATTTATTTTCATAACATTGGAGGCTTATCTTCAGGCTACATTCTTAGAAGTGGGAATGCCGGGTCAAGGGCAGATGTCTTGTTATGTAGGCAGTGCCGTAGTCCTCTCCCTGGGGGTGTCCCACCAGCATCCTCAACCACAGAGTGTATTGTCAAGCTTTTGAATTGCTGCCAATGTGATGGGTGAGAATGATATCTCAGTTTAGTTTAAATTTGCATATGTCTTATTATGAGTGAAGCTGAATATCTTTTCATGTGTTTAAAGACCACATTTGTTAATTTTATAAATTCCATTTTTTATGAATTATCTGTTCATATCATTTGCCCATTTTTAAAATTTGAATTTTGGTCTTTCTTTTCCTCAAGAAATCTCTGTAAATTAACCCTTAATTTATGAAATATATTACAAATATTTTCTCCCAATTTGTTGTTTGACTCTGTTTACAGTGTTTGTCTTTTTTGTCATGAAAAAAGACCTTTACACTTATATAGACAAATTTACAAATCTTTTGTAAAAATTGCTCCTGTTCTCTGATCGTAGTTAGAAAGTGTTCCTGACACCATGTCTACTCGTGTTATCTTCCAGTTCCCGTATAGTTAGTTTCTCTTTTCACGTTTAGATATCTGATTCATGTGCAGTTTATTCTTATATATGATGTGATGAATGGCTCTAATTTTATCTTTATCCAAATGACTATCTAGCATACCAGTGCCATTTAATTAAACAATTCTTTGTCTCTGTGATTTGAGATTGATGGTACTTTTTAACTTATACCATGACTAGATATGAAGGAAAGGGAATGATGGGGAAGAGGCTGATTGGAGAAAAATTTAGAGATTCTGGCTGAAGGTTGAGACAAGATTAGAATGTAAATCTTCTCACTTTCAATACAGAGTGCTTGACTTTTTATAAGTCAACTTCTCTCGTCCATTTTTCTTGTCAAATTGACTAATGTCTTTAACAGAAACGATGTTTAGAACAGAAGAGGGTTTAGGCTTTATCTGTGCTCTCTCCTCAGTGATCTGCAACCACTCCTCCTCCCTGAAATAGATTATGAGAAGTTGGCTGCACACTCTTGTGAACACCTGTGCCTCTGTGTCTATTGTCTGTAGCACTGGCCACACGCTGACTGTTCACTGTGCCGTCCTCTGCCAACTGCCCATGCTTCAGGGACACCTCTACTTGTAGCCCGTAGCCACATGGGGTGAGAAGGGATCCCCAGAGGCCTTGGGGTTTTGCGGGGCTGAATTTATAATTCCATAATTCTCCAGCAAGCTGGGAAATATACCAAAGTCTCATTTTCCTTGATTTTAGAGAAGGAAAAAGTCCAAATAAATAAATTTCATACCTTCAAGAATCAAATTTAAAGTTTTTTGTTAATTTTTATAGAACACATAATAAACTCTCCCATCTTTTTTAAAAGAACTCATCTGATGAGAATTTAATATTGATGGCACAGCCATTAATGGACTCTTTGCAAACTCAGTTATGCTAAACGTCAGCCTTCTTTGATCTGTGGATAGGTTTTCCATGAAAAGGGGTATTTTTGTGGTCAAACATTTGAGAAATGCCAGCTTATGCAGATTTAGACAAATTTTTTTGCAGTATGGCTTCTCAGAGCTATTAGTATGAATTTGTCAAATTTCTTTAAACCAGGAACAAATATCTGCCCCAATATGTCCAATACTTTACTCCTATTAATAGTTTAATACTTAGATATACACAGTCAAGTGTATTAGGGCTGCAATATTAAATCATATGGTACCAGGATTCCCCATGACTTTTTGGTTTTACTGCCTCCTCCTAAATTAGAAGAATTTAGCTTCAGAAGAAGTTAAAGTCTGTGAAGGCATCATTCATTACTGTGGTGCAGACACCTACAGTGCCTGGAGTATCCTACGTGTTCATTTGATATTTCTGAGCTTGAACTTGTCCGGTCCACTCTCATTGACCTTTCTACAGTGTTTCTGGTTTGGTTCTTCTTCCAACAGTATATGTTTGAAGAGGCAGTTCCTTTCTTCTTAGTCCTAGCAATCAGATAAACATATTTGCAAAGAATTTTGTGTATAACTTCCTGGCTTCTGTAGAGGTGTAAAGCTTAATCATGAATCATTATTACATAAATGATTTAATCATTGCTGCTTGTCACCCAGGAATAGGCACATAGAATTGTTCCTTGTACTTTCCTGTGTTTTCCAAATTTTCTACAGTGAAAATTAATTACTCGTATATTCAAAATGAGCACCAACATAATGTTGAAAATAAAGCACATTAATAGCTCAGAATTCTGAGCTTCCAAAGAGCTCCTGTATTAAACCTGGATATTAGACACCTTAACTAGAAACAACTAGTTAAGAAGGAAATGTCTGGGTTCAGGAGCTCTGCACTTCTGCGCTTTCAGCTTGGGACTCATCCTGGAAACCACTGTTGGTCTTCTCTGTCTCATGCATTCTAGGTTTGAATAGTTTTTCTGATCAGAGACCACGCTGAGGTACTCCAGTTTCAGCTGCTCTGAAAGATGACCACCTGTCTCTTGGAGTTTGTCCAATCTTCCCTGCACCTCTCATCTCCACCAGGGATCGTACAGTGGATCCCTGGTTATTTTGGGTTGGTTGGTATCAACCATAAATGTGCACATACATGCACACATGTACACATGCAACTTCTGAGTGAGGGACCGAGGTGTCAAATATCTAGGTTTAATACAGGAGCTCTTTGGGAGCTCAGAATTCTGAGCTATTAGCGTGCTTTCTTTATTTTCAATATTATGTTGGTGCTCGTTTTGAATATACAAGTAATTAATTTTCACTGTAGAAAATTTGGAAAACAGGAAAGTATGAGGAACAAAATCTGGGTTGCCTGTAATCCTATTATCTCGAAATACATTATAATGAATAATGTTCTATCCTGTGTGTGTGCCTGTGTGTGTATACAGACTGTTGACTGCTGTTCTATGGCTTGCTCTTTAAACCAGTCCTCCACTGTTAAATATGTCCTGTATTTTTAACGTTAAAATTAATAATAGTTATGTATTGCAACACTGAACAGGTAACCTTTCTTTAGTGCCTACCAGGGAAATCATTGTGCTACACGAGTCAGTGGTTGCATCCTGATTCACCTTTGTACTTCCAGGGATTAGCTCAGGCCCATCTGCGCACGTGGTTTTTGCCCAGTAAATGCATAATGAATTTCTGCGACTAGACATTAAGCCAGAATTGGGACTGCCCACCTATTCTTAAGAAGTTAAACTCTACACATGATGTGTTCCAAAACTACAAAAGAAGGTGAGAGCCAAGACAGATGTCGCTGCCCTTATAAGGGCAGGGCAGGTTCAGTACGACAGTACCAGTTTAGTAGGTGTTGTCTCTGGTAAATTGAAAGTGTCTGCCAGTTATGAGACAGGGCTTCAGTGTACTTTCTGGTCAGCACACTTTGTATCTGGTCCTCATCATTTTAGGCCTGGAGCCTCCCACCCCGCCTTTTTAAAAATAGTGAGTCAGAGTTTCAGTAGTCGGATGGAGAGGAAATTGCATTAATCAGATCCACGAGGCAGCTCAGGATCAGCTCAGTTTCACTTCCATACATGCCTGGGAGCAAGAGCTTTGCATTAATTGGCTTGCCAATTCCTGTGTTCTGCCTCAGACGCTTTAGGAATGGGATTGGTTGTCAGAGGCATTGCACGGGGAAGAACCGGAGCAAACCGTTTGGAGGATCTAAAAGAGAATATTCTCTGCTCCACGAGCATCTTCCTCTCTGGGGCCCCAAAAACTTGTGCCCACCAAATGCAGTGGATAGAATTCCCTCACTGCCTCTCCTCCCATTGAAGATGCGGCATGTGTAGCTGAAAGATTATACATCGCCCAGGGCAACTGTTAACGAGCTGAGTTCCTGGAGTGTAACCTCCCAACAGGACTTCTAACAGAACTTGATGCCCAAATATTTAGATCGCTGGAGGCTTTGTCCTTCTCAGCCACACTTGGGAGTCCCAGTTGTGGTGTCTATCTCTTCTGTGTGTGTTTGTGCTTGTTCAGTCGCATTTGATTCTTTGCGACCCTATGGACTGTAGCCCACCAGGCTCCTCTGTCCTTGAAATTTTCCAGGCAAGAATACTGGAATGGGTTTCCATTTCCTCCTGCAGGGGATCTTCCTGACCCAGGGGTCGAACTCATGTTTCCTGAATCTCCTGCATTGGCAGGCAGGTTCTTTAGCACTGCGCCACCTGGGAAGCCCCATCTTTGTGTAGTGCTAAACACAGATAAATCCTTGCATCCCAACTCACTCCCATTCCATGCCAGGGAGGTTATAAAACGTTTGAGTGACTTATTTGTTATTCCTATTGGCTTCTTGGGAACGTTCCCTATGCCTTGATGGAGTTGTGGAAACATCTTGGTTGTTTCAGCAACAAGGCTAAGAACCATGTCATAGAACCATTTGTCTGAGCTCATGTACTGAATGTGTGAATTGAGCAAAAAGAGTGCAGAACGCTGCGTCCAGCTGGGGACTCTGTTAGATACTTCTGGTAGACACCTCATAAGTCTTTCCAGCACCCTCTCAAATAAATGTTACCCCATTTTACAGATAAGGAAACTGAGACTCAGATATTTTATGTTACTTCCCAGGTCATTAAAATGAAACTTGAAACCATGTCTGAAAAACCATGAAATTTGTGACTGTTCTTGTCCAACCTGCAAACCAACACATGATTCTAGAGCATCACTGTTTCTCTGAGCTTGTTCATAGGTTTGAGGCATGCAGCCTCCATTTGGGGCTTGAAAGTCCTATTTGGTGAAGGTTTTCCTAACGTCCCACCCCATACCATACACACTCTGTGCTAGACCTCTACGAATACAGTGATGGTTGTTGTGTACATGTTTGTCTCCTGTGCTGAACTGTGAGTTCTTCTAGATATCTTAGTATAGTATCTGATTCATGGCAGTCTTTTGATACATATGTGTTGAAAATTCTTGTTTTTTTTGCTCCATGTCATGTTTCTGTGTTAGGATACTAAAAATCTAGAAGTGCCCTTTTAGTAGAAGTAGGCAACTCATTTGCCTTAAAGGATGCACTAACTTTGATTTTTGCTTTAATATTTGTTGTAAAGATGCTTTTTGGCTTAGCTTTCTGCTTCAGCCCTTGGAATGGTAAGATAGTCAGTTGTTGACTTTATTAACATTATGGGCATCTCTGAATTTGTGAATAACTAACATAACATATGCTATTATATCAGCATAAAACCATTTGTAATATGAGCAAATATGTACTTCAGTTTTGTTGTTTATATACAGATATTACTTTCCACTTAATATCTATAAAATAAATTTCTGGATTGTTACTTTCAAATATAGGTGAATTTTTTACATGTAATTTGTAGTAAATAGTCTTCTAAAGGTGCTTTATTCCCTGAGATTCTACAAATCCACTGAAATATTAAAGTATATGTTATAAGAGCAAAATATAACAATATTTGACTGTGATTGTGGAAACTATTAAGAACTTTTGAATAGTTAAGCAATTAGGGAAATAAGTTGATAGTAAATGCTAGTATTAGATTTGTGAAATCTTTGTTAATAGAGTGCATTAGCTAGATACCTTTGGGAGGAACATTGTATTTTTTCCTAGCTAATGTTTATAAAAATATAAATTTTAAGAGGCATTATTATGAGATTAAATTATAATTCTAATCATTATAGAATTGGTTAGTGAATGCATTCATAATTAAAAAGAGTGACTATTTTTAAGAAACTGTTTTTAAGTGCTTCCCAGGTGGCTCAGATGGTAAAGTGTCTGCCTGATATGCGGGAGACCCAGGTACGATCCCTGGGTCAGGAAGATCCCGAGAAGGAAATGGCAACCCACTCCAGTACTCTTGCCTGGAAAGTTCCATGGATGGAGGAGCCTGGTAGGCTACAGTTCTTAGGTCGCAAAGAGTTGGACACGACTGAGCGACTTCACTTTCTTTCTTTCACTTTTAAGTTTCAGCATTTAATTTTACTTAAGGCCATGAATCTTTCTAGACAAGTCCTATAAGAATAGTTTAGGTTTTTTTTTTTTTTTTTTTTTTTTTTTTTTTTTAGTTTTTTTAAAGATAAATTACAAGTAGATTGCCAACTTTGTCTTTTCAACATTTCATGATCAGAAAAACTTCCACAATCATGTAACCAATCCCTGATAAATTATCTTAAACACAGAGAAATTTTGTATCTATTCTTGTATCAAGGAAATCTAGATGATGATGGTAATAGATTTTCAGTCTTGGCTTTGGCTTAATATTGATTTTAACACTCAGCAATTTAGCATTTGACCCAAGTGTATAATGGATACAAATCTTCTATTGGTAGATTTTTATGCTTTTGTACTGGGAGACAGCATGTAGGTCAGATTGGAACAGATTCCTCACGTTTATCTACCACCAATTTGTTTACAAATGGTTTCCATGATGACCATCTATTAATTCTCTCAGTTATCCTTAAGGAACTCAATCCCTCATTAAAGAGAGGAAAGCCATGGCTTAGAGAAGTGAAGGGCATTCATTGTCTGAGGATACCAGGTGGTAGGAGAGCCTGAACATTTGACCTTATCTCTGTCCCAGTGCTTGGCATCCCCCACACCTGTCTTTTAGTCCTGGCTTTGGAGCTGTTCCTGGCACAGCTCCTTACCCAGAGTAAGGCATTTAATTTCCATATGGCCTGTCTTATAAGAAGTGTTAGTAAACTTAATCAGAGTGTGTTTATAGTTCTATTCTGAAATCAGTGAGTTCTAGGTTTAATGAAGATTGACCACCTTCTCGAGGACAGACATGCTCCTTACATGCTTTGTGTCCCCATGAGCCTGATGTTCATGTCTTCTCCAGACCTTTCAGTTTTGTCTTTCTGTTGTGGGATAAGGGCTGAACAGAGGAAAGACGAATCATAATGACTGTTGGAATCCAAGCCAGTTTGTATTTGCTGACAGGTATGGCTGAGGGAGCTTCCCTGGTAAGCTCACTTGGTAAAGAATCTGCCTCCAGTGCAGGAGACCTGGGTTCGATCCCTGGGTCAGGGAAGATCCCCTGGAGGAGGAAATGGCAACCCACTCCAGTATTCTTGCCTGGAGAATCCCATGGACAGAGGAGACTGGTGGGCTACAGTCCATGGGATCGCAAGAGTTGGACATGACTTAGCGACTAAACTACCACCACCATCACCACCGTGACTGAGGGAAATAAATTACCTCTAGGTTTAAGCAGGCTGGCTTTTAGTTGACACTGTAAGTGTAAATAATACTCTTCCTGGTTTATGAGTTGAAATTGGTTGTCTGCCACATAAATTTCTTATTTTGTCTTCAGTTCATGGTGTGATCACAGAATGCAGTTTTGGAGATAATTTCAGGTCAGTTTATTTGCTCAATAATGATAATAATAACATTCATTGTCATTTAGTGAGCATCTAGTAAATACCACACTATGTACACACATCATTCTTTTTTTTCTGTATTTTTATTTTATTTTTTATTGGAGTGTAGTTGATTTACAATGTTGTGTTAGTTTCAGGTGTACAACAAAGTGATTCAGCTATACATATATTTGTATGTGTGTGTATACATACATATATATGTTGTTTTTCATATTCTTTTACCTTATATGTTATTACAAAATATTGAGTATAGTTCTCTGTGGTATGTATAGCTCCTTGTGGATTATTTATCTTATATATTGTTGTTGTGTTAGTTTCTCAGGCATGTCCAACTCTTTGGGACCCCATAGACTGTAGCCTGCCAGGTTCCTTTGTCCATGGAATTCTCCAAGCAAGAATACTGGAGTGGTAGCCATTCCCTTCTCCAGGGGATCTTCCCGATTCAGGGACTGAACCCAGGTCTCCTGCATTGCAGGCGGATTCTTTACCGTCTGAGCCACTTGCTAAGTTGCTTCAGTCGTGTCCGACTCTGTGCGACCCCGTAGACGGCAGCCCACCAGGCTCCCCGTCTTTGGGATTCTCCAGGGAAGAACACTGGAGTGGGTTGCCATTTCCTGAGCCACTTAGTACTGTCTAAATGTTCATCCCAAACTCCTAATTTAGCCCCCTACCCTGGTATTTCCTCTTTGGTAACCATAAGTGTGTTTTCTGTGTCTATGGGTCTATTTCTGTTTTGTAAACAAGTTCATTTGTGTCGTTTTTTAAAAATAAGATTACACATATAAGCAGTATCATATGATATTTGTCTTTCTCTGTCCAGCTAACTTCACTCAGTATGATAATCTCTAGGTCCATCCATGTTGCTGCAAATGTACATTATTCTTAACCTTAGAAGAAAAAAAGACATTTACACTTACAGTCTAATTCCCACTCTACAGATAAGGAAACCTAGACTCAAAGAGATGAAAGGACTCAGTTATGCTCATGAAGAAAGTGGCCAAGTCAGCATTTACCTAATTGCAAAGCCTGTACCCCACTTCCACTTCCACACTGCCCTGTCACTGAAGGCTGGAGACTGACATCTGCAGGCTCCTGCTTCCTCCTGTCCTACTTCAGTGGGGGAAGGACTGTGCATGAGCCAGTGCTGGCGCCTGCTGCCCAGGTGTCCTTGGCTTGTGCTCTGATGTAGGGGGGCACACCTTTGTTGACTAGAAGATGCTGATGACCCTCCCAAGCCATCTGCTGACAGGCCCAGGGGAAGCTGACCCCCTGCCCTTACCATAAAGAGTTCACTCTGGACTCTCCGACCAAAGGGAGGGGGGCTTGACAATTACTGTGCTGTTGAGCTGAACCCAGTCAGTTCTTTTCATTTATTCGCTGTCCTACTTTTCTTTGAGCGTTTTGTCCAAACTTCTAGCATGGACTCTTAATCCTCGCTGTACATTAAAATCACCTGGGGTTTTAATTCTAGCCATGCCTGGGTACCCTCTCTAGATATTTGGATTTAAATGGACTGGGGTGGGGCCCTGGCTATCAGCATTTGAAAAAAAAATTAGTACTGCAGAGGATTTTAATATCCAGCCAAATCAATGCTTTAAGGGTAGAAAAACCCTCTCTTCACTCTTTTGTTGATGTGGTGTATTTTCTTCTGACTTAAGTGAACCCTCAGTCTTATGATGTTATCATTCCTTTGAGAGATTGAATCTACTCACCCAAAGCATTCATGCCTTTTTGAGAAGTTTAAGACTTTGAAGGTGCTACAGGAATGGACACAGATGCTGAAATTGGCAGCCATAGAGCCTGGGAGTGAGTCACTTTGGATCGGATCGCTCAGTAAGTTCAGTTCAGTCACTCAGTCGTGTCCGACTCTTTGCGACCCCATGAATTGCAGCATGCCAGGCCTCCCTGTCCATCACCAACTCCCGGAGTTTACTCAAACTCATTGGATCACTAGGAGCAGCCAAAAGACTGAGCCATGACTTTGCCACCTTCCCTCCTAATTCATTGTCTTCCCACCCCGTCACCAGATTTTCAGTGTTGAAGGAGTTGTATGTTTTAGTTGTGGGGTATTCACTGTCCAGTGATTTTCCTCCTGAGCCTATTGTGGCTCATTTACACTGGCTTGGATATGTTTATAGTCTCTTTACTTTTTGTTTGTTGTTGTTCAGTTGTTCAGTTGTATCTGACTTTGTTGTTGTTCAAGTCGCTCAGTTTGGTACCCCATGGACTGCAGCACGCCAGACTTCCCTGTCCTTCTCCATCTCTGAAAAGTAAACTTTTTGTTTGCCGATTGAATCTACTGCTACTCTGAAAAGAAGTGGCTTCAGTGGAGAAGATCACTCTGCACACAGAGGGCCCCATCGCTCTCTAGTGGAAGCACAGTCGGACTCTCAGCGTGGAACTTAGGGCTGTCTCCATCATCTGACTCCAGTCTTTCACTCTAGAATCAAGGCCACTCTTCCCTGTCCCTGGGCTCCAGCCAGGTGAACTGTACCCTGGGCCAGGATCCGCCCTATCGCTGCCTTTGTTCCCTTTTTGTCCTGCTGGAACATTAGCTCTGTCCCTCATCCCAGTGGCTAGAAATAGCCTTTTCTTTCCTAGAACCCTGCACTGCTCTGAGTGGGAACACTTTTAGAACTTACTACACATTGTACCTTGAGCTATCATTATTTATGCCTGTGTATAGTTCTTCCCCTCCCGAAAGCTTCCGGAGGGTGGGGCAGCCTCTTACTTTTGGTGTCTCCTGCCGTGCCAAGAATATTGGAAGCATTCCCTGAATGTTTTTTGGACAACTCAGCCATTGTCCAAAATTAATCTCATGAGATGTTGGTAGCTTTGGTGAACATTTGGGAGAGGTCCTCCGTGATAAAGTGAAATCCGGTGACCTAGTTACAGAATATCCCCTGCAGGCACAGTGGTGAGGCAGGCTCATGTTTAAACTCAGTGAAAGAAGAGCCCGGCTTATTTCTGGTGGCAGTTGTTTACATGTCTTTTAAAATGACCCTCCTCCCTTTTTAATGGCTCCAAGATTTAAAAAAGTTCTTTAGATATAATTGAATATGATCAGTCTTCTTCCTGTAGTAGTTCTAAGCAAGGTCTTTTGTTAATTGAGGGCTTATTGACTAAGCATGTATTTTTTTTATTTAAAGCTCTTACATTTTATTGATTTAGTTGATTTACATGTTGATTTACAATGTTGAACAACAATTTAGTTGATTTACAAATCAATAAAGTTTATTGATATAGTTGATTTACAGTGTTGTATTAGTTTCAGGTGTATAGCAAAATGATTCAGTTATACATAATACATATATTCTCTTTAAGATTCTTTTCTCATATAAGTTATCCCAGAATATTGAGTAGACTTCCTTGTGCTATACAGCAGGTCCTTGTTGACATCTGTCTTATATTAGCAGTGTGTGTATGTCTGTTCATCCCAAGCTTCTGGTTTATCCCTCCCACCATGTTTCCCCTTTGGTAACCATAAATTTGTTTTCCATATCTGTAAGTCTGTTTCTGTTTTGTAAATAAGTTCATTTGTATTTTTAAAAATTAGATTCCACATATGAGTGATATCACATGACAGCATTTAGAATGGGGCTGGCATTGAGCTGTCTGCAGGGATTAACAAGAGGTGGAGATGCCACTCCTGCACTTCCGGCTGAGCCTGGCCGAAACCCACACACCCAGAAGCCCCATGTGCTGCGGCGGGTCAGTGAGTGGGCAGGGGACACAGGGGCAGTGATGAAAGCCACTGTTCTGGTCTTCACTTATGAAAATAAAGAGACTGGACTCACTTATTAGTGAGCTTCTGGACTCTCCTGATATTCCCTGCAATGATAGTTCTGTTTATTATTAAAATTAATGATAAAATTAATATTAAAATAGTAGTTCTTCTGGTAAAAGTAATATATGCTCATGTTGCAAATTTAGAGTGTAAAAGTATAAAAATCCCACACTTCACAGGTAACAGTGACATTTTATTTGTGGAAGTTTGACTATGTGACCCCAGCTTTTTTAATCTGAACTCTCCCCTGACAATCTAGTTCTCAGCTCACTCTGTATAACATTTTTAAAGCATTTGTGATTAAAAGAATACTGTATTTCAACCAAAATGTACTTTCATATGTTTTGACACCTGCTAACCTCATACATATATATATATATATATATATACACAATCATACACAACACGCACAAAAAGAGGAATAGTCATTGATGTTGAGAACCAACCTCTCATTTTACAGATAGAAAAACTGAGGCCTGGAACTTGTCCAGGATCATTTAAAAAAGAAAAGTGGCTACCGACCCTTCAGCCCACGTCTCCTGAATTCCTGTCCAGTGCTCTTTCTCCTTGTCAGTGATACCTCCTTACTAACTCATGGAAGCAGGGGTAGAGAGAGAAAAGGAAAAACACATCAGTTCTAAAGACTGCAGTTTTTTTCCTGAGTCCTTTCGAGGAGCTGTTTTTGTGACTATTCAGAGCTTGTACAAGGCCACCTCTTGGAGTGTTCAGGCTGGACCAAGAGGCCATTCACTGCTGACTGCAGCCTCCATGGCAGGCTCCGTAGAACCCTGGGTTCAGAAACCAGATGGGAACAGACTTTTTCAGTCAAATTTCAGGGTCTGAGTGTACACAGAAAAAATCTGACTGCGCATCCCGTTAAACTGTGTACCTAACAATGAAACAGTGATGAATGAGCGTGACTGGCTGGGGCGGGGGCGGGGGTTGCTGCTGGGATGGGTTCATCTTAGTCTGTAATTCATTCGTGAGCTCCAGTAAATCTTATACATGAATGCAGATTATTCATTCTTTCTCAATGTGACCTATTATTCTAACTCCCCAATCATTTAGTTGTTTCCTTTTTCATACAGAACAAAGCATGGATTCCTGTTTGACATTTAAGGCCCTCTGTGATCTATCCTTTTTTTTTTTTTCATTTTTTAAAAATTTTAAATTGGAAGATATTTGCTTTACAGAACTGTGTTGGTTTCTATCAAAGATCAACATGAATCAGCCATAGGGAAATATTTATTTGATTATTGGACTGTGTCGAATCTTAGTTGTGGCATGTGGGCTCTAGTTCCCTGACCAGGGATTGAACCTGTGTGATCTATCCTTGACACTGATATACTATGGGGCTGTAATAACGTAGTGGTTAAGAGCCAGCCTGGGCAGCCAGGCTGTTCCACCATTAGTTAGCACTCTTACCTCAACACATTACTGAATCTATGTTTCACTTTCCTCATGTGTAAATGGGAGTAAGATTGTTCTGGTGAGTAAATGAATTAGGATTTATAAAGGTGAACCAGTGACTAGGTCCTAATTCCTGACGTGGAGAGTGCTTTCTTTGTTTATGAAATGGATACTTTTCCAGTTCCTCCACTAATAGCATTTCCATTTTGCACTAGACTTCTGGTCATTTGTGAGATGGTCCCCTCATTTTTCTGTCTCTCTGCAACTGTGACCCTCACCTTTAACACACTAGCCCTCTCATTTCTGCCTGTCCAAGTCTTAATCATCCTTTTAAGGCCAGGCTCAAATGTATCTTTAGGCATTTCTTTCTTCATTCATTCACATATTCTTCATCCCTTTAGCAAAATTTCTTTATAAAGTGTCTATTGTGTGCCAGGTGCATTTTCTAGGAAGGTTTACATGGTTCCTCAAGTGGGGAGAAGTTCATCACATTTGCCACTGCTGTGACATAAGGCCATTAATATTGCTTTTCATTTTCTGATGAGCAAGTTTGATCTCCCCTACCAGAATATTAGCTCTTTGAGAGCAGAGTGCTTATTGCATGGGTGTGTGCTAAGTCGCTTTAGTGGTGTCTGACTCTTTGAGATCCCATGGACTGTAGTCTGCCAGGCTCCTCTATCCATGGTAGAGGAGCCTGATTTCTCCAGTCAAGAATAACTGGAGTGGGTTGCCATGCCCTCCTCCAGAGGATCTTCCCGACCCAGGGATTGAACCCGCATCTCTTATGTCTCCTGCATTGGCAGGTGGGTTCTTTACTACCAAGGTCACCTCAGAAGCCTCAGGGCACTTATTAAGCTATATTTAAATTGAATAAATAATGAATAAAGACTTACTGTTTGTGGATATTTTTATTATCTTCTAATAAAGTTAAAAATATAGGAACAATGCTGTGTGTGTGAGAGAGAGAGGGAGAGAGACAGAGAGAGAGAGAAGAGATATTTTGAATGAGAAGAAGGTTGAGGCTGGTTTTGAGGACAAAGAACCACCTCCAAGCTGGAAACAGGAATGAGAGTAAAGCTGCAGATGCAAAGAGAAACAGGATGAGAGAGTAGGTTATTGTTTGAACTGTAAAGCAGTTGCTCCAAGAAATGGTTTTCCTTAAGTGGTATAAAATGTGAAGTGAATTGGGTCTCACTTTTCCTTTCCCTCTTTAGGAGGTTGGAACTGATTTTTAAAATGAGGTGGTGGAGGAAGGTGGAGTTTGGAGAAGGAAAGTGAAAACTCTTTTCTGAGGCTCTCTTTGCCAAATAGCTCCCGGGAGAGAAAGTTCAGAGGGAGGGCCTGGCCAGGCCAACCAGCGGCAAGTAGACCAGTTCACTCTTCCTTTCGTCATTGTCCCGGTCACTGTCCCATCCCTGTTCCTCATTTCCAAGCGTCTTCTTTCCTTTTTCCTTTTTTTAAACATATTACAGGTGAGCAGCTAGGGGAATGTTGAAACAAAACACAAAGGAAGCAGACAATTTCAGTATACAATGACGAAAATGATGCATTTTAGATTAATTTACCTGATCTGTTTCCCAACTCAGGCATCCCCTCCTGCCACCCCTCTCCTCATTTCATTTTCCCAACTTCTGCCTCTCTCTGATTGAAGGCTGGAGGAGACTCTGACCACACAACAGGTTTGAGAAGGCAGCAGGGCAGTTTTCAAGTGCTGACTCTAAAGGTTTAACCTGAGCAAATTCCTTTTTTCTGAGGGTTTTTAGCTGTTTTATTTTATTTTTTTTGTCTCTGGAGTTTATTGCTAAAGATGCTTTGCTGTGGAAGGCATGGAGTTTCAGTGATGGGCCTGCATTGACTGAATGCTTGGTGTATGCACATATCAAACTACATGGGAAAGGGATGCTGAGATAGGAAAATTGGACTTCTGACTGCAAGGGCTCAAGGGTGTGTGTGTGTGTGTGTGTGTGTGTGTGTGTGTGTGTGTGTGTGTGTGTGTGTGTGTGTGTCGAGCGTGTGTCGAGCGTGTGCGGAAGCGCTATGGGGAGACCGGTTTCTGGGGATGGAGGGTAGGTCAGGGGATGGGTAGATTGGTGTGTTAATCAGCTGGAGGCTCTCTGTAAACCATCAGTGATGCAGGGAAGGGCAGAGGGTTCTGTTTGCCTGCTGCTGGGGAAGGCTTCAGTGGAGGGTGTGGTGTTGAAAGTCTTGAAATATGGATAGGACTTCTATAAACAAGGAAGCTAGACGTGCGTCTTCCAGACAAAGGGAACAGCAGAGGCCTGGGAAGACCGAGAAAAATGGGGAGTGACAAGCTGTGGAGGTGAGGCACTTGTGTCAAGTCACAGAAGTGGTATCCAGCCCCTCCCCACCCCTCAAGCCCATCGTATGTTTGGGGCTTTTATTATTTTTTTTCCCCCACTGTAAGCAGTAGAGAGTGGCTATGAGTTAGAAAAAGCTGTGATAGGCTTGCTCTGGTGCATGTGTGTGTGTTGTTTTCTTTTCCTCTTTAACTTCCCGAGTCTTTTTAGGAACTGGGAGGCACCCTTCACTCTGGGACGTGTGCACGGGCTGTCTTCCTGTGTCTGTTCTTTCCCCTTCCTGCCTGGCCTGGGGCCTTGTCCGGCTTGCGATGATGAAGTGTGGCAAGGCCAGCTCCTGGGAGCTGCCCTGAGGGCTCTGGGCAGACCGTGGGCACTCTTCAAGGTTTCCCATCCTTTTTCCTCCTCCTTTTCTCTTCTTCCTCCCCTCCCTCCCCCTCTCTCTCAGCAGCAGCAGCAGCAGCAGCAGCCCTCCCCTCCCTAAAATAAATAAACCAGTCGCTCCAAAAGGTTCCAAGCACATTAGTCACATATCCCAGAAGTTTAATACAGAATTATTTTGACAGCGAGAACAAGAAGTGTTTTCTAGTTGAACGCACAGAACTTGCTTCTTCCAACTGGGCTTTCTGCCGCAGAGACAGATGATATGTTTTTAGATGGATCTGCCGCGCAGGAGACTGCGTCGCTTCCCTTGGAAACATGACAAACTGCTCACTCCCAAAAGTGGTTGGGGAAAAGATGTGAAATGAGAGGGAGAGGGAGAGGGAGAAAGCACAGCCTTATTGAGAACATAACTTTCTCCCTAATAACTTCAATCAGCCACCGAGAGCTTTTCTATGTGTTTATTTATTTGGCCGCCCCTGGAGCCGGGAAGTCCTTTTTTAAACCCCGGGCTCATGGGTGTTCTAAAAGATGAGGACAGGTCGAGTTATTGCAATGCGGGTGGCTCTCCAAGCATTCCAGTTGAATAGCTCTTCCAGAAATATTTCTTGACTCACTTATTTAGCACTTTCTGTTGCCGTTACTAAGCAGATTGGAGAGTCCTCCCTGTGATTTCGCCAGACTCCTCTTGGGCTGACGTGGATCCGCTTATTCCTATCTGGCCCATGGAAAGGCAGAGGAATGCGAAGCTGAAGTCCACTGGTACCCAGCAGGGACTTCAGCCTGAGCGTCCAGAGCGCAGCCTGAAGAGCCAGAAAAAAGTGTGTGCGTGACTTTCCCGGCTTCGCCCTTCTCCTTCAAGACCCCATCGCCAGGCTGGAAGAGCTGTCTTCCAGGGCGGCTCACCTGGGTGTGACGACCCAGAGATGAGCCTGAAGGAGAGACATTAAGGAACTTCCACACCTGGGATGAGTGTCCTTATGGCTCCCATGATCCTCCACTCTTGCTTCTCAAATCTTTCTAGAGACTTCGTGGGGGCTGAGCTGACCTCTCTAGTTTTAGTGTGTACTTGCAGAAGCTCTTTTAACCCCCTCTCATTGTTCTCCATGAGCCCCTCATCCCCAGGTCTTCATCCAAGAAATGTCTGTGTGGTCTGGAAATTAACTGGCCATATGACCTTGGAGAGTGGACTCATTGGGACTTAGTATTTTCAGAACCTTTCCTTTTTAAACACCTCATGAAACCTCATGGGAGATCCCAATACAGGTTTCCCCTGCTCTAAATACAGTGTTCCTATAAAACAGTTCCTGAGCCAAAATGGAGTAGAGTGAAAATTTTCTTCAGCTTTCTTTAGTGAAAACTGGTACTGATGTAGGTCTTTCGTAAAAGCAAAGTGACATAAAGAAAATTATTGAAAAGCAGAAGATACCTATATATAAAATAACCAAAACATAACTACATGGTGATGCTGTCATTGACTGTTAAATGGTTAAATAGGCTTCCATTCATTGCCAAGCTGTCGTCCAGAACTCTCTGGCTCTGTGGAACCTACTTTGAAAACCATTGTATTGGAGGCACTGCAGGACCTCTGGTAGCCCTGGTGACCGTGGTTCTGGCTTCTTCAAGTTTCCTGCCTCTCTGGACATGTCTCAGGGTTGAGAAAGTGGCACTTGTACAGATGAGGAAGATGGGCCTGAAGGGAGACATGACCCTTGCTGGGTTCCTCACACTGGCTTTGAAATCCTGTGTGATGAAGGCCTTTTGGCTGGTTCCCCTCCAGTGATTGTTCTCACGGGGCTGCTGTGCCCCGAGGCTTCCGCACCTGGGCTGGGACCTATGCCCCTCAGTGGCCAGCACCAAATGATCGTTCTCTGAGCTGCCCTGAGCAGTCATCTCAGTGGATTCTTGGTACCGTTGTTAGGCTCACAGGCTCTGTCTCAGAACCATTATGAGAGGAGTAACGTGGCATTCAAGCTGTTTTTAAGGAAACTCTTTTTTTAAAAAAAAGTGCTGAAGAGAAAAGTTAAGTGCTAGGAGAAAATTAAAAATGGGCTGCCTCTCATTCCTCCTCTGATTCTTATGCTGTACCTACAACTGTGTGACACTCTACTGTTTCCCAGAGAAGGTTCTGACTTTTACCACTGTATTTTACATTGTCACATTGCAAGACAATTTTCTTTTTTTGCCTATTCACTGTAAACCTTTATTTTACAAGTGGCTTTCAAACTGTGGTTTGTTTGACCAGTTCACTTATAAACTCTAGTAGGTATTAATTTTTCCACAACATTTCCTTACTTTTAGAAATTAAATTAAAATTTCCTATATATTCCCAACTCCATAGGAATGTCAGGAAGTTGGTTATGCAAGACAAATTCTAAGGAGCTTTTTTCCAGCAAAGATCTCACTTGAGCCTCACCATAATATAGATAAGAAGGAGACTCAACGAGGTAACACATGTAGAATCAGAGTTAGGCTCACAGATCAGCTTAGGTTGAGAAGAATTTCGGGGATATGAACCTTAGGCTCCCTGACTCATAACCATTGCAACAAATTATTCCTTTTTCTTGTAGCCAGAATTATGAATGAATATCCTGTTAACACTATTGTTTATTAAGTGTTTATTTATGTGTCAAACACTGCTAGGCAGACACTTTATAAAAAGCTCATTTAAATTCTTCAGCTGCTTTATAAGGTAGAAATGATCATGTCCAGTTTGTAGATGAATCACTGGAGATATTGAGAGGACAATAACTTGTTGAAGGTTCCTCTTCACAGAGTCAATGGACCTCATCTTATAACCAGGACTGCCTGTCTCCAGAGGCCTTTCAAATAGAGAATGTGATCTCTACCCATCCTTGTCCTCACCAGGAGACAAAAGGTACTCTCTGGAAAATGACAAAGCTAGTTTGTGGGTGACCACGTGCTGCAGTGAGTGCTGAATACTGTGAAGGGTTAACAGGTAGCCATTTTCTGTCTCTGCTCTTGGAGCTCATAACTAATCTTTATGTAGTCTCTTCTACTTTCATTTTAGATTTTATGTGCTCCACGTGGAAATTACTGATCTATGCACCATTGAGCGAGTCATTGCTATTCCTGGGCCCTTGGTTTCACCCTCACTTGAAATAGCTCTTCTTTCCTGCTCCCATATTTCTGTCCTTCTAAGTTGACATGCCTGGGAAATGTGCTTATTGAATTCTCTTTGTATAAGTCCATGGCTTCCCCAGTGGTTCAGCGGGTAAAAAATCTGCCTGCAATGTAGAAGATATAAGAGACACAGGTTCGATCCCTGGGTCGGGAAGATCCCCTGGAGGTGGAAATGACAACCCACTCCAGTATTCTTGCCTGGGAAATCCCACAGACAGAAGAACCTGGCGGGCTACAGTCCATGAAGTCACAGAGAGTTGGACACAACTGAATGACTGAGCATAGCACACATGCAAGTCTTTTCAAGAATATTGTTGGAAATTATAGATGCTTTCTAAATGCTTGTTTTAAATTGAAATAATAATTGCAGGCAATCCCCATTTTCAAAGAGATTTTCTGCTTCTGAAATGCTGTTTGCAAAAGTTTGAGAGTCAGATACCACATAAAGAGATAGCTAAGTCATATCAGGAAAGATGAATCCCTAGTATGTATTGTTATTGGTTTGATGGTGCTGTCTTGCTTTTTGCATCAATTTTGTCTTTCTAACTCTGTGTTAGGACAACTATCCTCCCCTCCCCGACACACATGTGAATTGCACACATATAGACACACACATACATGCACACACCTCTTGAGCTAGACACTCTTTTGTGTCTGTTAAACTTGTCACTTTCTCCACAGAATCTGGTTAGCATACCTTTGGGTGAGCAGAAGAAAAATCTGGTTCTGTGTGCCAAGTTCAGGGTGTGAATCAGTTCTCCCTGCCTTTTGCATTTTAGTAAATGTTTCCTAGATGGATTCATCGGATTTTCAGTAAAGACAAACAGCGCAGAAAGCAGATTGCTTTCATACCCGAGGGCTGAGTTCTGTGACCCAGACATTGGAGCTCAGTTCCATATATGGCCAAAAGAGAAACCGGGCGAGGGAGCGGCGGGAGAATACCAGACATAAAATGCATTCCTGTGAAGTGTGCGTTCGCAACTAACAAAACAGGACCCTCTTTGGTTTCCATCTTTTGCAGAACATGAACTGTAACGTTTTCAGAAAGAAGCTAATGTTCCAAGCATCTGCCACAGGGAATAGTTTATTTTCCCTTTTCTTTTTGGTCACATGTAGGTTTAATTTGGAATTAGTGTTGAAGTCAGTGCGAGCAAGGAATGAGGACTAAGAAATTATTCTTGGAGTCAGCAGATGTGGGTCCTCAGCCCAATCCAACCGCCATCCAGCTGTGAAACTCTTTGGCTTGTTTTGCTCAGTGTCAGAGTGGCGGGGCTGAATTTGATGATCTCTAAGATCTCTACTATTTCTGTTGTCTTTGGTTCTAATTTTGCCTGAGATTTTCCAGTTCCTGTGGAATTCCCCACAGAAAGAAGTTTCTAATTCTTCCAAATACTTTCTGTGGTTTGAACTTAAAAAGACTAAATAAAAACCCTGGTCTTGAATTTTTCTTTGTGATTTCCTTAAATATAACTTGGACACATTGTTGGCCTTCACTTGGCAGACAGCTTCCTGCCCGAGGGTGGAGAGGATTGCATTTAGTGCACCCTCATGGTCTTCCCCCTCTGCTTGTCCTTATTGTTGGAGAAGAAATTCGGGTGTGTCCACCATGAAGCTGTAGGAACAGGTGTGCACTTGGCCAATGCAGCCTTGTAATGGCCTTATTAATTGTCTGCTGCTTTTATAGATTCTCTCTTCTCTGTGAGAGAAATGGGACTGGTAGGAGACCATTCCGGAAACTTCCTCACACCGTAGGAAATGGAACTAGGGATGTGAAATTGAGGTGTTAGCTTTCCAGTTATAATTGGATGAGTTAATTGCCTGTCACAGATGTTAAGAAGGTTAAGAAGAAATAAAAATACAAAATTCTGGTCTAGAGAGGACCAGTCATTTCTACTTTATGAGACCAGGCATGATTTCTTCCTTCTTGTCTTCCTTCCTTTCTTTTTCCTTTCCTCTCTTCTTTGCTTTCTTCCTCCCTCCTTCTCTCTCTCTCTTGCTTCCTTGCTTGCTTCAGGTTTCCAAGCTGTCATTTCTCCATCTGGATCATAAAATGCTAGTGGGCCTTCTGAAAGCATGGATTGAGTATATTTCCAAATTGTCTCTTCATTCCTCCTACTTCATATCCCCAGTCATACTGAGCTCATCAACTTGCACAGAGTCCTGACCAGGCCTCCTTAGCATCCTACAAGAGCAAAGATAAGGCGACCCCTCTGTGAGCTCCCACTCATTATGCTAGTCAATATGTTGACCAATTTTTTTTTAGTAGGACATTCACCTCTCTTCACAATCTGGTTCCTAGAACCTAGGTTGGGAAACAAGGGCTTCAGCAGCCTTTCCTTATATGTGTGGCCTTCATCTTGACCTTGAGCTTGCTCTGATCCCTTTGGTGCCATGGAGGTAGGTGTGTGTAAAAGGAGAAGACAGCATATGATGGCAGGGCAGCAGGCATACCCGGGGCTGGAGTAGAACTGAGAAGAATGAATCAGGCTCCTGGGGCTCCGTGAAAGGCTCTACCAATAATTTAGGGGCTATTTAAGGAAACTGAGCAGAGTGTATCTTCTGCTTTAGTTGGAATCATCCATTATAATGGCTTCAAATGCTTGGTGCTCTTATAAGAAAACCACAGGGAAGAGCAGTCATATAAACAGTAATAATTTATTGGCCATGACTAATTCTTTTGGGAGTACGATATGTGATGTAGGTTTCTGTAGGGCTTTCTAGTGGACTAATCCCTTACGATACCTATGTACTCATCAGATCCTCACAGGTGAAGTGGCAGGCTAAAGAATATATCCTCACTTTGCTTAAGAGCAAACTGATACTCAAAACTTGAAGTATCACATGGTAAAGAGATGGCATAGCAAAGATTTGTCTAGTGCTCTTACGAAGCTTTAGACATTCTTATGAAACTTCAAACATATTGACTTGTGAAGCTTCAGCCTAGCCAGTAAATTCACACACACACACACACACACACACACACACACACACACACACACACACACACGTACACACACACGTACACACCTACCTCCCTCATCAGTGGACGGTGCCGTGCTCAAGTTCCTAAGTTGTGTCCAACTCTTTGTGACCCCGTGGACTGTATGTAGCCAGGCTCCTCTGTCCGTGGATTCCCCAGGTAAGAATACTCGAGTGGGTTGCCATTTCCTACTCTAGGGTATCTTCCCAACCCAGAGATCAAACCCACATCTCCTGCATTGTAGGCCAGTTCTTTACCACTGAGCCATCAGGGAAGCCCCATCAAAGGATGGTAGAGGATGGCTTTTAATTAGTTGTGAATTGCATGAGCCATGCTATTTGGTAAATCAGTCTTGGTAATGAGCAGGATGATGGGACAGTCAGTTCACTTTCACAACTGAATTCTCAGTTAGGGCACCTTGACAGAGAACACAACTGAGGAATTCTCGTTTGGGACTGTTCATTCTTGCTTACATATTTTCACTTACTTAAGGCAGCAAAGAACTAAAAATTATCAAACATTTAATATGTGCCAGGCTTGCTACTAGATGCTAATCCTTAGAAGTGAATCATAAACCACTTAGTTTAAACTTTAAATAGTGTGGAGAATACCCCATCTTCCCTCTCATCCATCCATCCATCTTCTGTTATTCTTGGCAGGTGATATGTTCATCTGTACTTGACTATTTCATGTCTCTTATAGAAGTAGAGGTAGTTACTTCAAATTCTTTGATCTTTCAGTTCAGTTCAGTCACTCAGTCATGTCAGACTCTTCGAGACCCCATGAACTGCAGCACGCCAGGCCTCCCTGTCCATCACCAACTCCCGGAGTTTACCGAGACTCATGTCCATTGAGTTGGTGACGCCATCCAACCATCTTATCCTCTGTCATCCCCTTCTCCTCCTGCCCTCAATCTTTCCCAGCATCAGGGTCTTTTCATTTTTACTGTTTAGAGAAATACCCAACCTACTTACAACTTCCATAAGTATTAATTTATGCATCTATTAAGTGGCTTTATGAAAGTGGAGTCCTTCTCTTAAATTTATGTTTTATTTTTAGAGTAAGTTCCTTGGGTTGACTATCTGCTCTTGAAAGAGATTATTAACCCCCATTTCTTCTAGAATTTCCTCTTATATGATTTGGGACTGCTTATCTTGAGTCTGGAAGGTGAAAATTGAAGAAATAAGTCCATATTTCTTATTTCTTTCTTTCTTTTTAAAGAAATATTCTTTCCTTTTAATTTGACTTATGGGGCCAAAATTGTGTTTGTTTAATTACTCAAATTTTGGATCATGTCAGAACATGTTCTGCTCCTGGTATTTGAAACCTATTTATACTTTTGTAGAAACCCAGACTCTTCAAGTTGGAAGACAGCATAAAGATTCTCTCAGATAGCTCTAGGCCTTAAGTTCCTTGAGGCCAAGAGCTGTGTCATATATATATTTCTGTACCTTTTCCTGCTGCAACTCCCAGCACTTTAGCCCCCTGCCAGGGGGCCTTAAAGAACGAACTGGATTGATTTGATTTCTCAGTTTTAGTGTTTTCTTTGCCCCTTTCTTAACTTTTCCAGTCATTGGGGGGAGTTGTGTGGACCCATTAAGTGTGATGAGTAAGTAAATCATGGGGCTTGCCCCCCTTCCAGTAGGTCTTTAGCTGTGTTTAGATTTAAGAATGCTGAGTAACTAATAAAACATGACTCCAAAGAGCTCTACAGATGGAAAGTGCTTCATGTGTAATAAATAATAACAGGCTCTTGAGATTTGGCACAGCCATAGAAAGAAGTGCCGACCTTGCAGGCTATGGAAACTTCTGATGCAGCTTATGGTGGAAGAGTGAAATGGTTGCTATTAACTCTTTTCATCATTTTGTAATTATTGTTTCCATTTTCAAGTCACTGTTACATTCCTCATTATAGGCAAAGTTACTTTCTGAACTAGTTGGGAATTTTTAGCCTTCCAGTTATCCTTAAGAGAATGATCGAAGGAACACCATGACAATTGATAGGCAAGTCTTCTAGGCAGGCTTCAATTCAGGCTTAAATCTAGTCCTTTCTAGGTCCCATCCTTTTTCTCAACTCATTTCTTTTATGGAGTCTGTAGTTACCTCTATTTTATTTCCAGAGCATTGATATTCTCAAGCAGTGGGAAATGGCACCTTTCTCCAAAGGAGACAGTGAAATGGCCAGGGCTTATCCTGGCTTTGAACCATCCAATTTAGAGGAATTTCATCCAGGGAATGGCCTCCCTTTCATTTGTCCTCAAGTGTGGGTCAGTCTGATTGAAATTTGGTGATCATATAGTGACTGCCCCCTGGGAGCCCGGCACTAACTCTGTTTTCACCTGTGTTCTCCCACCTATAAAAGCAAGTGAACTGAAGTATAAACAGAACTTTGCTATTTTTCTTGGTGATTTTCAAAGCCTCTTTATTCTCCGCAACAGTGACCCACTGTAGCTGAGCATTATTCATTCAATCAGTAAATATTTATTCAGCACCTTCTATATTCCAGGAACTCTTCTCGATGCTGGTCAGAGAATAAAACAAAGTTCTCTCAAGCTAACATTTGAAGGATTTAACCAAAGTATGATTTTTTTAAAAAAATGACATGGCAGAAGTATGCTTAAAGAAATAAACACTACAAACAAACAACACACCAGCTTTTTCCTTTTGTCCTTTCCTCCTACTCTTTCTCTTCTCTCTCTCTCTTTTTTCTTTCTCTTCATAACCTGACCATTTATTCTCTCACTCTGTTTTACTAGGAAGCCCATATTTTCTTCTCATCCCTTTTTTTTATCTCCTTTTTATGTCTGCTTTGCTTTGTACTTGGGGTACAATGAGACTTGGCACTGGCTTGATTCCAACTTTGAGCTCCCTCCCTAGGTTCCCTGTGCTTCCGCTTCTCTCCTAGTGGAGTGGTGGGTAGTTGCCCATGTTGCAGATTGGAACCTGGAGGGAAGGAAGACCAGTGCTTCTGGGGCTTTTGGTTCCCCATCCAGTGGCACTGCATTGTCAGGATCTTGCTGAAGAAAAGGATGTAGCCCCAAATTCTAGGTGCCCCAGCAGATGATTAGCTCAAAGGGACTTCTTCCAGGAAATCTTCCTTGATCCTCTCCTCTCTTAATTCTTATGCATCTTTGGCAGAATAGGAGCTCAAGAAATTTAGTTTCTTGTGCTTCTTCAAAGTCTCATGTCTCTTTATCTGAGCTTGACTTAATGGGACTACTCTTGAATTTCTTGGTTCTTGCTTTTTTTTCTCTTTTTTTTTTTGACTGCAGCATGTGGGATCTTAGCTCAGGGATTGAATTTGCACACCCTGCAGCAGAAGAACAGAGTGTTAACTGCTGGTCCATCAGGGAAGTCCCAATTTCATGGTTCTCATGCCCATTTCTTACTTCTCTTGGAGGTATGGACTGTGTCCATGTGTGCTATAAAGTATGTTAAAGGAACTGGGGGTGGGGGTGGGGGAAGCAAGGAACTGGGGGTGGGGATGGGGGAAGCATTCTAAAAAAACTTCGTTTCTTGTTTTGGGATGAGAATTTTGTAGCCACATTTACTACTCAATCCTGGATTTTAATGACTCAAATGCTGAGAACGGACCTCTACATTGACCAGGTGGTTGAATTTTCAAGTGTTCCTGGATTTCCACTTAAAGTCCGAAGTTTTCAGATGCCTGACCATTTCTAGATTATTGTCATTCACCCCTAAATTTAATACTCAGGAGTGTGACCCTGATAACTCCCTAGTGAATACAAAGTAGGACTGGTAGGATTGAGCCTCTTTTCTCTGTTCCCATGATCTTTACCTCTAACTTCATGTTTTACTTTTTGCCTTTTTTTCTGTGCTCGATTCCAGCCTCCAGCCTCTCTGGTTAGCATGGCGACTCACATTTATTGCCCATGTGCTAAATGTTAGGCACTGGGTAAATTTTTCCCCATATTTCCTTTCATTTAATCCTCACAGCCCCTGGAGGAGGAAATGGCAACCCACTCCAGTGTTCTTGCTGGGAAAATCCCACTGACAGAGGAAGCTGGTGGGCTACAGTCCGTAGGGTTGCAAAGAGTTGGACACAATTGAGTGGCTGAACAATCCTCAAAGCCAGCCTGTGCAATAGGTAGTAGTATTATATATGTTGAACAGATGAGGAAACTGAGGCTTAGAGAGGTTTAAGTAACTTGCCCAGCATCACAAAGCATATGATGGCAGGGTCAGAGTTAGAAGTCATGTCTCTCAGACACCAGCGTTTGATGTCTGAGTTACTCTACTCACCCATAGCTCCCTCTGCTACTCTTTTCTGCTCACCTTGCTAATGAGAGTCAAGGACTGGGTATTGAATGTAAGGAATGCTCTGTCCTCACTTCTTTCTCCCATTGGCACCTGCAGCCAGAGCCCTAGAGGGTGTACTTTATTCTTCTGACCTCCCACTAAATTCTAAATTGGCTCTTAAGGCTGAACCCCCTGACAAGCACCTTCAAATGGGCTCATTGTTTTTCATAGTTTACTTGGTTTATCACCAGTGAGGGACAGCTTGACATTTACTTTTCCATCTGTTTGATTCTGATCTCCTGTAGGTGTTTCTCCAAACTTAGCAAAACTCTCTGACCGTATGAATTGATAGCAAGTGCTTTCTCGTGTTATCTATCATAAGACAATAACATGCAGAGGCATATTTGAGAATTAGGGAGCAGTCTCAGATGGTAAAGAGTCTGCCTGCAGTGCAGTGGACCCGGGTCCAATCCCTGGGTTGGGAAAATGCCCTGGAGAAGAGAATGGCTACCCAGTTCAGTATTCTTGCCCGAAGAATTCCATGGACAGATGAGCCTGGTGGGCTATAGTCTACGTGGTCGCAAAGAGCTGGATACGACTGAGCAACTAACACATTCACTTTCTTTCTTTCTAAGGAAAGAGAATGAAGTTTGGAGAGAGGCATGGTTTCTGCATCTTCTGGTGGATGGTGGTGAGCACAATCATCATGCTCTCCAGGGACCTGCCTCAGTTCAGGGCACTTGTATTATTGGTGCTTAGCATTTCTGTATTACTTTACATTTGCAAAGTGCTTTCCAGTGATTTATTAGCTGTTCTTGTTTTTAATAGCCCCTGGAGGTAAGTTGATATTCAGCCTTCTGAGAACATAAATGCATAGAGAAGGCTCATCTCATCAGATATTATTGGATCTGGGGTCAGGACTTTGAACTCTTGGGATAAGGCCATTTGGGGTCATTGCCTCATGAGGATTAATAGGAGATCAAGTGGACTTAACTTCAGCTCCCAGAGCCTCTCAGGCAGAGGTGGAATGATGGCAGCTATTTAAAGAAATTGCATAGAAGCCATTATCAAAAGACCTGGATTCCAGTCCTGATTCGGCTGTTGACCATCTGTGTTGACCTTGAGCTGTCACTTTGCCTATATGTGTCTTGGATTCAGTCTCTGGTAAAAAGCGTTTATCTCCCAAGTCCCTTTAGATCCAACATTGTGTTAAGTATGATTCTGTGACTTTGAACCCCTTCTTTGGAAGGGGTAGTTGGTGAATTACACGACAGGGAACATGGGTGTCGGTCTCAGTCACTGGAAGGCACTCTGCAAATGTAAAGTAATACAGAAATGCTAAGCACGATAATACAAGTGCCCCGATCTGAGGCAGGTCCTTGGAGGTCAGGTTGTCAGTTGTTAGGGGATATGTACTCAAAAGGTGCTCACCTGCCCTTTTTTAGGATCCAAGGACAACCTGACAATGATAAACCTTCAGATTTATTTGAAGAAGCACATAGTCCTCATTCATTATAAAGCTGAGATACTGAGTGGGTCTGCTAGAAGAAAGCCAGAGTGGAGCCAAGACCATCAACCCTGTGTCTTATGGATGTTGTAGAAAGTAATTAGCAGGCTTGATTATCTCACTGGTTCAACACACGTTTTAGGGATATGATGTAATGTGAGGAAACATTTAGTTGTCAGATTTTAGAGCTTTTTCAAATTTATTCTTGCAGGGAAAGTCTAGTTGTCCTGGCAACCTGAAATTGATTTTCTCTTTGCTCTTGTCAGCTGAAACCAGTCCCCTTTGAATCACTCCTCTAATTTAATATAGAAAACTGTGTGTCCTTACCTGGTGACCAAATCTTTCTTAATGACAGGTAACTCCAGCAAAGGGTTCCTTTTTCTAACCTGAGCCAGAGGCTGTGGTTTATTACTGCCTTCACCCTATGTTGTTCTCTTTGTGGTTATTTATTTGTCCATGGAGTCAGGTACAGAAGTAAAGTGGCATTCAATTAATTAAGAGTTCAGTCAGGCCTGCAGAGAAATGATGTAATTGGCAGCCAATCACAGCCTTTCATTTCCAGTTCCTTTATGGGCAGGGATGGGATTAGAATGGGCTCCAGGGGAGGGAGTCCTTTAGTGGGGACACCTGGCATTCTGTAACCTGGGGAGGGTGATGTAACAGCCCAGATGACAGAGAGAAAACTAAGCTGCGTGACTGTTTCTGCTCTGTCAGTCATCTCTGTCAAGGGAAGGGGGATGATCTGTAAGCTTAGAAGTGTAGAATCAATGTCATTAAGAAGAAATTGATGTCCACGGTGGAAAAGGATGTTGCAAGAGAGCAGTCTGCTCTACCAAATGATTTCAGAGGTCATGGACCATGCATGCTACATCTCAGGATATGGAGAATGGCTGATGGTGACCATGGAAGAACTGCCAGTAATTCTGAGGAAACTGGAAATCAGCAGATGTGCCAGAAATGAGAGATGAGGAAATAGAAATCAGTTATCAACAAACAAACAAACAAAATAAACAAAACCAACAAACCAGTATCCAGAGTCTAGGATCTGCTGACTTTATCCTGGTTCCTGGTATAATTCTAGACTGGTTTTTTGACAGGTGATTTAGAGTCTTTGGAAGGAAGCAATGTGCACCAGGAGCCAGAACCAGGGTTCCCTCACCATTTACCTTTTTGAGTTAATCAAATGATGGGTTTGAGTGATGTCATACACATAGTAGTAGTAGCCCGGCAAGCTTTGGAGTCAGGTTGTTTGGGTTTAAATCCAGAGTCCTCTGCTTAGTAGCCACAGACCTCAGGCAAGTTGCTTACTTTCTGTAATGCAGCTCCCTCTTCTATAAACTGGGGGATAATGATAGAACACAGGGCTTCCCATGTTCAGTGGGAAAGAATCTGCCTGCCAATGCAGGAGATGCAGGAGATGTGGGTTCCATCCTTGGGTTGGGAAGATCCCCTGGAGTAGGAAATGGCAACCTACTCCAGTATTCTTACCTGGAAAATTCCATAGACAGAGGAGCCTGGTGGGCTACAGATCATGGGGTTGCAAAGAGTCAGACATAACTGAGCACGCATGCACATGTATAATAACAGAACAGAGAAAGACTCTGAGATAATGCATGTGAAGGTCCTAAAACACCTTGTACATTCAGTAAATGTTGCTCTCATTACTCTTAGCAGGGAGACATTTGTATTTAATAAAACATTTAAAACATTACACATTTGTAGATAAATATATGGAGACATGTAGGGTGGATTATGGAGACATGCAGAGTGGATTATGAAATAAGCAGTGGATTAACATACGAGGCAATGAGTGAATACACACTTTTTAGTAACATGGGTGGAGGAGCTTGAAATGTATTGCAAGAGTGAGAATGCAGGGAGTGGGTGAGTTTGAGACGCTTTATGCAACTTATCAAACCCTTTCCTACTCCCTCATCCTTTTTTTCTCCCAAGAAGAAACTAAAAAATTATCCATATGAAGTTTACATTCCTTCTATTTTCAAAATAGTGCCAAGACTTTCATAATTGAAACAGTCACTTGAAGCTGCAGTGCCATGTTTGATTTTTATATTTTCTAATTGAAGTATAATTGACTTATAGTATTGCAGGCGTACAGCAAAGGGTTTCAGTTCAGTGATTCAAGCATGCATGCTTGTGTATTAAGTTGCTTTAGTTGTGTCTGCGAGCCTGTGGACTGTAGCCCACCAAACCCCTCTGTCCATGGAATTCTACAAGACAGAACCCCATCTACAGGACAGAATCATGCCCTCCTCCAGGGATCTTACTGACCCAGGGATAGAACCTGTGTCTCTTGCAACTCCTGCATTGCAGGCAGATTCTTTACCATATGAGGCGCTAGGGAAGCCAACATCCTTCCATACCCAGCTCAAATTCCACCTTCTCAGAAATATCAGCTTTTCCATTAGGAATCGGTCTCTTTCCTCCTATGTCTATCATCCCATGATTTGTATTTTCAGAAACTCTTTCTCAAACCATCTTGTATTTTAATGGGTGATATGTGTTTCTGAGCTCTGATCTGCAGAAGGCAGGTATCTCTGAGCCTTTGGAGCATAATTCAGTAGCTGGCATGTTTAGGTACTCTGTAAACATGTGTTAAATTGACTTACTAAGGAGGCCTGAGGGATTGGAAGGTTACCTATAGTTAACCCAAGGAACTAGAAAGTCTCCTGGGAACTGATTTAGGTGCCTATAGCTTTTAAGAGCAGCTATCAACTTTTCCCTGACTCCTTCTTAATCCTGCTTTCCTAGAGGCAGAGGAAATGGTGATATCTGCCTAAGATGCTGGTGACATTCCCATGAGATTAGATCAAGATGCACTATCTCTTCTTCTAGTCTTCAAGTTCTTGGGGCTGTCAACCTCCCTTCTATTGGAAAGATTTCCTTTTGAAGAGGAGGTGTACATGATGACCTCTGGATTTCTGAGTTTGATTATGAAACTTCTTGAACAATACACTGCAGTTGCCCCTGCTACAAGGAAGGTGGACAAGCCAAGGTGTGCATTTGTGAAGCTGAGTGACTTTGACCCTTGGCAACAGTCCAGGGTCAGCCTGTGCTCACATGGCATGCTCCAAATCCACCTTCCACCATCACTGTTGGGATCTGAACTAGATCGCTGCTTGTGAAGCACCTTTTCGTGACTTGCAGTGCAGATTCTGCATGGACTGCTGAAGGTTGCTTCTAGTGACTCATGCATAGAAGAACCCATTATGTTTAACACACCACAGACAGAGACTTTGTGTATAAAGAAGATGTGTGATACAGAGGAAAGAGAAAAAGAGCAAGCCCAAGACCCCTGATTCTAGTCCTAAATGTGCCAGACACATGTTTGGTATTTGGCTTTAGTTTCCAGATCTGTAAAATGGGACACTAAGAATTACTGGGCAGGGTTGTTATGTATGTTACCCAAGATTATTTTCGCAAAGCATCTGGCAGAGCGTTAGACCCTGCTCAGTAACAGAGAATCTCAGTGAAATTGTACAGACTTGATTATAAACCTGAGCTCCAGTAGCCTTGTGAATTAGAATGGTATGTGCCGCAGTTGGTAAAGAATTCACCTGCAATGCAGAAGACACAGGAAATGCAGGTTCAATCCCTGGGTCAGAAAGATCCCCTGCACAAGGAAATGGCAACCCACTCCAGTATTCTTGTCTGGAAAATCCCATGGACAGAAGAACCTGGTGGGCTACAGTCGATGGGGACACAAAGAGTCGGACATGACTGGGTGTCTGCATGCGCACACAATGCATAACTCTAGTGGGACTGAGTTATTAATACTAAACCTCTCTGAGTCCCAGTTTAAATGGGTTTTATTGGGGATTGAATATACCTTGCATGCTAAGTTGTAAAGATTAGAGAACATTTGTATAAGACCCAGCATGGTGGTGTTTCTTACTGACCCCGGGACTGACTCCCCACTGCCGCAGCTTCTCCAGTTTGGCGCAGTGTGCCTTGGAGGCTTGACTGAAGGTCCTTCTAGTGCCGTATTTCCTGTATTCTGGGCACAAAACCTTTTTCTCTAGACACCAGACTTATAGAATAGACTTAGTTATAGAGGTGCTGATTTTAGTAGGATACAAATCAGAGCATGTGGAGAAATGCAGCTATTCTGGTGGAGGGTGTTTGAAGAGCTTTCATTTGTTGAAGGGCTGGCAGTATTTCATTTAGAGGAAGATGGATTTCGGGTGTGAGGGGAACATTGCAGTTGGTGATGGGGAGAGAAGTTAGTGCTTCTGCAGGATAGAAGTGACCAGACCTCACAGAGGAGAGTGGCAGGTGAGGCTTGGGAAGCGGGGCTTAGCAGAAGGAGGCTGGAAATTAGGAGGCTCAAGGAAGGAGGTAGTGGAGGGTTCTGGTTAGACTGTTGGGTGCAGAGGCTGGGGACACTGCATGAACAATTAGGGTGTTGCTGCAGGGCTGTGCAGGGTAAATAAAACGGGTTTTCTGTTGTCATGATCCCACCAAGGGAAGGAAGGGGTGGTCTTAGGTGTGTATATGTGCACCTGTGTGTGTGCATATGTGCTTGACTGTGTATCAGTAATAGGACCAAAGAGATTGGGGACTTACCCAAGGCTATGCAGCTAGGAAATATCTTTCATTTGCTTAAAGTGCTAAGTTTAGTAATGACTGTAAGTGACAGAAATGGGCAGGGGGAGCACGGAGGGAAGGGGCCTCGGCCCCATTTCCTGCTCCCTCCCAGGTAGGTAGTGAGTAGGAGTTTTGAGTTTCACTGTTTGATAGCATCACCTCCTCTGCTTTCCCAGAAATTATTCCTCGAAGTATGACTCGAATCGTTACTCTGTTGGGAGATGTCTCAGTTCAGAACTGACTTTCTGCCGAGGTTGTTTACTAAAGAGGTGGCAGCCCTGGCAATTCAGAGGTGGCTTAATCAAGTGGAAAGAACAGGGGGCATGGATCTGAGTGTTGATCCTGCTTTCAGAGACCTCTGAGACTTGAGTGAGTGAATATACGTCTTAGTGCCTGGCTTTTTCCTCCTGGAAATTGGAGGATAGTGATCCCTACATGATGAATTTGTTGTGATGTTGCTTTGAAAATTGCAGTGTTGGTCCTGGTACAATAAAGATAAAAGGGTGTCTGGACTTGGATTTTATTTCTACCTGTGTGAAGCAGAAGGGAAAGTGATGAGTTGGTCAGCTCCCTTGGGTGGTGTGGATCACTAATATTAAAGTGATACCAGCATTTTCTCTTATTTAGTGGTGATGTGTCTTGGAACATTGTGATTAACGATTGTAGACTCTACTGATTGTGTGGCGCTACCTTGCCTTGGGCTGACCACCTACCTCTACTGGCATTTCCCCAGCTCTGGGCTGAGGATCTCCGAGCTTTTGTGTTATCTGCAAGGAATCTATGAACTTTTAGTCTTTTGTTTCTTCATCTGCAAAATGGGGATAATAATAATCACCACAGCTTTGTTTGCATTGTGAAGATTTGCTGAAGAAAGAGGTGTGAGGATTCTAAGTTGTATTCATCTCTGACTCTTTGGAGCCCATTTTCTCTCCCTTCTCCTTTCTGCTAATGGCCAAGGGACCTCTTTGGTCTTGGAAAGGTGAAGGGGCCCAAAGGAAGAAATGGGGGATTATAGAGGACAGTGATTCTGTAAGGCACCAGAGTGAGTTTTTGAGTCCTGGGATCTGTGCCCAGTTTTGTCACCACCTGTCACATTCCTACATGCCATGAAAGCCGGATGTGTCCATGCCTATGAACTAACAAGAGGAGATAGTGACTTCTGGAAGGGGTGTCAACTTTTGGAAACCTTGAAGGTGGTGGGTGAAGGCGCTGGCACCGTGGCTGTGGGTGTTGAGGTTCCTGCTCACTCTCTCTCCTGTCCGGCAGTGACTTGTAGCTTGGGTATTTGGGTTTGGGGTGAGTCAAGAGGCCCAAGACCCAGAAGACCTGTGTGTGCTCAGGGGCAGGCTGGAATTAGTCAGAAGGCAAAACTATTCGTCCTGACCCCAGAACCCATGTACTCTGCCTGGGTGGGGAAATCCTCTCTGATTCTTAATTTTCTTATCTATGGCAGCCTCTGGAGAAGAGAATTTTCTCTTTCCTGCCTTATGTGGTTCTTATGGAAATAAAGGAGAAAAGGATTTTTTTCATAATTAATATTGTGATATTCAGCATTACTTTATGCTGCTTGAAATAGAAAGCTGACTTCTCTTCTTTGTTCCTTTCCAGAGTTAATGTATTGATCCTAAAGAAGAGAACCAGTAAAATTCCTGAGAACAGGTGATAGACCATCCAATCTTGTTTACTATATGTATTTGGTGTCTGAGATCTCTGAATTTAAGCCTGAACCAGTTTAAATATATCCTGAGGATACACGATAAGGAGGTACCATGTAAATGTAACACGTTCAAGAATCTCACATTCCCCTGATGTGCCTACCTTGGCTTATAGTATTCCACTCTTCATATACACTGGGACTTTGGCCCCCATTTCTTCTGTCCCCCATGGAGACTCACTTGTCATAAGGACTTGAACTTTGGATGCAGAAGGTCCCTATGTAGGAAACTGATTCCTGTTAGGGCTTCCCATGGAGGAAATGGCAAAACTCAAGACGAGAAAGCCAGCTCTTTGAATCCTCAATTCCATGTTCTTTCTGACACATCACTCTTCCCTCCTGTCAGGTGACGAGAGAAGCCAGATGGTTTGACAAATGGTTCTTGTTACTGTCAAATCTGCCTTCTCTTTCTGCTCAGAAAGACAGTTCTTACCTTTCCTTTTTGAGGGGATTAGATGGGTGGGGGGAGAGAAAGGGAGGTGCGGGAAGAAACACATTTTATTGCCCTATTCTTTCTGTGGCAGAGATGACCAATAAGCTCTTGTTTCTCCGTCAGGAAGCAAGGCTGAGGCAGTGAGGAACTGTCTACTCGAATCTAAAGCACACAGAGGCCTAGCAGTGGCAGGCTGTATTAGGAGACAACATTGATTTCATATACTTATCTGAAAAAAAAAAACCAAAAAAAAAAACCCCAAAACATGTTTAAGATGCCATATCCATAAATACTAATAAGGCTGTCTGATTCCAATTTTCAGGTGAGATTAGCATTTTATTGAGTATTTTATCTGTCAGATTCAATACTCGATGTACCATCCTCCCAGGCTTATTAGCATAATTGCTATGCTTAAGCAACAATAAAAAATTCAGCAGTAAAATAGCAGTTAGTGCAGGCAATTTGTTATCAAAAGCTTTTACTTAAGGACAGCTCCAGCCTGCATTTATTAGCAAGTTAGGGTTATAATTTATTTTTATTTGGAAAAACAAAAGAGGAGGAAGGTTTTTGCTTTTTTGTTTTGGAAATAATAGATAAATTAAAAAGCATTGCCTCTCTGGAAAACTGTTTGCATCCCTTCTTTCAGTGCAGGCTGGGATGGGAATAGATTCCACTTGTGAGGCACAGTGGCTCAGATGAAGTCTCTCTCTTCGGCATTGGAATAAATGGGTAGTAACGCCCATTTATGTTTGTACAGATGTTTCCACAACATGTTCACATCTCTTTTGTTGCTTAGCTTGCAAACCAGTCCGGCGAGGGCTCTATTCTGAGTGTGGGAGACTGAGGAATGGCAACTTGTTCCAGATGGGACAGTTGGATGGCAGAGCTGGGCTGCAAATCCAGTCCTCCAGCCCCCAGGGCCCTGACAGCATCATGACCCTTCACACGTTGCCCAGAAGCCCTGGTATGGGCACTATTTCTCTTGCCCTGTGGTCTGGCCCTAGGTCTTTTACATAAATGTTCATGCATGCATGCACACACATCCACATACACATACATGGGCATGCACACACATACACACATGCATTTTTTTTTTCCCTTTCTTCCCAGTTTAACGATGTATTCTTATAGCTGTTTTTCCTTTGGTGTCTTGGTTGAAGCAGTTCTGCCGTATGAATTTTCTGTTAATATCAAATATCCTCCATTTCTTGTGTTTTCAACCTCTCTCTCTCTCTCTATACCTGTCTTTCGTCCCCTTTCTACCTCCTCTCTCTTGCACATTAGTGACAGACCTAGCAAAGCCCTGTGGTTAACATCTGCAAAGGACCTGTGCAAAATACATGATTTTATTAAGTAATGTGATGATCTTTGTAGAGAAGAAGGACATACGATTTAAAACTATGAGGTTGGGAAATCATTTTTCTCCTTTATTTCTTGAGAAATGTGTCAGAAATAAATAAGAACAGTCAATTGATGCTTTTCAGTGTGTTTTAGGCTTCAACTGTGGGTAATAATTTTCACCCTGAAGGTAACATTTGGGGTGAAAATGGACAACTGAAGCTTCCAAACTTTCAGAGGAGTTACGTTAGCATCTTAGATTTTCTTTCCTTGGTAAGTTCAGAGAAAGATCGTATGATCATTGACCCTGAATATCTGTAATGTACAAGGCATGTGCTGGCCACTGTGGGGTCTAGGGACTAGATCAGAGAGGGCTGTGAAACTCAAGACTATCAGAGAGGAAATTCACAGAAAATGAAGATCATTTTGATTTTTGAGTAACTAGTATATTATTGGAACTGTGGTAGAAATTGTTCTCAGATTATGCCATTTTATCTTTGTCTCACTCAATTATTAGTGAATTTTTATTTTTATTTTTTAAGCACTTATTATGTATTGGTCCCTATCATAATGTTTTACATTCATCATCTTATTTAATTTTTATCACAATCTTCAAGGCAGTGTTAGGTACTATTATCATTGTTCTCATTGGTTAGATGAAGAAACTGAGGCACAGAGAATCTGAATAACTTGTCCAAGTCACACAGTTAGTAAGTGATGGAACCTCTCTGGTCTTCCTGTCTCCTAAACATGTGTTCCTTTTGCTTCACCACTTGGCAAAAAAATGAATGAGTAGATAGCTAGGTAGGCAATGCTTATGATGAGTAGAGAACTGTGTAGTTTGCTGCTGTCAGAGCTGGGGCAGAACCTGGGTATTTACAGAGTTCGGAAATTTGAAATTGGACAGAGGTTCAAATCCTAGGTGCTTCTTAGAGTTTGTCAAAACCTTGGTTAAATAACTTCTTAGAGTCTTGGTGTCTTTCTTTAAGTGCAGGATGATAGTATCCCTCTCCCAATGTCACTGTGAGAATAAATTAGAAAATATATGTGAGAGCCTCCAGTGGTGCCTGGCTCCTGGTGGATATTCATCCAGTGTGGGAAGTACCCAGGGCCAGGCATTGTGTGTGCGGGCAGGAACAGCCGTCAAAGTCAGAACCACCAGGGTTTAAAACTGCCCACCATGAGATATTGGAGAACTGTGGGCAAACAACTTCATCTCTCTGGTACCTCAATTTCCTCATCTTTACATTTTAGGGTCATTGTGAGAGTGAAATAAGCTAAAAGATGAGTTAAAAAATTAAGACTTAATAGTTAAAAATGTTTGTAAAGTATATTTCACAGTGTCTGGCACAGCAAGCGCTCTGTGTTAGCTCTCATTATTTGGTCCTGCTACAATGATGAAAGACAGGTACCAAGTGAATGGTTCATGGCTGTTTTAGGACCCTGACCTGTTTACTCGAGGACCAGGAGCCAGTTTAGCCTGGTGCGTAGGAATCGAAAGCATTTGCACAGCCTGTCGTGACCTTGGAAAAGTTTTGGCTTCTCTGTCCTTGATCTTTGCTTATCTGTAGATGGTAGTTGAGAGTGTAAACTTCAGATGATAGAGCCTGTGTGGGATGTGAAAGACAGCCACATCCTTGATAAGCTGCTTCCTGGAGTGTCGCCATGTGGCTACCAGGTTTGTTGATCAAAGCTGGCCTGTGAGGTGGAATTTTTTCTGTGTCACCCAGTCAGGGTCTATCTTCCCTCAGTCTGCGTGTCTCTGGATCCTGTCTTCAGCACTGGCTCCCACTTCCCTCCTCTCCAGATGACACTGATACGCTGGGGCCACTTCCTCCTGGGACCATCTCTTCTGCACCTGAAGGAGGTGGGTGGGGATTTTGGCATACTGCCTTCTGAAAGGTGATATACTTGAATATACTTCATATGCCTTCGAAAAAGAAGAGTATATTGAAAGACACTAATATTAAAGTTGTTCTCATGAGGATAGCTCAGAGATGGAAGATTCTTCAGGAGCTGGTGCTTTCTTGGGCTTATTGTCTTACACAGTACTTATCATTACAAAGCCTGTGTGTGTGTGAGAGAGAGAGTGAAGCTTCCTGGAATTAGTGGTGCTGATTTTGGGGGTGTTTCCTTAGCTGATTCAAAATAGAAACAGAAAGGCAAAAGTGTTTGTTCATGTCATTTAAAAATGTCTTTATAGGAAAAGGCATTAAGATAATACCTTACACTGTGAATACCTCACATTGTGTATGGGGCTTTGTGGTTTTCAAAGCTCTGAAATACACATTTTCTCATGTGTACCCTATGGCATCCCCATGAGGTAGGCAAGGCAAAGCTTGTCATTCATTTCCCTTTAGAGATGATGTAACTGAGGTTCAGAGAGATGAGTTGAGTTTTAAAGTGGCAATGGATGCAAACCCAGAGCTTTTAACTCTGGGCTGCTTTCTGCTTCATCGTCCTGATTCTAGTGTAGTGAGGTCATTCTTATCAAGTGCTATCAAGATTATATAGAGTTGCAATAAACCTGAAAATGCTCCCCTTTAGTTTTTTTTTTTCCATTGGTTAAAAAGTTAACTATGATTTGATATTCACTTGTTTCTCCCAAAGTATAAGCAGCAATGAATCTCTAAAACTTTCTGTTAAATCATCATGTGTTTTTTAAAAATCAAATGTCAAAGTACTTCCTGAAACTTGCTTTAATGAACAAGAGAGGTGAAGGTAAAATTCCCTTTTTTGCATGATGTAATTAGGAAACAGGAGGTACGAACTCGCTATAGGAATTTAAAAAGGAACACTTGTACTGATGTACAAATTGGATGAATGTATTAAAGAGGGTTTCATGCTGGTGGAAATTGTAAGTGATTAGGTGTATCAATTGTTTCTGGTTTGCATGGAAACCTAATCTGTTCCGTGAGTTGGATCCAAGGAAGATATATATTCTTAGATGCCAAGAAACAAAAACATGAGCTGAATTTCTCGTTTGATGGTGTAGTGCCTTTATCTGGGAGCTCAGCTGTGTCCTCAGAATATAGGACATAAGAATAGAAGATGCTCTTGACCTCCTTAATGACTAGGAGTCAGCTCTGCTTGCTAAGAGGGTGGGGAGGACTGAGTTCTCTTTGGCAAATAGCTTTGGGTCTCTTAAGCACATGGCACCAAATACACAAAGTGCTGCATTATTTGACCTCATGTACCAGGGTATGAGTTGTTGTTGTTGTTCAGTTGCTCAGCTGTGTCCGACTCTTTTCGACCCCGGGAACTGCAGCACGCCAGGCTTCCCTGTCCTTCCATCTCCTGGAGCTTGTTCAAACTTATGTCCATTGAGTTGGTAATGCCACCCAACCATCTCATCCTCTGTCATCCCCTTCTCCTCTTGCCTTCAGTCTTTCCCAGCATCAGGGTCTTTTCCAGTGACTTGGCTCTTCACATCAGGTGGACAAAGTATTGGAGCTTCACTTTCAACATTAGTCCTTCCAATGAACATTCAGGGTATGGGTTAGATTACATGTATTTTGGAAGCCTGTTTCTTTCCTTCACGTTACCTGGTTGCTTAGGTGACAACTTCTAAGTGAATCGCCTGCTTCCTGGCAGTGTTTTGAAATGCCTGCTTTGAAGGAGGCAGAAAGTCTTTAGGTTTGGATGGATGATCCCCTTGACTCTCCATCTTTGATGGTTGTTTTTTTGGTCTACATCGTCTGGTGATGTTACTCATGTGGGTGCTAAAGTTGACTCTGATTTATACTCCAGATACGGATCAGTTTGTACTTTTTCAGGATACTCATAGCTATGAATTCTCTATCTCCATGAACGTCTACATACCATCTATGATTGTCATGTTGTAAATAGCTCCCACTCGATAAACAAGGTTAGAAGTGGAATCAGTAGCATGGCAAGTGAGATGAAATAAGCTAGAGATTCTTTCCCTGGGTTTCTCTCACAGCTTTTATTCTGTTCATCTGGCGCTGACTTGTCCTGTGTGTACTCCTTTGGTCTTTTCTGCTAGATTTTAAACCCCTGTAGGGCAGGTGTTGTATCTTATTAATCACCATGTTGGTGCCTGGCACATCATATGTACTTATTACTAGGTACTTGGTCATATCTTAAGAAACTGAAAAAGTGGCTTTTCTAGAGGGAGAGGTGGTTGCTTGTATTGTTTGTTCAGTGCATTCCAAGCGATGCTGGTTGTCTTGGGAAAATCAGAGATGCAGACACTGAAGCTCCTTCCTCGAGGAACCACCGCCTAACTACATCATGTCAGTGAGAGCTCTTTGTAAACTGTGAAACCGTGTGCAGACGGGTCATCCTGATAAGCCTTAACTTTAGTAAGGCTTGGGCGGCTAGGCTCTGCCAACTCCTCCCACATTTGTGAAGCCCCTACCACTACCCCACATACTTTACATGTCTGATGGCGTAATCGTGACTGGATCATTCAGAGGATTAGCAGATTATCTGCCAGGCTGAGTGCTGCTACATAATTTGCTGTTCTTTGGTAGCTCTATTTTATTTTTAAAAGGTGGAGTGCTGAATAGATAAGTGAAATTTGCTATAAAATATAGTATGATTAGGCAACAGAAAGGAATGCAGTAGTGGTACAATACAAATAATCTTGAAAACAGGCTAAGTGAAAGAACCTAGTCACAGTAGGCCACACATTACATAATTCCATTTATATGAAAAGTCCACAATAGGACAATTCGTCAAGTCTGTAAAGGTAGAAAGTAGATTAGTGATTGCTGGCAGGGATGGGGTGGGAGATAGAGAGTTACTGCTAATGAGTGTGGGTTTCCTTTGAGGGCAGTGAAAATGTTCTTAAATTAGATGTGGCAGTGGTTGCACAACTCTGTGACTATATTAAAAACTGAACTGTAGACTTTATTTCTTTATTCTTTTGGCCATGCCACACGGCACATGGGATCTTAGTTCCCTGACCAGGGATCGAACCTGTGCCCCCTGCATTGGAAGCACAGAGTCTTAACCATTGGGCCACCAGGGAAGTCCTCACATTGTAGATTTTAGATGGGTGAATTGTGTGATGTGTGCATTATGTCTCAATAAAGCTGTTAAAAAAAATCCACATTGCTGGGGCTTCCCTGGTGGCCCAGTGGCTAAGAGTCTGCACTCCTAAAGGTAGGGCCCGGGTCCAGTCTCTGGTCAGGGAATTAGATCCCGCATGCCACAACCAAGACTTGGTGTAGCCACGTAAATAAATAAATAAGAAAATCAGTATATTACCTTTCAATCTACAGTCTTTGAGGGTTTTTTTCAGCAAATCAATCTAGAGTACCAAGTTTTTAACTCACCTTGATTTGTTTTGGGCCCAGAAGTCCTATGTCCTTAACCATGGTGACCATTCCTAATGAAAAATTGATCATAGAACCAGAGCCACCAGACTTGGGAGAAATCTATTTCTCCCCAACTTCATGCACAAGTCTTTTCAGGAGCCTTAAAAACTTATACTTCCAGAAATGTTGATTAGTGAGATATCCAATAAGAAATAACAGGGTACTGACAGCCCTGATTGTATAAATAGGCGTTTGGGATTGCGTTCATGGTTTGCTTGTCAGTACAAGAGAAATGTGTGATTATGTTGAATGATGGTTAATTTCCTCATCCACCCATTTTAAAAATAAAGATGTACGGCTGGGAGACAGGTGCCCAGGGAGAGAAGGAGCCCTGCAGCTTTGATAATGAACTCCAGAAAGGAGCAAGTTCTTACTGAGGAGCTGGCCATTTGCATCCTAGACCATGTCAGGCTGTGGCTGGTGAGCTGGGGAACTGTGTCTGTGGCCATAGGCCAGAGGATTTATCATTTATTTGTGTTTTGTGTGTGGACAACTTTCCCCCTCTTGGAAGATCACCGTACCACCTCCTCTGACTAACTTACGATGTCAACAGTATTAGAGGAGCGGTCACTGGAGTGTGTAGAGGCTGGGGAAGAGCTGCGCTTTCTAGCTTTGTATGTGAACACTTCATACACAAATGCTTCTCTTTGATTAAGTATCCGGTGAAACCAATTCACATGAACTCCAATTAAACTTTAATGAACAAGTGGGTGTATTAATATCAGCTGAGTAATGCAGGCAGCATGGGTTCCAGTAAGTGAGTCACTTCTCTGAGCAGCTCATTCCCCATGCACGGTTAGAGTTACTAGAAAGCTTCCAGCTATATTTGAGTGGATCTGGTCTGGGCCTTGTAATTCGAGTAATCCTCGGGGCTTGTTATTCATCTCATGACAAAACCACAGTGATCCAGACCTCTGTTTTCAGAGCAAGGATTGGGCTTGAGGAGCCTTTTCATACTGAGTGATTAGACTTTTCATGGAGCAGTGACCACCTGGACTTTCATTTTCTCCATCTTCTTTTCTTTCTTAAACTGAGAATCCTTTTTCTCCTTAAACCCAGGGCCAAGCGTAGGTGAAGGGCAAGGCAGTGAAGGTGGAGCCTCAGTTTTGAACTGAACTTAGTGCCTGAGTCTCACTTCCCATCCCCATCTGCTGTTCTTACTCAGGTCTCTAAGCCTCCCATAGCTACACCAGACACAGTGAGATGCGCTTGGCGTGGTGAGCCTTTTTGAGCACAGACCCTGTTTATTCTAGAGAATGATAACTGTACGTACTTCCTAGGGACAGTTAAACAAGGTAATGATCATGATGCTCTTAGATTCATGCCCAATGGCCTGATACATAATAAGTTCTCTGTAAATGCTGGTTGGACTTTCCTGGTGTCTCAGACGATTAAGAATCTGTCTGCAATGCGGGAGACCTGGGTTTGATCCTTGGGTTGGGAAGATCCCCTGAAGAAGGACATGGGTACCCACTCCAATATTCTTGGCCGGAGAATTCCATGGACAGAGAGGCCTGGTGGAGTACAGTCCTTGGGGTCACAAGAGTCAGACATGACTGAGCGACTTTCACTAACTAACTAATTAAATACTAGTTAACTTGTGCCAAGGGAGGATGGGTGGGGAGGAGATGATTGGGACTTGACAGTGAAGGAACTAAGACTCTCCCAGGGATTTGACTTACTGATAAAAATGTCTGAGATTAGATTTATGGACACAGCAGTGGGAAGGAGCAGGTGGGATGAGCTGAGAGAATAGCATTGAAATACATACATTACCATCTGTAAAATAGGTAGCTAATGAGGAGTTGCTGTATATCACAGGGAGCTCGGCCTAGAGCTCTTTGGCAACCTATAGGGGTAGGATGGCGTGGAAAATGGGAGGGAGGTTCAAGAGGGAGGGGATATGTATATACAGACGGTAAAGTGTCTGTCTATCAATGCAGGAGACCTGGCTTTGATCCCGGGGTCGGGAAGATTCCCCAGAGAAGGAAATGGCAACCCACTTCAGTACTCTTGCCTAGAAAATCCCATGGACGGAGGAGCCTGGTGCAGGCTACTGTCCCTGGGGTCACAAAGAGTCAGACACGACTGAGTGATTTCACTTTGTCTTTGTCTTATGGCTGATTCAAGTTGACGTATGGCAGAAACCAACACAGCATTGTAAAGCAATTATCCCCCCCACTAAAAGTAAGTAAATTTTTTTTTAAAGGCAAAAAAAAAAAAAAGAAAAAAAAATGTTTACAGAGTGATGACCAAGAGAGACCAAGAGAGAAGAGACCAAGAGAGAATGAGAGTGAGGATTCAGGGAATGGAGAGATCTCTGAGGTTGGCAGCGTCTGAGAAGGCTGGGTGATCCTGGGCTGGGGGTCAGGGTTGGGCCAGGGAAGGATCTGGAAAGGTAGTTTGAGGATGAATGAAGAGTGTTTGTGAAGGCAGAAGCCCTGATGTACCACGTGCAAGGTCAAGTATGTTCACTGTGGGTTAGACTAGGTGATATGTAAGCGCTTGAGGGGGCTCATTGATACTGAATCTAGCCTCTCCCTTGGCCCTTAAGCATCAATTCTAGCACCATTTGTTCTTCTGCTTTCTGTTCTTGTGTTTCATCTGGAAACCAGTTGAAGGTAATGCTGCGTTAGGCAGCTGGAGGTAAAGACTAGTTGGAGAATGAGCTATAGGCCTGTTAGCTCAGGGTACTTGAGCGGTAGGGAGGGTATTCTTTCTACAGTCAGATACATCCCAAGACTGGGAGGAAGGGCCTGAGTTGCCCATGCCCAGTTTCTTCTCCAGACTCAATAATTAGATAACTCACCCAAGGGCAGGGTAGGGAGATGTCAATGTGAAGAGGCATGGAGCAAGGTAGAAGAGAGATGTTCTGCCACATCCTCCGCCCCTCAACCCAAATTACAGTACAGTTTTTTTTTTAGGGGCAATGGTGGGAGGTTGGAAGGAAGGACTGAAATGTATTGTGAAGTGAGGGTCAGTTCTCTGAGCTGAGAATGATATAATTCAGCTAGCCATGCTGGTTATTTATTCAGGAAACACCGATGGAAGGACACACTTAGATAACTCAAACTCAAGGTCCATCAGTCACAGAATCAGCCCCCATCTCAGAAATAGCAACCACTCCTCAGTGTAAAACCTCAAACTTCACATGTGAATGTTAGGTTCCTTGCTTTCTGCGCAGACTCCTTTCCATAGAATGTCATAGGATAAGGAAATCCACAGGGTAAAGGCCTAACTCTATGATGATAACAGAGGTGGGAGAATCTAATCAAACAGATAGCTTGTGTATTTGGAATTTTGGATAAAGCAGAAGGGATCCATGCAATTAAGATTTGCATAGGTTGATGACGCAAGTTAGAAACTAGATGTTACTTATTGAAAACAAAGGAAATGTACAATAGATTTTAAATATGTCAAGTCATTAATTAATTTAGCAATTGGAGTTAGGCGTTTCATTATTTGGCAACTGCTTAGTATATTTCTTTTTTATACTATGCAGAGAAGTCTGTTTTTCCTACTTTACAAATGAAATGACAATAGACAAATATGGGGATCATATCCTAGGACACTTGGACTAGGTTTCATTGGCCCGGTCAATCCTTTGTTTAATATTGGATGCTCATATTGAAGTGAAACAATAGAATTTGCTTATAGGGACTCATAAGACAAATGAATTGGACTTGATTTTGACGTCCAAAGGCATCAGGGAGGTGTAATTAGCTAAGCACTCTACCTTGTTTTGGCTGAAGAGATTTGTCGTAGAAATTTAGTGGCCATGATGGATTATAGATTATACATCTTTGATATGGGGGCCGATGACAAATTCCTTCCCATTCAGGGTTCATCCGGATCCTGTTGTTGTTACAGCAATATTTAAAGAAATGTGCAGAGGATATGCTTATCTATTTTTATCTCTGTCTGTTTTCAGGATAATAAATGAAATATATTGTATAGACTGACTAATTAGGTTTCTTGAGGTGAATACCTTTTGCAAACCCAACCTTGCAAAACCTGAATGCTGTCCTGATTTCCCTGTTTTTCTCACTCCAGGTCTCCTAAGTGGACCCTCTTTTCTGGAGGTCTTTGACAGGACAGACTGCTCTTCCCTTGGGGTATCTCTCTGTTACCTTGGTCACTCTCTGGTTTTTGTTTTTCTCCCTTGGTCCACTATGAATGCAAGTTACCTATGGGCTTGATCCTCCTGGGGACACTCGCCCAGGTACCCCGAAGCTTTCCTTACCATGGGTTCTCCTGAGTTCCCGTTTGGTGATTGCTCCCTGTAGCAGTGTTTTCTCACTTCAATTTATGGATCAGCATCACTTAGGGAAGTTTTACCAGAATTCAGATATTCAGTCTGCATTCCTAAATCTTCAGGTGTGGATGTGGACATTTCCATTTTGAAAACCTTTTTGGGTAATTCCAGTTTTCAGAAATCCTGAAATATACTGTTTTCAGTTTACTTATGTTGTGCAGTGCTTCAGATAAAAGCTTTTAAAAAGACTTTTAAGTCATGGATTCCAGGATGGGAAGGACAGACTCAGGACGTGAAAAGAGAGTCAAGGAAGGTGGAGAGGAAGCTGATGATGCTACGAGGGAACTGAAGCTCAGTGTCCTGATCATCTACTTCTTTTATTCCCCAGGCTTTTGCCCATTAAATTTATTTTGGCCAACAATATTGTTGTTTCCACATGTATGTGCTATGGGTTGTGTTTTAGAAGTTTCCTTGGCAGGAAGACTGAGGTCAGGAGTATTTAGCTCATTCCCACTAAAAATGAGACCAGTCATGAGACCGTCTTACTCTATAGCTTCCAGCCTTTCTACAGAAACTCACCTTTCTACAGAAACTTCCTGCCCCCAGTCCCTAAGCAGAGCCAGCCTTTTTCTTTATATATTCCCCATTTAACTAATCTGTCTTTAGTAACGCATCAGGTTTTGTCAGAATCAGTTAATTCTTTAGTAAAATATCCAGAACAGACTGTGATATGTTTGCTTACTAGTGGAGGTGAAATGGAGACCGGTGTTCCTTCAGCCAGCATTTTACTCTCCTTGGGCCTTTGTGAGGGTAGTATGTGGAATCAGTGACTTTTCAGTCATATCTTCCATATTTTGACTGCAGAGTTTATCATACCACCTGACTGGGGAGCACCTCATCAGTAAATTCTAATGGAAAAAACTTATGTGATGAATGGGCAGGAAGGCCTCACAGCAGCATTGTGAGTCATTCCAAGACCAGCAGGATTCGAGCGGTGGTAATTCTCCAATGCTGACTCGAAGCCTCCCTCAGCATTCTGTCATCTTAAGCAGCTTTCGAATCCTTGTCTCAGATTTCTTTATCTAGCTCAGACCATGTCTTTTTAAAAATTGTGTCTGGACGTGTCCTTCATAGATTGGACTGGTCCTGCTAGGATAATTGGCTTTATACACTTTGAAAATAGCAACAGTGGGGCATTTTGCTTTTCTTTTTTTTTTTTTTTTTTTGGAGGGGGGTAAATTAATTAATTTATTTTAATTGGAGGCTAATTACTTTGCAATATTGTAGTGGTTTTTGCCATACATTGACATGAATCAGCCATGAGTGTAGCTGTGTCCCCCATCCTGAACCCCCCTCCCGCCTCCCTCCCCACCCCATCCCTCAGGGTCATCCCAGTGCACCAGCCCTGAGCCCCCTGCCTCATGCATAGAACCTGGACTGGCGATCTGTTTCACATATGAAAATATACATGTTTCAATGCTCTTCTCAAAAAGCATCCCACTCTCGCCTTCTCCCACAGAGTCCAGAAGTCTGTTCTTTACATCTGTGTCTCTTTTGCTGTCTCACATATAGGGTCATCATTACCATCTTTCTAAATTCCATATATATGCATTATTATACTGTATTGATGTTTTTCTTTCTGACTTGGTTCACTCTGTATAATAGGCTCCAGTTTCATCCACCTCATTAGAACTGATTCAAATGCATTCTTTTTAGTAGCTGAGTAATATTCTATTGTGTATATGTACCGCAGCTTTCTTATCCATTCGTCTGCTGGTGGGCATCTAGGTTGCTTCCATGTCCTGGCTATTATAAACAGTGCTGCGGTGACCATTGGGGTGCATGTGTCTCTTTCAGATCTGGTTTCCTCAGTGTGTATGCCCAGAAGTGGGATTGCTGGGTCATATGGCAGTTCTATTTCCAGTGTTTTAAAGAATCTCCACACTGTTCTCCATAGGGGGTGTACTAGTTTGCATTCCCAGAAACAGTGTAAGAGGGTTCCCTTTTCTTCACATCCTCTCCAGCATTTATTGCTTGTAGATTTTTGGATAGCAGCCATTCTGACTGGCATGAGATGGTACCTCATTGTGGTTTTGATTTGCATTTCTCTGATAATGAGTGATGTTGAGCATCTTTTCATGTGTTTGTTAGCCATCTGTATGTCTTCTTTGGAGAAATGTCTGTTTAGTTCTTTGGCCCATTTTTTGATTGGGTCATTTATTTTTCTGGAATTGAGCTGCATGAGCTGCTTGCATATTTTTGAGATTAATTCTTCGTCCATTGCTTTGTTTGCTATTATTTTCTCCCATTCTGAAGGCTGTCTTTTCACCTTGCTTATAGTTTCCTTCATTGTGCAAAAAAGCTTTTAAGTTTTATTGTTCTTGAACAGATTTCTCTTCTCACTCTGGGGTGAGGTGTTAAGGAGCCAAGGTATGGTTGTATGTGAAGTTTTTTTTTTTTTTTGATAGAATGTTGACATTTTGGGGTTAGGAGGAAAGCAGGACAGTATGAGAAAAAAAAAATTCTGCCCCCCTCTCAAACAATACTCTTTTCCTGAGATTAATGAATGGATCTTGTAAAGAAGGTGATAGAGTACCGAGACACCTTGAGTTGGGTCTGCTCTGTCCCATTTTGCTGTATGAGTTTGACTTCTTGCTGTTGGTGGGGATTCTCAAACTCATTTCTCTGAGTTGTTGAATGGATCAGATGAATTACTAATCCATATGAAAATGGTCTGTAAACAGGAAAATCAAACAAACCTTTCCTATTTGTTACTTAGCACAGGTGTTGGACTTTGCCCTAAAACAAAAATAAATAACCCTTTCTTTTTAAGTAGTAAAAGTTATAGACACCTATTTTAGAAATTTAAAATACAAAAAAGTTTGAAGAAGATAATTAAAACCCCCATAACCCGTCATCTAGATAACCTTCTTCTATTTTACATACATAACCATGCTTCTGTTTTTAAAGGATGGTCATGTTACACATGTTTAGTTGTATATATTTTTGTTACATAATGTGTGCATTTTCCTGTGTTATTAATCATTCTTTAAAAGTACACGTTTTAATCACTGCTTGTTAGTGCATTAAGTGAATGCTGTGTTTGCATTTATTATGATATATTTGACCATTGTTTCTATTATTATTAAGTGCTGACCGTTTATCAAGAAGAAAACTTGCTTATAAACAAGGCAGGGATCTTTGGCACTGTTTTCTATAGTAGAGGAATTTGGCATATTTTACTTAATCCTGTATTAACATGCATAGGACTGGAGTTTAGTAGTACTTTTACTTAAGATCTCAGTTTTAAGGTAAAGTTACACCTGTGGAATAGTTAATTTAGAGAAAATTCTGACAGTAATAAAGTCTGTTAGGACAAGTTCTCTTAATTAATATTAATTAGATAAACATTGAAACACAATATGGGTAGTCTTGTGAATATACTGCATTAGATAAGTTGTTTCATGTCTTTTAAAATTTTTATTTTCTCTTATTAGGAGGATGTGGTCAATTTGTTTTACCCAAAGGATTCATTTTCCATTGCTGGGCGTATATATAGTACTACAGTTACCACAGGGCTTTCCCAGTGGCTTAACAGTAAAGAATTCACCTGTAATGCAGGAGTCGCAAGAGACACAAATTCTATCCCTGGGTTGGGAAGGTGCCCTGGAGGAGGGTATGGCAACCCACTCCAGTATTCTTGCCTGGAGAATCCCCATGGAAAGGGGATCCTGGAAGGCTATAGTCCATGGGGTTGCAAAGAGTTAGACACGCTAAAGTGATTGAACACCCACGCACAGTTATCACCTACTGGGATATGATGATGAAAAGAAACCTTTGGATATTTTTAAAAATGGAAAGTTAAAGAGCAATGGACTAGATAGAGAATTTTGCTAGTATTTCTGTCCTGAGATTGATCTTTTTGTCATAGCTTTATCTGTTTGTCTCTCTTTATGCATTGTATGTGTCTGTGTAGCATCTTGTCATCTATGTTTGCCTGAATTCCATGCCTTTCTTGGTCTGTGCCCCTCCCCATCCACCCTTCTGCTTATCCATCCAATCATCTTATCAAGTCATCTATCCCCTGGCCATTCTTACCTACCCCTCTCATTTATCTCTCTCTGTCTTCATCAGTCATCTTTGTCCATCTATTCGATCATCCATATCCATCTGACTATTTTGATGGAAACATAGGCATTTCTTTGTTGCATTTTACCAAGAGGATCACAGGAACCAAGGTCATAAGAACCAGAAAGTGAAAATGACTAGAACTCAATCATTTTTTTTAAATCACCTTCAAACGAGAGGGGATATTAAAAACTGACCTGATTACTTATTCTATGATGTTTGTCAGGAGTTTCTTAGTATATTACATTTTGGGGAATATTGTTTCAATTAATATTTTGCTAGAAATCAGTCACCAGGAGATAGACTAAACAAGAGCTATATTATCGCTTTTGAGTAGTAAATTCAGAGGGAATGAATTTTCTTGAGCTTGGACTAAATGTGAATGATGTGCAAATGACATCTTTCCAAATTTATTGGCTTAATGAATGTGTTGTAACATTTTTAGGGAATTTAGATATACAAAACAAGGGTATTTTGAGATATGAAGACCTGTGTTGCACTTGTTATTTGATAAAATGGAAAGAAAGGCACCTACAGTTACTGAAAACCTATTTTCTGCTGATTCTGAGAAAGCTGATTTGCACTTAATTATCTTCTACAGATAGTGATGCAACTTGTATTATTCCCATTTTGTGGAAAATAAGCAGAGCTTTCTTGAAATTGAGACTTGTTTGACTCAAACTTATACTTTGCAGTAAACTGTACTGACACTGTCCCGAAGACTTGTAAAATCGTAGCTATATATTAGCTCTGTTTTAAATTTTATAGTAACTCATCCTCTGAAATTCTGTAGTTTTCAGTTCTTTTCTTGAAAGGTGAACATGTTTGCACATAGACCTAGTAAAGAAGGCAGTTCTGAGGATAGGGACATAAGACTAAATCTATAAACTTGACTTTGGTATTTGACAGAATGGGGTTTTCCTCATGTTCAGCTGTGTGTTTATGTTTGACTTAACCTGAGTCTTCTTAGTCAGCTTGATTCCAAAGACCCAAAGGTCCCATCTACAAGATGCATCTTATGAAGGCAGACAAACCAATGAAATACAATAACAGCTCTCATCAAACTTTTGTAAGCTCTAGAAAGCCAGAAAAACACAGTTATTGTCATATATTTTGCCAGACCAGCTGTTATGATCACAAGTGGGCCTGAAATAGTCATGACTTTTGAAGACACAGCAAATTTATTTTAGTTCTTAAATTTTCCATAGATTTGAAAGCTTATCTCCTTTCTTTTTATCTTGCTAAACTGTAACATTGCTAATAACATTCTGGAAGTTATTAATTAGTAATGTTTTGACATTACTAGGAATGAAGATAGAAACTGGGTAAAAGAGGCTCTGTCATAGGACCTGCCTTACATGATCTTATTCTCACTTTCCATCTTCATTTTATTCTTACCGCATTTATTAGTTGCCTACTGTCTACCAGGCACTCTGCTGTATGGGAAGGATATACTAGAACAGGGGTTAGCAAACTTTTCTGTAAAGGAGGGGTGGTAAATATCCATGTGGTCCATGTGGTCTCTGTCGCAGCTTCTCATTTACACAGTCAACGAGTAAAACACTCAACTCTCCCATAGATAGCACGTAAACAACTGAGTGTGACCAAGTTTGAAATAAAACGTTTTACAGAAACATGCAGTGAGCCATATTTGGCCTATGGGCCACAGTTTGCCAACTCTGGTACTAGAGTGCCTATGAAATAGTGAACTTTGTCTTGTTCATTGCTGTGTCACCACCAATGCCTGGAACAGTGCCTGGCATATGGTTGATGCTCAATAAATATTCATTGAGTAAGTGAACTAATGAATGAATGAATGAGACTCATTTTGTCATCTCTAGGGGTTCATAACCCAAGAGAGGAGTCAAGAAATATAAGAGTAGTGGAATCAGGTGGTGTTTTAACTGAATTCTGAAGAATAGGTAAATACATGTTACCAGCCAGAGATGGTGAGAAGCATGCTGCAGGGAGAAGAAACACACAACACAGACAGGAAGCAGGACATTTGTGATGAATACTGAGTAGTTTAGATAATCTGTAATAGGATTTCCCTGGCCTGCCTGTTGATAAAAATCACTTGTTATTAATAATATAGGTGCCATGTAAGGCAAGTTTGGCCAATACTTGCTTATGAATAAAGGTTTGCCAGGAAGTAATTTTTTGGGGAAAGGTATACTGGGATCATTTCTGATGGGAAATGAACTTTTATTTTTCTTTCTAGAAGAACCAATATAGACTGATGGTAGCTGGACCTAGAATTTTCTCTACTTTCTGTCCATAGCATGGAGGGGGAACTCTGGTAGATATCCACCATGCTTGTGTCCTCCTTCATATGTCCCCTATTGATCTTGTAGGAGTACTCCAGCCTTTAAATGGAATGGCTTGCAATTCAGTCAGTTATGTAAATTATAGTGAGACTATCAAATTCTGCATAGCTACTAGATTCGTTGCTTTTGAATTTTTGAGTGGCAGACATCTGAGAGGGCAAATTTATTCAAGCAGCACAGTAGAGAACTTGCTTTCTCTTGCTGTAACTTCCACTCAGAAGGCCGTTTTAATTGAATGCCCAGTTTTGTAGACCATGACCACTGGGAGGGCCGTAGGTCTCTTTAATGATGTGGGAAACAACTAAAACATAGACAGTTTCTTGCTTAAGTTCTATCACCAAATTATTGGCAGAACCAGGAGTGTAATGCAAATATCAAGTTATTCAATTTAATTTTCTTGTCACAGTGCCATGCCACATTATCTATAAAGGTCCTAATTTGCATAATTTCTCTTCCCCTTGAATCTCACAGTCTTTTGCCTATACCTGTTGCGTGCTGCTTATCATCAAGTTATCTGTTAATATCTTCTCTTGAACCCATATCTCACTGTTACCCCAAATAAAGACCGAGCTCTGTTTCCCTGGAGAGCTTAACATATTTCCTGGCACGTTAGCATGTATTCAGCAAGTAATTGTAGACTTGAAATATCTTGAGCATCTTTTCCTTTCTTGTATGTTTTGATTCAAATTTCTGTGTAGTTATATTGTCAGGAAAGTCAGACTTTTCCAGAATTGCTAAAATACAAAGATATTTTCTTTTAAATTTTCTTTAAAAAAAAAAAGTTGAGTTTCCTATTATAGCTGAGACCTTTCTTAACAGCTCTTTTGATAGTTAAATGTCAGCAACTTCAAAAAAGAAATGTCAGTAAATTATCAGAGAAAGGAATTGCATATTTATTTGGGTATATATATTTTAATTGACCACTTAAAATAAAAGATTATAGCAAACTCCTGAGAAATTTCGTATCTTTCACATTTCTCTCAACTGCCAAAACTTTTTTTGCTTGTATATCTTAGGAGACTTAATTTTTATTTCTTCTGCAGTATGATTATATATGTATATTTGTCTCTCCCAGTAGATGGTGAGCATCTTGAATCAAAGCTTTAACAAAATTAATCTCTGCATCTTCACAAAGCCTGGTTCTGTAGGTGCTCGCACACCAGATATATTTATTTAAGGAAACATGGATAGAAAATGATCAATCTTATCTTCACCCATTCACTTAATTTGCTCTTATTTTGCATCTGACTTTGTGCCATGCTTTGTGCTTGATATTGCTCATAAGGCTGGATTGGGGAGATCATAGAAAAGTGAATAAAAGATACTTTTCTCTCTCAGGGAATTCTAGTTTGATGGGAATGTTGACATATAACACATAAATATAGTATGATGTAGAAATCTTTGCTATGAATAACCTGTACTGGAATCTGCAGCCAGGTTAATTCTGACAGGGTGAATCAAGGGAGGCTTTAGCAAAGAGAAAGTATTTGAGATGAAACTGGCTGTGTCTTGCTTTTGCATTTTGTGCTCAGTTGCTTCCATCCTGTCCAATTGTTTTTGCGACCCTTTGGACTGTAGCCTGCCAGGCTCCCCTGTCCATGGGATTCTTCAGGCAAAAATACTGGACTGGGTTGCCGTGCCCTCCTCCAGGGGATCTTCCCAACCCAGGAATTGAACCTGTGTCTCCTGCATTGCAGGCAGGTTCTTTATCCAGTGAGCCACCACTGGTTTTGATCTTTGTCAACACAACACATACAAACACACACACATACACACAGTGTGATGGTTGTTGTTTTTCTTTTGCTTCTTTTTCTTTTTTGCAACCTGGCTGTAGATTTAAAAGTAGAACTATCTTTCTGTGGGACAAACGGTAGAGAGGAGCAGGTTTCATTGTGTAATCTGCAGGTTTCTCAAAGTCCAAGAGACAGAGATGTCCTTCGTCATCAGTGGTGTGGACAGTAAGCACATTGGCCAGAGAGAGGTTATCCTGTTCTAATGGTATTCTTTCTAAGAATTTTTCCATCTAGTTTTTGTTCTTCCTAATAGTTAAATTACACTAAATCGTTCCCTAGGTGAGGGGAGCATCGCGTGTTGGAAGAAATTTCGACTTTGACGTCAGAAGGTTCTGATTCCATACCTAACTTGGCCATCCATTATTGATGTGACCCAAGACTGTTCCTTATCCTTTCCAAGGTTCAGTTTCCTCATCTTGAAAATGGTCGTAATGGAAAGTACTCTCCAGAGTTGTGGGATTAAAGGAGCTAATGTTTGCCAAGCTCTTATTTCAGTGTCCAGAATATGAGAAGACACTCGCCTACAGAGCCAGGTGAATCATGTAAAAGAGGGAGCCAGTGATGTTAAATTTTCACGCTTTTGATGCAGACACATTGCTTTGACAGAGTTCAGAGGCAGAGATCCTTGACTTCCAGAAAGAAATGCTTCCAGTCCCTTTGCTTGAAACACAAAGCCCTTTTATCTAGTTTCCCTTTTCCCACCTTAGAATCTTAGGTACTGGACATACTTTGTTTTCCTTTTTATTGTAGGGAATACAACCATGCAAGTGTCACTGGCTCCTGGCCTTTAGCCACAATCTGAGCATGTATCTTGGGGAGAGAACTGCAAGGTGTGGTTGGGGACTTGGAGAACTTGAGGGGGATGTCTCTGAGAAGGGTGGCAGCTGTCTGGACTGATCAGTTATTGCACATAGGAATGCATGATCAGATTTTTTTTTTTAACGCAAAGTGTTTAGGTTTTCAAATGTTGGCAACTGATTTAAATATTTTAAAATATGGCAAGAGACACTTCCTCATGGAAGGAGAAAAATGCCACTTATGATCTCACTCTGTAACATCAACTTTGGCTGAAAACAATGACAACAGCAAAGTGCTTGAAAAGTCCACAATGTATCTGGCAAACAGAACCCACCTAAGGACCAGCTTTGAACTCTCGCTCTCCAGTTTGCATCTTCTATGCATATTTTTAACCAATAAAGGTAATAGTAAATAATGGCTAACACTTCCCGAGTCTTTTTCATGTTCTAGATGCTCTTCTATTAACTTTATATGTATTATTTAATTCTTTTTTTTTTTTCATTTAATTCTTATAATAACCTGGAGATATTCTACTGTTGGGGCTTGCCAGCTGGCACAGTGGTAAAGAATCCACCTGCCAGTGCAGGAGATGCAAGAGACCCTGGTTTGATCCCTGGGTCAGGGAGATTCCTTGGAGTAGGAAATGACAGCCCACTCCAGTATTGTTGTCTGGAAAATTCCATGGACAGAGAAGCCTGGTAGGCCACACTGCTTGGGGCCATAAAGGGTCGGACACGACCAAGTGACTAAGCACTCTTACTATTATTATCCCAATTTATAGCTAAGAACACTGAGGCTCAGAGAGACTGAGTATCTTTCCTCAGATCACACAGATCATATGTAACAGGTGAATTTTTTTTTTTTAAGCTCTAGAGCAGTGATAGAGGTAGAAGCAATATAGATAACAGCTTCTTTCTCCACATCAAGCATTCTGTATCCTCTTTTATTTGTCTTTAGGGCATTAATTACTCTCAAAATTATATATTCATTTACCTGTTTGTGAATATTTTGCCTTTACTATTGGGATGTCAGTTTCATGAGCTCATGAATTTAATTGGGTTTTTGGTTTTGTTTGTTTTTTGCTGTATCCCCTCTATCTAGATTACTGTCTGACACATTGTAGGTACTCAGTAAATATTAATTTGAATGAATCATTGGTCCTTCATTGCAGGGTATTTACATTCTAGTGAAGAAGGCAGATAATACATACTTGGTTCTATGAGAGAAGCTGATAACAGTGATGGCCATGCTGACTTCATTGAAACTTGGAATACTGTTGTTTATCTCTTAGACACTGTTAGCGTAAATTGTCTTAACACATGGTGAATAGACTGTGGGGCATTTTGCTCATGTGTTGTGTTGGACAGGATCCCTTTTGTGATGTGTATGTAAGTGTGAATTGAGTCATAGGTAACTCTTACTTTGCCCTTTTTGGGTATAGTTTTTTAGTGAGATAGCTAGGGATTACAAGCAGGGCATTCTAAAGTTTGTTACCCAAAGAACAGTCCATAGAACAGGTTCATGATTGTTGGTAGAAGTTTACCTAGCCTACAGGGAATTCACATATACTCTTCTCTTTCTAGGAAAGCCAACTTCTCTATAGATCACTCTGTCCCCACCATCTGTAGCAGTAGTTCTCAACCTTTATTCCTCACAGACACATATGTTAGATAATGTTCTTGTGATAATTACACCATGAGCTATGATCAAGGGAAGGCAGGCTGAGGTTACATGGAATAACTAGAGACCTTACTATAACTTTGCCTCTTGTTCTTCCCCTTAAGAAAGTCAATGAGAGTGTGCTTAATAGTATCATAGGGATTACCTTGATTGAGCACTAGTTTCTAAATAAAAACAATTTATTTGGAACTTTAGGATTTTAACAATGACAAGTAAATTGCTTGTGACATTTGACAACAGATGGACCCTGATGATAGTGAAAATACTTCATTTCTGGGATGACCTGGACACAACCATCAAAAGCGATCCCGATAGAAAGAGTTGTGCTGTAAAGTACAGCTTTGCTGGTGGAGTCAGGGCCTGTCATGATGAAGATGAAGCAGCTTAGAGCCAGCAGTGGGCAAGGGGTTGAGAAAGATTCTGAGCTGCTCTTCATAGGAAGTGGAAGATAGAGTGGAAGAACTCTTGTTTCCCAAAGATAAAACTTTGCTTGAGTACCTGCTCTTGCTAGTTCTTGCTGCGGGCTTCTGGGCAGTTCAACTTGCCCTTTCTGAGACTAACTTTCTTCTAACAAAAGTGGAGCTGAGTTAGAAAAGGAGTCTTAAGATGGGAAAGTGTTAGTTTCTCAGTTGTGTCTGACTCTTTGTGACTCCATGGACTGTAGCCCGCCAGGCTCCTCGGTCCTTGGAATTCTCCAGGCAAGGATACTGGATGGGTTGCCATTCCCTTCTCCAGGGCATTTTCCTGACCCGTTGCAGGCAGTCTTAACTGTCAGAACCACCAGAGAAGCCCCAATATGAAGTGAGGGAGAGTAGTTTTGGTGCCCCCTATTTCCCAGGCATAATTGGATGGTTAAGTGCACGTGAAAGAACTTAGTGAGATAAAGCAGTAAAACCAAGGTAAGGATGATGATGAAGGGAATGGTAATAGCAGTGGTTTTTCTCCTCTTGTAGACTGATATGCCCCTGCTTTCTCCGTGCCATGTAGTCAAAAGTGAAGGCTGAGAGGACTTTGGGGGAAAGCCAAGAAAAGTAAAGGCAGGACTGGACTTTCTTTTGTGCTTCTCCAGAAGAGTTATGTTCTGTGAAGTCCAAAGATACAAATCGGTCAATCTGTTTCATGGTTAAGATTGTTTAATGCAATAAACTGGGTCTGAAGAGGCTCATGGCTGCTATGATATTCATAAAAAGTGCCATGTCTTAGGTGGCCTGGTTGTTTTGAAAATGGGCTGATTTTGACAAAGGGGAAAAATTGGGATTCGTTTACTGTAAATTGCAAGTAAGAAACAACAGAAAGTTGAATATTAGAAGAACTTGGCTATCACAAAAACCACACACTTTCACATCAGTAAAACATGGAGTTCTGATCTGAGTGGAATGTGAAACTCCTTGTAGACCACAGAGAGTAAAAAGGAGTACTTTTGTTTCATTATTAATACCATTGTCCTTATTTCTCTAAATGAGAATTGATAGCAACCATAATAGAATCTTTCTCAAAGACCCAACACAGAAAGAAAAATAAAACGAAATAAACAAACAAAAACCTCACCACCACCATCACCACTAACAAACCCCACTGTGCTGAAGATGCATGGTCTCTAAGTAGCCATTGTTAAGTCATCATGTTCTGGGGAAGGGGGCCGCATTTCTTCTTCTTTTTTTTTTCTTTTTTTCCTTTTTCAGGCGGACTGGCAAATTTGGCCTTCTATAACACTGCAAGAAGGGCAGTTTTGTCCTCTAATGTGCATGGGCATTTGACACAGATGACTTTGTATGTATTGGGACTATTCACATTCACAAAGAAAGAGAGATCAGGGGTGCTGGATTGAGGGGTGTGCTTTAGAGTAGAAAGGGAGCTCTTTGGAGATAAAACAGGTATCCTTTAAAAATCAGAGACCAGTGGAGTTGAGGGAAAGAGGCCCATTCCTTACCGACACATGACATGTGGTGGAAAATCCATGGAATGGAAGTCATTAGTCTTGAGGGTTCATCCCCTGGGGCTGCCACTTAACGACAGTTGACCTCTGTTCGTTTCTCACCGAAATGAGGACCTTGAAATGGATATTTTCCAGTCATTCTCCTGACCAGTATTTAAAATTGGTGATTATTTATTCAACTCTTGCTTCATGGGGAGTTGGGGTGTTGTGGCCATGAGAAGAGAAACTGAGGCCAGGGGATGGGGGTGGGTGTTGGATTGAATGAATGTGGTTGAGCAAAACAGCACTAGAACGATTATTATTTTTATTGTTAATTCAGGAATAATTAATTCAGGAACAATCTTTGTAGTACAGACAGCTAGCATTTATTGAACATACAGTCCTTGCCAGACCTTGGGCTACGTCCTTTATACTTGTTATCTTATTTAATTTTCACCACAACTGTGTTGAGGTGTGAATTTTAGCTTTCTGTTTCACAGCTGTAGAAACTGAGGTATTGCAAGAATAAAGAACTTCCCCAAAGTCAAAGCTATTAAGTAGCTGCTTTAGGGTTTAAACCCTGACACCTCTGTTGTTCTCGTTTGCCTCTACCAGATTCAGTTGCAGAGTTGGAAGGTTGCGGGTCATCTAGCAGGCTTCCTTCCCCTCCATTTGAAGTTCTCATTGATGCATTGTTAGTCTGACTTTCTTTAAAGGAAACTAAAAATTAATTTGAATGATCAGTGCAACAATATAGTACACAATTGAAAAGTTACAGAAATGCGTATAATGAAAAGCAAATTGTTGTCTTAAGGTCTCATCTCTTGACTCCACTAAGAGGCAAACACTGTTATCAGTTCCTTGTGTCTAGAAATAAACTGGGTGCAAACATATATATGCATTTATATTGCTTTATATCCCAGTATATATAGAATATTTACATAAAAGGAAGCATACTATGCAGATTATTTGGCACCTTGCTTTTTCATGTAATCATATATCTGGATGACCATTTCTATATCAGTATCTTGCAGATTTAATTTACATTTCTATTGTTTAGTAATTTGGGACATTTCACATAGGCCATCCCCACTGTATTTATTTCCTTTTCTTGAACTGAACTGCCTTTGCCTCACTTTCTATTGGGTTGTTGGATTTTTGCCTATTGATTTATTATAGTTAAGTGTTCATTTTGAACCCTTAGTCTGTGATAGGAGGAGCAATAACCTGCCGTTTTGCATTTGTCTTTTTAACTTGCAGATCAGAATTTTAAATATATGTATATAGTCAGTTCTGTCTTTTGGTTTTATGGTTTTTGGGTTTTGTGTATCACTTCAAACTACCTTTTCCACTTATTTTTAAAAATCTTCTAGTTTTCCTTCTAGTTGTTTCATCTGGTCTCTCTTTCTCTCTCTGTCTGTCTTTCATCACCAACTCATTGAAATTACGTTTTGATAAAAGATGTGAGGTAGGGATCCATTTTTATATTTTTTTCAGATCCACCTGTCCAAAAGCTATTTACTGAATTGTCTATCTTTTCTACACTGATTTGAAAAGCCACCTTTATTATATATCAAATTCTTTAATGCTTAAATATTTAATACTTAGGAATTTCCCTCATTTAGGGAGGGCTTCTGTTCCATTCATCTGTCACTGCATGCACCATTATCAATTACTGTAACTGTATAATATTTTATTTTCTAATGGTGCTACTTTACTGTCATTAGAGCCTTTTTTCCCAAATTTTTGTCTTTTGGCATTTGTTTATTTTTCCATGAACTTTAGAATGAACTTGTTCAGTTCTAAAAATAATGTCCTGTTGACATTTTCATGGGAATTGTCCTAAATTTATTCATTAACATCATACATTATGCATTATAAAGATGTTATTTCTTGTTCTTAGAACACTATGCCTTTCCATTTTTTGAAGTCTTTTATTGTCCCAAAGAGCATTTAAATTTTTCATGTATACCATGCATGTTTCTTCTAGGTTTGTTTTCCTAGGTATTTTCTGTTTGTTCTAGTTAATGAAATTATTACTTATGCCATCTAGCTAGTTGTGTGTATGTGTAGCTTCTTGATTTCAGTACTTTTTGTACCCAGCCGGTTTACTCAGTTTTTTCATTAGTTGAAAAATTGAATTTTTTCTAGTTTCTAGTTATATAATCATATCATCTGCCAGTAATTTACCTTCCTCTTTCTAATTTTTATAACTCTTGTAGCTTTTTTCTAATAATACTCTTCATCCTTATTCTGAGAATGTTTTCTTATTTTTACTTTTTTAAGTTGAGGCTGGTTGTTAAATGTTTATTTAATACTTTTTTTGAAACTATGGAAATAACCATATATCGTCTTCTTTTCTCTGTTCTAAGGAAAGAGATTTTGTGTTTTTTATCCTATAAATTTGAAGAATATACAATGCATTTTTCAAATAGGAAATCATGCTACTGTTTTTGTAGTAATATCCACTTGCTAATAGTTGGTGTACTATTTTATTTTTAGTGTTTTTAGAATCTGGAGCTTGATTTATTAGCAATTTTTGCATTTTTCCTAAGTGAGATGATTTAAAATTATGTTTTTGTGTATGTGTATCTATTTACATATTGAGATTCTATTGTTAGTGTTATGCATATTCAGTTCAGTTCAGTTCAGTTGCTCAGTCATGTCCGACTCTTTGCGACCCCATGGACTGCAGCATGACAGGCTTCCCTGTCCATCACCAACTCCTGGAGCTTGCTCAAACTCATGTCCATCAAGTCGGTGATGCCATCCAACCATCTCATCCTCTGTCGTCCCCTTCTCCTCCTGCCTTCAATCTTTCCCAGCATCCAGGTCTTTTCCAATGAATCCAAGTTTGTATCAGGTGGCCAAAATATTGGAGTTTCAGCTTCAGCATCAGTCCTTCCAATGAGTATTCAGAGCTGATCTCCTTTAGGATGGACTGGTTGGATCTCCTTGCAGTCCAAGGGACTCTCAAGAGTCTTCTCCAACACCACAGTTCAAAAGCATCAATTCTTCCGTGCTTAGCTTTCTTTATAGTCCAACTCTCACAACCATACATAACTACTGGGAAAACCATAGCTTTGACTAGACAGACCTTTGTAAAAGGCAAAGTAATGTCTCTGCATTTTAATATGCTGTCTAGCTTGGTCATAGCTTTTCTTCCAAGGAGCAAGTGTATTTTAATTTCATGGCTCCTGTCACCATCTGCAGTAATTTTGGAGCCCAAGAAAATAAAGTCTGTCGCTATTTCCATTGTTTCCCCAGTCTATTTACCATGAATCTTAGTTTTCTGAATGTTGAGCTTTAAGCCAACTTTTTCACTCTCCTCTTTCACTTTCATCAAGAGGCTCTTTAGTTCTCCTTCGCTTTCTGCGTAAGAGTGGTGTCATCTACATATCTGAAGTTATTGATATTTCTCCCAGCAATCTTGATTCCAGCTTGTGCTTCATCCAGCCCGGCATTTCGCTTGATGTACTCTGCATATAAGTTAAATAAGCAGCGTGACAATATACAGCTTTGATGTACTCCTTTCCTGATTTGGAACCTGTCTGTTGTTCCATGCCTGGTTCTAACTGTTGCTTGTTGACCTGTATACAGATTTCTCAGGAGGTGGTAAGGTTGTCTGGTATTCCCATCTCTTGAAGAATTTTCGACAGTTTGTTGTGATCCACACAGTCAAAAGCTTTGGTGTAGTCAATAAAGCAGAAGTAGATGTTTTTCTGGAACCCTCTTGCTTTTTCTGTGATCCAACGGATGTTGGCAATTTGTTTTCTGGTTCCTCTACCTTTTCTAAATCCAGCTTGAACAAATGGAAGTTCATGGTTCACATGCTGTTGACGCCTGACTTGGAGAATTTTGAGCATTATTAAATCATCATGAAAATAATTTGGAAGCTTTTCTTTGTTCCTTTTTGAAATAGTTTAAATAATGTTTAGATGTTATATTCCTTAAAGGTTTGAAATAATTGCTCTGTGAAACTGCTTTGTTCTGTTGCCTTGTTTGGAGGTTTTTTTTTTGTTTTTGTTTTTTGCTTTTAGGTAATTTTTTATTTATTCTACAGTAACTGGACTGATTTTCACTTATATCTTTTCAGTTGGCACTTTTGTTAATTGTATTTTAGGAAAGTCACCTATTTCTAATTGATTTGCATGGAGTTAAATGATTTCTTGTAATAATTTTCATTTCCTCTCTGCATATGGTTATTTCCACATTATTATTTAAAGTTTTGTGGTTTTCTCCTCCAGTTCCCTGCTAGCTATCCTCATTTTGATTAGTTTAGCAAAAGTCTTATAATTTTTTCAAAAAACAGTTCTTATATTTTTTAAAACATTTTTTTTGGTATTGAGCTATAGCTGATTAGAAAACACTGTTGTGATTAGGTTACACAATGTTGTGTTCTGGTGAACAGCAAAGGAACTCGGCCATATATACATGTGTCCATTCTCTCCCGAACTCTCCTCCCATCCAGGCTGCCACATAACATTAAGCAGAGTTAGGTGTGCTATACAGTAGGTCCTTGTTTCTTACCCATTTTAAATATAGCAGTGTGTACATGTCTGTCCCAAACACCCTAACTGTTCCTCCCCCCATCCTTACCTTGGATTTTGATTTAGTTATTTTGCTATGTACAGGTTTCCATAATGCCAGAACCAATTATAATTTAAACCTCATGAGGATAGAAGGTTGTTTATTCTTTTCAAACCTGCCATAGTGACTCTTACATAACAAATGCTTAAGAAACACTTTTGAATGTATAAATAACCCTATGAAATAATTATGGAATTTATGGCCAGTTCTCTCCTGTTGCTGTAGTTCATCTCTGCAATTTTTGGACAGTCTCTCTCGGTGTCTACTAATGTGGAGGCATAAGAAAGTATTAGACATGCTTCCCATTCCATTTTCAGAGAATATTATGAATAGATTTATTTTTAAAGCCTACCAATATAATTTTCCCTGAATAAAATAAACCTGAGTAAAAAGATTTTTGTAAAAATTAGCTCAGAGAAAATATATTTGAGTAGAGTCCAAAAGTGAGAGCTGATGAGCTATCAGAGATCATGCCCATGATTTTTGTGGACTTGGCCCCTTTGCTCAAGCTAAATCTTACAGACAGGCCCGAATCCAGAATGTAAAATGATAAAAACAGACCTGCTATAGTAGGGGAGAGCCCAGAGCCAGGGGAAGCCCAAAACCCTACTGTTGGCTGCCTTCCCTCCTGACCTCCTCCCGTGTCTCATTTGAAAACCATAGTTTAAGTTAAGAGACTCAATTGTCAGATGAGAATGAAAACAAAAATGCAAAGAAGGCAAATGATTCATTCAAAGTTGCTCAGTGAATTAGAGGCACAACGTGGGACTACAACTCCTGCCTTCTGTCTCTGCATTTAGTGGTATTTCCAGGCTCCCAGGAAGCCTTCTGTACTTTGTACAGTGAGTCCTTGTCGATGGTCCTGGTATTTGATGACCTCCCTCGGCAGGCCCAATGATCCTTGCTAGGTATAGACTGTTTATTTGCTGATCCCAGAGGGGATAGCTGTGATTCAGGCTCCAAGGTCTAAGAATTGCAGACTTAGTTTCTAGTCTCCTGATGAAACTTCTAATCTGGGTGCCAGTGGTGTTTCTGCTGCATGGACACCTGCCCACACAGCATGATTAGAAATTATAATGATGACGACGATGAGTCTTCCAGGACACCCACGTTCTTTGCAAGATATTTCTGCTAATCGTTTCTACCACAATCATTTGGAAAACTTTTTTCTTTGAGGTTCCCCACTACTTCTAAATCAACAAAAAATGCTGGTCTAATTCTGGTGAAGATTAGGATTTGTCCTCACCATTCTGGTGTGTAATTTGTTGTGCAGGGAATCCTAGGACCTTGAGTATGTGAGGTGATAAAAAGTGGCCTGAGCCACATATAAGCAGATTTGGGTCCCAGTTTTAGCAGTGCCAAAAATTTCCTGTGAGCCGTTAGTAGAGGTTACTTCTCATCTCTGCAGTTACACTTCTACTCTGTTAAATGGGCATCCAAGTCTCTTATGCCTCTTTACTAGGATAACATTTGCTGTTGTTTAGTTGCTCAGTCGTGTCTGACTTTTTTGTGACCCCCATGGACTATAGCCCACCTGGCTTCTCTATCCGTGAGATTTCCCAGGCAAGAAAACTGGAGTGGGTTGCCATTGCCTACTCCAGGGGATCTTCCCAACCCAGGGATTGAACCCACATCTACTGTGGCTCCTGTGCTGGCAGGCAGATTCTTTACCAGTCAGCCACCTGGGACGTCCCCTCTACAGGATGGTGGGAATCAAATGAGGTTAATGAGTAAGGAAATGTTTTGTTCACTCTACACTGTAAATTGAGAGGGTTGTCATTGAAGTTACTTTTTCATTGATGATAGTTTAGTCTGTTAAGGTTATATTTAGTGTAATGCAATCAAACACTTGGTTTGAGAGTTGGGAAGGCAGGTTGATGTATTTGTCCAACATTGGGGATGGTTAGGGCAGATAAAGGGCCAAAATACCATGTGAAATGTTGTAGGATACAGGCTCTACCTTGAACCAGGAAGAAATGCTGCTTTGAGGAGATGCTGCCCAGGGAGAAAAGAGATGATCCCAAGAACTGGAAGTCTCAATGGAAAAGTAAAAGTAAAAATTAGAGGTGGGAGAATCGGAGGCTTGAGTCAGGATGTGTGGCAGTGAAGAGATGACCTACAGATGAAGATGGACAACCAGAGAAATGCCAGCGTGGGCTTTGGACTCTGTGTAGCTGGCGTGTGAGAGGACAGGTAGACACAAACAGAGAGTTTGCAAGGAAAAGAGCATCCTCAGAGAAGAGCTGTCCTCAAGGAGGCCCTCCACATGCCCCACCGCCACACCTACCCCAGGGGTTTAGAAGGGATTCCAGAGTTCCCTAGCCAGGGAAGGCCTTGTCCTCTTTGTCTCTGAGTGAAGTGAAAGTGTTAGGCGCGCAGTGGTGTCTGACTCGACCCCATGGACTGTAGCCCGCCAAACCCCTCTGTCCCTGGACTTCTCCAGGCAGGAATACTAGAGTGAGTTGCCATTCTCTTCTCCAGGGGATCTTCCCAACCGAGGGAATGAACCCAGGTCTCCTGCGCTGTGGGCAGATTCTTTACCGTCGAAGTCACCAGGGAACGGACTCTGTACCCTGCCATTAGCGTGGCACTTCGTTCACAGTACTTGCCTTTGGAAAAAAATCATTTTGGACCTTGTTTTTTAATTCAAGGTTAAATATCCGAAGGAATGTTTAGGAGGGGTTCTGACAGGAAAGAGCTTATTTGTGTAATTCCGTTTCTCTTTTAGCTTCACTGTTTCCTCATCCAAAATGTGTTGGGCTCCATGACTCGGTTTCTATAACACTCACTATCTTTGTTGAAGGGAAAACATTTTTCTAAAACTAGGGATAAAAAAAATTCTCAGTGAATATGTTGATATTTCTGTTACAGTGCTGAGGCTTTGAGAAGGAGTAGAATGTTTCCAAAAGTCCTTTTCCTTTAATAAAGGACTTCAGCTTACTTACCAGACTCAGTCTTAGCCTTTATTCTTGTTCTTTCTCTCTCTCCACCTCTCCCTCTCCCTTCCTCTGTCCCTCCCTTCCTCCATCCACTCACTCACTCACCCACCTAACCTAGCTACCTACTGTCTATGGAAGATGGTAGAATTTAGTTTCTCTTATGTTTTAGGCTTTGGTTGGTTTGGTGAGCCAAGTCAACTGAGTTGAAGAAAAACTGACTTTTGGGGGGAAAAAAAAGGAAAAAAAAAAGTCCTGATTCATTGAAAATAATTTTTTCCAGCCTAGGTTATACAGTTTTACAGACTCGGGATGGGAACTAAAAAGTCTGGACCAAATATCTGAACACCCTGTGAATGTGTTTGCTAAACTATTTTTCTTTTTAGCGCAGATGGAGACAGACTCTTTTTTTCAGGAAAACAGAGCCAACATAATCTTTGAAACCTTCAAATGTGATGTGGGAAGATGATTCTCTATATAATGTCCACCCAAATATAAAATTAAAAATTTTAATAATTAGTAAATATGTGAATTTTTCAATTATCAAATTCTTTTTTGGCAAAGTTGGCCTTTCACATTCTATTCCTTTATTTATTTATAATTAAAAACTTTTAAATTCAGCTAATTTCTAGCTTTCAGTGAGCCTTTTAACTAATCAAATATTTTGGAAATGTTTTTTAATTTATTATAAGAACAACAAAGAGCAAGAAGTCACTTTATGTAATGTCTTTTCTTATAGTTCAGTGTTGTCAGCTCTTTTCCTGATGGACTTTTGGTTTGTGTGGAAGCAGCCTGAGGGTGTTCATTCCCCATTAATGCTTACCTGTTGCTATTGGAGTGTTACAAAAAGAGGAGAATGTTCCTTTATACACTTGACCCAGTTTCTGCTAATGTTAATATCTCAATAACCAAAGTGTATTAATCAAGGCTAAGAAAGTATGATCATATTATTAATTGATCTGCTCCTTTTATTTGGATTTCCCCAGTTTTTCCACTAATCCTTTTTGTCTATTCCACAACCCAATTCAGGATACTCCTTTGCATTGGGTCATCATGTCTTCTTAGTATACTGTCTATAATTGTTTCTCAGCCTTTCCTAGCTTTTTATGGCCTTGTCACTTATTCATTGTGTTGGGCACTTATTGCATTGTAGAATGTCCCTCTGATGTTTTCTTAGAATTAGACTCTGTTTGTAGTTTGGGAAAAAAGTCTTTCTCATGACTTCATATCCAGGAGTTTGTGATATTAACATGACCTCTTACTAGGATGCTGTTTAGTATTAGTATTTAGTATTAGCAATTAGTATTGCTGTTGATCAGTTTTGTTTTATTATGTTTTAACTAAAGATCATTTGTCTGGGACTGTTAATTCTCTGACACCTTGGCCCATTAATGGTGACCGTCATTAATGGTGACCATCATTGACTGGTCTTTAAACTACCAGCTTCATTTTAATGGAAAGCCACAACTCCTGCCATAGCTCAGTTAGAAATTGTGGTTCAGACATGAGACCCATGTTGGGGCTTGCTACAACATTTCTTCAGTCCTTACCCTGGGACTTGCCTGGTTCTCTGCATTCTTACCCAGTAAATAACTCAGAAACCAAATCTCCAGCAGGAAGGAGAACACTAGGGAAGGCAGGAAAGAGTGAGCTTTGGACTTCATTAGTCTTCTGGAGATGAGCCTTCTCCTTGACTGATGTGGCTTAATGGATGCCAGCCATTACCATCCTTCCTCCTGTCTTGGGGGAAATCTGCCAGAGGGAGCGCTCTTCAGCATTTGACAAGGCAATGGAATCTTTGATATTCAGGGACCCAAACCAACAGTGATTAAGAGGTGAAGAGTTTCTTACTTCTCTTTTCAGTCCCTTCCTGCCATGATGCATTACACATTTACTGAATTTTTATCTACCCTGTCTTATTCTCAGAGGATGCGCAGTGGGTTTGGGAAGAGAAGTACTGATGACTAAAGTTGGAAAATAAATCTTGATTCAAGCCACGAAAGATTTTAGGGTAAAATCTCAGGTCTTCTATAAGATGATATCAGTGTCCCAGTGGGTCATGTGGCTAAGTTGCTATTTTAGGGGTAGTAATGCGGGTCCTATTTGGTTTTCCTCATCCTCACATATGAGATGGAGCATTTTCTCTTTCTGACTTTGCCATCACCGTGATCTGCAATCCTTGGTCTTGAGGTATAAGGCTGAGAGAAATACTTTGCAATATTGGGTGAATTGGGTCTGGTGAGTTGGGGGTCCAAGTGTCTTAATAGCTATTGTAAAAACCTGAAACCTTTCTCCCACAAATGTTTCCCTCTGTTCACTGTTCACTTCTTTCTTGGAGGTGAAGGTTGAGGAGAAGTGGGAGATGTATGTCATACATGACCAACCACTAGTCATATGCGCTATTGAACACTTGGAGTATGTATGGTGCCGCATGTTCAAAGAATAACATTTTGTATCTTTTTGTAAAATAAATTGCTTTTTAATATTCTTTGAAATGTGATGACTAGAAAAATTTAAGTTATATATGTGGTTCACATCATATTTCTATTGGACAGTGGTTAGAACCCGAGAAGAGTGTGAAGCACAGTGAATTGACCTTGTGTTCTCCTCTGAGTTCTAATAATGTTGGCATTAAAGGGAAAAGCTTCAAGAGTCATAATTTTCATTAAAAAAAAGTCTGATTCAGAAGAATTGGCTCATTTTACATGATTGCTTGGACTGGAGAAGAATCTGACATTTGGTATTTTCATAATTGAGAACATAACTTGCTGACTTTAAAAAAAAAAATCACAACATTTTGTGCTTGGCCTCAGGTACCAGACTTTGAGTTCTTTGAAAATAGGGATGGTGTCCTTTCTCTTTTACCATCCTGTCCCTCCAAACCACATACTAACTAACACACAGAAGGTAGTTAGCCTGGTATTTGGTGAGCAGCAAAATAACTTTCAAAGAAGAGAAAACCATAGGAAGCTACCCTATATTTACGGTTGGAAGAGAGAAATACCCACCTTTATAAGGCACCCCTTTTTCTTAAGTCAGTCACCAAAAGTAAAGAACATTGATCCAAGTGTTTATTTTACTTCTTGATTTAATTACCATTCTCATCAGGTGTTGCTGTCAGCTGTGCTTATGATAAAGGATCTTTTCAAAATGCTTAACCTCACCATCCCCCTGGGTGAGGGGGAGACAGAAAAAGATGCTGCTTAACAAATTAATCCTCACCTTGTTCAGATATTAAATCTAAGGGCCTGAAGACTGGATTATTCTTGTTTTTCTTCTTGTTTGATCCTTTTTTTTTTTTTTTTTATCACTGCCCATGCTATGGAGGATCTAGAATGAATAATGAAAAATGAGTTTAGGCCTGGACTATATTAAATCTTCATCTGGTTTTTAGCTTTTATCCTACTTCATGCTAAGCCAGAGTCTCTGTGAACACATGACTTACAGGCCCTCAAGCTTCCATTGCATTCATTCTCTCAGTCTTCCTCCTTCAGTAGACGCCCTGGAGCTGGGTGAAAGAGCAGGCTTTGTGCTATGTTGTTATTTGGCCTGAGCCCTGTGCTGGGAAATTCAGGAGGAGCCTCCTTGGTTTTTGATTTTACATTATGCATGGCTCAGTCTCCACCTAATCCATGAATCCAGACATAGTTAAGGGCATGTTGCCTTAGTTGCTCAGTCGTGACTGACTCTTTGGGACACCGTGGACTGTAGCCCACTAGGCTCCTCTGTCCATGGGATTCTTCAGGCAAGAATACTGGAGTGAGTTGCCATGCCCTCCTCCAGGCCATCTTCCTGCACCAAGGATCGAACCTGGTCTCCTGCATTGCAGGCAGATTCTTTACCGTTTAACCTACCAGGGAAGCCCCTTGGTCAGAGGCGAGACTTACAGAATCTACGATGACTTTGTTGCTCACTATTCCTAATAAAGGCCTCCGGAAAGAGGTTTTTTGGTTACATACAGCCTTATTTCTTGAGAATATTCGAAGCTTTGATTCTTCTCCTGAACAGAAGATAACAGATTCCCTTACAAGTGCGTATATGGTGGTAGTAAATGAGTGGAAAAGTACAGACTTTGGAGTCAGAAGACCCGTGTTTACTTCCTAGCTTGCTATTTTATAATTGTTAGACTCTAGAAAACTAACATATTATCTCTGAGCATAAATTTTCTCATCGGTTCAAATTGGATATTATCTGCTTCACAGGGTTGTCATGTGTTAATAAGGGTGCAGGACTTATTTTCGGAACCAGTCCTTAGGCTTGACAAACAGTAAATGAATTGGTTTTCTCATACAGGTCTTGTGATTTTCCTGGTGATAGACCACTCACCATCTTCTGTCTTCCTTTGGAGGTGGGGGAGGAGGCCATTGGGGTGATGATGTGGTAAAATCCACTTTAACTCTAGCTGTGAGAAAAAGCGCAGGGAACATGCGGTAAGCAATTGCTTCTAAAAAGCTCGGACTAAAAGCACTTGATGGATTTGTGCTGGTTTCCCGGTAGACTCATCTCTGTACTGCCCGCATAGCACAATTAATAGTTATTACTCAAGAAAGAACATATAAAAAAAGAGAGAGAGCAGACATAAAAACATCCTTTCATCTTCCTGAAGACGGTCCCCTTTGTCAGGTCCGTGGAGCCATACCTGTGAATCATCCTGGGAAAGCACAGTGTGGGTGACTAGAAGGAAGATCTTGTGGTTCATTTCTTACCCACTTCCTGGGCTGGGAACTGTCTATGCTCATCTTTCTTATCTGCTGATGCTTTGTCAATATCCACTACCGTTCACAATGTATCTTCACAAACAGGGGCCTCTTTCTCACATCCTCACTCAAAATACGTCAGTGTGTAGAGAGCCTGTTACTTTCTGGGCAGAAAATGTTGGAAGGCAAAGCAGAATGTAGTTGAGAGGGTAAGCCTGGAGCATGGAAAAACACTGGAGTAAGTGTGTAGTAATGGGATTGTGAGTGTGAGCACAGAAACACTCCAGCCATGCTTGTTTTGTGAGCAAATGAAATGAGTCACAACCTGCTCCAGACTGGCCACCTGACCTTGGGCACTTCACTCTGATGCTACTAGAGTTCCTGGATCAAGCTTTGTTACTTGGAATCTTGAAGCTTAGATTAGAAAAGAAACCTGACTTTGAGGATAAAATGCCCCCAATGGGCATCTAATTCTCCTATGGATTTAACTTTGTAGGCAGAATGGAGGTGACAGTCATGGATTTTAGGGTGTATTCCTGTGTTTGAATTCAGGTGATGCAGGAGTGATTCTTCGTGAGCTACATAATGTGAGTTTCAGTTTTGTCTTCTGTGAAACAAGAATAGGATTGTTGTCAGTGCAGGAGATAGCACATGGTATAAGGTGCCTGGCACAGAGTAAGCTCTCTAGGGCTTTCCTGGTGGCTCAGGCAGTAAGGAATATGCCTGCAGTGCAGGAAAACTAGTTTTGATCCCTGGGTTGGGAAGATCCCCTGGCAGAAGGAATGGCAGCTCACTCTAGTGTTCTTGCCTGGAGAGTTCCATGGGCAGTGGAACCTGGCACCCTGCAGTCCACGGGGTAGCAAAGAGTCAGACATGACTGAGTGACAAACACTTTCACTTCCATTGTGTTTACTACTGTTATTTTTATTATTTATCACCACAATCATTTTCCTTAACCCTGTGTTATAGGGATAGACTGTGGCTACGAGAAATACTAGCTGTGAAAGTGCTTTGTGTTAGAAAGATGGAAACTACCTATAGAGTGAACAAAGTCATTAAAGAAAGCATGAAATCCATTCCCCCATCTTCCTTTTTATTTGTACTCATGGATTGTTTGACTTCAAGTCTTGAATATTATTATTATTATTATTATTATTTTTTGGCTACATCTCTGGGATATTTTTCCCTTTTCTCTATTCTACCAATCATTATCCTAAGACATGTTCACATTGCCTCCTTCTCGACTGGAGTTCCTGCCTCCAGACTCTCCAGAGCCCTGGTTCTCAAAGTGTGGTTCTCTGAGCAACAGTATCACCATCAAGCCTCTCAGCTGGCTAGACATGAAACATCTTAAGCCCCACCCAGACCTGCTGACTCCTGGGGCACACTCCCTATTCTGTTGCAGGGCCTGTGTCCAACTCCACTTGATACCACCTACCACTTTTGCTCTGAGTATATGCATACTTGTCCGGTGTGTGTTCGTTCAGCCTCTGGAATGTTTCCTGATTCTGATGGTTCTTACTGCCTCTTTTGCAACAGGTGGTTAAGAGACTGAGCCTGTGCCATAGAAAGCACGAGTATAACAGTGACCCAATCCAAGTCACCATTCATAACCTTGACGGTGGCGATAGCGTCTCTGAAATGGTCTTTATACTTTTATGATTTCCCCTTGTGACCTTTCTCCACACTTGATGAGTGCTTACTATGCACGAGGCATTGCTTATAGTATACTCTAATGGATTCAGTTCAGTTCAGTTCAGTCGCTTAGTCATATCTGACTCTTTGCAACCCCATGAACTGCAGCACGCCAGGCCTCCCTGTCCATCACCAACTCCTGGAGTTTACCCAAACTCATGTCCGTTGAGTCGGTGATGCCATCCAACTATCTCATCCTCTGTTGTCCCCTTCTCCTCCTGCCCTCAGTCTTTCCCAGCATCAGGGTCTTTTCCAATGAGTCAGCTCTTCGTATCAGGTGGCCAAAGTATTGGAGTTTCAGCTTCAATATCAGTCCTTCCGATGAACACCCAGGACTGATCTCCTCTCGGGTAATCGAATTATCTCACTCTCTTAAAAGATTATTTGTTGATATCTTTATCTTCCTCTTGTCTTAGGATGTCAGCTCTCTAAACATGGGGACCTTGTCTGTTGCCACTATATTCCCAGCCTGTGGAAGACTGCCTGACATAAGAGAGGAACTTGGGGAATGGTTATTTAGGGAATGAATGGGTCCCAGAAGATTATCATTTGAGAACAGACCTACATTCAAGGAAAGAAGAATCTCTTTCCTATTCCAGCTATGTTCCAGGAGAAAATGACCTTACGTGGGTCTTTATCTTTAGTCTAAGAAGTGGAACAAACCCATTGGAATGTGATTAAGACTTGCTCTAATGGCCTTGGGTGCACATGCAGATCCTGTCTGGGAGAGAGAGAGATCCTTGAGTGGCGCCTTAATGAGAACAAGTCTTTTATAAAGCCTTAAGTTTGGTGCTTGGCCTGGTTGGAAATACAGGGCCTTCTGATGCTATTCTTTGTGCACACATTGTCGATGTACGTATGCGAACCTTTTATTATTATGGACTCAGTCGGCAGTAACCATGGTGAGTAGACCTATCACACAGCATTTTTCTGAGTCAGTTTAAAATGCTGACAATTAAATATACCGTACTCTTTTAAGCGATCCATCAGTCTCCCTTGTTGTCATGGTGACCGGAGTATATTTAGAAATGTGACAAGTACACTGAGTTCAATTGCACTTTTGCCAAAACATAGTTTTGCAGCTAAAATTGAATTTCCTGATTGAAGATCCAAGTGCTGTTAAGGGGGCATGATCATTCCTATACATTATTCTGGAAGCATAACTTACATCATTATATTAAGTCAGCAGTTAAAGTCTTATCAGGCTAGTAAGATATTGACACTATAAGTTGTTATACTTAGAGTTGATGAAATAAAGTGAAATAAAGATCTGTCTTTTTTTACTTTAAAAATGAAATTTGGGCCTCTTCAGTATAACCAGTTTAATGATTTTATTCCTTTATACATTTATAAAAATTTGTAGGTAAATGTGCATATGTCTATTCCTCCAGATTATATTTTTTATTTAAAAAGCTTATTAGGGACTTCCCTGGCAGTCTAGCGGTTAAGACTCCCTGCTTCCACTCATGGGGCAGGAGTTCAATCCATGGTTGGGAAACGAAGATCCTGCATGCCATGTGGTGTAGCTAAGAAAAGAAAGAAAGAAAGAAACTTCTCAAGGACCTCCTCTCTTCTACTTGTAATCCATCCTTAGCAATATTAGGACATCTTTTTTCACTTTTGGTCTGACCTCAGATTGACAAGCATCCTTATTTTTCCCCAAACTCACTCCTGTTGGGTTTCAAATGGAGCAAAGAGACCTTTTCCTCAAACAAAGGAAAAGTGAACGTCTCTTTTGTCTGGTCAGGAACTTGGTTTGAATCTTCACTCCCCTCGTGTCTTGTCACTACAGTGCTAAGAATGATGCTGATTATGAGCTGCTTGCTTGTTTGACCACAGATAGTTTAGGGAATTATGCAGTGGCTAGGTCATTATTATAACTTGGAATTCATTCCTGGTCAAAGACAGATTCTTGTTCTTTTTTATTTTTTTAAAGCAGAATGACATTTTGTTTATTTATTTATTGACTACACACTGAGGCTTACAGGATCTCAGTTCCCTGAACAAGAATTGAACCCGGGCCACGATAGTGAAAGCCTGGAATCCCAACCACTAGGCAACCAGGGAACTCCCCAGATTCTTGCTCTTGAAGTGAGAAGCAATTTGCTTCTGGATACTTCTGCTTCTGTGTTTCCGTGGAGCCGAATGCTTTCGTAACTGGGGTTGATTTTAAGTCCTTGATAATATATATGCTAAACTTTTTATTTGTGTTCATGGTAAAGTCTGTTATGGTAAGAGACACCCTGATTATAATAACAGTTGGTAAGATTTATTGAGTCTTTACTATATGCAGGCACTGTGTATACTAAGTTCTTCAATGGATCATTTCACTGTAGCAACACAGTAATCTTGAGTGAGTCCTATTGTCATTCTCAGTTTACATTAAAGAAGCAGGTTTAGAGAGATTTTCTATCTTACCGAGAGCATACCTTGATGAGTAATGGAGTCTGGATTCTGATCTATGTGGCATATTAACCAGTGTCCCCTCATGGAGAGCACACAGTGAATATCTGGTGACTAATCAATGGATTAGTCACTAATCATGATGAAGTTTTATGTCCATGTTTCAGTGTTTCTGGGGCTCAGAAATCTGCCTGCAATGCAGGAGACCCTGGTTCGATTCCTGGGTTGGAAGGATCCCCTGGAGAAGGGAAAGGCTACCCACTCCAGTATTCTGGCCTGGAGAATTCTATGGACTGTATAGTCCGTGGGGTCGCAGGTCGCAAAGAGTCGGACACGACTGAGCAACTTTCACTTCAGTGTTTCTAAATACTAATGTGGCAGCTAATAAAGGGAAACAGGTAGCAGGATCTGAATGTAGAACTGAGCCACTCTCTGCCTGGAGAATCCCATGGACAGAGGAGTCTGGCAGTCCATAGGGTTGCATAGAGTTGGACATGACTGAAGTGACTTAGCATGTTGCACTAATCTCCCCTAAAGGCTTGGAACCAGAGATGATTAGTATGAAGCAGTAAGGGAGTAGACATAAATCCCATCAAGTACAGTGGTTCAGTCTCAGGACCTATTTACACTCTTAAAAATGAGTTTTTATTTATGGGAGTCATAGCTAATGCTGTTCATTATCATAGAAATTAAATTAATTCCATAGAAATTAAAGCCAATATTTTAATAAAATTATTTGTATGAAAATAATTCTGTTTTTCAAAATAAACAAAAAGTTACTGAAAAAATTGACAACTGGAGTCTTTTCATTAAATTTTTTGCAATATGTATTTTGATTAAAATTTTGGAGGAAAATCCTGAAAGAATTTACAGAAAGGGAGTAAAAAAGAGGTAATCATGGATTTTTTTCTTGGTACTACACCGATATATGATGAGTGGTAGTTTCTTAAAGTTTAATTGCAATGTGAAATGTGAAATCATATCAATAAGTCTTTTTTTTAAAACAACCCATTATATTAAAATCTATTGGTCTTATTTTTGCTTTGAATTGATCTTCGCCTATGATTGTGTAACATCATTTATTACTTGTTTCATGGAATTGTGCATGCCTTCCAAATATTGACATGTTTTGTTCTTCAGCACTTTAAAATAATCACATTCATTAATATCACTGCTGATTTCATCAGCAAGAGTATTTTAAGTATTAGGAAGTTGTCAAATGTATAGTATAAATAGTAGATGCAAGGTTTTCAAAATTCTAATTTTCACTTTAACATTTGAATTTCATCATTGACAATAAAGCTTGTTAGTTATTTTTCTTGAAATGATGTTTTTTTTGGTTTAGTTTTGAGAAAATGTATGACAAGACCAAATCTGAATGACCATTCTTTCAAGTAAAAATGGTGTTTCAAGCAAGGAGCCATTAGTTCATTTCTCAATTCAAACAGTCAAGCACGTGAGTTTCTTGGAGACAACCATTATAGTTTGGGATTTAGCAGAAGTGCTTCATGCATACTTCCTCTGTCTCACACAGAATATTAAAAAGGTGTGTCAGTCTTACAAAGAGGGTATAAAAACCTCAGGATTGAGATTTAATAAAATTAAGGGTATTTGATTCATTAAGGGCAGTTTCAAGTGAAGTGGTCCCCTTGAAGCCCCCCTTTACTGTGGGTACTTGGTGATGAAAAGTACGACTTTCAGTACCTTTTGGTGACACTTCCTTGATTCATGTTATAACTCCAGTCATTTTAACCCATACGTTGCTTTTGTACCATTGGTATAAATGTACACACAGTGAAAAAGGTTCAAAACATAATAATGAACTTTCAGTCCCTTGGAAGGGTCTGGAGGACCTTTACTTTAGGGGTTTAACTCCTAAGTATATGGATCACACACTGAGAGCCACTGATCTAATCCAGTCTTTGCATTTCATGAGAAAGAGGAGCTGGACAAGACCAACCCAAGATAGCCCCATCAGTTAGTGATGGAACAGGGACAAGAACTCAGTATATTCCTCCTTTTTCTTTTGATTTCCTGTTTCAGTGTCAGAAATTTCAAGGTAGATGTTTGTGAAGTTCTTTTGTGAATATAATGATACCAAAATATATAATTATTGAACATATTTAGGAAGATTTCTGTTATATTTTGCATGTTAAACCCTTTGCATATTTTCCCTACTCTGTACTCACCACTCTCTTCTGCTTTTCAATATTTCAGTAGTCACCACCACTGCCTCTGTAATCAGAACATGCTTTGTCTTTGCCAAATGGAGAGGAGGTGAGGGAGAAGTTGGTTGCTTATTCATTTTCTGGTTTAGAATTCCAATTTGTGGGGAAAATAGAATCAGTGAGTTTGCGCTGAAGCAGCCATTTCTTTCTTCACCTAGATTATTAGTTAAAAGTCATAGGAAAGGAAATTGTACAAACAACCATTATCTTTCATATCACAACAAGTCATCTCTCTGGCCAACTAAACTCAACCTTCAATTATCTATTAAAGTTTCTCTCTCTCCCTGCAGGAGGGACTTTGTCCAACAAAAATCACTCTTAATTTTGCTTTTGCTTATGTTAATATTTTATGTGATCTGTTTTCTTCCATAAAAATTGGTCAGGTTTTGAAATTGCCATGATGGATGCTAAGAGAGGCAGTAGAACCAGACCTAGATATTGAATTTTCACTGTAACATCTTCCTCTCCTGTTTTGCAATAGTTTTGAGGGATGTTGGGGTTTGAAATCAGTTGCAGTGTATAAAAATGAGTAAATTTGGCAAACTATAAAAGGAGGTTTGCAGACTCTCAAATGTATTGTTCTCTCATCTTCAAATTAGTTGGATATTCTTTTGCAATATGCCATTTTTTTCCTATTTCTCATCCAATGATCATTTCCCCTCACCTGTGAACTCTGTGAGCTAAACTTTGTCTTCTGACCTGATTCTTCCCTCGTGATTCTCATTACCCCAAAGGCTGACCAAACTTGCTCTCTTGTCATCCCTGGTGGTGCTAGTGGTAAAGAATGCATCTGCAATGCGGGAGACCTGGGTTCAGTTCCTGGGTTGGGAAGATATTGCTGGAGGAGAGTGTGGCAACCCACTCCAGTATTCTTTCCTGGAGAATCCCATGGACAGAGGAGCCTGGAGGGCTCCAGTTCATAGAGTCACAAAGAGTTGGACCTGACCGAAGGAACTCAGTATACCTACACCTGTTCATCAGCTCTTCCCTAAACCAAAGGCTTTGGTAACTCTTTTTTCTTTCTGCAAAACTCATGTTTCCTGTCTGTAGTTACCTGAAAACCATTGAGTCTTTTCTGTTTCTTTTTTAGAACTTCTAGTTATGGTTTTTCCTAGCCACATATTAGGCTCAAAAATTGCCTAGCAACAGTTCTTACTCTTTACAATGTTTTCTGCTTCCTTTTTGGAACCTCTGGAGCTTGGGTCTGTCCTGCAGTTAGTGCATCATAGGAGCTTCATGGATGTATGAATGGATGTTATTTTTATCCAGAGATCTTTTCTTCAAAGGGCATTCTCCAGATTTTTATCTGGTGATCTGAACTGTTGCTTGTCTTTCAGCTAAGTCTCTGAAACCCAGAGCTGCATTGGCCTGTCTTCTAATGCTGACTCCCTCACATTAGCTTGTCATGCATGCCTTTCCTGGCAGATGGCCACTTAGCCTCTACTTGAACACTTCTAATTCTTTGTGAGGCGATTGGTTCTACTACTGGACAGCTTATGTTTAACGATCTCTTTTGTGTTGTTCTGAAACTGAGTGTACATTTTTTCAACCCTAATAGTTCTAGCATTGCAGATTTTTCAAAAGTATCATATGATTTATACAGGACACACACTTAGATACCAGAAGATAGCTTTTTATTCCCCATCCATCTTTGTTCCTCCTTCAGTCTTTTTCTTTCTGCTTGTATCTTGGTCCCTGAAAAGGTTTGGATGCTCAAATTCTTTATACCTTCCCTATTTCATATTACTTTCTAGATTTCCATCATGCAGTCTAATTCTAAGAGCCTTTTTTAAACCCACTTTATTTCTTTGTTTTTATACTGAGAACAGTGTGAGTTTGGGACCCTAAAAGCTGAGATATGAATTCTAGTACCATAACTTATTTGTTGTGTGAACTTCATCAATTACTTACTCCTTCTAAGCATTCCTTTACTCAGATGCAAAATGGATGTATAATGATTTCTAAGAAAATTTTTAAGGATTAAGATATGTGAAGTGCTTAGCTTAGTTATTGAAACAAAGCATGTTTAATAGATATTTCTTTTAACTTGATCAACTTTAAAAAAGTCTTTCCTTTTGGATGGTGGGCTTCCCTTGTGATTCAGCTGGTAAAGAGTCCATGGGCAATGTGGGAGACCTGGGTTCGATCCGTGGGTTGGGAAGAGCCCCTGGAGAAGGGAATGTCTACCCACTCCCTTCTGGCCTGGAGAATTACATGGACTGTATAGTCCATGGAGTTACAAAGAGCTGGACACGACTAAGTAACTTTTACTTCTCTTTTTTTTATTGAGTTAGAGTTGATTTACAGTGTTGTGTTAGTTTCAGATGTGTGTTTATATATTTATATATATATATGTATATGTGTATACATGCATATCTTAACTCTTTTGTCTTTGATATTTTTTCCCCTACATATGACTTTTTTTTTCTTTTTTAAGAAATCATTATTTCAAGAATCTCTCCTTTTATAGTCTATAGGAACTTGAATAGATTTTGCATCCTACTATCGTGTGACTATTGTATAAGTCTTTATTATACTGAGTTGGTTCATAGTGCTTTTCAAGTCTACTATATCCTTCTCAACATATCTACTATATCTACTTCTCAGTTCAGTTCAGTTCAGTCACTCAGTCGTGTCTGAATCTTTGTGACCCCATGAACTGCAGCACACCAGGCCTCCTTGTCCATCACCAACTCATGAAGTCCACCCAAACCCATGTCCATCGAGTTGGTGATGCCATCCAACCATCTCATCCTCTGTCATCCCCTTCTCCTCCTGCCCTCAATCTTTCCCAGCATCAGGGTCTTAAAATGAGTCAGCTCTTCACCATCAGGTGGCCAAAGTATTGGCGTTTCAACTTCAATATCAGTCCTTCCAATGAATATTCAGGACTGATCTCCTTTATGATGGACTGGTTGGATCTCATTGCTGTCCAAGGGACTCTCAAGAGTCTTCTCCAACACCACAGTTCAAAAACATCAATTCTTTGGTGCTCAGCTTTCTTCACAGTCCAACCCTCACATCCATACATGACCACTGGAAAAACTATAGCCTTGACTAGATGGACCTTTGTTGGCAAAGTAATGTCTCTGCTTTTTAATATGCTGTCTAGGTTGGTCATAACTTTCCTTCCAAGGAGTAAGTGTCTTTTAATTTCCTGGCTGCAGTCACCATCTGCAGTGATTTTGGAGCTCAAAAAAATAAAGTCAGCCACTGTTTCCACTGTTTTCCCATCTATTTGCCATGAAGTGATGGGACCGGATGCCATGATCTTAGTTTTCTGAATGTTGAGCTTTAAGCCAACTTTTTCACTCTCCTCTTTCACTTTCATCAAGAAGTTTTTAGTTCCTGTTCACTTTCTGCCATAAGGGTGGTGTCATCTGCATATCTGAGGTTATTGATATTTCTCCTGGCAATCTTGATTCCAGCTTGTGCTTCTTCCAGCCCAGTGTTTCTCATGATGTGCTCTGCATATAAGTTAAATAAGCAGGGTGACAATATACAGCCTTGACGTACTCCTTTTCCTATTTGGAACCAGTCTGTTGTTCCATGTCCAGTTCTAACTATTGCTTCCTGACTTGCATACAGGTTTCTCAAGAGGCAGGTCAGGTGGTCTGATATTCCCATCTCTTTCAGAATTTTCCACAGTTCGTTGTGATCCACACAGTCAAAGGCTTTGGCATAGTCAATAAAGCAGAAATAGATGTTTTTCTGGAACTCCCTTGCTTTTTCGATGGTCCAGAGGATGTTGGCAATTTGATCTCTAGTTCTTCTGCCTTTTCTTTTCTTTTTTTTTTTTCCACTCAGATTGCGTTTTCTCCCTCTCACTCTCCCAAAAAGGAGAGAAGAATGATCATTAACGACCCGTGGCAGCTGCACAAGCAGCACCAAAAGCCAACTTCACGCTCAGGAGAAAATGCTGCGTCTCTTCCTCGTGGTTTCAGGTGCTCTACACGATCAGAGAAACTTCTCTAGTAACAAACTATGGAAATGATCCCTGAAAGTATAGTCTTTGCCTTTTCTAAAACCAGCTTGAACATCTGGAAGTTCACGGTTCACGTATTGCTGAAGCCTGACTTGGAGAGTTTTGAGCATTACTTTACTAGCGTGTGAGATGAGTTCAATTGTGTGGTAGTTTGAGCATTCTTTGGCATTGCCTTTCTTTGGGATTGGAGTGAAAACTGACCTTTTCCAGTCCTGTGGCCACTGCTGAGTTGTCCAAATTTGCTGGCATATTAGTGCAGCACTTTCACAGCATCTTTCAGGATTTGAAATAGCTCAACTGGTATTCCATCACCTCCACTAGCTTTGTTCTTAGTGATGCTTTCTAAGGCCCACTTGATTTCACATTCCAGGATGTCTGGCTCTAGGTGAGTGATCACACCATTGTAATTATCTGGGTTGTGAAGATCTTTTTTGTACAGTTCTTCTGTGTATTCTTGCCACCTCTTCTTAATGTCTTCTGCTTCTGTTAGATCCCTACCATTTCTGTCCTTTATTGTGCCCATCTTTGCATGAAATGTTCCCTTGGTATCTCTAATTTTCTTAAAGAGTTCTCTAGTCTTTCCCATTCCATTGTTTTCCTCTATTTCTTTGCACTGATCGCTGAGGAAGGCTTTCTTATCTCTCCTTGCTCTTCTTTGGAACTCTGCATTCAAATGGGTATATCTTTCCTTTTCTCCTTTGCGTTTCAGTTCCCTTCTTTTCACAGCTATTTGTAGTCCTCCTGAGACAGCCATTTTGCTTTTCTGCATTTCTTTTTCTTGGGGATGGTCTTGATTCCTGTCTCCTATACAATGTCATGAACCTCCATCCATAGTTCATCGGGCACTCTGTCTATCAGGTCTCAGTATATTCATTCTATTAATTTTTGGGAGCTTGATTTTGAAACTCCAACTAAAAATCTTAATCTACTTAAAAATAATTATAATATATAGTGGTACTATATGCAACCTTGTTCTGTATTTTCCAAGTGTCCTGTAAATGTGGTGTCATATTTTCATAATTTAAAAAATGCTTTTACAATAAAAAATAGAATCTCTCCTTCCCCTCTCTCTTTCTTTCTCCATTTTCCCCTGTTTGGATTTTATTTATACTTATAATCTTAAAAAGAAGTCCCATTATCTCTAGATTTGTTTCCTCTGTTGTTTTCATTTGGTATAACTTAGCATGGTTTTCTTGACAATCATTGTTTTTCTCTACAATAGTTTTCTCAGCTTCTGCCTGCATTTCTATTCGTATCTTCAGCCTTTATTATTCTTACTGTGAAAAACATTTCTTCACCCCTGTCCTTGGTTAATGATACCTGGGCCATTGCAGGTTACTTAACTCTTCACTGAACCACTCACTTAGTAGCTTCTAGAATCATTTAGTTGCACAATATACTTTTTTATTACATTAACTGTTCAATTAATTTAAATTCACCCAACACTTACTAACCTCTTGTTATGTGGCATATTGACTTAATGCTATGAGTTACATAAAACACGTTTATCATTTGTTCATGCAGTCATTCAGTAAGCATTTTCTTTAGTACTTACTAAGGATCAGATTCTGAATTTGGGATTTGGTTTCAAGAAACTGAGTTTTTTCTTCAAGACACGCAACGGAGGAAAAGTTATAAAACAGTGTGGTAATTTTGTTGTTATTTAGTTGCTCAGTCATGTCCCATTCTTGAGATTCCATGGACTATAACCCATCAGGCTCCTCTATCCACGAGATTTCACAGCAAGAATACTGGAGTTGGTTGCCATTTTTTTTCCCCGCTAAGGGGAGACCCCCCAGCCCAAGGATAGAACTTGCATCTCCTGCTTGGTAGGCGACTTGTTTACTGCTGAGCCACCTGGGAAGCCCCGGTGTCAATTTTAGTAATCTAGATATGAAACTAGGCATTATGGTTGTCTTTACAAAGCCTGCTTCATCAAACACTTTTGGGTCAGAAAAAGCTTTATAGCAAGAGAGACACTTAAAGGCTTGGTAAGAGCTTAGAGTCCACTGGAAATATAAGACCCATACTAAGGTTTCATTATGTTTGGTTATAAAGCCAGCTTTTAAGTTCTGTGTGTTATCATTGGCTTCTCCACCCCTGCTTCCCAGAATTGCATACATGCAAAATTTGCCTTTTTTTTTCCCCCCTGTTTAGTTTAGGGGCCTTAGAACCAGTGTTTGGGACCTAATTACTGCATGAATGCATATTTCTATATTCCAAAATAGGAATAATGACATAAACACATAAAAATAATCTCATGATGGTAGGACACTTTACAAAGTGTTTTTCTATCCATCATTTCATTTACTTCTTAAAGAACGGCTTGTGGGTTTCCTCAGTGATATCTTAACCACTGTTACTGGTAGATATTAGAGAAGAATTAGCACTGAATAATTATGTGTGGAGGATTTGCAAAGAATTTTTTCTCTCATTATTTCAAAGTGATTATGCTGTATTGTCTGATTTTATTTAGATCACAAACCAGCTTTGCCCATTACCAGGTATCTAGGAAAGAGTCTCTTTTTCACTCTGAGGCTAAGCTTTGTCACTTTCCAAATGGAGATGTTGCAGCTGTTACTATTTCACCTCATTGGAATAAAATCATTAATTCATGTGAAAGAATAATGTATATGTCTGATCACAACTGAAAACACAATAAATGTACTTTTTGAGTGACCAGATTGTCAACTACTTTGTCAAGGTCAAGTCACCTTAAGTAATTAATTTTCACTTGTTTCTTAAACTTTCTGAGGCAGCCGCACGTCTTGCATGCTCAGTTGTTTAATCTTGTCCGACTGTTTGCCACCCCATGGGCTCCTCTGTCCATGGAATTATCCTGGCAAGAGTACTGGAGTGGGTTGCCATTTCCTCCTCTAAGCTACACATCTTCCTTCCGTCCGTTTACCCAGTAGTGATTGCTGCCAAGTGCTGTATGTTCAATAAACACTTGTTGATTGGATTTTTTAAAGTACTGGTCTGAAGTCCAGAGCTGGAAATTTGTGAGCTACTTACATTTTTGCTTTGGATTCCTAAAGCCTCTGATTTAATTTCTAGATTATAAGTTCCATTGATAGGACCCTTATAAATATCACATGAAGAAGATGAGCATTACCTTTAGGCCAAAGCAATTTACTTTTTAAAAATCTGATTAATTTCAACACAATCAGCCAGGATGTCAGAAGATCTCAGTGTTTTTGATAGATGCTGACAGCTGAGGAAATTAAAATCAGGGAGGGAAGCAATTAAATACTGGCAAACATTACTTTAATGAGACAACCAAATCGTTCATAAACCACGGAGTGTGTTGTATTCTTGATAAGTGTCTTAGGATATCATTTAAAAATGTTCTTCATGTGGGATTTGATGTTGGGAGTGGAGGACATTCCATGTTTGTCGTTTAATACCTTTGGCCTGATCTCACTTTTCGATCACTTTTGGGATCAGATTTCCTAATAATCATGTTTAAGTTTATGATGTTGTTTAATTTACAAGTTACCGTCTCACCACCACTTTTATCAATTCATAAAACTTACCCAAATGCACAAAGTCTAGACAAAATAATGTTTGGCTTTTTCACAGTGGTTTAGGGATAGCCATGGTCAAGATTCATGGAAAGAGAGACAGAAAAATGTATATCTCATAGAACTTTTAATTGAAAAGATTTGGAAATTGTAGCACTAAAACCAGAACCAAGATCCTCAGTCCCTAGTCTACTTTTCTTTTTAAGATAGCACCCCCTTTTCAGAATAAATGTCTGGCATTACAAGACTGAAGACTTACTTCAGTTTATTCGCTTAGAGTGTTTTTACAAGGCTCCATCGACCGCTCATTTGTACTACAGCACTTGTAAAGTATCACATATTAAGGGGCGTCTATACAATGGCCTGAGCTTCCCTGGTGGTTCAGCAGTAAAGAATCTGCCTGCAATGCAGGAGCTACAGTAAGCATGGGTTCGATCCCTGGGTCGGGAAGATCCCCTGGAGGAGGAAATGGCAACCCACTCCAGTATTCCTGCCTGGAGAATCCCATGGACAGAGGAGCCTGGTGGGCTACAGTCCATAGGGTCACAAAGAGTTGGACACACTGACATGACTTAGTATATATACATTGGCCTTAGTGATTCTCATGCCAGTTGATTGGAATTTTTCTTCATAATGTCAAGATCACCACCTAGAGTTATGTTGTCTAAAATTGTTCAGGGGTGGAGTGGTCGATCCAGAGGCTACCATGGTTGTTGGAAAAATCTATTTATATCTCTTCTCTCTTCATTTCTCCTGACCTCCCATTCCTCTCTTCTTTTTTCCTTATTCTTCATCATTTTTCTTTCCATTCACTCTGTTTTTTCCCCCTTCGGCTCCATTGTTCTCTCCAGTTTCTCCCCCAAGTAAAGTAGAAATGATGAATTATTTTATACTAGTTCCAGCTCTAGGTTTGTTGGCTCTTGTTTTGCTTTGATCCTAATTAATGTGTTAAAGTTTTTTAAGTTAGAGGTTGATCATACAAGTTTTTTGTTTTGTTTTGGTTGAAATTGCTTCTGGAAATGAGAAGGGTTTTCTTGAGAGTGACGGGATGGGTGAGTTGGCAAAGGATGCAAACCCACCAGGTTTTGGGTCAGCAGTCATAAAATCCACAGAGGCAGCCAAGGATAACTGACTTCACTGCTAAGATGCTAGAGTTGGATTTGTCACTTGTCCCAGATGTCTTTATGGGTCTAGAGGAGAACTCCACTGCATCAGAAAATACTCGAGTTACTGAGGGAACGTGCCACTCAAACCGTGTGAGAAGAGGATGGTGAACTTCTTAGCTAGAAGGTTTCAGCTCTTCTACAGTGTGAGATGAAACTTACTGATGCAGACCCCTTTACGAAAATTCAGTGGTACAGCCTTGTATTGTTTCTGTGGCTTGTGTTTCGATAGCTTGCGCAAGGATGTCACATCTCTGAAACTTCACCGGGGAGAGCTGAGAAAGTGTTGATGGTAACCCTGCATCGAACACTCCTATGCCTCAGCTTAGTAATGTGTCACCTTCTGGTTAGACCACAGATGTGAAGGCTCTCTCCTTTCACTTGCTAGTGAAACAGGACTCAGTACTAAATGTGTTTTGGCCCCTTGACAGTAGACTTTTACAGGTTATATGCTCACTTTACCTTTCCTTCTAAATTGAGTGTTCCTAAATGGGAGACTGCATCATGTAGTGGAAGTGTCCTTACTCCTTTGGGGATCAAGATACAAGGTTAGACTTTTATATGTTTCATATTAACCATGTGATGTTTGAAGTTTGGCTTCCTGATCAGTAAAATTGGGGTAATACAGTTTCACTGGGGTTATGTCAAGGATGATTTGAGATAACATGATCATGAAATATTTTTCTAACTATAAACTACAGTATTACAGATGATTAATATTTTGATTTTGGTGTCATATGGCAATAATTTCTTGCGGAATATCGTATCAACTGTGTTGTATTCATAATCATCTGATTTAAGTCCCTATATTAGAATGGGGTATATCAGTAAAACTTCTGAGAGATCTTTCAGTTCAGTTCAGTTCAGTTCAGTTCAGTCACTCAGTCGTGTCCAACTCCTTGTGACCCCATGAATCGCAGCACGCCAGGCCTCCCTGTCCATCACAAACTCCCGGAGTTTGCTCAAACTCATGCCCATCGAGTCAGTGATGCCATCCAACCATCTCATCCTCTGTCATCCCCTTCTCCTCCTGCCCCCAATCCCTCCCAGCATCAGGGTCTTTTTCAACGAGTCAACTCTTCGCATGAGGTGGCCAAAGTCTTTACTTCTCAACAAATCTATCCCTGTGTTCAAACTGACCCCTTAAAACCGTTCTTGCAGTCCTGGTGGAAGCTCCATCTCTCTGAACCTCAAGCATGATACAGGCACAGGCTTTAGACTGACCTGTGATAAATCTGCAGGCTTTCCCCTAAAGCAGTTTCTTTTGCTTTTTGGGTTGAGGGGATACATGATTCTTCAGTTTTTAGGCTTTGTCACGTGGAACAAAAGTTCTTTGTGATGCTGGTAGGTGAAGTCATGTAGATTAACACAGATAAATACTGTGGTATTTTAAAACTAGAGACATGAATCAAAGAAATACCCAATGCAGAGATACCCTCTATCCTTGTGTGCTTAGAACATTATTCTTTGATCATATAAGCATGTGCTCATAGGAAGAAATTTTTTTATACCATTTTGTTGACCATGCCGTCAATGCTTATAGATATGAAATAATGAAGGAAAATCTTCCCCCCAAAAGTTTAACTCATCTTTGGCTATGAAGTAGGTATTATATTGTCTCATTTACATATAAGGAAATTGACACTTGGGGTTTAAGTAACTTGCCCAAGGCCATTGGTAAGAGGCAAACAGGTCTGACTGGCTCTAAATCCTGTGTGTTTTTCCCATTTCCTCATGTCAATCAAATAACTGGTTTTATCTCATTATTTCCTCCTTCACTAAGTCTGGTGGATCAAGTCAGTGAGTTGTCTGTCCTCATGTTTTCCCAGCCTAATATTCTGGATGTAAAGGAAAGGCCGCTGGCTGAATAGGCAGCGCTCAGAGGGTCCAAACTCTCGTCCTGCCATGTATTGTACTGTGCAGTCCTGGGCAAGTTACCTATCTTTTTTGAGCTTCAGTTTTCGCATCTGTAAAATGAGGAAAATAATACCCATTCATATTTGTGAATTTAACCCTGAGAGAGATGTTAGTTCCTTTCTTATCCTCCTTATCCTCTGTGAGCTTTTGTTTCCTCACTATAAAGTGGTAGAATAATCTCTTCCTGCTGCTTTACTAGGTTGACATGGACTGAAATGAGATAATGAATGTGAAAGTGTTTTGTGAAACCAGAAACTGCTGTATAGATAGAAGAGTTTATGATTATTAATGAATACATAGAGCTTGCAAACTAAGACTAACTTTTCCCTGTTTTGTTTACAGACGCTACCATTGCAGTTTGCTGACCCTTGTGTCCACTGATCATTCCAAGAACGAGCTGTCCAAGGTAAGAGAGGCTTGGTGTCATCACATTTATGAAATGCTAATAGGCATCTTAACCAATAGAGTTTAAGGTAGATTTCACTCCCAACAGAAGAAATACGAAGGTATTCCAGGAACACCAAAACCTGAAAAATGGCCAAGGCAGTGAACTGCTTCCCCTTTTATGTTTCCTTCTTTTGATTTCCTTTTTAATTCCAGCTTTTTAAAGCTTCCTACCTGAAGCAGAGAAGTATTTTGGTAACATGGAAGTATTAAAGTGTCTATAGTATGCCATGTCCAAGGATGTTCTTATCTAGTGTCTTCTTATATCCCCAGCTAGTATGTAGCAGGAGGGCTTTCTCCAGTTTCCTGGTCATTGATGGGGTGCATTTTTCACTACACTATGCTGCCACTGTTATCTGGCTCTGAAGGAGTCAAGCTACTAGTCGGGTCTGTCACTGCCTCTTACCTGCTCCCAAAACATCTCTAAAGCACATAATCGAAGGCTATCACAACAACAAAACCCTTAAAAATACAGGAAATGAGTTAGGTTTTTGAAACCCAGGACCTATAGTACCTGCATTCTACTCTCTTGGGGAACCAGTGTAAATGAATTATAACTTTGGCAGAAGATTTCATTCTTCTTGAGTTTGTCGAGAAAATGGAGACCAGTTTAAAATAAAAAGAAGCATAAAATTTGATTTATGTGTTTAAGAAAGCATAAAAAGTTTTAAAATTTGCAAGATGTGTGTTTTCTTCTGCAGATAACCAGTTGATAATCTGTACTTCCCAGCTAACTCTGCTGTGTTCCCTGTAATCTTCTGGAAGTCTTAGCCAAAAAAAGGCGAAGTAGTTGCTATGGTGTTCCTAACTGCAGGTCCTATAGGATAGAACCTTTGTGGAAGATTTGATATCAGTATTTAAAGTTCTGTAAACATTTCTTCTGATGAATATTTTTATTATTCTTTGGCATTTTCTTTACATGATCTTGAACTTACTTTTTTTTTTCTGATTTTGTTGGAGTCTAGTTGATTTACAATGCTCTGTTAATTTCAAGTGTACAGCCAAGTGAATAAATTATACATACACATGTATCTATTCTTTTTTAGATTCTCTTACTATATAGGCCATTGCAGAGTGCTGAGTAGAATTCTCTGTGCTATACAGTAGGTCCTTATTAGTTATCTATTTTATATATAATAATTTAAACATAATTTTAATTACACAGGGCTTTGAACAAATTGAGGTTTGTTGGTACTGCCTCATATTTGCAGGAGTTGGAATTTAGAAATGAGTGAAAATTTTGGTGTCACATTAATATGGTTTTCAAAGCTAACACTCACCACATACATCAAATAAGAAGAGATCATGTATGAGCAAGGCCAGTGAGGGAATGTATAGACTGTGAAACTCTTCTATGAGCAGATCTGACCTATACGCTGTATGTGGTGTTTAGATTTTATACTAATTTCTACAAGAAGAGTTACTAAAAAAAACAAGATGGTAGCCAAAAATATAGGAATGGCTTCTGCTCATCTTTTTGTTCCTCTCTAGTCCATAAAATGCTCCTGCAAAAGTATCCTTTCTTATGTACTTCATGTATTTTCAGGAATAACACATCAGAAAAGAATGTACTGTAGACAGGTGATAGCATAATTTTTGGTAGCTCTGTTAGGCAGAGATCTATTTGTTCATTTAGAAGCTACAGTTTTTATATTAACTTTCCTCCAAATGCAAATCATTAAATATTAATAAAATACTTTTTGAAAAGTGGCTAACTATGCCCCTGCTTCCCCACTGAAACCCATTTGAATGTACAAAGAAGAGTTTAAGCAAGGCTGGAAAGGTTATGAAAAATTGCTCTTGAGAAAAGAATTTCATATCTGTCTATCTATCATCTATGTATTATCTATCATCTATCTATTATCAGTCATCTGTTATCTATCTATATATTCATCTATCTTTTTGAATTATTTAAGTGGATTTGGTGAGGAAAGAAGGATATTCTCAAATAGCCTTTGGATGATAGAGAAGTAAATATTCTGAGAGCATATACTACAGAAATTTAAAATAATCTTATGGTAATAATTGATGTCAGTGTCAGTAATGAAGAAAGAATAACAGTTTAAATAAGTAATTAGGCTTGACGGTAGCTGTGTCAACAGGCACCCACTTAATGAGTGTGTTCATTGTTTTTCTCGGCTTTCAGCGTTGATCCACTGACTGCGGTGTGTTCCCTGTCCCACTTCCAAACCAAATCTATTTAAAGCTGTGCTTCATGGAATCTGAAACTGTATACCCTGTTTACTATTTAGAGCTGATACCCAATGTTCTTTAACAGGGAAGATCTTACTTGAGTAAGAACAAGCTTCTGGCCTTTGCTAGACTCTTGATTATCCTTGTTTTCCATGGGATGATTCATTGGCAAGGATGAATAATGCCCAATTAATTCTCACAGACTTGTCTCTATTGCTAGAGTGAATTGGTTATTATAGTTTGATGGAAACAGCTCTAGTCTGCCTTAAATCAAATAAATCAGCTATTGTTATTTGAGGTGGAGTTAGAGACAGTAGTTGTAAGTGAAATTATGTTCTTAGTTACCTGAATAGAATCTCATTGTTTGCAGGAGTGGAGTAATGCATTATGGGTTATGTTCTACGAACCAGGAGTCACGAGAATCTATTTCTGCTCCCAACTCTGACTGTGTCACCTTGGGCAGGTCATTTTCCCTCTTTGGGGTCTATTTCAGCATCTGACAATAGATAGAGTTAGACCAGTTGGTCATGGTGTTATTTCTAGTCAAATGTCCTAATGTTAATTGCTATGATTTTATTTCTTGGTCAGCTCTTTATTCCTTCTGCTGCTACTTTTCCAAAGTCATAGAGAGTCTAGTGTGAAAATTGTTTTTTTTTTAGCTTTTAATTCTACATACCTGAAAGGCAGTTTTATGATTTGAATTTTAGATTGGACTGTGATTGAACATTTATGCATTGGTTGTGTCTACCCTAGCAACATTCATTTTCTAGTTAGAAATCAAAAAAGTCCATTTCCCTCTATGTTTTTCTGCTCCATAATCTCAGTCTCAGTTTTAGAGGCTCTGGTAAACTTCTCAACTAGCCGTATAAAGAGGTTCCTCTTCAGTTGTTTGACTTTTCTGGGATTGTGTCAGTGACCTATAAGGAGAGGTCAGAATACTAAAAACAGAGGGGACATTGAGAACCAATCTAGACAAAATTTTACAGATGAATTTATTTGCAAAGAAGAAATAGAGACACAGATGTAGAGAACAGACATACAGATACCACGTGGGGGAGATGAGGTGGGGTGAATTGGGAGGTTAGGATTGACATATATACACTACTATGTATAAAATAGATTGTAATGAGAACCTATTGTTCAGCACAGGCAGCTCTACTCATTGCTCTAAGTGAGAAGGATATCTAAAAAAGTGTGTATAAGTAGAACTGATTTGCTTCACTTTACAACAGAAAGTAACACAACATTGTAAAGCAACTATACTCCAATAATAAAAATAAAAAAAGAACCAATTTAGCCAAATCCTTTCATTTCAGAGATGGAGATTTTGGGCTCAGGGAGGGAATCTGATTTGTCTAAGGTATTAGTGGCAGATCCTGGGCTAGAATTCTTTCTTCTGACTCCTTCGTTGCTGTTTTAGGAGAGGAATCTCTATATGTGAAATGTTCTTTCTCTTCCCAACATTTAAAAGGACATTATCTTTCAGGCAAAGCCAATCACATTGCCAACTCAGGGATATGAGATGCTTTCGTTCATTCTGTGAAGCACGGGATAGAGGATTCTGGCTGCCTCTGCTCTCTGTGCTTGTTCAGAGTCTGTGGTTCCCTTGCAGTTCTTCTTGACCCTGACATCACCACTATTTCCTCCTGTCCTTTTCTAATCCAGTGAATTATAGGAAGCTAAGGATGAGTTCCTAACTGGCTGTGTACTGTGCATAGTTGGGAACATTAATAAAGAGAAGACAGATGCAGGATGAATATGCAGGAGGACAGGAGAGTAATAGCCAACACAGTGAAATCTAGTTCAAGGCCTGCGGTTCTCAGTTGCTGTGCTACATAAGATTAATAGCAACATCTCTCATCCTTTCAGATCTTCTTTCTGCCTTGTTCTTGTGGGACTGGGCTGGGACTGAGGAGCAGCTGGAATGATCTTTGCCAAAACCAAACTAATGTTTTCATGAGATTTCCAGGTCCAGAGAAGAGAGCAATAATTATCCATCAGCTGGAAGATAACTTGGAGGCAACTGGGTCTAAACACTTACCTTGTACTTCATAATACTGATGTACAGAGTGTGGAAATCATTTTACTGGGTCTGATGTACAGAGTGTGGAAATCATTTTACTGGGTCTGAGGTTCAAATCCTGGCTTTACCTTATTGGCTGTGACTTTGGTGAAGGCATGATGTTCCTTCCTCAGAACCTCAGTTTCTCCATCTATGAGACAGAAGAGGAGCAGGAAGATGAAATAGAGGATGTCAAAGGCTCCCAGAATCTTGATCCTGAGTCTCTGACTTGCCTGAGGTCCTGTAGCAAGATTTTAGCCGAGCTGAGTTTTAGATTCAGAGCTCCTTTCTCTGGTTTGGCGTGCTCATCATGAATACTTCCACCCCTCATACTTTCTAAACCACATGCTTGTATCTTTCAGCCTTGTTTTATTAAGTAAACTTTTTCTCTCTCCATTGGCAGATCCCTCTGTCAAGGGACTTGTCTAAGGCGATCATTATTAATTTGTGTGTGTGTATTTAGTGGTAAGGGAGAGGATTATGGAACATTTGGAATCTCTGTGATAGTTAGAAAATACACATCTGTATAGAATGTTGTCTACAATTTCATGAGGTTTGTAAACTCTCTAAAGGCCATACCTAGGTTCTAGGTTAAACAAAAGATGGTTTTCAGTGTGGGAAGTCTGAGATGACATTTTGATAACACACATTTCCTTTGCTGTTGGATTTCTCCCACAATTCACCTATTGTTTTGCTCTGAGTGTCAGACTCATTTATGAGTGTGACTCTGGGCATTTATATGTTTCAAACTGTTGAGTGATGTTTTAATATTCAAACTCTTACTCTGCTTGCTTTATTCATTTATTCACTCTATCACTCAAATGTGCATTTAACCCAGAATCTGCTAATTGTTATCAATTTTAATACATCATTTCCCTGAATCTCATAAAATAAAAAAAATATTTTTCCCACTTTTCTTATGTGGAAACTGAGCCCAGAGAGGTTGAGTAATTTGCCTAATGTCATATAGCAAATGAATGCAAAGTCTGGAATCAAACCTAGATCTGCTTGAAAATATGTGACTGCATCTAGAGATAACAGGCTTCCCAGGTGGCGCTAGTGGTAAGGAACCTGCCTGCCTATGCAGGAGACATAAGAGATGTGGGTTCCATCCCTGGATTGGGAAGATCCCCTGGAGAAGGGCATGACAACCTACTCAGTATTCTTGCCTGGAGAATCCTATAGACAGAGATGCCTAGCAGGCTAGGGTCCACAGGGTCGCAAAGAGTCAGACATGACTGAAGTGACGTAGCATGCACGCACACAAGAGATAACAATGAATGTGAACAGGGACAATCAAACTATTCTATAAACTATACAAATTCCTAGTAAAAAATAGTCAGTGGGCCCCTGAGGAGTAACAGTGAATATGTGCTGTGGGAGTTTAAAGAGGGACAAGCTCATATATCCTGAATCTTTTATATGATAATTCATTAACTACATGCTCTTCTGGTATCTTAAGGCAGGATAAGAAAAGTTGGGCGGTTGTCTAAACTGCATTATAAATAACTCATGTTTTCTCTTTTCTTGCATACTTCGATCAGGTTAGTGGTCTGAGAGTCTCCAGTTTTGTGAGTGCAGGAGGAGGTGGTGATTATAGAGTCATAGAGCCCTGATCGCACTGCAAGTTATCAACTGAATTGGAATTTCAATGCTTTGGGGAATCCGTTTGTTGTTTTCTCCCTGTTATGTTGAGCGTGGGATTTTTACCAGAGATAGACTTCTGGCCGTGCACAGATCAGCACAAATGCAGATGTGAGCAGCGAGAATTTGGATCGTGCCAAGAGGTAATGACTGCCACATGTGTGAAGCTGATCTCAGCGCCTGGTGACCCACTGTGAGTCTGTGTGGGAGCTCTGAGAACGAAGGCTGGTGTTAGACATGGAGGAGGCCCTGGAGGTTGTTAGAGGCAACACCTTCGGGTGGGAAGATGAGGCCCAGAGAAGGGGCAGCGGTGGGTTGATAGCAGCGGAGCGAGAACCAGACTTCATACCAGCGCTTTCCAGTAATAGCGCCTTAAATTTCCTGTCTTCCATTGGCTCGTGCCCCCATTTGACACTGGATTGGGAATTCAGCGTTATTAACTCCATAACCTTGGAAGCATAACTTGATTTCTTTGGGTCTCAGTTTTGTTGTCTGTAAAATGAAAATCACACCCTATTGGCAGAACTGTTGTGAGGATAAGTGAAATACCATGGTGCTGTACGCCACGCCGAGGTGTTACCTCACGTATGCTTAACAGCCCTTAACATAGCCCAAGGAGATAGGCGTGCGTGTGTGCTAAGTCGCTTCAGTCCTGTCGACTCCGTGTGACCCTGTGGACTGTAGCCCATCAGGCTCCTCTGTCCATGGGATTCTCCCAGCAAGAATACTGGAGTGAGGATAGGTACACGTATCCTATTCTTCTTCTACAGATTCTACTTCCCAACTTCGTTTTGATACTTTTCAGATAGTTGCTTCTCAGAATTTGGTCTGAAGACCAGGAATGTCAGCATCACCTGGGAGCTCCTTAGAGATGCTGACCTCAGGACCCATTCCAGACCTCCTTATCAGAATCTGCATTTTAATAAGATTTCCTAGGTACTTCTAGGCTCATTAGAGTTTGCGAAGCAGTTTTTCCACTGGAGACCAATTCTGAGTCTGTTGGCCACAGGCCTCTGCTGACATTGACAGGGTTGGAACCAGTATTCCGGGGCATGCCTTCCCCACGCCTGGAGAGACAGGAGGGAGTCCTTGTCAAGCAGCTCCCCGGGAGTAGTGGAAGGCCGGGTTGCAGGAATCCAACAGGCTGTATCTTTTCAACGCCCTTCTTTTCCCCAGAAGTAGTATTCACCAGGGGTCAAACTGGGATTGGATCCCAGGCTTTGGACTCCTAAAGTCTGTGTTCTTTTCATTACACCACCATGCCTCAGTCAAGAGGAATGCCGGGCTGTGTGGACCATAACTCTTCATTCCCCATAGTGCCAGCATTTCCACTCTGGCTGTTTTACTCTATTACTCAATTCCTAGAGGGGAGGAATTTTAAAAAAAAAAAAAAAAGAAAAGAAAAAAGCTTGAGTTGAAAGCCAGGATCCTGCAGCTTAATCAGTTATTTTCATTTTTTAATGAGGGAGACTATTGTGAAATAAGTAATTATTAATTACTCAAAACTAATGAAATATTTTAGTTTCCTTGCTAAAAAAGCATATGGAAGCTAAAAGAAAGCATATGGGTGTTTTTCGGGAAGCATATTGGTGAATGGACGAATTCTGGCAGTGCCACTATGCCTTTGCTGTCTGGCTGGGGCCATCCCTGCGTGCGCTGGCATCTGAGTCCTTGTGTGTTTGGAGGGATTATTTAAAATTCCCATCTGATGTGTGCCTTGGGTTGCCTCTGGAGTTACACAGCTCTGCCTCATAAATCTTTCTGCCGTGTTTTCACTCTGATATTACTGGTGGAGTGTCACTCAGTATAAAACCTTTACCATCAGGGGGCTGCCATGCTCCGCCTTTCCAGATGTTTCTCTTTCTCTGCAGTGGCCCGGAAGGGCCTGCCCCGCTGATGGTTGGGTGTAGAGACTGTTCACCCGATGGTTTACCGTAGCATCCTTGGACCTCCTTGCTCCACTGAGGACCATCTGTGAGACCTCTGGGCTCCCTACTGAGTATCTGCACTGCAGATTTCTCCTTGTGAAACCAGAATGGTGATTCAAGTGCAGGTCCACTCAGGGCTGTTTATCATCGAAGTCCATATCCTTTGCTCCTCCTCTCCTTTTCTTTATGTCTCTTCTCTCTTGCTGTGTGTTTGTGGATCTGGTAAATGGCTTGATGGATTGGGAGGTGGTTGAAACTCTTTTTGGCCACTCTGGTGATCCAGGCTTGTGACGGTTAGAGGCAGCATGCTATGTTTGAGAAGGTACTTGGCTGAGAGTCAGAAAACCGAGGTGCAGATCAACCTGACTTAAGCAGCATTTACTTAGCACCTATGGAGAAAGACGGCTCACTAAGACAGGGAAGGAGGGAGGTGGCAGGTGTGTGGAGATGAACCTGATGCAGGGCCAGCCAGGACTCAGTGTGATGTGTGGGCTCAGAGATGAGACTTTGCGAGTGAGAGAATGTGGGGGTCCTTTCTACAGGAGGTTTCTTACAAAAGCAGGGGCTGGAATTGGCTTTGAAGGATGATCCAGTGGAGTTCATTGGGATATTACAGGGGCTTCAGGGGGACACTCTGGCAGGCAAGAATCAGCTTGAGGCAATCCCCAGAAGCAGGTGAGTACCATCCCTGCCCAGAGAACTGGGCACAGATGACGGAAATGTGTAGCTGAGAGAAAGCACTTCTTTTTTGGCAGACCTCTGTCTCCTCATCTGCAAAGTGTACCGTTTGGACAATTTGGTTCTCAAGAAGCCTCAAGATCTCCAATTGGTCTTGAGGCTACTGCATCTCCCAAGACCTACCACATCTCCCCAAACCTACTGCATCTCCCATCCTAAAGCCAGATAAGCATTTAGCTAAAGGCTGGTCACTCATAGTGGTGATGGAGCAGGGCCCAGAACCCATGTGCCTTGTTTCTGACTTCATCACTCTCTCTGTGATCCCACAGGGCATTAAAACGATGAGTGGTTGGGATGACCATTATTATTCTAGACTTTAATGTGTGAAACACAGAATTTTAAAATAATCTGCAACATAAAACAAATAAGATATTTCACCGTTTTACATACTTTTTTCACCCTTCCACTGGAGACCATCCACTCTTATAAAATGCTTCCTTCTTCCATTTTGCCTGTGTGGGCTTTGCTTTCCTGCCTGAAAAACCGGCACATGTCCCTCCTCCTAGGGGAGCCTTCTCTCTCCACCCTTTGGCTCAGTTAGTGTTGGACTTTGTTTTCTTTTGTATTGCCACCTCTTAATGTTTCCTCTTATCTCCCACCCTCTATACATGTGTTATGAGGGTTCTGAGTCTAAGGACTGTATTCTGCTTCTCTGAATTCCCTTTCACTTCTGGCACAGCAGTGCCCATATCATTCCTGATAAAGAAACACGCAACTGTGTTCTTCAACCATTTTCCCCTCTGCTTGGTGCTTGTTTTTGAGATGGATATGACACTTAGAGATTTATAGAATTTCCGAATGGGAGAGGAATTTAAAAATGCACTGTCTAGTTGAGCTCCGCCCCAGGGAAGAAATGGCTTACCCTGCTGTACATGCCCAGTGAGTGGTGGGTCTGAGAGTGGCACCCTCATCTGATCAAGCAGGAGAGGGTGGTTGGGGCCTGAGCTCCTGTTCACCCTTCGACAAGTGTTGGCCAGGTTCCTTCTTTCTATGGAGAACTTTGGGAGTAAAGGTGGTACACGTGACGCTGCTGTCGTATGAACCAGATGGAAGCAAGCAGACGCTTAACCGGTGTCTCCTGTGATGTACTACGTGACAGGCCCGTGGCAGGCGCTTTCACATCGTTTGGTTTAGTCACTCATCATAAACTAGAATGCACATGGGAGACAGGTTGTAAACAGGACATTTAACCAAATGTAACAAGCATTTACACTGAAGAGTGCATGGTAGTGGACAGATTTTTGCCTGAAGGGCAGAGGGCTCTTTGCGCTCTCAGCTGTTATAAGGGTAACTGATCAACGATCAGAATTGTGGTGGGAAAACCTGTGTTCCCTGGAGTATAAGAGAGGATTCAGCTCTCTCTCCTGTCCTCTACACATGCATCCCTGAGTCTTTGGAGGGATGAGACTTGCCTACCTCCCACTTGGGGGTTGGTAGTATTGGATTGTACTTGTTCTGGTTACCTCTCCCTTGGCCTCCAGCCCCACTGAGTCTATTTTTCTATCACTCCTATTCTTTCTTCTTCACCCTGCTCCCTCCCTCTCCTGAGTTAACCCTGGGTGGCCTTAGGTCCCAAAGACTCTCCCATGGCAGACTCCCCTGGACTGGACTGTAAAATGCTGGCGGGGAAGACAGGACACAAATCTGTTAAATACACAGTAAAAATAGCTTCTGATCTATGCAACTCGGTATTAGGCAAGATGATATTAACGAGGTTTGAGTGCTGTTCTGAAATGTGGCAGCTGCACATGCATCTTGGCTGCTTTTCCTCCCTACCTCTGGCAGCTTGCGAGCAGTGTTGCCATGACACTCCTTGGGCTCTGTTTAGATCAGCTATTTTCTGAAGGAGTCCCTGACCTTCCCCACAATAGAAACCGTTGATGTGGTCAAGTCAGAGCCCCTCCAGGAGCCCTGGAACTGGTGGGCCCCCAGTTGTGACTTGGAAACTGTTGGAAGCTGTAGGTCAGGACACAGACTTTGAAGGTTTAGGAACAAGAGAGGCTGTTGAATATCCTTTAGTGTCCTTTGATGAGGAGGATACTGAGCCCATTGATTGAAAAGGACTTGTTCAAGGTCACAGAGTGAAGTAGGGACAAGGCTGAGACAGGAACTTGGGTCTCCAGATTCTCTAATGTTCCAACTGTGCCACTCTTTCTCCTGCCTGAGGGCCCTTTTCAGCCCTGATGGCTGTGGATGGAGAGGAGACAGGCCTGGGGACATTGATGTCCCTAGGAATGGGCAGAGGGAGTGAAGAGAGGGGGGGAAGCTCAGTGCAGAGCGAGGAATAGAAAAGAGGGTTACGAATAGTATAGGGGTGGCAGAGGCCAGAATAAATGCCCTAGGTACCCCTCAGCCCATTCAAAGAGACTCTTTTCTATCAGGTTCCACAGGTTGGTCCACTGAGAAATAGATGCTTACAGAAGCAGGGGAATAACAAGGTCATGTTCTCTGTTGCTCCGAACCCTTGCCTAACCTCGTATTAGACTTCACAAAACACTACCCTTAAAAGCCATTGTCAGCAGCACCCTCTTTGGGATACTTTATTATACAGTGTTGAGTATTCTTTAGAGAGTTCATATGTAAAATGCTGTCTTCTCCACATGATAGCAGGATCTCAGGAGAAAGAAACTGTGAGTCAGATGGACTCTCCTCCCTTCTCCCTTCTTCTGCCTCCCACCCTCCCTCCCTCTAGTCATGACACCTGGCAGAGACCTAAATCACATATGATGAGCATCCAGTAAATTTTTGTTGAGTTGAACTTAGTTGAATTTAGATGATCTCAACATTTTTATTAATTGATGGAGTGGGTAGCCATTCCCTTCTCCAGGGGACCTTCCTAACCCAGGGATCGAAGCCAGGTCTCCTGCATTACAGATGAATTTTTTACCGTCTGAGCCACCAGGAAGCCCAACAGATGGTGGACTTTGCCAAATAAAGATTTGGGGGAATAGTTATCTCATCAGTTTCGATTCAGTGAGATTTCTTAGTTAACCTTCATGAAACTCAGTGCATCGTCAAGTATTATTCTCATTTAACAATGAAGAAATAAAAGACAGGTGACCTGCTCAAACTGAAAGAGTAAATGGTGACATTTGATTTGCCTCTAGATTGTCTGTCTTCAAATGTTATATTACTTCTACTCTTCCCCAGTACTTATGGAGGAGTGATTGTTCCATAGACAGTGGTTCACCCTTCCATTGAGGAGTTCCAGCCTTTTAAGGTTATAACCTACCTCTTAAGAGTTTAGAAAAGTAAATATGAATTCTCGGATTTGAAACAGTGACTTACTGTGCTTTGGACCACCTCAGGCTGATTTTTTAAAAAATTTTTTCTCTGTAAGCCAAGGGAAAAATAACACATTTCTGTATTCTTTAATTTGCTTAGTTTGAAATAAACTTTGAAATGGTATGTAATACTCTTTGAACTTTTAATACATTTGGATGCATCCAGAATATGAGGGAAAAAGGTCTTCTGCCCTAAATGAATTGACTAATTGAGCTGTGAACAAAGTTAGACCTTGTTTTTGGTTACAAATGAAGGATGCAAGAAGTTTTTGATGCTGTAGCTGAAGTCTAGGTTTTGGTTGGTATCGATGTTTTGCAGGTATTTTTCAATATTTGCCATATTCATAAGATGATATACTTTATGCTTTCCTAATTCTCACCAGATTTGGATGCATTTGGCTGATAAAACCCTGCATTCTTTCTGAAAAAAGCATAAATGTGGAGCCGTCTTCCTTTTTCATGTATGTGCTTCGGAAGACCACAGTTGTCTAATTTAAATTTCAGTACAGAGGCAAAGCTTATCAGTAGTGAGCATAATATCTTGATATATATAGATCACATGTTTCCTTTTGTGTCTAACGTTCCAGGTGTTTAAGGAGGAGAATGAGTTGAATAATAATGGTATAATGTCCAGAGAGAAAGTTGAATACATACAACAAATATGCTTGGAATCTATTTCTGTAGTGTGTATGTGTGAGATTAGCTCAGTCTTTTTATAAAGTTGTCTATACTTGAAAGTACATAATAACTTCAGAATTGCCAGAGAAAATTGAAATAAAAACTTGGATGATTGGGGGGTGGATAACTTATCTTTTTTTAGAGCTGTAGGTAAAATGAAAAGTCAGAAGCACTATGGTTTGGTGTTAGATGGAAACCAAATAGTATCTGTATATTTTCTTTGTGAAGGAAGCTTGGTTTGGGAATCTAAGTATTCTTTCAAACTTTCCAAATTACTTCAGCCCCCACTGATGCCCATACTTTGCTTAATTTGATTGAATCAGTTTACACTGAACAATGGCTTAGAAAACATGTTATTTATTATAAGCAATGCACATACACACTGCATAAATAAAGGAAAGGAGAAAAAGAAGCAGCACTTGCATATGTGAAGCAATCTGCCTTGCTTTAGAACTGCATATGTGTGTGTCTTTTTGTTTAAGTAGATTGGGAGCACCTTGAAGATAAGAGAAATGTTTTGTACATGTTTGTGATAATGGTTTTGTGAACTCAAGTGCAGTAAATCAAAACAACTTTGGTAACTTCTTTTGCCTGGAGTCAATAGACTTATTCAGAATTTCTGTAGAAGTCATTCTATTACTTGTGAAATCCCTCTGCTTCATAGACTTTTTGTGGAATTACTTTTGAAATCCATCTGCCTACTTGCAAGAAAAATGGATAGTTAAGTAATGCAATAGCCTGTTTACATACTGGCTCAAACTGTCACTGTGAGAAAAGGTTGCATATATTCTAAAATGTTACACAGCTAGGAAAAATATACACACATAATATATAGAGTGACTATATATGTACATATATATACAATCATATATATATGATCTGTTCCTTGTCACAATATTTAACCCAACGTGCTATTTACAGTAATGAATCAAAATGTCAGTTTTAAAAATATGAAGTGTCAAAGTGTTCCCACGTTGCGGGAAAGTTTGATGTGACAGTTTGTTAATCATATGACTATTATATCAAGCGTGTCTCACAATGTTTTTTGCTTGGTGCTCTTTCTTGTAGCCTCCTCGCACTTTTTCAGTGAATTCCAAGTTCAAGTTACTAACCCAGGGAACACATTTGGGTTACGTGTCTCCCACACCTCACACAAATGCTGCTATGTTTTCCTCTACTTACAGCTGAATGGATTTAACATCATTTCAGAGTAGTTTGATTTTGTGCCTGACACATTTATGTATAGAAGCTAGAAAAAAAAAAATTCCCCTACTGTAATTTTGTTGTTTTCACTGCAAAACCATCACATGAAACCTTGATAGAATAGCTATTTTGTTTTTCTCCAAGCTGGGTTTCTCAAGGTATAATTTAGATGTCCTTACTCTTTGACCTTGGGTACATTTTTGAATTTTACTTGGCACATTGATTATACTAACTTCTTCACCCTAATAAAAGAACAGAATCCTAGAACATAAATACCATATATTTGGGAAGAGGCAACATGGTTTCTCTCTGAAGTGTGGCTATGCTTCTTACTAGTTCTGGCTACATGGATCACATTCAATCTTTGGGTCTCAACTTCCTCTGAAGAATTGTTAAGATTGAAATTAGATTAGAATAGTGTATTTTTAAATGCATGCCTTCAAAGAGTCCAGAGCTCTGGGTGGATGTGTGACCTCAATATGATAGGGTACAGGGAAAGTGGTGAGGACTCTGGGCCCTTCTACCTGAGCAACCCAATCTTACATCTGTTTTCAGTTGTACATAATATTTCATTTTGGAAGAGGAAATGGCAACCCACTCCAGTATTCTTGCCTGGAGAATCCTATGGACAGAGGAGCCTGATGGGCTGCAATCCACCGGGTTACAAAGAGTCAGACATGACTGAGTGACTGAGCATGCACTATTTCATCTAAGGAAAAGGTTCTGTTGCTTAAAAAACCAACCTGCCCACCTGTTGGCAGCCACTCTACCAGGTGATCTAGAGTCAGCGTTCTCTGGTTCTGCGGCCCATTTCCTGAGAGATCACACGGCAATCGCACCAGCAGATCTTGATTCATCTGGCCTTAGGTTCTGCCTGTGCATCCACTCAGCCTCCGTGGAAGTCCTTACAATGGCAGAGCTTTCTCCATTGTGAGATTTGACGGAAGAGCGACTAACTGAGGTCATGTCTATGTCTGATTTTAATCCTTGCATCATTTTGGTTTTAGTAAACTTACTTTCCAATTGAGCAGATTTTTACATCAGCAAAAACTATTATTTAGAGCAAGTATAGACAAAAGAAGATAAAGAAGTTTTGACAAGTATTTTGTCTGCTTCTGGTCAAGGATGTGAATGTTATTCCTTAAACTGGAACATTTCAGCCAGTTTGGGGAGGAGGGTGGGCACCCACAACTTGAGATTTTAGTTCATCATTTATCCTTTCTCCCTCCACCCCATACACGTGCAACCACCACCATCTTGATCCACTATGCAGGGCATATTCCTATGTATATTCCCCAGAATGATGCAGCAGGGGAATAAAAAGTTGTGCATTACAAATCAAGGAAGAGACTGTAAAGAATGGCAAATGGTCAAGGGACATGACTTAGTAAGACTTTAGAAAAGCCTTTAAGTATGAACATAATAAAATCAAATTGGAAAAAAATATATCTCATAGATATAAAAGCATCCTAAAAATGGGAAGTAGGGTGAATGTCTATTTTTTTAGACATTCAGAAGCATCATTTTCTTATTTCCTGAGGGATCAAATTATGGGATTGTTTTAATTCTCTTAATATCTGAAATTGTGAGGGAAGAGGATAGTCAGATCTATAATTCTATCATGACACTTTCTTATGGTGAAATGCCCCTTTGGTAACAGAATTCATACAAACAGTGTGAGTGTCAAGACAGAATGTTCTTTTATTAAGTCACATATCAGCCCCTGGGGATGCACCTGGGTTTATTGGGCTAGGGGGGAGGGATGACCCAAAATAAGTGTTTAGAATAATTAGAAAAAACCCAGGAATGATTCCTGACTTGTTCCTTGAAGGATCTGGTGAGATGCGGCAAACTGCTCTCAACCAGTGTTGAACTCAGAGATCCAGTTTTCAGTGGAACAGGAAGTATTCTGTGTGTTGCTGCTGCTGCTGGGTGACTTCAGTCGTGTCCGACTCTGTGTGACCCCATGGACTGCAGCCTGCCAGGCTCCTCTGTCCGTGGGATTTTCTAGGCAAGGGTACTGGAGTGGGTTGCCATGCCCTCCTCCAGGTGATCTTCCCAACCCAGGGGTTGAACCCAGGTCTCTTGCATTTCAGGCAGATTCTTTACTGCTGAGCCTCCAGGGAAGCCCCATTTTGTGTGTAGTCTTGGTTAACATAGACTAATAGAAAAATCCATATTCATGGGATGGAGAGGATGACATGAGGGCAAATCAAAATAACAGCATGTTTGCTCTGGTTTATTTGTTTACTTTACTTTTCCATGGGCCACTTCTGCCTCTTGTCTTTATCTCCTTGCTGGACCATAATGACAAGAGAGTTGAGAGCCTTGTCATGCTTCTTCTCTGATTTCCAGTTGCCTAGAGTCACTCCTGACTCATCCATGAGCTTAGTAAATATTTACTGAATGAATGAGTGGTATTGAAAGATAGCCCTTATTGAGGAACAATCATGATATTAATTTGGAAAATTCTGATCTGGCCACTTCTACACTCTCTGGGAGCTTTACTAAATACTTACTGAGTTAGGCATTATTCTGAGCACTTGGCATCGTTAACTCACGGAATCCTCACAACCACCTGCTGAGAAAGGTATTGTTGTTACCACCATTTCACAAATGAAAAATTGAGAACCAGAGATGTTACACAACATACGCAAGGTCATGGTTCATGAAAGGTAAAACTCAGGACTTGAACTCAGGTAGTCTGTCTTCAGCTGTCTCAATCACTAAGCTATGTTGTCTCTGTACTATTGGTATAATTATACTGACCTGTTTTCCCCAGCATGTTATGAGACTGAAACAAGATGATAGGGAGGTTGAAAGTTTTAGGGAAAGGTGAACCAACTACTGAAGGTGAGACAGCACAAATTAGCTTTAATCTAAATAGAAAGTAGAAGTTTGTTGAGAAAATTCAGAGAAGGAAAAGAATGGTTACCTCTAACTGAGGTGAAGGGGAGGGGATTAAAATAGGGGTTCTTGGAGCTGGCCTTGAATGAATGGAATTTTGATAAAGGGGGGTGGTGCTTTCTAAGCAAATAGAATGGACAATGGAATAGAGGCACCGATGTGCAAGGTGGTGAAAAAGAAGGCATCAGTTCACTGAATGATGATGAGTTTAGTTTTAGCAGATTCTTTTCAAAGCAGTGTACACTGAGGAACAGGGAAGGGAAGGGGCTTGTGGAGGAAGAGGAGGATGTGGGGAGTAAGGTAATGAATGGGAAGATGAAAAAGTATAACCAGTAACTGCCATCTTCATCTCTCTGGAAGTTGACTCTAGGCAAATAGATGACCCTGCCTTACCTAGATCATGCTTTGACTCATTGCTTTTTTGTGTATGGTCCATAAGTACTAGTCCAGGGAGATACCCCTCTGAAAAGATTGGTCCCCGCAAGCCTGGAGAATGCAGCATACTCTGGCGCCCTCTTAGGCATCGACAATGTACATTAGCTTGTTAAGCCTTTCAGGAAGCCCTGAGGACAGCACTCAGCTGGTTTGCAGTTGACTCTGGAGCTTGGTTTCTCCCTCTGAGCATCCCTAGTTAACATCAGTGCGTAGACACACTCTCAGAGACCACCAGCCCACCGGCTGGGCTGATCTGTGTCCACCGTCCAAGATGCATCTGAGAGGAGAAGGAGATCCACTCTCAGGGCAGCCTGAAGTCCCATTCTGAAAGGAGAAGTTGTGCTCCAGAGCACTCTGGCCTGTAGCAATGGTTATGTGTCATTTAGAAAGAAAGCTGTGCTCAAGATAACCTTGAGAACCTGCAACCCCTCTGAAAAAGTAAGAGTGAGAAGCAGGAAGTGAAGGAGCTCTAGTTCTTGAAATGGAATGTGGCTGAGGGTGATGGTTTGCAACCATGGGACCTCCCCTAGCAGGCTGCCTTGTGAACATTTATAAGCAAACACCTTTCAAGTCAGCGAGCCGGCCCTGGAGAGGGCCAGGTATCTGGCTCACTCTCACACGTTGCATTGGTCTGAAAGGCAAAGAAAGGCAGTGGAATGTAGAGTGTCCACTCCTTGACGGATACCATATCCGGAGTTGTGTCAAACTACCCCACTTCAGGGAGGAGATGGTGTGTTAGTACTTAGGCATTTCTTTCCAGAAGGTATCTGTTACCTTTTTTTTTTTTTTTTTTTTCCTTTTCTCTGGTCTGACCTTAACTTTCAAGCACCAGTTTTGAAAGCTGTCACTGTTTGGAATCATGCTCAGAGGTCATAATACTGGAGGTTTGAGAACACAGTCTGGGAAAGTTTGTGTTTCTAATAAACTCCGAGATGATTCTGAAACTGCCAGTTTGTGGGCTCGCTTTGATTAATGCGCCTTTAAAGTATAGTTCAAGACCCTTGTTTTCCAGGAAATTTAACTGTCTTTACCCAAAGTGGTTTCTTTCTTCCTTTCTCTTTTTCTTTCCTTCTCTCATATTCTAAGGGAACCCATCAGAGGTCCTATCTGAATGAGGTAACTTCTCATTTATGTAAGTCTCTGGGGCTCCATTATCAACTTCTTATGTCTGTTTAAATACTTTAGATAAGAAAGACAATTATATAAATTGTATAAATGAACACAAATCCTGATGGAGACTCTCAAATCCTGAATTCACATCTTCTTATTGCTTCTTATAAGCTGTGTGTTTAGGGGCAAATTGCATCTTGTAGAGCTGAGCTTTCTCATCTCTAAAATAATTATTCCATTTCTTCCTGCTGCAGAAACTCATGGAAAACCTCAATTGAGAGTCTGGATATTTAAAATGCAGTAAAAATGCAACAGTGTTCACAGTAAATTACTGTTGGTGTTTTGTTTGTTTTGTAAAGTTGACTCATGCACTTTATCATTAATGATGAGGCATGAAGGAAATGCTATTGGTTTTTAATGAGATGTGGAGTGGAGGGTGGGGCTTAAGTAATGCTGAGATTTCAGGAAAGCTCTTTTCAGTTCCTGGAAATGATTCTCACACTGACAATTATAAGCTTGTGCTCAGGTCAGGAAAAGCAATGTACATTTATATTGAACTTTTTCTTCAGGTAGACCATGATAATGATAATGAAAATTGTGTTCATTTTCGGAACTTCTCATTATAAACTGGAGAAGAGATGAAATATTCATAGTGGTTGTCATTGACAGGGGTTTGTAGGGTTATTGCTAGTGAGTAAGTTTATAAATCCTTACATTTCTGTTTTCTATAACAAGAATACCTAAAACAGGAAGTGTCCTCTTCTAGGTTTTCTTAAGATAGCATATGTATTCCTTAAGTGTCTACAGTACAAAACCTAAATCAGGCACTGAAGAATAAAAATATGGTTAGATGTGTAATTTCTTTTTTCATGGAGTTTCCAATCCAATGGGAGAGCCAGACACATGCATAACTAGCTGTTTCACAAAGCAAAACAAACTAGGTGACAAAGGAGAGGTACAGGTGGCATGCTGTGGGAACCCAGGGCAGGCTTTCGGTGGGCGTGAGTTGGCGGGGGCCTCCTGAAGGAGGTGGTTTTTAAGCATGCCTTGAAGAACTGAAAGGATTTAAGCAAACTGACTTTAGATCGCAGCAAGCCAGAGAAAGACAATATGTTAGTACTTGGACTTTTCCCATAGTATTTTATAGCCCAGGTTATGGGAAAAGTATTGATGCACAGAAACACATCTTCTGTTCTGAAGATCCGCCATTGGTATTCTGGTCCATTTGACTGTGCTTATTTTATTTCCTTTAGTTTATTTGTCCCCTCTTTCTTTACAGGGTATTCCTTTTTGCTACTTCCTGCTGGCATTTTTTTCGCCTGGTCATTGATCTCTCTCACCTGCAAAGTTGGCTCGCTCGCTACCATATTATCATACTCCTTTGGATAAGCTCTTTTCTTTGATCTCCAACTATTGTAATACCCCGTTCCATCCTCACTCTTGTTTTGGTTTGCAACAGTAACAATAGCCTTTTAAAAAATGTCGCTGTATCGATTAGATTGACCCTTTTGTAGTATGAAGACACTGATTTCTGTCTCCTCTCCAGGCTTTGGATCGCCTAACTCAAAACACCAAGTCTGGGTGTGTAGTATACATACCAGATGTATCGTGCCGGTTACTGCTGAGAGAAGATAAGGTCACAGTGAAGGAAAACATGTCGTTAAAATGTGTTGGAATGAAACATCAGGTGCTGGACCTGTCTAGGAATACAGTGTAGATTGACTTTACATTCTGTGTTCTGCACGTTAGAAGGTTGTGATGTTCAGAACCTTATATTTTGATACTTACAATCATGTAATATAAGTTTATATCAACTGGATCCAGGCAATTTCACCATCCACTGCATTATTAATTCCAGATGAGAAAATTCATTAGGGCTCAAATTTTGTTTGAGGCCCAACTGTTTCTTAAATTATTATTACAATTATTATCTATTTTATTATCTGTTTATTTTTTTCACAACTGATGGGAAGGGAAATTTAACAGCTGTGTGATTAGCAGGGCATGAAATTAAAAATGTTTTGTACAGAGTCAAGAGGTTGTTTACTACAGAATTCCTCATCTGAGAATTAAGTATCATTAAGATTGGCCATAAGATGCTCTCCTTCATCATTTAAGTTGGATTTCTCACATCTAGTCATTTGCTAAAAGTAAAGGGCCTTTTGCCTTTTCTGGAAGGAGAATACTAGCCAGGTTATGACAGTGCATCTCTAACATTGGCAGTCAAGGTAGCAGCTCCATTTCTTTCACTCATGAAACAACAGTGCAAGGAGAAAGAAGTTCAGCCTCACTGCTCTTAGCAAAGAATGAGTAAGTTCCAGTTTGAGGAAGTCAGGTAAATTAGAGCTACAACTTTAAAGTGGCTTTAGCTTTCTCCTTTCAAACCCCAAGAGTGTCACCTTTCTGTGAGTGTGACGTCTAGCATGTGCTGTTGATCCTTTGAGTTTCCTTTAGCGGTATGCTGTTGTTTCTTGGGTCCTTTTGCAACAGTCCCTCTTTTGACCGAGTTCTAGACAGTACTACCTCCCTCTTCCTTTCTGCAGGTTGTGTTCAGTCTTCTCTAGAAGCAGGAGAGCATGGTGGTCAAGCACGTTAGCCAGAGTCTCTTTGCTGGAGTGTGAAGCCAGCTCATCTATTTGCTTGGGCAAGTGGTGTTCGCTCTGTGCTGTGCCTTTGCCTCATCCCCTTATTGAATGGAGGTAAAAGGTAGTACCTACCTCCAAGTTGCTTTGAAGATTATGAGTGTTAATACCTGGAAAATGTTTAAGGCTCTACCTGATTCACAGCCGGTGCTCAGTGAATGTTGGCTGCTTGCATTTCTGTAAGACAGTGTACTGTCCTACGTGTGAAGGTCTTTGTTAGCACACATCCACAAGGACTTGCTTCACTTCTAGCCTGGGATACTTCCTCTATCCCTGCTGCTTTGTCTTGCATAGGATCATTCCTGTAAGATAATTATTTTTTTCTTGTCTTAATTCTTTCTTTAGACAGATTTTATTGATATCTTTCAGTTTGATGAATTCAGCAAGACCCAGTCTCTGCCCTTACAGGATATTTTGAAGGGGAGACTGGGATTGATGAAAGTTAATGCAGATGACTCTTATTGGAGATAGACTAGAGATCCAATCTTAACTCCAGAGTTAAGGTATTTGAATAATATCCCTAAATATTAAGAAGTCTAGTTAAGGAATCTGTGATCCTTAGAGGAGAGAGACATTAACTTTGGTTTGGATTGAATGCAAATGTTGCAAGTCTTCCTGGAAGAGGAGGGGTTTGATCTAGGACCTGAATGCTGGGTAGAATTTGACCTGGCCAAAAAGCAGTAAAGACTTCCCAGGCTAAGTGAAGGGTGTGAACTACACTTAGTTTTTCCACATTTGCCACCATCCGGGCCCTTTGGACAGCTGTTATTGCAGGTGAGACCTCAGTTAGAAAGCCAGAGAGTGTGTGAGTGAGGCTTTCATAGTCCCCAGGACCTGTATAAAAAATGGATGAAGGAACCAGCCCCCTGGTGCAATGTCTTTTAAAGGGGGTATGAGAGAGGAAAAATGGGAGAGACAAACCCAGGAAATGTTGGATATTTGTAGAGGGATTATAATCAAGACAATTGATTGTTCTTTATCTTTTCTTAGATCATATTTAGGGGAGATATAGTTGCTTTTTGCATATATTTCCAAAGCTCCAATACTTTGGCTACCTGATGTGAAGAGCTGACTCATTGGAAGAGACCCTGATGCTGGGAAAGATTGAAGGCAAAAGGAGAAGTGGGCGGCAGAGGATGAGATGGTTAGATAACAACACTGACTCAGTGGACATGAAATTGAGCAAACTCCAGGAGATGGTAGAGGACAGAGGAACCTGGTGTGCTGCAGGCAGTGAGGTTGCAAAGAGTTGGATGTGAATTGGTGACTGAACAACAGCAGTGACAACAACAGCTATACTTGTATGTACATATATGTCAAAGGGTCCCTTTTTTTCTCCTTGTTTCTTCTTCTTTTAGTATAAGCCAGTATTAAAACCACTTGATTCTTTGCCCTTAAAAATAAATCTGGGTGGGGATTAGACAAAAGTATTTCCTGGAATACATTATATGCTGGGCAATAGATGTGGGTAGTTAAATGCCTTTCCTGTAGAAGAAAGTCATTATACGTCGGGATGCTGCCAGCATCTCTCTTGGTGAGCATGTTTCAGCACTGTGGCTGCTCTCCATCAGTTCTCTGCCATGTAAAAGTGGTTTTAAACTTACTGTCACTTTTAGCAAGTGACCTGATGAGGCACCATAATGTGCACTGGCCAAACATAACATGGCATGGTTGCAAAATAACGAGGCTGGTGTTTTAGTCAACACCCTGGAACATGTAGATGCAGGTAGTAGAGACGTCTAAGCAGGGCTTCTTATGGGGGTGCCATTCCAGCCCAGGGAGCACTGGATCCTAGGTTGCTTCCACTGCTCAGCTCAGAGCAGCCCTGGGATCGCCTTCTGAGATAATGATGAGTGACCCTAAAAACCATAGAACCATGAGATAGAGACCGTGAAATCCACTTAACTCATTCTGAATGTGAGAAAACTCAGGCCCTGAGACAGAAACTGATGTGTGCAGTTGGCTTTTTTTCTTAGACGGGGAAGCGTCAGTTCTGAATTACTGTTAGCTCTCTCTGCCTGTTATTTTCTCATTGTTTCTCTGCCTTAAGGAAAATTGATTCTGTGTTAAATCTGTGAATAATTAGAAAGACAGTAAAGATGGAAAGAGGGTAAAAAGTTCCCTTAGTCTTGGCTGGCATCACAGAATGTATATGTAGCATAGAGAAAATACAGCCCTCCTGGGATGAGGCTCCTATATTTTTAAGAAAATCTCAAGAAATAGAAATCACTTTGTCAAAGCTTTCAGTTGGTTATAATTACATCTATTATAAAATCAGATGTAGATAGATAGAGGTAAACACACAAGTTCCTAATTGAATTGTAGACCTTACCTTTCAGTGGTAGGGATCCTGTCAGTGATAAAGCTATATCCTTGTTATAGCCTATGGGCAACATTTCCTAAAATGTTCTCCATGGGATACTAGCTTCCAATGTTCAAATCAAGTGGGAATCAGTTGCTTTTTTTGAAATGAAATAAATTAGTTAACTGCACTAGGTCTTAGTTGTAGCGTGTGGGATCTAGTTCCCGAACCAGTGATGGAACTCTTGCATTGGGAGTGTGGAATCTTAACCACTGGGCCACCAGGGAAGTCCCAGGAATCAGTAAAAATCTCCATTTTGGACTCTCTTCTGGACCTTAAGCAAGATTAACTCTGAGAACACCTACACATAAAAAATAACCACACCATTCCTTTCTGTTTTGTGAAATTCAAGTTTTGTCAAATTTATTTTATCATGGAACCATTTTGTGGATGATTTTCCTGACTAGTGTTTTTGTGGAACATTCTTTGGATAGCATGATTTTATTGTTAAAATTCTTAAGGTTCACATCTGTTGTCTTGTAATAATCTTGTGTGAAATATAAAGTCATTTGGGCTAAACTATAGACCTCCACTTGGCCTACCTTCTCCATAGGAGAAATTACAGGTTTATTTCAGGATCAAACACTTTTCAAATGAAATGTTGTTAGGAGGAAAAAAAAAAACCTTTTAGAGACTAATAATTGCAGAAAGAAGACAGTGTTATACGGGCCAAACCCAATTTTGTGAATTAGGGCTTTAACTTGGAGAGTTGTTCCTGAAAATAGCTTGTTTTTAAGCAAAACTTTATGGCTTTTGGTGGGGGCCTTTCTCACCATCAAAGGCATGAATATGGCTGCTTTTAAACTGACATGTTTCTTGCATTCAAAACCAGGGCTTGTGGAGGAAACAACATTTTCTTTAACTTTATGAAATAGTTGGCTTGACCATCATGACATTTTTTTCCTGCTTATTTAGGATATTAACTTTTTTTTTTTTTTTTTTTTAATGTTGGAAGGCTTCTTGTTGATCTTGTCCAAGCCTGCACTTGACAGATGAGGAAACAGAGGCCCAGAAGACTTTCTAAGTGTCTTTAGTAATTAGTGACAAAACCAGAACTAAAATCAAGAACTCACTTACTTACTGAATTAAGTTTAGTACCTTTTTGTTTATTGTACACTCTGCTACAGTCCATGGTGTTGCAAATGGTTGGATATAGCAACTGAACAACCACAGCTGTTAAAAAGAAAGGAGTTAATTGCTTATCTTGGTTAGATAGTAGATAGATATGTATTACACACACATACATCAATGACGGATTGTTGTTGTTTAGTTGCTAAGTCATGTCCAATTCTATGTGACCCCATGGATTGTAGCTAGCCAGGCCACTCTGTCCTTGGGATTTCCCAGGCAAGAATATTGGAGTTGGTAGCCATTTCTTTCTCTAGGGAATCTTCCCAACCCAAGGACTGAACCCATCTCCTACACTGGAGGTGAATTCTTTACCACTGAGCCTCATGGGAAACCCTCAATTATGGATAAAGGGTCATAGTTAGAAACTCTTTTACCCTCAAGGTCAGAAGACCCTCCATAGTCCCTAGGTTCTCTCTCTCTCTCTCTCTCTTTTTTTTAATGAAAAGAACTTCACCCACCTCAGGCTAGTTTTTTGATACTGCTTACTTGAGAAATGAAATTACTTCAACAGAAGAGATATGTGTGAAAAAAAAAGGGTCCTGCTGCACATTTTAATCTCCCTTGTTTCAGGCTGAGATATTCACTACAACAAGGTGGTGTTTAAGGTTTTCGACATAAGGAGAACTGGCTCATCACCAAGTGCTTGAGGGCTATGGCTTAGTTATACATCGTCCTGTGGTTCTTTCTTTCCTTCTCCACATTCCCCGCTTCTACATCATCTTGTGGCTCCTTCTTTCCTCCTCCCCGCTTCCCACTTCTCCTAGTTGCACCCCCTCCTTTCTTCACCTCCTGTGTCTTCAGCCAGAGGGCTATCTTGCTTCAAAGACAGGAAAGGAGCCTCCGATCCAAGGGAGACGTTCTTTCTGCAAGGCTTTGCCCAACTGTAACAAAAACAAAATCAAATCCTCATGCCTTTGAGTTTTCTCCTTTAGGTAGAAAGATTTGATGGTTAGCGATCTTAAGAAGGGCTTCCCTATTAAAAAGCTACTGCAGAATCTGTAGTCTGGTGCTTGCCGTAACTGTGGTGTATGAAGAAGGCAAGGGCGTTAAACTCAATAGTGGAAAATATGGATTTGGGCTGCACTTCTCTGTTAACTAGCTGTGGGATCTTGGGGAGACTAAAAAACTTCTTTGAGCTTCATTTGACCCCATCTTTTCGTCAGGTCTTAGGAAATCATGATTCCTGGAACTGTGTGGATCAAAAGAGATAATGGATATGAAAAGGTCTTGTAAACTGTAAGTTAGTTAGTTAAGTCGCTCAGTCGTGTACGACTCTTTGCAACCCTGTGGACTGTAGCCTACCAGGCTCCTCCATCCATAGGATTTTCCAGGCAAGAGTACTGGAGTGGGTTGCCATTTCCAAGCACCCTATAAATAGTGTAAACCTGTTTATAGCAATCAAGTAAATGATAATAATGCAGACATGTCCATACTGCTGATTTTGCATCCAGTACCATTTTACACCTTGTATGTCTATTAGTTCACAGTTCTGACCATAGACCTGTGTGTTGGTGAATGGCTGCCAGCATTATAAATCACCAGACCTGGCTGCTAACCTGGACTGGCTGGTGATTTACTCAGTGGTAGTGGGTAGTTCCTTTGTTCCTTGAGCCTGAGACGTATTCTTTGTAAAAGAAATGCATGGAGTCTTCTTGAATGTAAGGGTGCTTCTGTTCTGCTTGGCAGTTTTTTTGTTTTTGTTTTTGCAACCTCACCAATTCAGTCACTGACCAGTAATCAGAGCTCACATTTAAACTTAGGGCCATCATCATTTTCATTTTACCAGTGAGGACACACATAGGCACAGAGAGCTCAAGTAACTTTCCTAAGGCTGCATAGCCAGTGAGTGGTGGAGCTGGGATTCAAACTCTGCTCTGGTGCCCCAGAGTGACCACAGCTAGATGCATTTGAAGAACTCTCCAGAGATCCCAAATGTGTCATGTTGTCAGATTCCTCATCTAATCTGCTCCATGATTATCATTTAGCTCTTCAGGTTTTTGGTAGTGGTTTAGGTTTTAACTCCGCAATTGGATTCTCAGCATCTTGATTGAAGCTTTTTGGTGCTGGAAAGTATATTTCCAGTGTCCAAAGCAGGGTTTGGCATGTGGTAGTGTTCCCTGGTATGTGCGCCGTTTGTTTTCTGGCCAACCTTAGGTTCTTTGAACCCCTTAGGGAGGCCTGCCATTGGCTTCTTCCCCAAAGTGTGTTTGACGGGATGGCCTCTTCACATCAAAAGCCAGCTGAGGTTGCTGTGGTGTGACTCTGGACAAGTCTCCACAGGGGAGACAAGACAAGTTGCAGCCCGCGTGGCTTGTGCACTCCGATTTTCTCATGGCTGCTTAACTGAACCGGAGTGAGTTCTGGTGGAAGACTTTCCACCTGAGTCTCCCCGCTGCTTCAGCCTGTTTTCGCTTTGCTGTTGTTTTATTTTTCTTAAGACCTGATTTTCTTGGATTCTGCTTGGATGTAACCCAAGATTTGTAGCCCAGTTGCATTTGAGAAAGAGTCACACCCATTGAAATTGGGAGAAAACTGACTCTTAGAGCCGAAGGAAATCAACATAAATTGTAGATGGCAGATGTCTTCCATCTCTGAGGCTGCCTTTCTTCTTTGTGTGATGCTGTTCCAAGACCTTTTACTGGGACCAGCTTTCTTGGAGGATTGCCTTTAACTCCTAATTCATGCAGTGTGCTTATTTTACCATTCACACACCTTTTCAATCCCCATAAGTGACTCACTCTGGCATTCACTTATGCTTTCATCTACATATGAATTATGCAATATTTTCTACCTATCAGACACAACAGTGATACCAAAATGAGTTTGACACAATCCTTGTTTATAAAGACCTAATTCCTTTGTGGCTCAGACGGTAAAGAATCCGCTGCAATGCAGGAGTCCTGGGTTTGATCCCTGGGTCAGGAAGATCCCCTGGAGAAGGGAATGGCGACCCACTCCAGTATTCTTTCCTGGGAAATCCCATGGACAGAGGAGCCTGACTGGCTTCAGTCTATAGGGTCGTAAAAGAGTCAGACATGGCTAAGTGACTAACACTTTCACTTTCTTTCAGTTCTTTGGAGGGGGAGGATTCACTTTGGCAATCAACAATTAGTTCTTGAGTGCCCACCACGACCACATACTAGAACAGCGGATACCAGCTGATTGAAGCCCTCTCAGCATAGGACTTTTGGTCCAGGAGTGACAACCACCACATTCATAGTTTCTCAGATAATTGTATAATTATGGCTATGATAGTTGCCACAGAGCAAAGGTACAGGATGTGACGGGAATATTAAACAGTTGTTTTTTTCTTGGCTTAGTTTGTTGGTGAGGTATGTTTCCCCAAAGAGTTGAAATTAGGAAAAGATGAGAACAGGGGAGTGGGCTTGGGCAGACACCTCTCATACAATGTAGAAAATGGTCAGAGCTCAGCTCCAGTGCTGTTGAAACTGAGATAAGCAAGAACATCTTAAAAACTAGGTTGATGATAAAAATCCTTTCAGGGTATTTTCTTGCTTTTCGCTCTATAAATGGTGGGCTTTTGTGTATCATGACCTGGTTTAGTAGTTGTAAACTGACTTAAGAAAAAAAACTGTTTTCCTTACTACTTTCTAGATGTGTTAAAATAATTCACTGTATTTCATATGTATACCCAAGATCTTTGAATCCAATTAGTAGGAAAAACACTTTTCATGTCATTGTAAGTAACACAAAAATAAATAACAGGTAGAGAAAAAACTGAAATACCAATGCCTTAAGCTTTTTGCTGGAATCTGGGAGTGTCTTATCGTAAGAAATGATTTCAGATGTACCATTTTCTTTCTGCATGTATTTATCTATTTAGAGTGCCTTCCTTGGGTTACGTATTTTAATGGACTGTTGGAAGTGAGAAGCAGGACGGCAGAGGCAGAGCTGCTCATTCTGCCATTCGAATTCTGTCCTGCTTCAGGGCAGGAAGCGAGTGGGATTCAAATCCTACCCCCTCCTCTATTGGTCAAGCCGAGATTGGATGCGATTTTCTGATGTGAACAGAATAACCTAATGGTTAGCAGAGGCCTGGGTATAGAAAGGTCTGGCAGAGGTTGTCTTTCTCTGAAAGCCCTCATAGCTTAGTGGGGGACGCAGACATGGGAATGACTGCCAGCCAAAATGAAATAGGCTGACCAGAGGTACACATGACATGTCGAGGGGCTTTAATTGAAGGATTTTAATTCTGACAGAGTAGGGAGAGTAAATTTATACAGCAGTTGAAAAGCCAAGTTGGATGGACAAGTTTTTTCTTCTTTTTTCTTTCAAATAGTAGCTTTATTGAGATCTAATTCATATGTCACACAATTAACTCGTTTAAAGTATACAATTCAATGGTTTTTATTACAGTCACAGGGTTGCACAGCCATCACCAAAATCAATTTGGAACTGTTGCATCACTTCCAGAAGAAGCCCTGTACCTTTTGAAAGTCACCCCTTTCCTGCTCAATAGAGTTGCCCAGTCTGAGCATTTCACATAAGTGCAGTCACACCATATGGGCTGTCTTGTGACTGGTTTCTTTCACTTGCCGTGATATTTTTCAGTTTCATCCATGCTGTGGCATGATAAATAGGTTTTTGATTGCTGGAGAATGGGAGGAAGTTCACCCCAAAATGATGCATTAGGATGAGGTAAGAGAAAGACCTTCTTCACACGGTTTGGGCTGTATTTGAGAGGTTTGAAGTAGAATACTGTGTCTGCAGAGTGGGGCCTGCTGTCAGAGATATTATGGTAAATATAGCTGGAAATATAATTTGGAGTAGATTGTGAAAATTAGGAGTAAGTTTGAATTTCTTTCAGGATGCAGATATGTCATGACTCAATAGATATAAGATGAAGACAAATAATATTTAAGACTATAAGGTCACCCACGTTGGTTGTAGAAAGCCAGATATGAAATCACGAACTGTTAACTCCCAAGTAATTTTTTCTCATATTTCATTGCCTCCTAATATTTATGTTTGTTAGCTGAAGTGAGTAAAAAAAGCACAGGTGACTTTTTCTGTTATAACTATCTTTTAAAACTATTACAAGCTTGTAAAAAAAAGATTAAACCTGTATAAAGTTTTGCCAAGAGAACGCACTGGTCATAGCAAACACCCTCTTCCAACAACACAAGAGAAGATTCTACACGTGGACATCACCAGATGGTCAATACTGAAATCAGATTGATTATAGTCTTTGCAGCCAAAGATGGAGAAGCTCTATACAGTCAGCAAAAACAACACCGGGAGCTGCCTGTGGCTCAGATCATGAACTCCTTATTGTCAAATTCAGACTTAAATTGAAGACAGTAGGGAAAATCATTAGACCATGAAGGTATGACCTAAATCAAATCCCTTACAATTATACAATGAAAGTGAGAAATAGGGATTAGATCTGATAGACAGAGTACCTGATGAACTATGGATGGAGGTTCGTGACATTGTACAGGAGACAGGGATCAAGTCCATCCCCAAGAAAAAGAAATGCAAAAAAGTAAAATGACTGCCTGAGGAGGCCTTACAAATAGCTGTGAAAAGAAGAGAAGAGAAAGGCAAAGGAGAGAAGGAGAGATATACCCATTTCAATACATAATTCCAAAGAATAGCGAGGAGAGATAAGAAAGTCTTCCTCAGTGATCAGTGCAAAAAAATAGAGGAAAACAATAGAATGGGATGGAGAAGGAAATGGCAACCCACTCCAGTATTCTTGGCTGGAAAATCCCATGGACAGAGAAGCCTGGCAGGCTACAGTCCACGGGGTCACAAGACTCGGATACTGAGACACACTTAGTGACTAAACTACCATCATAGATTGGGAAAGACCAGAGATCTCTTCAAGAAAATTAGAGATTCCAAGGGAAGATTTCATGCAAAGATGTGCTCAACAAAGGACCTAACAGAAGCAGAAGATACTAAGAAGGGATGGCAAGAATACACTGAAGAACTATACAAAAAAGATCTTCATGACCCAGATAATCACGATGGTGTGATCACTCACCTAGAGCCAGACATCCTGGAATGCGAAGTCAAGTGGGCTTTAGGAAGCATCACTACGAACAAAGCTAGTGGAGGTGATGGAATTCCAGTTGAGCTCTTTCAAATCCTGAAAGATGATGCTGTGAAAGTGCTGCACTCAATATGCCAGCAAATTTGGAAAACTCAGCAGTGGCCACAGGACTGGAAAAGATCAGTTTTCATTCCAATCCCAAAGAAAGGTAATGCCAAAGAATTCTCAAACTACTGCACAATTGCACTCATCTCACACGCCAATAAAGTAATGCTCAAAATTCTACAAGCCAGGCTTCAACAGTACATGAACCATCACCTTCCAGATGTTCAAGCTGGTTTTAGAAAAGGCAGAGGAAACAGAAATCAAATTGCCAACATCCGCTGGATCATCGAAAAAGCAAGAGAGTTCCAGAAAAACATCTATTTCTAATTTATTGACTATGCCAAATCCTTTGACTGTGTGGATCACCAGAAACTATGGAAAATTCTTAACAAGATGGGAATACAAGACCACCTGACCTGCCACTTGAGAAGTCTGTATGCAGGTCAAGAAACAACAGTTAGAACTGGACATAGAACAACAAACTGGTTCCAAATTGGGAAAGGAGTACATCAAGGCTGTATATTGTCATGCTGCTTCTTTAACTAATATGCAGAGTACATCATGAGAAACGCTGGGCTGGAAGAAGCACAAGATGGAATCAAGATTGCCGGGAAAAATATCAATAACCTCATATATGCAGGTGACATCACCCTTATGGCAGAAAGTGAAGAAGAACTAAAGAGCCTCTTGATGAAAGTGAAAGAGGAGAGTGAAAAAGTTGGCTTAAAGCTCAACGTTCAGATAACTAAGATCATGGCATCTGGTCCCATCACTTCATGCCAAATAGACTGGGAAGCAGTGGAAAAAGTTAAAGACTTAATTTTGGGGGGCTCCAAAATCACTGCAGATGGTGACTGCAGCCATGAAATTAAAAGATGCATACTCCTTGGAAGAAATATTATGACCAACCTAGACAGCATATTAAAAAGCAGAGACATTATTTTGCCAACAAAGGTCCATCTAGTCAAGGCTATGGTTTTTCCAGTAGTCAGGTATGGATGTGAGAGTTGGACTATAAAGAAAGCTGAGCACCTTAGAATTGACGCTTTTGAACTGTGGTGTTGGAGAAGACTCTTGAGAGTCCCTTGGACTGCAAGGAGATCCAACCAGTCCATCCTAAAGGAAATCAGTCCTGAATATTCATTGGAACGACTGATGTTGAAGCTGAAACTCCAATACTTTGGCCACCTGATGCAAAGAACTGACTCATTTGAAAAGATTCTGATGCTGGGAAAGATTGAAGGCGTTTGGAGAAGGGGACAACAGAGGATGAGATGGTTGGATGGCATCACCTACCCAATGGACATTGGTTTGAGTAAATTCTGGGGGTTGGTGATGGACAGGGAGGCCTGGCATGCTGCAGTCCTCAGGGTCACAAAGAGTTGGACTCGACTGAGTGGCTGAATCGAACTGTATAGGTTATAATTAAAAATACTGTTCCTTGGACATTTGGGATATGGTGATATTTTCATGGCAAAACCTGCTAGGTACTTATCACATCATGAGGAAACACTCTCTGCTGGCTCATTTGTTTGTCTCTACAGTTATCATGTGCTGTTTCTGATACAAAATTTGTATTAGTCAGTTTGGGCTGCCATAACAAAATACCATAGACTGGTTGGCTTAAACAACAGAAATTTATTATTATTATTTATATTTCTGGATGGTATAAGTCTGAAATAAGGGTACAGTGTGGTCAGGTTCTGGTGTGGTATATTTTCCTGGTTTGTAGAAGACCAGCTTCTCACTGTGTCCCCACATGGAAAGAGGAGGGAGAGTAAATTCGTTGGTGTCTTTTCTTATAAGAGCACTAATTTCATAATCATGGCCCCCACCCTCATTGAAACCTAATTCCTTCCCAAAGTCCCTATCTTCAAATATCATATTGGATGTTTGAACTTTAATATATATATTTATATTTGTAGCGAACACTTTTCAACCCATAGCAGAGTCCTACTTTGTTTTGATTTCCTTTGAATTTGTGGCCTTGGCTATATTCCTTTTATTCATTTGATAGATTCCTTCCACTCAAATGAAAGTTAAAGTATCCCAAGTGTTGTCAAGTGTTTTGTTGTCTTAAAGCCCAATAGAAATCACTCATCACGTGTTTCTGATCTGACAGAGCATCTGGTTCATGGACTATTAACCTAAGGGTTAGTGGTCCATGAGCATCCTGAAATTGTTTGCATACTGCTCTAAATTTATGTGGGGGCATATCCCCATTCCCCCAATGTCTGTAAGATCCTCAAATGGTTTGTGTCCCTCCAGAGAGGAAAAATCTCTTATAAGTACTAAGATATTGAGCTACTCTTCTTAGATCATTAAATTTTACAATTCATTCTCATGTATTGTGAACTGAATCATGCAGCAATCATCAACTTGCCCAAGGTCACAGAGCTGGTTGGTGACAGACCCTGCAGTGTCTGACCCAGAGCCCATGCTCCTCACTCTTACGCACTGTCACCCTGCATGTCCTTTGTGTTCCTCTCTTTTAACCTTGTTTAGATTCTGGAGTTGATTGACCCTCCTTTGATAAATGTGTAGAAGAAGCCCAGAGAGAAGTGAAACACGTTCAGTATGGTGCTGTGATTAAAAACACATAGCTGTCAATGTGTGACAATGATACAAATAAACCCCAAATCACACCATGAGACTTGAACACAGGTTTTAAAATTAAATTCAAAATGCTCCCTTTTGACCTTTGGTTCTGCTTCTGATCCTCATCTTGCCTGCACCCCTTCTTGACTCCTTTTCTTCTTCCCTCTCCTGTTTGTTCCTCTCTCCCCCTCCTTTCTTCCTTTAAGTATTATTGCACACTGACCTCATTGCTCTGAGATGGAATCATTAGTGACTGAGTGTTTTAATGTTCCTGGGATGGTTTTATGGTACGGGACCTGGGAACTTCCCTCATCCTCTGTGGCCAACACCTCGCCATCCCAGCAGGTCCTTGGTGGAGCTTCCACAGAGGAAACAGGGTTGAGGGAAAGCAGAGTTCCTGAAGCCAATGCCTTACCCTCCTACAGAGGAGGCCCCCCGATTTCTGATTTTGGAGACTGGATGGCGCCAGTCATTGAAATAGGCATACTCAAGGGAGCGCCCCTGTTATGTGGGTATAGGGCAGAATGGGAGTTTTTTTTTTAAGCTTTTTCAATTTGAAAGTGTGGCAAATGAATTTTGGTATCTTCAAGACTAATATTTTGAAGAAATATCAGGGCTAAAGTTGGGGACTGTCAGGATACAGTGAACACAGAGCAGCAGATGCGATGGGTCGTGGCGCTTTTAGAGAGAGAAAAAAGTCCTCTTTTCTCATTTCATTCTAAAGGGTGACATCTATCTCAAACCCCATCTGCCTAGATAACCCTTTTGTTACTAACCTGGCCACTGTCTACCAGATCCTGATCTCCTGTCAATTTCCCTTTGTGATTTAAACATGTGTTCATCCAGATCACTTGTATATTTACTAAAACTGGAAGGGAGGTGGCATGATGCAGCAGAACTCTATTTAGAAATCAGCAGAGCTGTTCTTTGAGTCCAGGCTTTCTTTTTCTTTATTTGTGTGATTGATTGATTGATTTTTCTCTCAACATCAAATTCCAAGTCTATAAAATGAGGTTAACAATAACCTACCCGATCTGTGCCACACAGTTGGTATTCACTCTTTGACTATGGTGATGACTATGAAAGCTCTTTAAAAGGAATCTTTAAGAAATCACTTTTACCCACGTTAATAATACAGTAATTATGATTTTTTTGTCGTTGGTTTTGCTTTCACTTTCCAGGTAAACTCTTAAGCTCCTTTGCATTTATATACACTTTTCCTTTTTATATAAATTTGTTTCCTTTTTAGCTGCATTATTACCTATATGTGTTGGATGTTCATTGCACAATGATGATTAGTCTTATTTCTTTTCTTCTACTTTCTTTTTTATGTAGCATTTATTGTGAAGAGGTTTTCCCTGCATGTTAGTCCAGGGATCCCCAAGCCCCTGGCCTTAGGCTGCTGCTGGTCCCTGCCCTGTTAGGAACCAGGCCACACAGCAACAGGTGAGCTGTGAAATTTCACAAGCCAGTGAAGCTTCCTCTGTATTTACTCCTCATCACTCTCATTACCACCTGAGCTGTACTTCCTGTCAGATCAGCGGTGGCATCAGGTTCTCATAGGAGCACAGTCAGTGTAATATGCTTGAATCCTCCTTAAACCATCCCTCCCCTCCCCTCCCCAGGTCCATGGAAAAATTGTCTTCCACAAAACTGGTCCCTGGTACCAAAAATGTTGGGGACTGCTGTGTTAGTGCGATGTTAACTTCTCCATAAAGAATTTATTCTTTGACTTTCTTGGTCCCCTCTCTTATGTCTTACCTTCTGCTAGTATGCTGTCCTCATGCCATCAGGCCGATCTCTCTTGACATCTGGGTGTTCTTACTCTGCCCCAGAAATGATGCCAATAGCATCACTTAAATCCTATAGGGACATAGCATCCAACTGCTTCATAGAGAACTAAGGCCCAGAGAAGGTTCATCTGTATTTGGTTCAGGTCAGTGTGGGTCCTGGTTTTGGATCAGTGCCAATTTTGTACTTTCCACTCAAGTTTACTGCTGTTTGTTTATCTTCTTGCCTTTTAATTTCTTTTCTTTTTTTTTAGCTTTTAAGATGAAATTACTGACTTTTATCACATTAAAATTTCATTAGGATTCTATTTTTGAACCCACTTTCATCCTATTCTACCTCGAATTGCACTCTCCTTTTCACTCTTTTGTAGTGCATTTGTTCCTAGATATAATCAGGAGTGACACCAGGTATAGAAGACATTTTTCCATATATTAGTGGAAAATTTACTTTGTGTAATTTATCATGTTGAATGTTGACAGTATGGATCCATATAATCCATTTAAATTGATTTTTGGGTAAGTATTATTCTCAGTTTTCTATACTGAGCATGGTTTGCCACTTAATTTTTTTTTTTTTTTTCAACCAGTCATTGTGTAAGATGTTCTAGGACTTGAGACCATGATTAAGGTGTAGTTCCTCATCTCCTTAGCATGGTTTGCCACTTAATTTTTTTTTTTTTTTCCAACCAGTCATTGTGTAAGATGTTCTAGGACTTGAGACCATGGTTAAGGTGTAGTTCCTCATCTCCTTAGCATGGTTTGCCACTTAATTTTTTTTTTTCAATCAGTCATTGTATAAGATGTTCTAGGACTTGAGACCATGGTTAAGGTGTAGTTCCTGCCCTCAAGGAGCTCTGTGTCTAGTGGAAGAGATAATAAGCATGTTAACAGGAAGTTTCCAGTTCTAGCTGAGCTAGAATACTTTTCAACATTTAAGGTGCAAAACTGTTTTGGAGTATGTGAGAAGGAAAGGTTATACTTGAGTGGGGATTCTCAGGAAGTTGCCAGTGTGCTCATTTTTATTGTATATTTAACCCTCACATTTCTCTTGCTGAGGTGATTCTTCTTTTATATAACATAAAATTTTTAAATGAAATTTAAAAGTAATACTATACACACAGACCCATATGTTCTTTATGTATTATACAGAATTTTACCTGGTTTTTGCCTCATTCCAACATTCAATCTTTTAATTTTATTATGATTTGAATAATAGAAGTAGAATGAAAGATTTATGCTTTTTTTTTTTTAAGTTTCAGAAGATGAACAAAAAAAGGTATGAGGATGATTGATGTGTATCTCAATGTTTAGAACACCATAGGAATTAGGGAGAGATCTGTAGCACATCAGGAAATAGAAAGCCATCTCACCAGTTGCTGGAGGTGGTTGCTCAGCTTCTAAAAAGCGTGCCTTCGATAGATGATTCTTATATCATAATGTATGCACACACACAAGCATGCACACACCAGTCTCTGCCTCACTAGCCATTTATTCTCCACTTTCTTTTGTTTGATGATTTCTTTTACCTTGTTCCCTTCCAAATATTACCTCCACTGGGACCTAATTAGAACCTCTCAAAATTTACAGAACATTAGAATACATGTGGGCTCCACATGTTATCTTTGGGCATTATGGAGTATTAGAAACTAATTGTGGCTATCCATTGTGTATACAGGTATATAAATACCTCTTCTGCCAAATTTGTTGTCAGGCTGCAGTGAGAAAAGTTGAGGAACTAGTTCTCATTAGCTTTTGAATTTTGAAGGAATTTTTTCCCCTAAAGTAATAATACTTCAAGTTTAGACTTTGTGGGTTCTAAAGGAAGTATCCAAAGACAAAATTTACTTTTTTATCAAGTTAATGCTTCACTCAGCACTGAAATTGCGCTATGACTTTATGAGGAAATGACTATTTCTACTAAACAAGCTTTTGTAGAAAAGACATACTTTGATACCCTCTACTGCGCTGAATAGCCATGTTTAGAAAACAAGTTTGAGTCAATCTCTAGTTCGTCAAAGCATTTTGTAAGATTTTAAAAAACAGTTATTCTCTTAGAGAGGCAATTGAACATTGTTATTTTCATTTACTTATTTGTAATATATAAAAATTTTAAAATGACCTCAGAGTTGGTTTGAGAAAAATAACAACACAAAATGCTTTGTAGAAAAGAATACTGCCTCTTGAGTCTGAAGACCTGGGTTTTAGTCCTAATTCTGCCTGTGACTGAATCTGTAGGCCTTAGAAGAGTCAGATCAGATGCCTCAGTCTCATGTATCCACCTTAAATATCAAAGGAATTGTAAACTTTAGATCGAGAAGGCATCTGAAGTTGGTCCCCTCTTTTAAAAAATTTTGTAAATAATGTTGCAACATTGCATCAAACTGAGATCCTTTAGAAGGAAAAATGTCGCCCATAATTCTGCCACCTTGGTAAAGGTATTAATACAACTTACCATTTTTGTACATTCCCTTCCAGTCTTTTAGTTCAGTTCAGTCGCTCAGTCGTGTCTGACTCTTTGCGATCCCATGTATCGCAGCACGCCAGGCCTCCCTGTCCATCACCAATTCCCGGAGTTTACACAAACTCATGTTCATCGAGTCGATGATGCCATCCAGCCATCTCATCCTCTGTCATCCCCTTTTCCTCCTGCCCCCAATCCCTCCCAGCCTCAGGGTCTTTTCCAATGAGTCAACTCTTTGCATCAGGTGGCCAAAGTACTGGAGTTTCAGCTTCAGCATCAGTCCTTCCAATGAACACCCAGGACTGATCTCCTTTAGGATGGACTGACTGGATCTCCTTGCAGTCCAAGGGACTCTCAAGAGTCTTCTCCAATACCACAGTTCAAAAGCATCAATTCTTCGGCGTTCAGCCTTCTTCACAGTCCAACTCTCAAGATATAGCTTAGTTCATCAGAAATCTTATACATGTTGGAGGGTTGAGACCTCAGGGTCAGAGGTTAGCATTTTATAGTTATTCAGATCCACCAATGACTTGTGTTCTACAAGGAATGCTTATGTAATTGCAGCAGTGATCTGTGAGTGCTTCAGCATCTCCCCAGTGCTGCCAGCATTTGATATGTTGTCTTCTTGGTACTAGCATATTTTTTTGTTATTGTGAGGTTAAACATGTATCCTCATGTGTAGTTCTATTTTGTTTATGGCATATGAAAATTACTTTGTGATATATGGAAACTTATTCACAGCAAAGCAAAGAGTCAGTATTTTAGTCAGGATCGTGCATGGCTTGTTCAAAGAACTTCTAGAACTGTTTGAGTCTTACGAAGGAGCCATTGAATAAATTTTAAAAAGCCCTTGAATAAAGTATGAAAGACATACTTTATTCCTAAATGGAAATATGAAAGTTGTTAAGTAGTTATTTCCCCCTCCATTTTATGTAATCTCAGCACAATTTTTAAGTTAATTGTTCTTGAATATTAATTCTAAAATAGACTTGGTAGTAAACAGGCAAAATAGCTAAGAGAAGTTTGAAAAACAGGAGTGATGAGGGGCAGGGACCATCCTGGCCAGATGCTAGATCATAAGGGAACCATAATTGAAGTGGTGAAGTGTTAGTACTAGAATAGATAATGGCCATTGTGGTGAAATGACCCACCCAGCAACAGAGCAACTGCAGGTCAAATTGAATGTGCAATAAAAGGACCATCTTAAAACAGCCTGAAAAGGGAGAGTTTTTCTAATGGCCTTGGGATAGTTAATGTGTGCATGTGCATGTGTGATCAGTTGTGGATTGTAGCTCACCAGGCCCCTCTGTCTATGGGATTTTCCAGGTAAGAATACCGGAGTGGGTTGCCATTTCCTCCTCCAGGAGATCTTCTCAACCCAGGGATAGAACCCTGCGTCTCCTGCATTGGCAGGCCGATTCTTTACCACTGCACTACCTGGGAAGCCTGGGATAATTGGTAGGCATTAGCCTGGCATGCCAGTTCAAGGAGTCACAAAGAGTCAGACAGAACTGAGTGACTGAGCGACAGCAATGAAAAAGAGTTGTATCTAAATAGATCTTGTTATGAATTAAAGGCCATGTTAAAAAAAAAAAACAACTAGCAAAAACTTTAGTGAAAGAACAGATTGATTATATCTTTAGTAATTGGAAACAGTAACTTTTTTTAGTTTAGATCTGGGGTTTGCAAAATTTTTCTGTAAGCGACCAGATAGCAAATATTTTAGGCTTTGAGGCCAGAGTGTCTCTGTCACAACTACTCAAGTCTGCCACTGTGGCACCAAAGGAGGCATACGATAAGTCACACATTTAATAAGGAAATAGAGAATACATCTGTTTGTAAGAAGAAACATAATATTGTGTCAGTTTCCTCACACATCTGTTCCCAAAGTGAATTTTAAGTCTTAATTTTTTTGCCAAGCTATGTGTGAAAAGTAGTATCTCTTTGCTGTTTTAATTTGTGTTTCTCTACTATTGAAGTAGTATCTGTGTGTATTTTTCTTCTTCTTCTTTTCTGTATTTGTTTTCCATTGAGTTTCCTCTTCAGTTAATTACAAATGGAGTTAATTTATGTCACTTACTTCATCTTCTTGTCACCCGATGTCCCAACGCCCTGGAGACCTGTGGTATCTCAGACCAATGCAGACCAACAAGGCGCCATTTTGCTTTCATGAATTATAACTCTTCCTCTAACTTTTTGCTCAAGACCCTGCAAAGTGATTGTCAGTTGATATCTTACCTATGTGCTAGGCTGGCTGCTTGCCAATAGACTGAGGCTTGGAGGACCCCTCGTCTCCCCATCCTGAGTGGCGCTTTACTGCCTTCAGCTCCTGTAGAGTTAATTGTTGTCTATATGTTACCTGAACCCACCTATGCCCTTTGGGCCTTGAAATCCAATTGTGAGCAAGATCTACCTTTGCATTTCTGTTCATCCTAGTTGAGAAACCCTAGAGCTTGAGCCTCATTCCCTCCAATTGCGCCTTATTTATTTTTCTGACTGTGCCACGTGGCGTAGCATGCAGGATCTTAGTTCCCAACCAGGGATTGAACCCATGCCCCCCCTGTATTGGTAGAGTAGAATTTTAACCACAGGAACATCAGGAGAGTCCCTCTGATTGTACTTTAAAGAATGAGCAGAATTATGTTTCACTCGAGTGATGATAGTTGTTTCTATTTTCCAAGAGATATGGCCGAGAGTGGTAAAGTCACTTGCAAGGAGCCACACGGAAGTTCTTAGAGAACACACACCATGGGATTATGATAATGACTGAGGTGGAGGCGTCCTTTTTTCGGTCCAGGTCTCCATGTCGTGGGTGAGCTGCCCTCACAAAGGCTGCCCCTGCCCCGCCCTCCAGTCTTTCCATTGCTGTGTGAGGCACAGGAACCGAGACCATTATGACAGAGCCGAGCTGGTTTCTGTTCTCTTTTGGACATCATTGTTTGTCACATTTCTCATCACCATTTCTTCCTCCAGATTATAAAATTGTAAAATCTCAGCTATATTTGTATTTCCTTTTGCTGCCTGAACTTGCAAGCACCCATTCACAGCTTTCCTTTGAAATTCCTTTCTAATAACCTTTCTTCTTATATTTGTATCATCTGCTATTTATGCAATACTCTTGTGTCCGTTGTTTCACTTAATCCTCACCAACACCTATGAGGTCAGCAGGGCAGAGATTGTTGTTTCTGTTTTACAGATGAGGAAACTAAGGCCCAGTGAGGTCTGGAAAGCCCTGGCCTGAGACCGCCCTCGGAACTGGCAGCAAAACTGCCTTAAATGCATGACCTTGACTCTGCTGACGTTTTATTTTTCCTGTCCACAGAACTGCTTTTCTTATATGGGTCTCAGGGATTTGCTTGTCCATGACACAAAGAAATTGTTGGCTTTTCTTGAGACATCTAAGCAGTATTCATTTGCCTGATATTTCTTTCACTTTACTATTGGTCTGAGTACTTTCAGAGAAGACAGTTACATGTAAACATTCCCATCTCCTCTGCACCTTTTTCTCCAGACAGTGAGGGAGACATTTTCAGAGAAGACAGAGATCCTGAAGAAAATGTGTGTGTTCTCTGGTATTCTTAACAAGCATTGCAACCATAGGTTTAGATATTTTTCCCTGAGGTTTTCTAGAGTTAGGCGGCCACAATGCTTCATATTTGGTGGGGGGGGGGGGGGGGGGGTGGGTGGGGGGGTGGTCACTGATTCCTGTTCCTATTTTAACTCTCTGAGGTTTGTGTGTTGTGTGACCTTTGTGTTCTGACCTTAAGATTTAGGGAACTGAAAATTTAGGAAGTTTTGTTAGGCCTTGAATCCAAGTAAATTCCCTTACAAGTACAAAGACTCATAGAATTGTGGAATATTACAGTTTAAGGGACTTTCATCCATCTCGGCCCAGTTAATGATGGGCCAGTTAGTGATTAAATGGAGCTAGGATGCTGGGGTTAGATTAGACTCCCTGCTACCTCGTTCCATGTCACTTCATAGTTCCCCTGCTGTGCTGAGCCTCTTCCCACCAATCTCTCAGCTCTGAGATGGCTGGTGCCCTGTCCGCTCCCTAGGGAAGATCAGAGGGCTTGCATGTACTTGGCACAGTGACTGATTTGAACCTGTGTCTTGTTGATGAGGGCTTTCCAGGGAGCTCGGTGGTAAAGAATTTGCCTGCCAATTCAGCAGATGTGGATTCGATGCCTGGATCAGGAGGCTCCCTTGGAGAAGAAAATGGCAACCCACTGTAGTATTCTTGCCTGGAAAAATCCCATGGACAGAGGAGCTTGGTGGGCTATAGTCCATGGGGTTGCAAAGAGTCGGACTTGACTGAGCATGCACATACGTACGCTTGTTGATAAATTCTAATAGATACATCATTACTGTCTATTGGCAAATAGAATTTTAAGGATATGGAGGTGGGGTGAGAGAAGTTAGTCAGAGTTTCTTCTGGGAGACAAACCACTCTAGATATCTTAAGCAGAAAAGTTTTAATGCAGGGTGTTAGGTGCTTCAGAATCACTGGGAGAATTATATAGAGCAGTCTGTTGGCTGAGCTTCCAATATAAATCTCAGAGCCACACAAAATTACTATGTGTAAGACAGTAGAGATTCATGAGGCTACCATGGAACTGTTGTGGTCAAGGATCCAGCACTTGCTTGTGAACCAGAGATTAAGAAGCCACCATCGGAAAGTAGTAACTGGACCCTAAACTTGGAGTCCAGCTGCTCGCTCTGCCACAGTTGCTTCTTGATAACCACAAGGCTGAAGACTGAATGTGGGAATGTGGATACAGAAAACTCCCTGTCTCCATGATCGTGCTTCCAGCAGAAAGTCCGCCGAAGTGGCAGAGTGTGGCTATAATCTTCTTTTTGTCTTCCAAGTCTCAGGCCAGTACATATGTTTTAGTGCAATCTCTTTTGCAATCAAACCCTTGCCTGAGAATCAGCCTCTGCACTATGGCAAGGTTGAGTGCCTATCCACCATTTCCAACACAGTCAGGGTTATTGGTGTCAGATTTTGGGCATGTCTTCCACAAGGCTTTGTGTGTAGTTGATACTAAACTGAAGATGGATTCACAATTATGTTCCATTACATCTCTATTTATCAGTGTAATTAATTATATAACAGAAGGGAAGGCAGGAGTTTTATTTTAGGGAGTCCCTAAGGGGAATTCCTATTTATCAGAAAAAATGCCATAAGGAGGGATGAGTCTGAGCTGGGAGAGTGTTCTAAACTGTTTTGGTTTCAAACATCTTGGAAAGTACGACAAGGAGACATGCAATTTTATAAGAGTGCTCGCCGTGTCTGGGGGGAGTTCCGTCTCTGGCGAGGGTTGTCAGCCTTCTGTATTGAATGCTTTGCCTCCTCCCCTGCCCCTGTGGAATATACATTTCAAATTTCCAAAGGAAATCAATATAAAATAGTTTATTTAAAGTAAATTAGACATATAACCTGTGGACTGGCCCTGAATTCTTTTGACTTCATTTCCCTTAACTTTTGTGTAACCTCTGTTTAAAAATGTAAAACATTGATAAATAATCCCTCCATCTTTACTCTTGTATGCTAATAAATACATTTGGACACGTTTTGTACCTGTTTCTTGCCCACTTCCTAATTTTTCCTGTTCCGATTTCAGAGTTAGTCAAACCTGCTGTCCTATTTGAAACGCAGTAGATGTAAAACCTCTTTATAATACTGATGGTTGTGGTGACAGGAATGGACAGGTAGTAAAGATATAACTGAAGTCAATAATCTGCTTCAGGAGAAAGAGGCTGAGTGAGTGGGGTAGTCACTAGCTTCTTGGAGATTTCTGCTGTATCTTGTATTTTTCTACTCCTGCACGATCATTCTCATACCTTCTTCCCTCCTATTGGAAAGCACATGCTTCTGGAGCAGGGTAGCCCCCAAGATCTCCTCTCCTCACTGCTGACTGCTCTGCCTTCTTAACAATTGCAGTAATTGCTCCAAGCTCAAAGCATGGGAGGTCTTTGGCCAGAGGGAACCTTTGCGAGAGGATCCTAACATGTTCAGAATTCTCTTGGACTCACTGACTCTCACTATTACTATATTGTAAGTAAAGTGACTATATATAAGGGGTTGTCTAAACTGGGACTCTTCCAAGAGTGAAGAGGGGCACTGTTAATAATTACACCGAAACAACAGCATAAATTGAATGCATGGTCACCCTAATTATAAGAAATTGTGGAGAACAGTGTTTGAAATGTGAACTGACATGATTCAGAACCAGAATTTAACTCATCTTCCCAAATCTTTCCCTTCTCTTTTTTATAATAATCACATGCTAAGCCCTGATGATGGGACAGGTTCTGTATTAGGCACTAGGAAAAGAAAGGAAGACGCCATCTGTGTTCTTTATTTGCTACAATCACTGTAATACTCTGAAGCAGAGGGTCACCAACCTGGCTCAGTGCAGAGTTCTTACTGGAGGTAATTAGGTTTATACTTCTTCCTCCCCATTCCGCCCAACCCCCTCCCCCCGACACAACTGAAATGTATTCTGTCAAAAGACAAAGATGTGAATAAATCCGAGGAATCACTTTATCAATTTGTCTATTTTATTCTTGGGGTTTCTTAAAGATTTGGTGTGAAGAAACCCGTTTTTCTTAATGATAAGTTTGAAAACTGCTGGGTTGAGATTTCAAATTCTATGTTATTGTTCTCAAGCTGTAAGTCTAGTTGAAGAAAAAAAGAAGAATCGGACTATCTAAACTTGGGACACAGAAAAAATAAATAGGAAACTAAAAAGATATTTTAAGGATCTGGAGGGCTGCCATGTAGAAGAAGGCTTATGATTGATTCCAAGGCAGAGGCAGGACTGATCGGTGGTTCTTAGGGGAATACCAGTTTCAGCCTTACATAACTTTCTAGTAGTTACAACTTTTCTGCCATGAAAGGGGCTGCCTTGTGAAGTAATAAGTTCCTTGTCATTGGTGTGGATTAGCAGACTCACAGAGGGTGGTTCAGTTTCAGCTTCAGCTCTGCATTAGAAGAAATAATTAACAATTTCATGCTTCTTGGATATTAAACTTCTGTATTAAGTTGTTAGCTACTTCCTTACCTATGTTTAAAGTGTGTGTGTGTGTGTTTTATTTCCCTAGAATATTAGCCAACTTAGAACATTCTTGACACATGGCATTGTCTGTTTTTGCGGGGTAGTCAGTAATTGATAAAAATGCAGAAGGCACAGCACCAACACTCTCATCGAGAGAAATTTGAAAAGGAATAACATCCACCCCTGTCATTCTGAAACTGATCCGAAACAGCCTGGCTCGTTTTTACTCAGCGGCTATTGGTCGACGCTTCTACAGATTTTGTCTCTGTTTCAAAATCTTGAAATAAAGTGGAACAACTTCCAACATGACTTAAGAAAAAGGTCACTGGTTGAAAATGGTTTCAATTGTTTTGCTATTAAATGTGAAATTGCAAAACTAGCCTCTCTTACATAACTTGAATTTATAACACATTCTAATGAGAAGCCTGTCTGTTTTTTATGCCATTTTAAATACTGAGAAATTTCTCCAGGCTCTTGAATTGGTGTTAACCAGAAACTATAATTTCAGAGCTATAATGCATTGAGTTTCTTTGTTTTTAAAAACTGTCCTTGAAGAGGAAAAGTTGTACCTCTTCTTCCTCCCCTTATTTTTCCAGTGACTGAGCAATTTAACTGAATTTAGCAATATCCTTGTGTTTTAACCCTAAGATGAAGTAGATCTTGGGTTTAATAGAAATTTAAGACGGAAATTAATTATCAGATAAACAAAGATTAACTTGGAAACTTTAATTTGTAATAATATTATCTAAATTCAATAATGTTAATTCAAATTATAGCCTTCAAACTCTATGTAAAAGCTCTGAACTAGTTTACAACCAGTAATATGATAGTAGGATGCAAATAGTACAGTTGACAGGTGATAGCTTTGTGAACAGTATAATGTTTAGAAGGTTGGAGGATAACAGTTAACTCTGTGTCTTGTTGCTATGCTTACTCTTGGCAGGTTATGTGGTCTGAGTAAACATTGCTTCAGAGTCACAAAGAGTAGTGTCATGTGAACATGGCCTGAGATTTGTCAATAGAGGGTTTATATTCATTGAGGACAAAGTGAACTGTTTCTGCTTTTAAAATGATATCTAAATAGAGTTTTCTCTTACTTATTATACTTCTTTTGGGATATCAATGTGAATTTATGATAAAGAACATAAAATTATTTTAAAAAATCAAAATCAATGAAAACATCCCTCAGGGGCTAGTAATAGTCTCTGACCTGTCTAGTGGGTACAACAGACCTGTAAACAGAAGGCTAAAATGTGGTGTTCATGTGTTTTAATACAAGTTTAAACAAGCTGTCAGGGGAATGCAGACAATGAGCAGCAATTAACTTATGGACCTACTCACTTGGCAGTGGGTTTAGGGTGAGAGGATACCAGCCAGATAACCACCAAGGGGATTGCTAGGCCTCATTAGTGATGCTGTTGGTGATTTTTCTCTTGGTCATTTTTTCATCTTGGTGAAGGTATGAGATAAATATCAGGATTTTAAATGCTTATGAATCAGGCAATGAGAATCTCATCTTTGTAAAGCCAGATTTCCACTTTTAGGAATAGACTAACTGAACTGAAAGAGCTCAAGGTATTTGTTGTCCCCTTTTCTTGGCCTTGTACAGAAAAAATCTGTTCGAATGAGACTTAAATCTCCTTAAGAGCACATTTTAAAAATAAGCACAGCACACTCTACAGACTAACCATACCATGATAGAACATAGCATGTTGTTGAAAGAGGGAATTTTTAAAAAATACAGTATTTATTTTCTTGACTGAAGGATAACTGCTTTACAGAATTTTGTTGTTTTCTGCCAAATCTCAACATGAATCAGCCATAGGTATACACATATTCCCTCCCTCCCGAACCTCCCTCCCATCTCCCTCCCCATCCCACCCCTTAGGTTGATACAGGGCCCCTGTTTGAGTTCCCTGAAACATACAGCAAATTCCCATTGGCTGCCTATTTTACATATCATAATGTAAGCTTCCATGTTACTCTCTCCACACATCTCACCCTCTCCTCCCCTCTCCCTGCGTCCATAAGTCTGTTCTCTATGTCTGTTTCTCTGTTGCTGCCCTGTAAATATATTCTTCGGCATCATCTTTCTGGATTTGAAAGAGGGAATTTTGGAGATCGTCTTCTTAATGCTTATTATTTTAGAGCTGGAGAATTTGAGGTCCACACAGGGTATGTATTTTCTTGTTCACTTAGCCAAGAATAACCATTGTCACTAAATGTGATCTAAAGTGCGACGTTGGGGTCATGAGTTCAGTGCTAATTTCCAATGGTGTGGGTGCTCTTTTGGAAGATAAATTTTTTTCTCCTGTGTCTATTTCTTTCCCTTTTCCTCACTCTTTCTAGTTACTATCCAATAGTCATTAGAGTTTCTCAATTGTTTAATGAAACTTTTCCACTACAAAACTTTCTGGAAGCAGAGTGACTGGGTGTGTATCTAGTCTCTGATATGCACTAGCTGCTGTGTTACATTACATGAGCTGTCTCAGCTTTTTAAAATCTTGGTTGTCAAATTAGAAGGAATACTTTGGTCCCTAAGATATCTCCCAGCTGGGACTTGCTGTGACCTCTTGGCCATTGAATAGCTTGTCTTGGCTGTTGTCACCTGGTTGTGGCAAATAAAAACCAAGGAGGTGGCAATTGGTTTGGTTCTATTCTCTCCTTTAACTTTTCCTGCAAGGCCTGGTCTTCCAGCGCTATTGTTCCCCTGTCAGGGTGGATTGTTCCCTTTCTGTGTGACGCTCTGAATCTGGAGAGACAGCGCGAGGTGGAGTATGTTCTATTCTGCCTCAGTTCTTTATCAGAGATGGATATTTACTTGAACTGATTGATGCTTCTCCATCTTCCTGCTTCATAGTTTACTGGCACCTGCAAATGTATTCATAGATGGGTTTTCCTTGCCATCATCTGTATTGCCAGCCATAGGGATTGTACCTTTAGCACTGATTTGTATTCTTACTAACTCTGTGCCAGGCAGGTTGGCACTTAACTTGTTGATTCCTAATCTACCTCCCTTCACTCCACCATCCCCACTCACGAGGACTCACAGCAGAGAAGCTGGTTTTGTAAGAAACCTCAGCTCGCTCAACTGGCAGACTTGCTAGGAGGAGTCATAGACCATGAGGGTTAGAAGGAATGATGGCAGGCATCTCATCTTCAGTTTAAAGATAAGGAGACACACCGCAGTTCAAAGAGTCAAGTTACTTAAGTCACAGAGCCAGTTAGTGGCTGAGCTAGAAATTCCACCCAAGCCCTCTGTATCTCAGTCCCATGTTTTTCCCTGTATTTCCAACTGTCTCTCAGACAGTCTATATAAAGGTTTGGCATTTCTGTAGAGATGTTCTCTTGTCACCCCTTCCGAGTAATGCCAGCTGTCCATGCAGGGAGTGGGGCGCTTAGCCAGTGCAGGGCCAGAGCTGCCTGTAAAGAGAAGTGGAGTGAATGCATTGACATTTTCAGCCCATGGCAGATCCTGTTTGCCCTTCCAGCTCTCATCAGAAGAAGAGTGATTACATTTGCTGTTCAAGTAACAATTGTGTGCAATTTTCAGCCTGCCTTGTTCTTTAACGTTGTCTTCCCACGCTTCTATCACATGCCATGGCATATCTGCTTAGTAATTACACTGGTAGGGACTTACCTACACCGTTTGGAAAAGTTTTGCCTAAAGTACTTATTTGCTTGTGCATAATAAATCTTGATTGATACCTTGGTAATCTCTGAGATCAATCTAAGGTTCCCTCCCACAATGGGGAGGATTGAAGAGTCAGGAAACGGGTGACAAAAGAAAGAAGGAAAAACAAAAGAGGGCTGTGATTCCTCATTGATGAGCTAAGAGGAGCATTGTGGATGATTAGGAATCCCCATGGATGACTTTTTCTTGTTTCTGGCTAGTTCTACAGTCAGGATCTTCCCCAGATTTAAGTTTGTAAGTAGAGTTATCATTTTCATTCATCTAATAATCCAGTCCAATTGAGCCTCCTCTCTAACTCAGCGGGTAAAGAATCTGCTTGCAATGCAGGAGATTTGGGCTTGATCCCTGGGTTGGGAAGATCCCCTGGAGGAGATATGCAACCCACTCCAGTATTCTTGCCTTGGAAATCCCATGGACAGAGGAGTCTGGCGGGCTACAGTAGAGTTGCAAAGAGTTGGACCTGACTTAGTGAGTAAATGACAACAGTACAAAATAGTCCAATCACATCATTTTTAGAGGTATCCAGTGTGATCCCAGAGAAAGCAAAGGTTGCACTATGAGCTTGTGGCAGAGCTGAGACTGGGAGCTGGGTCTGAATTCAGAAGATCAGGTGTCTTCCAGGTGAGGACTAAGGTGTAGAGAAGGATATTTATCTGTAGTCTAAGGAAGGAGGCACAGTGTACCACTTTAATAGTTCCAGAACTGTGCTCATTGGCAGCCTGGCTGGGAGGGGAGTTTGTGGGAGAATGGACACATGTATATGTATGTCTGAGTCCCTTCATTGTTCACTTAAAAGTCTCACAACATTGTTAATTGACTATACCTCAATACAAAATACAAAGTTAGAAAAGAAAGCAGTTTTGAAATTCTAGGAAGGCACTGACTTTTATGCAAAGAGGGAAGATGGTTAACAATCTCCAAAGGTATAGGAAAGGGTTATTTAAACCTTAATCACTTAAGTGGAGAATATATTGCTAAGGACCCGAATCCTAAACTTTAGTCAGCCCTCAACTGCTTCTGATGTTTAAGTCACAAAGCACTTCACTCTCTCAATTCTTCCACCAATAAAATAGTGATGTTCATACCTGTCTCTTCCTTCAGTGTTATTCATTTATTCGGCAAACGATTGACCAAGAGCCAGGCATTGGGTTAATTGCCAAGGGAGATTTAGTGACTAATGCAATATGATGTAAAGGTTAATATAAATGCTCTTAAGTCAGTTGTTTCCAACCCTCGAATCAGAATGCATACATACAGATTCCCAGATGAGTCTAGTGTGCAGTTTTGAAAACCACTTCTTTAAGCTTGTAGCATTTGATATTAGATAATACCATGCAACAAGTGGCTGGTTTTTTAAAAAAATTTTGCTGAGCTATGTAAATGTTTGAAGAAGAGTACTCTATTGATTTTAGAAAAGAAGCAAAACTTGAGCAAACACTAGTTCGTTCTATTTTTGTGGATGACCATGAGTTGTCATTCACATTCTATCTTTAGAGAGGCTTGGTAACTTTTTTAGTATCAAATGTCACTTTACCTGTAGACCTAAGTGTTCCCACCCGTAGAGGAAGGGTCTTGGTCATCACGTGGCCTTTTGCAATTGTTCGTGTTTCATGTTTTGTTGTGTCTAATCAGTTTGGCCAAACTTTCAGTTTGTGATCCTATGGCTCATGGAAGTTGGGTTTGGAAGAACAGAATGGAGAAGATATTTTGGCAAGTAGGATGCAGGAACTAGGAATGGATAGAAAGCAAAATCTCCTGTTTCTAAATGATGATTTCCTTTGGATTTCTTTTCCCTCCAAACAGACAGGTAGTACCATGGTGTGAAGATCATAGATTTTGGGTCCGAGACTTGTGTCCAGGCTTCAGCTTGGCTATTTGTTAGCTGTGTATCCTTGAGCAAGTTATTTAACTCTTAAAGCCTTACTTTCTTGATCTGCTAAATAGGGAGAATGGTAACCCCCCCACATATAATCATCAGGATGAATATGTTGCAAGTAGGAAATTGGCATATAGTACATCCTCAATGAGGGTCTTCTTTGGTGGCACAGTGGTAAAGAATCTGTCTGCAAATGCAGGAGACTCAGGAGATGCAGGTTTGATCCCTGGGTTCAGAAGATGCCCTGGAGAAGGAAATGGCAACCCACTCCAATATTCTTGCCTGGAAAATTCCATGGACACAGGAGCCTGGTGGGCTACTGTCCGTGGGGTCACAATGAGTTGGACACAACATAGTGACTGAGCACAAGCATATCCTAAATAAACACTTGCTATTTATTGCCAGTCTGTAGCTTTCTTATAACCTCTGAACAGTTAGGAGGAGTAAAAAGAAGAGCAACAGAGTGGCAATAAGTGAAACTCTCTAGGTTCTTCTTAATTGCTTTGCATTTGATGACAGTTCCTGAAAGTCTAGTGCTTAGGGAGCCCCAGCTCTTTAACTCCCATCAGCAGAGGCATCTTGCTTTAGTTGAGGGCCACTTCTCTTGTTTTCCTCTTTTCTGATGGTATTTGTGTATTTTCAGGGCCTCTGTGTAGATCTTCCTTTTCACTTCTTGCTTTCATGATGATTATATGCTTAGAGTGAAACCAGTCTAGAACCAGAGGAAGTAAGAGCAGGGTAAGTTTTGGTCCAGCAAAACCAGCTCTCACCAGTGCTTGTCTTTGTGTTTACCATCGCTCTCTTTCTGAGAAGCTGAGAAACCCCAGGGAAATGTTCTAGTTTGCCCGTTCACTAAACTTGTGAGGTTTTCTCAAACTCATTTATCAAAAGTAAGGGCTGTAATTAAGATTTCAGAGAAGGAAAGCACTCTAGAATATTGGAGCTAATTGGGACTTTACAGACATTCATTCGGCAAATGAGCATCCTCTCTCGTTAAAGGTCACACTGGCAAAGCTGAGACTAGAACTGGGGTCATGGGGACTCTGTCTATACTATTGTATTTTTCTCCTTCCTTGGATCCATTCTGTGTGGATTAGGTTTTATATGTATATATATATATATATATATATATATATATATATATATCAGGTTTTCGCTCCTGTCAGATTCCTGTTCAAAGATAAATGTTCTAGCCTTTTCTTTCTCTATTTAAAACTTTTGAAAAGCAAAGCTCGTTTAACCTTGCCACTCTTTTCCCCACATCTTCTAAGTCGCTTATTTCAGTTCAGCTGGTCTGCTCCCTTCCTACAGGAATGCCTTACTTCTTCCTCCAGTTCACAGAATTTTCTGGCATTGTCCTTTGGCTTGTTTCATTTATCTTTTGGAGCCACCTAGCTTTCAGAGTCCTTGCTCATGGCTACTTCTGTGCTGCATCTTGTGACATATGCTAGTTTTTTTTTGTTGTTGTTGTTTGCTTGTTTTGTTTCTTTTTATATATCTTGATGTTGCTCTTTTTCTGTTTTCACATATAAAATATATATCTTCCTCAGGTAGTCTTTAAACTCTTGGAAAATACGATGATAATCTGAATCGTATGAGTACAGGATGAGATTTCATTTTATCTGGAGCTCCAGCACTAGGCAATTAAATTTATTCATTCATTAAATTAACAGACATTTTTATTGAGTGCCTATCATATTTTAGGCCCTGAGATTAGAGAATGATAATTACTTGTGCTCTCAAGGATTCAAGAGTTTAGTTTGTGATACAGGCAAGCAGAGAGGCAGAGTGACAAGTGATGTGTGTGGTGACGACAGTATTCCAGATGCTGTGGAAGTGTTGTGAACGGGGACATAGCTTGAACTGGAGGCTGGAGAATGTGAATTATGTCTTAAAGGACTGGTAGGAAGTGGTGCTCAGAATCTAAATGAGACATAGTAGTTGAGATATCAGTTTTAATCGAGAGGTATCTTGGATGAAAGGGAGCACAGATAAAACCTAGAAGAAATTGATGAATTTCTAGCAGAATATAAATACTGAAAAATGACCTCAAAAGAAGTACAAATTTTTTACATTTATTGTAGAAGTTCTTGGAAAGATGATTAAGCTTTATTATTAAAGAAAGTATCATATCTAGATGAATTTATACTGAATTCTGATAAACCTTTAAAGATCAGATAGTCTTAATTTTACCATTAAACTAATCCAGACAGTAGAAGAGGATACAGAACTCCCATATCTAAACCAAAGAATGATAAGTAAAACATGTAGAGGAAAAACATTTGAGAATGATATTATTTATGATTTTATGTAGAACTATTTTTTTGTAAAATATCATATTTAATTCATCGGTATACCGAAACATTGTGACTGTGACTGAGTAGGATTTTTTCCCTAGGGCAGCAAAGTTGGTTCAATATCTGGAAATCTAAGACATCTATGAACACAATTAATTACATATATAAGTTAAGGGAGTGGAAACAGAGATGATCACTTCAGTGGATGCTAAGAAGAGAGATGCAGAGATCCTAGAAAGGGATGAGTAGCCAAGGAGATCAACATTTATTCATTCACCCATTCTTGCATAGCATATTTTTCTAAGGGCTTCCTGGTCAGGCATGGTTGGGGCAGTTAGGCAGGTGATAAAATAGCATATATGTGACTGTTATAAGTATGAAAGAAATACCAGAAATGCCCAGGAATTAAGCTACTCTCTTTGGATGGAGTTAGGGAAATGTTCACAGCATCAGAGACGTTTGAGCTGGGTCAAGATGAAAAAAATAAACAAAAAAGGTTGGTAGATGGGAAATAGAGGGGGAAACAGTGGAAACAGTGTCAGACTTTATTTTTGGGGGTTCCAAAATCACTGCAGATGGTGATTGCAGCCATGAAATTGAAAGACGCGTACTCCTTGGAAGGAAAGTTATGACCAACCTAGATAGCATATTAAAGAGCAGAGACATTACTTTGCCAACAAAGGTCCATCTAGTCAAGGCTATGGTTTTTCCAGTGGTCATGTATGGATGTGAGAGTTGGACTGTGAAGAAAGCTGAGTGCCAAAAAATTGGTGCTTTTGAACTGTGGTGTTGGAGAAGATTCTTGAGAGTTCCTTGGACTGCAAGAAGATCCAACCAGTCCATCCTGAAGGAGATCAGTCCCGGGTGTTCACTGGAAGGACTGATGTTAAAGCTGAAACTCCAGTACTTTGGTCACCTCATGGAAAGAGTTGACTCATTGGAAAAGACCCTGATAGCTGGGAGGGATTGGGGGCAGGAGGAGAAGGGGATGACAGAGGATGAGATGGCTGGATGGCATCACCGACTCCATGGACATGAGTTTGAGTAAACTCCGGGAGTCGGTGATGGACAGGGAGGCCTGGCGTGCTGCCATTCATGGGGTCACAAAGAGTCGGTCGCGACTGAGCGACTGAACTGAACTAAACTGAATGATAGCTTATGGTGATCGATGTTGGATTTGTGATCTCCGAAGAAGATGATTTCGCTTCGGGGCCAGGAACTGGTCTTGACCACTTGAGAGCTTTTGTGTAGCAGAGTTTTATTAAAGTATAAAAAGGACAGAGAAAGCTTCTGACTTAGACATCAGAAGGGGGACGAAGAGTGCCCCACTGAGTTTTATCAAGGCCTTGTATACTTTTACCAGACCCACTCTCACAGCATCCATCTTAAGTTAACAAGATTAAAGCTAACAATAGAAAGGTCTTACCAGACCCACTCCTACAGCATAGGTCTTAAGGTAAGATGAGTCAGAAGTTTCCTGTTAAGAAAAAGAAACACGTCCTCAGGCAAGATACATTGCTGTTATATAATCATTGGTACAGAGTTTAAGGAAAAGCAAAGAGTTGTTTTGTTGTATAATCATTAGCTCTGTGCTTAAAGAAAAAAAAAAAAAGTTTTATGCGACTAAGATGCAGGAGTGTAGGAAAAAAAAATGTGTACTTTTCTCCTCCTCAAGAGCCCCAGACCCCTTTCTCCTCCTCACAGACCCAAGACTTCTTATCAACCTACCTAAGAATTCACTCTCTCAATAATGGGAGTTATGTAGCATTGTAGATGGTGTATATAGCATGAGCAAGTCTTCAAGGTCATTACATTTAATTATAAGTCTTGAGAATGGTGTTCCTGGGCCACTGCTAACATACAGAAGAATGGTTTGGGAAGATGCTGTTAAGGTCTTATGCAGACGGGTACTGAGCCAGACCCTGGCACTCCTCTGAGGTCCCTGGGGTTGCCTCCATGTGGAGAACAGTGTTAGGGTAATGCATGGTGCTGGGGATAACAGAAAATATGGTGGGGGGCATGGTTTGCATATGGATGCTTACATTTTCATTTTTCATCGTCTCCCAGAAGTTGCCTATTCCTTTATATCTACAGAATTTCTGAAAAGGCCAGGATTCTTCAATTGGCAATGTGCAATTGCTTTGGAAATGTGCCTCTTTGCTTTAGCAATCACTGTATCCTATATTAACCCATTTTTAAAGTTCCTGTTTTGGAATAGCTTGAGATTTATAGAAAATTTGCAAGGATAATATTAAGCCATTTAAAAAAAATCTACAAATAGCATTTATATTACAAATGAGTGTGGTGCATTAAAATCTTCAAATCTTTATTTTATCCTGCTTGTTCCCCTTGTATTCATTTTAGCCTGATTGAAAGTAGAACAGACACTTTAACCCCTTTTAGTAAAAGACTGAGGCTCAGTTAAACAAATAATGCCAAAATTAATGTTTCTCAACTCCGAGCTTGGTTTTGGCATTAAAAAAAAGAAAAATCTCGTAGACTTTAAAATGTGCAGCCAGTTTTAAGAATCAGGAATAAGCCAAATTCATAGTTGTTTTTCTGTATTGGTTTTGTGCTGGGCTTTAATGGTGGTTTCAGGGTATATAAAATATGGTCCCCACTCTCCTGAGGAACTTAACTGTGTACAAAGCATATACCCAAGGTGCAGGGGAGGGAGGGGAGGAGAAGGCCCTGCAACGAGAGTGGAAAGCCAGTGTCACCACCATAGGCTTAAGTAACAGCAGACTCCTGATTCCTATGTTCGAGGCTTCCTCATTGACTCATGTCATTCCCTTTCATCAGAGAGCTACATCACCAACAATTTTGCTCCCTTCACTTTGCATAGCATTTAACAGTATATAAAGCACTTGAACACCGTTATCTCACTGGTTGTCATGAAACTCTGTGAGAGCAGGAAGCAAGGGTACCTGGGACGCCAGGTGAAGGAAGCAGAGCTTCTCGAGATCATGTCACCCCTCCTGGCGTAGTCTAATGCTACCCGCACCCTGGGCCCCAGCTTCCCCATCACTCTCATCTCTCCACGGCCATACCGGGTGCCGACCCTGCATTTCCTCCTGAGTTCCCAGTGTTCTTTGCCTCCTTAGTGGTTCAGTGCTAAAGAAACCGCCTGTCAATGCAGAAGACACAGGAAACGAGGGTTCAATTCCTGGGTTGGGAGGATCCCCCAGAGGAGGAAATGGCAGCCCACTCCAGTATTCTTGCCTGAAAAATCCCATGAACAGAGAAGCCTGGTGGGCTACAGTCCGTGGGGTCGTAAAGAATTGGACACATCTGAGCGACTGCGCGCGCACGCACACGCACACACACACACACACACACACACACACACACACGTGTTCTTTGTTGTTACAGACATCTGGAGGTAATCATGGAGCCCTCTCAATTAATTCAGCCCCATTAATAAATGACAGGGTGGATTTGGGGCTGGAGAGGGTGAGGAAAGCTTCCGGGCCTCCGCTTGCTGGAGAGCTCTTGCAATCAGACTTGGAGAGCCCTCCTCAGGGAGAGAGTGTGAGGTTCAGCCCCAGCCTGCATGCTGCCTGCAGAGGTGGTTGGTTTACCCTGACACCAAGACATCGTTTTTCTTTCCTCACAGAGCATATTTTAGTCTGAGTAGGGCCGTCCCAGGCTGGCTTTTGTATCGCCTTCCTAATTGAATTTTTCCTAAAGATCCAGTATGGTTTGAGTTCATTGATGGGCAGAGCTCCTGATGGGTGTCGTGGGGGGCTGCCCTTGCTTATAGGGGTTGAATATTTTAGCCCCTGGCCGTTAAGCAGCAGTATCTTTCTCAGGCATTGTGGCAAACACTGCCCTCTCCCCAGTTTCCAAATACCACTTGGTGAGCAGCAGTACTGCTTCTGCCAGAGGCATCATCTTAAAGTGTCCTGCCATGCACTAGTCATGCCCTTGTTTCAAGAATAAACCTTGGATGGTTCCTTGATGTCTGCAGAATTCAAAGTCCTCAAGTTTGCATACAAAGCTTTCAGTGCTTTGGTTCCATCCCACATTTTTAGTTACTTTGCTAGCTACTTTTCTGTTTTCCCCCTCCAGCCACACTAAATTGAAGTACTGTGTACTTTTCCTACCCGTGCAACGTTGCCTGTGTTATTCAGGCCTGACCTCTACTCAGCATTCAGGGCTCAATCTGAAGGTCACCTCATTAATGAGGTCTTAGTTCTGCTCCCTGCAAGAAGTGATTTTACCTTTTTCTGCATTCCAGTAACACTTTATTTTTTACCTCACTTAGATAATGTATGTATGTATGTATGTATGTGTTGATTGCTCAGTCGTGTCTGACTCTTTGTGATCCCATGGACTGTAGCCCAGGCTTCTCTGTCCATGAGATTCTCCAGGCAAGAATAGTGGAATGGGTAACCATTCCCTTCTCCATGGGATCTTCCTGACACAGGGCTCGAACCTGGGTCTCCCACATTGAGGGCAGATTGTTTACTGTCTGAGCCACTAGGGAAGCCTCACTTAGATAATGTCATCATTTAATTGGTATGGTAATCATTTTAATAGATTGTTAATGAAATTGAAGCTTTTTTTCCAACCTTACTGATATAAGATTCTCCTACCATAGAAACTTCTTAAGGCTAGGAACCATTTCTTGCTCATATCTATTTCCTGAAGAATGCTAGGCACTAAAATAGGTAACTGTTGGAAGAGAGGTATTCAAGGTGGGTTGAGGGGAGTGTTCAATTTTTCTCCTCCTTCAGTTAAGGTAGTTCTTTCTATAACTCTCCACCTCCTCCTCCTTTCCTTTCTCCCTTCTTTCCTTCCTCCCTTCTTTCATCATCTCAGAGTCTGTTTCAGAATTTCATTAGGTATGGATTAAGAAGAAACAGTAATGAAGAGAAGTATACTGCTTTCATTTTTGTGTTTCTTTAAAAGCAACTGTTGGTTTCTTTTTACTTCTAGATTGAACAATGTCTCACCCATCTTGGCTGCCACCAAAAAGCACTGCTGAGCCTCTTGGCCACGTGTCTGCACGGATGGAGACCACCCATTCCTTTGGGACCCCCAGCATTTCAGTGTCCACACAGCAACCACCCAAGAAGTTTGCCCCAGTCGTTGCTCCAAAGCCCAAGTACAACCCATACAAGCAACCTGGTGGTGAAGGTGAGTGTGGGCTTTGCAGAGGTGGGTGCCTAAAACAAGAGAGTTCAATATAATAAAAGTGATTTGTAGTACAATGTTGCATTGGGAAAAGAATTTTGTAGTATGGCTATCATAGTACGTAGACTGTCAAATGTTGAAGAACACGTAGTAACCACCTAGGCAACTCTTCTTTTGGGCATACAGATTGAAATCTGTTAGGGGTTATCTGATGGTGGTTTTGGCCAGAGCTAAAACTAGAATCCTCGTCTCTTCATTCATAACTCAGTGTCCTATTGCAGTATCCTCCACCCCCATCCCATTGTCTTGTAGAAATGTGCCTACCACCCAGGTTCCCCTCCCTCTTGCCATCAGACAAGTGTCCCACGTGCTACCAAGCAGTGGTCTAACGGTGTGTCCGTTTGAAGTGACACTTAGACATTTTTTTCCCCTTCTCTAGTTATTTTGTCTAGATAGTTATTTTATCTCTTCATTTTGGGGGAGAAGTAAGATGAATTTCCCTCTACTATGAAGAGAATAAAGACAGTCCCTCTTACCCAGAAGGAGGCAGAGGTGTGAGGAGGGCTTAGTGGTTAGGACAGCCAGTGCACACTTGAGGGTCAGGATGGGGCAGGATCTGTATCATGTTGGCATGTGTGAGAGGGCGGGGGAAAGCAGGTGATGGTCTTGCTTCAGACGTCTTCACTCGGAGTGCTGTGAATTCTAGTGAGTTGGACCCTCGGCTGAGTCTTCCTGTGCTGAGATGCCCCATCCTGGTCCCCATACTTTGTGAGGTCCTCTCACTGCCCAGCTGGTTCTCTAGGGATGCTGGCTTCATCTCTGATCCTCTGCAGCTCTTTGCTCAACTCTGATCTTTCTTACCATGCTGCCTCACCATCCTTTTGTCCTCTGTGACCACCCTACTCGTGTCACCGTCTCCAGTGTCTGGGCATGACCTGGATTGGAGGGAATTGGAAGTCATCTCTTCCCTGGGTTTCCACATGCATCTTATTCTGACTGTCAAATTCCTACTTCTTTTGTTGCTCCTCCTGCCATCCTTAATCTGCCACTGTTGACCAGATGGTCTGTGTGAGGCACTCTGCTTTTTCGTTGTCGTTCTGTTGCCTTATCCTTTAACTCTATGAACCTACTGCTTTTTCACAGCAAAAAATGGAAACTTGGAGACAAGAGGTGACACTCTCTGTGGTTTTGAAGTGAGACTATTGTCCTCACCCAGCCTGCTGTGCTGCTGGTCCTCCTTTTCCTGGCATATGTGGCACTTGGGCCCCATATGATGGTGATACCTCCTCACTTCCTTATAAGAATGTAAGCTTTGTTTCCCCATTTAAGCAACAAGATATGGTTTCTCACTCATCCTTATGTTCCTCTTGGCTCTTATTATGCTACTGTGTTTTTAGTGGGAATGGTTGTGTGTGGTCAAATGTATGTCTGTGTCTTCTTATGTGTATATATATTTGGATGGATGGCGGATGGCTGGATGGGTGAGTGCACCACTCAGTAATTCTCTTGCAATAAACAGTTTGGAACGTGGCATCCTCTCTCGAAGCAATTCAGTCTCATTGAATTTCTGAAGTCTTGAGTCTTTCTTGCAATTCTGCCAGTCTCTCTTTCTTTTTAATATAACCTTTTTTGAATACGTGAAGGAAGAGATTTCGCTTGCATATATGCATTTTAAAGGCAAACGTGGATAAAGGTTCATGGATATTCAGACTTTTTAAAATGTAGCTCTGTCTCTTCATCTGCTGTATCTTATGACTTGATATTTGTAAGAAGTGTAAGATTTACTTTCCTTTATATTTAATTTAAATGTTAGTGCATCTTCTGTTGCCCTCAACATTTTTATAATTCATGTTACTTTTGTTTAATTTTTAATACATTTTCTAAAGTTTATATGCATTTTCTTTTTTGGTCCATTTAGAATGTTCTGTACCATCAGTGAAATCCCCAGGTAGTAGGTAACACAGTTTTCATTTATAGGGTGAGTTGATGATGCCAAGGTCTTGTTAGCTCAGCTCACGCTATCCTTTGCCTCTATACATACTCACCCTCAAGTTTTAGCCCGTAAAGCCTTAGCTTTCATAGCTTAATTCAGAGTCTGACTTCCAAGAACCTCAGCCATGAAGACTGAGTGTAAAACCAACAGAAATCATAGCCCACCTTTTGCTGGTGTCAAGGTGAAAAGCTGCAGTGCAGAGAGTGTAAGTGATTTGTTTGAAGATGGATGACCTGCTTGTCATCAAGTTGGTGCTAGACCTCAGGTCCCCTTTGTCTGAGTCCAGAGTTATCAGGACCCTGTATAGTCTAGTGAGGACTCCTTCCCTGCATGTCACTTCTATGCATCTCAATACAGTCCTTTGCACAATTGTCTTTCCAATAGATTTACTTGTATGTGGGCCTGTCTCCTTTGGTAGATTCAGACCTTTGGGAGGTGGGGCTGCCTGACTCATGCCTTTACTCCTGACAGCATCCAGACGGACACCTGACACACAGTAGTACTCGGTGATGTTTGCAGTGATAATTAAGCTACAGAACTGTGAACCTGCTTATCCAGGTTCATATTCAGGCTTCTCAAATACTTTTCAGGGTTTATGGTTCTGTATGGGTTATTTTTACCCTCCTCTCCCCTTTCCTTGAGCTTGGTAGCCTAGGGTTTGTTTAACCACTGCTACCTTGAAGTTACTGATTACATTTCTTACCCTGGTCTTATGTCTGTAATCTCTGGGGTTTGCTTTCTCAGTTTTAAATTCTGACTGTGAAAGTTGAAAAAGTACCCACATGTTTTCCACATCAACTTATATTTATGTGATACCATATGTTATAATTTTCTTTTATAAGGTATTCCACTAATAACTTTCTCTGAAGGGCTTTGGCACATTTAAAAGTGAGGTGTACTTTTTTCCCAGTTAGTAGCTCTTTAGGCCTTAGGGTTTTGTTATTTTGCTACCATTGTTCTCATTTTTCATTGATTTTTTTTTTTTTTTTTGTCCAACAACTTGTGTATCTTGGAATGCCCCTGCATTTCCAAATGCCTTTCTGTGTCCTGTACTACATACTTATGAGCCCATGCATATTTTTTATTGTTTCGTCTTCTTGCAATTTTTCCATGTTAAGTGTCTATGTATTTTTTTTATGGAATGATTTTGGTATGTATGTGTGGCTTTATCTCTTTAACTTCTCTTCTAGACTGGTGAGGGAATAAGGTGACATAATTTTTCTTTTGGTCTTTAAAGTACTAGCAGTAGTGTTCTTTATCTTGTAATCTGGGCCCTTCTCTGCTTCCAATTTGCAAAAATTTCCCAAAGCCTTAGACTTTGATGGCAGAACAGGGTATAAATCTTGCTTTTTCTGTCCTTGGTAGATACCAAAGAAAATGATCTTTTTTCTTTTATTAATACATTGTTTTATGAAATGATTTTTGAAATTTTCCTACTATTTTAACTCTGGCAATTGGAAATTCTTTCTCTCAATAATTTGGCTGAATGAACTGTGATAATATTTTGTGTTCCTTATTACAATAGATTATAATACAGAAAGATTTGTAAAGTTTGTAGGTTTGTAAAGTTGGAGTTATCTTGTGACCTGGAGTTGACTTTCTCCAATTTCTGAAATTTCTTTTAAAAATATTTTTTACATAAGAGTTTAAAAAAAGTGAATCCATAGGGTACAAATTCCACATGATCGTTTTAGTAGAATTCCTTTTGTTTGTACAATCCATTATAATTTTTCTAGCACATCCATATTCATTGTTATTTAATTATCAAAAAAGTGTTCTTATTGAAGCTCTCTGAGTTAGATAGAATAGATGGTATTGCAATTATACCAAGTGGTAAACACCCAAAGTGAAGGAACTTATTCAATAATCACATAGTTAATAAAATTGCAGAGCTAGGCTCTATTTTTTATATCTTGGGCTCTTATTGATTTTAGAAGGTTCTATTTATTAGAGATTGGGCTAGATAGCCTCATCTATTTTGAATTCATTATTTTATTATTTTTCTTTGAAGTTAATTTCAAAATGGTTACTTTTTGTTTTAAACTAACTTTTCCTATGTATATTACCTTCTATGCTTCTGTATAATAATAAACAAAGCCTCTGTTTTCAAGCTTTGCCTACATTGCTTCACCTAGACTTGTAAAGTCAAATCAGAATAGGTGAAATAAATTCTGTTCATTGACGATCCTAAGCCTGGAAATTTTTTTACTAGTTCTCTCTGTGTTTTATTCTACCTGAGGTTCCCAATCCATTCTGTGGAGAGGGAGTAGTTATTGCCTGTTGCTAACCCGGGGTAAACATAGTACTGAGAACAAAATGCCATCTTAAACAACTGGTCTCCCATGAAGGAAATGGCAGCCAAACTTGTTTCCTTTCCACTTTCCTCCCCAAGCCTTTCTTCATGTTTTACTCACAAAGTCTTTGAGCAGCAGAACTAGAAAAGAGTGTGAAGGTTTTCTAGGGCAGTTCTTTCACTTTTCAGAAGTGAAAACTCAGTCTGAGAGGGAAAAGAATATCTTCCCAAGGTTACCCAAGAGTTTGGGGCTGGACTGGCTCCAGAACTCAGGTCTTAAATGTGCTCATTCCATTAGGTCTCCGCTGTCTTAGATTGGAAGAGACGAAAGTGGGGCTTGGTTCCTAGGAATTGCTGAGTCTTTGATTATTGCTATTTGGTGTTGAACTGGCCGTTAGTGATGTGAAGTCATGTAATCTGGTCAGGCAGGACATATTTGTTTTTTCAGTGGATAGCAACAATGTGAGTGAAATTGATGGCCGTTTATGGCAATGTATTTGAAAAAGTAATTTGGAATGGATTATTTCTGCCACTTTTAATCTTGAGAGTCCCTTGACTCTTGAGAGTCCCTTGGACTGCAAGAAGATCCAACCAGACCATCCTAAAGGAAATCAGTCCTAAATATTCATTGGAAGGACTGATGTTGAAGCTGAACTTCCAATACTTTGGCCACCTGATGTGAAGAGGTGACTCATTTGAAAAGACCCTGATGCTGGGAAAGATAGAAGGCAGGAGGAGAAGGGGATGACAGAGGATAGGATGGTTGGATGGCATCACTGACTCAATGGACATGAGTTTGAGCAAACTCCAGGAATTAGTGAGGAACAGGGAGGCCTGGTGTGCTGCAGCCCATGGGGTCACAAAGAGTTGGACATGACTGAGTGACTGACCTGAACTGAACTGAACTCCTCTTGCAGTTAGTAAAAGCTTTTAACTTTTTATACCTGAAATAATTGGTAGGAGAAAATGTGTAAGGACTGATGGTGAACTCTGAGCAAGTCGCATCTAAATATTTATACTTGAACTGCACTCTTCTGTCTCTGATGTGAAAGGTGAATCTTGCCTGTGACTTTGGAGGTATAAATGGGAAACATCGTCTTTGTATAGTTCTAACAGTCCTGTTAAATCTCCAGCCATCACAGCCAACACTTACAACTTCTCAGACTGTTATAACTGTGATCTGTCAACAGGACAGTCACAAGTTCACTGAAAACCTCGAGTTTGACTGGTGTGTCCCTTTTCTGATTCACGGCAAGCATCTTGAGCCTCATCTCTCATTGTGGAGTACAGTAAATGAGTTTAAATTTTCAGAGACTGGGGGGAAAAAGGATAAGCTGTGTATTCATTAAAGGGTCAGATACTAATTGTATTAGTTTGATCTTTACATGCATCTTCTTGAAGAGAAAAGAGCTTAGAATTCTTTGTATGAAATCATGAAATCAGATTTTACTAAATATTCATAGGCCTTATTGACACTCAAAAGAGCCAAGATTCAGTGCTGACTTGGTGGCCAGGGCATTTACATTTAAGCCTCAGTTTCACTCCCTGACCTTGGACGTGTCAATATTCTGTTTCATGTTTTCTTACTTTATAAAACTAGTTGGTAATATCAGTTATCTTATGAGGTGGTTTTGAGGATCAGATATAATGAGTGTAAAAATGTTTCACAAACCATAAAATACCTTACAACTCTAGGAATTACTTTTGCATTCTCATTTAACAATCACTTACTTAAAGCAGAATTTGCGCCAGACAGACACTCTTTTAGGAGCTGAAGTAATGAGCCAAATGGAGACTGATCTCTGCCCTTGTAGAGTGTATTCCTTGCTCTAATAAAAATAACTAGTTGCTTTTATTAATATTAAGTAATATTGATAAATTATTAAATAGTATTTAATAAATGTATTTCATAATTTTATATAGGCCATTACTAATAATTAACTAATAATACCAGTAATATAAGATTAACAAATGTATAGCAGTATAAATGCAGCTATTAATAATATTCATAAATACTGATAAAAAATATAAACTTCTAATATTAGTGATAGGGATCTTAGTGCCTCAATATTGTTATAAAATTCTTGAACCAGGATAAATCTTAAAAATTGCTGAATACACTTTCATTTCTCAGATAAAGATAGTTACTTCCATAAGTAACTATGGAAGTAACTTATGTTACTTCCATATACGGCCTTTGCTCTAGGAATGCTGTAAATATCAAATCAAAATTGTTGAATACAGGCAGGGGTTACTACCTCATTTCTAAAGCCTCAGCAAGGTCAGGTGTTTGTTCAGTATCACAGAATAGTAAGTAGTGAAGCTGAGTCTGGATCTGGTGGATCCTTCCGTCATTGTTGTAGTTCTATGTCACTGAAGGGTTTGGGGTGACTTGCTTATAATCTACAGTGATAGAATTAATGTAGGTGCACAGAATGGATTAAATGTTTTAGGACAAAAAGGAATTCATGAATTGTTGACAAAAATGTCTTATCTTATAACTTGCCACATAATTAACTGCTGAAATAAATGCCTTAATAAGGTGGTAGATTTCTCATCCAAGTCTGACTCCAAAAGCTGTAAATAATGAGATATTGTGTGGTGAGGTGCTCTGTAATCTTCTTCATTTTTAAATTATATAAATGTGAAGTATAATTTTCACTCCATATTTTAAATGTGAAGAAAGTTTAATTTCTTGTTCAAGAATAAAAGTAAATAAACATCTACAGAAGGAAATGGCAACTCACTCCAGCATTCTTGCCTGAAGAATTCCATGGACAGAGGAGCCTGGTGGGCTATGGTCCATGGGGTCACAAAAAGTCAGGCATGACTTAGTGACTAAACAACGTACCCATTAAACCAGCTAAAAAAAAAAAAATCACATCATTTGCTGGTGAGGGTGTGGAGAAGCTGAATCTCTCATACATTGCTGGAAGTTGTATGCAAAATGGTATAACTAGTCTGGAAAACTCTTTTTGCAGCTTTTTTTTTTTTTTTTTCTTTTTAAACCAAAGTAAATGTCTACTTCCCTGGTGGTTCAGTGGTAAAGACTCCACCTGCCAATGCAGGAGGCGTGAGTTTGATCGCTTGATCAAGAAGATCCCCTGGAGGAGGAAATGCCAACCCACCCCAGTATTCTCGCCTGGAGAATCCCGCAGATAGAGGAGCCTGGAGTGCTATAGTCCATATGGTCACAAAGAGTAGGCTATGACTTAGCCACTAAACAGCAACAACAACAAATGTATATTAGCCATATGATTTAGTTGTTGTACTCTAGGGGCATTTAATCCAGAGACATGATAAGTTATGTTCACAAAAGCTCTTATACATGAATGTCATAACTTATTTTATAATGGCAAGATACTGGAAACATCTTAAATGTCCTTCAGTCGGTAAATGTTTAAACAGACTCTGATCCATCCATCCAATCTATTTATTAATAAGAAGGAATGATTTACTGATACATGCAGCAACTGGATTCACCTCAAGGGCATTATGCTTAACGAAAAAGGAAAAATCACTCTGGAAGGATTACATATACCATATGATTCCATTTATAAGAGATTCTTGAGATGATGAAACTCTAGAGATGGAGAGCCGTTTAATAATGGTTGTTGGGGGACAGGATGAGGGGTGGACTGGTGCAGAGAATGGGTGTTCACATTAAGAAAAAGCAATGGGGAGTTGGTGGTAGAAGAGTTCTGTATCTCTCTTGTGGTGGTGGTTACATTGACCTGTACATGGGTTAAAATAGCATAGCTCTAAAATACACAAAGGAATACAGGTTAAAATATGGTGAAAACTGAATAAGGACCAGTTAACAGTAATGAAACAAAGTCAGTGTTCCTGGCTGTAATATTATATCTTTTCAAATGTTACCATCGGGAGAAGGTGAGTGACTGGTTCTTGGGACTCTTCATATTACTTTTACAACTTTCTGTGCATCTATATTTTAAAATAAAAAGTATAAGAACCATATGTAAATAAATACATATAGATTTCTTAGTGTTTTTTTTTCTCCTTTTAAGAGTACCATCTTTTATGCACCATTTGAAGAACATTGTTATAATGGTTTTTTAAAGCAGGCCAGTCATCAGACTGATTTGGGGACCATTAAAAAAAGAAAAGAAAAAGAACACCATCTTTGGGGCTCACATCAGCCCTACAGAATCAGAATCTCAGGGCATGGGTCCCAAGAATCTACATTAAAACCACATAAAACTTGTTAGGTAATTCTAATTGTTTATCAACCAAAATTCAGCAACTAGTTATTTCAGCAACTTCGGGGGTCAGTTCGCTAATGCTCTTGAACCTTCTCCAGGTCTTGTGGGTACAGATCCTCTCCTTAATGACAGTAGCTGTGGAAGTCTTATGCTCCTTTTATCGTGTGAAGAATGTAGAGATTCAGGGACTCAGATCCTCCTTTACAATGCTATGCTTTTCCCCCTGAGCTTTCATCATAAATACCAATTTCCTGCATATGCTGTCCCAAGGAGTTTTAACTGGTGTCCAAAAACTAAACAAGATGTAAAGAAAAAAGAAAGATTCTTCTAGAATGCCTCAGCAATGCCCAAACTTCTTCATAATAGAACACTTTCTCTCGTATGATTTCAGGTAGCAATGCCTGAAATCTCAGCTGATTTTGGGTCACGACAGGCCCATGTAAATCATCTATAAATAGATTCATTATGAATATTATAAAAATAAACCTGACACCTAAGCCTTTGGGCAAATATACCATATAAAGAAATCATACCCTGAAACAATGATTGACCCTAGGAGCTGTAAAAAGAAAAAAAAAAAATCATGGTGTTATATTTTTATCCTCCTTCCTTAGATTTACAGTATCCAGAGCCTGGATGGCTAGGAATAGCACCAGGGGCAGAGGAGGGCAGGACCCTGAGCTGTGACACCCTGAGCCTGCTGTGTGCTTTGACCTTCCAGCATCTCTTATTATCCATTCTGTATGTTTTCCTGTGTCTTGCTGCTTTCAGGCAGAATAGATTGTCAGCTAGTCAAGATAAACATGTAATAGCAGATGTTGCAATCTGTTAATTAAGTGAATTAAAGGACATGAAAGATGTGGTGTTGGAGGGATTGGGGAAAGCTTCAGAGGAAGGGGACATCTGAGCTGACTCTTGGAGAATGAACTAGTTGTTAGCCACATAGGAAAGGGCGGCGGACGGCATGGCATGCCAAGCAAAGGCAGTGGCATGCGAACGCAGACTTAGGTGCCCCTTCTGACCCTTGTAATTTTAGTAGCTCTTTACTGATGTCCTTAGGTAGCGCATCGAGGCTCCTGGTAGCTTTGCAATATGAGCAAAGTAACTTCACTCTAAGTAGATTCAACATCTCATGTGCTTTGACACATATCTCTAGGAATAGCTCCAGAAGGGTGGGTAGCTACAGGGAGGAAATAGGAAGAAGCAAAAGTATAACAGTCTTACTACACTCTGGGCAACAGCTACTATGCTGGTGGCCCTGGCCAGAATCGTCCAGCCATTTCTCTCCAAGAGTCTATCATGCTTAAACATGAAATGTTTCTATATGTAGAGATGCTAAGACCATCTCTACATGTCTACATCTCTAAGGTATCTCTACATCTCTAAGGCAGAGGCAAAAACCAAGTCTGCCTTTTAATTCTCCCCAAACTAAGCTAAAGCTGTCTGTTTACCCAAATACTCACCCTTAAGAATGTGAGATGTGAGCCAACTATAACTTTGTTGTTGTTATTCTGGTTTATCTCCTTTTTGGGTGATCCTGAGAAAATAGGAAGCAGCAAGAGGGACTTTATTATGAAATATTCATTACAACTTGCAACTTTAAAGGTGTGTGTGTGTGTGTGAATTGTTTCTGAAGCACTTTCCCACATAATATCTCACTTAATTACCGCTATATTCTGTAACATTATTATGGTTCCTTTATTATTAAGGTTCCTAGAGACAAATGAAAAATCTGAGGTTCAGAGGATTCAGGATGAAGCTTATAAATGGGCAAGCCACATTTGATCAAATTTGAGTGTTTTCCCTTTCATAAAGCATTGGTAATGTAGAATAACCACTGCATAATCCTTGTTGACTATTGGTATTACTGATAATAATTTCTCTGGGAGAATTTTGTTCTAAGAATATGAGAGACATTTTAGTGAACTTACCTAGTCTATTTCTCCCGAAGGCCACTCAGCTTCATTGTTTACCTGATCTTTTCTGTTGCCCTATAAAGATGGGTATCATCACCCTTAATATACAGGGACTATTAGACAAAGTGAAACAACCAGCGCAGGGCAAAGGTGGGATTTGAATCCTTGTTTCCTAATTCCAAGTCCAGAGCTTTTCCTCTGCACTACTTTGCATCTTGTGTTAATGTTATAAATAGTTTTTAAAAGAAAACTCTCACACTTATTTTTCCTAATCTTTACCAGAGATGTTAGAAGTAGAATTTGTCCAAATAACATGTGAAAATTACTTAGAATCACCTGTGCATGAGATGGTGTATGAAAGTATAAAACAGCCAAGGTAATCTCTGTAAATCATCAAGAAGACAGTATTTCAGAGAGCCTTTGGAATAACCATTTGAAATAGCCATTAATTCCAGTGAATTATGTCATCTTGCTTAGACTTAGATGTCGCTGGTAGTTTTATTGACATTAAAATGAAATTAAAATGACATTTAAATTTGCTACTATTTTGTTATTGATTTGTTCCTATATAATAATGACTTGTGGTTTATTAAGTGCTTCCTTTGTAAAAATTATTTACTGGAAAATAAATCTCCAAGTTAGATGATATGTATCTGTAAACATCACTATTTGAAGTGTTATACATACCCCCCAGGGCTTCCCTGGTAGCTCAACTGGTAAAGAATCGGCCTGCAATGCAGGAGACCCCGGTTCAATTCCTGGGTCGAGAAGATCCCCTGGAGAAGGGACAGGCTACCCACTCCAATATTCTTGCCTGGAGAATCACCATGGACAGAGGAGCCTGGCGGGCTACAGTCCATGGGGGGTCGCAAAGACTGACTAAGTGACTAACCACCGCACAGCACCGCACATACCCACCCAAAGCTCAGTAGACTGAATTTGCATCTTCATATCTCACCATCAGCGTTTTTCTTCAGTTTCCCTACTCAGCCCAATTCAGCTGCATCTTATGCCATTTTTATTCAATAGAACTCTGTAATAGATAGGGGAAGAGTAAAAACACATGCTAGCCCTTAAGCAGTTTATATTTTCATTAGAAACCTGACATATGAAAATAATCAGGTAACTCACTTTATAAAGCTATAAATTTTGTTTGTGAAGTGACTTTATGGCTAACTTCTCAGAGGGTTCAGAAAGAAGAGTTTACTTGGGGCCAGGATAGGATTGGAAGGATAAAAGAAGGGAGACTCAAGAGGCAACCGTTAGGCACATAGACTCTAGCATCAGATCTGGGTTTAAGTTTTGTTTTTAGTCCTTACTTCTCTAGGAACTTGAGCTAACTGGTTTAAGTAGCTACTTAAGCTCTTTCAATATGTTCTTACTTTAAAATAGAGATACACATATCCCAAAGAGTTATTTTCAAAATTAAGTGCATAAATTAGCATAATATCTGGCACAAAATAATGGCTAAGTTGTTGGAAGCTGCCAGCATTATTGTTGTTGTTATTATTAAATTAAAGCATGACCATTAACATTGGGAGTGATAATCCATAGTTTGTTCATCCTTAGACTTTTAATCATAATTGTCTAAATATAACTCTTGCTGGCCATTTTTGAAAATAACCATGGTTTTATCTTTTTTTTCCCTATGGTAATCTTTTGCCATTTGACATTTTAGAATAGGCCTGTCTTATTCCTGGTAGAATTATGATTTTTTGATATGTCCTTTTTGGAATTTGCAAGACACCATTCTTAGAGAGAGGATTTACTTGAACCATGTCACTATTGAAGAAAAAAAGATTCATATTTATGGTATCCCTTTAAGAAGGAACATTCTTATTATTGAACTAGTATTACAGATAATAATGTAAGTGAACATTATAAAGAGCAAACTGGATAAAGTAAATCAGTGATTTTTATTAACTTTAAAAATCTTTTGTTTTCCAAATTCTTTAATGAGTCAGAGAGATTTTAGAGATGTTGTTAATTATATCATCACAGAAAAATAATTAATTAATTTGCTTAGGAATTTTATCTCAGGTCCTATTCATCTCTGGGATTCATACTTGGAATTTAGCCAATCTCCTGATATTGTATTTAAACTTGGTCCATGTGTATGTCTTTTTCAGGGAAAGGGTTCATATGTCATCAGATCCTCAAAGAGATGCTTAACTTACTCATTAAGAAAGATAACATCCCCTGCCTAAGAGGTCACTAGTCTCCAAAGCTAGTTATATTAATGCTGTTTAAATAAAAGCCAGGTTTTCTTTTTCTTCTTGCCAAATGTAAGAGGTAGTGTCTGGAGAGAGAATTGAACATTTGGTGGTGATGGTGGTGGCGGTTCTAGTAATTATATTAGAAAATACAGTGAATGTACAATGTAACAGACAATATGCATACACAATTATGTCATGATATGTGGTTTTGATACACGTTTACATTTATTTTCACATCTTCTCTGGGGAGTGCATGTGTAAGGTGAGGTATGGAGATGGATAAGGCCGGGGTTCTTTCCTCTGAGAGAGAGGCCACACAGGACTATTCATTCCCATTTGATAATTGACGAGATGGAGATTCTGTGATGAAACTGGCTATACCGGGTCCTATAGGTTGAAAGTAATCAAGAGGCGATTCTTGAGTTCTTTATACCGCAATATGCTTTCTGTTGCCTTGCATATAACTGTTACCCATACATTTTTACTTATTTCTCTTATATGTGAATTTAAAATGTCATATTTGTTCTGCTTCCATTATTGCAGTTTTGAATCATGATTCATCAGTGCAGTGGCCTATTTTAGTGAACCACAATAGCTTGGGTAGAAAGAAAAGAAAGATTCAACATACTCAGGAATGGAAAGCAGCCATCTTTTTATAGCTAAAATTACAAACATCTGGCAATTACTCTATTCTACCTCCCTTAAAAAAAAAAAAAAAGGAATCGTCCCTTCAACTGGAGCCTGCTGCTGTGTTTAATCAAGGCAGCTATGCAAGCCTCAAGGAGCGATAGGTTTTGATTCGAGGAGGCCATTGCCTAACCCAGTTGGCCAGAGTCTTTTTGGAAAGTACACCATTTAATACTCCCCATATGCTACTGTGTTATATAATGATAATAATGGTAATATGGCCATTAATGGCTGTAGAAAATCCCCTTCTGCTTTCCTGCCCTGGTTCATTTGTGGTGACTCTTATGGCAGATTTATATTTTGAAAGTTAACTATCTGGATCAAGTTTGCCTCTCTTCATCCTCTGGAGTTTTTTGTACTCTGAGACAGAAAGTTCAACTACATCATGGCAAATGACAATTACTGGTTGGCTTTTATTATAAACTGGTCTAGTAAAATGTTGAAGGAACAAATCAGTTTCTTTTCAAAGCCTGGCAGTGATCACAGGGTCAAAAAACAATCCACCATGTTTATGATTCCTTCATACCCCACCCTTGTTTCTTATTGTGATAATTGCTTGTGAAACTAGTTCTTCCCTCCCTGGCAAAAGTCAACTCTGTTGGCAGGGGAAGTGAGAATGGCTGGTGGTTTGAAATAAGGGCTGAGAGGGAGAACTTCTGCATTTTTCTCTTGGGGCCAGTGCCAGCTTTCACTCTGGCCTTGACCAAGGCACTTACCTTTCTATTCCCCATTTACCTTTCTCTTCCTCAGAGCTGATGAAGAGGAAAGGTATACTTTTCTTTTCCTGGGTTCTACCAACCTTTTTACCACTGTTGCTTTTGGCTGTAGGGTATCCTGGTCAATAATCATTAGTAATTGTGAAGGGATGGAAAAGATGTAGTATGAGAAAAAAAAAATCTCAATGACATGGTGATTTTCAAAAACAAACTCAAGTACTAAAAATAGGCTGTTTTCTAGTGTTATAGTGTTAGTGTAGTATGGTACTTAGAAGTCATAGACATTCAGTGGGGGCCTTGAGCTTATTTTACATTAACTTTTATGCCTTTGGTAGAGCTGTGTTCAATACCCAAAGCCAGACATTTACCCTTAGCAAAATATAATAATTTTGCTAAGCTGTTTCTCCTGCCTGTCTTCCCCCAACCCCAGTGAATGTTCCAAACATCTCATTAAGCTAACGGCAGCTTTGGAAGAGGTGACTAGGGGCTTTCTGGTTTAAAAAATAAATAAATAATGGAAAGAAAAGGAGCAGGAAGTTCTAATAACCTAAAGTGCACGTCTTACTTGGTACAGCTTTTCCATGCGGAGCCTGAGAGGGTAATGGTCTCTGGAATTGCAAAATGTGTGTCTCCCTTTGTCTGCATCCAGCGTATCACTGATAGTTCTGGCCTTTCTCCTTCATGAAACCGTCTTAGAACTTAGACTCATTTATTACAGCCAATGTTGTTGCCTAGTGCTTTTCTCCTTGATGGCTCTGCTTAAGTGGAAGAGGTTATGCCACTATCATTTTACCATCTTTTCCCTTTACTTTTGGGCTTAAAATCTATTAACTTTATAGAAAACAGCCTACTCTGTACTGAAAAAGCTTTAACTCTCTCTCAGTGGTTCTGTACTCTCACGACATACAAAATCACCTGGGGAACTTGTAAAAATACCTCGACTTGTCCTTCACCCTCAGATATTCTAGAATAGTTGGCCTGAGATAGCCCTCCCCCCACTCCCCCGCCACATTTTTTTAAACAAAACAAAACAAAAAAACACTTTCCAAATCTTAGAATCGCTGAGGCAGGCCAGTCTCTCCTCTGATAGAATTTTCTACCGTCTTTAACAAGGTGTTTTTCAGGTTCTCTTTAATATTTCTAGTGCAGGAAACAAACTTGGCCTTTCTATCTTTGGACAGTTCTGAGTTTTTGGAAAGTTCGTCTTTATTCTGATTTGAAATCTGTTCATAAATTCAGTGGGCATATCTCTTAGTCTTAGAAATTTATAATCTCTTGTCATGGAGTTTTGTTAGTACTTAATGTTGTAAGCTTGTAGCCTCAGGGGAAAAAATTCTGTAACAGTCTAATCACATTGCCCTGGTTGTGATTCAGTTCTCATTAAATGGAACCTCTCCCTTAAGCATTTTTGAGTTACAAATCTCTGGGAAAGGAACAGTGAAGAATAAACAGAGAAACAAATTAAACAAACACTTACTCTACTGAGCCATCTTCCGAGTTACCTTTTGAAGCAGCCAATTCAAAAGCAGGAACTCTCAGCTGGTCATCATAAAATTAACGGTGCCAGCTTCCCTGGTGGCTCAGAGGTTGAAGCGTCTGCCTGCGATGCGGGAGACCTGGGTTCAATCCCTGAGTCGGGAAGATCCTCTGAAGAGGGAAATGGCAACCCACTCCAGTAATCTGGCCAAGAGAATCCCATGGGCGGAGGAGCCTGGTAGGCTACAGTCCACGGGGTCGCAGAGAGTCAGACACGACTGAGCGACTTCACTTTCACTTTCACTTTCAACAATGATTGAGGTGCATTCAGTGAATACTTACCTCATAAATAATATTTATGCAGCTTATCAAGGCGGCTCAATTAAATATACAAAACTGATAGTTTTAAATGTAACAATAGTTTAGAAAATATAGTGGGGGAATGTCCCTTTTGCAGAGGGAATTAAGCTTGAAAGGCCTAGGCACAAATTTAATAGGAGATATGGAACTTTAGCTACATAGCAAGAACAAGACTAAAATATCACTCAAGCTCTCTGGAATGGCATAATGCTAAGCAGCAGTTCCCTTGTTGTAGATCTGTCCTTTTAGGCAATCTTTTGTTTTTTTCTTAATATTTACTTACTTTGACTGTGCTGGGTCTTTATTGCTACACACAGGCTTTCTCTCGTTGGAGTACAAGGGCTTCTCACTGCAGTGACTCTTTTTGTTTGAAGCAGGGCTCTGGAGTGCAGGCTTAGTAGTTGTGGTACACTGACCCAATTCCCTTGTGGCATCTTCCCGGACCAGGGATCAGACCAGTGTCTCCCACATTGCAAGATGGATTCTTAACCACTGGATCACCATGGAAGCCTCCTGTTAGGAAATCTTAAGTTTGCTTTGGCTTTAATATTTGGCAGAGGTAGGAACATATTTATAGTGACTTGTGTTTCTTTTGCATTAGAAAATATTTTCCTATATCCAAGTGAATTGCAAAGAAAAGTCTCTTCCTTGTGTGAGCCCTTGGAGCCTTATAGTGATTTGTCCCTCACTCCATCTTTCCTCCCTTACTTAACGCTAAACAGTTCCATTGTAGGGATTTTAAAGCTTTTAAGTATTTTATTCAGCCTATAATGAAAAGCCTCATTTGTCAGGACCCAGAATTGAACTTAATGCTATTGTGCATAGATGGAGAATGGCAAAATTCTCTAAGAGAATTCTTTGTCCTAAACAAAGGTGCAAGTACCAAGAATTGCCTTTACAATTTCAGCACAGTTTGTTGGCTTGCTTAAAGGACTAGTCTATGCAGTATTATTAACTGACTTTTAAAAAATTCATGTGTATATTTTTGTGTTTACTCTTTCCCCCTTCACTATAAATGGAAAAGAATGCAAGGTCTGGTGGGTAGTAAGGTCAACAAATGAATTTAGAACTTTCCTGTGAATAGATTAAATAGCTAGATTAGGACAAGTTGGATTTATTGTTCAATAAATAAATTGGAGTTCATGGGACTCAAGTAAATCTAAATTTTGAGGAAACAAACTGGAAAAGTTGGATCAGAATGAGTAATTATAAAGGCAAAACTAAGGTTATTAACAAGATTATCAACATTTCCCATGAAATTATTTTTGCAATAGCTTTCCCTGGTTTCTCTTGTTCATGGGTTCAAGTTGTTTTATAGCTCTTCAGTTTTTAATGTATTTTTCATAAGGACGAAGGATAACCTGCTACTTTCCCTCTGTCTGTGCTCCTGATTTGCTATGTGTGTGTTGCAGCTACACGTGCTACCCTTACCTGGATGTAGCTTGCCTACAACATTGGTTAATTGGGAAAGTGAACATCAAAACTCTTAAAACTCAACTTACAAGTTAGGTGATGAAGTGGCAGCAGCCATCCCACAGTTATACTTACCTTTGTGATTTCTTATCCCATGTATTTGTTTAGAATGTAAAGAACTCATGGAGTAATAGAGACAGGATGACTCAACACCCAGAGGCATCTGGCGAGGAGGTACTGGCAGGATCATCTCCCCAAACTTCTAAGACTGGAGTTGAGAAGCCAGAGGTGCAGGCATAGGCTTCGAACTCAAAGCCACATAGATGAGGCCAAGTCTGATAAAACGGAAAACACTTTCATGCCATCCCTGATGACACTGAGCCCTCTACCTGCCCTTACCTCAATTTGGGTATTTTGGGGGGTACACAGATTTTATTTGTTCCGGTATTCTCCTTTCAGTTCATTAAACCATGACATAATTCTTCTTGTATTTTTTTCTCTCGGAAACTTTGGATTTGAAATATTGTTACCATTTCAGAGAGCTTCAGCCCTTCAAGACAAGGGTTTTTTGAGGCATTATTTTTTTTTAAACCTTTATTTTATATTGGAGTATCGCTGATTAACAATGTTGTGATAGTTCCAGCTGAACAGTGAAAGGACTTAGCCATACATGTGCATGTATCCATTCTCCCCCCAGCTCCCCTCCCATCCAGGTAAGGCATCATATTTTGCAAATGGTGACTCTATAGCATTCCTAGCAGTGTGTCTCATGCAGTTTGCTCTGCATTGTGTATATCCCTGATTCAAATTAACCTGCATGAAAATAATGTCCATTCTAGACTGAAATTGTCACTGAGGATTGCTGACTTTTAGCTGAAAAGCGTCTCAACCCAAGGTTGAAGAAGGAGCGATCTTAGGATCTATGCTCATTTTGGGTATTTTCAATGAACTTTCCTTCTCTCCAGCAGCTGCCAGGACGCTTGTTGGCAATAGATCAGGGCCTTAGTTGGCATTTGCTAGAAGTAGAGGAAGGGCAAAGCTGGAATCACAGTGGGAATACCAGGCTGGTAGTTCGAATGTAGGCACTATTCATGAAGTGCCCTTCAAACATCCTGTTTCCAGAAATAAACTCAGCTCTATTAGCACCTGTTATTTCTTTCCCAGAGTATAAAGAACCATGAATCCTAGTTAAGAGCTAAGATTTCCTGCAAAGTTTGAGCTTGTTCTGAACACAACTGCAGAGTTGTGTGTGGATACTCAATTGAAAGGAGATAACAAATAATTTGCTAGAATGAAGGACATTTTATTTTAGCTACACCAGAAAGGAATTACCAGCCAGTCAAGAAGGTAACCACTGTACACTTGGTAACTCCAAGAGCTACCTGGAGAAAAGTATGGTCCAGTTGAAAGGACGCTTCTTAGCTGTGCACTTATGGCCTGTGTACATCACCAAACCACCCGGGGCTGATTTTCCCAATCATAAAACAGTGAGATTGAACAATATTATCTCTTCACTTCCTGCTCTGAAATTGTATGAAAGTATGATTCAGCTACAGAAATTGCGTAAAATTGGTTACTCCTGAAAGGCACGGAGTAAAATTGTTCCCATGGAAAATCATGAATTTAGTAAAACCATGAAATGGGCCATAGGCTCTCCACCCAGTATGTTCCTCTGCCACCCCCATGCCCTCTCAACTCTTCCATTCTAGGCTAATATCCTCAAACATTCTTCTTCCTACCCCATAGCAATATTTAAATTCATATTCTTTACATATACTTCATGAGGAAGCTAGCATTTTATTTGTATCTGCTGTATGGCAGGTCTCTGATATGTAATTTTTATAGTATTGTTTGAAATTTGGTACTAATATTTCAGTGTTCAAATACTGATATTGAGGCTTAAAGAGATAGTAAATAAGTTGCCTGATGTCTTGTGACTAATGAATAATGAATCTTTGATTTGAATCCAGCCATCTCTAAATCCAAATTTCATGTATGCTAACTCCAAAAATCTGTACAAGAAATGCTTATTAAATGTACTCACATTGAGACACAGATATATATCCATCTCTACCTGTGTCTATATAGTCATATCCAGCTAGCTAACTAGCTATCAAAAAGAAAGAGGTTTACATCTTTGAGAGTATGCCAAAGTGAAATCTTGCCAGAAGGAATTTTACCTTTAATAGAAACTGGAGCTTAAACTGAAGGCATGAAGTTGTAAGATAAAGGTTTAGCTCTCAGGAGATATATAAAGAGAGGATCTGGGAGCCATGATGTCCATGGAGATATACAAGAGATGAATTTGGCCTTGTGGCAAGAAGAGTGTTAAAAGTTCTTCAAAGTTAACTTCAGAGTGAGGAGGAGAGAATGAATGAATGGCTGGCAACTTGATTCTTTAAGGTTGTATAAAGGAAACATAAACTAGAGAAGATATGTTGGATAAAGATTCAGAACCTTTGTTACTTCTATTTTCTTTTTTAATCCTACTCTGTTTTGAGGGCATCATGTGCTGTTAGAAAACAACCTGTAACCATTTTGTTTTGTTTTTACTGAAATAAAAGCACCTAGGACGTTTAAGATGTCCCAGAAGCTGTGTAGGATTAGAGATAAGGTGTGAACTTTACTTTGGCTGTGTATTCCAGGAAAAGAAGGGTGGACTGGCGGACTTTGGCTAAGAAGCTATTTAAGAGTTTCCTCTCAGCTTTGTCTTTTTTCCAGGCTGGAAATGAACCCAGAGCATTTTTTGGTCTATTTATTTACTTGTGGGAAAAAAAAGTATTTAAAAAAGGAAGTGTCATGGAAATATAAGTCAATACTGGCTGCTATAATGATGGATACAGTTGATCCATCATGACTACCATTTAGAGGAAGATGGGAAGATCCTTAGACTTTTGTGAAAAAAGGACTTTGAAAATCTTGGTCCAATGGTCATGAGAGGGTTAAAGAGAGTCCCTCGTTTTGTAACCAGGCCCGGCCATCTTGTATAAGCCATGTCAGGATGTTGTCTGCATGCCGTCTTTGCTGATCACAGTAATCGGGCCATAAGAGAAAGAGAAGTAATAGAGTGTCTCTTAGCAACCAACCCCAGGAGAAAGAGAAAATTACTCAAACCCAGCCATCTAGCCAGGGAAGTAGAAAAATAGTCTGAAAGTCTGTTGAAAGTGCCCAGGAACATGATTCCTACGTGGCAGCTCCTATAGGCTGGCTTGGGTCTGTCTGTCTGTCTGTCTGTCTCTCTCTCTCTCTTGCTCTTTTTTTTTTTTTTTCTTAGGAAAAGGAAAGTAAGAAATAAATAAAGAAACAAATATCTGAAACAGAAACTTTTCTTTCTTTGTCTTCCTTCCTCTCTCTTGTGGTAATTTGTTTTTTGAAACTTATCTCAGAAAGAGGGAGAAAGAGGCAAAGAGTGGCAGGGACCCAAGAATCTTTGTCTCCTAAAACAGGAACTTGGTGGTCCCAAATGTGAGGGTGCTGGGGGAGAAAGGTGGTATCATTTCATTGTCCTCAGTTTTTCCAGTTGAGGTTGGAAATGCTAGAATACTCCCTAAGGAATAGGAATGCAAAGCCTAGAGGTGGTATTATTTATTAGTTTTGTGAGACCTGCTTTTGCCTGCCCTGCTTGTTAACTGTGTAACAGTCAGCTCTGTTGTTCAATCGCTAAGTGGTGTCTGACTCTTTGCCACCCCATGGACTGCAGCACGCCAGGCTTCTCTATTCTTTACTAGCTCCCAGAGTTTGCTCAAACTCATGTTCATTGAGTTGGTGATGCCATCCAACCATCTCATCCTCTGTCGTCCCCTTTTCCTCCTGCCCTCAATCTTTCCCAGAATCAGGGTCTTTTCCAATGGGTGGGCTCTTTACATCATGTGACCAAAGTATTGGAGCTTGAGTTTCAGCATCAGTCCTTCCGGTGAATATTCAGGATTGATTTCCTTTAGGATTGATTGGTTTGATCTCCTTGCTGTCCAAAGAACTCTCAAGAGTCTTCTCCGGCACCACAGTTTGAAAGAAAGCATTAGTTCTTCAGCACTCAACCTTCTTTACTGTCCGACTCTCGCATCCATACATGACTCCTGGAAAAACCATACCTTTGACTATGTATGTCAGCTCTGTAGCTCTTAATACTTATCACTGCAGACTTTGGTTCAAGGTGGCTTCCAAACTTTTTTTTCTGACACAAATGGCAGTTATAAATAAATTTTGCTTTACTAATTATACACATATAGATATATATATATATAAAGATGTGAAAGAAAATTTCACTCCACATTACATGCTGTCACTTTACATGATACACGTTGATGTTTTCTGTTCTATTTCAGTTTTTCAAAGTACTTTTTGGGGATCTAGTAAATTGATTCTATGATCCATTAATGAGTTGGTTTGTACAGTTTGCAAAACACTAGTCTAGGGTGAGCATTTGCTTTCTGTTTTAATTGAATTTAAAATGATGCCAAACAGCAAGTTCAGCCATGGGAAGAGTCCTTGGCCAGCATTGTGATGTTCCGAGTGATGGTTGTTTAAGCTAAATTTTTTTTTTTTTTTTTTTTTTGTCATCTGTCATGTAGATGCATCCTAAGATCTTGACTTGAAATTTAGGGAAATGAACCTGAGGTGATTCCTCTTGGCCTGTCAACAGTTTAGAAAGGGTGCCATAGTGTAGCCAGGAAGCACTGGACTGGACTCAGGAGACTTGGTTCCATTGGACACATTCTTTTCTCACTCAGGGCTCCTTGTTTAGTGATGGGGTTGCATTAGATAATGTCATAAATTCCTTCTGACTATAACATCTTTGAATTCCAGCTAGAAGGGACCCCAGAAATCATCCAGTTGAATCAATTTATCTCTAAGATTCAGTTCGAGAAAAAGAACAATGACAGATTCCATTCTTCCTAAATTTAAAGCTCTGTGTTAGGAAGTGGTGTACACGAGAGACTGAATCCTAGGCTTTCACTTCAGATATCTCAGTACAGTATAGGAGTAAGACATGGACACAATTAAGTTTGAAAAAAGACACGAGTTCTCTGGTGGCCTAGTGGCCTAGTGATAGGACCCTGGACTTTCATTGCCATGGCCTCGGTTTGATTCCTGGTAGGGAGACTGACATCCCACAAGCTGTGTGATGCAGCAAAGAAAGGAAAAAGAAACAAGTTATTAAACAGTACAGTTAGGGTAGAGTTAACATATAAAATTTCCCAAGAAAGGATAAGTAAATGTGACTGGGAAGGTAAATGAAGGCTACTTTAGTTTAGGAAAGGAAGCTTTTGTGGGGGAGGGAGATTCAGACATGGGGAGACTGATGATAGCAAGACATCCAGGTAGGCTTAAGGTTGTGAATAATGGAAGAATGGCATCTTACTTGGCCTCCTCTTAGTTAGATTTGTTGACCTCTCTAAACTAATAGTGTCATGAACCCAGTATTGTGGGCACATTCCCATCCCTCAACCCCACACTGAAATTTTCTATATTTTATGACATTTTTTTCTTCCCATTTACCATTACCCCTTAATAATGACCCATTGCCCACTGCGTAGTGATAAAGTGAAGTTTGATTAAATAATATTTGTACGGCACTCCCTACTGCTAAGAGACACATGCTTATACAAATACAAGGTGTTTTTCTCCCCTGGGAGTGAGGAAAGTAAATAAGGAAATAGAAATTAATACCTATGATTTTTTTCAGAACAAATAATGCTTGCGTGTTTTTCTTTATCTTATTATTTTTTATTTTTATTTTTCCTTTTAGGCAGAATCTTATCTAGTTTGAGCTGATCTTTTAGTAGTTTATAAACCATGGAAATACCCTGCACTTTTGGGAATATTGAAAATAATGTTCTCAGTGATGTCACTTTCTGAACAAGTCTGGTTTGGTTAAGTCAGTGGTAGTGGTTTAGTTGCTAAGTTGTGTCAGTCTCTTGGGACCCCATGGACTATAGCCCTCCAGTCTCCTTGGTCCATGGGATTTCCCAAGCAAGAATACTGGAGTGGGTTGCCATTTCCTTCTCCAGGGGATCTTCTTGGCTCAGAGATCAAACCTGAGTCTCCTGCATTGACAAGCGAATTCTTTACTGACTGAGCCACCAGTGAAGTCCATAAGTCAGTGAAGGAAATTAAATACAGAAACCAGAATGAATTTGAGGACTTCATAATTTTGCTTCCACTTTGTGCTTTTCCTTGAGGAAGCCCCACACACTCACATATCTTACTCAATCATGTAATTCTCTAATGTTTTCTTATTGGTGTAATGAGAAAGTCATATTGCTTTCTTGAAGTTTATTTACTGACCTGCTTTCTTTCCATAGGCCTCTTCTAGAACAACAGTCTCATGGATTTTACTTCCTCTGGTGCAAATCTAATATTAACAACAGGACTAAGTAAAATTCCTTAATATTATTATGTGGTGTTTTACATTCCAAGCACACAGTCACAGCTGCTATTGTATATGATCTTCAGACCTCTTCTTTGATAGGTAAATGACAGGGGATATTCTTCACATTTTATAGATGCCTAAATTGAAGTATCTAGAGGTGATGTCATCTAGTATCACTCACCTAAAAAGTCGTGGTACCAAAAGAGAATAATAGGGCTCCTGACCCCTGGGCAGAGGGAGGTTAGATGGATCATGAAAGGTCACTGCCGATGTACAATTCAGATGATCTACTTGAACACTTTTATTTTAGATGAGGAAACTGAGGCTGAGAGAACTGGAGTTCCTAGTGTTTCAGAGGTCAGTGCACAGAGACAGGTCTTCAGTTACTTATCAGAGGCATTTAACATGGGACTTCACAGATTTGTTCCTCTCCAGATCCCCTATTCTGACCATAGCATTCATTGTACGGTGCTTATATTACTTGAGAAGTAGGTGTGCATTTCCCAAATAACTCCTCTTTATTGGCAATTTCTTCTATGTGTAATTAATATTCTTTAAGCACTTATTTACTTAGGCCCTCAATATTTGCCCAGTAGTATTAACTGCCTTGGGTGGAAAAAAAAAAGACAAAAACTTAAGACCTGGGATTTACATTTGAAAGGCTTGAAAGTGCTTTTGGTGAGATTTAAAAAAATAAAAGAAATAATGAGCCAGTTAGGAAAATAATCCAGACTTTAAGTTCAGTAGGAATTTTGAGAAAGAATATATGCTTTGAATCCTGTTTTTGAGAAAGAGTGTATGTTTTTCATATATGTTTGTAGTCAAAAGTAAATGGGTTCTGTTGGTTGGATAGTTAAAGATTGGCTGCAGGGTGAGGGATGGGGAGTGGGGTGGTGGGGGTGGGCAGGCAGACTGGGGTGCAGTGGGGTGGTCAGCAGGAGTAGAGATGCATGACTATGATGGAGTATGAGGCGCTAAGGCCAGCGGGAAGGTCTGGTCTCCTAGGTGTAGAAGGAGCGATCCAAGGGAGGGAAAGGAGAATACTCTGGCAGCCTTCCAGCCTGGAGCCTAGAACAATAGCGTGAGCTAAGGATGTAGGAAGTCTCATGCAGCCACTTACACAGTCACTCACATGGTAATAATTAGAAATTAAGATGGTTCTCTTGGTTGTGAGCACCCTTCCTAAATGGCACTTGAGGCAGCTGATGAATGAGACTTGGGCATGTTGCTGCCTCTGTGGGCTTCAGGCCTGGATGGATCTGGGGGTTTATGAGAGCTTCCTTCCCAAAGCGCCTGCATTTGAGAGACGTGCTAAGTACTGCCTGGATTTAAATTTAGAAGTACTTGTGTATCCTTCAGAAGGAGAAGTTCCTGCTATAAGGATGGTTTGTTATGTACTTGAAGTTTCCTAATATATTTCAATCATATAAATCCTTCTTAATATATTTTTTTCTTTGTGAACTTTTAGGTAAATTTGAAGATTATTGATAGAAAATTGAAAATATGAGCAAGGGCTTTTTGTAAGAATAAGAAATTTAAATCATTAAAAAATCCACATCCTCAATCCTGCCACACTGACACATCAACCCCATTTTCTGTGTACTGATTTTTTTGTCTCCAGTGATGTGGTTCTATGGTTTTTATAATGTGTAATCAGGAGAGACATAATTTTTTCATTTAATGTTATAAAATAAGAATTTTCCTCATCATATTTTGCAGTGGTATTACAGTCCTTGGGCCTCAGTGGTGGCTTGAGTGGTAAACAATCCATCTGCAGTGCAGGAGACACAGGTTTGATCCCTGGGTTGGGAAGATCTCCTGGAGAAGGAAATGGCAACCTCTTCCAGTCTTCTTGCCTGGAAAATTCCATGGATAGAGGAGCCTGGAGGGCTACAGTCCATGGCATCACAAAGAGTCAGACACAACTTAGTGACTAAACACACACACACACACACACACACACACACACACACACACACATATACACACACATTATAGTCCTTGAAGGTGATACACTAGAATTTATTCAGGTATTGCCACTTTGCCAATCACATGTGTTATTTCCAGTGTTTTCTGTTAGAGAACACAATGGAGATATTCATGGCTACAACTTTTTAAGGAGATAGCATGTTGAATTAATTGGGAACATGTTTATGACCAGCTTTTTACTGGTTCTTGCCAAAAATATCCTTTTAATTAAATTCCATTCTGCAGGAAGCATTGTATAACAGCTGTGGTGAAATACTTGGGGGGCCGAACAGATGCTAGGAACTGGTTAGTTGAGAAGATTTTTATGTGTTTGAGGTGGATGAAGGTGGGATGGGCAGTCTATTTCCTTCTTCACACTTACTGTATTTAAATAGGCAATGGAAGCAAATCAACCACAGTTGGGGGAGAGGTAGCCCAATTGGATTGCTTGGGCAGAATATTTTTTTGGACTGGAGTGCGTGGTTTCACTATAGTAAGGATGACAAAGCATAGTGATGGATTGTGAGTGAACCGACAGAGATCAGTCTGCATATATGACCCGGGTTAGAGCTGCGCAACTGATTCTCTTTCTGTGAAGAGTAATGAAAACCCCTCTCTTGTACTAAGTGGGGGTGATAATAATAATGACAATAAGAGTAAACTTTTCTGACGCGTTATGTTCCAGACTCCATTCCAATACACACACACATGTATGCTCCTAATTATATATGTGTATATGTTCACTTAATCCCCATAATTTATGAAACAGTGCTGCTATTTATTTCCATTTGTTAGATATGAAAACTGAAGCGCACAGGCATGGACTAACTTGCTCTAAGTCATACGAGTTATGAAGTAATAAAGCTATGAAGAAAGATAAGTCGTGCCTTTAGAGTGGGACTAAAATGCTTAGGTTTTGAAACCTATTAGATTGACCTCAGATTCCCAGCACTTTCTGAGGCTCCAAAACAGAACTAATCTCTTAACCCAATCCTGATACAGCTTACAAACAATGTGAGGAGATTTAGCCAATATAGTGAGAAGAGATCAAGACATTTATTGTAGTTATTTTCTCTTTTATTTAGTTCTTTGTATCTTAGGGTGTATGAGTCTGGAACATAATAGTAGATGCCCATTAAATGCCTATTAATTTAATGTTTGGAGGAAGGAATGAATGGATGAATGAATCATCCAGTACATTTGTCTATTTCTTTGAGATCTAAGTCTTGACTTTGAGAACCTTGGTTTAACTGTAATCAGCCTAGAGTATGCAGGTCATTTTGCTAAAGCAGAATCTTAGTGTAGGATTAAAAGGTAACTCTGCAAACAACAAAAAGATGATGTTAACAAGTTTCAAAATGTGTTAGTTTGATTTATTGTTATCTTTTTCTGATAAAGAAAGGGAGTAGTCTCCCCAAAAGTTTAGTGATTAAGTCACCAGCCATCTTTTCTATTTTGGTGGCTGTGGTAATTGATGTTTCCTGGAAATTTTCCCCCCGTTCTATTAATACTCTCAAAGGGGGTTACAGCCATGACTCACTCCAGGAAGTCAACCATCATTCGCTTCCTCAATCTCACCGAACAGTCCCTGTGTACAAAATCAACGACTTCTGCAAATGAGTTACTTTATAGCTCTCAAGAAAGTTCTAGATAATACAGCTTTTGCAGTTCACTCTGTGCTTCCTGCCCTGATGGGGAATAAGATAAAAATTCATTTTGCTTCTTGGTATTCTTCAAATCACTGACCAGGTAGGTCACCAGTGTGGTCTCTTGGTTAAGAAAACTCCCACCTGCTGTCTAGCAAAAGTCCCTTGACACTCGTGTTTGCAAAGTTACACCTGGGGATAGGGGCTTAGCACTCAGGAAACTTGAGTTCATGAACTCCAGTGTGGTCTGTATTTTTAACAGTATACACCTGACTTTGTGCTTCTGTATTCATTAATTTGCTTTTTAACTAATTATTAATAACACATTAATTCATTTGACACCTAGATCAATATTTCTTGAGCACCACTGTGTCCTCAACACCATCCTGGGCATGAGGATACAATATAGGCAGCACCTGTTCTCAGATAGCTTCCAATCTACTTACTGTGAACTGTGTTATTGAATTACCCCAGGAGGCGAGCTCAGTGAATACGTGGTCCATGCACGCTTGTGTGCCCAGTTGCTCATTTGTGTTATGCTTTTTGACCCCATGGACTGTAGGCCCACCAGGCTCCTTTGTCCATGGAATTTTTCAGGCAAGAATATTGGAGTGGGTTACTGTTTCCTCCTCTAGGGGATCCCCCTGACGAAGGGATTGAACCTGTGTCTTCTGCATTGGCAGACAGAATCTTTACCACTGTGCCACCTTGGAAGCCTGTAGGCTTATTCTAAAGGAATCGAACCCCAGACATTTGTAATGTTGTGAAGAATAAATTTAGTCACATTAATTCTGTAATTTTTTTGGCCTGGAATTCATCCCCATCTACTGCATATGTACCCCCTACTTCCGCCAAGAGTACATACCTATAAACAGCGAGATGGAGCTCAACTGTGCATTTCTTGTGGTACTTAGAATTTTCTACCTTGGATTATAGTAATTTATGTTCATGTCCTAGCTTTGTGGTAGATTCTTTAGGTAGAAGCAGTGTGTTACTCATTTCTGGATCAAGGATGTCTGCCTTTTGACCTTTGTCCTCCTCCACCTCTCCTGGTCTCTTGGAACAATGCCAGATAAATGGTGGTATTCAGTATGTTTGGTCAATGCTGGTGTGTGCTCTTTAGGCAAATGAGTTAACTTCTCAGAGTCTCATTGTTTTCTCTGTAAAAAAGAGTTTATTTACCAATATCCCTACTTCCTAGGTTGTTGTGAAGGTTGGTATTATACTGAAAGCTCTTTTAATAGTGTCTGACATTTGGTAACCGTTTACTAAATACTATCATTAGTAAATGATTTTACTGCTGCTTATGAAGTGCTAGCATTTCCTTTTAGAATTTTCTTGCAGTTCTTCATGATTGATGGAGAAGAGACTTGCCATCTAGGATTTTATGTCAGCCTTCTTTATATAGGAAACTAGATATAAATATGCTGTTTCAATGGTATACATCTCATATTTTTGTGTGACTGGTGATAAAACATTAGGTAAAATATGCTACTGTTTCCCCTTGATGTCAAGTCATGGTATCATTAAGATCTCTGAATTTTACAGGATACTTATTGCTGACAACAGTTTAACAACAGAGTATGTTAGTTGATACCATCATCCCGCAGTGCAACTTGACCTCTGGGGTTTGACTCAGGTCCTTGGTCCTTTGTCCTTTGTTTATTCTGGCTGTGAGCAGAGGAGTCAGGCAGAGTCTTTGATATCCTCTTACCTCCCTCTCCCACCCCTGCTGGCAGAGAAAGTGTATTGTAAAGAAGAACAACAGAGTGACTGAAAGATTGCTGTGTTGAAAAAAATGTGTAACATAATGCAAAACCCAACTATATACATGATATATATATGAATTTATGTGTGTATATATATGAATATATGTATATATTTCATATGGCTTTATATATCAGACTTTTGGGTTGACATATTTCTGTGTACACACAATATGCACTTTAGAAAATGTGTTTATACTCCACTGTCTTTGAATCCTTACACATCAACACTGTGTAGTTGTTGTAGTAGTCATGGCAGAGATTGTGGTCTCCATTTTACAGATGAAGAAGTTCAGAGTCTGCACCTAATGTGTTCTGGAGCAAGGCTGAACCCAGATTTTCAAAGCCCTGAGGCAGGTATAATCTTCCACCATGTTGTGTATCAGAATATATCAGTATATGGATACAGGTTGAAGCTGAACACTTAATTCTTCTTTTGTAATATCGCTTAAGTTCCTAATAAAACTGCAGTGAAGTTGCATTTGCCATCATTTAGGGGCCTTCATAATCCTTTTCTTATTTTCATCACAGTTGCCTCTGTCTGTGATTTGATAACTGACCCCTGGAAGTTTCAGTGTTAGAGTTGAATGGATGTTTTCAAATCCTCCTAAATGGTTCCATTGCAGTACTCATCACAGTTCTAATTTCATAATTATTTGATCACTGCCCAGACCCAACTGTAAACTCCAAGGGGGGTATCATTGTATCTTAGGTATCTGAACACAATAGGTGACAGGCAATAGGGGCATAATAAGTAACTGTTTAATGAATGAACTGATAAATGATTAAGTGAGAGAATACATGCTTCTTAAGTCCAGAACATTAGTGCTGCAGTGAGCCTTTTAAGTATTTGAATTCAACTTAATAAAACAAAATATTACTAAAAACCTCTGTTCCAATCACTGACACAGATCTTAGCAGTTTATACTGAGAGACAAGACATGATTTCCAACCTCAAAAACTAATAATTTATTGGTGGGAGGGCATTTAAAATATGTGAAATGAATTCTAGCAGGGCTCTGGCCAAAGCCTGTTGGGAACTGCAGAGAGAAATAAGATACTACTTTTGATCGGGATATTGGGCAAGGCTTCCTGGAGATGTATTTCATCTGGATCTTGGAAAGTAGATTGTTTTCATGAATGAGAACAATGTTAGGAAGGAACCATCTATTTAGTGAATGGATCATGGGGATGAATCATCAGATCATAATGGAGGAATGTGGGAATTGTGAGCACTGACGTCAGGGCTCAGAGTGACTCTGCAATGTTAAATGTGTTCATTATCCTTTCTCCTTTTCCACCAATTACTGTGTTTCTTTAACCCTTCTCTTAATGATCCATGGCACCACTCTCCCTTACTCTTCTTTCCTTTTGTCATTCTTGCCAGAAACTGACACTTAGATTGTTCATATATTAGTGTGGAACAGATGGGCAGCCTGGGCAATCACACATTTTCTATAACTTGTAGCATGAGGCCAAGGGAGGTGCTTCCTGAAGTCGGTTTCTTTGGCTTTTCTTGCTTAGACTGTTTTCATACTTTCACTGTGGAGAGTTTCCCAAACTTAAGACTCAAGCTCTGTGAACATATTCATTATACACACACACACACACACACACACACACACACACATGCACATGCATACATACACATATGGACTTCCCTGGTAGCTCAGCTGGTGAAGAATCTGCCTGCAATGCAGGAGACCCCTGTTCGATTCCCGGGTTGGGAAGATCCCTTGGAGAAGGGATAGGCTACCCACTCCAGTGTTCTTAGGCTTCCCTGGTAGCTCAGCTGGTGAAGAATCCACCTTCAATGAGGGAGACCTGGGTTATATATATATAAAATATACATATATATTTTCTTTTGCCCCCTTGATATGCAGACTGCTCTGCCAGGATGCCTAGTGTTTATTCCTGTTGTATGTCAGACTGAGACGTTTTGTCCTGAGGATGTCACCTGGTCTTACAAAACTCAAGAGTACTGGATAACCCAGAGGAGCTCTCTTGGGTCCACGGCCTCCTCGCTTAAGAACATACTGCAGGGGTTTATGTGTCTATTTGTGAATCATTTGGGGGATGGCAAGATGCATTCTAAGAAAGACACATTTTGTTTTCCTTTCCGTTTCAAAGCAGCATAGTGGCTGCTGGACAAGTCATGAGAGCATGTTTATAATCTGTCCTCTCAGGACTTTCACTACTTGAACTTGACTTTCCATGCTTTTATGACACATGAATTTATCCATGCTTTTATGACCAACACACTTATACACAAAGAACATATAACACTTGCTAAAGGTAGAAGCCGTTTCCATACTGGGGCTCCATTTACAAGTTCATTCATTTACCGCTATCCCAGCAACAGAAATGGCAACCCTCGTTTGATTTTTACAGTAAGGTAAGCAAAGTGAAAGAGAAGCAGGCAGGTTCTTGCCGGTGCTGACATCAATGCAGCGCTGTATAATATACAGTATACAAGTGCAGCTTGTGTAATGTAAGTGAAGTACTGGCCTGCCTTTAAAGCCTGGCTCTATGACTTGCAGACTCTGTGACATGGGAGAGGTCACTTATCCTACTGAACCCAGTATCCTGATTTATTAAATCAGTGTAAACAGTATGTTTCGGATGTTCAATATAGTTCAAATGGTAGCTGTGTGCAGAAGTGAACTGTAAATTGCAAGTGCTGAATGAGTGTGAAGGGCTGTTATTTTTTCACCCCCTGGCTCAGAAGAAAATGGGAACATGAGTCTTACGTACCTTGCTCTGCTACTTTGACTTCAGCAGCACAGAGAGCGTCAGAACTTCCTTTGCTGACATTCCTAACTAGCAAGGCCGAATCTCACCGTCGTATCTATCTCCCTGATCCTTAAGATGGAAACAAGTGTTCCTGTTACAGCACTACCATGTGCATGACAGGATAGAGTCGCATTGCCATCACAACCTTAATTTATCAATCTTACTGACTTCAGCTCTAAGTTTGCCAGTTTAAGATGATTCATTAACAAAGTATTATTCCCCCCCCCCCCCCCCCCCCGCCCCCGCCAAGGCTTAGCTTTTACTCCAGGGAACTAAAGGAAATGGCTCACACCAGCATTTCTAATAAGCTCTCATTCAGCAAAGGATGGTGTGCCCTTAATTTTGTCAGCATGTATATAAAGTACTTGAAGCAGAGATTCTTCCCTGTGCAAATACAGTGTATAATTTTCAAATGTGCCTTTAAATCTGTCTCAGACCTGTTAAGAATCTGTGTTTTTCTTTTCTTTATTAAAATGTTCCAACATGGAAATTTCATCTCTGGAAATTCAGACGTTTTTCACTTCTTTTGAAGAGAACAGCTAAAAGATTTTAATATTTTAGACTACCAGGATGACACATTTTCGGCCTGCACAGCATTGATATGATTGGGCTGTTAGCTTCTTCAAGTTAATACAAATAATCCATTGTATCTAAATGTGTTTGACTTTGTATCTCTGCATGAATATTTTGAAAACCAAGTGGAATAGAGGCACATTTTGAGACATTAAGGCACCATTGTGGATGAAATCATCTTATAACTTTAGCTATGCATCTCAGTCCTCAACTTGAAATCAAAAAGTTGTGTCTGTTTCTCTGATTACATATTAACTAGGAAAGTATATGTTTTACCTGAACAAGATTGTTCTTGGTGCTTTGTGAAAGAAAAGATCCAAGCATAAATTCATGATAGAGAAGACAAAAGACACTCATTTGTTAATTTATATATTCAAACATTTAGTCTTCTTTCAAACATGATAAGAAAACTTATCATGTTCCAGTGCTGCTTTAGGACTGGGACTAAGCAATGAGCAAAGTCCTCTCCTTCCTGAATTTTACACTATTAAAAGAAGCAGAATAGATTATAAAGAAATAAATGTATAATGGCTCAAGTGGTAACAATCTCTCTCACACACAAACACACACACATCCACATCAGTGTGTTACATATCAGTGTGAGAAGGTAAAGAATTCCCTGGTCATTTGTGATATAGAATAGATATCATAATTGCCACCAGTCACATCATTCCTAAGGCTTTCTGAGTGACTCAGTGGTAAAGAATCTTCCTGAAGTGCAGATGCCGCAGGAGACGCAGGTTCTATCTTTGGGTCAGGAAGATTCCCTGGAGGAGGAAATGGTAACCCACTCCAGTATTCTTGCCTATAAAATTCCATGGACAGAGTAGCCTAGAGGGCTACAGTCCATTGGGTCGTGAAGAGTTGGACACACTGAGCATGCATGTACATCATCACCTTTAAAGGGCTCTCTTCTTGTATTGAATGGTTTCATTTGATCCTTCTATGTCCCATCTAGGGCTTCCCATGCGATGCTAGTGATAAAGAAACCACCTGTCAATGCAGGAGACACAAGAGACACGGATATGATCCATGGGCCGGGAAGATTTCTGGAGAAGGAAATGGCAATCCACTCCAGTATTCTTGCCTGGAGAATCCCATGGACAGAGGAGACTGGCGAGCCACAGTCCATAGGGTCACAAATAGTTGGATGTGGCTGAAGCAGCTTAGCACGCAAAAAGCACATGTCCCATCTAGTGGAGAGTGGAGTTGCCTGCCACTTTTGTATCTAATGCTTTCAGTCCAGTTCAGTTCAGTTCAGTGGCTCAGTTGTGTCCAACTCTTTGCCACCCCAGGGACTGCAGCATGCCAGGCCTCCCTTTCCATCACCAACTCCTGGAGTTTACTCACAAACTCATGTCCACTGTGTCAGTGATGCCATCCAACCTTCTCATCCTCTGCCATCCCCTTCTCCTCCCCTCTTCAATCTTTCCCAGCATCAAGGTCTTTTCAAATGAGTCAGTTCTTCATATCAGGTGGCCAAAGTACTGGAGTTTCAGCTTCAGCATCAGTCCTTCCATTGAATATTCAGGACTGATTTCCTTTAGGATGGATTGGATGGATCTCACTGCTGTCCAAGGGACTCTCAAGAGTCTTCTCCAACACCACAGTTCAAAAGCATCAATTCTTCGGCGCTCAGCTTTCTTTATAGTCCAACCCTCACATCCATACATGACCACTGGAAAAACCATAGCTTTGACTAGATGGACCTTTGTTTGCAAAGTAATGTCTCTGCTTTTTAATATGCTGTCTAGGTTGGTCGTAACTTTTCTTCCAAGCAGCAAATGTCTTTTAATTTCATGGCTACAATCACCATCTGCAGTGATTTTGGAGCTCCCCCCACCAACCCCAGAAAAAAATGCTTTCAGTTTTTAGTAAAAACAACTTTCTCATCCTCTGCAGGAAGGTGGTGGGCTTGCACGTGTGTTTTGTGCTTAATAATCTCAGGAGAGTTCTGTCCACAATACTTACCTTATAAAGACTTGTGGGACACCACTGAAATGACTAGAATCAGCTTTCTTTAGTAAGTAGACTGGGATCATCTCATCATTTGAAGTGAGCCTGCAGGTTTGGCTTCCTTCTGCTACTCAAATCTCACCTGGGCTTTTTGAACCAGTGAAAGTAGCAGGTGGTGTTTGGCTTTTAGTTTTCCTGAAATGTGTCTCTTTCTGTCACTCTCCACACTCTGTGCCAGTGGGCTCTCAGGGTCAGCACTTCGACCATAGATCATTTCAGCTCTTTCTTTGTAAAAACTTCTTTGTGACCTGTTGGTTACTGTGGGTGACATTGAACCTCTCTGTCTTTCTTTCCAAGTGGCTGCTTTTACAGTGCATATGTGAAAGCTTTTGCGAGTTCTCTTGTTGTTTAGGTTTTTGTTGTCCCATATTTGCTTCTTTAATAATCTAGACTCATTCTACTTTTCTATCATAATTTTTCCTGAGTTTTCCTAGTTTTTTACTGACTGATGAAAATACTAAGCTTATCCTGAAGCTTGTGAGCCTTGCTTGGCACCTTGTATTTCTTGTAGTATCCAAGTCCAGCTCACCTTCTCTTTCTTCACAGCAAAATCCTTTGCTGGGACTTTCCTGGTGGACCTGTGGCAAAGACTCCACATTCCCAATGTAAGGGGCCCAGGTTTGATCCCTGGTTAAGGAACTGAGATCCCACAAACCACAGCTAAAGAGTTCACTTGTTGCAACTGAAGATCCCGCATGCTGCAATCAAGAGCAAAGATTCCATGTACCATAACTAAGACCCAACAAAGCCAAATAAATCTATATAAAAAAACATTCTTTGCTTGCTAAAACATACATTTTCAAAATGGCAGTGAGGTAGGAGTGCTTCAGATTCAGTTCAGTTCAGTCATTCAGCTGTGTCTGACTTTGCAACCCCATGGACTGCAGCATGCCAGACTTCCCTGTCCATCACAAGCTCCTGGAACTTGTTCAAACATGTCAGTCGAGTCGATGATGCCATCCAACCATCTCATCCTCTGTTGTCCCCTTCTCCTCCTGCCTTCAATCTTTCCCACCATCAGAGTCTTTTCCAATGAGTCAGTTCTTTTCATCAGGTGGCCAAAGTATTGGAGTTTCAGCTGCAGCATCAGTCCTTCCAGTAAATAGTCAGGGTTGATTTCCTTTAGGTTGGACTGGTTTGATCTCCTTGAAGTCCAAGGGACTCTCAGGAGTCTTCTCCATCATCACACTTCAGAAACATCAATTCTTTGGCACTCAGGTTTCTTTATAGTCCAACTCTCACATCCACACATGACTACTGGAAAAACCATAGCTTTGACGAGATGGACCTTTGTCAGCAAAGTAGTGTCTCTGCTTTTTACTATGCTGTCTAGGTTGGTCATAGCTTTTCTTCCAAGGAGCAAGTGTCTTTTAATTTCATGGCAGCAGTCACCGTCACTGTAGAGTGATTTTGGAGCCCAAGAAAATAGTCTGTCACTGTTTCCATTGTTTCTCCATCTATTTGCCATTAAGTGATAGGACCGGATGCCAAGATCTTAGTTTTTGAATGTTGAGTTTTAAGCCAACTTTTTCTTAGAGGCTCTTTAGTTCTTTGCTTTCTGCCATAAGTGTGGTGTCATCTGTGTATCTGAGGTTATTGATATTCTAGCAATCTTGATTCCAGTTTGTGCTTCATCCAGCCTGGCATTTTGTATAATGTACTCTGCATATAAGTTAAATAAGCAGGGTGACAGTATACAGCCTTGAGGTACTCCAGAATAGGACTGGACAATTTATATTTCTCATTTTCCCATTTCCTCCATGCCCCTTTTAGCTCTATTTGTCATTTGTAAGCTTTCTGAACATGTCCTACTTACTGTAGAATTGCTGAACTGCTGTTTTCACAGTTCTTTTCTAAACTGCAGATGCTGCTGACCACTGAAGACAAGGTGGTGTCTCTTCTTTGTTGTTGGCCAGAAAGAGGCTTTCTGAGGTGTGTAATCATGGAAACTTGAGAAAGCCTGAAGTGGTGGTGTGGCCTGAGTAGTCTAAACTGTTTGATCCTTTGGGGTCAGAAACCTTGGGAAGTTTAGAGAAAAACCTAGATCATCTGGGCTGTCAACCCTGGCTATTCCTTAGAGTCAGGATCAGGGTTTTCATGAACTACAGGTTCCAGAACTTTCCACTCCAGAGCTTCTGATTGAATTGGTCTGCAGTGGGGCCTGTGCATTAGTACTTTATGAAATTTCTCATGTGATTCTGAGAAGCCAAGTTTGAAAAACTCTTGAGTTCATCTGATTTTATAGGGAGATATGTGACTTGTCCAGGTTCCCACAGCAGTATGACTGTGGAGTAGTAAGAACATCTGTCTCCTGATTTACCGTTGGCAATGCTTCTACTGCATTTATTACCATTGACTGTCTTTGGTGAGTCAGGTTGTCTCCTCCATGTCTGGGTGATGGGAAGAATTCCAAGTCTCCACACAGGAGAGAAGATAGGACAGTGTCTACTCTCCAGCTTGTCAATGTCATTAACAGGGAGAGGTTGTGGGTGGTTGACTCAGAAAGTAAGGGGAATTTGGATAACTGAGTGTGTCTGGATTCCCAAGGAGAGGGTCTTAAGATTTAACTTTATGGTTTGATACTTCAAAATGTGAAATGTGTTCATAAGATTTATTTGCGGCATATTGTAAAGATAATCATATTTATTGATAAATATCTTGGGTTCAAGTTCTGATTCTAGCTTTATGAGGTCAGGGAACTTGGACAAACTTGGTTTCCTTTGAGCTTTCTTTTCTTCTGTCTTTATAATGACCATACCATTCCCTTCTTCCCGGGGTTTTAGGCAATTTCCTGGACATATGTAAAAACTGGTACAGGATAGATACTTAATAAGTATTATTTGATTTGGAAGTGAGACAGGCCTAACATTCACTGCAGAAAATGAGATAGGACTAAATGTGTGGCCAAATCACAAGGGTGATTTCTATCAGTTTCGCATACGATGGTCACTGAGACTTTGGTGACAGACCATGGGCACTTAATGTGTGAAACACGCATGGCATGTGGGAGGAAGCACTTTAGCCTGTTGGGCAACAGAATCTCCTCCAACATTTGTATCACAAATGCATTTTGCACTATTCCTTAGTATGGTGCTTGTACTGGTGCTCAATCGCTTCAATTGTGTCTGACTCTTTTGCGACCCTATGGACTGTAGCCAGCTAGACTCCTCTGTCCATGGGGTTTCCCAGGCAAGAATACTGGAGTGGGTTGCCATCCCCTCCTCATTTCTTAGTATACCTGAGGATTTTTCTGTTCATAAAGATCTTAGTGAGTCCTAGAATCATACACTCCTGAAAAACCTTGGAAGTTGACTAGTTCAGCCTCCCATCCTGAACTTGCACCCTGGATTAATGCTTATATAGCTAAGGTGATAATTGTTTCATGACTCCCTAGAGCCTGTTTTTTTGTTGGGTGAATCATATGCTGAAAATATATCTCTTATATTGGATTCTGCCTTCTTAAGCCTTTTGCCTTCTGAGTTGACACAGAGCAAGTCTGATCTCTTTTCCACTGGAAAGCCTTTCTCAGTCAAACACTATAAGGTAGCAAGAGATACAAACTAACTCATGCTAGCCAAGTGAAGACTGGTTAGCTATATGTTGGAAAATTCAAGAGAAGTCAAAAGCCATGAAGGTGAGAACCATAGTTGCTCTGTGGTCCTTGGAAACAAGAGTTTCAGTACTTTCACTCTATTGCACCTCCATCTCATGAGTCTATGTACATCTCTGCTCTTTCCTCCTGGAGACTGAGTTAACTATATGACTTGAAGGATGGTAAATTTTTGCTATTTGTCCCTGAAGAACTCTTTCTTATTTTTATCTTTTTTTTTTTCCCCTCTGCCTCATCCTTCATCCTCATTCCCATTTCCCTTGTACCCCATAGATTCCTGCTTTAATGTATTTGGAATAGTCCTTATATATGCCTGAATGTTTAGAAGCACCTAATATTTTAATTTACCTAGTAATAATGCCTAATGTTTATCATCCATTTCCCACTTGCTAACTCTGTTCCAAGTCCTTTACATGTGTTAACTCCAGTAATTCTCGCAATAAGCTCTGTGATGCAGAGACTATCATTATCTTACCTTTTTATAGATTAGAAAGTTGAGCATAGGGAAGGTACCTTTGCCAAGGCACATGGATGGCAAGTTAGTAGCAGAGCCAGGACTCAAACCCCACGTAGTCTGACTCTGCATATCTGTCTGTGGATAGTTTGCTGTTATGCCCAGAGACTGTGATACTCTGAGGTAGACCTGGTCCTATTTCTTATCTTCTTTGCTGTCATTGTGGGTTAGCATAGTCTATTTTTGCTCCCCAAATTAAAAGTAGTATTTTTATTAATTGTATTAATAATATTGATAGATGGATAAGATTTGTAAAGGATTTAGGTTTTATCAGACATTAGTCTTATGGATTAGACTGTTTAGTTTGAATACCTCTAAAATATTGGTATTAATTTTTTTAGCCTGAGATGAGAAAAAAATGTCTGTATTTCAAAACTGGACACATATGTGTGAGGTATAATTAATTGCATACATAGATAGTGCTCAATTAGCATATAATGGTTAGTACCCTTGCAGTATCTCTGATATTCACTCTTGCCCCCAGAATTGGAACTACTGCTCCACTGTTACTATTGGATTAAACGATTTGCATTTATCTGTAAGATCACCATTGTCTTTTTTTGTTTATTTTTTCTCTGTTTTTTTTTGTTGTTGTTTTGTTTTTGTCTTTTTTGTTTTGTTTATTTATTTGTTTTTCAGCTGGGTCTTCATTGCAGCACACGGACTCTCAGTTGTGACGCGCTGCCTGCTCTCGTTGTGGCACGCAGGCTTAGTTGTCTTAAGGCATATGAGATCTTAGTTCCCTGACCAGGGATTGACCCCATGTCCCTTGCATCGGAAGGCAGGTTCTTAACCTCTGATCCCCCAGAGAAGTCTCAACATTTTCTTTTAAGGATATATTTACACTGCTGCCCCTCGAGGAGGTTTATTGCTTCTGACACTGTAGGGCATTCCAGAGAGTGTTTCTACTGCATTTCATGAATTCACTTTCCTCAAATATTTTCCGTCCATATATCTCAAGGCTACCTCCAACTCTCTGCACCCACAAACCTGTGACCTGCGATTAATATCTCTGTACAAGTGTTCTCAAAGATTGGCAGAACTTTGCTAAGCTTTGCAGCTAGGAGTAGCTTGCTTGGTCCCAGTACACTTTGATACTGAGTTTCACTAGGTTAGGCCTTTTTTTTTTTTATTTCAAGGCTGCACTGGGATTCAATTCCCCCAGTAAAACATTAGGATCTTGTTTTCTCTAATACATAGTGTCATGTGACTTTGTACTAATATGATGGGTGGTAGAGTGGTGACTTCCAGCTTCTGCTTCTCTTCTATATATGATAAGCTGACTCATCCTCTCAAAATTACTGGGGGGTCAAGTTTGTTTCACAATGGTGGAGTGTCCATTTCTGGTCAGAGAGGTCTCTAGGACTGTGGTCACGAGAGCCGCATTGACAGCAGGGTTCGTGGGTGGGAACAGATTCTCTGAGGAAGTTGGCATTATCGAGGCAGGCTGTGCTACTGATGTTTCCGAGGTGTCCTTATTTTATTCCTCCATTTCCCCAAAGTTTATTAAGTGACAACCAGCTGTTAGTAACTTTTTCAGGTATTTGGGAATACAGTTGTGAGCAAAATTGACATAACCTGTGGTTTCTTGGAGCCTGTGGTTTAGTTGGGGGCATAGCTGTCAAGCACTCATGCCAACATGAACCATGGCCAATGATATGAAGAGGAAGCAGAAGTCGTTCTGGTATATAATGGGGTAGCTAATGTACTTATGCTTATTTGATGCAAGTCATAGGGGTGCTGTATGTCAGGAATGTTATAGGATAGGTGAAGGGCTAAAGGAGAATATTCAGAAAGAATAATCTGTGCAGGGACCCAGAGGCAAGAAGGAATCTGGTATCTTCAGTGAAGGGAAAAGCAAGTGTTGTTTTGAAGGCTTTTATTCATTTATTTAACACATTTTTGTTGACTGCTTACTGTCGTCGAGAATATGGCAGTGAATACAACGCTGTTGGGTGAATGAGATGAACTTGGAAAAGCAGGCCAATGGTTCTGTCCTGTACTCATCTCCCTTGATTTTTCTCTAATTCAAACAGTTCATGTTCAAATCATCTTTTGCTTGTTTTTTAATGCTTTGTTTTCAGATCTCTCTTAACCTCTTTCAGCTTTGTCAGAAGATAGGACAGTTTGTCTGAGACTCTTCACCAGGGACCTATAAAATGTGAAATCTTACTATCATGAGGAGATGCATTCTTAGCATTAGTTTTCTTGCTGTTATCAGCAACTATCATTTCTAATTTTTCTTCTTTTGCCATAAACCCAGCTGTGTATTATGTATTGTTCAAGAGCATATAATCTGTTTGTGTAGAGTTGCTAAAAAAACAAATAGCCTTTGGGCTCTGATCCTATTGTTTAGTTAACCAAGCTCCACACCTCTTGTTTCTTCTTGTCTCCAGGAAGACCACACTTACTACAGGACAAAGTCAGGCTTCTGTCTGCTCAGGAGTTAATATAGTCATGAAAAACCCTTAATGGTTCTATGAGTTTATTTATTTATTTATTTTTGTCCAGGAGTGATGGAGTCTTTTGTTCCTTTAACTGACATGTGATGTAAATGGAAAACAACAACAAAACATTTTTTGAACAATTTTTCACTCCTGTCTTCCCAGGAGTTTGCATTAAACTCCTTAGAGTTTAATGTTTTACATCTACCACTTTTGCCCTCTACTATCACTGTTTGGAATGAAATATGGCTGATGTTGAGGGGAGATTTTGTTATTGGCCTTTGCTTCATTTTCTAAGGGATGAAGTAGACATAATATGTAATGGAAATGCTCCATTTCACATGGGAGGGGCCATACTCTAGTTTTGCTTTGTCCTGTCTATTTGATGGTGTTAGTTTATGTCCTATGAAAAAACCCTTGTTTTGTCACATCTTATTCATTCTTTATAGCTCCTGCATCTCTTTTCTCCAAGTACCCCCTCAGTGCCAGTTCTTTTCTTGATCCTAGAATCTTTAGGTTCAAACTCACCCCTAACGTTAAGTTTGCTCACATACTGTACGTGAATAAGGTTCTCATTCGTGTTCAGTAGCCTGCAGGAAGGAGACTGTAGTTGGTTGTTTAAGATGCCTCCTTAGGTGGACTACCCTTTGTGGGTTCTTTAATTCTGCTCCTCTGCAAGCGTCTGTGTGTGACACTGCATACTGTGTCATTTCTGTTTGACACTTTATTCTTCCTCAGATATTGAGATCCCTTTGTTCTCCATCCCCATCATCTCTGCCCTTCCATGGCGTCACACACCTCCGTTCTTTGGCAGATGCTTTATGGATTCTGGAACCACTTGTCTCCAGAGCCTGAGCCTCTGATCACTCTGCACGTTGAACCCTTGCTTCTACATTATTGACCTGACCCTGTTAATGGACTCTTACAACCCTTATTGTATCCACATGCCTATGGGGGTAAGTTCCAATCCAGCCAAGAATCTATGGTCCCTTGCTGATGGGATCTGCTTGCAGAACCTCAGCTCCACCTGCTTCCCTTTATGCTCTTGGTGCTGGCCCGATTGGACCAGGTGCTGTCCTCTGAAAACATGCTGTGCTTTCCTGCCTCATGTCTTCATGCAAATGGTTCTATCTGTCTGGAATACACTTCTCAGGATTCAGCATTTCTGCTTTCACATATCTATTCTACAATCTTTATCAAGTCGTATCTTCTCTATGAAGCCTCCTCTGATTCCTTAGCTGAAAGCTATTTTCATTTCCTTTGAGTTTCTGTTAAATTTTATGGGTACTTCTGTTCTGTTTCTTAGCATACTACAGATGAAGAGATAGGACTCAGTTTACATAACTCCAATTCACAAATAGAACAGGTAGAACTGTGAGGTTTCTAATTCACATATTAATGAAAACTTCTTTCCACTGTGCCCAGTTCTTCCTCTTTATGTAGTCCTGTCTTTTGTAATACAGTTGAGGGCAGGGTCCTGGAGCAATGTCTACCTTTATTTGCATGCTTAGTGTGTTCCAGCCACTGTGTTCCATATTTTGATGTTTATTTAATTTAGTTATCATAGAAATTCTTTAAGGCAAATCATCTCACTGTCCTCTCATATGTATTTACATATAAAGAAGTGAGGGAGAGAGAGGTTGAGTAACTTGTCCAAGGTTATGTAGCCAGCATGTGATAGCCATAATACCAACCCAGGAGTCTGACTCCACATCGCAGCCTGTGCTCCTCACTGCTCTGCAAAGCTGCCGGTGATCAGGGGCTCAATACAGAGGCCTAAGGCCACTGACATTCTCAGTTAATAATGTTTGAGAATTATGGGTTATGGTATTTCTCAGTAACATTTCCCAATGGAAAACTAACATGTCTCATTGATTTGTGCTTCAAGACTTTAATATTTTCAAAGATTTCTCAGTTGTGGGATGATGAAATTTAAGATGAATAAACGTTTCCCACCTGCAATTAATTCAGCCATAAAAATCTTTATTTGTATTATTTGAAAACAAGAGTCATTTTTTAGTTATTATATACAAGAATGAGCTGTCTTATTTTCTAGAAGTTATTCATAGTATGCTATTGAAAAACAACTTTTCTTATGAGTGAACATGTGGAAAAGTATCTGTTATACAAGGGAGATAACACAGATTGTTAATACCCTTGTTTTATGCTTGTCTTTGCAAGAGCTGAGGTAGAATTGAATCATAGTTCTAGGGCAAGAGAGAGTGGAAGATGGTTTACTAGATAATATAGGTGTTACTTCATTAAGCTGTTTGGTTTTAGGGTGGTTTATATAGATAAGCTTTTTAGGTGAGAGCCTGATGAAATTTGAAGACTATTATTAATAATAATGTATGATGTTGAGCAAAGTGTTACTAAGGTGCCATAGACAAGGATGTAGAAGGGCAAAACTGACCTGATATTGTCAGCTTCCTATTCTTAGTAAAGTTCTTTTATGTAGTTTGTATAAAATGAAATCTGTACACACTCAGGAGACTATGATTTCCTTGAAACAGCAGACTAGGTTTTACACATTTCTGATAATTGTTAGTTTTATCCAACATTTTGCAGGGATTCTTTTTGTTAAGGGAACAAAGAAAACTATAGTTGACAAATACAGTGCTGAAAAAAATAAATAGTTTTTGTTAGCAGACCATGCATTCATTTGGCATTTTTTGACACTGTGTAAGAAACCCTATACTACATACTGTGTTACCAAAGTGGGCCACAACCAATCAGTAGGTCATGAATCAAATCAGTGGGCTGTGATATCACCTGCAAAAATGGACAGTTCACATGTAGTGAGGGTAAGTGTTGTTTGGGAAAATTTTTGTTTCAGTTGTGTGTGTTTGTGGGGGTGTGTGTGCACACATGCACATGTATCAATACTTAGGTTGTGCTGGATCTCTGTAAAATGCGTTTCTTTTTCTGAATGATGGTCAAGCATATCTGAGAAAGTGCTATGGGGAGGGTCATATAAATCAATCATGGTTTCCATCAGCAAGGAGCTTACAAGTAAGTATGGATGCAATTATAAGGTAGAAAGTGATAATGCTATAAGGATTACACCTTCATCTACTGTGAGCATGCAATGAAAACAGAAACGAGTTTGAATGAAGAAATCAGCCAAAGCTTACTGGAGCGTAGACATTTGTGCTGGACTTTTGGTTAATTCTGAACAGTTGGTTAATTCTCAATGAAGTTTGATATATGGAAGTCAGGGTGGGGATTGGTTGATGTAGTTAAAATCATGGAAATTTTTCATGATATTTCAAAGAAGCATGGCATTTCTTTTGGCCACTGATGGCAGAGCTAAAGTTAGCTTCTGCGATTAAGAAGAAAGTGAGTGCCTTGAGGAAATAAGTAAGCTAAACCAACAGAGTTAGGGCTTGAGAAATGTCTGTGATTTATGAGAAAAAGAGCTAAGTCCAAGGAAGAAAGTATGTGAAGTGACATGATAATGGTCTTTAATTACTTTGCAGGTTGCTTATGTAGAGGATGCTGCAATCACTTGTCCCTGAATCCTTTGAGGAAGGGGCAGGATGTAACTAGCCAGAGCTGGCTATGCTCCTTGCAGAAAATTAAGCAGCTCTAATTGGAGAAGGCAATGGCACCCCACTTCAGTCCTCTTGCCTGGAAAATCCCATGGATGGAGGAGCCTCGTAGGCTGCAGTCCATGGGGTCTCTAAGAGTCGGACGTGACTAAGCGACTTCACTTTCACTTTTCACTTTCACGCATTGGAGAAAGAAATGGCAACCCACTCCAGTGTTCTTGCCTGGAGAATCCCAGGGATGGGGGTGCCTGGTGGGCTGCCATCTATGGGGTCGCACAGAGTCGGACACAATTGAAGCGACTTAGCAGCAGCAGCAGCAGCAGCAGTAGCAGCAGCGGTATTCACATTTACTCTTGAAAGCTCTAGCACTACCTTTTGGTATCCAAATCAGAAGTGTACTCAGGAGTCACAGAATTCCACACCTGGAAGTGAATCATTTCAGAACCATCAGAAAGAAGCATTCAGTTTTCCCTGCGAATATGCATATGAATTGTGGTTGTGGAGTGAATCTTCCCCAGTATTTGGTCTTGTTAAAAAATGGGCCAGTGTTCCTTAGAGGATGCTGAAGTCTTTGAGTTTGGACAGTGCTATTCCTGGGTGGGCTGGGAGAAAAGATATTTCAGTAAGGTAAGAGGTGGGTGCCATGGCATTCAGAGCTTTTCCTGATCTGTAACCCACCTGCTCACTCATCTTGCTGTGCACTTAAATGATGTAATTTTCAAAAGTTCCTAGTGCACAGGAAAAATGGACAGGAATCCTGGGGACATTTGGGTGCCAATTCAATTTCAGTTTTTGCTTGTTTTTTAAAGAGAGGAAAAACCATTAAAATGCTAGAATTTACCTAGATGGAGGTTCCCACTGTCACTGAAACACTAGCTCTTTACTATGATGGGTCCAAACACATGAAATGCTCCCATATTTGGAATCAAGTTGTTTAAGTGCCATTTATCCCAACACTTGCAGTCCTTAAGGGGATGATTTGAGATTTTAAATCTGGTAGTGTTCCCTTCATCCTCTGAGATCACTGAATTGATGCTATACAAATAATGATGATATTATTGATATAATTTGTGATCTATTGGAATTAAACTATGAGCTGATATATGGAGCAGCAGATACTGTATTTTTAGTTCATTTCCTTAGGCAAATGCAAATACTGTGCCTGCAAAGTTACCTCAGGCATTCACAAGTTAGAGTTCCACTGCACACAGTTTCCAGTAAGTATGAACCAAGTGGTACTATTAGTTTTAAATCCACTAGGCACCTTTTTAAGCATCTGAAGAGATAACTGAAGGGGAACTAGATATGGGGTAAATTGGGTATATGTATAAAAGATTCAGCAAGGATTTGAGGCACATGCATGTTGCATGAAACTTTAAACAGACTGGCTGAGACTAGCTTGAAGACGAGATTTTTCTTGATCCTGAAGCGTTGTCTACTTTATTTTGTGAAAAATAGATGAGGGCAGCACATTTAACTAAAAAATGAGGTGAGCACAGTTATGCTTCATTCCCTTTCTTAACTTTTAGAAGCGTGGAGGTTGCTATTATAACATGTAAAAGTATGTATTTTTCATTTTTAAAAACATTTTCCTATGGAAAAATTCAAACATATGCAAAAGTAGCAAGAATATTGCAATAAACCTTCATGAATATATTCTGTCTTTGCCAGTGATTTGGCTTAGGCCAGTCTTGTTTCATCTATATACCCATTTCTTTCCTTCACCCAAGATTATTTTGAAGCTAGTCCCAGATATCATATAATTTAATAGCTGCTGTAAATTTTCATTGTTAGTAGTTGTGTCTAAAAGATTTCTCTCAGCCGTGAAGAACATGTTCGGAAGTCTCTTTTGAAAGGTATTTATTGATCTTGTGGCTGTGGGATGAGTATATGAGTGGCTACTGTTTTATGGAGGAGGAGGTTAGAAAGGACAGTCTTTTGTTTTGCCTGTATCTCTACTTTCTTGAGGACAGCTTAGCTTTAGGGGCACAACACAGGGACATGACTGGATGATGGTTTAAAATCTTAAGTGGTTGGGAGAGCCAGCAGGTTCAGTTCAATTCAGTCACTCACTTGTGTCCGACTCTTTGCAACCCAATGGACTGCAGCATGACATGCTTCCCTGTTCATCACCAATTCCTGGAACTTGCTCAGACTCACACCCATTGAGTCAATGATGCCATCCAACCGTCTCATCCTCTGTTGGCCCCTTCTCCTCCTGCCTTCTATCTACAAGCAAACCCATGACAGAGCCAGCACTGGCTCCTGTGCTGCTTTTTTCTTTTGATACCAGTGGATACTGAGAAGACTCTTCCCACTGAGTTTTTCATTTGTAATCATGCTTGACATAGTGTTGGGTTTGGACTTCTGAGACAAAATAAGACATAATTCTTCTTCCCAAAGTTATTGCTCTATTTAAATAAAAGGAAATGCAGGTGCATGTCTATGTTTCCAGCTCTTAATCTAAAATCTTTATATGGTTTAAGTTATTTGCTATTAAAATCTTGGATTTATTGCTTTTCTTGAAGAAGTTTGGAGTTGGGGTAGGGAGTAAAATTTATAAGTAAAATATGACGAGATCTGTGTGGTCCAATGTAGAAGCTGTAGATCTGCATTTGAATGTAAACTAATTAAACTTAAATAAAATATGAAAAATTTAGTCTCTTAGTCACTAGTCACATTTCAAGTGCTCAAGAGCCACACTTGGTGAGTATTGACCTAATGTAGAATGTTTATGAAACTGCAGAAATTTCTGTTGCACTGTGTTGATATACGTGGTTCTATAGATAAAATGTTTAAGATAAAGGAAGAACAAGTGTTAAGGTGTACTTTGTGGGTTTCTGCAAGTTTTAGTCAAAAGAGCCTTTTCTTTAATGATTGATGAAACAACAAGATGTCATAATTTGAAATTATTTCATAGACTGTAATCAGCAAGATATAGAAATCATTGACTATAAGGATAAATAAGTACTTACTATACTTGATTTATAACGGAGAGGATTAAGAGGCACCCCAGAATCCAACACCTTAAATACTAGAGAAGCAAAGGCTGCAGATATTTGAATAAAATGTTAAGGTCTTTCTGCTTCTAGAAATATGTCTTCTTCTTGCATTTATAAGTCTGATGGTTTGGGATGAACAGTCATTCTGAGTCCTTTAAATGTTGAAACTGAAAAAAGCGAAAGTGTTCGTCGCTCAGTCATATCTGACTCTTTGCGACCTCATAAACTGTAGCCTGCCAGGCTCCTCTATCTGTGGAGTTCTCCCGGCAAAAATACTGGAGTAGGTTGCATTTCCTACTCCAGGGGATCTTCCTGAACCTGGGGACTGAATCCATGTCTTCTGCATTGGCAAGTGTATTCTTTACTCTCTGAGTCACCAAGGCATTCCACCTTTAAAGATTAAGGAAGCTTAAAATGATACTCTTTTAATTCCACAAATTGGTCTAATTTTAGACCCAATTTGGGGCTGAAAAAGCCCTACTATTGAAAACAAACCAATGAAATCAAACTAGAACCCAAATGGATGTGATGATCTTTAATCCATGAGCTTTTATTTACAGTCAAATATGAAATTGGAATATGTGATGCAGTGTGTTCTGGGAATTTATTTATTATTTCAAGAATGTCCCTGACTGAAATTTAAATAAGAATAAAACCAAGAGTATATTCCCCTTTAGGACAGGTAGAAATGAAACCTAGTAGAATTCTATTTCTAGAGTACTTTGCTTTCAATTTGATCCACCAGCATTCAGGATCTGGTGTTTGGATTGTGACTAAGACGAGGGGATGGGGGTTCGCATGAGAAATCCCACAATAAATGAGTTGGGACTCTTTGGCGTTATGTCCAAGACGGCTCACGTGTCCTAGTTAAGGCTGTGTGAAGTGAACTGGGCCCTCCTAATGTGGTAGCCCCAAAGATTGGGTTTAATCCTCTGGTGTGAAGGCTTTCACAAGTCTTTTCAAGAGCTTAAGTACCATAAAATGCTCTCACAAAAGCCTTCATTCCAAAGAATGTGTGTGTTGGCTCATGTCAAGAGCTCTTAGAGAAGAACAATGTGCCTAAAGCCTTAATCTAATAAACCAACAGATAATCTAGTTGAGTTTTGTCTAAGTAATATAATGTCTCTATCAAACTATTTCCTGCACCTTGAGTTCTATTCATAAGGAAAAGGTTCTGCGTGGGAATGTGTGTATATTTTCTCTTAACAGGAGGGCATTGAGCTCCTATGACTGAATGTCCTGTTTTTCTCTTCTCGGTAGCTCCGGTTGTTTACGGTGGGAATTTTCCGTCTTGGTAATTTGGTATTTTACTTGGTTTTATTGTAAAGGGTGGAAATGTGTACACCTTAATTTAAGAAATATTGTTGCATCACCTTCATCTTAGTTAACAAGGGCCAGGCCAGAAAGTTCTCACATGTTTCTAAGCTTCACTACCAGATTTTTATGTACCTATTAAGTCAAAGGAAATAAACTATTTCCATGCAGCAAGTTTATGGATTCTTGTGAGCTCAGTTTGCAAGAATTGACAGCCTCGCTACTCCCCTTCACGTTGCTTAGGTGACTACTCATTTGTCCATTGGCAAATTATGGCCTTATAGTGAGTAAAATATAACTTTTGGGGAAATTCTGAATACAAACAGCTTCATTTTCAGTGAGACAGCAAGACATGGGAGTCAGGGTCAGAGCAGAGAATATGTCTACATTTCAAGTTGCTTTTCCCTTGATCTTGCTTAGAGAATTATTTCATGTCAGGTACTTCGTAAGCACTTACTTGTATTTGGGATAATTGTTGTATTGTGACCTGCTAAGTCTCTTCAGTCATGTCCAATTTTTTGCAACCCCATGGACCATAATCTGCCAGGCTCCTCTGTCTATGGAATTCTCCAGGCAAGTCTACTGGAGTGGGTAGCTAGTCCCTACTCCAGGGGATCTTCCCAACCCAGGATTGAACCCACATCTCTTACTTCTCCTGCGTTGGCAGGCGGGTTCTTTACCACTAGCACCACCTGGGAAGTCCCACGGTACATTTTTTGACTATATCCGTTAAAAGAAAACAAAAAAAAACTAAGTCTCTTATTGCTATTAATTGACTCTTGTGCTTTAAGTCAGGAACCTTTAAAGGTCACATACTGGGTCTCTTGGGTTTATAAAGTTTAGATCTCCTTTATAATGTTCATATCAAGTAGTCTCCTTGCCTCTCCTTGAACACTTCCAGTTACTTGTCACTCACACCAGGGAATTTCTCTTCAGTCTTCATTGCTATGCCTTAGGGTTTGTAAGTGTAGTTACACAGTATTGATAGACCTTTATTAATGTTTCTGTGGCATTCTTAAATTTTTTCTAAGCAAACATAATTTTTTCTAAGTCTTAATAACAGTAAAAGCGCATGTTTTTATGTCTTTTAGTCTCAGTTACACTTTTGTCTAAAGAACTAAAATGTAAAGTAAAATGTATAGCTCCATCATTTGCTAAATCATTACATTTATTTTTCTCAAAGTACTAGATTTTATCATTCTCCCCACTGTTTTTAAAGCACTGCCATGTAAATCATCATAAAAACACTGCCCTAACATTTTTTATTCCATTTATGTGAGTCAGAGAGATGAAGGAACTTTCTCTAGACCTTAGATGGAGTCTGTGTGGGCAGGTCCCTTGTCTGTCTGAGTTTTCTTATCTGCAAAATTGACCTTAGAAAAGCAAGCCAACAAGGAGAGTATGCAATTCTAACCCAGACTTACTTCTTACAGGTCTTCAAACTAATATCTAATAGCATTTCTTTTCTTAAACTATGATATCAAGATGATGGTTGCCAAAAGAAAAGAACTGTCTGTATGAAACAAAATCAAACAATTTAAAAATATATATTTTAAATTTAAAATATGGTGAAATAGGATGATATTTTCAGAAAATTTTGGGAAACTCCAGAAAATTTGTACCATAAAAGAGTTTTAACTCTTGGCCTACCCTTGTGTCCCTATGCTGACAAACTGTTCTTTGAGGTTTATGGCACTGTGTGCACGCTTCCCTTCTTTATAATAACTGCGGTTAACACAATAATGCCCCCAAAGATATCCATGTCTTAATCTCTGGAGCCTGTGAATATGTCCAGTTCCGTGGCAGAGGAGAATAAAAGTTGCAGATGGAGTTAATCATGAAGATCTGTAGAAATGATTGATAAGAGACAGAAGAAATCTTTGGAATGATGTAATTTGAGAAAGATTTCAATACCCTTTTCTGGCTTTGAACATGGAAGAAGGTACCCATAAGTCAAGGAGTGATGGTGGGCTCTAAATGCTAGAAAAGCAAGGAAATGGATTCCCTGGCGACTCCAACAAGGAATGTAACACAGCTGAAACTTGATTTTAGTCCAGTGAGACTCATGACAGCCTTCTTATTTATAAAATTCTATGGTAATCCATTTGTGTTATAATGAAAGGACTGTGTGGAGATTTTTGCAGCACCAATAGAAAATGGATACAATGTTATGTTGGCGTTATCTGTTCATAAGTTTGTTCAGCCCTCCAGACAGTGAATTTCTCAAAGGCTACAATGTTGTAGTTAAAAAAAAACCAACAACTTAACACTATAATACATGAAAGGGATGCAATTTTTCTGTCAAACAGGAGAGATCTAGTATTTACGAAATGTGTATATGCCATATGCCCAGCACTGCTCTAAATATTGTGCTTTGAAAAATTTGCGTACTCCTTCGGAACATTGTTTTAACCTCCCTGATTCTTAATCTCATCTGTAAAATGAGTTCAAGGGCGAGATCAGAGTTGCCAGATTTTTTCTGGAGGTTAAGATGGAAATGTTTTAGGTTTCACTGGCTGTAAGGTCTTTGTTTCAGCTACTCAGTTCTACCAACAGAACACAAATGCAGCCATAGATGAAAAATGAATTCATGACTATAGCTGTACTCCAATAAAACTTTATTTACAAAATAGGAGACAGTTTGGATTTGGCCCTTGTTTGCTGACCCATAGACTAGCGGAACCTCCTTCCAGTTCCTTTCTAATGTGATGATTTTGTGAGTTTATAAAGTTGTACCATTAGTACCAGTTAGGCCGTGGAAGTGCCAATAGGACTTAGAGAAGTAACTTGAGTAACGGGATGAGTCTGTTTATAAGAAGCAGCATGATATTGCTGATTTGAGTGCCAGGAAGGGAACTGCCATCTTGTCCTTGGCAAACAGACCCAGGGCAAGCACTCTTTTAAGGATGAGACATAAGGAGAACCTTGAATGCCAAGACTGAGCTCACTGAACTTGAAACTCAAAGAAGTGGAACTAGTGCTGGAGAACTAAAAGGGAGCCATAAATCCGTTGCCCTCTGGAATGAAAGGCCTTCCGAGGCAGCTGGCCAAATGAAGCAGGAAGAGGGGCAAGATCCGCACTTAGCTAAATTATGCTTTTGGGCAGCCAGGCCAGGTCTGCTAAAATAACAAGGTACCTGAACTCCTGCCCAGAACACGTCACCAAACTTTGCATTGGGACTGTCTCCTCTCACATGACTTCCTAATCTGAGGAAGTGAAGCAGGCAGAGTGAATGAAATACAAAGAATGAGGTTTTTCTTGGAGTGCCTCCCTAGAGACAAACTTGACTTTTCAGGAGATTACTTTTTGAATTCTCTATTCTAATTTAAAAAAGAGAAAAAAAAAGTAAGTTCATGGATGTAATAGATTTTACAGAATCTAATAGGCTTTGGAGGCCTTTTGAAGTTTGATGCAAGACTTGCCTGTGTGTGTAGGTGTGGGGGTTTATAGGTCAACGTGGGGCAAAAAGAACCCATCCAAAATTAAGCAAAAGGGCTCTGGGGTCTGGGGAGGTTCTTGTTGGTCTGACTGCCTGGTTGGGGTGGTGACTGTTGTTTTGCCTTGGCTATCTCACAGGGTTTTCAGGACAAAACTGACCTGTTTGACTGATTCATCACAATAGCTTGTTTATGTCTTACAAATAGTTCAAGAACAGTTTGTCCATAATAAAAGTGACCTAGTAATACTCCCAAACCCAAGGAAATGTCAGGTTAATCAGTCGCAGAAGCACTTGATGTGCCAAGTTAGTGCCACCTCAGGGCTCTTTATGTGGTTCCTTTCCAAGATTTCTAAACATTCCAGAGAGAACCTAGTATTTGTTTATTTGGCTGCTAGGGTTTCATTTTGCTATTGTTTTAGTTACACTCTGATGCCTCTCTCCCACTCTTCCTCTCTCCCTTACACATATATACACTTATTTTGAGATTGATAACTACTCAAGATTCTTCCTTCAAAGGATAATTTAATTTGGCTAGAATTCAACCTGTGGTTGTTGAGAATTCATACATATACCCACTCAGCAAATATTTTCTTAACTCTTCTCTATCTCAACTCTCTGAAGCGTGGGAAGAGGTACTTTTGGGCTCAAGTGATGAATCATATGTGATGTATGCCCTCAAGGAACACACAGTGCAGGCAAATGGTCCCTGTATTCTCAACAAGATGCATCGTGAACGTGCTGCTGAAGGGCTCCATAGAGTGAGAGTTGGGAAGGTGCCTTTATTGGGAGTAGCCAAGGTCACCACTTGGAAGGTGAACTAGGCCTCCAAGAATAGCTTGGGCTTCAAAATGAGGAGGGAGGTCTTGGTGGATACAAAGGCATGAGCAAAGGCATGAGTCAAGGAAGGAAGCTGGGTGGTTGATTGGGTGTGTTCAGTACAGTTCAGTTGCACAGTCATGTCCGACCCTTTGTGACCCCCATGAACCGCAGCATGCCAGGGCTCCCTGTCCATCACCAACTCCCGGAGTCCACCCAAACTCATGTCCATTGAGTCGGTGAGGTCATCCCGTTCTCCTCCCACCCTCAATCCTTCCCAACATCAGGGTCTTTTCAAATGAATCAGTTCTTCACATCAGGTGGCCAAAGTATTGGAGTTTCAGCTTTAACATCAGTCCTTCCAATGAACACCCAGGATCAATTTTCCTTAGGATGGACTGGTTGGATCTCCTTGCAGTCCAAAGAATTCTCAAGAGTCTTCTCCAACACCACAGTTCAAAAGCATCAATTCTTCGGCGCTCAGCTTTCATTATAGCCCAACTCTCACATCCATACATTACCACTGGAAAAAGCATAGCCTTGACTATATGGACCTTTGTTGGCAAAGTAATGTCTCTGCTTTTTAATATACTGTCTAGATTGGTCATAACTTTCCTTCCAAGGAGTAAGTGTCTTTTAATTTTGTAGCTGCAATCACCATCTGCAATGATTTTGGAACCCAGAAAAAAAAAGTCAGCCACTGTTTCCATTGTTTCCCCATCTATTTGCCATGAAGTGATGGGACCAGATGCCATGATCTTAGTTTTCTGAATGTTGAGCTTTAAGCCAACTTTTTCACTCTCCTCTTTCACATTCATCAAGAGGCTATTTAGTTCTTCTTCACTTTCTGCCGTAAGGGTGGTATCATCTGCATATCTGAGGTTATTGATATTTCTCCCGGCAGTCTTGATTGCAGATTGTGCTTCCTCCAGCCCAGCATTTCTCATGATGTAGTCTGCATATAAGTTAAATAAGCAGGGTTAAATATATAGCCTTGATGTACTCCTTGACTGGGTGTGTAGCTGAGTGAAAATCAGTGTTCTGAAGTACCAGGATTTGCATAGCTTCTGTTAGCAACAGTGATCTCAAAGAATACATACTATTCATACTCACCAGAGCACTACAAGAAGGTATAAGGTGGAGCTAACTTGTCAAGTTGCTTTCCATTTCCTCCTAAGAGACCTGTCTTGTTTAAGGATTCTGCCTGCAGTATGACATCCTGTCCGATTATGGGAAGCCTGGAGCAGGGGTCTTACCAACCCTCTAGAATTCCTAAACCATCCTCTAAAACCTAGCAAAGTTGCCATTGACTCAGTTGATCATGTATGTGAGGGTTTATTTCTAGGCTCTCTATTCTATTTCTTTGGTCTTTATATCTGTCCTTATGCCTATTTCATACTGTTTTGGTTACTGTCATTTTGTGGTGAGTTTTGAATCCAGGAAGGGAGAATCTCCAACTTTGTCCTCCCTCTCCCTCAAATATTGTTTTGGTTATTTGGGGGCCAATTGAAGTTTTCAATCTGGCAGCAGGGTGTGTGATTAGTTGGAAAGGGATAGATTGGGAAGAATGGAAACCATTTCAACTGTTTTGTAAGTTTAGATATGAGGTAAACTTGTCATTAAGTATTTTGGTGGCAGTAGAATTGGAGAGCAGTAAATTGATTTGAAAAATTTGAAATCATTTAATATGGTTTGTTATAGTCAGTGTGAATGAATGAGAGAATAAAAAGAAAGTAGGACTTCTCCTAACCTTTGTGATTGGGAGAATTGTACTGAAATAAATAGAAAAATAGTGTACACAAGGGGAGCTGAGCATGTCTGTGGGTTAGGGTATCAGAATTCAATTTTGAGCACTGACCTAGAGGTTCAGATGCGGATGCCCCACCATCAGTTACAGATACTGGTGTGGACTAAATGAGTGGCATGGTTATTGTAGGTCTTATGTTGCTTATAAATAGTATGTTCATTTAGAATTGTTTTTTTAATGTAATGCATTCACTGTTACCATGGTGTCAAGAGCCAAATGAAGGGACATGGTTGACGAGAGAAGCAAAGATGGAAATCTGGTAAAGGTAATTTCATGAAGCTTCTGTGCATTGCCTTTGCTCAGAGGAAGAGAACACTGATGCTGTTGACATGTGTTTTATTTTGAAGTGACTGTTATTACCAGGGTCTGTAGTTCTTAGCCTTGATCTCTTGGAGCCTAATGTTCCTGTTCTCCAGCTGAGAGAGACTAATTCACCATCTTGTGTTGTAAACACTCACTCATTTTAACTGATTACACCTCCAATGATTCTCAAATCACTAAAATTACTAATTGCTATTCCTTACACATCAAAGAATGAATCCTGAATAATTAACCCCAAATAAAATTAGATGAATTGGCCCTTTTAATTAGAGTCCCTGCTGCTGTTTGTTCTGAGTTTCCTTTTCTTACTGTTAAGAGACTTTTAGAATGATTAAAACTGTTTAAGACTTAAACAGCCAGTGACCTTTTAATACAATATAAATCCATGAAAGCAATATTTCAGCTAGCAGGTGGTGAAGTAAATTTTTAGAGCAAGTACCTGTCAGCTTCAGTATTCTTTTGGGAAAAAAAAATACATGCCAAAAAACAGCCACCTTGAAATGAAATGAGTGTCTCTATTTGATTATTTTTAAAGAATTTATGCATTTGCTAAGCCTCAGTCTCGATGAAATGGCAGGGTTGAAGGAGAGTGAGTAATGGTTGGCATCATTTTATATAAATAGTAGCAAGAATTTCTCAGTGAGAAGAATTTGAAGTCATTTGTGCAGAAAAGATGAAGATTGGAGAAATCACAGAAGGGCCCTGGTCTCAGACAGCCTTTCTTATCCTCAGGGAGTCTACTGAGGCAGGAGAATGGGCTCGCGCAGTGGGGCCCAGGAAGCGTGATGGGATTTCATTGGTGCGGATCCTCAAACTAGGATTCCCAGCCCATTCATGCTTCCTTTAGCCTGGATGTTATTGAAGATATTTCACTTGTTTCTGATCATCTAATCCAAGTCTCCTAAATAGTAAGAATCTCTCCTCTTCTTCATAGTCTTCTGAATTTGTAGGGGCTAGGCAGGGTTCCTCCTCATTCTTAAACAGCTTCAGTTTCCCACACTAAATTTGCCACCTGTTGTGGTAAATGGGACCTCAGTCAGAAGTTAGGAGGTATGGACTCACAGTGGGTTTCTTGGTATGGTTTTACACTATATGTGGTTCCCTTTACCATGCAGGTTGAAATTTCTCCATCTATAAAGTAAAATTATCAGGCTAGGCTTTTTTCTTAAAAAGTCATTTTTCTTATTTTTTTTTCTTGAACTGTAAAGTAAATTTTTCCTTTTTTTCTTTGAAATGATCCCAGACTTTACACAAATGTTGAAAAATAACATAAAGGATTCTCACTTTGCATTTTTCCAGTTTCCCCACATGGTGATATCTTACATAATCATACTGCATTACCAAAATCAGGTAATTAACAAACTGAGACAATACTTCTTCCTAATATACAGACTTTATTCAGATTTTATCAGCTGTTTTATTAAGATTCCCTTTCTGGTTTAGGACCCCATCTAGAACCACAGGTTGCATTTAGTTGCCTTGTCTTTCAGGATAGCTTCTCAGTCTTACATTGTTTTTCATGAAGGTCAATGACTCTTAACCAGGCTGCATGTCACAATCATGTGGGGAGCGTGCCAAGATACTTGGTCTGGCTTCCAACCACAAAGAGGCTGATCTAAGAATTGTAGAGTGAGTGAGACCTCACTATATGTAGTAAAAGAAAGTGCTCCATGAGAAACTGTTGCACACTTTCCTTAAAATCAGAGCTGTTTCAATACCTCAGAGGTTACCCTTTTGAGTTTCTATCCACATGACCTCACTTTTTCTAGTTCTTCATTTCCCTGTTCCTCCTTTATGGGCAGATACCTGACCCTCCAACATTCCTGGAGGGTTTGAAGGAGTTTCTAGGTACCTTATGAGATGTAAATACAGTTAAGACCTATCTCCAGGAGTTTTATTACAGAAGAAAGATCGAGTACAGTACACTTGGTTGCCGTGTTTCTTGAGGCTTGGGTGTCGCCATAACCTGTGGTGACTTTGGGATGAGGACTCAGGGTCTGTATTTTGACAACATGCTCTGAGTAAGTTAATGTGTAAAAACAATGACAACAATAGTAAAACTAGGTGGCTACTTTAAGACTGATGTTATTAACTGTCGAGCTATGAGAGTCATGCAGAACCAACAATATTATATATAGTGCATTGCCCCTGCGTCAATAATTGGAAAGGGGCAAAATGGTCTATGGTAGAAATACCTGTGTTCTTTCTTTCAGAGTTCAATTCAGTTTAATATAATATAGATTTGTAATAGTTATTATTCATAGTAGTGATACTATTATTTTTCGGTATCTACCGTGTGCTCTCTTGTTGTTTTTGTTCAGTCACTAAGTTGTGTCCAGCTCTTTGTGACTCCCTAAACTGCACCATGCTGGGCTTCCTTGTCCTTCACTGTCTCCCAGAGTTTGCCCAGACTCGTGTCCATTGAGTCAATGATGCCATCCAAGCATCTCATCCTCTGTCATCCCCTTCTCTTGCCCTCAGTTTCTTCCAGCATCAATGTGTTTCCCAGTGAGCTGACTCTTCAGATTAGGTGGCCAAAGTATTGGAGCTTCAGCTTTAGCCCCAGTCCTTTCAGTGAACGTTCAGGGTTGATTTCCTTTAGGATTGATGGGTTTGGTCTCCTTCTGTTCTCTGTATGTGCTCTAAAACAGAGAGCCTGCCCTCCAGGTGCTTTTAGTCTTGTAGGAGAAACTAGTAGGTATGCAGTTAAATAATGGAGGGCAGAGTATGTGCTACGAAAGGGCTGAATCAGGAGGAAGCAGTATGTTGTCATTGGGAGTAAGGATGTGTCAGTCTGTCCAGATATAGCAGTGGTGAAGTAGGTTTAAAAGCCCTATTTAAAGTGTTTTTATTTGAAACCATACTCCCTCCAGCTCCATCACCATCTTTGGAGAGAAGGTAAGCGTTTGGCCTCAATGGCCGCCACAGGGCCGTGTCCCATCTCTGAGGATAGGAGTATTTTTGGAATAGTCTCTCAGCACATTGATATTTGTTTGCCAGCTTCTTTTTTCAGTGGTTAAGATTTTTTGCTTCTCTTAACTGTTGCCTCATTCTGTGCCCACAACATGAATTTTTAATTTTTATTTCATTTTTATCTGAAAGAATTTCACTTTTTGTTATAGGGGGCTGCAGGGACCTCAGTAGTTGGTAGAAGATTGATGCCTAAGCTTAAATCATTGCCTTGTTTATTTTGATCACCCATCTTTGGAAACCAAAAGTATATGGTGTGGTCTGTTGTTTTGGTGGAAATTACTGTCTTTTTGTAAGACAATTGACACTTGGTGGATTCAAAAATTCTGTTTGGTTTTAGTTCATTTGCAGAACCAGAGTGTCCTCCTAATTTCATTTGTTTGAAAATCATTTTTGTGTTTTTTGACTAAGAAAGTGAATTTGTTTTTCAACAACTGGAAACCACTATGTGATAGAGAAACACAGCGTATTTAAGTATGATGCACTAAGGTGTTTCACGTTTTTACAGAATATTTATTTGTGATCAAGCGTGAGGCCTATTGAACTTAGTGAAGACCTAAGGATTCTGTATTAGCTAGATGTAGAGTGAAACTGTCCATCTGAAAATCAGGGAGACTTCATCTACTTGAGGATAATGATTCTTCCTGCTTTTAATTTGAGAATCTCAAAGAGCATTTCAAGCTAAGTTATTTAGAAGGATGACGGAGACATTACATTTTGGCTTGGGTAAATATAGTGATGCATTAAAATTAAACACTGGCTTAAGTAGATTCTGCAATTCATCTCAAAGTATCTTCCTTTTGATTTTTTAAAAATGCATGCCTATAATTCACATTTATTGTATAACAAACCAAAAGGAAAAGGCATTAAAAAATAACACTTGTCATCCCATGAGTTATAGACCACAATTGTTAGCATATGCAAATTGTTTATACAGAAATAATGCCATATTATAAACCCTATTCAGTAGCCCACTTTTTTCCTCACAAGGTAATATATCAGAAACACATATTCATGTTCTTTTCTAGATACTTCATGACTCACACCTTCACTGGATTTAAGTCATTCTTCAAATATCACCTCCATGAAGCATTTTCCAATTATTCTCTTTAAAACTGTGACTTTGCATCATCACCCTAGCATTCCCTTTCCCCTTGCTTGCCCTATATATCTATAAAGTACTTATCAAGATTTGATACTAAGTATGCTTTATGTAATATATTTTTAAGAGGTCTTCTGATAGCATATAAATTCCATGAGTGCAGCTCTTTGTGTTTGTTTTACTTATTTGTTTGTTTGAGATTTCCTTCTGGTGTCTAAAGTAATGTCTGGCACATAGAAGGCACCCATCAATGACTAAATAAATGTTAAATCTAGATCAACATCATTATTTTTGATGGCCACACCATTTTCCAGTGTGTGATTGCAGTTGATTTTTTTAACCCATACTATATCGATGAATAGTCTGATCATTTCCATCATATTTCATTGTGGTTAAGTTTCTTTAACATGCTTCCCTGTATACCCTTTAGTCATTTCTTTAGTAGGATAATATATTGTAATTGGTATTACTACATCAAAGTGTATGAATATTTTTAAGGCTTTTTGAATTGCCAAATTTTCTTGAGAAAGTTTTATCTCTAATACTCTTATTTATATATAAGTGGCATACAAGGGTGCTGAATTTATTATACTCTCTTCTACCAATATTGTGTTTCATTGCTCTTTTAAATCTTAGTCCTTTCATTTAAATTATATGACTTAAAAAATGAGTAGTATCAGAATCAACAATTTGCTTTTTTAGTTAAGGAGCAGATAGTAAAAATAGAGGAAAAGTAGAAAGGGTACTCTCCTAATGTGTAATTATATATAATAAAAGCCTGAACTCCGAAAATGTCTGATGTGAGAACTAGAGAACTGAAGCTACTTGGTTGAAGTCACATATTGTCTCATTTACAGATGAGGATGTGTCATTTAAGGGGGGCGGTGTTGTTGCTATTTTGCTGACAATGAGGACAGGGAACCAGGGATGCCCAGCCTTGCCCTGATAATTATCATTTCTGCCAGTGAGTTCTCAAAGGGGCTGCACACTTAAGGAACAAGAACAAAATGGAAATTCAGGAACTGCTTTATTAGTAGCTCCATGAATCCTTAATCCAGGACAGAGATCTGTGCTCACACTGAGATGGTGCTTAGGCTCTGGCTCTGGGAATAAGCCAAAGATTTAGCCGATCTCTAATAGGAACCACACATTGAGTAAATCAGGGCTCTTTCTTTCGTATTTTCAGTTACAACCAATGGGTAGTGAGTAGATTGAGAAGACTGAGAAGGGATGCATTAAATGGGACCCTCAGCAGTTTCTTGATCTCTGCCGTACATAGCGCAATATTTCCTGCTGGTTTTTAAAACTTATGCAGCTCCACATTTGCAGGTGGCACCTTTCCAGGTACTGACAATTCTTTTCTGAATTGCGTGTATGTGTTATTTTAAAATAAGTGGATAGAACAACAGGTTAAAAATTTGTATAATGAAAAATGAGTTTTTCTTGCACACTTGTTCCCAGTTACAAAATAGAGCATCTTAGAGACAACTTGCTGCTAACAATATCTTGGGAATCTACTTAAAAGATTCTCCATGATAAAATAGGCAAATCTGTATATATATTTTATGTATTATCACACAATAAAGGTTTGTTGTCCTAGACCTTAATACTTGATTTTTAAAATATTTTATTCAGTGTGCTTTCTGGTAGAGTTTTCTTGGTGGTACATGTTTAAATGCAAATTGAAGACGGATTTGCATTGTAAGTAAAATTGTAAGTAAATTCTTCAACTGCTTGGTTTCATAATAAATTGCCTCTTGTTTATGAGGAGAATGTTACACCTGTGACATAACTCAATCACCTCACAGAGATTTTTCACATTTATTTTATCTTCTCACTTATTCTCCTTACTCAACCTTGCTCAGAAAGCTTCATCTTCTCAGACTTGGTCTCTAGTGAGTGGGCAAGTTTAGACTCAGCTGCTCTTTTGTGTATAAGTAAAAAGAAAACGAAAGTGTCATCTATCATGTGTAAATGTACAAGTCACCACTATCACATACACATTGTATATGCCACTTACATGCAGTTTAGCTTAGCAATGTCCAAACTGTGAGTTGAGACCCTTTCATGGGTCACAGTCACTTTATAAACCACACCTTTGAAATAAACAGAAAATGTCAATGTGCCTACATGCAATAGGTATGATTTCATGAAACCATTGGTTCAGATGTATATGTACTTATTTATATATCTCCAGATAGGAGTTTTGCATCATCACATCACAGCTTATTTCTTTCCTCTGGGTTGTAGTCAAAAATAGTTCAGAGTCTCAGTTTTAACTGCTTTGATGTGTAGAGTGACACTGAGAAGTAGATGTTATTAAATGTTTTCTTCACTTAATAGGTGAGGAAAACTCAACCTGAGATGGTAGTATTACCTTTTCCAAAGTAAAGGTTAGCACTGGGTTGTGCATTTTAAGCTTTGCTATTTTCTTTGGAACATATTTCCTTTCTCTATTAGTTACTATTAATGGAAAAGAGTAACTGTCTTTACTTGAAGCTTATGATTTGGTCACCATAGTTATGTTTATTCTGTGTGTGTGTGTTTCAGCCCAATCTCTTATGCACTCATAATTTAAACTCTTAATTTGAGGAGCTCCTAAGTAGTTTTACTTCCCTTAAAGTTAGGTTTTCCTTAAACAACCAAAAAGTCTCCATTTAAGAAAGTTAGGGAGCCAACATCTGCCAGCTGGAAGAACCCTAGAGCCATGCTCCTCCATGTGTGGTCCCTGGATCTACATCGGCATCTCTTGGGAGCATGTTAGAAATGCAGAATCTCAAGCCTCACCCCAGACCTGCTGAGTCAAAGCCTACATTTGAACTAGATCTTTTTTGTGATGTGAACATTGATGTTTGAAAAGCATCTA